>NW_028318345.1:0-1316071 GCF_062004578.1 Staurois parvus
AACATTACTGTACCAAATCATTTCACATACATTTGTCCCTAGTGCTTTGTCCTGTGTCCTGCCTGCATTTGTACTGTTCTTTCTGCCTGGAAACTGAGAAACGTCCATGGCGTCCAAAAAGCGTCCCTTTATGTCAAAGCGGTTTTAGACCAGCTAGAGAACAGCGATAGTAAATTAGAACTACTTGCAGAATTGAGTGATAATGATTCGTGGGGAAATTCGTCATCAGACACTGAAAACGATTTTGCGACTTTGCTCAGTGATGTGTGAACTTGGCGCTATGTTTCAAATTTCAGTGTTTTTGGTTTGATTATATTATTGAATCATATTTATTACTATTATATTAATATTTTTTCTGATTATTAAATTATAATTTATAATTTCATGTTTAAAATTTTATCATACCCGGGATGTTTACTAGACTCCTACAATAAAAAAGATACATTTTTCCATGCAAAAAAATGTACCGCTTTGAGCACAGAAATGTGGACATAATCAGACCGCTAGGGAGGTTAATATTCCTGACTGCCCTATAGCAGAAATACTTCTACAGGGCAGCACGGGTGCGCAAATCACGTATATATATGTGATTTAGCATTTCTGGGTAGGGGGCGTGCGGGCCGCGACTGTCAATCATCGGGTCCTGGCCAGTGATTACTTGCTTGCGCCCGGTGATTATCGAGGATCTCCGACGGGGAGGAGGACTGTTTCGTTTACTAACAGTTCTCCTCCTTTTCAGCTTGGGCACACTGCTTTGGATGGCTGTGCACAGCATAGATATCCAAAGCAGTGTGATTACAGGGAAGCACACTGACATCGCCCCCTAGTAAAACACTCCCAGCACACAGTTAACCCTTTGATCTCCCCTCATGTTAACCCCTTCCCGCCCAGTGCCATTAGTTCAGAGTCAGTGCTTTTTATTTAGCACTGATTAATGTATTGGTGTCACTGGGGATGTCAGTGACACCAAGTCAGTTTCCCCCAGTGTCAGAATGTCCACCGCAGTCCCGCTATAAATTGCTGAAAAAAATCCCAGTATATATACCACCATTTGTAAAACCTATAACTTTCACGTAAACCAATTCATTTACATGTATTGGGATTTTGTTTTAGCAAAGACATGTAGCAGAATACATTTTGGCAGAAATTTATGACGAAATTTGATTTTTACATTTTTTTACTGGACATGTTTAATAGCAAAAAGTCAAAAATACTGTTTTTTTTCTTAAAATTGTCGGTCTTTTTTTTATAGCACAAAAAATTAAAAATGCACAGGCAATCAAATACCACAAAAAGAAAGCTCAATTTGTGGGAAAAAAAAGATTTAAATTTCATTTGGGTGCAGTGTTGCATGACTGCTCAATTGTCAGTCAAAGTAACAGCGCCGTAGCGCAAAAAATGGCCTGGTCAGGAGGGGGGGGGGGGGGGGGGTGAATCCCCAGGAGAGCAAGTGGTTAATGTTGGTGATTTACAATACACCATTTTAGTGTGGAATGTGTCTCCCATGTTCACTATTTCTGCCGCTCATAAATTGACAAGCTGCTTGCCATTTTCTTCCAATCACAGTAACAGCAGCTATAGCTAAGAGGCCCTTTGGACTCTTTCTTATCCACATTACTTGTTATGCTTTTCTGTGACATGAAATAAGTGGTTAATAAATGAACTTATGACATGTTTTAGGGGAAAAAGAGCATGTTGTTTTGTTACTCTGTTTTTTTACAAATGGTTAGCTTTGCATGAGATATAACTAGTTCTATACTAGATAAATACAGAAGCATACAGTAAATACTGTAGAAGTAAGTTATTACCAGAGGTGTGAGAGTCAATCGCAAGCCCTGCTGCTCCCTAAGTGGATTCCTACATACAACCCAAAGATGCTGTATTTACATTGATGACATTCTATTTTAGATACCGGCTTTCATTGTTTGCTATAATATGATTCTGGGTGGGTTACTAAAATGAATGACAATGTTTCAGAAACTGTGAAGTGTGTATACACTCAAGGCCTACCTTAATTAAAGCTGAATTCTGGTCAGCCTTTAAAAATACATTTTGTGTGCCCCCCATATAGCATGGGTCCAGTGCTTGTTGTTGATGCAACAGTGGGTATAAAGACAAGAAATGATTATCTTAATCCCCCTTCCTGAAGGCTTTCTTCCCAGTGGTACTTGGATAGATGATCAGTCCTTGTGCTAGTCCTCTGCGCCACTCATGCAGCCACTTCCTTGTTGACATCAAGGGTCCTTCAACATTCCAGGGCTAGAGTGGTACATTGAAGAGCTCCAGCTGTTAGGGGAGTGATGAATAAGGTAAGTATTCCCTACTTTACACACTCCTCCCCCAGGGCCAGTGTTAGACTATTTTGCGCCCTAGGCAAGACCAGCTACTTGCACCCCCTCATCCCCACAAAATATAAAACTTCACCTGTAGTTCTATTTCACCCCCCAAGCACACATCCTCTTTCCCCTTAAATTTTCCACCCTAACACAAATCCTCTCCTCCAAATCCCCCTCCTAGCATAAATTCCCACAATCCCGCTTACTAGCACAAATCCCCTCTTCCTAGCATAACACCCCACAACCTCGCCTCCTAGCTCAAATCCCCCTAAATCCCTCCTCATAGCACAACCCCCTACAAATTACCCAAATTACCTGTCTTTCCCAGGACAAATCCTTCCTCCCCACCCAAATCCCCCCTCCTAGCAAAACCTCCTCCCCCCAGCACAAATTACCTCTAATGTTCCCCAATCCCCTCTCTTAGCACAAATCCCCTCTCTTACCACAACCCCCCCTATCCACCCTTTAAGCACAATTCCCTCCCCCAATCCTCCCTTCTAGCACAACCCCCCCCATCCCCTCTCCTAGCACAAATTCCCCCCCAATCCGCCCTCCTAGTCCAATCCCCCTCAACCCCACTCTGAACACAAATTCCCCCCCAATCCCTCCTCCTAACACAAATTCCCCCAATCCCCTCTCATAGCGCAAACACCCCCCCAATCCCCCCTTCTAACATGAATTCCCTCTACCCCCCCAGCACCAATCCGCTTCCTTCAAACCCACCACCTAGGACAAATTCCCCCAAATCCCTCCTCTAGCTAAAACCCCTCCAAAGGACCCTTCACAGCTTAAAATTCTCCCAATTTACCCAAATCCCCCTCCCCAGCACAAATCCCTGCTAACCCCCCCTTCCCCCAAACCTCCCTCCTAATCCTAGCACATATCCCCCAATTATTTCTCCTAGCACAAATCCCCCCCCCCCATCATTCCCATTACCCTTCCCAGCTCAAGTAGCCCCCACCCCCTCCTGTACAAACCTCTCATTTCAGCACAAATGATTGTTACCCCCCCCCCCATTCATTGTGTACAGTTCCCCCAGCCTGCGAGCGACCCCCTCACCAACTTACAGGCTGGAAACCAGGTAGAGGTGTGGGTTGTGCTGTGCTCTTCCTCCTGTCAATGGAGTGATCCTCCATATAGCAATTGACACACAATTGCTCTTGGATCTGGCTGTACACAGTTGGATTACCCCACTCCCTATCTCCTGCAATGACCGCTCATCTCTCACAGCAGGGTGCCAGGGAAGGAATCAAACATGCCGACGTAACAGCGATCCTGTGTCATCTGCTTCATGGAGAATCGCTCCATTGACAGAGGAGAGCATAGCCCGCACCTCCCACCTCTCTCCTATCATTTTTCCTTTGAAGGCTTTGTCCCAGCCATGAGTGTGGGGATGGGGGAAGGCACTCAGAGGTCAGGTACAGCATCCATGGAAAGATGGGCCTGAGGGGGCACAACTGAAATTTGGGGGGGCATAGCCCACCCAAGCACCCCCTAGATCTGGCCATGGCAGAGAGTAGGGAAACCAGCAGCCATGGCTGCACACTAGGCAGCAGTGCACCCTAGGTGGCTGCCTAGTTTGGCTACTGATAGCTCCAGCCCTGCCTCCTCCCATAGACTAGACAAGCATTTAAAGTGGTTGTAACGTTCAGGCATGAAATTTGATGAACAAAACATATACCTGTGTAATTGTCTCAATTAAGAGCACTAAGTGCCATTTCTGGCTGCTGCTTCATTCCTCTCCTATCAGCACGAGTCACGTCTGACAAGTTTTCCTGACATTAAGAGAAAAAAGGTGACAAAGGAGTGAGCACCAGCACACAGCCTGTTTTTGACAACCTGAACCGCATGCATTGCATATGGTTGCAGGGTGCTTGCATTGTGGCCCCATTTACTTGTATAGGTTGCATTCAGCAAGCACTGCACACATCAGAAGCAACACAGGGTATTATTCTTGCAGCAGCCATGATGCAAAGTATCATGGCTGCAGCATGTGTATACCCTCTGCAGCTAAAGGGGGTAACTTTTGAGCTGCCTTGACAATGCTGCTCATCTGTGGAGTTTTATATATACTCATATATATACTGTATACATATTATTATTATACAGGATTTATATAGCGCCAACAGTTTGCTCTATAGCGCTTTACAATATACAGGGAGACAATACAGCAACAATACAGTTCAATACAAGAGGGATAGGAGGGCCCTGCTCCTTAGAGCTTACATATTGCATCTTACCAGTCCCCAGATGTGGTAGCTGATATATATAGTATACTATATATACTGTATATAGCACCTCCCCCTTAGGGGCCTCAGGAGTAATTTTCACGTTCCCTGTCTTTCTTGACCTTGCTCTGGAAGCCCAACCCCTGAAGCCCAACCCTTGCTTAAACCTCTGGCCAGAAGATCCTCGGGTTGCAACCATGAAATATACACACACACAATTTAGAGTGAACTGATATTTTGGTTGTATTGAGATCAAATGTAGGCACAGTAAAGCAACAGAAAAAATATGTGCATAACATAACAGCTGTCACCCTAGCAACTTCAGGTAAAGGTCACAACACAGCACAATCTTAATCAGTTCTAGAGGTCCTGCAATTCAGAAATTAAATGATCGCCCCCATCCTGAGAGGTTTCTTCCCCAGTAAGTAAAAAAAAAACTCAAAGCGGAGCGGCTAACTCACTTTGGGCTCTGTGGCTGAGGGCTAATTCTAAGGAAGCTCTTCATTTACATAGACTAATGTCTTTTTAACTGCAGTGTCTGATCTTTTGCGCACTTGATGGGACCCTAGTTGGTCATAAGGATTCAAATCCTCCTTGAGGCACAGGGTATAATTTCCTAATAGAGGGTAAAAACAAAGGAAGGGTGCTGCCCCCTTACCTGATGTTTCATTTAAATAGTAAACCTTTTAGCACACACAGGGTGGGATGTAGGATTTTGCAGAGATTAAATATGGGCAAAACACACTTCTGTAGAAATTGGTTCTTCCTTGAGCCACAGTAGTAAACTGCAGCAGTGGAGGAACATCTTGGCAAATGGGCAAACTGTAATGGAAGTAACAAACAAGTTGGGCCTGCAGAGGGTAGATCGTGCAGTGGACCCTTGTGATTGGATATGCTGGGAATGTAATAACTAATAGGCCGAACAACTTGGGCCTTAACCTCCCTGGCGGTATTCCCAAGTGTAGCTCAGGGTTAATTATCAGTGCCAAAAGCGGTAACCCTGAGCTATACTTGGGATTACCCTGCAGCATTGCTCTGGGATTCCCTGTTTCACTTACCTTTCCTGCACTCCCGCGATGTTCCCCCTGCAGCATCCCCGGCCATCTCCTCCGGCCGATGCCTGCATCTGTCTTCAGGGTTCCGGTCCCTGTGAGCGTCGGGACGTACGGGGGCCGGAACCGGCGGAAAATTTAAATATTTAAAAAAGTTACATTCACTAAATACACTAAAATCTCATAGTAAAACATTACTGTATCAAAGCATTTCACATACATTTTGTCCCTAGTGCTTGTCCTGTGCCCTGCCTGCATTTTTCCTGTTTTTTCTGCCTTGAAACTGAGAAAAGTCCATGGCGTCCAAAAAGCGTCCCTTTATGTCAAAAGCGGTTTTAGACCAGCTAGAAAACAGCGATAGTAAATCAGAACCACTTGCAGAATTGAGTGATAATGATTTGTGGGGAAATTCATCATCAGACACTGAAAACGATTTTGCGACTTTGCTCAGTGATGTGCGAACTTGGCGCTACTTTTCAAATTTCAGTGTTTTTGGTCTGATTATATTATTGAATTAAATGTATTATTATTATATTATTATTATTTTTTATGATTATTTATTATATTATATTTTATGATTTTGTGTTTCAAATTTTATCATACCCGGGATGTTTACTAGACTCTTGTTCGGACAGATTTCAGTGAGTTATTCCTAAAAATTACAGGCCTACAATAAAAAAACTACATATTTCCATGCAAAATATTTACCGCTTTGAGCACAGAAATATGGACATAATCAGACCGCTAGGGAGGTTAACATGTATAACTTGAAAAACTAAAGTAGTCAGGCTCAGTAGTAAGTAACTGGATTTGGTAATGTCATGTACAACTTAGATGGCTTGAGTATGGAACTCTCTCACCTGATCTGTAGCCTTTATTCAGGTGGCGGAAATTCTCTGTGTAGACAGGGGCCCCTGTTTCCTGGTGGTTCCTCCTTCAGAGATCACTCTGGACACCAGCACTCCAGCTCGTCCACTCACAGAGCTGTTCGCCAAACTTGTCAGTGGTGTCAGCGGTCAGCAACTCTTCCTCTCTCCTCCACTTTCTGCGGCCTGGCCCAGCTGGGACCTCCGGCATCCCGCACAATCTTCTCCTAACAACTGCTCTTCATGTAGTAGTTTATTAGCTCCATGTCGGATAGTGAAGTCCTGCAATCAGCCTATGAATCCCACGAAGTTTGGGACTGGGCTGCAGGACACTGCCATCTTGTGTCCATTTAACATCCTACAAACAGTATTACGGCAGGGTGTTACATATATATTATATTTGTGGATTTTGCAGTTTTAAAAGCATTAAAGTATATCATAAGTTTTGAATGGATTGAATACAGTAGGGAATGGTTAAAAGCTTTATTAGGTTTGTTTATGATATGTCTTATTGGCTAGATTTCCCTTTACATCCAGTCCCATAGACACAAGTGAGTGGAAATCTCTCCAGATATGTAGACAATAACCGCATCTGGCAATTAGAATTATCAGTCTTCTGTAGACAAGTAAGAGGAGGTAGGTGAAAAATTACAGAAATACAGGCAAAAGTGCAAAAACAAGATAACTGACTACATTTCGAGACAATTATATTTTAATTACTTATTCTGTATTCATAAAGGCAATAAGTACATACTGCTGTCCTACAAAATGAATGTTGGATAAAGGACTTGCCAAAATGCGGATTATTGGGTCATATACCAAAGGTCTGAACTCAGCTGCAGTATAAGATAAGAACAGATAAAGACTTTAAGCAGTAATAAATGTCATCATTGAGACATATAATTACACTCTTGTCTGACTTAGAACAATTGTAAGCTCGGTATCATGAATGTTGGCAGGTAAACGAAATTTCCTTTAATATCCGTTAGAGGATACAGCTGTCTCGTGTTGTTATATCTTATTATGGGATGGCTAAAAGCTTTTATTGAAGGGATGGGGATTCTGAATACTGATTAAAAGATTACAGAACAAATGCAATTTTAGTATGTTTCCCAACTTGTTAGAATGTGTAACAATTTTATATATTGCATATTAAACACCATTTCAGGCATTTTATTTAATGCACAGCAAATGTTAAAAAACAAACCTATTCAAATGTTCTTTGGAGGCTTCTTTTGGTAAAAGTGAAACCAAACAATATACACTTTGAAGATATAAGCTATGCTTTCTGCTCAATGGTGGGATTTGGGTTTGCCACTACCATGGGTTTGAGGTTCACAGCAGTGGTGTAATTTGGTTTTGTGCTGCCCTAGGCAAGACTAAAATCGGGCACCCCCCCTCATCTAAATTTGCCCCACCACTACCTTTTTAAGATCCACCCCTTCACCTGTAAACCCCACCCCTTCCTATTTAGGCTCCACCTCTTCCTATTAGAGCTTCACCCACTGACAACGATGGGACGCTATTCCACCCACTGACATCAATAATGGGGCACTATTCCTCCCACTGACACCAACAATGGGGCACTATTCCTCCCACTGACACCAATGATGGGGTACTATTACTTCCACACTGACACCAGTGATGGGGCACAATTCCTCCCACACTGACACCAATGATGGGGCACTATTCCTCCCACACTGACACCAATGATGCGGCACTATTCTTCCCACACTGGCACTAATGATGGGGCACTTCCTCTCACTGACACCAATGATGGGGCACTATTCCTCCCACACTGACACTAATGATGGGGCACTATTCCTACCACTGACACCAACGATGGGGTACTATTACTTCCACACTGACACCAATGATGGGGCACTATTCCTCCCACACTGGCACTAATGATGAGGCACTTCCTCCCACTGACACCAATGATGGGGCACTATTCCTCCCACACTAGCACTAATGATGGGGCACTATTCCTCCCACTGACACCAACAATGGGGTACTATTACTTCCATACTGACACCAATGATGGGGCACTATTCCTCCCACACTGGCACTAATGATGGGGCACTATTCCTCCCACTGACACCAATCAGAGAGAGAGAGAGAGAGAGGAGGGAAGGAGAGAGAGGAGGGAGAGAGGAGAGAGGGAGAGAGAGGAGGGGGAAAGAGAGGGAGAGGGGAGAGAGGGGGGAGAGGAGAGAGAAGAGAGAGAGGAGGGAGATAGAGAGGGGGAGAGGGGAGAGAGAGGGGGAGGGGGGAGAGAGGGGGGAGGGAAGGAGGGGGGGAGAGATGAGGGAGGGGGGGAGAGGAGGGAGGGAGAGGGAAGAGAGAGAGAGGGGGAGAGAGGGGGAGAGAGAGAGGAGAGAGAGAGGGGGGGAGGAGGGGGAGAGATGGGAGAGGAGGGAGGGAGAGAGAGAGAGAGGAGGGGGGAGAGCGGAGGGGGGGAGAAAGAGGGGAGGGGGAGAGAGGGGGAGAGAGGTTAGAGAGATGAGAAGTGAGAGAGAGGGTGGAGGAGAGAGATGGGAGAGAGAGAAGAGAGAGAGAGAAAGAGAGGAGAGAGAGAGGGGGGAGAGAGGGAGAGGAGAGAGAAGGGAGAGAAGAGAAAGAGAGGGAGGAAGAGAGAGAGAACAGAGAGGAGAGAGAAGAGGGAAGGGAGAGAGAAGAGAGGAGGAGAGAGAGAGGAGGGAGGGAGAAAGAGAGGGGGTAGGGAGGGAGAGAGAGAGGGGGAGAAAGAGAGGAGGAGGGAGATGAGAGGGAGAGGGGGAGAGAGAGGGAGAGTGAGAGAGGGAAGAGAGAGAGAGAGAGGGGGAGAAAGAGAAGAGAGGGAAAGTGAGAGAAGAGAGGGAGAGAGGGGGGAAAGAGAGGAGGGAGGGAAAAAGAGGGGAGGGAGGGAGAGAAGAGAGGGGGGGGAGAAGAGAGAGAGGAGGGAGCAAGAAAGGATGAGAGCGAGGGGGAGAGGGAGGAGGGATAGAGGAAGAGAGAGAGGGAGAGAGAGGGGAAGAGAGAGAAGGGAGAGAGAGGGAGGGAGAGAGAGAAGGGGGAGAGGGGGGTTAGAGGGATAGGGAGAGGGGGGAAGAGAGAGAGAGGGGGGGAAGAGAAAGAGAGAGATGGGGGAAGAGAGAGAGGAGTGAGAGAGGGGGAGGGGAGAGAGAAGAGAGAGGGGAGAGAGGGGGGGGAAGCGAGAGAGAGGAAGGGGGGAGAGAGGGGGGGGAGAGAAAAGGAGAGAGGGGGGAGAGGGAGGAAGAGAGAGAGGGAGAGAGAGAAGGGGGGAGGGGGAAGAGAGAGAGGGGGAGAGGGGGGAGGGGGGAGAGAAGAGAGAGGGGGAGGGAGAGAGAGAATGAGAGGGGGGAAGAGAGGGGGGGGAGAGAGAGGGGGGAAGAGAGAGAGGGAGGGGGAAGAGAGAGAGAGAGGGGGGAGAGAGAGAGAAAGGAAGAGAGAGAGGGGGAGAGAGAGAATACACAAGGCTGGTTGGAAGTGTGGGCGGGGCAGACACAGGAGGAGAGGATGGGAGGAGGAGGGGCAGCTTTCTCTTTCCTCTCCCGTCTGTGTGAGGGGAAGGGGGGGGGACTGTCAGCACTGGGGACTGCATATGCTGACAGATCCCCTGCAGTGCTGGAGGGAGGGGGGGTGGCCATGGGGGAGCATACAGTAGCTGACCGTATGCAGGAGATGGATAGGGGAGGTGACTGGCGGCACATAGAGCAAACGAGAAATGCACGGTCCTCTATGTGTCGCCCGGCCCCCCTCTCCAGCCGGCTCCATGGCTGACAGGTTCTCTGTCTCCTCACCCATCCTCGCTGCCGAGCACACACACGAACCCACCCAAGCACGCCCCCCTGGCCAAGCACAGCCCTTTGCAGCAACAGCACTGCTCCCTTCTGCCTGGGGGCGGTGTCGCCCCTCTGAAAAGTGCTTCCCAAGGCAGATGCCTTGTTTGCCTCACGGCAGATACGCCCCTGGTTCACAGTACCTGCAAATTAATGCAGGAATTCACTAGACTGAATTCTTTGCAACCATAATGCACTGGCCTCTCTGCTTAGGGCCAATAAAGGATAAATCAGCCAGCTCACTATAGAAAGGAGATATCATATCAGCCATACTGAAAATGGGCTTAATCTGTGATTGGGAAATGCTTCTGACAAACTTCATAGGCATACCAGGAAACTTGCTGGTATTGACCCGGCAATGCCAGAATTATGATCTGGTTGCAAGTTTATTATCAGAATTTTAAGTCGGCCATAGATGGATTGAATCCCAGCTGGTTCCTCGGGGACCGGCTGAAATTCCATCCATCTATGGTTAGGCTGGTTGTCAGTGCAACCAGCCTGTCGTATTCTTTGCATGCGATCACTGCCGGTGGCTATAGCTGCCAGCAGTTATCATTATGTTCTGCCAGCATGTAAGGCTTCCCATTAGCAGAAAACAATGGTACTGCAGGAGGGATTCCCCTATCAACACTGACTGTGTTGAAGGGGGAATCAAGTGATTTTCTTTTCTTCTACCCATGATGGAAGGAAAGAAAATGGTATCATCTATGGCTTCCTTTAAAATTCCTGGGATTCCTATACTTTCTGTGAGTCAGGCATAGTGCTCTGTGAGTCAACATCCACAGAGTCATGAGAGGGCATCCAGAATGTGCTGGTACCAGCCAGTGAGGATTCAAAAGCTGGTAGAGATAGGTTACTGGGACAAAGTAACCTTGCTGCTGACAGAGAGGAAGGATGGCGCGCATGAGTATGGGATTTAATATTAACACTCGCATTAAAGTAGAACTAAAGGCAAACTTTTTGTTTAATTTTGGACAGAGCATGGGAGGGTTATAACCACGGTCAGAATTTTTTCCACCATCTGTGACCCATTTTGGAGATTGCCCATCACTTCCTGTCCTATAGCTGAATAGGAAGTGAGATGAAATCCCTGCAAATTAAAGGAATCCTTTAGGGACCCCAGGTCACCAGAATTAGTGTCCACATTGGAACATTTCCCCTTTATTACTTTTCTTGGGACAACCCATAATGTGGTATTTTCTTTTCTTTCACTTTCAATGATAATGGTAAACAGAACAATTAGCCAGGATGAATCTCCCCAATGGGGGCACAGGCCACAATAAAATCTGACAGGGGTTCTATTCCCTTTGCACTGTATCCAAAGCTAAAAAAAAGTTTTGCCTTTAGATCATTTGTGAGTGCATTGCATTGTTACTCCTCTAATAGACTTCACATGTTGGTGATGTTGAGATGTTTGTCAGTATACTCTGACTCAGAGACTGACTCAGTGGCAAAGAGATGTTTTGTTGAGGAGCTGAGAAACTTGACTGTGATGGGCTGATGGGTGGCACTGGCTACTGTAATGGGAGGGGGAGAGGTGTTAGTGGCTGGCAATGGGCCTAGTGGTGCAGTGGTTGGGGGGAGCAAAGCAAGCCAACAGGACAATTTGGCAAGACAGCCTTTTTTGTAAACAGGACTAAATGAATGGGGGGAGCACCCTGTTGAAATGGTATCTTTTGTGTGGATTGCATGTGACTGAGTCTGTGCTGTTTTAACCTAGTAAGGAGTCTGTGCCTAGAAAACAAGAAAGCCTGCTGCTCTGCTGCTGCTGACTAATATTCATCATCACCAGCAATAGAATTGCTAATAAATATGTCTAACGAGTAATGGTTCTACTTTTACTTTTTTCCTACTGGTAATTTTTGGTTCATATATACATATCCTTCTTAGTAGGGGAGGTCTGCCATAGCCTATAAAACAGTAGTGTTTTTTTTTTATACAGATTTGTATTTTGCTGTAGACTCTGGACCCTATCCTTTTAGTTCCTTCGACTTTTAGTGCAATGTGTCCACACCTATAATTCAGCTTTTTTCACAGGCCTTTTATAAATGGTGACAAAGTAGCTTATTTCGGTTTGGAACATGCTATAAACTAGAAGAAGGGAGCTGTTTTTCTTAGCTGGTGTGGAGGCAGAGCCAAGCTGGCATGCAGGTTCTGCTTGTCTGGGAGCTCTGGGAACTTTTTTTTCCACTCCAGCAAAAACCTAGCATGGGAAAATTTTTATTGGAGACAGTGGGATGGGTGATGACAAGTGTTACTTTGAATTTCAGGGCTTCACTCTTGGGAAGGGCAAGTAACCTATTGGCCAAAAGGCCCATATAAGTTGGAGTAGTTCCTGAATAATCCACAACCTGACCTGCTACTTCTGCATCCTGTACATAACAACTTGCTTTGGACCTGTCTTTAGATCCTTGTGTACCTCAGCTTGTGTTTTGGGCTCTGCTTCCTGCCTTCTGATTTGACACTTTCTGCCTTCCTCTTAACTGACTTTGGCCTGTATCCTTTCACTGCCTATGCTTCATGTTCCTGTACCTTGCTGCCTGGGTGTTGCTAATTTGGCCTGTATCCTGACACTCTCTGCCTTCTGATTCGGTACCTTGTTGCCCAGTGGTTGATGGCTTGTGTCCTGACTACTCTCCTGCCATCTGAACACATGCTGCCTACAACACCGGCCCTCATGCCACACTGTGTCCTCACATCCACTATCACCACTACCAGGTATGTTAGACAATAGGTGTAAGAGAAGTCTTATCTTCCATTCCATCTCCATTAGGTACGTGACAATGCCATATTTTTTGTCCCCTCTGGGATGGTGGCAGTAGATTAGTAATTTTACCCTTTTATCAGGGAACTGAGAGGGTCTTCACCCAATAATTGTCCCACGCTTTGATTAACTGAATCCTGGGGTCCTTGCAGAGACATTTGAGCATAAAAAACCCCACCGGCCAGTGATCATGTAACAATTCTGCCAACTCCTCATTGCTTTTTTGTGGGACTATGGTGGCATTAGTAGAAGAGGAGGAGGAAGAAGAGGGTGTATTAGCAGCAGTTTCAAATAACTGGCCACTCTGCACCTAGGAGAAGGAAGAAGAGAAAGGCTTTGTCAGAACACTCAACTACCTCCTGTGTGTGCTGTAGCTGTATCACCACTCTGAGAAAAGGTAAACATACCTTGTCTCTAGATAGTGCTGCCCAACCACTACTTTATCCTGTGGAATCAGCTCTCCCCCTACTACCTCTGCTTCTTAGGCCTACCTGACATTTTTACTAAGGTGGTATGCTTAATTGCATTGCCTAAATGTATTGGCAGCTATACACAAGAATACAGTGACATGCTGCAAGCAAAGTGCAGCCTTGCCTGTGTCGGCAACACGTGTACACTGGCACTCCAAATTTAAAACAATAGTCCTAGCAAAAAATAAAAACTTGAAGTAAAAGATATAAACCCAGTCAGCAACTAGATTACAACTGTTTCTGTTTCACACAAAAAGGTAGTCCTAAAAAGAACTGTTGTGTTATTGGCCAATGTGTACCACGTTGAGGGTTTTAGCTTTATTTTTTTAAACTTTCCTATAGCTTTTAGGCTACATTTGCATCAGTGATGTGGCACAGTGCAAATGGCAGCAGCAGAAATCTGCTGATTCCCTCAGCTGATTTTGCCACCTGTGAGCGGCTAGCTGCAGGAGCCGATCCTATATACTTCAGTGACAGGCTGTTTACACAAAAAGTAATTGCCATGCATATCAAATCAAATCATCTGTGCGAACATATTCTTAGACCTACTGTGGTTGCTACTTCCACCGGTCAATTCAGGCCTATTACTGCTTAGTAAAAAAAACAGGTGTCACAGCCAAAACTACCTTAAAAAGCCTTGAAAATAATCAGACTGAGATGCTACTGCTGTAGCTAAATGTAATAGTAAAAAAATTAACTACACCAGATGCCACCACGTGATTTTGTGCTGTGCCATAACACCACATACAGTTTAAAAGCATCTCCCAATTATGCAACTAAAAAGATCTGTGTTTTTTACATATCACATTCAAAGTCACATTAACCAGTTCCCGACTGCCTTATAGCAGTTGTATATATACTGTACATGATTTTGCACTTTCTGATTTAGGGGGCGCGCAAGTGCTCCCAGTGCGCTGCTTCTACTGTGATTAGTCACAGCAGAAGTCGATCAGCATGTACCGCTAGGAGAGAGACAGCACACAGCTCTGCCTATGTAAACAAGCATAAAAGTATAACAAGTAAAAGTATAAAAACAATAAATAAATAAAAATTCCAGTATATATACCATAGTTGGTAGATGCTATAACTTTTGCACAAACCAATCAATATGCGCTTATTGAGATTTTTTTTAACATAAATATGTAGCAGAATACAAATTGGCCTAAATTTATGAAGAAATTTAAAAGAATTTTATTTTTTTTATTGAATGTTTTATTTTAGAAAGTAAAAAAAATTTTTTTTTTTTTAAATTGTCGGTCTTTTTTCATTTATAGCATAATAAAAAACCCATTGGTGATCAAATACCACCAACAAAAAGCTCTATTTGTGGGGAAAAAATTACATATTGAAAAAAAATGTCAATTTCATTTATGTACAGCATTGCCTGACAATGCAATTGTCAGTTAAAGTAACACAGTGCCATATGGCAAAAAATGGCCTGGTCATGAAAGGTGGTAAATCTTCTGGAGGTCAAGTGATTAAAGAATTAAAGGCACCCTCTCCCCATTGTACTTTTTTTCTTGTTAACGTGCCTCCATGGCATTGCCATAGCATATAAGCTTTGACAATGTTCGAAATTTAGTATCATTATCCCCAGCCTATACAATTGCTTACATGCACCACTGTTTCCCAGATCAGTAAGGAATATCAGCACCTTTTTGATAATGATACCACAACATGCTGGCCAGTGGCAGCTGTGATCTTTTCTGCTGCCAGCCTCCTACAGTGACTGTCAATTACTCAAATTGATCCAAGCTTGAGCTATGTAACTTTGCAATAAAATCATATCTAGAGTTCAGCAGTAAATAGAAGTATGGCCAATGCAGACAGTCACTGCTCTGAGCAATGAGTGGACTGAGAACTGAGCAACCAGGAGTCATGTGATTGCTCAATTCTCAGGCTTACAGCCAGCAGGGGACAGCTGCAGCATCAGACCAATGCTGCAGCATAGAGGTGAGTATGTATGTTTATTTTTTCTAAGTCCCTACTTCTCCTTTGAACACTGATTCCTTTCAACCTGTGAATGGAAGGAACCAGGGAACACAAAATATCAACAATGCTGGAAGTCTCAGTTTTGGAAGAGACTTCACCGAGGCATTACTCTTTAGTGGAGTGGTGTCAAGTTGTGCAGGCAGCAGGAGAAGTAAATATCCCAATTCTTCTTTGCAGATATGCCATTATTAAAGTCTAGTTATACATTTGTTTGCCTTTTTCACAGATTGCACATTTCAGCATGACAACCAACAAATTAAATCAGATCGTGGCTGCTCCAGCCAACTGCTACACCTGTACAACCACTAACTGTTTCAGCATCTTGCTGTGTCTGCCAGCCATGCAACCACAAGTGCTTCTCCACCCATATGCTGGAAACAGTTGCACCCTAACCCATTGGCTTTGCTCTCCTTGAAATGATCCTGCTTAATAAAGGCCACATGCTATAACCTTTGTAAACAGGCATTCTAATTTACCTTCTTACAGAAAGTGTTGCAAAAGCTCAAGGAAATTAAGCTACCCAAAAGGAAATTTTTTACTGAAATTCATAAATAACCAAGACTAAGATATCTGAGATATGCATAATGCTATCTGTGACACTAAGCTAATATAAATAAACCTCATGTTCAAATTTTTGGTAATGTACAGTATGTGTGATTATAACTGGCTGGATGGCAGCCTAACTGTTAAATAGCCATTCCCTACACAAATTATTTTTTATTGTATTAGAACTGTCAATAGGTAGAATGTATTGTGTCCATACCTGTAGTTATTCATCAAATTTGACTTGTTCAGCTTTAGTTAGAAGAATCACTCACTAGCTTCCTAAATACTAGACACAGTTGCTAGATTTTCTTTCAGTAGTTTATGTTTCTGCCCATCCTAAAAGCTCATCATAACGATAGAATTGCTTGCTTACATCTCAATAATTTGTTTTATTGATGTTATCAAGGTTACATTGTGGGGAATACACATGAATATTTGATTTTGTAAAGGCTGCAATATTTTTTTTTATTCTTGGGTAGAGTAGGAAAATCACAGATCCTACGTCAGGTCCATTTTAATGGCAGCCCCACAAGCAGCACATACTTACCTTCCCTATGACCCCCACACCCCGCTTCTTGGTTATCCATTGGGAGTGTAAAAAATACCCAGCACTTGCTGGGTATGGGGCAACATGTGACTTATTCCCGTTCCTTCCAAGGGCTGGCGTTTGGCTGCATAGGCAAACACTGCTGCAACATGGGGAAAGGGAGAGAGTCCTAGCCCTGTGTAAGCTTCTAGTTTTGGCTTGGAAGGTGTGTGTAGAATCTGCTAGCTCACTTCCAATAGGATACTAGTAATAGATAGTCCATATCACGGAAAGATCCAGTGTAAAAAACACATAGCTATGACTAAGGTAGTTTTGGACTGAAACATGTCAGCTTTTCCAGCAGGGCTGTATTTTAATCTTTATGTATCAATAAAGTATATGATTACTAATATCCTATTAGAAGCACTAGATAGTTATGTTCTAAAAAAGGACGCAGTATTAATGTTCAACAAAATGGTGGCCATCAGCACACAGACACCAATTCTCTGTTGCATAAATGTGAACGAGATGGGTAAAAGATGGCTTCAGCTCCTGTTCTCCACCTGTAGAGAACTCAGACTCTCTTCATGCATTTTGGAGGTCTAATCATTGCTGCCCCAAAAAGAGCTAAATACATCTGAGGAGTTCTCTTCATGTGAAGAACAGGAGCAGAACCATCTTTTAACCATCTCAGTCAAATTTATGCAACGTGGGTCGGTGTCTGTGTGCATATGGCCATCATTTTGTTGAAGACTACTAACACATGGCAAGCCTGATCCCGTCTGCCTTGCACATCTATCCACATGCTAATCCAACTGATAAAGGTTTGGGGGGCATCCCAGTAGTACAATTTTCATTGTTTTGGGCTACAATATTAATGTTATTCTATTCTTTCCATAGGCTGTCCTGGGTCCCCTTATAGCTATTGCTTTGAAGCTCTCCCAGATTCATGAGAGGACTGGCCGGAAAGGACCTACAGTTATCACTTGAACACATCCTACAGAAATCACCCAGGGCCAAAAGACAAGTGTGTTTGAATGGGAGAGATTATTACTGTTTTGTTACATAACCTACATTATTTTTCAGTAAACACTTATTCCCAGAAGAATTTCTAATCATGTTTCATGTTCCTCATAGATACTAAATGGAGGTAATCATGTACCCTTTAGTTAGATAATGAGCCTTGTTTATAAAAAAAAAAAAAGTGTCAGTGTTATCCAATCAGCCAATCAAATTTTAGCTGTATTTTTTCTAGGATAAGTAGCAGAGTAAAGGAATATGCTACTGGTTCCCATTAGCACTAATATACACATCACATAAACTTTTAAATACACAAGGTTCATTTCTGGTTAACCAAAAAGATGAACACAGACATTTATTAGTACTAGGTAAAGGTGTTGGTCTTGTAATGTTTAAGTCACTTTTTCACTTTTGTTGAAGACAGATCCATGTAGTAACAGCATTTTGAACTCTACACAAAATTGACACTTTGGGTGACACGCCAGCCATTGACTGAGAAATGAATACTCAACACAGATATGCACATTACTGTATTTAATGTTTGTATCACTGTGATAAATCGCTGTGTTTACTATTTTTTAAACTGATCAATTCCTCTTTCTTTCGAATCTAAATAATGAAGACATTTTGAAACTTCAGAGGCAAAAAGGCCCCTGTTCATACCTGTAAAGCTAAAGTGGAATTTTGCCTGCCAACAATACTTTCTCAAGTGGATGGTAGTGTGCTGTAAATATAGAAAAAAAACATTTAATGGTGGTGGACTTGTTTAATCTGATCATTTTAATAAAGTATGATGTTTGAAATTGTCCAGTGTAGCTTGTATTCCTATTATCCAGCAGCTTCTTGGTAGAAGTAAAGCTGGCCATACATAGCTCAAGTTTCATCCTGATTCCTTGGACTTAGCTGAAATTCAGGTTAAGGGGAACCAGTGTTAATTTTGTTGATGAACATATTTTCGTCAACTAAATTTTTCGTCAACACTATTTTAGTCGAGTAAATTACAGCTAAACTACTAAAACAATTCAAAACTAAAATCCGACTAAAACTAAAATGGCATTTTAGTCAAAATACTATGACTAAAACTAAATCAAAATTTGATGCCAAAATTAACTGTGTGGGTAACCGTGTTTATCCCCCCCCCCCCCCCAGCCCAGCAAGCTTCAAACAAAAAAATCAAAAGAAGCTGGTGGAAAAGACTGCCGAGTAGTGGCTGCACCCAAACAGCTGCAGTCGCTATATGGGTGTTCTGACAGCTTCTGAAATGTATGGCCAGCTTTAGCGGTTTAAGGTGTGAATTTCAATTGAAGATCACCGCTAATAATAATCAGCATATTCTAAACAAATCCTTACTTACAACTAATTACAACAGTGTGCTTTCTACATGAAACACTGAAGACCATATCATATAATTGATGTTGTAATCATGTTCTTTAATTTTTTGTTGCTTGGAAAAATTGATTTGCAGTCATTTCCAGTAATTCTAGTGACTTTTAACTGTCACTAAGCAATGGAGCGCTCGGGTTCAGCAGGTATTCACATTGTCCAGTGTAATTGCTGATGACCAATAAATAGTAAAGTTTCTGAGTTTTATTAGCTAAACGCTGTAGCTAGCTGTAGCAACAACTCTGTTGCATGAAAGAAACTGCCAGAGAAATAACCAGGAAGGTACTGTATGTAGCTGTTTTTTATCTTTTCTATATAGTTTCACATGTGACATGGCCCCTAAGTGTGTGCCGGGCCATATATAATGTCACCCATGGGCTAGTGCCCTGGGTAGCAGAATTGAGGGGACAAGGCAATATTGTTTCCCTCAAGTTGTCATTGGACATTTATACAGAAATCCACCAATAGAGCTGGGAAAGTGTGTGTGTGCGGGAGGGGGATTCAATGTGAACACAAGGACGTCTGCTGCTTTGTTTAGTCATTGAGCTCACCTCAGCTCTTTGCAGCCACCTCTGGCCATGCAGTGCATGTGCACCTATTCTGTGTTGACTGCCTGTTCTCCAGCATGTGCTTAGCTCAGTGTCTAAATTAGGCAACAAGTAATAAGAAAGTCACATTGTCTTTCCAGGTGCCCGAGGTGAATTATGGAGGCATGTTATGTAATGTGGAGGAGGCAATTTCACATACTAAGTGTGGGACAGAGGGTAGCAGAAAGAGCAGTGCTGGATATAGGGTTGCCACCTCATCCCTTTAAAACCAAACACATATTAATTACACAGGTTCTGTGGCTGATTAAGGTGGCAATTAAACTCACTTAGTGCCTTATCTGAATTAAATTAGCCTCCGAACCTGTGTAATTAATATCTGTTCAGTTTTAAAGGGATTAGGTGGCAACCCTAGCTGGATACCCAGCTCAAACAACCATATTTAAGCATCTGGTCAAATCAATAAAGATGGGTAGAGCCTAGAAGTGGAGATCAAGATCTCTGGGGAAAAGATCCTTCAGACCCTCAACAACAAAAAGGTAGGACGTTATTCATATAGCACAATCTATATGGAAGCATCCTGTTTCCATATGTACAGGAAAGATTTGGGGGGATGAGGTGGCAACCCTATCTGTGGCTACCAAGCTCAAACAACCATATTTAAGCATCTGGTTAGATCAAAAAGATGAGCAGAGGCAAGAAGTGGAGATCAAGATCTCTGGGGAAAAGATCCTGCAGACCCTCAACAACAGAAAGGTAGGACGTTATTTATATAACACAATCTATAGGGAAGCATCCTGTTTCCATATGTATAGGAAAGATTTTGGTGGAGCTCATTCTGCAATAATGCACTAGTTATTAGTTGAACAAGAGCTTTAGGAAAAAAGAGGGTGTAGGAAATGTTCCGAGGGCTATTGCTCAGGAAACACTGTTAGAGTATTGTTCAGTAAAAAGCCTGAAGAAGTTATCCATGGCCTTCTGAAAGCTGGCATCTTAACCAACTTAATCAATAAATGCTTTAATAACTAAACGTAACTAAGTAAATTCCAATCTGTGAATTGTTTAGGAAACATAAATCTATCTCTCCTTTATCTTGTTTAGTAGGTTGTACAATTGAAGAATGTCTCTGCATTGAAAGCAGATCAAATATCTGCTCTCAAAATTGTATTCTAGCAATGTTTTTTACCAAAAAGAATCACATGACGCCTTTTGGAGTGAATGTATTGTGTCTCTCTCTACCAGCTGAGGATTATATTCTCACTGCAGAAGCAACACCTCATGTGGGCAGCCCAGAATTAGATTTTACTGACTGAGCTGTAGACAATACAACAGATTTCTGCCATTGGAGGAGGTAAGTAAGGTTCTGCAGGAGACATAGCTCAGCATAGTGTATTTAGGGGGTCTATGGAAGGGAGGTGGAGTTTTTTTCTTAATAAATGGTCAACTTGTGCTTTATAAAGTTTTGATGCATTCAATAAAGCAGAACATTTATGTTAATATGTATACTCTGTTTGGATATGACTCTTCATAAGTATTTTAGCAAATTCCCAGATGGTAATTTTTTTATTGCTTTCTGTGTCTTGCTAGGCAGAGTCACTAGTGGTCCTAGTGACCACTGTCACCAATACTGAAAGTGAGGGAAAATCCTAAATTCTGAGTTGTCAACAGAAGAGGAATTGAGGAGAAATTGAGGTAATTTGTCCAGTTGACAATTGTCTTGAGCATTTTCCTCACATTGAAAAGATTTTCTGTCACTTGCTGTTGAGTTTAAAGGACACAAAATAAAGAAAAATACCCAACAAGCTCTAATCTTTCATTTTTTCCACAGAAGATTCATACAATGTTCCAACTGAATCCTATCAGAAAATGTGTGACTCTTGGGTAAAAGTCATGTGAACCCTGGGTGAAAAAATAATTAAACCTTAAGAGTTTTATCATTAGGCTGATGTAAATTCCAGTTTTGCTTATATGAGAAAATGTGCATTATGATTTTCTGCACTAGTTTCCAATAATGTGCAACTATAGTCTGACAATTTTGGCTTGAACAGAGCTATAAATCTTAATAAATTTGAGTTCAACTTTATTTTACTTTTGCTTGATGTAATACATATATATTTTATTTGTAAATTACATTTCTATTGATGTGGGTAAGCAAATCCATGGGAAGCACATTTCCATATATTTATATCGTGCAAACGTTCATTTATTTCAGTAATGCAACTTAAAAAGTGAAACTAATATATGAGATAGACTCATTACATGCAAAGCAAGATAGTTCAAGTCGTGATTTGTCATAATTGTGATGATTATGGCTTACAGCTCATGAAAACCCCAAATCCACAATCTCAGAAAATTAGAATATTACATGCAATCAATAAAATAAGGATTGTACATAGAACAATATCGGACCTCGGAAAAGTAGAAGCATGCATATGTACTCAGTACTTGGTTTGGGCCCCTTTTGCAGCAATGTGGCGTGGCATGGAAGCTATCAGCCTGTGGCACTGCTGAGGTGTTATGGAAGACAAGGATGCTACAATAGCGGCCTTCAGCTCTTCTGCATTGTTCGGTCTCATGTCTCTCATCTTTCTCTTGGCAATGCCCCATAGATTCTCTATGGGATTCAGGTCAGGCAAGTTTGCTGGCCAATAAAGCACAGTAATCCCACGGTCATTGAACCAGGTTTTTGTGCTTTTGGCAGTGTGGGCAGGTGCCAAGTCCTGCTGGAAAATAAAGTCAGCATCCCCATAAAGTTCGTCTGCGGAAGGAAGTATGAAGTGCTCCAAAATCTCCTGGTAGACGGCTGCGTTGACCCTGGACTTAATGAAGCACAGTGGACCAACACCAGCAGATGACATGGCTCCCCAAATCAACACAGACTGTGGAAACTTCACACTGGACTTCAAGCATCTTGCAGTGTGTGCCTCTCCATTCTTTCTCCATACTCTGAATCCTTGGTTTCCAAATGAGATGTAAAAGTTGCTTGAACTATCTTGCTTTACATGTAATGAGTCTATCTCATATATTAGTTTCACCTTTTAAGTTGCATTACTGAAATAAATGAACTTTTGCACGATATTCTAATTTTTCGAGTTTCACCTGTGTATATATATATATATATATATATATATATATATATATATATATACAGTGGGGATCGAAAGTTTGGGCACCCCAGCTAAAAATTTGTATTAATGTGCATAAAGAAGCCAAGGAAAGATAGAAAAATCTCCAAAAGGAATCAAATTACAGATTAGACATTCTTATAATATGTCAACAAAAATTAGATTTTATTTCCATCAATTACACTTTCAAAATAACAGAAAACAAAAAAATGGCGTCTGCAAAAGTTTGGGCACCCTGCAGAGTTAATATCTTGTACTGCCCCCTTTGGCAAGTATCACAGCTTGTAAAGGCTTTTTGTAGCCAGCCAAGAGTCTTTCAATTCTTGTTTGAGGTATCTTTGCCCATTCTTCCTTACAAAAGTCTTCCAGTTCTTTGAGATTTCTGGGCTGTCTGTCACGCACTGCTCTTTTAAGGTCTATCCATAGATTTTCAATTATGTTGAGGTCAGGAGATTGTGAAGGCCATGGCAAAACCTTCAGTTTACGCCTCTTGATGTAATCCCCCGTGGATTTCGAGGTGTGTTTAGGATCATTATCCATTTGTAGAAGCCATCCTCTCTTTAACTTCAGCTTTTTCACAGATGGCATCAAGTTACCATCCACAATTTGCTGAAATTTTATTGAATCCATTTTTCTTTCTACTCGTGAGATGTTCCCTGTGCCACTGGCTGCAACACAACCCCAAAGCATGATTGATCCAACCCCATGCTTAACAGTTGGACAGAGGTTCTTTTCATTAAATTCTGTGCCCCTTCTTCTCCAAACGTACCTTTGCTCATTCCGGCCAAAAAGTTCCATTTTAACCTCATCGGTCCACAGAACTTGTTTCCAAAATGCATCAGGCTTGTCTATATGTTCATTTGCAAAGTTCAAACGATGATTTTTGTGGTGAGGACGTAGAAGAGGTTTTCTTCTGATGACTCTTCCATGAAGACCATATTTGTACAAGTATCTCTTTATAGTGGAATAGTGTACCAGAACTCCAGTGTCTGCCAGATCTTTCTGGAGGGATCGCGCAGTCAAACGTGGGTTTTGAATTGTTTTTCTCACAATCCTGCGAGCTGTTCTGTCTGATATTTTTCTTGGTCTTCCAGATGTTGCTTTAACTTCCACTGTTCCTGATGACTGCCATTTCCTAATTACATTCCGAACAGAGGATATTGACATCTGAAAACACTTTGCTATCTTCTTATAGCCTTCTCCAGCTTTGTAAGCGTCAACTATTTTCAGTTTCAGTTTTCTAGACAACAGCTTAGAAGAACCCATGGTGCTGATTGTTGGGGCAAGGTCAGATGAGTCTGGGCATTTAAAACCTTTGAGCTTGATATCACCTGGTCTTCCCAGACGATGATTGAGAACAATCCATGACACTGGCAGGTCTCAGCTTGGCAAAGGGGGCAGTGCGTGCTATAAACTCTGCAGGGTGCCCAAACTTTTGCATACGCCATTTTTTTGTTTTCTGTTATTTTGAAAGTGTAAATGATGGAAATAAAATCTAACTTTTGTTGACATATTATAAGAATGTCTAATCTGTAATGTGATGCCTTTTGGAGATTTTTCCATCTTTCCTTGGCTTCTTTATGCACATTAATACAAATTTTTAGCTGGGGTGCCCAAACTTTCGATCCCCACTGTATATATATATATATATAGTCCCAGTGTCTTTAGAACTTCTTTATCATCAATATTTGGTGGCATGATGTAAGTATGAGAATGTCGCCATGTACGGTAAGTGGAAAGCAGTGCACACCCTTGTTAGGTTGCTGCTGCATCTCACGTTCTGCATATTCTACTGAATTCCATTTATATAATCAGTTTGTAGATACAGTAGGTTTGTTTCACCCAGTTAATTATCAAGATGGATTTTGTGCTTCAAGGCTATATTTTATAGTATCCATTCTAACTGCATTTATTGTCATTTAGAATATTACTTTTGCAAGAATGAGGGACATTCACTTTTTCAGTGGTTCATTTAAAACTCTAATTACATGCCAATAAAGTAAAATAAAATCAGCTTGCGTAATATTTTCACTGTTAATTTAAAGGGAAAGTATTGTGTACATTTAGGGAGCACATTTTTACTTATAAGTACAGTATTTACCTTAATTTATACATGATTTTTTAATGTACTTATTATTTTTCTATCCCTTCCCCTAGCACATTCACATTAGGTCATAATTAAATGGAACACACCCTACAAGGATCTGTATTGTGCATCCTGCTTTGCATGCACGACCTTCAAAATTTTCTGAATTTTGCAGAGCTCCAGTTGTGCCACAACCTCTATTCTCTTCACTGAAAAGCAGCCTATTTTTTATTTACTAAAGTCAAATAGGCTGTTCACTGTGCAGAAAATTTTCCCTTAGCTTACTGAATGAGGTAAATCTTTGCTGACTTCCATTATCCAATCATGTGAAAGCAAAAATACTTGCACGTGATTGGATATTCTTTGCAAAGTGAGTTTCCACTACATTCACTAAGCTAATGGAAAATTCCCTTGCAAAGTGAACAGCCTGTTTGCCTTTAGTAAGTCAACCCCTAGACTTCCCATTGCAATAAATAAAGGCCTGAGTGTGTGTGTGCAGATAGTACATTTAATAATTCAGAGGCTTTTGGGACAAAGGCCGCGTGACAGTGGGAAAACTGCACTTCAAAGATATTTAAACAGAGGGGTTTTGAGTAAATGTTATTTATTACGAAAGAGCTGGAGAAGAGAAGAAGGGGCAGAAAAAATAAGTGCATCATCTTTTAGAGAAATTTTGACATGACTGTAGCAATCCACTACAAAGAGATTTGTATATGACTCTGCTTCAGTAACAGTGGCGCACTGGAGTGCCACTCATTCCCTGCCCACAAAAAAAGAAATAGTTGCAGGTCCTGCTTTAATCCCACTGTAGTTTGTTGGTAGCCCCCCTTGAACTAAACATGTTAATGTGCTAAATCCAGCAAGATGGTGACAACTCAGCCAGGCAGGTTTTATGCCTCTATGCTTTATGACAGCTTCCTTCTTCCCATGTCAATAGTTGTTAAGGAAGCAGCATATTCCCAAGGACAGTGTTCAGCCCCCATACCACTTGTTTGACGTTCCTCAGCCTATTTGCTGAGTAGATTGCCATTATTGATTTCTAAGATTTGTCTCCTAATGACTTCACTTGGATTCTGATTCAGCACTCAAACTTCAAAGACATTTGGCTCATCACTACTGACCACTACTGAATGGAACTCCTTTTCCCATTATGTAGCATGGTTTTGTGACAGTGACATATTAGGATGAATTTACTAAGGACACCATTCACACCAGGCCATTGAAAGCTGACATCTTTTTCAGCATATTGTATTTGAATAGGTAAACATTAGAGTAAAAGCCTAGTCAAAGCCGTTATGTGAATTCCATTAATATGGAGCAATTAAAAATTAAAACAGGCAGTTCATGCAAAGAACACCACATACACCATGCAAATGAAGACATTTTGTATGGAGAAGACAAAAATTTCACTGAGTGGATGACAGAGACTGCTGGGCAAAAACTACCTACTAGAAGTCATTTCTGCAGAATGTACCTATCCTATTACCTATTCTGCAGCTGGATAGGTCAGCCACTCTAACCAAGGAAAACCAAGGAATTACAGATTTGTCAGGCCTCTGATATGTGTGGCCCTAAAACCACTTTGTCATACAGGACCATCATGCAGAGCTAGTCTTCATATACTACATCCACACCCAGCTGTCCTCGATACCATCTACACATGGAAACACCCTCAGCTTAAAAGGTCAATCATACATCATCCAGCCCTTTTCCAGCCTTACACCAACACCACCACAGCTGGCTATCTTTAGCCACATCAGCACTCTCTCTTGGCTCTGAGGTCACCCTTACCCCCCCCCCCCCGTACCCTCATCTGCTATGGCTCTGTAACCACCTTTACCTTACACACGCACCTCTGGGCACACATACCCACAACACCAACTTAAGTGTGATTGGCTCATCATTACTGACCAGTAATGAATGGGGCCCCTTTTCCCTTTATGTGGTATGCTTATGTGACAGTGAAATATAAGAGTTGATTCAATAAGGATACCATTCACCCCAGGCCATTGGAATCTGGTGTCTTTTTCAACACTTCAAAAGGCAAATATTAGACTCAGTTGCTTGTCAAAGCCCTTATTTGAAACCCATTAAAATGTTTCTGTGGCTCTGTGACCACCTTTACTATAGCCCCACCTCTGGCCACACTTACCCAGAGTGCCAACCTGAGTATGTTTGGCTCATCATTACTGACCAGTAATGCAAATGGGGCATTTCCCTCTATGTTGTATGCATATGTGAGTGACATAAAGGGTAATTCAATAAGGATGCCATTCACACTAGGCCATTGAAATCTTTTGTCTTTTTAAACACATTTCAATAGGCAAACATTAGAGTCAATGCATTGCTAAAGCTCTTATTTGAAACCCATAACAATGTTGTTGATGGATTTAAAATGGGCAGTTCATGCAGAGAATCCCACATACATCCTAACTTAAGGTATTTTGCATGGAAATGGAGCGTTCAAGAATTTTACTGAAAGGATGTCAGACTAATGTCAGACTTTTACTGAATGGATGTCAGACTAGTGGTCAACAATCTGCAGAAAAAATCAATAGCAGATTTTGAGGTCAGGTGTATACTTTATCCACAGTGTGCCATGCTGTCTGGGGAAGAGAATGTGATGATGCAGGCTTTGTAAGCCAGGTAATTACAGCCTCTGCATTGTGTGGCTGGATAGGTCAGTCACTCTATGCAAGAAAAAGCAGAAGTTTTCGGGCTCTGCTGTCTTGGGCCTTAAAACCATTTTGTTGTGCAGGACCATCACATGGAGCCGTTCCCCACATACTACATCCCCAATACCATCTTTACCTGGAAATACTCTAACCTTAAAAAGGTCACGAACACATAACTCAACCCTTTGTCAACCTTACCTCCAATACCACCCGTAGCTGGCTATCTTTGACCACAACTACCCTTACCCAGAACACCCACCCTCTACTGGTCACTCTTACCCACAATACCATCCTCTTCTGCAATAGTTCCATGGCCACCCTTACCCAGCATCCTAACCCACAACAACACTGTGCTCTGGTCATCCTTGTCTACAAGACCACCTTTGTCTTTCCAGCATTATCCCCAGTTGGCCACCAGTTCCTCAACACCACTTGAATCAGACCACCCAATGTTAACCCATACAATACCATCACCCACATCGGTAAGGTCCTCAGTTACATTCTGTAACTATTACAGCAAAGACAACAACACCCATGGTAAAAGCATGAAGCCGCAAGGCCACCTTGCATTTTAGATTTCTGACAATGGAGTTCAAAGGGGTTCAGATTTGAAACCCGAACTTTATTAATGTTTAGTGAACCTATGCATAGGTTTATGTTATGTTATAGGTTTGGCTCATCACTACTGACCATTAATGAATGGGGTCCCTTTTTCAGCTATGTGATATGGTTATATCACAGTGACATTCACACCAAGCCATGAAAAACTGTTGTCTTCTTCAACATATTTCAACAGGCAAACATTAGAGCCAAAGCCCTTATTTAAATCCCATTAAAATGCTGTGAAGGGATTTAAAATGGGCAGTTTATGTATAAAATCCCACATACATCATGCAACTGAAAGTATTTTGCATGGTGGTGGAATCAAAAATTTTATTGAGTGGATGTAAGAGACAGGAATTATAGCAATAAGATTTCACAGCTAGAGTAGTCAAGACATGCCAGGGGCAGAATCAAGTCTCTAGGTTCCCCTCTTTTTTAGAAATATCATATCTGGGTACACTCTCCCTCAAAATAGACTATTAGATAGCATTGTTTAAGCATATGAATTCTAAAAATATTCTATTACAAAATCATTATTTGATATGAAGGTTCTACCAGTAATTATTATATCTACTAAATTTAAGCTCATCTGTACCATATACTGTAGTCCTACTATAATCTGAGATGGCAATGTATTTATGTAAAAATCACAGATATAGCAAACAGGATGGGGGTGGTAAAAACATAGTTTTTTACCAGCTCCCCATTAAGTTGCAAGGACAGCAATAAAGGCAGCACACAGGCTGTGGCCATAATGCTTTGCATCACAGCATGGCAAAAAGTATTCCCCTGTCACCTTTGGTGGGCAGTACTGAACTGAATGAGGCCGTGCGGTGGTGCAGCTTTTTAGGGTTTAAAACAGGCAGCGTTATCAATTTATCTTCTAATAACCCATCTTTTAAATAAGTGAAATATACCGTATAAGCTTTAGTTCAATATTTATTTTACAAATATGCCCCAAAAATAACATAATAGATCAACAAAAATATGAAAAAGCTAAGACAGTCAAAACATACAAATAAACAAAGTAATATGCAACAAACAAGACTTTCTGCTGGATACAGACTTACTGGCTGGATGACAGTAGCCAGTATTAAATGCCAAGTATTGTGTTGCACTGGGATTACAAGAAAAATACATGTAATACTGCCACAAAACATCCCAGTGTGTAGTATTAAAACTCTTGTTAGAAATAAGTAAAACATAGTGTTTCCATCATTCTTACACCAGTATCACAAAAACACACATATAAAATGCAGACATCTTTGCATGGATCTAAAGCACAACATTTTTAGTCCTGTTTGTATGGCCCATTTTTAGTCCTTGTTGTATGGCCCATTTTTAGTCCTATTTGTATGGCCAAGATAAAATGCATAAAGGTAAACCATTGCATTTCTATTCCTTTTACAAACACTGACAAAATACAGATTCTCCTTCACTTTGAGAGCCCTTGACATTAACACGGACTATTTCCAGTTCAGGCCAGTGGATTACATGATATATGCCTATATCTGGAAACCAGAGGTCTTATTTTGTAAACCATGCAGATAAATACATAACAATCTGCTTTACAGAGGATGGTACTTTGATGTGGATACCTGGGTAGCCTCTCATTTGTGTTACTCAATGAACTCTACAAACTCATAGTACATCACACTGCACAGCTATAGAGAACTGCCAGCACAAGCCTCACCTTCTGTATTTATGCATTCTGTAATGCTTAGCTATAATTGCTGACACGTACCATTGTACATGGTCAACATCAATTACTATCACTCTTTTTCAGATCTCCAGGCTCAGTCATTTGTCTCCAAACTAGTGATATTTTCAGTCTCTGGCACACTTGCAGAATTATCTTCAGCATCAGAGGCATGAGTCTGCACTGACATTTCGTATGAGGGTGGGGGGTCTTCACATAAAAAGGTTTCATCCACAACATCCATGGTTGTCTCTGTGTACAGAGGAGGAGGTATGTTGAATCCTTGTTCACCCACATAAATACAAGAATGTGCACTGGGATGCAGGACAGTATGATGAAGAGCTGTTTCATATGATGGAGGGTAGAAATCTGGCCTGGAAAACAAAAGTAAGCCAAGTTGGTGACACTAACTCATGAAAGGTAAGACAAACAGATTTTTAAAACTGGTACAGGAATATATCATACAAATTAAGCAATGGCATAAGAGAAGAAGCTGTTATTTTCTACCCAAGCCCAGCAAGCATTTATTAAAGAGAATCTGTCTGGTTGTTACTTGACTTGACACACCTCTGGCTCTTATGAAGCATTAAAGGCTGGCTTTGATCAACTCCTGTAAGTAGTGCTATTTCCATGTCAGAACACACCTCTGCAACATGTAATGTCAAAGAGTTAGCATTGTTTACAGAAGTCTACAATTTACAACTGCCCTGACAGGTTCCCTTTAATGTTCCCCCTAATTAATCACATTATCAACATTTAAGGTGCTAACTGCAAACCAGAGCTCATGACACATTCCTAATATATAGCAATGTTCTATTTATAGATTGCAGTGACTGAAAGTTATTCTTTAAATTATCACACATTTTCAGCTTGCCTTAAATTCCTACAATTATGAACTGAAAATAACTGCTACAATCCAACTGACTGATGTAGAAGGAACCATCACCTATTCATGAACTTGTACAATTTGACCAAAGAATGCACTGGGTTAAGTACAAGTGTTCTGTTCAATTCAACTCCGGTCTGCTCATACATGTACATTATCTAGTTACAATTTCCATGAATTAAACATTGTGCTGTTCACATATCTTGTATCACTACTGATAAATTGTGATAGAAATAGCATCCTCAAACCCATGGTAAAATGGCTCTCCCTCCATTTAAGTTCATTGCAAATGGCAAAATATATGAAGAGGTATATTAAAACATCTTTTGCAATCAGTTGGGTACAAATTTGCTGTAAATGAATGTTATCCTGCATGAATATGAATGGCAAAAGGAGTAGGGCCATGTGCTTGAGCATCACCCAAAGCACACTCTACTATAATTACTACTAATCATTCCAGGTGCAAAGAGATAAATGACGTTATGCAGTTTTTGGTCTATGCACTATTTTGACAATGCTGTGTAGTCAGTTTTTATTTTCTCTTTTTTTATACATGCTTTACTTTTTAAATGCATGCTATGCGTTGCAAAGGTATTCTGCAGTGACATCAAAAATTGAGAGTTAAAAGTGAAACTAAATACTATACCTGTCTACTGTCTCAATATGTACTTGCTGCTGGCTATGAATTCGTCTAATCATGGTTTGGAAGAGACTCTTGTGGTTGGCCTCATGATAAGTGCTCCAAAAAATCCCACTCAGGAGAAGCAGAAATCCGAGTGGCATGAGCGTGTATGCCACAACTGTTTCATGTCTGCAGTTACAGGAGTAGCTAGAAGATATAAAGAAAGCTCCAAGGCAGACAAGAGAGAAGCCCAACACAAGGAGCGAGAATCGGAGTATTGTGTACATATTTGTTTTCATCTCCATGATTGGATGCTGCAAGTGTCTACTGCTCCCTCTCATCCAGCAGTTTTATATGGCACAATGACACCTGCCCTTTGGATAATGATTGAAGACAGCCGTATGTGTGATATTCATTAACCATGGGAAAGCAGCATTCCAAGTTATACTTCCTGTGGCTACACAACTAACACATATTCACCAGCCATGTTCAAGCATTACACAATCACTTGTTTTGAAGTGTGACATAAGCATACCTTCATTTCAATTGGAATGAAAAGAAAGCTGTTTTTTAAAATACAGTTTATATCTACAACACAACTATGCTAACCCATTCAGTTTATGTAGCAATAAAGCTGTTTGTTTTTTAACCTATAGACAGCTCGGAACAAAGGTCTGGTTAAGTAAAGGTAATCCCACAGAACTTGAATCATTAAAACACCCAGTATAGGCAGCACAAGTACAAATGCTCTAGTGCTATAACATGTATACATAAATGATCCAAATAAATAAATAAAAGACCAATTCATAGAAGTGAAAACCAAAAGTTTGCTGTGAATTCCATATATAAGGCCACCATATAACTGTGTGTAAGTCCTTCTTTTCAACTAACCACCATGTGATTGAATAAACCATCCACAAGTGTAAGCAATCAGTAAAACCCCACTCCAGTGACACCACTTGCTCCAAACAGATCACCCCCAATCCAGTGGCACTCATAAGATATTATGGCTTATCTAACATTGATAAGCCACAGCGCTTGTGGTGAATATCACTCACGATTATACTTCTTCCTCCATAATGGCTGTGCCCATTAGTAATCAAATGCTCATGTAATTGTAGGAAATCCTCTATAAAGATCACTCCGCCACAGGAAAGGAAATAAGGAAAAGCCAATAGCGTAATACTGCAAAAAAAAAAAATGTATATTTTAAAACCAGTAACATACTCACAAAGTTATAGTTATTGCATGCCCAACATCAATATTGAAATGGTGTGGTGTATCACGTTTGCAGTGTCTCGCTCGACGCTAGGCGGTTAGCGAGAATGGTCGAGTGAGACACTGCAAACGCATTACACCACACCATTTGCGGGAATATATTGGGCATGCAATAACAATAATTTTGCAAGTATGTTACTTGTGTTATAATGGTTTTTTAGAGGTATTACGCTATTGGCTTTTCCTTATTGCCTTTCCTGTGGCGGAGTGATCTTTATAGAGGATTTCCTACCATTACACGAGCATGTGATTACTGATGGGCACAGCCATTATGGAGGAAGAACTATAATCATTAGTGGTGCACAAAAAGAAAAGTCTGGTCCCGAAAACGAAAATTTAAGATGCAATTGGTCGAAAACTGAAACTGAAATGGGCAGTTTTTAAAAATTAATATATATTTTTTGGAACAAAATACACTTTGATTAAAAAAACAAACAAAAACACAATATATACCCCAATTTTTTTGTAAAATATGAAAGAAGATGTTACGGCAAGTAAATAGATACCGAACATGTCACGCTTTAAAATTGCTCATGGAATGGTGTCAAACTATGGTACTTAAAATCTCCATGGGTGATGTTTTAAAAATTTCTACAGGTTAGCAGTGTAAAGTTACAGAGGAGGTCTAGTGCTAGAATTATTGCTCTTGCTCCGTCATACGTGGTTATACCTCACTTGTGTGATTTGAATACCATTTACATATGTGGGCGTGGCCTACGTATGCGTTCACCACTACGTGCGAGCATGGGGGCACTTTAAACTACATTATACTAAATTACATGCACCAAAAAAATCAAGGAATTTAGGATTACAAATCGGTCTTAAGAAATTATCTAAACGGGGCGACATCATCATAAGACTGGCAGACAAGGGTGGAGACGTAGTCCTAGCCAAAAATTATTATCTGAACGAACTACAAGCGCAACTAGCTGATCATATGACATATCAAAAATTGAACAAAGATCTGACTATCAAATATAAGAAGGAATTAGAGAAAATAGTGAAGAAAGGAGTAAAAAATAATATCCTTAATAAAAAAAGAAGCTAAATATCTTGTACCAGAAGCATGCAGAATACCATTGATATACACTATACCAAAAATTCATAAAATTGCTGTTAATCCGCCGGGAAGACCTATTATTAGAGATGAGCGAATTATTCAAAAATTCGATTCGGCTGATTCGCCGAATTTGCGGGAGAAATTTGATTCGATGCGAATTTATTCGCCGCGAATTTAACTTATTAAAAGGGTTTCTAGGCTTCAGAGAGCCTTTATATTAGTGCAGAACACTGTACCTTTAATTTAAATGCCCTTGGAGTCTGCTGGGGAAGAGAAATAATACTGTCAGTCAGTATGACATGCAGATGAGTGCCGTCGATCTTAGAATCACCGCACACTTCACTCATTTGGGCAGTCACGGGGCACGACGAAGAAGAAGAAGAAGAAGAATGAAAAGAAGAATGAAAAGAAGAAGAAGAAGAATGAAAAGAAGAAGAAGAAAAATGAAAAGAAGAATGAAAAGAAGAAGAATGAAAAGAAGAAGAAGAAGAATGAAAAGAAGAAGAAGAAGAATGAAAAGAAGAATGAGAAGAAGAATGAAAAGAAGAATGAAAAGAAGAATGAAAAGAAGAATGAGAAGAAGAATGAAAAGAAGAATGAGAAGAATGAAAAGAAGAAGAAGAAGAATGAAAAGAAGAAGAAGAAGAATGAAAAGAAGAAGAAGAATGAAAAGAAGAATGAAAAGAAGAAGAAGAAGAATGAAAAGAAGAAGAAGAAGAATGAAAAGAAGAATGAAAAGAAGAAGAAGAAGAATGAAAAGAAGAAGAAGAAGAATGAAAAGAAGAATGAAAAGAAGAAGAAGAAGAATGAAAAGAAGAATGAGAAGAAGAATGAAAAGAAGAAGAAGAAGAATGGAAAGAAGAAGAAGAAGAATGAAAAGAAGAATGAAAAGAAGAAGAAGAAGAATGAAAAGAAGAATGAAAAGAAGAAGAATGAAAAGAAGAAGAATGAAAAGAAGAAGAATGAAAAGAAGAATGAAAAGAAGAAGAAGAATGAAAAGAAGAAGAAGAATGAAAAGAAGAAGAAGAAGAATGAGAAGAAGAATGAAAAGAAGAATGAGAAGAATGAAAAGAAGAATGAAAAGTAGAAGAAGAAGAATGAAAAGAAGAAGAAGAAGAATGAAAAGAAGAATGAGAAGAATGAAAAGAAGAAGAAGAAGAATGAAAAGAAGAAGAAGAATGAAAAGAAGAATGAAAAGAAGAAGAAGAAGAATGAAAAGAAGAATGAAAAGAAGAAGAAGAAGAATGAAAAGAAGAAGAAGAAGAATGAAAAGAAGAATGAAAAGAAGAATGAGAAGAATGAAAAGAAGAATGAAAAGAAGAAGAAGAAGAATGAAAAGAAGAAGAAGAAGAATGAAAAGAAGAATGAGAAGAAGAATGAAAAGAAGAATGAGAAGAATGAAAAGAAGAATGAAAAGAAGAAGAAGAAGAATGAAAAGAAGAATGAAAAGAAGAAGAATGAAAAGAAGAAGAAGAAGAATGAAAAGAAGAATGAAAAGAAGAAGAAGAAGAATGAAAAGAAGAAGAAGAAGAATGAAAAGAAGAATGAAAAGAAGAAGAATGAAAAGAAGAAGAAGAAGAATGAAAAGAAGAAGAAGAAGAATGAAAAGAAGAATGAAAAGAAGAAGAAGAAGAATGAAAAGAAGAAGAAGAAGAAGAATGAAAAGAAGAATGAAAAGAAGAAGAAGAAGAATGAAAAGAAGAAGAAGAATGAAAAGAAGAATGAAAAGAAGAAGAAGAAGAATGAAAAGAAGAAGAAGAATGAAAAGAAGAAGAATTAAAGTACAGCAAAAAGTGTATCTGCAGAGAGCTCCGCTATTTCTGACAGTTCTCTGACAGTTCCTTCACATTTACAGCGGTTGAAACATTGTATCTATTTATTTCCGAATAAAAACATCTGTATCCTAAATGGAAACAAATAGATACAATGTTTCAACCGCTGTAAATGAACTGTCAGAACTGTCAGAAATAGCGGAGCTCTCTGCAGTGACACTTTTGCCGGCTGATCGGGAAAAATTCGATTCGTGCACCCGAAGTTTGCTAAAATTCGGATTCGATGCGAATCGAATTTTTCCTGATATTCGAAACGAATTCCACTTCGCCAGGTTCGATTCGCTCATCTCTACCTATTATCAATGGTATTCAATCCATTTTAGTAAGAACAGGACAATATATAGATATTCATCTACGATCTTTGGTTAAAAGTACTAAGTCCTTTCTCAGAGATACTAAACATCTGATTCAGGTATTAGAAGGATTTAAGTATGAGAATAATTTGATTTTGGTAAGTGGAGATGTGTCATCTCTGTACACGATTATAAATCATGAAGCTGCTCTTGCAGCAGTAACCTGGGGATTAAGAGAATTTAGCAACTTGACATGGAAACAACAGAAATTTATTATTGAATCTCTTGAATTTTGCCTTACACATAATTATTTTTGGCATGATAATACTTTCTTTAAGCAAATCAAAGGTGTAGCCATGGGAGCACGTTTTGCTCCCAGCATAGCTAATATATTCATGGCCCAATGGGAGGAAGAGGCTATTTATCAACATTCTCCAACAGAACTTAGAGTTTTTAAAAGGTATATTGATGATATATTTATGATATGGGAAGGAGATGAAATAAAGTTACAGGAATTTCTAAATAAACTGAATAGTAATGACAAGAATATTAATTTTACTTGGAATTTTGACACTAAGTGTATTCAGTTTCTAGACCTGGAAATTCTAGTCAAAGATGCATGCATCCCTTGTGATAGAAATAATTAGTGACAGGTCCTCTTTATGGAGAGATATGGAGTCAGTAAGACCCCACATCTCTCCTACAATGTAAAGCATTAGATCAAAAAAAGCATTGATCTAGTGCTATAAAAAAAAATGGCCTTGTTTACAAGGTGCCGGTACCGGAAGTGACATCGTTCCGGTCCTCCAAGGGCATAGAGATGAGTGGAGGCCATCTTTCCTTCACTAATCTCTATTCCCAGCACTGGGATCGTTCGGTGGTTTCTCAGGTAAGGCTGAGAAATACCAAGTGGCGGCCGGTGGCGGCAGGGGAGAGTGACGGCAAGGGGCGGCAGCGGCGAGGGGCCTGGGTTTTTTTTGGAACCTGTATTGGTGCTTTTTTTCATATCAGCCGATGGCCGATAGGGGTGTTTTCAGCCGAAACGTTTCGGACACTGAAATTTCGGTGCACCCCTAAAAATTGTGAGTTATATTACCCACAAGCGCTGTTGCTTATCAATGTTAGATAAGCCATAATATCTGGTGAGTTCCACTGGATTGGGAGTGATCTGTTTGGAGCACGTGGTGTCACTGGAGTTCAATTTTGCTGATTGCTAACATTTGTGGAAGGTTTTTCAGTCACATGGTGGTTATTTGAAAAGGAGGACTTACACACAGCTATGTGATGGACTTATATATGGAATTCACAGCACACTTTTGGTTTTCACTTCTATGAATTTTACTTTTTTATTTATTTATTTGGATCATTTATGTATGTATGTTATTACACTAGAGCACTTTATTTGTATTTGCGTTGCCTTAACTGGGTGTATTGATGATTCAGGTTATGTGAATATTATATATGATTTAAAGCAGCAGCATTTTTTGGAGTTTAGCACACATGGGATATGAGTTTCTAATAGTACTATACATTTAGTGATATCAGTTTTTATTTTTTTTTTTTAATTTATTCACATATGTAATAGTATTATTTGAGCAGTGATCTGAAGAAAAATCCTATAGTACTGTTTTTAATTGATAGCAAAGTCAGTAAATAGCTCTTCTCCATGCATGGTTTGGGAAGGCTAGTAAGGGCAGATTCTGGTTGCTGTAGATAACTGCCTATTATTTTCTTAAATTAGCCATAGATTAATTGAAATTCAGCCGGTTCAGCAGGAACCAGCCAAATTTCGACCTATTTATGGGCAGGCTGGTTGTACTGAAGTAAATCCATCAACTTCAATACAACCAGCCCAGCCTGTCAGATATTGTTTGTACAATCACTGCTGGCAGTGATCATTGTATTTTGCTGGTGGAAAGGCACCCCCTCAGTGTTGATGGGGGAATCAAGCAATTTTCTTTCCTTCAACCTGTTGTTGAAAGAAAGAAAATTGCAAAATTTATGGCCTGGTTAAGGGCGTCTGTTAGTATTCATATAATAATTTGCATAGATACATCTAATAAATCTGTGAAGGATTTAAGAAGGGAGGTGGTATACAACCTGCTATCAGACTGGACGGAACTGATGCAACATAAACAGTAGTATAAATTCTTCTGTCAGATGAATATGGGATCTCATATTTAGTACTCTTTAGTATTGAATACTTTTCTAACAATTTGCATGCTTTTATGGTTACAGAACATAGAATAAATAGATAAGGAAAGGTCAATGTATACAGCAGTTTCAAGCAACAAGTGAAACGAGCTACACCACCCAGCAATCAATGCAGCTGTGCTATAAACAGTATGTTCACTTTTCCTTCATGTTTATTTACCTTCAATTCTTGAAAATCCTTTGCATTAACAAAGACACATTGCTCAATAAAGAGTCTGTAGACAGGCATTAGGTATACATTTTTTTAAGTGACTAGTTTTTTCAGCAGATCTGTGCATGTGAAACGTACCACGGAACCTTTAGTGTGTGTTCCTGCATGACATGCAGACGCATACCAGGATCTATAGATTACTAACAAAAGGGCTACAGTAGACTAATGCAATGCAGCTATGTCTGCATGTCAGTTCCAGAATGGATAATTGGTCCCACAGAGCCACAACCCAAAGATTTGGTTAGGCTTCATCTCTAACACCATCAAGTGCAGTAATGAAGGACCAGCAAGACCACAATTTACACAAAGACATTGATGGCCTGCGCATATCCCAGGGCTGTTCTAGCTGGGGAGTGTCAGTTGTCAGGGGTTTAAGCCAAAAACAAAGTTTTTTTGCTGTTTTACTAAACAAAAAAAAATGCACATATTTTTGCAGGTAAACAATTTGCATTGTTTTTCTTTTACTGGAGCCTGCATAGCATTGCACCCGTGATCAGCAGATCTGCAGTCTTCCTCTAGCTTTGTGTGCATTGTGCTAAAAGGGCTTTCAGGTACAAAATTAGAGGAAGAATAAATTAACTATGAGAGTGCTGGCAACCCATTCAAACTATGAGTCTGTCTGTCGCGCAGAGCTTTGTGAACAGTGACACTGTTTTCAAAAATTGAAAGCGGGTACAAGAGCAGATCCCCTTCCCGCTGTCACAGACTAAGAGGCATGATTATAGGAGCATGTTACATGTTACACTCTAAATATGGGTGTAACATGTAACATGCTCCTAAAGGTGAACTTAGCTTTTAAGTACTAAACAATTAAAGTGGTTCCAAAGGCTCAACAATTTTTACATTAATGCATTCTCTGCATTAAGGTAAAAAATGTCCCAGTAATTTTTTTCGCTCCCTCATCACCCTTACATTTACCTGAGTCCAGCACTGTGTTTGTCTGCAGGGGTTCCCTTCTCTCTCTCTCTGCTCACAGAGGCAGCAACAGGAGCCATTGGCTCCTACTGCTGTCAATCAAATCTTGTTTTCAGAGAGCAGGGGGCGGGGCTGAGCAGCTCTGTGTGTGTCAATAGATGCAGACAGCCTGGTTTGGGAGCGAGCCACAGCTGCATCCCCATAGGAAGCAGCAGCTTCCTATGGTGGCACACAGAGAAGCCCAGAGAGCCAGCAGAAGTCCTGAGAATAAGAGGTTAGGGGTTGCTCTATGCAATACCATGTTTAATAACATATTTAAAATTTATATATATATATATATTTGTACAGTATATCCTTTACAAACGTTTTAAGCATCTCAGAGTTTACAATCAAATTTAGATTAAAGAGGACCTTCAAATTTCACTCACTTTTATTGATGAAGAAATGAGCTACCCAATGCATTTACACAAGTGAAAGAACGGTTAAATGTAAAAAGTACTATTTGCAAAAAGAACATACAACTAATTACTACAAAGCACAAGGTCTTTCAAACATAATCTGTTATTGTAAACAAGATATGATTAAGCAGATTATAGAGGGATATGGCCCTGTTTTTGTCTGTAAAAATGAGATTATGCTAATCTGCACAGTTACTCTTTGACATCTCAGTGAAAAACACTCAGTCATCACTCAGTTGTGGTAGAATGTTTCATAAACTGCGTAAGCAGGAAAGGAAACTGCTCTACAGCACATTGGTACATGGCCATAAACCTTCCATACAGTACAGCAGTTAAAGTAAATGACAAAGGTTATAGTTTAAAAAAAAACACAAATATTGAAAATTATTCATTGTTGAATTATTACTTCCGTGTAAAGCTTTCATTTTATGTACTGATATTTACTGTAAATGATGTGCTCATTCCCCTGCCTGCTAATAGGTCTAGTTATACTGTATTTAGAATTATAAGGCATTGTTTTTTTTAATGCATGTATATGACATGCCACACTGACTGTTATTAGCACACAGTGATGAACTGTAAGTCACCGGCAGCTAAAACACTACTAGATGTCTGGAGTTACTAATGTAGCACCCTCTAGTGTTAGTGTAAGTAACATTTATTATGGTATGACTCATAATAATTGTGTGAGCCTGTAATTAGTTTGGGTTACTGCAAGACAGGCTGGTTGACCTCCACCTGGTTCTAGAGGACTATGGAAGCTTCTGGAAGCCAGTGGGTGGGAGGGGTGGAGATCTAAATCTGCATGTTTATGGGAGTCTGACCAATCCCAGGTTTGGAGGCCCTGGTAGTGTGGTATGACTAGCCCACAAATATGACAGAAACATGCTGGTGGGAGAGTCGGGTGACGGTGGAGTGCTGAGGAGGCTGTCGGTGGCCAAGGAGGTCCCCTAGGTCTGGGGGGCGGCTTTGCCTGCAGGCTGGACTTGGGCTGGTTCAGGAAGATCCATTCAGCATGATGGGTTATACAGTATCATTGCCTGGGAGCAGTGGAAGCAAGATGGACAGAGTGAGTACATCAGCACACCCAGGGATTCACAAGGGGAAAGACTGCCATGTGTAGCCAGCTTTCAAAGGACAGAACTGTGCTTAACCCTTTATGCTTGTCCTGGGAGATCTTCAGAGCAGCCGTGAGGGCTGGTGGTGTCTGTAGGCTGTGGAGCTGGGAGCAGTCAATCCTACAGAGGGAGATGAGATACTTCTGCATGTAGTTTGCAACAATCTGTGCTAACATTCTGTTAGGATCTGCCAGGTGGTGCCTCTGGCAGTCCACTGGACAGACCTACCCAAAGCGTGGAATCTAAGTCCCGGTCTGTGCTTTCACCAGGGCCCCTGATGGTGGGGATGGACTTGTAACAGACCAGGGCCAGGTCACGACCTCTGAGCAGGCCTACCAGTGGCAGAGGCAACCTCCGGGGATGTATAGGTACCGGGAGAGCCAGATGTGAGGAGGACGGCGGGACCTAGCAGGATGGGTCACGAGCAGCGGTCCCGTGGGGTAAGCGAGGTACAGAATCGGGAAGCAAAGAGTAGTCAGGTCACACGCAGGGTCAGCAGGATAAGTCAGTCTGCAGATAGGTCAAACAAGCCAGGGATCAGGAGTGGAGAAGGCAGAGTAGTCAGGGCAATCCGGGTCAAAGCACAGGAGAAGGCAGCGTAGTCAGGGTCAATCAGGGTCAAATGCAGGTACAGGAACTCAAGATCACAGATAGACCTTGCGGTGATTAGTGACAGTGCAGGGCATCTTTAAATATTGCGCCCTGCACTGTCATTGGCCGTCCAGGACGCGCCCCCGGGCTGTCATTGGCCGCCCGAGGCGCGCCCGCGGCTCCTACTGCGCATGTGCGGCGTCCTTTCCATTCATTCAGTAAGCATTGTTGTGATTAGCTGTGATTGGCCACAGCTAATCACATGGTACAGATGGGCTGTGATTGGCCCTGTCTGTACCATGTGATCACTGTGACCAATCAAAGTTAGCAATTGTCATGTGACCTGCTGTGATTGCTCACACTGATCACATGCTACCAACAGCAGCCTGTACAGTGATCTGTCATTGGCTGTGTCCAGTGGATACAGTAGGTGACAGATCGCACCAGCAGCACAGCTGCACGCCCACGTGCAAGGCATGTTGTGGGAGGACATTATATGACTGCTTCTTTCTAGCAACTCAACTATGGAAATCATTTTTTGTTCAAGTATCGTATTTTGCGCCTTAAAAAACACACTTTGTCTTTTTCCAAAGCAGCCTGTATTTCTCCTGAGGTTGCTGTGGGTTTTTCTTTGAATATTGAACAAATCTTCTGGCAGTTGATATCAAGAGATCCTAGAACTTTCCACTTCTTAATAAGTGATTGAAAAGTTCTGTTTGGCATATTCAAGGCTTTCGATCTCTTTTAATTTCCTTTTCCATCTTTATAAAGTTCCTTTACCTTGTTATGCTCCCCATGGCTCAGTATCTAGCCTGCTCAGTGCATCCACATGAGAGCTAACAAACTCACTGTCTATTTGTACACAGACACTAATAGCAATTTAAAAAGTCACATGTGGGAAATACACCTTTAATTGCCAATTTAACCTGTGTGTATCACCTTGTGTGTCTGTACCAAGGCCAAATATTCCAGGGTATGTAAACTATTTATCAGAGCCATTTGGGTGATTTCTGTTATCATTATGATTTAAAAGGGAGCCAAACTACTATGTGATAATAAATGGCTTCATATGATCAATATTCTTAAATAAAAGAAAGTTATTTGGCATGATCAGTCATATTTTCAATATAAATGCCAAAATGTCACCATTTCTGCTAGGGTGTGCAAACTTTTGAGCACAATTGTATTTCAGTTCCATTCAACCAGCATGGCACTGGACTGCTTCACAAGTTCGTTACACAGCATCTCTCTTAGCTGGTTGACTACTATATGTGCTGTGCCTGCCAAGATCACTCTTCCTGGTTGTTCTGTTTCCACAAACTAAGCACTGAAAGTGTGATCTCTATAACTGATCCAATTGTATATGAGATAGCTTAACGTACTGGACTGTCTATTACATTATTATTGTGTTGATAAAATAGCCATCTATTGATTGTTTTCTGCAATTGCAGTCTTATTCTTTTCAGGAAGAGAGCAGGAAGTGTTTTGCATTTGTTAATAGCCCACTGCCAGCTGTACATTTTGATACCAAGTTGGTGCCTGCAAGTGCAGCCATTATCCCTGTATAACCACTTCACTCAAATACCTAGTCAGATGAAATTGGTAAACTGGAATTTGCTTTTCACAGGTTTGGGTAATTTAGGTGAATATTTGCACAATTTATTGAGTGAACATTCTGAACTCCTTTTGTATGTCAACTTAAACGAATGACAGAAAGTGATTGGTTATCATAAGTAACAAGAATTGTTCCTTTGGGCTCTTTTAGCTTACGGTCAAGTATTATTTCGTGGCCTTGGTGATATGTCTGTTCTGGAGTATGTGTTACTGTATTATATGCAATGCTGTATAAAATGCTGTAGATAAAAAATAGTATATACATTTGCTGGAAAAGTCATCAAAATATGTTTAAAAAAGTGGTTGACTTTGTCAATAACATATCAGAAGAGCTGTATGGAAGTTAAACATTAATAAGAAATCCCTATCTAAATGTTGATGTAAATCATTTTGTGAGATAAGTCTGTGTACTATTAAAGATTTTTAAGATATGTTGTAATCATGTTTTTTCAGCTAGATAAAGGACGGTCCATTTTACTAACACTATGTAGTATGAAGACACTCAAAGGTCATTATTTCTGCACTATTGACTCCGGAGCTGATGAATTGTTGGGTCCCTTGCCAATCTCAGTGGTGACCCCACTAGCTGGATTTGACATCTCATCACACTAAATAAATCCAATATAACAATAAAATACGCTTTATTTAAGCACGAATAAGCCTTAAAAGGGATGTACTGATTAAACAGTTTTAGCAATGACTGGGTTAACCAATATCAAACACAGGGACAATTCTACGTGAATCAAGGTTAATGCCATTAATTCCTCTAGCTGCCTGGGAAGGGGTCCTACCTGAAAACACTTGATGAGCAAAACGGAATGGTTCTACTGACAATAGTAACAGCAGTCACAAAGGTAAATGTCACTGAATTATAAGAGAAAGCAGATAACAATGCAGCCTACCTAAAATGCTTTATCCAAACACTGGCCAGTGGGGTAATAAATGTAAAGTCTGCCTACAGTGCAAATAAAAGTGTTTGTAATCCAAGAGATCAGTATAGTATTGCTCTGTGCCTAAACCATGTTATAACTTGTGATAACTTTTCATTAAAAATACATTTAAGCTAAATAGGATTACCAATAATGAGGAAACATTCTTAGATTGTAAGCTCCAAGGAGCAGGGCCCTCCTAACCCTCTTGTATTGAACTGTATTGTTGCTGTATTGTCTTCTGTTATATTGTAAAGCGCTGAGCAAACTGTTGGCACAATATAAATCTTGTATAATAATAATAACACCCACAAACTATTCTGGGGTGACTGAAAATGGAGGGATGAGGAGGACCACTTTAAATAGATTTACACTGGTAGCAATAAGGTCCCGCAGTAGTAAACAGGTTCAATACACCACTCAAATGTCCATTGGATGTCCTGTTAACAGCAGTCTGTTGTCTAATAACTGTCTCAGCAGACCAGATGGAGATGGATGAAACCCAGGCTGCATTATACCTTGTCTGGGTAATGATGCCTGAAAAACACGTCACTCCATTCTTAGATGCTTCTGCACTACTGGCACATCTTCTGAAGGTCAGGGGGAAAGAACAGAAACTGGATCTCCCCTTTCAAGCCTGCACCTTCGCTTCAAGTCTTCCTGTGTGCTTCTCTCTCCAACGCAGCTTTGCCTCCCCTTGGTCTCACTCTGCTCCCCCTTTCCTGCTCCCTGTCTTCCATGGGCAGGATCCATTCCATCAACCTATCCCAACCAATCACAACCTTCTAGCCTCTGCTGTCCTATAAGAGTAACCTATAAGGGTGCAGTGGGTGTTCTGAGGAGATACAAGATATCACATAGTTCTGTAAAAAAAAATCCCTTCATCTTTTACAATTCAAAATCAGCTTTGCATATAACCACACAAAAATGCTACAAAAAAAGCATCTCTTTTTTGTTTTTGCACAATAAAATCAAGCAAAAAGAGAGGTGAAAATCATGTTGTATGTTGCAAGGGCACAATCAGGGACAATTTAAAGTGTTACTAAACCCAGGACTCTGCATTCACTATATCTGGTCTCCCAAAGTACACAGAACATGGAAATGCAATTATTTTAGTAACTATAAACTGCTAAATACCTTTTTCTCATTAGCAGTTAGAGTAGTCTTGTGACTTCTATCAGTGTTCATCAGAGCATTGGTTAAAGCTTGTAGGAAGAGTTTTCATTCTCCCCTGATTGTCCTATGAGGCTGCTTAAAAAATGACCCTCTGTCTGGACAGCACTGATTGATCCTGTGCTGATCACATGCACTCTCCCAAGAAGAAAACTCTATAACAATACACACCAAACTGAACATGTGCAGCTTGCCCCCAAGCGTCTGTTCTATCAGCAGATGGATTGGGGACATTAGAAGAAGGGGAGGATAAAAGAAGACAGGATCAAACATCCTTTTTACACAATGCAGAGGATTAACCCCTTAGGTTCCAAAGTGAGTATAACAAGCATGCTTTACTGCATATACAAGTCATTCCATGGCAGAGTTAAATATATGTCTAAGACGCAGGTATTTATAAAAAATCCCTAGGGGGATACCATATCATTTTATTAAGGTCATATAGTCACATATTACAGATCCATTATATAATTGTCCTAAATCAGAGCCACATTGATATACTTCCTACAGCCTTAGACCACTTTCCTGTGCCCCCATCCCCAGTCAACTTGTTAACCTTAGTGTCATATTAACAAGATCAGACATAATAGTCTCACAGGACATGCCAAGGCTAGGGGCAGAAAGGCTAAAAGAGCCAGCTTGCACACTATTCATAAAAGAGGGCGCAGATCATTTTTTTTCAAAGGGAGGGTTCAGAATCACGAATTGTAAGTGTGGCAAAATTGCTAACAGTGGAAAGGACCTAAAACTTAAGCCAACTCATTGTATACAGTAACATATTCCACAGCCCTTTCACCCAAAATATCCCTTTAGTACTGTACTAGAAGTGAGGGTCTAAAAGATGTGGAAACCTAACAACAACCATTTGTAATAACTGAAACTCTTGACTTACGTATATTTTTCTGCACACAGCCTACCTCGAAGAAGGTAACAACATAGTTGTTGACTGTTTAGCAACCAGCAACCGTTGTACAATATAAAGGTTAAATTGGTCAGGAGTATAAAACATACTGTACATCCCAGCTTATGGAGTGTAGTGCTCAGCAGTATGACATACACAGCTCAATGTAAACAAGGCAGGGCTCAGGAGTTCATAACACACAGAGTGCAGGAGTCAGGGGCACATAATGAATATTAAATAATAAGGGATCCTCCTGCGCTCATGGGAATAATTGACAAAATACAGCTGCTGTCACTTAGCTGATACCAATAAGTGCAAAATAAAATTAAAAATTAGTGAAGCGCTTGTATCACATGAATACAATCATGTATCTCCATATAGTGTAATTATAAATCAAAGTGACCACTATATATAATAAATGTGTGTTGACTCCCTCTAGTGAAAAGAAAAAATAGTGTCAACCAAAATAGCTAAATAACACACATTAGGAAACTAAATATATAGTGCATAAATCAAATATAATGAACAGAATATATATACGTGAAAACAGAATATTGGCCACATACAATGGTGTCTAAATTATACATAAATGATATATGCCATAGGTGAACAAGACAATATCAAAGGTGAAAAAAATATTCCATGCATGTGACTGTGCTTTAAGCTGGAACACACACGTGATCTCCACTTCTAAGTGCAAGTACTCTCCTTCAAATGGCAGCAATGCCTGCTCACCTCCCTTCCTCGACCCACACAGGGCCTCAAAGCAGTTACCACCTCAGTGGTGTATTCCTCTGGCAGACTCCTTATTCCTCCTCCTCTCTTATGCAACTCATAAAAAGACAAGAAAGCCTTCCATAGTGTAGTAAATTTAATAGGCAAAGTTAAAAATTACAAAGTTTTCCACTCACATGCTCCTTTCCATAAAAAAGCGTTTTTCCCAGCCTGTGGGTAGATATGCATGCACCTGGGGGAATCCAATATGGCCACTGTGTCCGGACATACGTCACCAGGAAGTAGACAAACCGGTTTGTCTACTTCCTGGTGACGTATGTCCGGACACAGTGGCCATATTGGATTCCCCCAGGTGCATGCATATCTACCCACAGGCTGGGAAAAACGCTTTTTTATGGAAAGGAGCATGTGAGTGGAAAACTTTGTAATTTTTAACTTTGCCTATTAAATTTACTACACTATGGAAGGCTTTCTTGTCTTTTTATGAGTTGCATAAGAGAGGAGGAGGAATAAGGAGTCTGCCAGAGGAATACACCACTGAGGTGGTAACTGCTTTGAGGCCCTGTGTGGGTCGAGGAAGGGAGGTGAGCAGGCATTGCTGCCATTTGAAGGAGAGTACTTGCACTTAGAAGTGGAGATCACGTGTGTGTTCCAGCTTAAAGCACAGTCACATGCATGGAATATTTTTTTCACCTTTGATATTGTCTTGTTCACCTATGGCATATATCATTTATGTATAATTTAGACACCATTGTATGTGGCCAATATTCTGTTTTCACGTATATATATTCTGTTCATTATATTTGATTTATGCACTATATATTTAGTTTCCTAATGTGTGTTATTTAGCTATTTTGGTTGACACTATTTTTTCTTTTCACTAGAGGGAGTCAACACACATTTATTATATATAGTGGTCACTTTGATTTATAATTACACTATATGGAGATACATGATTGTATTCATGTGATACAAGCGCTTTACATAATGAATATTGCAGGGGTCAGGAACATGTAATGCACAAGTAAGTAGATAGGGTACAAAAAAATTCTCTCTCCCAGCCAAAATTCTCCAGTACAGACCTTCCCCCTACTCCCCCCCACTAGATCTATGGATTACATACAACAATTACCCTACTGTAGGTCTTTTTTATTCACCAGATGTGTATTGCCCATGTGATTGAAAGTGCATCACTGCATCTTATAGAATCAATGCAACCCATTTCATGATGGTATAGCAACACAATTGTTTTTTACCTTTTCAAACACAGTCAGTTGGGAGACTTAATGATGGGGTAGTATTGAAATCGCTAGCACTACCAAGTATAACTAAAGGAAAAACCTTTTTTTGTTTAGTTTTGGATCTAGTGGAGAGGGATTGGAACACCAGTCAATTTGTATTGCTGTATATGCTCCAGTTATGAGATTCACCCTCTCTATTTGTCCTGCTATTATCAAAACTGAAAGTAAAAGAAAATCCCACATTTTTAGAGCCACGTCAATCAATATGCCCACAGAAGGGAATACAAAACACCACTCAACAACACACAACTATTCCCATCGCTTCACTCTCACAAGTCTGGTGGATGACAGCTGATATAAACAAAGGGGCAGATCTCCTTAGTGATATCACTGACATGACCATGTATGCCCAATGATATCACTTGAATCCAAGGACATAGACCATGACAGTATTTTTCACTACCTTCTGGTGATTGGACATCTATTGTATCCATACATTGCCCATCCATTGAAACTCCAGTTTTGTTAGCAAGCAATGATAGGATAACAGCGAAGAACAGTGACCGACCAGTGTGCTGTACTGTACTGCAAGACATGGTATATACAGGTCAATATTCCTCCTCTCTTTATCATACAGCACAAGACACAGGAAAGGGTTCATATACTGTGGGAAGTCCCAAAGCAATAATCATGGGGTAGGCAATAAAACATCTAAACTAGCAACAGGCCCAACTGAAGACAAGCAGAGTCAGCAGACCCAAGCAAAATGTCAATAGTCAAAACATGTTGCTGCTGAAGCAACCTATAGCAGAGGTTCAACAGTTACTTATTAATTATAGTGTAAAGGAATGTGAAGCATAGACTCTCCAGGCTACAGAGGCACCAGAGCCCTACCTCAACAGAAGGATGGGCTCAAATAGGGATGACCCATTCCCAGTGGGTTTAAGCCCCTCTAAAAAGGATGACTACCCATCTGGGAAGAAAGAAAGGGAGGAAACCTCCTTTGGGGATCTCCTTGAATGGGACAAGAGAAAAGGAGGCAGGTTTCAGGGGAGACATGGCATGTAGCCATAGATGTATTGCCTGACCCCTATATCCCTGAGGGAGATGTCATTCGATGAGGCAGGAATTTGTAGGGAAACAGAAATTTCCAAGTTAAAAGAACTTAAGTAAAGCACCTTGAGGTTAGGCTTTTATGCAACCCCTTGTTCTCAAGCAGAAGAAGGAGGAGAATAGTAGAAGAAAAATACCACTGTTGGTGCTAATAAAAGGCAAGTGGATCTGCATCCAAGAGAAGAAAACCTTTACTTCCAAAGGGCAACGCTCAGCTAAGCTAGCTTAGCGCTTGCAGGAGTCCACACAGGAAAACAGGAAGAATCCACTATCAGCATAAAGTGCCCTGGTGGTGAAAGGGCTAAGGTGACAGAGAGGATATATAAAGGCAAATAGGATTAACTTCCTCATGAAATCACTAGGTGGAAATAACTTAGCAGGGACCATCAAGCATGACGACATACCCTGCATGCAAGAGGGCCTTGGGGGAAGGGGTATCTAACCAAAGGGATGGGATATGACAGCTCGGGACTTACAAGATTTAGAGATATTGGAAATCCTCCTGGAAAGGGTGTCAAGTTAAAGAAGAAGCTGAGAAAGGCCAATAAGTGCCTGAGCTGCTATGTTGTATAACCCATTCATGTACTGTATATGAAAGGTTATCACCTAAGAACCCTTGGTAAAAGGGGGATGTAACCTGTCCTATGCAGGATAGTAATAAATCATCCAATTCTAAGGTCAAGGGCTTAAGAAGGTAGTTCAGGATAGCCTCCTCTAGTTAAGAAGAGTGATCTTGTGATCTGCAACTGTGAATGAATTAGGGAAAGAACAGTATTTTGAGGGCTGATACCAGGGATGATATCTCCTGGTGCAATGGAGCAATAAGGGTAGGGTTTTACTCTCACAAGGTTTAACTATAGAGTAGAAAAGGTCTAGGTTTGAAGGGACCTTGTGTGAGGCCAAGTACTAGAATAGAGATGCAGCCAGACAACCCAAACATGCTGCTATGTGCAGCTTCCAAGAGAAGACAGGGTTTCCTATGTGGGATATAAAATGTCTTGACAAACATCCCTTGTGCCTATAGGGTCAAGCAGGGTTAGGGAAATATTTTTCTTACCTAGCAGTGAGCAGGAAGGGACAAGATCGAAAGAGAGCAGAGAGGACATTGATGGAAAATAATTGTACACTTTCGCCAGAAAATAAAATGAGAGAAAAGGTTTCAGACTTTTCTTTTTTATAGGTAGAGGTAAGCATCAAACAGCTACCTAGCCTCTGGCACATGGCATGGACTTTTTTATGTAAGGAAAACTTTTTTGTAGCCTTGATGGGTTTAGAGAAAGAAGGTTTTCCACAACCAGAAAAACCCACAGTAGTCAATGGTGTCTAAGAAAAGTGATTGGATCTAAAGTAGGGGAGATTGATTTCAGAAGTAATTCTGATCTTGGTTAATAGGATTTAAATCTCCTTCCTTCAGTAGCCATCTCAATGTAATTAATAAAAGCATTACCAAAAAGAAGCTCGCTATCAAAGCGCGGGATCAGTTTTTTAGGCTTTGAGCGGAAACATTTTGCACAGAAATGAAAGACATTCTGGAAATTTGACAAATAGTATTCTCCACAGAATAAAAGGGCTTAGGCAAGAGCTAAATCTTAGAAGAAAGATGAGGATCATCTAAAGTAGGAAAATGATCAGTAAGGATTTATCCAGCCCATTTTGCCATGGTTTTGTTAACAGCTAAGGAGGCCATGACCAGCTGTAGGGAAGGGCCTGCCAGCACAAAGCAGATCCTTAGAAGAGAAGAATGCTTATCTGCAGAATCTTTAAAGGAGAGGCTACCTTCAATAGAAATTGTGGATTGGTCATTCAGTGCGAGAATGACCAGGTCCACAGCAGGGACAGCCTGTCTTTTTATAAATTCAAGTTCTGTGGGATACAAAGCTTTGAAGTTGTCAGGAAGGGGTATAACCTCTCCAAGTGAGGCCAATTGTAGTAAAAGGCCCTACTTGTCTAATCCAGAATAGTCAAGAGCTTTCTGGCAAAAACCCTCTTTTTTGTGCATTTTGAGTACATGGGGCTGAGCAGTGTTACACACACCTTTACAGAAAGTAATACATACTGCTTCAATTAAAGAGTCCACAGTAGATAGTGCATTCAGAGAAGGCATGTGAGATTTTCCATACACAGTGATGAAAAATCTTGAACTGCTCCTGCCAGAATGTCTCCATCCTCTTTAGTGTCTGCCCTGCCCATGAGCATGAGCATTCTGGTTTTACAACATGAGTATAGTCAAGGGAAATGGGGAAGATGAGTGCTTGCATCTGGTAGCCCCCTCAGATTCCAGTAGTATTGAAAGCTTCTGGAAAAGAGTAGACATAGTGACACTAAATTATGCCAAACAGGTTGTGTGGTGGTGTGTGCCTCTATGAGGGAACCACTAATAATTTGAGAGGAATTTAGTTTCCTCAGAGCTTGCAACAGACCTACCACTGTCTCTGTTCTGTGTTTCCACTCCCAGGTGCCTGCAATAAACCATTGCTAGATAAGGGGTATCCCCTGTGGGGTACTAATAAAATGAACTAGATCTGAAAGGTTCAGTGTCTCCTAAGAGAAGCGCAGCAACCCAGACCCTGATTGAGTTCTGACGGCTGTGTCATAGAGGAAATCAGTAACAGGTGATATAGTCAACAGGCGGTATAGGTAAATGCTATAAAAACCTGTCCTATAAGACAATAAAAACAGGGAAAGACACAAACAGTGTAATCCCCCCTATGCCTGTACCTTACAAACCAATCGTGTGCATAGCACTGCTGCAGGTCTTTAAAAATAAGGACGTAGCGTACACTACAGGGATACCAAGATGTGTATAGCTTGGAACCAGTATGTCTAAGGAAACAGGTAGATCCTTTTCTTACCTTGTCCACATCGCTGGTCCCATTCTAATCCAGACTTTGACCATTACAGTGGCCAAATTCTCAAAGGAGTCTTCAGGGTCTGAGTGCCATAGGAATGAAACACAACCCAGGACTTGTATAGCATCCTTCAGCTAATTCACTCATTGTACCATGTACCAAGGTGATCACCAAATTTAGGATCTAGTGCCTGAGGCAAACGGTACAGGCCAGCTCTGCTGCCATGGGGTCCAAGTACAGTTCCCAAGATGTACATGAGGGTATCGGAATGTGCTAATGAGCCTTGAGGGCAGTAAGTAGTCAGATGTTGATAGTGTCAATCAGAGAAGGTACAAAGTCCTGTAAGTAGGCAAATATTCTCCAATGGAAGAAGGCATCCATCATGTAAGGACAATAGCCAAAAACTGGAGTCTAATGGAGTGGGTGGGGTTATATGGATACATTATATATGGATACACTGGGGGCAGACCCAATGAAGCTTTTTTCAGTGTTCAGTCACCTGAAGGTGGCAGCATATAACCCATGGTCTATTAATTGATTCATGTGTCCTGTACTGTACAATAAAGATAATTATTTTAACAAATGTTTTAAACCTTTGTCATGAGGGTCACCATGGTAACTCAAAAGTTCTCCATGTGGACAATATAATGCTTGTGGAGCACTACTAGTATAGGTAACAGGAAATAGATTAATAGATCAAGAAATAAATACATCTTTTGTTGAGTGCACTAGCTGAGACACATACAAAACTTCCAATCTTCCTAAAAACAAAAATTAGGAAAGAGGTGTAATATGTAAGTAAAACTGTTTCAATTTTACATTGTAAAACGTACTTTAGAACAAAGATTCATTCTTTGTAATAACGTGTGTTTTTAAGTCTGCATGATTAACTTTTTCTAGTACAAAGTGTGCATTGTTTCAGGTTAGTACTTGGAATTTAGTGAGCAGTTGATTAATTCCCTTAATTCTTGCTTGGGGTTATTGCAAGTTATAGTAATGTGGATAATAACACAAGTAAATTAAGATGTATAAATGTGCATACTACATTACGTAACTTGAATTCTGTTCACATTAACTTGCTAAATTGTAGCTTTTTCCAGGAAATCACTTCTTAGAATGTTCGAGTCAGGGACGGACTGACCATTTGGAAACTCGGGCACTGCCCGAGGGCCCGGGGTCAGTAGGGGGCCCCATGAGATGTCCCTGGTACCTTTTTCATAGGCTTTTTTGAGTTTGGGCAAGGACACAGGGGCCCCATGATCCCCTATTGCCCGGGGGCCACATGAGTTGTCAGTACGCCCCTGGTTCGAGTACAAATAGTAATGTGGTTTGATCTAAAACAACTAAACAGAACCAAGAAAAATAGTCTCAAACTACCTAGTTTCTCCAGCTACCTGCTGAGTTATGGCTCTGGACACTGACATGCAATTGTCCTCTAGTAGGTCAGCATATCCTACTAACCTTGATGCAGATTGATCAACAATTCCAGCATGCTATAAAATATCTGCAACTACTGTGATGTTACATACTACTCTCCTTAATTTTGGCCATACACTGAGCAATTATAATGCCCTTAAGTTTATCTAAACCCAAGAACAAAAATTTGATATATTTCAGTTTACAAGTCTTAAGATGCAGTGACTGCATTAGTTTTCTTCTTTCAGACTAGGTACATTTTCTGCAAGAACAAAAAATACTTGTTGATACTGATAGAAATCTAGTATCATAACATCATGTACCTCGAACTGAAATCTCAAACAATGTTATCAGCTTTCTAACCTACCTGCTGTGAAATACACAATGCCTCCTCCCTTTGTTATGAAGATAAGCAGAGGGGGAGGAGTTTGTAGTCAAAATCTGAAGAGCAGCCTATGATGACAACACTGCTCTTTTATAGATACAGTACGTTGAGTAAACATTGTCATTGAAGGACAGAAAGTGTGCTACTGGACGGATCACTAGGTAGTCAAAATCTGAAAAGCAACCTATGATAATAACAGTGCTCCTTTATAAATACAGTACATTGAGTAAACATTGTCATTCAAGGATGGAAAGTGTGCAACTGGTAGGATAACTAGGTGAAGATAAAGAAAATAAGGCTGAAAAAAGTAAACTAATGCATCCACCACATCTAAGGACTGGTAAGCTGCAATATAAGATTTTCGATTTTGGGTGTTGATACACTGATACACTGTAAATTTCTACCACAAATGTTTACTGCTTTCATGTAACCAAACACTGAAAATCAGGGGTGAAAACACATTTTGTCTGACCATAAATCTGGTGTTCAAGCCCTTCTGGAAAATCACCAGGAATCAAAGGAATAAATTCCCAGAACAAAAGAGTGGGACTTTGAATTGTGCCAGAAATGAGGGATTACAGAATAAAATCATACGTAAAAACAAAATCATTTGTATTACAAAATAAGATTAAAATGCAACCTTCATATTAAAAACATAATCATAAGATCCAATGTCGACATGTGTTGTATTATAGCATTATAGTAGCGTATAGGATCAACTCGTTTTGCGCGGCTTGCTTCTTCAGGATCCTTGCTTGGATATACATGAAGAGGATGGCCAAAGCAACAACAAAAGGATGTATATAATATATAATACAATAATAATATATATTATAAAAACACATTAACAAGACAATGTACAGTAGCTCACAGAAGTGAGTACACCCCTCACATTTTTGTAAATATTTTATTATATCTTTTCATGTGACAACACTGAAGAAAAGACACTTTGCTACAACATAAAAGTAGTGAGTGTACAGATTGTATAACAGTATAAATTTGCTGTCCCCTCAAAATAACTCAACACACAGCCCTTAATGTCTAAACCGCTGGCAACAAAAGTGAGTCCACCCCTAAGTGAAAATGTCCAAACTGGGCCCAATTAGCTATTTTCCCTCCCCGGTGTCATGTGACTCGTTAGTGTTACAAGGTCTCAGGTGTGAATGGGGAGCAGGCGTGTTAAATTTGTTGTTATCAATCTTAGTCTCTCATGCTGGTCACTGGAAGCTCAACATGGCACCTCATGGCAAAGAACTCTCTGAGGATCTGAAAAAAAGAATTGTTGCTCTACATAAAGATGGTCTAGGCTATAAAAATATTGCCAAGACCCTGAAACTGAGCTGCAGCACAGTGGCCAAGACCATACAACGGTTTAACAGGACAGGTTCCACTCAGAACAGGCCTCGCCATGGTCGACCAAAGACGTTGAGTGCACGTTCTCAGCGTCATATCCAGAGGTTGTCTTTGGGAAATAGATGTATGAGTGCTGCCAGCATTGCTGCAGAGGTTGAAGGGGTGGGGAGTCAGCCTATCAGTGCTCAGACCATATGCTGCACACTGCATCAAATTGGTCTGCATGGCTGTCGTCCCAGAAGGAAGCCTCTTCTAAAGATGATGCACAAGAAAGTCCACAAACAGTTTGCTGAAGACAAGCAGACTAAGGACATGGATTACTGGAACCATGTCTGATGAAACCAAGATAAACTTATTTGGGTCAGATGGTGTCAAGCGTGTGTGGCGGCAACCAGGTGAGGAGTACAAAGACAAGTGTGTCTTGGCTACAGTCAAGCATGGTGGTGGGAGTGTCATGGTCTGGGGCTGCATGAGTGCTGCCGGCACTGGGGAGCTACAGTTCATTGAGGGAACCATGAATGCCAACATGTACTGTGACATACTGAGGCAGAGCATAATCCCCTACCTTCAAAGACTGGGCCGCATGGCGGTATTCCAACATGATAACGACCCCAAACACACCTCCAAGACTAACACTGCCTTGCTAAAGAAGCTGAGGGTAAAGGTGATGGACTGGCCAAGCATGTCTCCAGACCTAAACCCTATTTAGCATCTGTGGGGCATCCTCAAATGGAAGGTGGAGGAGTGCAAGGTCTCTAACATCCACCATCTCCGTGATGTCGTCATGGAGGAGTGGAAGAGGACTCCAGTGGCAACCTGTGAAGCTCTGGTGAACTCCATGCCCAAGAGGGTTAAGGCAGTGCTGGAAAATAGTGGTGGCCACACAAAATATTGACACTTTGGGCCCAATTTGGACATTTTCACTTAGGGGTGTACTCATTTTTGTTGCCAGCGGTTTAGACATTAATGGCTGTGTGTTGAGTTATTTTGAGGGGACAGCAAATTTACACTGTTATATAAGCTGTACACTCACTACTTTACATTATAGAAAAGTGTAATTTTTTCAGTGTTGTCACATGAAAAGATATAATACAATATTTACAAAAATGTGAGGGGTGTACTCACTTCTGTGAGATACTGTATATATCAACCCCCTAGGGGACATGGCCTGAGGAGGAGAGAAAAAAAGGGGGGGGGGAGACCCCCAAACCTCTTCTCTTAAGGACGTCAAAAACTAGAATACCCCAATCTCTCCACCCCCACCCACCTTGTTAGACAAAGCAAGCAGCAGGGAAGACATGTGGCCCTAGGAGAGGGGGGGCATCCAAAACAGTACAGGGCCCAAGTTTTGATTTTTTTTCCCCACCTATTTACAATACTTTGGTCAGTAAGGAATAATTGTAGTTTTTCTTTAAGAATAAATTGAACAGCTTTTAAGGAATACACTGCCTTAGAGAGCATGATGCATGGGAGAAACAATTGTAGTTGACTGAAAGTCAGCAAATAACCACAATATTGCCATAGTTTATGACACAACATTCATTCATAAAATCTTCACCTCAATGTCAGTATGTTCATGCAAAATGATGACCCTTCATAATTCTTTGTAGGTTTGAAGACATTGCTATTTTCCATGATTCTAGTTTATCAGATGTGGGACTTATACAAATCATTTTAAAGAAAAGCTATTATAATTTTGTGTCCATTGTAGTTTGTTTTTAGTCCTCATGCACACTGGATGTTTTTACAGCTGCTGTTATTGGCTTTTGACATTTTTTTTCTACAGCTAGTAAACCCCCCCAGCATGTTATCCTATGTGTCCATACACACACAGACTGTAATCAACATTTTTTGGCAGGGACGTTTTTTGGCTGGAAGAAAAACCCAGGACTAGTGGGTTTCTAGAGGAGTTTTTAAGCTGTAAAAATGCTCTAATGCTGAAAAACTTGGTAAAACACAGCAAACCGGCATTTTTGGACATTTTTTACCCCCCAAATGTTTTTCTTTTGGTAAAAAAAACCCGCTAAAATGTCGCAAAACGCTAATGCAAAAACGCTAAAAAAAAGCCGAAAAACTCAGGTTTTTAAGTGACGTTACACAGCTAAGCTATTACCATCATTATCAAAACACCCAGTGTGCATGGAGCCTTAATTTTATTTCTTTGTGCTGGAGCATTTATGACTGACTCTCTCAGATTAAAACTACATAAACCCTATTTAAACAGTGCTGAAAAGGGATGAGTCACTCCACAGACTTCTTCAGTAAATTCTGTAAGTTTCTGCATGAGTTATTGTGCTCTATAAACAATTTTGTTGTCAATAAAGTAGACATGAAAAAGTGCCTGGTATGCTATAGCTATAATTGTATGCCCCTGGATTTTATTTATAAATTGCCTGTTTAATTTTTTTTTTTTTTCATAATTTTCATCAAAAACACCTACCACACTCCACAAACAGACAGATGAGCTCATTTTCTCTAGCATACAGTTTAGTAATCTGCTATCGCTAACCAACTCTCATCTGCATGCTCTCCCTCTTGAAAGTGCATCTGGACATCAAAAACAGTTGGACACACCACACACGTCTGACCACCTTCTGGCTCAATACTTGATTGCTGCTCACATAAAAACACTCAAGTCAAGCAAGCATTTGAGCTTGCCTAAGTACCTCCAGATGAATATCCTGCCAACAAGCTCTCAGTTATGCACTGACGTGTGTTCTTTTTTGTTGTACAATCTAGGCAGGGATTTCAATCTTGGAAGTGTGTTCAATTATCCTTGGAACACTGGTAAACTAGAAACTCAAAGTCAACAGAGGAAGGAAGCTTTACACATCAATAACATCTTTGGCCAATTATTCACTGCCTCCGAATATGTTTAACAATTCGGATGTCCAAGAAAAGAAACAATAAAATGATTAACTTTTTGGTTTACTATTTCAGTCCTCTCAGTGATGCTTGTATGTCCTAACTGTAAAAATTTTTTAGTTCATGTTTAACTTCTTTCATTGTTTGTACCAGCTGCATGTTCATTAAAATTATAGCATACCTGCATTTAATCTATGGATTAAACTACCTGTTTTATTTGGCTATTGTTTATGCTTGGAATGGTATTGTTCCTAATTACCACCACTGAAAAGAATCAATCAATCAGTTTGCCAGCCGAATACACCAACAATGTATCAAACAAGAATGGTGTAAAAAGAGATCATATTAGTGCCCACCCCACAAAGGATCAAATTCAAAGGATAATGGGTGGCAGGGATTTTAAAAGCAACAACACATACAATTATAAACTAATGCAGGCCAAAGACGGGGAGAAAACTGGCCGAAAATTTGTCCAAAAAAATAATCGGCTGATTTTCGGATCGTTAGTGGCTGAATTGGTCGGCCGGTTTTCTTGATTTTGACACATTTTTTTAATCATTCATGTTGGGGAAAAAACAGCTGATTTTGCCAATCAGCCGATTTTCATGGCAATGATGGGCAAATTGGACAATCTTTTTCCCAATTAAAAAAATGTGCATGAGCCGTAACCAAAGAAAAAGAAGAAGAACATCTGTATCTATTGGTATCCATACAAATAGATACAATGTTTGCAACCGCAGTACTTAGAAATATCAAATCTAATAGCAGTGTCCCTGCACAGAGCTCCGCTATGATATTTGACATTTATAAGTATAAGGGTTGCAACATTGTATCTATTTGTATCCGAATAGAAACATCTGTATCCGAAATGGATACAAATAGATACAATGTTGCAACTTTTTCCTATTATTATTTATATTCTATTTCTTCTTCTTTTAAATGTCAAATATAGCGGACCTCCCTGCAGGGACACTGCTATTATATTAATTGCCCGCCATAGACGGGACGAAAATCAGCTGACTTTTTTCTAACAATGGTGGTAACGTCGGCTGATTGAACGACCAATTTTTCGTTTTTCTAAAAAAAAAAAGGTTTTCTCCCCGTCTATGGCCTGCATTACATTATCACTTTATTGAACATATTTTATATATATATATATATATATATATATGTATATATATATATATATATATATATATATATATATAGCACAGGCTAAGAATCAGTGAATTGTAAATCAATAGCCTCATTCACTGTATAGGTATATCGAGAACCCCTGTACATGACAGCAGTATGGGGAACTATATCTGAATCCAAGAAGTGTGGTTCCGATGCCCAGCGTGTTTTGAGACTGAAACTCTTCTTTAGGGACAACCCCAGAAACTTGACATTGAAGGTAAGACTCATAAATAAAAAGACACAGTGCAAGTATCGACATTGGGGTTGCATATAAGGATGTAGCCTGTGATGAATTGTTAAAAACACTTGTGTACACTATACAGGTACTAGGTCAAACAGGAAGGAGCCAACAGGCAGGGCCAGACAGCAACAGCAAAGATTTGTGACAACTTAACTAGGAGGCATGGTGAATTTTTAAGCAGAGAATGAGAGCCCCTCAGGGCTTACATTTAAGATGGGATTTGGATCTACATCTGCATTGATTTCTTTTATACCTTCACTTCCCATGGTCTTTCCTGTAGTCTTTTTCCCTTTCTACACCACCCAGTTATTTTTGTAAACATACTGTCATTTAGTCATATTTAATTTAATTTATTATTTTTTATTATAATTATTTGATTTTTGTTTTCCTCATGTGTTTTTGGATATATGTGGTTTTCACATGGGCTCTGTGAATTTCTTTATCAGCTGTACCCTCTCTGTAATTATCTGTTAATGAGACAGTTGCTAGGTGGAGCTTTTGTTTTTTGCCACTATTTATTTTGTGGTTTTGTATAGTAATAATAGTTGTGACTATAGCTGTGTAGGCTGAAATGGGTCAACTTTTCTGTATCATAATCTGTACTCCATGGATTTCTCAATAAACAAAGATTTTTAAAAGCAGCAACAGTGGTGCTGACTACTTTTATGGATTATTCTCTACACTTGTGTAAATTATACAGGAGCTTGTTCAAGCCAGAGCCAAAAAGGAGCCAACAGGCTAGGCCAGACAAAGATCCATGAGAACTGCAGCAATAAATGACTGTACATGCATATATAGCAAACAGAATAAGTGATATAAATGTGCCAAGAACTGTGCATAAAAGCAATATAAGTCCTTAAGTAATAGATGGTGACTCAAAAACGTGCGTCCTCCGGTGATCAAATTAATTGAATCATGCACTCACCAGATGCATAATTCAAATATGCATATAGATGATATCCCGATATCCAAGCGGAGTTATCTCAAAACCGGATAAGGTCATCGTCTGGGTACATCAGTCCGTCCAGGTTTCTCCTTATGGATCGTGTGTTTCCACACTAAAACACCTCTCAGCTGTCCCCCAGGTGGCTCTGCAAGTGATGGACTCAGCAGGGTCCCAAGAAAGAAAGCCAGGATGGTGTGATATCGTTTTAAATAAAAATTTAATGATCCAAAACAAAAACAAGGACTGCATATACAAAACTGACCATAAGGGTGTACAAAGATGGCCGCCGCTCCATGCGGTGGCGTGGTGTCTGGGGTATGCTGCTCTTACCCTGACGCGTTTCGTGCCAAATGCACGTATTCATAGGGAGTGTGTCAGCTAACCAGACATCTACTCCAAGCCCTGTATAAGTAGTGTATGGCAATCGCATAAGCGCGCCCGCCATTTTCCCGGCGCCCTCGCGCATGCGCAGAACAGACATCGCTACGACGTCTGCATCATAGTCCAGCGCCATTTTGTTGTGGTCTTAACTATAACCACCGGCTGCTACGATACCAGCCGCAAACACAGCTGTGTGATGAACACGATGTCATTCCACCATAGTCCATAGCAGCTGTTAGCCATAAGAATACACACAGGGCAGGAATAAAACACAAAGGATACAGTGAAGACACCCAATAGATCCATACCAAAACGGTTATTATGAAAACTTATAAACGGTAAACATATATATACAGATGAATCAACATCAATATATGTTAAATGTACGTATGTTGGTAAATGCATATTCCTTAAAAGTATGCCAAACATTACATGTTTATAAATAAAAAATTGCAAATAACTATGTCATAGTCATAAGGTGTCTCCAGTGTAGATATACAATAAAATACAATTTAAAATAATAACACAAAATACATAATATATAAAATCAAAAAACACCAATATACATGGAATACATATTATCCATACAGACGAAAATGCATAAGTAAATAGAGGCTCGCAATGACCAAGAACCACATCAAGGTAAACCACATGAATAAGTGTAATATATAATATATAATAAAAAATCCATAAATACAAGGTTGCACTGTATTTACGTCGTACAGAATTTAATGTGCCTACATCTAACAGGTATGATGCTTTGGATCCTATGGCTGATTATAACATAGGCTCACGAAGTAACAATTGGCACCCCTATTGGCAACAACATAGAGATAATTATTATCCAAGGCCTTATTATTATAATGGTGGTGATAATGATAATTATTACCAATACCATTATAAACCTTACGTTTCAGGGAATAAAAGAAAAAATGTTCGCAATTTTAAAAAACCTGGTTTCAGACCTTATTATGAACAATCTAGAACCCCACAAACTGGCCCCTCCCATTCTGGTAATCAGAAAAATGAGGGTAAACAAATACAGCAGCCTTTTTTAGGCCCAGGACGGGCACAGAAAAGGAGTGCCCACGGAGAGGAAAAAGAGGAGGCCAGAGGGTCAACAAACCCAAAAAAAATGAAAGATGTAAATGAAGTAGGCATTTTTAACCTTAGTAGAACGGAATTATCACCAGATGAACTTAATCTTCTTGGCAAAGGCTTAAAATTTGCACCCACAGCAACTTTGAGTAAATTTCAAACTTACATTGATATTAGGAAATATGTCAGAAAATTAACCCTTAAAAAGTATTTTTTGACTAACCCTATTATACGTAACGATCCCTCAAGTACTAGCATTAATTCTCATTTGAGGAATGCTTCGTTATTTAATCCTCCCGCGCAATCATTAACTTATATTAATGCCTTTCGTAATACAGTCCTAAAGGACCTTAACACATTGGAAGTAAAGAAAGCGAGAACCAATGTAGTTTGTAAGAAAGCTATGGATACTCTGTTGGAGAATAAAGATCTGGTGATAAGACCAGCAGATAAGGGGGGCGGTGTGGTGGTTTTATCTAAATCTGACTACATCAATGAAGTTAATAATATTTTAAGTGATAATGATACCTATTCTCTTTTATCGAAAAATCCACTTTATTCGTATAAAAAATTATTGAAAACCATTTTAAATAAAGGTTATGATAATAAGATCATAAATAAAAAAGAGAAAGATTTTTTATGCCCCTCTGCACCGAGATTACCCATACTCTACATTTTACCGAAAATACATAAGAGTATGACTAATCCCCCAGGAAGACCTATCATCAGTGGCATTGGTTCACTTGGATCTAGAGCAGGTGAATACATCGACCATTTTCTGCAACCTCTAGTCACGAGTACCCCCTCTTATCTACGTGATACGAAACAGGTTTTACAGGATATTAATAACATCAGTATTAAACATGATACCTTTTTAGTGACTGCTGATGTCACATCGTTGTATACTAATATTAACCATCTAGATGGTATGGAAGCAGTAAGGTTTTACCTTGATGATTTTAATGAGATGCCGATTCTACAGAAAGATTTTATTCTTGAGTTGTTGGAATTCACGATGACCAAGAACTATTTTTGGTTTAACAACCAGTTTTATTTACAGACTAAGGGGGTTGCAATGGGAGCAAAGTTTGCTCCTAGCCTGGCCAATCTCTTCATGTCTAGGTGGGAGGAAGACATTATTTATGGAAGAGATTGGCCAGAGCTTTTATTTTACAGACGATATATTGACAATATATTTTTAATCTGGAATGGCGAGGAACAAGCGTTATTAAATTTTTTTAATACTTTGAATTACAACACACTTAATATTAAGCTCACATTTGAGTATAGTACAGTTAGTATTCACTTTCTGGATCTAACTTTGTATAATCATGAAGGGAGGATTGTTACTGAAACCTTTTTTAAGGTTACTGACAGAAATAGCTACATCCCCCTTGATAGTTGCCACCATCCGATGTGGTTGAGTAATATACCTAAGAGCCAATTTTTGAGGATCAGGAGAAACTGCACTGACAAGAATACGTTTCTTCTCCAAGCTTCCATCCTCAAAGATCGCTTCTTAGAAAAGGGATATGATGAAAATAAATTGGATAGTACTATTAAAGAGGTAACCAATTTGGAAAGAGATTCAATTCTATATGGAGTTAATATGCAGAGACAACAGAAAATATGCCCATTTGTAACTGGCTTTTCAATTCAACATAAGGCTGTTTCCAAAATAATTAAGGCAAATTGGAAAATATTGAAAGCCGATCCTGTTTTGACTGATTTCTTGCCTGATAAGCCTGAAATAACATTTAGAAAGGCATCAACATTGCGAGACAAGATAGCCCCCAATGTTGTTAATCCCCCTAGCAGTTTTTCCTTTTTTTCAGGGCTTAAAGGATTTTTTCCTTGTAATAAATGTATTATTTGTAGATGTAATGGAATTAGAAAAAAGAGTATTGATAATTTCAACTCAACAGTAACAGGAAGAAGTTATAATATTGATGGCTTCATCACATGCAATAGTAGATTTGTGGTCTACTTACTGCAGTGCCCGTGTAGGAAACAGTATATTGGAAGAACTACGAGGAAATTAAAAGATCGTTTAAGAGAACATGTCAGTAATATTAAAAAGGGGTACAAGGAGCATTCCTTGTCAAAACATTATCGTTTATTCCATAACAAAGACCCCACTTCACTGACGTTTGCTGGAATTGATATAGTTAAGACTCATTGGAGGGGCACTAATAAAAAGAGATCAGTCTCGCAGAAGGAATCCAAGTGGATTTATGAATTAGACACTTTTTATCCTAAAGGGCATAATGTAAAGTTTGACATTAACAGTTTTATTGATAACAGCTAATTTTGGCAATTTATTTATATATGTTGCCATTTCACATTTTCATCTACTCTAATTAAGTCACTCATTCTTTGCTATTTTATTCCATATTAATTTATACTGGATTTTTATTAGTATTCATTTGATGAGCTCATTGTTAACTATTAGTATTATTAGAATTCACATATTACTTAACGCTTGATACCTAATTATTTTTTTATATATATTTTTTAAATAACGCATTAATTTTTAATTCATTATTAACTGTAAATACAGTGCAACCTTGTATTTATGGATTTTTTATTATATATTATATATTACACTTATTCATGTGGTTTACCTTGATGTGGTTCTTGGTCATTGCGAGCCTCTATTTACTTATGCATTTTCGTCTGTATGGATAATATGTATTCCATGTATATTGGTGTTTTTTGATTTTATATATTATGTATTTTGTGTTATTATTTTAAATTGTATTTTATTGTATATCTACACTGGAGACACCTTATGACTATGACATAGTTATTTGCAATTTTTTATTTATAAACATGTAATGTTTGGCATACTTTTAAGGAATATGCATTTACCAACATACGTACATTTAACATATATTGATGTTGATTCATCTGTATATATATGTTTACCGTTTATAAGTTTTCATAATAACCGTTTTGGTATGCATCTATTGGGTGTCTTCACTGTATCCTTTGTGTTTTATTCCTGCCCTGTGTGTATTATTATGGCTAACAGCTGCTATGGACTATGGTGGAATGACATCGTGTTCATCACACAGCTGTGTTTGCGGCTGGTATCGTAGCCGGTGGTTATAGTTAAGACCACAACAAAATGGCGCTGGACTATGATGCAGACGTCGTAGCGATGTCTGCTCTGCGCATGCGCGAGGGCGCCGGGAAAATGGCGGGCGCGCTTATGCGATTGCCATACACTACTTATACAGGGCTTGGAGTAGATGTCTGGTTAGCTGACACACTCCCTATGAATACGTGCATTTGGCACGAAACGCGTCAGGGTAAGAGCAGCATACCCCAGACACCACGCCACCGCATGGAGCGGCGGCCATCTTTGTACACCCTTATGGTCAGTTTTGTATATGCAGTCCTTGTTTTTGTTTTGGATCATTAAATTTTTATTTAAAACGATATCACACCATCCTGGCTTTCTTTCTTGGGACCCTGCTGAGTCCATCACTTGCAGAGCCACCTGGGGGACAGCTGAGAGGTGTTTTAGTGTGGAAACACACGATCCATAAGGAGAAACCTGGACGGACTGATGTACCCAGACGATGACCTTATCCGGTTTTGAGATAACTCCGCTTGGATATCGGGATATCATCTATATGCATATTTGAATTATGCATCTGGTGAGTGCATGATTCAATTAATTTGATCACCGGAGGACGCACGTTTTTGAGTCACCATCTATTACTTAAGGACTTATATTGCTTTTATGCACAGTTCTTGGCACATTTATATCACTTATTCTGTTTGCTATATATGCATGTATATTAGCTATATTGTATTTTAGCGCTGCGCCCCTTCTCATATGTTCTTTGCAGAGTCCTTTGGTACTTATTGGCGCATAGCAGCTTTGTATCTAGCGCTCACTTTCATATTTTTTTGATTAATAAATGACTGTATCCACAAACAAAGAATAAAAAAGATAAACAACAAAATAAATATATAAATAAATAAAACACACACAAACCACCCCCCCTTCCCAAAAGAAACAGAGACCTACCTATTTTCTACCAAATATAAGGCTGTAAGAAAAGCTCAGTATGTGTTGGAACCAGAAGACTGTCACATGCTCATCGCAAACAAACAAAAAATTTCCCAGCAACACTTACCAGCCAGCCTGAAAAACAACCAATTTGGCCCATGGCTAAACAATTTACATGGCTATGTATTTATAAAAAAAGTCCCACAATGTATTTTTAGTAGCACCTCAATATGCCCTAGTATTAGCCTCATGTACTACTAAGAAAAGGGGAATGCTTAAACCCAATAAGATTTTATCATACTGCACAGTATATTAGAAGCTGGTTGACTGGTTGACTTGGGAGGAGAGCACATGGCTGACCTAATCAGTGTGTTGTTGATCCACTGAGCTGGCCAGAACCAACTCTTGAGGGAATCTATTCCACATTTTCAAAGCTCTTACTGTGAAGAAACCTTTCCGTGTTTTTAGATTAAATGTCTTTTCTTCCAGACATAAAGAGTGCCCCCTTGTCCTCTGTGATAATCTCAGGGTGAACCACTGATGTATGTATGTTGATCATATCCCCCCTTAATCTCCTCTTCTCAAGAGAGAATAAATTCAATTTATACGCACATGAACTTTAAATGGCATCCTAGTCTTAGTCCATAGGGGTCAATTATTAGTTGGCCCACCCTTTGCAGCTATAACAGCTTCAATTATTCTGGGAAGGCTGTCCACAAAGTTTAGGAGTGTGTCTATGGGAATGTTTGACCATTCTTCCAGAAGCGCATTTGTGAGATCAGGTACTGATGTCGGATGAGAAGGCCTGGCTTGCAGTCTCCGCTCTAATTCATCCCAAAAGGTGTTCTATCGGGTTGACATCAGGGCTCTGCAGGCCAGTCAAATTCCTCCACCCCAAACTCATTCATCCATGTCTTTATGGACCTTGCTTTGTGCACTATCATGTTGGAACAGGAAGGGGCCATCCCTAAACTGTTCCCACAAAGTTGGGAACATGAAATTGTCCAAAATGTCTTGGTATGCTGACACCTTAAGAGTTCTCTTCACTGGAACTAAGGGGCCAAGCCCAACCCCTGAAAAACAGCACCACACCATAATCCCCCCTCCACCAAACTTTACACTTGGCACAATGCAGTACCATTCTCCTGGCAATCGCCAAACCCATCCATCAGATTGCCAGACAAAGAAGCATTCATCATTTCAGAGAACACATCCCCGCTGCTTTAGAGTTCAGTGGCGGCGTGCTTTACACCACTGCATCCAACGCTTTGCATTGCACTTGGTGGCTTGGATGCATGCTCTCTATGCACTGTTGTGCTAATCTAAAGGCCACACAAAGTTTGGAGGTCTTTAGCTATTGATTCTGCAGACAGTCGGGCGACTTCTTTGTACAGTAAGTCCCCGACTTACGAACGAGTTCCGTTCCGGTAGAACGCTCATAAATTGGAGTCGTTCGTAAGTCCGACAAAGTGAGTCTTGTACACTTTTGACACAAATATACAATGTAAAGCATAAAAAATCCAAACACACACAAAAATACTGTAAATAAACTATTTTTACTTTTACAGTTTCCTTAAACCGGTGGTACAGTACATAAACAATGTTTACTTTAACAGTTACCTTAACCACTTGCCCTCCTGAAGATTTACCCCTTCCTGACCAGGCCATTTTTTGCGTTATGGCACTGCATTACTTTAACTGATGATTTCGCGGTCATGCAACGCTGTACCCAAATTAAATTTACGTCCTTTTTTCCCATGAATTTGCCCAGAAAGGAGACTGGTTGGTGGAAGCATGGACAGAGTTGTTGTAGGCATATTCTGCACAGGGAAGAAGAGATGCCCAGTTATCCTGAGAGAAAGTGGAGAAGCATCTTAGGTATTGCTCCAAAGTTTGGTTAGTCTTCTCCATTTGCCGATTACTCTGTGGATGATAAGCAGAAGAGAGACATACTTCGATATTCAGGGTTTTGCACAAAGATCTCCAAAATTTGGATGTAAATTGTACCCCCCTGTCAGAAACTATATTGTTGGGTATCCCGTGTAGTCTTACTATCTCCTTAATAAATATTTGTGCAGTTTCAGTAGTGGAAGGAGTACCCACCATGGGCAGGAAGTGAGCCATTTTGGACAGTCTATCCACTACCACCAGGATGGTGGTGAATCCCTCAGGGGAAGGTAAATCCACAATGAAGTCCATAGAAATCATCTTCCAAGGCTGTACAGGAACTGGCAGGGGTCTCAGCAAGCCCCAGGCTTGGGTATGGCTGCCCTTATTGCGTAGACAAGTTGTGCAGGAGTTAACATACTCTTTACAGTCCTGTCTCAGGTTGGGCAACCAAAAGGAACTTTGGACAAGTTCAGTTGTTCTCCGCACCCCGAAGTGACCTGCAAGCAAGTGGTTATGGCATATCTTAAATATTTGTTGCCTGACTTCTTGAGGAATGAAGATCTTGACCTCATGCCACAAGAAATCTCCATGCTTCCTTAAGGCTAACCTCTCAGACCCGGCATATGAAAGTGAAGCTTGTTTAATTGCTGCTTTTAGATCAGGCTGAATGAGCAGGAAATTATGTGTGGATAAAATAGTACTGGGAGCAGCTATTTGAGGAGTGTCTGGGAACATACGGGACAGGGCATCTGCTTTCCCGTTCTTAGACCCTGGACGGTATGTTACATGAAAATTGAACCTTGAAAAGAATAAGGCCCATCGAGCTTATCTTGGTCTTATCCGTTTTATGGTTCGAAGATATTCCAAGTTCTTGTGATCTGTAAAAACCATGATAGGGTGAGCAGCGCCCTCCAAGAGGTAGCGCCACTCTTTCAATGCAGATTTAATGGCCAGTAATTTGCGGTCCCCCACATCGTAATTTTTCTCTGGTTGACTCATCTTTTGGGAGAAAAAGGCCACTGGGTGCAAGAGAGCCTTGGGCCCCTGACGTTGTGAAAGGATCGCTCCTGTGGTAATCTCCGAGGCATCGACCTCAAGGACAAAGGGCAGAGTCGGGTTGGGGTGCTGTAGCACCAGAGCAGAGGTAAATAGAGTCTTCAGCTTGTCAAAGGCCCCTTGGGCTTCCAGAGACCACTGGAATCGGGTATGTATTCGAGTTAATTGGGTAATGGGAGCAATAATAAAGGAAAAGTTCTGAATAAATCTCCTGTAGAAATTGGCAAAGCCCACAAATGTTTGGATACCTTTCTTATCGGTGGGGGCCGGCCAGTTGGTGATGGCAGCTACCTTTTGGGGGTCCATAGAAATGCCATCAGTGGAAATGATCAAGCCCAGGCACTGGATTGATAGTTTTTCAAATTCGCATTTCTCTGCCTTTCCATATAATCCATGCTGTCTTAGGGTAGCTAGGAATTTTTTGACATGCACTTGGTGGAGTTCCAGGGTGGCAGAAAAGATAAGGATATCGTCAAGGTAAACTATCAAGAAGTGATCCAAAAATTCCTGGAAAATATCGTTCACGAGGTGTTGAAAGGTTGCAGGAGCGTTACACAACCCGAAGGGCATAACTAGGTACTCGAAGTGCCTGAAGCAGGTTCTAAAAGCTGTCTTCCATTCATCTCCTTTGCGGATTCTGACTAGGTTGTAGGCACCCCGGAGATCCAGTTTTGTAAATATTCGAGCATCACGGAATCTTTGGAAGAGCTTGGGGACCAGAGGGAGTGGATAACGACTTTTGATAGTCACTTTATTGAGTCCCCGGTAATCCACACAAGGCCTGAGTGAGTGATCCTTTTTTTCCATAAAGAAGATTCCAGCATCAGCAGGGGAAGAAGAGGGGCGAATGAACCCCTTCTTAAGACTCTCATCAATGTAGACTCGTAGAGCCTGCAGCTCAACTTCGGATAATGGAAAAATTCGCCCAAAGGGAATCTCTGCCCCGGGAAGGAGTTTGATAAGACAGTCATATGGCCGAGGAGGTGGTAGCGTGTCGGCCTTCTGTTTATCAAAAAACATCTAGGTAGTCATAGTAGGATGGGGGCACAATTTGACTGGTGTCGGGCACTGTTTGAACGGTCAGGCAACTGGAAGAGTCTGTGAGTTCAGGGGGAAAGCAATGTTGTAGACAGTAGATGGAGGAGAAGGAAATCTTTCCTGTAGGCCAGTCCACAAGGGTTATGGGCCCGAAGCCACGGTATTCCAAGGATAATCGGGAACATGGGGGAGCACAAGATGTCGAAGCAGAGAAATTCTTGATGGCCTGAGTCTGTGTAGCTGGATGACCAACTGGATGAGGCCTTCAAGGGAGGTAAGAGGCTCGACTCGTCTAATTCGTCTTTGAGTCCTTCAGAGAGACCAACCCGATACTGGTATCTGACCGGGAATTCAACCATATAGTCTTCCACGGGTCGACGACCTTGTTGGAGGGAGTGAAGGGCAGCTTCTGCTGTGGCCATGCGTTGGGGATCATCATATAGTTGGGACATGACATTGAAAAAGGTAGTAACAGAGTTCAGAACTGGGCTTTTTTGCTCCAGGAGGGGATGTGCCCAGTACTGAGGTTCATCCGTAAGTAGCGAGATGATGAACCCCACCTTCACAGACTCTAAAGAAAAAGTTCTGGGTTGAAGTGCTAAATATAACAGACATGCGTTTTTAAATGCCCTGAACTTTCGACGATCTCCAGAAAAGCGTTCCGGGACTGGTACTTTTGGCTCTGGCGGAGGTAGCATTACTGTGGGAGTGACTGCAGGGCCTTCTTGAACAGCAGCGGAAGATACAGAGGGTGCCCTGGGTGCGTTTTGGTCAGCAGGAGCTGAAGGAGTGGCAAGATTCTGCAGGCGACCTTCTAATTGGAAATAGCCCTCTTGTAGGTTCTTGACTGCTTGCGTGAGGGCGGCAACCTGCTGGCACAGAGCCTCTATCGGAGAGACACCTCTCTCAGCCTCTGACATTATGGCTGGATTATACTGTCATGTACCTGACTGGAGGCTGTAAATAGAGAGAGGGCTCCCCTTATGGCTAAGTGCAGTGCGCCCCTGGAGGTGGAAACAGGAGGTGCAGTGCCCAAAGAAGCAGGGGTTGCCAGTGATGTTGCTGCTTGGAAATGCCTGATGAGATGGAACCCGTGGGTGCTCTAGTTGCAGGATGCGTTTCTCCAGAGAACACGTGGATCCTGGAGGATGGGAAGAGTAGTCAGTAGTCAGAGCCAGGATCAATATGGAACAGCAGACAGGAGCAACGTCAGGATCAAGCCAGGGTCATACACAGAGGAGTAGCAGACAGGAGCAAGGTCAGGATCAAGCTGGGGTCATATACAGAGCAGCAGACAGGAACAAGGTCAGGAACAAGCCGGGGTCATACACAGAGCAGCAGACAGGAGCAAGGTCAGGATCAAGCTGGGGTCATATACAGAGCAGCAGACAGGAACAAGGTCAGGAACAAGCCGGGGTCATACGCAGAGCAGCAGACAGGAACAAGGTCAGGATCAAGCCGGGTCAGTAATGGGTAATCAGCAGTAGACTCAGGAACACAGGAACAGGAGGGGCTGACGATAATCCAGCAATCACTGAGCAGAGCTGCAGTCCTTATAAAGGCCACTGAGTGTCAGCAATTAGTGCACCCTGCGTGTGCTGGTGTGTTTTCGTGCACAGGAATGTTTTATTACGTGTCGCCCGCCTATGCACATGCGCACTTCTTTGCGTGAATTGGCGTGGCCATATTGCGCATTGGCGCATTTGCCCGGGCTTCCTCGTCTTTTCCTCTGACACGTGTACATGTTATAGTCTTTCCAAATTTGTCACAAGGTTGTTCTTGTTTCATCAATAGTGTCACGTAATTAAAAGTGTGACGTAAATAATATTTTTTGAAAGTCGCAATAACTCCTTGGTCCATAGGGAGGATGAGCGCCGTAGTATTCGGTGGCAGATGCACTACTTTGATGTTGGGATGAAAGTCATCCATGAATTGGGGGTGACCTGGTGCAAGCAGCAACAGAATGTTGAATGGGATATCTTTCTCCAGACAATATTTAACTATCTCTGGGATAGAGTGGTGGAAAAAACAGTCCTGGAAAATGGCCTGTGTAACCCAGGCTTTGGAGGTACTCTTACACACAACAGGTAGAGAGCCCTTGGCTATGTTTTTGAGGGCTCTTGGATTCTCTGAATGGTAAACTAAGAGGCTTTAGTTTCATATCACCAGAAGCATTGCCACCAAACAACAAAGTAAGTCTGTCCTTTGCTGCTTTGAAGCCTGACATTACCTTTTCCTCTTTACTGATGTAACTTTGTTCTGGCATCCTCTTCTAGTACAGACCTGTCTCATCAACGTTAAAAACTTGTTGGGGTAAATAAGCACCTTCATCAATAATTTATCTAATTTATCTGTTGCTGGAAATTCTTGGGCAGCTATGGTATCTGCACTTGCAGCCTCACCACTTACTTTTACGTTGTGAAGGTTAGCTCTAGCCTCGAATCTGTTAAACCATCCATGGCTGGCGGTAAAAGATGCACACTGTTCACCCAGTCTTCAAACAGGCTTTTAGCTTTTTCTTGCATAAGCATTAAGCTGCGTGGGACTCGATGCTGATGCTGATCCTGCATCCAAACACTGAGAAGTTTCTCCATCTCCTCTATCACTTTGCCACACTTTTTGGATATTATTGTAGACTTCATTGGCACAGCAGACTTCATGATCTTGGCCTTGTTCTTTAGAATTGTGCCACTGGTTGAATGATTCATGTTATAAGAACGAGCAATGTCTACCATCTTTTTGCCTTGGTCCAATTTCTGAATTATTTTCACTTTTGTTTCCATGGTTATTGCTTTGCGCTTCCTAGAAGTCCCTTCCACATCACCACTGCTTTTCCTCTTGCTTCCAGACATCCTGGGGTCTGTACAGTACACTATTGCACTGTACAGTAAGCACACAGCAGCACAACTGTGACAATGTGCAGCTGTGACAATGTCCGTCAGACACGTGAGCTACTTCCACGATTTGTTCACATCTACGAATGTTTGTAATGCAAGGTCTGTTCGAATCTGTGAAAGTTTGCAACTCAAATATTCGTAGGTCGGGGACTTTCTGTACTGTGCACTTTAGCATGTGCTGACCTTGCTCTGTCATTTTGCGTGGCCTACAACTTGGAGGCTGAGTTGCTGTTCCCAGCTGCTTTCAATTTATTATAATACCCCTAACAGTTGACCGTGGAATATTTAGTTGCAAGGAAATTTCACGGATGGTCTTATTGCACAGGTGGCAAGCTATTGTGGTATCACGCTTGAATTCATCCTGAGAGCGACCCATTCTTTCACAAATGTTTGTAGAAGCAGTCTGCATGCCTAGGAGCTTGATTTTATACACCTATGGCCATCGAGGTGATTGGAACACTGGAATCCAATGATTTGGAGGGGTGTCCCAATACTTTTGGCAATATAGTGTACTTTAACTGAAGTAAAGGAAAATTAAGTCAGAATCAGGCTGTATCAGAGAAGTAACTGAAAATATTTTTGGCAGGTAACACAGCTTACACATATTGTTGACTTTTAAATGTATTTTAGGCTACAAATAAAGAACCTCCACTTCAGATCATAAACCTTAAACAAAGTGTTCCCTGATCATCAACTTAGGAAACATTGGCACTGCAGATTCTCTAAAGAATAAACCATGGTTTATAGCATGTTTATGAGTTCCACACAAAAGTTGAAGCTCCATTTATCTGCCTCCACCCCCCACACCCCCCACACCCCCCATTGCCACATTTGGTAACTTTTGGGGGGAGGGGAGAACAGGTACAAGCTCTCACTCCCTGTTCAGTTCACAGCGGCCTACTGAGCTAGAAGTTTGACCCCCCCTCCTTTCCCCTGCAGCCCTCTGGGACATTTCACAGGTCCCAGAGGACTGCGGCCCATTCACACAGAACAGCATGCTTCACGAATGAGCAGTAGGAAACCAACTGTGATTCCCTTAGTCAAGGTGGCGTCACCAGCACCCGACAGCCGATTGAAGAGTCGGCTGGGGGTGAGGACACCACTGGATCCCTGGAAAGGTAAGTGCCTTAATTTTAAAAGTCAGCAGCTACAGTATTTTTAGCTGCTGACTTTAAATATTTTTGGGCTCAGTTCCAGGCATATATAAAATAAATAAATATTAAGCACAATTCAAGCTTTTCCCTTCAATACTCAGATCTTCTCTGATGCTATCCCCAGCAGACACTCCACTCCATCGTCAATCCTATTTGAGACTGAATGATGCCTGGAGTCAATTAACCCAGTTATTATTATGACAAAATATTCAAAATGCTTTGATATCATTCATATAGGCAATACAGTATCTGTGTGTCTTAATGTAAGCTTTAGCTGGACTGGTTTGGTCTCTTCATGATTTATTTACCTCAAACCATTTTTCCTGTTGCTTAACTGAGTTGGCCAATACATTATCATTGTTGCTCAACTGATCTTACCAAAGTTCGGCCATGTACAAAAATTTGGGCTGTAATGCTTTATTCATTTGGATAAATTATTACCAAGATTAGCTGCAAGATTATACTGCACAACAGGAAATTATACCCAAAGCAGGATATCACCCATGACACAAGTGCCAAAAATGTTTCCTAAGATGATCCAGGTTGTTAATTGTTCATGCATAGACTACAAAAAACAAATGGAGTAAGCAACACCAGAACACCCATAATCTCCTGAACAAAAATATTGAAAAAAACTTTCTTTTGGATGACAGCTTGAAAATGTGTTCATCACTAATTTTGCCTCACATGGAAAAAGTCTGAGAGCATAAGTTTTTTTTGTACTATGAGCTCTCCTGAAAGGGAGGAACAGATTTAAGGTGGACATATCAAGCTGCGGAGGAGTTTCTGAAATCATGGGATCCATTTAATGCAAAAAAAAAAATTAAAAGCCATATACAAATAAGGAGTAATAATACTTACTAGTTCTACTCCAAGTGACTCTATTATTTGCTCTCTTGTAGAACTACATCAGCCGCTTTGGATCCTTTCACATGGAGTGGAGTCTGCTCCAATCACCTGGGGATCCATGAGTAGATCACCTACTGAATCAGAGCTGAAATAGACCGGCTGTCAGGTTTTTTTACATCTTTGCCCAGTCAATTTGTGCCCAGCGGACACAGACAGACCAGTGACAGCTCTATGTGTGGCAGGGTGTAAACGAACTCCATTGTCTGTGTACACCAAGCTACCTCTGATCCATTATGTTTAGGTCTGCAAAAATGAAAATGCAGCCCTTTTCTGCTTATTTTTTTTTCTGGACCTGGATGGACTTGGAGGTAGTCAAATGTAAATGGACACAAGTCTGTTGGCATCTGGCTGTCCAAAGGGTTGCATGGAGCTTTGATAAGGTCTGCCCAGGGGTGGACTGACAACTCATGAGGCCCCCGGGCAATAGGGGATCATGGGGCCCCTGTGTCCTTGCCCAAACTCAAAAAAGCCTATGAAAAAGGTATAAGGGACATCTAATGGGGCCCCCTACTGACCCCAGGCCCTCGGGCAGTGCCCGAGTTTCCAAATGGTCAGTCCACCCCTGGGTCTGCCTTAAAAAACTGACTGGTGGACCTGATCAGAAAGCCTGTGTGAAAGGGCCCTTTAGCTTCTGATGCCTCCTAAAAAGGAAGAACCACAGTGCCCTGTAGTGAGTGCAGGTATCGGACACTCCAAGAACAATTGGATGCTAAAGAATTTTCAGCTGATGTGACCCTGAAGGAGAGTGGAGATGGAGTCACAAGCACTTCTTCTTGGAAATTGGCTATGCTTAACAACACTGTTTGTGCTTTTTAGGGTAACATTTGAGACTATGTAACTTATGAGAACAGTTTTGGTGAATAGCAGAGCACACTATTAATTTTTGAAAAACTATTTATTTTTTGGGGGGTCATAAAAGGCAACAACAGTGTTTGAATGGAACTTTACGTGATCTTTAGATATTAATCTCCCCTGGGATTATAAAGACTTGACATAACATATTTAAATGTTAGGATTAAAAATAGGATGTTTATAGGAATCAAAGAGAAAATTCTTTTGAATGCCTGCAAATCTTCTTGGCTGGTTTACACATTTATAGTATTATTACTATTTCTTTACAGCGTACCTTTTAACAATGGAATCACTTTAAGTTTACTTAGAAATGTTGTGTTGCCAATACTGAAAATGTTGAGGTTCTATCCAACATAATTTGAGGCTGGCTTTTTTTTAGCATTCCCTTTGTGTGTTGGATGGAGTAGGGTGCGGAATGGGGGGGGGGGGGGGCAGGGCTAATAGTGGCATGCTTAGTGTGCTGAGATGAATGGTAGGTATGGCAAAATAGTGTGTAACAATGGGAGGGGCTTAAAACTTGAGCCACATACTGTACACATTGCATACAACATACATTCACATGCATACACGATCAAACATGCTCCTCTCTGGAGACATTGTAAGTCCCCGGTGTCCCTACTCTTGCTGGTGACATTTGTTCCCTTCAAGGGGCAGCTCACTTCCTCTTGGTTCACTATGCTCTGAATCTGGCACAGGCACAGCTCCTCCTCCTACTCTCCCTCCCTCTGCCTCCCCTGGTATTTACCAGCAGATCACAGGGTATGTGACTCAAATAAGTGACAAACACTCCCTGCATTGTTTATATACAGTTGTGTTCAAAATAATAGCAGTCAGACATCACTAACCTGATCAATCACTGTTTTTGGTAGAAATTATATTTCTACATGACAAATAATTTACTAGCAGGTGTAGCAGAGTAATAGAAATCCAACAGACCCAACAGTCATGACATGCATGCTGCTGATTCTGTGTAATTGAATCACTAATTGAAAGGGACATGTTCAAAATAATAGCAGTGTGGAGTTCTATTAGTGAGGTAATTCATTCTTTGAAAAACAGGTGGAAATTATTGCCCTTATTTAAGGAAGGAAGGCAGGAAATGTTGTCCATGCTGGTTACAGTGCATTTCTCTCTGAAATTCTGAGGAAAATGGGTCGTTCCAGACATTGTTCAGCAGAAAAGCGTACCTTGATTAAAAAGTTAATTGGAGAGGGGAAAACATATAAAGAAGTGCAGAAAATGATAGGCTGCTCAGCTACAATGATCGCAAATGCTTTAAAATGGTAACCAAAACCTGAAACACGTGGAAGAAAGCGAAAAACTACCATACGAATGGATAGAAGAATAGCCAAAATGGCAAGGACTCAGCCAACAATCAGCTCCAGGAAGATCAAAGAAGGTGTAAAGTTACCTGTGAGTACTGTTACAATTAGAAAACGCCTATGTGAAGCCAAGCTATCTGCAAGAAGCCCCCGCAAAGTCCCACTGTTGAAAAAAAGACGTGCTGAAGAGGTTACAATTTGCCAAAGAGCACATTGACTGGCCTAAAGAGAAATATTTTGTGGACTGATGAAAGTAAGATTGTTCTATTTGGGTCTAGTGGCCAGAGACAATTTGTCAGACGACCCCAAACACTGAATTCAAGCCACAGGACACTGTGAATACAGTGAAGAATGGTTGAGCAAGCATCATGATATGGGGATGTTTCTCATACTACGGTGTTAGGCCTATTTATCGCATACCAAGGATCATGGATCAGTTTGAATACATCAGAATACTTGAAGAGGTCATGCTGCCTTATGCTGAAGAGGAAATGCCCTTGAAACGGGTGTTCCAACAAGACAACGACCCCAAACACACCAGTAAACGTGCAACATCTTGGTTCCAGACCAACAAGATTGACGTTATGGAGTGGCCAGCCCAATCCCCGGATCTTAATCCAATAGAAAACTTGTGGGGTGACATCAAAAATGCAGTTTCTGAGGCAAAACCAAGAAATAGAGAAGAACTGTGGAATGTAGTCCAATCATCCTGGGCTGGAATACTTGTTCACAGGTGCCAGAAGTTGGTTGACTCCATGCAACACAGATGTACAGCAGTTCTCAGAAACAGTGCTTATACAACTAAATATTAATTAAGTGATTCAAAGGAAAGCAAAATCTTCAAACATTTTTCAGTTTATATAGTGAATGTTTGAGTTTGTAAAGAAGAATACAAACACTGCTATTATTTTGAACAGTCTAATATTCACTTTTCTTCAATTTTTTTAGAGGAACAGCACGAATTTGATATATTTTTCTTCATGTTTTGATTTGGAATACAATGTGTAGTGTTCCCAATGCATTTGTGTGTATGGAAATAAAAGCTATTAGAAGGATTTTGAGCTTTATTCCCTTTTTTTTTAACACACTGCTATTATTTTGAACACAACTGTATAATAGCAATTCCAGTGCTGTAAATGATCCAACTGGAGTTAAATTCCAGTATTGCTGGGTCAAATCCAGCAAGTTTCCCATCTATGCATCATGGCATTAAGTTGAGGAATATAAAACAAATCGTGCATGCAGAATTTCCAGAGCAATTGGCTTGTAGTATGAGTAAGCCATCAATGCTTAGTTGTCAGAATGTGTAGACAGCTTGCTACCATCAACAAACGGGGTTTTTTTCGTAGGGTTTAGCAGGTTTTCATTGCTCTCTAGGGTGACTTCTTTCAATTCCTGTCCAGGTGATGGATGCCAGACATAAAGCAAGTATAAAAATCTAATCACAGTGGGACCAGAAAGCAGATCAAATTGTTTTTCTTATTTTACCCCATTGTATCTAAAACAAAAAATACCAACACCAAGAAACTGTTTGGCTGGAGGTAAGCCTTTAGAGCAGCCTTTCTCAACATTTTCAATGTAGAAGAACCCTTGACATAACTTTTCAGTCTCAGGGAACCCCTGCTAAAAATTACTATATCTACAATTCATGATACATTAGTGTGATAGTCAGAGGTAAGAATGCTCCTTATACTTGTGATCATTGGGAAGAATTACCCCCTTACAGATAGCTAAAAAGATCAATGGTGTCAGTGGGAACTTGCCTGAGAGGCAAAAATTGCTCATTGCTCAGGGAACCCCTGGCAACCTCTGGAGGAACCCTAGGGTTCCATGGACCCCTCGTTGAGAAACCCTGCTTTAGAGGGTGATCTATTTATGCAATGTATTAAAGAAAGTGTACGCTACAAATACTTGAATATTGCCATAGTTTTCCATTATACTAAAGGAAAAAGATTTCTTCGATCTAAAGAGCAATCAGAGTGTCTGTTACAGTAAATGTAAATGGAAAGATACCATAAACACCTGTATTTGACAAGAAGAAGCAAAAAAAAAACTGGACTCAAAATTAGAAAGGATAATAGCTAAGTACAGATCAGAGAAACCATTTATTAAGCAATTATAGCACATCCAGTTTGTTACTTTGCCCCAGAAACATTTACTGCATGGATAGTTTTACTCAAGCAGTGACGTTAAAGAGCACAACTAAAAGGCAGCGAAGCGCATCGTTAGCTTGTGCTCTGTACTTCAGTGCTTTTTTATTATTTAAACTTTAAGAAGTTCATAAGTTTACCTATCTGTGTTAAACAGTGTCAGGTAATGGTCTGATCTTTTATAACTTGGCCATACACACGAATGGTTAAATGTTCAGTACCCTAGCCACGGAAACATTTTTATATTGCCATGTAATCTATGGGTTTATTAAAAAGCGTGACAACGTTGTTATGTAATGTATTAAGCAAATAATAAAGACTCCCTATATGGTCCTAATGAACAACAGCGCACACACTTCAAAGTTTCTGTGCATTTACTTTTAAAAGACACGTTACAAAAATAGCAGTTTTAGCATCCAGTCCAGTGCTCAGCAGTGCCCATGACCTGCTGCCTTCTTTTGCCTCACTGAGATTGATGATCGATGGCATCACCTACGGATCCATCTGCAGTCCTGCTCCGTGCAGCTCTGACTGGTAATTTATAGTGTGTTCATAGGAAAGAGTCATAGGGCTGTGACTGCACCATAGATTGCCATATTTGGAGAAATTACAAAAGCTGAACCAAGCACTGTTATCTTCTACTGCTGCTCGCCACTGCTAAATATGTCTCTGTGTTCAGCTTTAACAGTTGATTTGTGAGATCTATTTCTGTAATTCTGATTTGAATGATTTATTATGAAAATGCTAAAATATCTACTACATGACAGCATACATGTGAGCAGCATCTCTCATGATTTACATAGGAGGATATCACCAGGCCAGAGAATCACTTTTGCTACATATGCAAACTGATTCAGCAAATCTAAAACAGCCTAATATTAATTAAGCAGCTGACATGCCATTTGTGTAGAAGGGCCCTCCAGAACGTAGGGCAAAATTATACTAGATCAGGGGTGGGCAACTGTGGCCCTTCAGCTGTTGGTGAACTACATGTCCCATCATGCCTCTGCCTTTGGAAGTCATGCTTGTAACTGTCAGTTTTGCAATGCCTCATGGGACTTGTAGTTCTACAACAGCTGGAGGGCCACAGTTGCCCATTCCTGTATTAGATGTAGGTCAGAGAGGTGCTTCCATCTCCAAAAACACACACATTGTCACCAATTAGATTCAGTTATTTTCTAGGACAGGTTTAAATGTGATTTAACTCTGGGACAATAAAGACAATGGGACTGGAGAGAGAACCTGAATTATCAAACATTAATGAAAAAATAGACAACAAACCTTACAAATGGTATGAATTGGCCGCGGCCCTTTTATTGTTGGTATTAACATATATATAATATGTATCAAAAAATTTAATTAATAAAAGAACTAAAACCAACTGTTAATTAAACCTAAAGATTAGTTCAGCCATTACATCTCGAACTAACAATAGATTGTCCAAAACTGTCCCCTTCCTTAGAAGGGACAAAACCACACAATATTAAGCCGCGACATCAGAGAGGGAGGGGTGGTTCTTCTTCTCTGTCACTGCTGCTTCTAACGACTAACGACTTCTTCACCTTTTATAGGCTCTGCTATAGACTCCTGACCAATGGTTGCATTTCAAGACAGGTAAGTAACTAATCAATTTAAAACTGTCATTTTTTTTTTAAACTGACACTCAGGGTCTGACCCATTCCCATAGGTAGGGGTCACTAATGCTCTCCCCCTCCTTTAATTCCTTAAAATTATACAAAAACATTTGAAAAGAAAAATGGACTTTCTACAGCTGAAAACCCTTTTGATGTTTATAAGTATATAACAAATAAATGTGTGGTTTGTTTCATTCCGAATCGAAATTTGGACAAAAATTTTGTTATTTGGAGATTCAGATGTATCCAAACTGCAATTATGAAATAACAAAATAAAAGTTGTCTGAAATTCAAATCAAATTCAAAAAGAATCTAAATTCCAAACCAAATTTGAAATATAAACATATTGCTGATTTCCTTCAAAGACTATGTGTACTAGTGTTAGAACATAGCTATCTTTCGAAATTTGAATTTTCAAAATACTAGAACAGAATAAACAGAATAGAATAGAAAAAAATAGAATAGAAAATAAAAAAATAGAATTGAAAATAAAGGAATAGAATATAATAAAAAAGAATAGGGTAGCATAGAAAAAAAAAATAACAGATTTGAATGGAACAGAGCAAAATAGAATAGAATAAAAAATAAAAGAATAGAATAAAATAAAATAGAAAATAAAGAAATAGAAAAGAAAATAATAGAATAGAGTAAAACAGTACAGAATAGAATAGAAAATACAAGAATAGAATAAAACAGAACAGAATAGAAAATAAAATAAAACAATAGAATAAAACACAATAGAATAGAATGGAATAGAAAATAGAAAAAGAAGAAGAAGAAAATAATTCAGATCGATTCTTTATGTTCTATTCGAATTCGATTTGAATATTTCACATTCATTGCAAAAATTTGAATCTGTTTGAGATTAATAAACAAAACAAAACTAAATAAAATTAATTTTGTTACGAATGTAAAAAAGTTAGTTAACGTAACTAATCGAAACAAAACAAATGTTTTAGTTCTGCACATGTTTAATAACAAAATATCATGCCACCAAAAGAGCTGTTTCACACACAGAGTACACACTTTGTGATCTCTGGATCCTGAAGAAAACATACAAATAATTTTGTCTTATTATGTTCCTTAATTAAGACCTAGCACCTGCTTGTCTGTAAAAATAAAAGGTGGTTAACCATTTTTTATTAGTAGCTCATATGGCTGGTATCCAGACATATAGACAAAGCGTATGCAGATACCGTGGTATATAGATAAGAGCAAGCATGTCAGTCATCTTCAGCCTGGGGGTCTGACTGGAGTCAAGGAACATAAACATTCTTGTATCACAGGCATGCTACATACTGTATGCCCAAGGGGCATATGTAGCATGTCCTGTCCCTGTTCTTCAGCTGCCTCCTTACACCTGTAAATATATCTTTCAATCGCTATCTATAAACACTGCTCAGATTTGGGATTTAAGAATCCAAAGTATCATTGTTGATAATCTCTATGATTAAGACCATAAGGGTGAAACATGTCAGAGATGGACGTCTCCAGGTAAGGACATGTTGTATCATTTGTATTGCTCAATAATCTTCTTTGAGCCGAGTGATGCCATCAGTGAGCATTGCTTTGTTCTCAGCACTGCATTCTCACAGAGGGTAGATGGGCCCCAAGACTGCATTTGGCAAGTTTGCAGCAGCCAAATGCAGAAGGGAGGAAGAGAGAACTGAGGAAGATGCTGGTTGTCTGGGGCTAGTGTAGCAGCTGAGCTGCTGCTCCTTCCAGTGTTCCTCTCAGACTCAGTCCCGTACTGCAAGCCGGCTGGTGGCTGCTGATCACTGTGGAGTTCCAGCCCATCTCTTCTCATTCATCTGCGCTTGCAGAGGAAGGTAATATCTGACTCTGATGTCTCGTGTCTTTGTGTGACAGAGTTTACCACAGAGATCAGCTCCAAACTTATAAATACTGCCATCTACTGGTTTAAGAATATATCTGTATCTGTAGTTGTTGGACAAAACACATGAACACTGTATTCCAACACCCCCACTCAACAACTACTCCTTATTTTGGTCCCATTTCGGATCCCAGTCTTGATCCACTTTTGTTTCTCATAGGTTTGATGTCTTTGCATCTCATCCCATGAATCTGGCTCTGGTTTTAATGCTATGTGAGCAACATAGGACAGATGTTTAACTCGGATTGCTTCTGGTGGATTTCCTGATTGAAATCTCTTGTAACCTGGTTCTTTTTTTTCTATTTTGTTGCTTATCTTCACGTGACACTGATGTGGAATTTCCCTCAGTTTGAAGCATTTGTGTTAGTTCATGAAATTTTGAACACACTGAACTTTCAGGGATAGTTACGCTTGTACTGCTGGTTACTGTCAAGGTCCTACCTTTTCCCAGAGGTTATGCTGCTCCATGTGCTGACATCCATCTTGGGTTTCTGCAAAACATGGTGGGAGCCTTTTATGCTTTCAGGCCTCTGCGGTCCATCCCCCAGAGGGGTGTGGTTGAGCACATTTAAGCCTGTTGTATGCACTTGCTCTTTGCATTCGTGTCCTGTTTGATAGTGTTGTTGCAAGCTCTTATTCTACTCTCGTGGCTCTCCTGGAAAATGACTTGGCTTTGTCTAGACTATTCTCAGCCTTATCCCTTTATCTGACTTCCCGTTGCTGAACCCAGCTTGTGACCTGTGTATTCTTGTCTACCGTTCTGTACTGTCTGTCCCGCTGTTATCGACCCGGCCTGTCCGACTACGCTATCGTTCTTATTTGGTTCCTACCAGCTATATACCATTGGCGGCGGCCATTACTGCAGCTGGGGTTTCTTGGGGGCCGTGACCTGGTCCCTGGCTGCGTCAAGTCCATCCCCACCATCAGGGGCCCTGGTGAAGGGCAGCCTAGGGCTTAGACTCTGCGCCCTGAGGGACTCCGGTCTGTGGGTGGTGGTTGTCGTCAGACGATGCTTGACCCTGCCATTAGGCCTGCCTGTCCATTCCACAGCTCCTGCCCTGACAGTTACCTTTTTCATGCCTTCACTGTGTCCCACAAGTACAACTTCCTTTGCGCAAGCATCCCATTGTGTATGTTTTACTTTTGGGATATGCACATAGGCTTTGCTTCCAAAAATGGGTAGATGGTTAAAATTTTTGAGGCTTTTCCATTCCACAGTTCATACATAGTTTTCCGGGTACTCGATTTTGGAGATAGCATGCGGTCCCCACCAGTATGTGGTTGGCATATCTGCATCAAACAGCATGGTTCTTCCACTCACACATAGTGTATGGTTCATTCTTTCTGCAACTTTCTCTTATTCTGGATTGTATGGTACAGAAGTTTGAAATATTATGCCATGCTTTCTGAGAATCACTTGTGTGTTATCACCTGTATAATCAATTCCATTGTCTGTGCACAATACACTTGGCATTTTGCCTAATTTGCTGCTTACTTGAGCCAGATGCTGTTCATGTTTCTCTGGTACTTCATTTATGTTGTGTAACAGATATAGTGTAGTATAACTGGAGTAATCATATATAAAAGCAAGAAAATACTGCTTCTTTCCTGGAGTGAATATTTCCATTGGACCACAAAGATCTGAATGAATTAAGTCCAGAGTGTTTTTTAGTTTTGCTGTTACTCTGCTTTGGAAAGGCTTTCCTTGTCTTTTTTCCTTTTAAACAGCTGGTGCATTTCATTGTTTGATCAGATGGACTAAATTTTATTCCACTTGCATATTTCTTTATTATGTCAGGACGTCTGTGCCCAAGGCATCTGTGCCATGTGTGAATGCAGTTTGAATGTTTTTCCTTCTTGGCAGTATTAACCACCTTATTTCAGTTCAGCTGATACAGTTCATCTGTAAGTTTAGCCTTTCAAGTAACATATCCCCTTTTGTGATGGCACAACTGCCATCTTGGAAGGTCATTACATTGCCTTGTTTTGTAAACTTCTTCATTGATGAAAGATTAGTTTCAAGAGTAAGAACATACAGGACATTTTTCACAGATGTCTTTCTGGTGGAAATAGGACAGTAGAAAATCGTCACCTATTCCTTCTGATTCCATTATTTGCACATTAGCTGTTGTGATTTTTTCTGTTTTACTCTGGCCAAGGTGAATAAAGAAATTTCTACCATTTGTCATGTGACTTGTAGGTCCTGAATAAACACACTGGGTTTTATTTACTAAAGCTGGAGAGTCCAAAATCAGACTCCCTTCTGCATAGAAACCAATCAGCTTCTAACCTCAGCTTGTTCAATGAAGCTTTGGCAATGAAACCTGGAAGCTGATTGGTTTCTATGCAGAAGGGAGTCTGATTTTGGACTCTCCAGCTTTAGTAAATAAACCCCACTGTGTCTGCAAACATGAGGTGCAACTTTTGGATTGAAAAACATATTCATTATCTGAAGAAAATTCTGTTCCTTCCTTCACAATTTTGGCCTTTTTGTAGTTTAGTTTGTTTTTGCATTCTAGCTTTCCTGATTCTGCAATCTGCTAATTTTAAATGACCTTGTTTCTTGTACACAAAGCATTCACGTGTTTCTTGTTGCATATTACTGTTTTTACTCCTATTTTTTGTCTTTAAAGTAGATTCTGTGATAGAAGTACTGTCACCATCTTTCTGTTTTACGCTTCTTTTCATCCACAAGATTGTCCTTAACTTAATTCAATGTCAGTTCATCATCTGGATGTGCATCAAATGCTGTGACAAGCATTTCATATCTTTCTGGTAAACCACTAAGTAATAGTATTGCGACATGAAAATCTTTAATTTTTTTTCTCCTATACCTCGCTGGCGTTCAACCATTTCCAAGGTATGCCTTATGTAATCCTGCATATCCTGACCTTTCATCACCTTGGTTTGGCATTGCTTTCTAATCAAGTACAGTTTATTGCTTAGATTAGCTCTTTCATGTACGTTTTGTAGTCTTTCCCACATTTCTTTAGCAGTTTCGTACTTACATATATGTATGATTTGATCACCTTTTATGCTAAGAGAGATTGTGCCCTGAGCTTTTTTATCTTTCTCTATCCACTCATCTGAAGGGTGCTCTAGCCTGACGTCATTTATACATTTCCCAATACCTTCTCTTATTTGCAGAATTTACATTTTTCCAAGACTGGTAGTTCAGGTTTGCAAATGAAATCTTTGTTGCAGCTGAGTTACTAGCCATTTTTGCCTCTATTCTGCTGCAGTCTTTTTTCTGTTGCTGTATCTTGCACTCATTTGCTGTAGCTGTCTATGACTGGATGTCTGGGCCCATAATCTGTTAGAGATTCTGTATATAGCCCTACAGAACAGACAGTCCACAGGTGTTTATCTGCTGCTTCTCTACTAACAGGAGGCAGGAACTTTACAGTGCATCCAGAAAGTATTCACAGCGCTTAACTTTTGCCACATTTTGTTATGTTACAGCCTTATTCCAAAATGGATTAAATTCATAATTTTCCTCAACATTCTACAAACAATACCCCATAATGACAACGTGAAAGAAGTTCATTTTGAAATCTTTGCAATTTATTAAAAATAAAAAACGAAAAAAAAAAAAACACATGTACATAAGTATTCATAGCCTTTGCTCAATACTTTGTTGAAGCACCTTTAGCACCAATTACATCCTCAAGTCATTTTGAGTATGATGCTGCAAGATTGGCACACCTATTTTTGGGCAATTTCTCCCATTCTTCTTTGCAGTGCCTCTCAAGCTCCATCAGGTTGGATGGGGAGCGTCAGTGCACAGCCATTTTCAGATCTCTGCAGAGATGTTAAATTGGGTTCAAGCCTGGGCTCGGGCTGGGCCACTCTAGAACATTCACAGAGTTGGCCCATAGCCACTCCTTTGTTATGTGGGCTGTCGCCCCAGTCTAAGGTCCAGAGCACTCTGGAACAGGTTTTCATCAAGGATGTCTCTGTACATTGCTGCTTTCATCTTTCCTTTGATCCTGACTAGTCTCCCAGTTCCTGCCACTGAAAAACATCCCCACAGCATGATGATGCCACCACCATGCTTAACTGAGGGATGGTATTGGCCAGGTGGTGAACGGTGCCTGGTTTCCTCCAGACATGATGCTTTGCATTCAGGCCAAATATTTCAATCTTTGTTTCCTCAGACCAGAGAGTTTTGTTTCTCATGGTCTGAAAGTCCCTCAGGTGCCTTTTGGCAAACTCCAAGCAGGCTGCCATTTGCTTTTTACTAAGGAGTGGCTTCCATCTGGCCACTCTACCATACAGGCCTGATTGGTGGAGTGCTGCAGAGATGGTGGTTGTTCTGGAAGGTTCTCCTCTCTCCACAGAGAAATGCTGGAGCTCTTTCAGAGTGACCATCGGGTGCTTGGTTACCTCCCTGGCTAAGGCCCTTCTCCCTCGATCGCTCATTTTGGCCGGGCAGCCCGCACTAGGAAGATTCCTGGTGGTTCAAAACTTCTTCTGTTTACGGATGATGGAGGCTACTGTGCTCATTGGGACCTTCAATGCTGCAGAACTTTTTCTGTACCCTTCCCCAGATCTATGCCTTGATACAATCATGTCTCGGAGGTCTACGGACAATTCCTTGGACTTCATGGCTTTGTTTGTGCTCTGACATGCATTTGTAACTGTGGGACCTTATATAGACAGGTTTATGCCTTTCCTATTCATGTCCAATCAACTGAATTTCCCACAGGTGGACTCCAATCAAGTTGTGGAAACATCTCAAGGATGATCAGTGGGAACAGGATGCACTAGAGCTCAATTTTGAGTGTCATGGCAAAGGCTGTGAATACTTATGTACATGTGGTTTTTTTTTTCGTTTTTTATTTTTAATAAATTGCAAAGATTTCAAAACAAACTTCTTTCACCTGGCAGTACTAGGGTCGTTGGTTCGAATCCCAGCCACGGCACCTCCTGCCTGGGGTTTGCATGTTTTCCCTGTGCCTGCGTGGGTTTCCTCCGACACTCCAAAGACATGCTGGTAGGTTAATTGGATCCTGTCTAAAATTGGCCCTTGTATATGAATGTGAGTTAGGGACCTTAGATTGTACGCCCCTTGAGGGTTAGGGACTGATGTGAATGTACAATATATATGTAAAGCGCTGCGTAAATTGACAGTGCTATATAAGTACCTGAAATAAATTAATAATTTTGGAATAAGGCTGTAACATAACAAAATGTGGCAAAAGCTAAGCGCTGTGAATACTTTCTGGATGCACTGTATTTTAGAGAAAAGAGCACAGATTTCAGTTACCAACTTATAAACACTGCCATCTACTGGTTGAAAAATATACACTATGTTGCCAAAAGTATTGGGACATCCTTCCAAATCATTGGATTCATGTATTCCAATCACCTCCATGGCCACAGGTGTATAAAATCAAGCACCTAGGCATACAGACTGTTTCTACAAACATTTGTGAAATGTGTGGATGCGTTGTTACATGCATATGAGGGCACTATACTGTAATCACCCATATAAATGCAGCACACATCGTATACCAATCTTAGTACACTGTCTCAATAAAATGCCATATTGAACAAACTGTTGTGAACTCACAAAATATCATATATATTTTACAATTTATATAAACCTTAGTCTATGGTCTACGTAAAAAGACCAAATTGTACCGAATGTTAGTGTTCAGTATGTCCATTGCTATTAAAACGGGCTTGTGGCAGACCAGCATATAAAGTGCAATATATATTATATGTAGACCAGGGGCGGACTGACAACTCATGGGGCCCCCGGGCAATAGGGGATCATGGGGCCCCTGTGTCCTTGCCCAAACTCAAAAAACCCTATGAAAAAGGTACCAGGGGCATCTCATGGGGCCCCCTACTGACCCCGGGCCCTCTGGCAGTGCCCGAGTTTTCAAATAGTCAGTCTGCCCCTGATATAGACCTAAATGTATGGTCTACGTACAATCACGTAATTCTATGAACTGTTGATATTCTTTATACTCAATGATATTAAAACATGCTGGAAAAAAGGGGAATGGATATATGCCTCAAAAGGTAATTGCAAAGGAAGTTGGATGTTCCCAAAGTGCTGTATCAAAGCACATTAATAGAAAGTTATGTGGAAGGGAAAAGTGTGGAAGAAAAAGGTGCACAAGCAGCAGGGATGACAGCAGCCTGGAGAGGATTGTCAGGAAAAGGCCATTCAAAAGTGTTGGGGACTTTCACAAGGAGTGGACTGAGGCTGGAGTCAGTGCATCAAGAGCCACCACACATAGACGGATCCTGGACTGGGGCTTCAAATGTCATATTCCTCTTGTCAAGCCGCTACTGAACAACAAACAACGTCAGAAGCGTCTTACCTGAGCTAAAAAAAAAACAGACCTGGTCTGTTGCTGAGTAGTCCAAAGTCCTCTTTTCTGATGAGAGCAACTTTTGCATCTCATTTGGAAACAAAGGAGCCAGAGTATGGAGGAAGAATGGAGAGGCACACACTGCAAGATGCTTGAAGTCCAGTGTGATGTTTCCACAGTCTGTGCTGATTTGGGGAGCCATGTCATCTGCTGGTGTTGGTCCGCTGTGCTTCATTAAGTCCAGGGTCAACACAGCCATCTACCAGGAGATTTTGGAGCACTTCATGCTTCCTTCCGCAGACGAGCTTTATGGGGATGCTGACTTCATTTTCCAGCAGGACTTGACACCTGCCCACACTGCCAAAAGCACCAAAACCTGGTTCAATGACTATGGGATTACTATGCTTGATTGGCCAGCAAACTCGCCTGACCTGAACCCCATAGAGAATCTATGGGGCATTGCCAAGAGAAAGATGAGAGACATGAGACCGAACAATGCAGAAGAGCTGAAGGCCGATATTGAAGCATCCTGGTCTTCCATAACACCTCAGCAGTGCCACAGGCTGATAACTTCCATGCCACGCCGCATTGAGGCGGTAATTGCTGCAAAAGGGGCCCAAACCAAGTACTGAGTACATATGCATGCTTATACTTTTCAGAGGTCAGATATTGTTCTATGTACAATCCTTGTTTTATTGATTGCATGTAATATTCTAATTTTCTGAGATTGTGGATTTGGGGTTTTCATGGATTGGCGAGAGGAGATTTTTCTATTCTCCCAAGAAAATACATTTAAGACCCATATTTCTTGGTACTGATGTTTCATTGATGACTTGATCTTTGTGAGGACTGGTTCTGTCCTGGAGATGGAAAAATTAGTTCTATATCTAAATAAGCATCGACTGAACCTGGAGTTCACACAATTTTCATACGGAGAGTATAGATTATTTGGATTTGACTCTTACAGAATATAAGGAGAGTTCTGGTAATGTTTTGTTGCTTGGATCCAGCTGCCATCCCATGCTCACAATTAAAGCATTACCCATAGGTGAATTTGTCAGAGCAAGAAGAAATTGTTCTACTCAGTTGGATTTTCCTAAAGAATGCATGATTGTTTCTGATAGATTAAGGGAGCGGGGATTTAGCAAACAGCTGATAGATCGAGGAAAAATGCCAGCTATGAGGAGGGATTGTGATAATTTAATCAATAGATCGTTAGGTCATTGTAGAACAAGAAGATCCAAACCAAATAGTAAGATTCATTTTGTTACCACATACTCTTTGCAGTATAACCAGATTGTTGGCATCATTAAACACTGTTTGCCAATCTTGTATGCAGATAGAGCTTTATATGATATTTTGAAACAAGGTTGCAATTTTTCCAGCAGAAAAGCTCCCACGTAAGGTAATATGTTATCACCTAGTTTATTCAGTTCACAGGCTCCTCGCCGATCCTGTGATTGGTTGCGTATTAGTGGATACCAGCCATGTGGAACAAACACATGTAGACAGGGCTGTAGATAATTTTTTTTCTGGGGGGGTTCTGTGAGTTTTTTTGGTATTTTTTTATTTAGCAAAATGAAAATGGTGGTGATTAAATGCTGCCAATAAAAGCTCTATATGTGTGAAAAAAGGATAGAAATCTCATATGGGTACAGTGTTGCATGACCATGCAAATGTCCACCTGCAAGAAATTGGGGGGGGGGGTGAGACTGGGAACCATGGACGCGAGGGGAAAAAGAGGGGGTGTGGGTAGCAGATGGGGGGATGAGTGGAGAAGAAATGGAGTGAAACTAGGGGATCTTGGTCTGTATAGGGATACAAAAAAAGGGGAGGATTTGTGTTTGAAGGAAGGGGGAGGAGAGGAAAATAGATGGGAATCAAGGGGACTGAAGAGGGATGGGCATGGGGAATACTGTCAGCTGGTAAGGAATAGCCACAGTATGATAAAAGCAAAAAGGCTGACAGGGAGGGAAGAGGGTGTGATCTCCATTGGGAAGTAAAGAGACAGTGTTGGGGGGATCCTGGGACACACACCTGTGTGAAGGTGAAATGTCTTTGGAATTGGAGGGAGAATTGCCCAGAAACTGTCATCAAGAGTAATATTCTGGCTGGCTGTGGGGAAGAGGCTGTAAATCAGATGCTAGACGTCGGCAAACAAACTGGCTGGGAGAAGGGAGCGATGGTTTAAAAATATCAGAGAGAGAGAGAGGGGCAGTGTGACAGGCAGAGATGGATGGAAGTGTCTGAGGATGAAAGGGAGTAGGGTGGGACAGTGGCTGAGATGGAAAGGAGGATGCTAGGGAGGGTGCAGTGAAGACAGCTTAAGATAGTGAGAAACAGGGATAATGGAGCTCACCTGTAATAAAATTAGCCGGCCACAGTGAAGGAAGAGGAGAAAACCAAGGGACCTCTGGGCAGAGGAGCGATGTAATCTGAAGCAGCCTGGAGGGAGGGGGAGGTGCAGGCAGCTGCATGACAGACCACCAGTGCTCCGACCTTGGCTGATATCAGAAATACCCCTTGCACACTGTACAAGTGACTGGATTGAAATTGGGCCCACTGTTTTGTAAAGACTGTCCCTATAAGGGATGGTTGGCAACTTTCCTCTGTGGGGGTTTCAGACCCCCCTGACCCCCCTCTTATCTACACCCCTGCTTGTAGACAATGTAGAAGACATAAGAAGAGTAAAATGGTAACCTCCTTTTCAACAGGAAAAACATAACCTCTGCAGTGCTATATTAATTGCAATTCTAAATCAGTGATTTAATTGTTGGGTGTAGTGCCTGTCATGTTCAATACGTGGGATGCACTGTTTGCTACCTACATACTAGAATATCAGAGCACTTCAACGATACCAATAATTCACATGCCAAAAATATTTCTAATGTTTTGAAACAGTTTAAAGAGGTACATCAAAGTAATCTTGTTTCTTTTTCTTTTTTGGTCTTGAACAGATAAATCCAAAAAGAGGGGGTGATACTTGTATTTTACTCCAGCGTGAGGTATGGTGGATCCATACACTCAAAACTAGGGTTACCTTTGGCCTAAATAGCAGGATGGGCATCAATCTTTTTCTGAAATAAACATTATGTATCTCTTGAGAAGAAGCATGTGTTTTTGATAACTGAGTTTCTTATATTTTCTCTTCTGATAGTGGCAGGTGTAACAAAGTCTCAGTTGTCCTTATTTGGAATATCTGTATGCACTTTATATAATTTTAAATATCTGCTTCCTGTATCAGTGAGACTGATTTCTACGCCTGTTTGGTTTTCTTTGCTTTCATCTCAATCTGGTATTAATTAACCAATTAATGTTTTTAATTAAGATACCGTCCCCTATATTAGGGGGCTGTTTTTGTTATATATACTTGGATTTTATTTGTCTTATGTATGCTTTGAGGAAGGTTTTGGCTGAAACGCATTAGCTTTTATGGATCATATCATTTCTGTGATGTAATAATAAAGATTGTTCATGAAGAAATTATCGTTTTGCCGGCTATATCTTTATACATCTCTTTGTTGGTAGCATGCTCCCAGTACTGATACACTTACACACATATACAGCTCCATGAAAGATGATCCACTTCAGTGAGGCTGCGTACATGCGCACACTTGTCAGGAAGGATTTAAGCACTCTTATAGTATTATAGATTGTCCTAGCCATTGTAAATTTTAATGAATAGTTTGATTTCTATATGAGTGTGAAGAAATATATAAATAATGGCATATGAAATAAAAGAAAAATCATATACTGGATACTCAAAATAAACAGACTGAGCTAGTAAAGAATATATAAATATATATAGTGAGTGTCTGTGACAAAAAATATATATCTAAACCATATAACTCATATAAAGTCCCCAAAAAATTATGTATCAAAATCATATAAAAGTCCCAAAAAATATATAGTGATATTGATGGCAAAAAATTCAAATTAAATCCACCAAGTGTATCCGCCACCAAATAAAATGAATAAACTCACCAGAGCAATATGCTGATCATATTATAAATCAGCATAAGCGCTTTCTGCTCTGGGAGCAATGATCTGTAGAATGTTGAGATAAAGCTTGGCTTGGAAAGCGATCTCCACTACCTTTGGAGCAATACTCTGCAGGAGAATCTGTGACTCTGTGGATCCACTTCATTGAAACACCACCCTTTTCATAAGGTCTTAGGATAGCCACTCGGAATATATAGAACAAAAGCTCATGGTGCAGTACCTCTAAAATCGTTACTTTATTAAATACTCATCACACTTACAAAAAACAGTGTCCCAGCCGACACCAGCACAATCAGCATAATCAGATGTAAGCAAACAGACCCAGCCTCATTGCACATGCGCTGTACCGACCACTGGGAACATGCTGACGTCACACCACTCAAGCCCCGCCCTACGTGTTTTGTCATCGACGTCCTTTGAATTGAATTTTTTGCCATCAATATCACTATATATTTTTTGGAACTTTTATATGATTTATATGATTTTGATACATCATTTTTTTGGGACTTTATATGAGTTATATGGTTTAGATATAAATATTTTTTTGTCACGGACACTCACCATATATATTTATATATTCTTTACTAGCACAGTCTGTTTATTTTGAATCTTGATGCACCTTAGTATTATGTTGCAGCTGGTATAATTTACATCTTGTATTGTAAGTTTCTTGGCACCACTTATATTCATTTTATATACTGGATACTAACATTTACATGTATGAACTGCTTATGGACATCAGAATACAATCTTTTTGTAATAGATTAGTGGGTAGTTTTTTTTAGGTGGTCAATGTCATTAAACGCATTACCTTTCACTTTCAAGAGAATTTCCACAACCTCAAATTATTACAGTAAGGCCTGCTTTCCAAATCTTCAGTTTTATTATGCACCACTTTATTATCTTTTTGTAATCTGATAATAATAATGGTGACATGACAGGGATCTGGATCTTTAAATTCCTGGGTTTGATGTCCTTTCCTCAGGTAGTCTTATTTTATCCTGGAGATAATGTGAAATAATCCTTTCTAATTTTCTAAAGAGATTACCAAAGTTTAAGGTTAACTAGCTTAGTGGTGATAGTATCAGCTAGCATAACATTATGTAAAAATCTATTTTTTTATCTTTTTCAATGAATGTGATGCCAATTTTAGAAAAAAGTTTGTGAAAAAGAGCATTGGCATCTTATTTTGTTTGTTTTACCATTTAAAAATCTTTAAGTACTTTAAAGTAGTGAGTGAAACAAAAAGTGCAATAATCAACTAATTTTAAATCAATCATACCAGCCATTATACCTTCCATATGTGTGCCCTTCACACAGTGCCAGATTTATAAGGGGAAAAAGGGACAACTGCCCTGGGCCCTCTTGACAGAATGGGCCCCCCTCCAAACAAAAATGATATAAAACAATACAAAAACGTATCTAACAATATAAAAATACAAAAATAAAATATATAATAATAAAAAGTACTTTCTTTTATTAAATGTATCTTGGGAAATAATATATTGCCTACAATCATATGTATTTTTTTTACTCAGGACTGGTTTGTTGTATCACTTTAAAAAATGAATTTTGGCAGCTCAAGCGAAGCACACACTCTTAGGAATTTAGCCAATGATCATGTGTGTGTTTGCACACGTGACCTCAGAATGATGTTGTGTCATTAACTTTGAAAATGTATGACTGTCATTGAGAAAGTAAACCAACTCTGTGTATGAGGAGCCCCCTAAACCTAAAGTGCCCTGGGACCCCAAAGTCTAAATTTGGCCCAGTGGCCCTACATCCACAGACTGCCCATTGTTATATGTTCAGCATTCCTTACCTGAAAATACTGCTTGACTTCATACTCCCCATATTCCTCTCCTGCAAATGCTGTCATACCCATTGCACTCTTCTCCTGTACCCACTATTCCCTGTCATACCCTCTGCACTCTTCTCCTAGACCTGTCCTCTCTCTATCCCTATACACTTCTCTTATGCACATGCTCATACCCTTTGCATCCCCTCCTGCACATACTGTCCATCATACCCCTTTCACATCACTTCTATCACCTATCTTCCTTTATCATACCCAGTGATTCCTGCACTCCCCTCCTGTACCTACTACTCACTGTCATGCCCTCCAAATTCTTCTCATACATATGCTGGTACCTGTTATACCCTCCATATTTTTCTCCTACATGCACTGCCTGAAGACATACCTTTTGCACTCCTCCCCTAATCTTCACCATCACATCGTCTGCACTCCTCTCCTATACCTACTACACACACACACATATATTTTATTTATTTAATATATATATATATATATATATATATATATATATATATATACCCTGTTATGATTTTCTTTAGTGTATGTGTGTGAGGATTTAGAAGTGCACAAGCACACACATATACTCAATGCATTAAAATACTAACCAAGATTGCTTACTTCCTCAATTAAAAGAAATGTCTGTAATATAATCCAGTCTTGTAAGTATAATGAGTTTGCTGCTTTCTAAAAAAAAAAAGCTAGTTGTTTGGTTGTTTTACAGACTCTCTGGCTCTAATTTCTTCTGCATTAAAGTGTTACTAAACCCACAACAGTAAAATCAGTCTGTATATGCAGTAAATCATGCTTTTTATACTCACTGTGGAACCTAAGGGGTTAGTCCTCCACATTGTGTAAAAAGGATTTTGATCCTGTCTTCTCTGATCCTCCCCTTCTTCCACAGTCCCCAATCCATCTGCTGATAGTACAGAGCCCTAGGGGACGTCTGCATATGCACAGTTTGGTGTGTATTGCTAGAGAGTTTTTCTTTTTCTTGGGAGAGTGCATGTGATCAGAACAGGGCTAATCAGAACTGTACAGACAGAGGGTCGGGGGTACTGCAGCCACATAGGACAATCAGAGGAGAATGAAAACTCCTCCTACAAGCATTAACCAGTGCTCTGCTGGACACTGATAGAAGTCACAGGACAAAAAGGTGATGAAAAAAGGTATTTAGCAGTTTATATTTACTAAAATAATTGCATTTCCATGTTCTGTGTACTTTAGGAGACTAAATATAGTGAATGCAGGGTCCTGGGATTAGTAATACTTTAACTCACATAGAACAAATGTGCAAATAACAAAAAGTCAGAGAAAAAACAAAAGTCTTTTATGTCAGTGGCTAAAAGTGTTGAAGCAAGATGGTTACAATGGCAACTAGCACTTTCAGACAGAGATGTCATCAATGGCAGTATTTGATGGCAGATTGCCTTTAAATCCACATAAATTTAGCTACAACAAAACACACAAGTAGAGGGCACTCTAGCCTGGTGCTTCACCATAAAACCATTTTACTGGAATGAAACGTGAAAATATACTCACAAACATATGTAAACACAGGCACATCAATGATCCAACTATTACGTTCCAATGCAATGTATAGGTGATGCCCATACGCATGGAGCAAGGCTAATGTGTTTCCAGGGCAAAACCCTAATTATCAGTGCAGAGTTTTGCTCTGTTTTTACATACACTCACTGGCCACTTTATTAGGTACACCTTGCTAGTGCCAAGAAAATGTCCCCCACACCATTACACCACCACCACCCGCCTGAACAGTTGATACAAGGCAGGATGGATTCATGCCTTCATGTTGTTTATTGCAAACATGCCTGGCATGCTTAAACGCATTGATTTGCAGCCATGTGATTGGCTGATTAGCAATTTGTGTTAGCAAGCAGTTGAACAGGTGTACTTAATAAGGTGGCCAGTGAGTGTACACAATTTTGTCAAAAGTATTGGGACACACCCTCCAATCATTGGATTCAGGTGTTCCAATCACCTCCATGGCCACATGTGTATAAAACCAAGCACCTAGGCATGCAGACTGCTTCTACAAACATTTGTGAAACACTCTCAGGAGCTCAGTGAATTCAAGTGTGGTACCGTGATAGGTTGCCATCTGTGAAATAAGTCCATCCATGAAATTTCCTTGCTACTAAATATTCCATGGTCAACTGTTAGTGGTATTATAACAAAGTGGAAACAGCTGGGAACAACAGTAACTCAGCCATGAAGTGGTAGGCCACGTAAAATGATAGAGCGGGGTCAGCGTATACTGAAGTGCACAGAAGTCACCAACTGTCTCCAGTGTCAATAACTAAAGACCTTCAAACATCATGTGTCCTTCAGATTATCACAAGAGTGTGTAGAGAGCTTCATGGAATGGGTTTCCGTGCCAGAGCAACTGCATCCAACTGTTAGTGGTATTATAACAAAGTGGGAGCAACTGCGAACAACAGCAACTCAGCCATGAAGTGGTAGGCCATGTAAAATGACAGAGCGGGGTCAGCACATACCGAAGCGCATAGTGCACAGAAGTCACCAACTGTCTGCAGAGTCAATAGCTAAAGACCTCTAAACTTCATGTGGCCTTCAGTTTAGCACAACAAGAGTGCATAGAGAGTGCATAGAGAGCTTCATGGAATGGGTTTTTGTGCCAGAGCAACTGCATCCAAGCTTTACATCACCAAGTGCAATGCAAAGCGTCAGATGCAATGGTGTGAAGCATGCCACCACTGGACTCTATAGAAGTGGAGATGTGTCCTCTGGAGTGACAAATCACGCTTCTCTGTCTGGCAATCTGATGGACTAGTCTGGGTTTGGCAGTTGCAAGGAAAACGGTACTTGCATGATTGCATTGTGCCAAGTCTAAAGTTTGGTGGAGGAGGGATTATGGTGTGCGGTTGTTTTACAGGGGTTGGGCTTGGCGCCTTAGTTCCAGTGAAGGGAACTCTTAAGGCGTCAGCATACCAATACATTTTGGACAATTTTCTTTTTTTTACAATTTCATGCTCCCAACTTTGTGGGAACAGTTTGGGGATGGCCCCTTCCTGTTCCTACATAACTGCACACCAGTGCACAAACCAAGGTCCATAAAGACATGGTTGAGTGAGTTTGGGGTGGAGGAACTTGACTGACCTGCACAGAGTCCTGACCTCAATCTGATAGAACACCTTTGGGATGAATTAGAGTGGAGACTGCGAGCCAGGCCTTCTCGTCTGACATCAGTGCCTGATCTCACAAATGCACTTCTGGAAGAATGGTCAAACATTCCCATAGACACACTCCTAAACCTTGTGGACATCCTTGCCAGAAGAGTTGAAGCTGTCATAGCTGCAAAGGGTGGGCCAACTCAATATTGAACTCTACGGACTAAGACTGGGATGCCAATAAAGTTCATGTGCATGTTAAGGCAGGCGTTCCAATACTAGTGTATGTTTGTGAGTATATTTCCGTGTTTCATTCCAATAAAGTTGTTTTATGGTAATGCACAAGGCTGATGTGCAGTATTTTTGTATGCATGTAAAAGTAAAACACCAAAATATTGAAGTGTTTTTGTATGCTTTGTTGTAGCTTACATAAGGATTTCCCCTATCTGAAGAGGGCAGCAAAGCGAGTTCATCACTAGATTTTTGATGGAGCATCTGATATGAAGATTTTATCAAAAGATTTCTCTCTTTAATTAATTTCTTCCATTGACTTTTATGTATGTTTAGGATTAATGAGCTGGCTACGCTTTTAGTTCTGATATTAATCTTTGTGTTTGTACATCCACCTAGATTTAGACTGGTTTTGACCTGTCCAGACCTCAGCTTTCCCTTTCTCACACCAAGAACATGATCTTCTTTTCCTTTTACAGGGTATCTCATTCTGAAATGAGCTGCTCATTGTTTTCCCATCCAGCCTTGCATGGTGTGCCCAGACAGAAGTCCAGCAGTCTCACCTAGTCCAGGTTTAAAACATACTACATTCTGCCTGTTCTGATGGGAGTTGCACAGTCTTCAGGATTTTCTTTTTCTTACACGGGTGATTTAACCTATACTGACTGGATCAGTAAGAACCACTGTTGTACTTAGTGAGGAAAATCTTAAACACATGACCTGCTTGAGGTAATTGAGGATTGGAGTTGACAAACACTGGACTATATAACCTTTTTCCTGTCTATAAGTACAGTGTGATTTCACTTTAATTTCTATATAGCATAAAACAAATCCTACTTCTGCACACCTATCATAAAACTACAAATATTGTACACACCCTTGTACTGGTACTTACTGTAGCTCAAAATGTATAGTTATTTTTCATTGGTGTAGCTTTTTATTAACTTGTTAAAGAAAATATTATCGTCCATATAACAGTGTTACTGAACTTAAGGTGATAGACTGAATGCCATATTCTCTGTCAAGGATATATCACTATGCAGAACCATGAATGTAATTTCAGAGCCATTTGCAAGGAAACTATACATTCACACAAGGGAATACACTGCTTGAAGGATGCACTAGTACTTTATTGCACCACCTCTGGCTTTTATAACAGCTTGAATTCTCTGAGGCATGGATTTACAAACAGTATTCTTCATCAATCCAGCTCCAACTTTCTCTTATTACAGGTGCCAGATCAGCTTTTCAGATTGGAGCCTTGTCATGGACCATTTTCTTTCATTTCCACCATAGATTTTCAATTGGATTGAGGTCTGGACTATTTGCAGGCCATGCCAGTGACATAATAAGTCTATGATCCAACTGTATGTAATCCAGTCTTGAATACATCTCGTGTGCATGAGAGTAGAACGTGTAGTCTCTTTCCTTCATATGCTTAATTCTCCAAATATCTACAAGTTGACATTGAAATAACATTTTTTTCAAGTTTTTCAGAGACCTACTGCTATCTCTCTGCACCAGAGAGGCCACATCCATCTGTGGATCCATACACAAATTGAAATCACCTTTCTCACCCTCTCTTCATTATTCCTTTTCCTTCGTTCTCCAGACTTTCTGCAGACTAATATATCTCCTACTGTTCTGCAAAATCTAAGGCTACCCCTCCTCCTCCCATATCCTTCTCCCTCCCATCCCCACCTCCCTTCCTCCCATCCCATCCCCCCCATCCTCCCCCTTCCCTTTTTAGGCCATATTTTTGCCTATGAATCATTTGTGGTCCAAGTCCCACCTTTTATTCAATTGTAGGGTGGAGCCCTGCGCCTGAACACCACATCCTGTTTACCCTCCCCCAACGTCCCACCAGACCAGCCTACAAGAAAAAAAAAAAAAGAGGAGAAAGAAAGAAGAAAAGGAAGAGAAAAAAAATGGAAGAGAGGGGGAGGGAACCAAAGTAGAGGAGATGGGGAGAAAATCAGGGGGGAGAGAGGAAAAAAAAAAAACAAATCCCCCACCATTAAGCTCACCCCCTCCCCTCCACTACACCCCTCTTCCCCCCATCCCACCTCCCTCCTCTCTCCACCTTCCTGCTAGACTGCCTGCCACCTTTCATTATCCATATTCCTCCTCTCCACCTCCCCCACTCCCCACCCAGGAACATCTATATTCTGCAACTCAAGTCTCTCACAAAAGTCTCTTAATTCTTCAGGATACTTTAATCTTGCAGAGCGCCCATTCTTCCAACCGATTAAACATGCTGAGAACCCCCAGCTATATCGAACGTTCTGCTTCTTCATTTGTTCTACTAATGGTTTCAAGATTTTCTTTCTACACAGTGATTCTGCAGCCAGATCAGCAAAGATCTGTATATTTATTTCTCCACATTTTATAACCGCTCTTCCCTTCATCCTCTTCCAAATCTCATCTTTATCACTATAATGGTGGAATTGAGCAATAACATCTCTCAATTTTCTATTCCTACCCTCTTGATATAATCTTCCTACCCTATACACCCCATCAATTTTATAGGGTTCTGCTGCAGATCTGTCCATTTTGATATCAAACATCTTCTCTATTGTTTCCTTCAGGTCTTCTCCATGGGAAATCTCAGGGAGACCTCGTATCCTCGTATCCTTTTTCTGTTACTAATTTCCTGCTCTTCTAATTTGTATAGCAGATTCCTTTGTTCTTTTTTCAGTTCCACCATTTGTTTTTCTAAATTCTGTATCACTTGGGCGTGCTTATTTGTTTTTATTTCCATCTCCTCCACTCTAGATAGCACCTGCCCCTAGTCTATATGTAACTTTCCCATCTCTTGTTTTATAGATCTTTCCAAACCTTTAAACATTTCTGCTATTTCTAATTTAGTTGGCAGGTGTGAATCTTGATCTTCTATAGTCTCCACCCCACCAGTTTTCTCGGTATCTGCTTCTTCTAGATTTTGACTTGTAATAGACATTCCCAAGCATAATCTGGAGCTCTCATCACTGCTGTTCTCTATCATACTCTTTTCCTTTAATCCAATTTGCCTCTTAGGGGTCTGTTTGTCCTGTCCCGGTATATATTTCTTGATTGACCAACCTGCCGTTAGTCCTTTGTTCTTCATTTTGATATATTTTCAATATCAAAAGGATTCAATCATCAACTCTTCCAAATTATTATCTTTCCTTCTCCTCTTCTCCTTTGACTATTGTCTTCTATCCTCCCCTCTCCCTCATTAACCCCGCATGAGGACTGCCATCTCACAGGGGACTCTCACCAGCAACCCCCCAACCTTTATCCAGCCAAGTTTATTTCAGCCTTAATTTTTTAAATTATCATATTTATCACTTTTATCACAGTCTGTCATATTCACTCACCCTCCTAGCCCTCACTTCTGGGGGGTGGCAACAGAAGGTTTTTTACCGACAGGGGGGGCTGTAAGAGATGGTCCCTCTGGTTCATCTTATTTCACAAGACAGGAGTCCCAGACAATGTCCTCTATGAGAAAGCAAAATTTCAGCAACCACAGCAGTCCCCTATAGTGTTCAGTCTATGGAGTGAGGGAGAGAGGCGTGTTCGGGGTTGCGGATCTCCCTTAGACCGGCCGGCAGCTCCTGCTCCCAGTGCTACTTTGCGGCTGGTTACATGGCCGCCTGGCGTCTTACGGGCTCCAGCTGTCCAGGGCTCAACACCTCCTCCTGCCCCTTAAGCTCCAGCCCGCTCCACCGCACCACCAGCAAGTTGGGAGCGGACCGGGCTCCAGGACACCCCGCACTCCACCGATAGAAATGGCAGGCAAGTTACCCTCTCTCCTTCTCAACTATCCCTTCATGCAGACAGGCTGACGGAGTGCTGGGGGAGCCTGGTGATGGGAGGTCCTACCTTGATCTCCCGTTCAGCGCCATGCTCAGGCTCCTCCCCACCCGTGCAATCGAAAATAATTTTATGGTCGGGGGTCACCACAACATGAGGAACTGTATTAAAGGGTTGCGGCGTTAGGAAGGTTGAGAACCACTGATATAAAGTACCATGTAGGCAGTAAGTCAGCCCTATGTCACTTCTCCATATGGGGTGTTAGAGATTCTGTATGTAGTCCTACAGAATATTTCCACATACCTTCTCTTATTAGCAGCATTTTCATTTAGAATTTCCAAGACTAGTAGTTCTGGTCAGTTTTGCAAATGAAAGCTTTGTTGCAGCTGTGTTACTGGCCATTTTCTTTTATTCCGTTGAACTCTTTTTTCTACTCCTGTATCTTGTACATCTTTTGCTGTAGCAGACTATGACTGAGTGTCTGGGCCCATAGCCTGTTAGAGATTCTGTATATAGCCCTACAGAAAAGACAGTGCACAATCCACATGTGCTTTTCTGCTAAAAGGAAACAGGAACTTTATTTTAGAGAAAAGACATAGAGTTTATCATAGATGGAGCTACAAACGTATAAACACTGCCATCTACTGGTTGAATAATATATCTCTACTGATTACTGATGTACAGTAGTTGTTGCCAAATACATGAAGACTGTATTACAACATGGGAGTAGTTTTAGAGTTGTAAAAGCTGGACAGGATTCCAGGAGCACCTTGATAGAGCTGTTAAGAGAGATATCCCGCATACCCATGGCACATGTAGCAGCATGGCAGCTGAAAGGAGCAACCAAAACCTGCATGAAAGAAAAAGAAATATTGCTTTGGCCAGTCTGCCCAGCTTGTGGCTGTGCTTAAGCAGACATCACCCTTTTGGCCTGCTTCACCAAGTGCCACTTATTACTTTTTCGCCAAACCCCAGACCAGAGGGACTGGGCAAAGGGACAGCGCCATGTGGTTACAGTACATGAACCAAGACTCCAGAGTTGGTGCCCCATTCTCCCCTACCATTTATGTACATTTATTTTATGGTATCCATTAGGGATTCCATCGATAAAAAATAGGATGTATAAAAGTAATGGTCAAACATGAACTGGTACCTGCCTTTTGGACACGTGGACGGACACCTCCAAGCACTATATGTACATAAAAAAATAAAAAGGATTTAAAAAAAAGGTTTTGTATACATGTTTGAATTTAAGCACCAAAAGAAAATCTCATTATTTTCTCTGTGAATCTAAATTTACTGTGAACTATTTGCCACTATTGAAACCATGTGCCATCATCCCTCCATAGATGGCTGAACTGTTATGTTTAAACCATTGTTTAAGTAAACATTCAGAAAAGACTTTCCTTATGTAGCCTGATTGCATATTCTACAAGAACTGAGCTTTTCTAGGAAACGACCCTGAGCACTGTGGTCAAAATATGGTCCGCTTATATTAAGGCTTTAGTGAGTTGGAAGAGAGCCCTGAGTCCTGGTCACCCCAGGCTGACTCACTTCCAGGCTGTTGCAGGTGAAATGCTTGGAACTTGGGGAGTCCCATGCTAGAGGACTCTAGTGGGACACATGTGTCACCTAAGCTAGAAAAAAAGTGTGTTTAAAAATGAACATGGTCTCCTACTACACTACATCTCTACAGCCAAAACTTAAAATCTCTAACAAGTTTATTTTTTATTTGATTAGAGTGTCTCACTCTGGAGATTTTTTTATTACTTCCTTCTTTGAGACACAAGAGAACAAGAGATCTCTTTCCAATGGTAAAACCTTCTCTCTTAGACACTATATACACTATATTGCCTAAAGTATTGAGACGCCTGCCTTTCCACACACATGAACATTATTGGCATCCCACTCTTAGTCCGTAGGGTTCAATATTGAGTTGGCCCACCCTTTGCAGCTATAACAGCTTCAACGCTTTTGAGAAGGCTGTCCACAAGGTTTAGGAATGTTTCTATGGGAATGTTTGATCATTCTTCCAGAAGCACATCTGTGAGGTCAGGCACTGATGTCCGATAAGAAGGCCTGGCTCGCAGTCTCCGCTCTAATTCATCCCAAAAGGTGTTCTATCGGGTTGACGTCAGGACTCTGTGCAGGCCAGTCAAGTTCCTCCACCCCAAACATACTCATCAATGTTTTTATGAACCTTGCTTTGTGCACTGGTGCGCAGTTATGTTGGAACAGGAAGAAGCCATCCCCAAACTGTTCCCACAAAGTTGGGAGCATGAAATTGTCTTAAATGTATTGCTATGCTGATGCCTTAAGAATTTCCTTCACTGGAACTAAGGGGCCAAGCCCAGCCCCTGAAAAACAACCCCATACCATAATCCCCCCTTCACCAAACTTTACACTTGGCACCGTGCAGCCAGGCGAGTATCGTTCTCCTGGCAACCGCCAAACCCAGACATGTGCATCGGATTGCCAGACAGAGAAGTGTGATTGGTCACTCCAGAGAACACATCTCCACTGCTCTAGAGTCCAGTAGCAGCATGCTTTACACCACTGCATCCGACCACTTTGCATTGCACTTGGTGATGCAAGGCTTGGATGCAACTGCTTGGCCATGGAAACCCATTCCATCAAGCTCTCTATGCACTGTTGTGCTAATTTGAAGGCCACATGAAGTTTGGAGCTCTTTCGCTATTGACTCTGCAGACAGTTGGCAACTTTTGTGCACTGTGCGCTTCAGCATGCGCTGACCCCGCACTGTCATTTTACATGGCCTACCACTTCGTGGCTGAGTTGCTGTTGTTCCCAGTTGCTTCCACTTTGTTATAATACCACTAACAGTTGACCATGGAATATTTATTAGCATGGAAATGTCACGGATGGACTTATTGCACAGGCGGCAACCTATCACCGTACCGCACTTGAATTCCCTGAGCTCCTGAGAGTGATCCATTCTTTCACAAATGTTTTTAGATGCAGTCTGCATGCCTAGGTGCTTGCTTTTATACACCTGTAGCCATGGAGGTGATTGGAACACCTGAATCTGATGATTTGGAGGGGTGTCCCAATATTTCTGGCATTATAGTGTATATATATATATATATATATATATATATATATATATATATATATATATACATGTGTGTGTATATATATATATATGTGTGTGTTTTTCTTTTGTTTTTCCTTACAAAATCTTGCAATGTAAGCAAACCATAGTAATTTATGCCTATTCTTGTTCATTTTCAGGCCCTTAGTCACAAAACTATTCCATCTTTACAGCATGCAGTAAACAGCAATAACAAATCTATTCACCTTAATAAAGTAGCGCTTACATAACTTGGTAATCTCAGAATTTCTTAAGTATACACATGTGAACTCTGACCATACACTGAATGAAGAGTTATAAAAGCAACTTCTTTCATACAGTACATTCAATGGCATTTATATTTATCAAACATTGATTCATATTTGTCTGTTATCATCATAAGGCACAGGAAATACGCAATAGTCCTTGGGGTTTTAAGACTGAATTGCAGTTCCAATAGAGATAAGCTGGGTATAAACCCATGCAGCAATAAATTAAACTGCTTTCTTTAAATTGTGCAATGAAATTCTACATATGTTTAGCTGCCTGGAATAATAGATAATATTTTATATATATATAAAATTCTCCTTTAAATGAGAATCAAGAAATTGAGGTTTCCAAAAAAATCTCTGTTTATTTCATCTACACATGACTGGATGTTCACAGTTAATGTAGTAAATCAGCCCAATAATTTTATTCAGCCTGTGGCAGTTGTAAGCTGAACATTGTTTAAAGGCCAAGTCTATCCAAACGTGAAACTTCAGCTTTTGGTGGACATTATATATTATAATCTTTTGCGGGATGAACGGAGAGCCCTTAATGAACTTAAAAATGCACATAATGTTGTGATAAAAAGTAGTGATAAGGGTGGTAATGTTGTACTACTAAATGATCTTGATTATGTTGCAGACGTGCATAGACAACTGGGGGACCACTCAACCTATCTGAAATTATCACCAAATCCATTTCCACATTTAGTTTCCCAACTTAACTATAAATTACAACTAGGCAAGGAGGCGGGCTTACTCTCCAAGAAGCTCTTTGACTATATTAGAGTAGAAACATTTAACATACCGACGTTTTACGTTATCCCTAAGATTCATAAAAATTCGACTAAACTGCTAGGTAGACCAATTGTTTTGGCAGTAAATGGCCCACTAGAAATCGTGGAACAATACCTGGACAATCTCATCAAGGACATGGTAACATAGCTGCCCTCTTATGTACAGGATACTACAGATGTCCTTTGTAAGATACAGGAATTAGAGATCTCCCCAGGGGCCCTTCTTGTGGGGATTGACGTGGAATCGCTTTACATTTCTATACCCCATCAATGTGGTCTGTTGGCTGTTGCTTCCTTCCTTGATACTAATTATTTCGATTTTGGGGCCCAAAATTAGTTCATTCTAGAACTACTTGATTTTTAACTTTATAACAACTTTTTTCAATTTCTGGGCACCTACTATCAACAAATTAGAGGAACGTTAATGGGTGCCCCGTGGGCTCCAGCCTATGCCTGCCTGCATCTGGGGAAATGGGAGCTTGACGTAGTATACCATTCTCATCTGTTCCTGACCCATGCATTGACACGGTTCAGGCACATCGAAGATGTCCTTATGGTATTATTATACAGTATTTATATAGCGCCAAAAGGTTTGTTCAGCGCTGTACATTATAGTGGGGGACAGTACATGAGACAATACAGTAACAAAACAATACACAAGAGGTTTGAGGGCCCTGCTCTTTCGAGCTTACAATCTAGGAGGGAGGGGATAGTGGCACAGGAGGAAGTGGCTGTGGGGGATGGAATGGTAGGAGGAGTGGAGGAGATCGGCAGTTAGGTGAGGGTGGGGTAGGCTTCCCTGAAGAGATGAGTTTTCAGGGTGCGCCTAAAAGGTGAGGAGGGTAGGTGACAGTCTGATGGATTGGGGTAGTGAGTTCCAGAGGATGGGGGAAGTCCTGGAGAAGTCCTGCAGTCGGGCTTGGGAGGTGGAGACCAGGGAGCTAGAAAGTAGGAGGTCTTGTGAGGAGCGAAGATTACGGGTTGGGTGGTATTTGGGTATCAGGTCGGAGAGGTAGTTTGGGGCAGCGTTATGAATGGCTTTTTATGTCAGTGTTAGTAGTTTGAATTTGATGCGTTGGGCAATCGGGAGCCAGTGGAGGGAATGACAGAGGGGGGTGGCAGAAGAGGAGCGGTTGGTAAGGTGGATGGGAGCTTAGGCGATTGTAGATTAAGCGCTCAAGGAGCTTGGAAGTGAATGGCAGCAGGGAGATGGGTCTAAGGTTGTTCAGGTCAGTGGGGTCCAAGGAGGTTTTTTGAGTATGGGAGTGATGTGCGCATGCTTTACTGTAGGTCAGTTCCTTCATATTAGGAAGAACTGTACACAATTCTAGGTATTTTAGGCATGAGTTCAATCAGATGTACTAAAGATTTTGTGAACGGGGAATATTCACATAGGACTTTGAAAGTAGCAAAAAAAGGTCATAAGAAGGGAATGTGGAGCCTTACTCCAACAGTCCACTAAAGCTTCCAGAAGAGGTGAAATTCTAAAACAGGGTCTGACGAGATTTATTAGGAGGTTTGGTTCCCAATGGGGGAGGGTGAGATCTATACTCTCCCAACATTGGCATTTCTTGACCTCTAATTCTGTTATTGCCCAAATTGTAGGCCCAAAACCTTCCATGGTAGCTAAAAGAGCGAGTAATTTAAAATATATTTTGGTACATTCAGAATTTGTTATAATTCCTTCATCCAGCTGGTTACCATCTATTACTGGAATGTTCCCATGTGGACATTGCTTCATATGTTCCTTTGTTGAGAAAACTAGGATGTGTGAAAATGTATGATATTAAGAGCTTTTCAACTGCTCTATGGAGAGGGTACTCTATATGATTGAATGCCCTGCAGTACATTTTATATAGGTAAGACAAAAAGATCTCTGCGTATCCAGATTGGTGAACATCTTAGAGCCATTAGGAGTAAAAGTGATCCAAAACAGGGAGAAAAAGTGAACACCCTAGCACTTAATTTCAAAGAAAATCATTCTGGCTCAACTGAGGGCTTTAAAGTTAAGGGGTTCTTTGCCCTAAAATTATCTGCTAGAAGTAGCGACTTTGATAAAGTACTCCTCCAGCAAGAAAAACGTTGGATCTATAGATTAGGAACTTTGGTCCCAAATGGCCTCAATAATGAGATGAATGTAGGTGTGTTTTTTTCTGGGTAGGCTCTGAGTTAGAAAATGTTTTCGATATTTTTTAAAATATGGGGTAATTAACTGTCATTTGGTTGATGGTTTGCCCCTGCAGGGATGGCCTCTCTGCATTGGGATGGAGATGTGGGCTATTCCTGTGTGTTTGATGTTTGCCAATCTGTTTTTCCATGCTGACATTCCTTTGCTCCCAAAATGGCCAATATGTATTGACTTGAAACTTGTGGTTTTTAAATAGTTAAATAAGTATAACCTGAATCAGGGTAAATGATAGCAGCTGAGCTTCTCAAGGGCACCATCTAATGCTGAAGTAGCCTTGTTATGAGGCTGAGCAAATAAATTGAAAATGTAGGTTGCCCCCAAGTGGTCTTGACAAAGCCTGTGTATAAGTTGAACGGGTGAAATGCGTCGACAGTAGCTTCTTCCTAGGATACCCTGGGACCATGTATTGATGTCCAATTACACCAGTATAGCCTGCCAACCCTCTACAGGATTCGGTCAGTCTGCATGTATGGAGGTCTGATATTGCCTTGACCCGGAAGGAGTGCTCTGGGGCCATTTGCACTTGGAGTGCTGGATTGTCCATGTGGGATCACCTGTCTCCAGAGGATGTCTGCCACTTGATATAGGATAAGTGTTGATCCTCTCTTGGCTGAAGTGTGGAGACCTAGTGCATACTATACCGGGACCACGGTGACAGCAGCAATGTAAGTGGGATTTATTTTGAACTATACCTAACTGATCCCTCCAATGGTCCCCGCTGGATCAGCCACTGAGAGTGGATTGCTTTCCCACCATTCAGCCTAACTATCCACTGATGGGGTGGATTGATGGTTTCAATTGATGACAAGTTGTTTAATCACAACCTGAATGAACTTCCATGCTGGTCTGTTCAAATTCACAATCCATGTTCCTCACACAGACCTCCTTCTGTAAAATTATTAATGAATGACTACAGTCACACGCCAGAGGGCGTTTTCCCCATTGCTTGGGTTGCCTGGAACACTTATCAGTCTATTGATTCCAAGCCAGGACTTTGTCTGTCTGAAGCTACTTATAGCCAGGGGCAGACTGACAACTCTTGGGGCCCCCAGGCAATAGGGGATCATGGGGCCCCTGTGTCCTTGCCCAAACTCAAAAAAGCCTATGAAAAAGGTACCAGGGGCATCTCATGGGGCCTCCTACTGGCCCTCAGGCAGTGCCCAAGTTTCCAAATGGTCAGTCCGCCCCTGCTTATAGCACAACCTTTATGAGGGTGACAGCCCCCTGATGGTCTCTGCTGGATGAGCCTCTGAGAGTGGATTATTTTCCCACTATACAGCCTAACTATCCGCTGATGCAGTGGATTGATGGTTTCAATTTGAGACAAGTTGATTAATTACCATCTGAGTGAACATCCATGCTGAGTCTGTTCAACTTTATAATCTATGTTTTCACACAGACCTCCTCCTGCAAAATAATTTCTTGACTGACTACAGCTATCCGTCAGAGGGCGTTTTCCTTACTGATTGGTTTGCCTGGAACAGCTATTAGTCTATTGATTCCAAGTTAGGATCTTGTCCCTCTGAAATCACTCACAGCACAACTGTTATGAGGGTGATAGGACTTTTTGTTTTTTGAGTTCCTAATTAATGTATCAATATATTTGATTAAATCAGCACTATACCAGCGTTCACATTAGTATAGTGTCCCCAAAAACACAGCGTTAGCGGGATCAGCCCCAGCACCTGCGTTTAGCCCCTACGCTTACCCCCTCCCTTCTCCCCCAGCAAGTGCAGTGTCAGTAGGTCACTATCACTTGATACATTGCACACAGAACCGCAGTGTTCGCAGAATCAGGACTGATCTCTGCTAGCACTTGCCAGTAAATTTTGATGACTCTCAAATGCAGCAAAGTGCCAGTACTAGTGCTGCTCTACCTGGCAAACTGGCAAGCACTAGCGGCCTAGTACATCCTGGTCTTTCACATACCAGCACTGCAGTATCATTTGGTGACATGGTGAGTCCCATAAGTGCAATACAAGCTGGTGTGGTGGCGAGCACAAAAATAGTCACCCACCAAGAATTCACACACAGGCCCGTAGAGGTCCTAGTATCCTTCCTGATGTGCTTGCAAATCCCGATTGGCAGCCCAGAAATTCTGCAGCACCCGTACTATCCCCATTCACTGCCCAACCCGGAATTCAGGTGAAAACAGCAAATTTAACTACTCCCCTTGATTTTTTTGGAGCTGTATGCATTGATTGTGGATCAAAGCAATTTATATGCACAACAATCTTTGGTCGCCAACCCAAATTCAAAACTTGCGAGACCATTCGCATGGAAACCCATTACAGTTTCTGAATTAAAATTTTTTTGGGGCCCCACCCTCAACATGGGCATTACTGAAAAAAATGAATTGCTGTTGTATTGTTCCACATATTTATCATATGCCGTGTTCTCTGCTGCTATGGCCAGGCATAGATATGAGAGTATAATGTGTTTTATGCATTTCAATGACAATACACTCTGTCGTCCTCGGGGTGACCCTGAATTTGATCGGCTCCACAAAATTCGTCTCCTTGTAATCTACCTTAACCAAAAATTTGCAGATATATATACTCCCTAGCAAAAATGAGTCCTTCATTAATTTTTCTGGCATTGCATTCAAACAATTTCTCCTGAGCAAGCATGCCAGATATGGGGTCAAGATGTATAAGACCTGTGAGAGGGCAACAGGCTATACATATAAGTTTCGGATTTAAGAGGGAAAAGATAGTCACGTGGAAACCCCCGGATGCCCAGACTACTTGGGGAGCAGTGGCAAGATAGTTTGGGACTTGGTGTCATCCTTTTTCCATATGGGATACCACTTATACGTAGACAATTTTTATTCAAGCGTGCCACTATTTAGACATTTGTACAATCTTGGAATTGGCACATATGTCACCGTGCGACCTAATGTGTGCCCATCATTAGAAGTGGGTGGATGCAGGGTGGTATATTCTAATGGTGATAAGGAAAATGGTGTAGCGCTGTGTATACTGTGATATACGTAAAATAAATGGTGAAAATCAATAACAGATGTGAATAAAAGTAACTTGGTTCTTCAGGGCCCTGAAGAAGTCTTGTGGTAGCGTGATGCAACACGTCGGTCTAGAGCCATTGAAGATTCCCTTAAAGGTGTTTGACCATTTAGTGATTAATTACGGTGGGAGCTGACCCTGTGTCCAGCCAGAGGGAGAGATCCATCCTGCCTGGGATCGTCCGGTGATACATTATGCACTATGACTCCTTGAGGGTCAAATATTTGAGGTGAGCGCGCACGCCAGATGGTGACAAATAGATTGGCACAAGCTTTGAGCACACAAATTATATATGGTTGAAGATTTGAAATCTAGCACTTTTGATTTATCCTTGGGACTTTGCGATATATAATTTAATATTGCTATTGTCGTGGTGTATGATTTGGTCACTGTTGATTTCACTTTAAGTGTCTCCATGTCACATTTATGCATTCACAATTTTTCTCTATTTGTTTGAATCATGGTACACTCCATACTTCATATATATTTGAATTAAGTTGTTTTTATTCACATCTTTTTTATTGATCATACACAGTGTCACACCAATAATTGAACCAAGTTACTTTTATTCACATCTTTTATTGATTTTCACCATTTATTTTAAGTATATCACAGTATACACATCGCTACACCATTTTCCTTATCAGTTTCTTATACATCATAGTAAAGCCGGGTGTTAGCAGCTACTTCATTTTCTGAGACTATTGTTGGCAGCATATGAGTCCACCCGCCCATTCATATTCTAATGGTGGGCATACCACGCACTTTTTCTGGCAGAGACTTCTTCTCTTCTTTTCATTCAGCCCACAGGCTGCATACAAAAAAAAAAAAAACAGCATATATACCCAAGGACCAGCGACATACTGGTACATCTTTGGATTTTGAATGGTTATACCAGGATGATGCCTACAGCTGCAGGCATCATTCTGGAATTGTTTTTTTCAGCCGGCGATTGGCATTCATGTAAAAGCAATCCTAGTGGCTAATTAGCTGCAGGATTGCTTTTAAAAGCAGCGGAGCAGCGGGAGACAATGCCCCCCCCCGCTGCCTTCCACGGCCTTCTCGGGCAGTTCCGTTCCATCAGGGGAACCTGAAAATGCAGCTGGTGTTTCTGCCAGCTGACCATAGAGCTGAGTGGAGACCGGAATGGTGCCAATCATCTCTATAGTCTAAGAAATCGAAAGCTTCATCACTTCAGTTTCGCAGGATATAAACAGCACCATTTGTAAATTGGGAAAGCATCTGATCACACAGATCTTGGTGAGATTATGTAATGTAAGGGCAGAGGAGATATCTAGAGTCTGATAGACCCCAGATTTAAAAAAAAAGAATATATGACAATGCCCATTGACGTTACAGGGGATATTTGCATTCCCTGTGATAGCATTAAAAGTGATTAAAAAAAAATGAAAGAGACAGTGTAAAAATAATTTTAAAAAATCTAGATAACGTAAAAAAAAAAATAGCACTCTCGCCCCCCCCGTGCCGGTATGTAAACAGCGGTTGCACCATGCATGTGAGGTATCACCATGAATGTCAGATTAAGGGCAGTAATTTTAGCTCTAGACCTCCTCTGTAAATTTAAAATGGTAGCTTGTAAAGGACTATAAAGCGTTGCTTATGGATATTAAAAATGTATGCAATTTGTCGCCATTGCACGGGGCATGCGCAGTTTTAAAGCATGTCATGTTTTGTATCTATTTACTGGGAATACCATCATCTTTTATACTTTACCAAATAATTGGCCAATAAATTGTGTTTTTGTGCATTAAAAGTAAAAAAAGTGTATTTTTAAAAAAAAATTAGCATTTGAAAAATCGCTGCGCGAGTACTATGTGACATAAACAATTGCAGCACCCACCATTTTATTCACTAGGGTGCCTGCTTTAAAAAATATATAATGTGTGGGGGTTCAAAGTAATTTCCTAGCAAAAAATACTGATTTTGTTCATGTGAACAAAAAGTGTCAGAAAAGGCTTGGTCTTCAGATGGTTAGAAGAGTGAATGATGTGCGGCATAAACTTCTATTGCTGGGCATAAAATGCCCCCACCCCCCAAAACAACCCCTTTTTGGAAAGTAGACACCCCAAACTATTTGCTGAGAGGCATGTTGAGTCAATAGAAGAATTTATTTTTTTAACACAGCTTTTTGGAAAATAACAAAAAAATTATATTTTTTTTTACACAAAATTATTAAGTAAATGATTTATTGCTCACACATGCCATGAGTATATGTGGAATTACTCCCCAAAATACATTCAGCTACTTCTCCCGAGTATGCGGGTACCACATGTAAGAGACTTTTTGGCAGTCTAGCCAAGTAGAAGACCCCAAAATCCAATAAGCACCTTCAGGCTTTTAAAGGGCTTTATTTCCTCATTACACTTCCTGACTACCTATCACAGTTTTGGAGGCCCTGAAATGCCAGGATAGCACCAAACCCCCCCAAATGACCCCTTTTTGGAAAGTAGACACCCCAAGGAATTTGATAAGAAGCATGGTCAGTATTTTGCAGATCTCGTTTGTTGCCACAAGTTTTTGGAAAATGAAGAAAGAAAACAAAAACATATTTTTTCTTTTCTTTTTTTATATTTCAAATCCTTGTGAGAAAAAATGAGATCTGCAAAATACTCTCCATGCCTCTTTTTGAATTCCTTGGGTGGGGTGTCTACTTTCCAAAAAGGGGTCATTTGGGGGGGTTTGGTGCTATCCTGGCATTTCAGGGCCTCCGAAACTGTGATAGGTAGTGAGGAAGTTACGCATCTTCAGGCTTTCAAAGTGGTCATTGGATTTCAGGCACCTGTATGTGGCTAGGCTCCCAAAAAGTATCCCCATACTCGGTAGAAGTAGAAAAAAGTATTTTGGGGTGTAAAACCACATATACCCATGGCATGTGTGAGAAATATATCATTTAAATGACGACTTTGTGTAAAAAAAAAAATGTTTTTGTCGTTTTCCAAAAACTTGTGGAAAAAAATAAATCTTTCATGGACTCAATATGCCTCTCAGCAGATAGCTTAGGGTGTCTACTTTCCGAAAGGGGGTACTGTCCTGGTACCGTATATACTCGAGTATAAGCCGAGTTTTTCAGCACATTTTTTGTGCTGAAAAACGGCCCCCTGGCTTATACTCGAGTCAACGTCTGCAGATGACATGCCGTCCCTGTCATCTGGACACACCCCCGGGATCAATCCTCGCCGGTGATTGGCCGCCGGAACTGTAGCTCAGGAGAGGCACACAGGCGCCCAATCACCGACGAGGAGGTGGAGCTTGGAGAGGAGGAGCCGAGCGGCACCGCGATGATCGAGCGAGTGAAGAGGAGGAGAGCGGCCGGAGAAGGAAGACATCTGACCGGTAAGTGTGTACCATGGGAGAGGGAGGGAGAGAGCGAGCCCAGGCTGGAGCAGGGGTCAGCAAGGTAAGTATCATTAATGTCAGTGGGAGGAATAGTGCCCAATCATTGGTGTCACTAATACCAACGATGGGGCACTATTCCTCCCCCCACTGACACCAACGATGGGGCACTATTCCTCCCCCCACTGACACCAACGATGGAGCACTATTCCTCCCCCCACTGACACCAACGATGGGGCACTATTCCTCCCCCCACTGACACCAACAATGGAGCACTATTCCTCCCCCCACTGACACCAACGATGGGGCACTATTCCTCCCCCCACTGACACCAACGATGGGGCACTATTCCTCCCCTCACTGACACCAGCGATGGGGCACTATTCCTCCCCCCACTGACACCAACGATGGGGCACTATTCCTCCCCCCACTGACACCAACGATGGGGCACTATTCCTCCCCCCACTGACACCAACGATGGGGCACTATTCCTCCCCCCACTGACACCAACAATGGGGCACTATTCCTCCCCCCTCGGCTTATACTCGAGTCAATAGTTTTTCCCAGTTTTTTGTGGTAAAATTAGGTACCTCGGCTTATATTCGGGTCGGCTTATACTCGAGTATATACGGTATTTTAGCACCTCAAGAAATGTGGTAGGCAGTCAGAAAGTAAAAGCTGTGTAAATTCCATTATCTATACCATAGTTTGTAGATGCTATAACTTTCACACACAGCCATCAATATACACTTATTGGGATTTTTTTTAACCAAAAACATGTAGCAGAATACATTTTGGCCTAAATTTATGAGGAAATTTGAGTTTTTTGGCTATTTTTTATGACAGAAATAAGAAAATATTTTTTTTTCAAAACTTTTTTAGTTTATAGCGCCAAAAATAAAAAGCACACAGGCAATCAAATACCACAGAAATAAAGCTCTATTTCTGTGAAAACATGGACGTAAATTTTATTTATGTACCGTATTGCATGACCGCGCAATTGTCAGTTAAACTAGTAGCAAAAAAATGGCGTAAATTACAGTATCTATACCATAGTTTGTAGACGCTATAACTGTCACACAAAGCAATCAATATACACTTATTGGGATTTTTTTTACCAAAAACATGTAGCAGAATACATTTTGGCCTAAATTTATAACTAACTTTGAGTTTACTATATACTTTTTATAGCTGAAAGTAATAAATATAGTTTTTATTCAAAATTTTCAGTCTTTTTTAGTTTATAGCACGAAAAATGAAATGCGCACAGGTGATCAAATACCACCGAAAGAAAGCTCTATTTGTGTGAAAAAAAGGACGTAAATTTCGTTTGGGTACAGCATTGCATGACCGCACAATTATCAGTTGAGATAATTGTGCAGCGCTGAATAATAAAAATAGGCCTGGTCACTAAGGGGGGTAAATCCTCAGGATAGCAAGCTGCTCTGGAGCTGCTTTTTGTTTTGTCTGCAATACAATGTTTCTGTTCTCTTCTCTTTTGGTATGTTTATATTGCCATTAAGGGATACTGTAGTAGCTGCTCTGTCAATGACTCTCATTAATTGTGATGTCTAAGGGAGTAATCAGTATTCGCTATATAATACTATATATATATATATATATATATATATATACACACAATGCCTTGAAAAAATTATTCAGAACCCCTTGACATTTTCCACATGTTGTCATGTTACAACCAAAATTGTAAATGTATTTTATTGGGATTGTATTTGATAGACCAACACAAAGTGGCACATAATTGTGAAGTGGAAGGACATTGATAAATGGTTTTCAAATTTTTTTTTACAAATAGCTATGTGAAAAGTGTGGTGTGCATTTGTATTCAGCCCCCCTGAGTCAATACTTTATAGAATTACAGCTGCAAGTCTTTTTGGGGATGTCTCTACCAGCTTTGCACATCTAGAGAGTGAAATTTTTGCCCATTCTTCTTTGCAAAATAGCTCAAGCTCAGTCAGATTGGATGGTGTGTGTCTGTGAACAGCAATTTTCAAGTCCTGCCACAGATTCTCAATTGGATTTAGGTGTGGACTTTGACTGGGCCATTCTAACACATGAATATGCTTTGAACTAAACCATTCCATTGCAGCTCTGGATGGATGTTTAGGGTTGTTATCCTGCTGCAAGGTGAACCTGCAGTCTCAAGTCTTTTGCAGACTCTAACAGGTTTTCTTCTAAGATTGCCCTGTATTTGGCTCTATCCATCTGCCCATCAACTCTGACCAGTTTCCCTGTCCCTGCTGAAGAAAAGTATCCCAACAACATAATGCTGCCACCACCATGTTTCACGGTGGGGATGGTGTGTTTAGGGTGATGTGCAGTGTTAGTTTTCGACACACATGGCCAGGGGCGGACTGACAACTCATGGGGCCCCTGGGCAATAGGGGATCATGGGGCCCCTGTGTCTTTGCCCACACTCAAAGCACACCCAAAAAAGCCTATAAAAAGGTACCAGGGGTATTTCATGGGGCCCTCTACTGACCCCTGGCCCTCGGGCAGTGCCCGAGTGTTCAAATGGTTAGTCCGCCCCTGCACATAGCATTTTGTTTTTAGGCCAAAAAGTTAAATTTTGGTCTCATCTGACCAGAGCACCTTCTTCCACATGTTTGCTGTGTCCCCCACATGGCTTCTTGCAAACTATAAACGGGACTTTTTGTAGTTTTGTAGTCTTTTCGTTCAACAATGGCTTTCTTTTTGCCACTCTTCCATAAAGGCCAGATTTCTGGAGTGCACGACTAATAGTTGTCCGTGGACAGATTCTCCCACCTGATCTGTGGATCTCTGCAGCTCCTCCAGAGTTACCATGTGCCTTGTGGCTGCTTCTCTGATTAATGCTCTTCTTGCCTGGCCTGTCAGTTTAGGTGGACAGCCATGTCTTGCTAGGTTCGCAGTTGTGCCATACTATTTCCATTTTGGGATGATGGATTGAACAGTGCTCTGTGAGATGTTCAAAGCTTGGGATATTTTTTTGTAACCAAACACTGCTTTAAACTTCTCCACAACTTTATCTCTGACCTGTCTGTTGTGTTCATTGGCCTTCAAGATGCTGTTTGTTCACTAATGTTCTCTAACAAACCTCTGAGGGCTTCACAGAATAGCTGTATTTATACTGAGATTAAATTACACAGAGGTGGACTCTATTTACTAATTAGGTGACTTCTGAAGGTAATTAGTTCCACTAGTTAGGGGTATCAGAGTAAAGGAGGCTGAATACAAATGTGCACCACACTTTTCAGATATTTATTTGTACAACATTTTGAAAACATTTATCATTTTCCTTCCACTTCACAATTATGTGCCACTTTGTGTTGGTCTATCACATAAAATCCCAATAAAATACATATAAGTTTTTGGTTGTAACATAACAAAAATACTTCAAGGGGTAGGAATACTTCTTCAAGGCACTGTATATCTATATATCTATATATATACATATATATATATATACATATATATATATATATATATATATATATATATATATATATATACAGTTGTGCTCACACGTTTGCATACTCTGACAGTAGTTGTTTGGCTCCTTTTTAAATCATAATGATAACAGAAATCACCCCATGGCTCAGTATCTAGCCTAGTTAGTGCTTCTACGTAAGAGCTAACAAACTCATTGACTATTTATAAAATGACACTAATTGCCACAGATGTGGGACATTAACCACTAGTTGGCATTTTAACCCATGTGTGTCACCTTGTGTGTCTGTACCAAGGCCAAACATTCCAGGTTATGTAAACTTTTGATCATGGCCATTTAGGTGATTTCTGTTATCATTATGATTTAAAAAGGAGCCAAACAACTATCTGATAATAAATGGCTTCATATGATCATCATCCTTCAATAAAAGAGCATTTATTTGGCATGATCAGTCATATTTTCAATATCAATGCCAAAATTTCTCAAATTCAAGGTGTGGCAAACATTTCTCAGAGATTTTGGTCCATATTGACATGATTTACTGTTGTCTTTCATCATCATCATCTTGAACCAGTCTGCCTATTCTCCTCTGACCTCTAACATCAACAAGGCATTTTCGTCCATACAACTGCAGCTCACTGGATATTTTCTCTTTTTTGGACCATTCTCTGTAAACCCTAGAAATGCTTGTGTGTGAAAATTCCAGTAGATCAGCAGTTTTTTAAATACTCAGACAGCCCGTCTGGCACCAACAACCATGCCACGTTCAAAGTAACTTAAATCCCCTTTCTTCCCCATTCTAATGCTCGGTTTGAACTTCAGCAAGTCGTCTTCACCACGTGTATATGCCTAAATGCATTGAGTTGCTGCCATGTGATTGGTTGATTAGCAATTTGTGTTACCAAGCAATTGAACAGGTGCACCTAATAAAGTGGCCGGTGAATATATACAGTAAATCCCTGAACTTACGAATGAGTTCAGTTCCAGGAGAACGTTCGTAAATTGGATTCGTTCGTAAGTCCGACAAAGTGAGTCTTATACACCTTTGACACAAACATACAATGTAAAGCATAAAAAAACAAACACACACAAAAATACTGTAAATAGACTAGTTACTTTTACAGTTACCTTAAAATGGTGGTACAATACAATACATTACCACAACTGGCATATAGTGGATTGCATTGAGTGAACTAACAAGAAGAGAGTTACAAACTGGAGGATGGAGGGTAGGTGGGAGATGGTGGAGCTGAAGGATCATCAGCAATAGGAGATGGAGGGCAAGATGGAATTTGGCCCACACCTGATGTTGGCGGAGCTGAAGGATCATCAGCAATAGGAGATGGAGGGCAAGATGGAATTTCACTCACACCTGATGTAGATGACACAGGTTTTTTGATGGACTCGAAAGGCTGCCCTCTGGCAAAAATGATTCAGTGATGTCTGAGTAGTAGCTCTTTTTTTCTCATCACAGAAGACTCTGTAGCACTGGATGGCATTCTGAACAGCTGCTGCAACCTTTGTGTATCGTTCTGCATTGGGGTCATGTGCCTCAAAAACTAACAGTGCCTCTTCAAGTAAAGAAAATCCCCTTGCCATTTCCTGTGTTGTGGATCTCTTTGGTTCTTCAGTTACATCTTCCTCTTGGCTCTCTTTGTCTTTTTCGCTGGGCCTCTAATTCCATCAGGTCCTCATTAGTAAGCTCCTCATGTTGCACAGCAAGGAGGTCAATGAAGTTGTCCTCCTGCAGATCTAGCTCCAGCTTCGTAGGGCCACTAAGTTGTTGAAGACCTCTTTGGACTCCTTACCCATCTTCTCAAGTCCATGAACTTCATGAAGAAACTGCAGGCAAAGGTTCTTCTAAACCCCATTCATGGTGATAGCCGAAACCTCACACCAAGCAAAGTTGATGTTTTTTATGGCGTTGTAGATGTTATAGTCCATCCAAAATTGTCATAAGGTTGTTCCTTTTTCATCAATAGCCTTCACTGCTTGATACAAAGTGTGACGTAAATAATATTTCTTGAGTGTCACAATAACTCCTTGGTCCATAGGTTGGATCCAAACACTGGGAAGTTTCTCCATCTCCTCTATCACTTTATCAAGCTTTTTGGATATTATTGTTGACTTCATTGGCACAGCAGACTTCACATGTTCCATGATCTTGTTCTTTAGAATTGTGCCAATGGTTGAACGATTCATATTATAAGAACGAGCGATGTCTACCATCTTTTTGCCTCAGTCCAATTTCTCATTTATTTTCACTTTTGTTTCCATGGTTATTGCTTTGCCCTTCCTAGCAGTCACATCCACATCACCACTGCTTTTCCTCTTTCTTCCGGACATCCTGGGCTCTGTACAGTACACTATCACACTGTACAGTAAGCACACAGCGGCACAACTGTGACAATGTGCAGCTGTGACAATGTCCAGCAGACATATGAGCTACTTCTGCGATTTTGTCACATCTACGAATGTTCGTAATGCAAGGTCCGTTTGTATCTGTGAAAGTTCGCAACTTGAATGTTTGTAATTCGGGGACATTCTCCTTGTCTCTTTTTTTTCTTTTTGATCAGTCTTTATGCCCATTGGCCCATTTATGTGTGCTCCCACACTTGCCCCAGGGTGATTATACACCACAGACGCATATGATTCACCTCACTTATGGCTGAATTGTGTGTCAAACTGTGCAACCTAATAATACATTTATAAATGTAGCGCTCCTTAAAAAATATATTAATACATACGTATAATTTGTGATGAACACATAACATAATCAAACCATACTTTTGCAGATAAAACAATTATAGTGACATGATTTAAATGAATAAAAAATAAAAATACAAATACAAAAAAACGTGATTATTACTTTGCTCTAAAAAATATATAGTCCCATCATTCAATAAGTGATCCAAAAATCGTGACGTGGTGACTTATTAATCATGAAATAGTGACTTTCCGTGAGCCTCCAACCAGTAAAATTGTGCGCTCACCTCATTCTATGCCTAAAAAATAGGCTACACACGCTTGTGGTTCACACAACCTGGAACCTGCTGGAACAGCTGTAGCATATCATGGATATGTGATCTTTCCTATGGATACCTCGGTAAGCCCCTTATTAGCTGGATATCCCTGCAGGGATTAATCACCCTTGATCTGCCAGAAATCACCTGCTTTTCTCCTCCTGATTATCTCCTCCTCATTCATTCCTCAGCAATAAATGAAAATAGGAGACATAGTGCTTTATCCTTAAAACAATATGTTTTATTCCAATACCAATGTCTATTGCACTCACATTTAAGATAAGATAAAAGCGCTAGGTAACAATAAATCCTCTGTCAGCTGCTGAGGCATGTACTTGCCATCTGCCGTCTAATCTCTTCTGGTGCTGAGTGACGTCGTAGCCCCACCCCTACGCGTTACGCCATAGGTCACATGGCTTCATCAGGGGGTTGTGATTACAACCAATGTCCAGCAGACATATGAGCTACTACCGCGATTTGTTCACATCTACAAATGTTCGTAATGCAAGGTCCGTTTGTATCTGTGAAAGTTCGCAACTTGAATGTTTGTAATTCGGGGACATTCTCCTTGTCTCTTTTTTTTCTTTTTGATCAGTCTTTATGCCCATTGGCCCATTTATGTGTGCTCCCACACTTGCCCCAGGGTGATTATACACCGCAGACGCATACGAGTCACCTCACTTATGGCTGAATTGTGTGTGTCAGGGCTCCCGGGTATGACCAGAGGTGTGTGACTGACGCAGGGAAACGCAGACTTCAGATATGTTATAAACGATGTAATTTATTAACACTAACAATACAAACATAAACGCAGTGCAATACTAAAACATAACACAGTGCAAACAAACCAAACCAACCATCGGGCTGGACTCCGGGCAGAGGCACATCGGGCTGGACTCCGGGCAGAGGCACTCCGGGCAGCGACACACCGGGCAGAGGCACTCCGGGCAGCGGCACACCGGGCAGAGGCACTCCGGGCAGAGGCACATCGGGCAGAGGCACTCCGGGCAGAGGCACATCGGGCTGGACTCTGGGCAGAGGCACATCGGGCTGGACTCTGGGCAGAGGCACATCGGGCTGGACTCCGGGCAGAGGCACATCGGGCTGGACTCCGGGCAGAGGCACATCGGGCTGGACTCCGGGCAGAGGCACATCGGGCTGGACTCCGGGCAGAGGCACATCGGGCTGTACTCCGGGCAAAGGCACATCGGGCTGTACTCCGGGCAGAGGCACATCGGGCTGGACTCCGGGCAGAGGCACATCTGGCTGGACTCCGGGCAGAGGCACATCGGGCTGGACTCCGGGCAAAGGCACGTCGGGCTGGACTCCGGGCAGAGGCACATCGGATTACCAGGCGAAGCAGCAGGCAGCGGGCCCCCAGGCGGAGCAGCAGGCACCGGGCCCCCAGGCGAGGCGAAGGGCACCGGGCCCCCCGGCGGGGCGACAGGCATCGGGCCCCCAAGCGGAGCGGTGGGCGCCGAGCCCCCAGGAGGGGCCCCAGGCGGGGCGACAGGCATCGGGCCCCCAAGCGGGGCGACAGGCATCGGGCCCCCAGGCGGGGCTACAGGCATCGGGCCCCCAGGCGGGGCGAAAGGCATCGGGCCCCCCGGCGGGGCGACAGGCATCGGGCCCCCAAGCGGAGCGGCGGGCGCCGGGCCCCCAGGAGGGGCGACAGGCATCGGGCCCCCAGGCGGGGCGACGGGCATTGGGCCCCCAGGCGGGGCGACGGGCATCGGGCCCCCAAGCGGAGCGGCGGGCACCGGGCCCCCAGGAGGGGCGACAGGCATCGGGCCCCAGGCGGGGCGACAGGCATCGGGCCCCCCGGCGGGGTGACAGGCATCGGGCCCCCAGGCGGGGCGACAGGCATCGGGCCCCCAGGCGGGGCGACAGGCATCGGGCCCCCCGGCGGGGCGACAGGCATCGGGCCGACAGGCGGGGCGACAGGCATCAGGCCCCCAAGCGGAGCGGCGGGCGCTGGGCCCCCAGGAGGGGCGACAGGCATCGGGCCCCCAGGCGGGGCGACAGACATCGGACCCCCAGGCGGGGCGCCGGACCCCCAGGCGGAGCGGCGGGCACCGAGTCACCAGGCACAACAGTGGGCTCCGAGGCAACTGGCAAGACTGCGGGCACCGAGTCAACTGGCAAGACTGCGGGCACCGAGCCAACTGGCGGAACAGCAGGCTTCGAGTCGTCTGGCAAGACTGCGGGCACCGAGTCGTCTGGCAAGACTGCGGGCACCGAGTCGTCTGGCAAGACTGTGAGCACCGAGTCAACTGGCGGAACAGCGGGCATCGAGTCAACTGGCGGAACAGCGGGCTTCGAGTCGTCTGGCAAGACTGCGGGCACCGAGTCGTCTGGCAAGACTGCGGGCACCGAGTCGTCTGGCAAGACTGCGGGCACCGAGTCATCTGGCAAGACTGCGGGCACCGAGTCGTCTGGCAAGACTGCGGGCACCGAGTCGTCTGGTAAGACTGCGGGCACCGAGTCAACTGGCGGAACAGCGGGCATCGAGTCAACTGGCGGAACAGCGGGCTTCGAGTCGTCTGGCAAGACTGCGGGCACCGAGTCGTCTGGCAAGACTGCGGGCACCAAGTCATCTGGCAAGACTGCGGGCACCGAGTCGTCTGGCGGAACAGCGGGCATCGAGTCAACTGGCGGAACAGCGGGCAGAGGCACATCGGGCTGGACTTTGGGCAGAGGCACATCGGGCTGGACTCCGGGCAGAGGCACTCCGGGCAGCGGCACACCGGGCAGAGGCACTCCGGGCAGCGGCACACCGGGCAGAGGCACTCCGGGCAGAGGCACATCGGGCAGAGGCACTCCGGGCAGAGGCACATCGGGCTGGACTCTGGGCAGAGGCACATCGGGCTGGACTCTGGGCAGAGGCACATCGGGCTGGACTCCGGGCAGAGGCACATCGGGCTGGTCTCCGGGCAGAGGCACATCGGGCTGGACTCCGGGCAGAGGCACATCGGGCTGTACTCCGGGCAGAGGCACATCGGGCTGTACTCCGGGCAGAGGCACATCGGGCTGTACTCCGGGCAGAGGCACATCGGGCTGGACTCCGGGCAAAGGCACGTCGGGCTGGACTCCGGGCAGAGGCACATCGGATTACCAGGCGAAGCAGCAGGCAGCGGGCCCCCAGGCGGAGCAGCAGGCATCAGGCCCCCAGGCGGGGCGACAGGCATCGGGCCCCCCGGCGGGGTGACAGGCATCGGGCCCCCAAGCGGAGCGGCGGGCGCTGGGCCCCCAGGAGAGGCCCCAGGCGGGGCGACAGGCATCGGGCCCCCAAGCGGGGCGACAGGCATCGGGCCCCCAGGCGGGGCGACAGGCATCGGGCCCCCAGGCGGGGCGATGGGCATCGGGCCCCCAAGCGGAGTGGCGGGCACCGGGCCCCCAGGAGGGGCGACAGGCATCGGGCCCCCAGGCGGGGCGACAGGCATCGTGCCCCCCGGCGGGGCGACAGGCATCGGGCCCCCAAGCGGAGCGGCGGGCGCCGGGCCCCCAGGAGGGGCGACAGGCATCGGGCCCCCAGGCGGGGCGACAGACATCGGGCCCCCAGGCGGGGCGACGGGCATCGGGCCCCCAGGCGGGGCGACAGGCATCGGGCCCCCAGGCGGGGCGACGGGCATCGGGCCCCCAAGCGGAGCGGCGGGCACCGGGCCCCCAGGAGGGGCGACAGGCATCGGGCCCCCAGGCGGGGCGACAGAAATCGGGCCCCCAGGCGGGGCGCCGGACCCCCAGGCGGAGCAGCGGGCACCGAGTCACCAGGCACGACAGTGGGCTCCGAGTCAACTGGCAAGACTGCGGGCACCGAGTCAACTGGCAAGACTGCGGGCACCGAGCCAACTGGCAGAACAGCGGGCTTCGAGTCGTCTGGCAAGACTGCGGGCACTGAGTCGTCTGGCAAGACTGCGGGCACCGAGTCGTCTGGCAAGACTGCGGGCACCGAGTCAACTGGCGGAACAGCGGGCATCGAGTCAACTGGCGGAACAGCGGGCTTCGAGTCGTCTGGCAAGACTGCGGGCACCGAGTCGTCTGGCAAGACTGCGGGCACCGAGTCATCTGGCAAGACTGCGGGCACCGAGTCGTCTGGCAAGACTGCGGGCACCGAGTCGTCTGGTAAGACTGCGGGCACCGAGTCAACTGGCGGAACAGCGGGCATCGAGTCAACTGGCGGAACAGCGGGTTTCGAGTCGTCTGGCAAGACTGCAGGCACCGAGTCGTCTGGCAAGACTGCGGGCACCGAGTCGTCTGGCAAGACTGCGGGCACCGAGTCATCTGGCAAGACTGCGGGCACCGAGTCGTCTGGCGGAACAGTGGGCATCGAGTCAACTGGCGGAACAGCGGGCACCGAGTCGTCTGGCAAGACTGCGGGCACCGAGTCGTCTGGCAAGACTGCGGGCACCGAGTCGTCTGGCAAGACTGCGGGCACCGAGTCGTCTGGCGGAACAGCGGGCATCGAGTCAACTGGCGGAACAGCGGGCACCGAGTCGTCTGGCAAGACTGCGGGCACCGAGTCGTCTGGCAAGACTGCGGGCACCGAGTCGTCTGGCAAGACTGCGGGCACCGAGTCGTCTGGCGGAACAGCGGGCATCGAGTCAACTGGCGGAACAGCGGGCACCGAGTCGTCTGGCAAGACTGCGGGCACCGAATCACCAGGCACGACAGTGGACTCTGACTCAATTGGCACGACAGCGGGCACCAGGTCATCAGGTACCGGATTGTCTGGCTCGACAGCGGGCATCGGGTCACCAGGCCTAATAGGATCGTCAGGCTGGATCAGTTCATCATGCTGGGTAGAGGCATCAGGCTGAATGCAGGCATCCGGCTGAGTAAAGGCATCAGGCTGAGTAGAGGCATCAGGCTGAGTAGAGGCATCAGGCTGAGTAGAGGCTTCAGGCTGAGTAGAGGCTTCAGGCTGAGTAGAGGCTTCAGGCTGAACCACGGAAGGCAGGTTCACCGGTTTGGATACTGGCAGGATGGTATTGGTTGGAAAGAATTTTCGCTTTTTTCTGGTTTTAACTACTGGAGCACTGCAAGTAAACGCAGGTCTGCAAACGAATGGAGCAGCTGGAGACAGAGAAGAGCTGGAGGATGGGACAGAGGAGGGAGCAGTTGCTACAGAGGGCTTTTTTACAGGGTTAAAGGCGGGATAGGTGCAGCGAGTGGGAACAGGGTACTGACATGCGGTAGATAGCAGGGCAGGAGGAGCTGTTGGGAATACAGGAGTAGAGCTTTGAGGAAATAGATTAGAAGCAGGACTGGGTCTTTGTAAGCTGACTGAGGCTGGGTGTAACAAATCTGTCCATGTCTGCAGTATGGGTTGAACAAAGCTGAGCTTACACAAAGCCTGTCTGACCAAAGACTGCACTGCGTTTATACAATCTCTTAGTATCTGTGGTGAACATGTGGAATAACACTCCAGAAAGTAACCCACATCATCCTCTAATAACCACACCAGGGACTCTACCTGGTCTGCACTAAATGGTGGTAAAAATTCATCCCTGCATTCGGGGGTACCAGATGAAACCAACTCAGCACAAACCTGAATCAATGGCTGCACCTCAGAGAACTCTGTGCCCTGATCTACTAGAACATGAGCGAGCCGTATACATTCTAGCAGTTCATCCCGGGGATACTCCTTCAGAGTTTGATAAGCATACTCTCTGTCATCAAACACTAGCAGATATAAATACGCAACCTCATCCAGATCCATCCTTCCCATCAACAAACCAAGATGGCTTCCCTGTGCAGCCACTTCTGGTCAGGATTGGCCTTGGTGTAATGTCAGGGCTCCCGGGTATGACCAGAGGTATGTGACTGACGCAGGGAAACGCAGACTTCAGATATGTTATAAACGATGTAATTTATTAACACTAACAATACAAACATAAACGCAGTGCAATACTAAAACATAATACAGTGCAAACAAACCAAACCAACCACCCACAGATAACAGTACATACAATGCAAGCGTCGTCAGGCAGGCCGGGTCAATATCAATCGGGCAGGTAGGTACAGGGGGAGCAAGCAGAGAATGGTCAGGGTCACAAGCCAGGTTCAGCAGGTAGCGGGCAGCGTGGTACAGAGGGTCAGGCAGAGGAGAATGGTCAGACAAGCCAGGGATCAGGAGCAGGAGAATGGTCAGACAAGCCAGGGATCAGAGCAGGGTCAGCAGAGAATCAGACAGGAACAGGAACAGGAACAGGAACAGGAACAGGAACAGGAACAGGAACAGGAAACAGGGCCCAGGAGAAACACAACACCAAGGCAGAGTCTGCAGGTCTGAATGTCCCTTAAATACACCAGTATAATTAGTTCCAGGTGTTTGACTGGCTGCAAGGTTGAGTCTCTGATTGCTGGGAGCACCCGCTGGCCAGCCCTGGTACTGCAGCTCATAAGAGAGGCGAGTCCCACTATTGCTGGCCAGTCCATTCCTGACAGTGTGTCAAGCTACAGTATGACAATGCATGACATCTCACATATGTAAACATATTTTGTTCGTACTTCATTGTATCAATGTTATTTGCTTCTGTTTTTTTTTTAATATATCTATTTAGAATGATTGTTTCAGTGCCTCCATTCTCCTGAAGTATGTCGAGGAACGTTTGGATTTCCTTGACAATTAATCTTATTTAATATTCCACTATTTAGTCTTTTTTGTTCAACATACTATGCAGTGGTGAATCTGTTTATAAATATATGGAAACTTTATATTTAATTTTTTAATTTTTAGCATCTTGTTCTTATTCTGATTAATAAATAAATTTGGAGTATTACCGTATATACTCGAGTATAAGCCGACCCGAATATAAGCCGAGGTACCTAATTTTACCACAAAAAACTGGGAAAAACTATTGACTCGAGTATAAGCCGGTGGTGTCAGTGGGGGGAGGAATAGTGCCCCATCGTTGGTGTCAGTGGGGGGAGGAATAGTGCCCCATCGTTGGTGTCAGTGGGGGGAGGAATAGTGCCCCATCGTTGGTGTCAGTGGGGGGAGGAATAGTGCCCCATCGTTGGTGTCAGTGGGGGGAGGAATAGTGCCCCATCATTGGTGTCAGTGGGGGGAGGAATAGTGCCCCATCGTTGGTGTCAGTGGGGGGAGGAATAGTGCCCCATCGTTGGTATTAGTGACACCAATGATTGGGCACTATTCCTCCCACTGACACCAATGATACTTACCTTGCTAACCCCTGCTCCAGCCTGGGCTCGCTCGCTCCCTCCCTCTCCCATGGTACACACCGGTCAGATGTCTTCCTTCTCCGGCCGCTCTCCTCCTCTTCACTCGCTCGATCTTCGCGGTGCCGCTCGGCTCCTCCTCTCCAAGCTCCACCTCCTCGCCGGTGATTGGGCGCCTGTGTGCCTCTCCTGAGCTACAGTTCCGGCGGCCAATCACCGGCGAGGATTGATCCCGGGGGTGTGTCCAGATGACAGGGACGGCATGTCATCCCACCCACACCTGGAGACGGATAGAGGAGCGGTGTCTCGGTTCCTAAGGCAATCGGAAATATGTGTTTCCCGATGGTCTTAGGCGACCCCTGTGAAAGTGCCGTTCGACCCCCAAAGGGGTCGCGACCCACAGGTTGAGAACAGCTGCTTTAGAAGCAGCGCCCCCTGCTAGACATCTGCAGACGTTGACTCGAGTATAAGCCGAGGGGGCCGTTTTTCAGCACAAAAAATGTGCTGAAAAACTCGGCTTATATTCGAGTATATACGGTATATATTTTTGTTGTGAAGTCTTTGGGCTGCAAATTAAATCCATTGTATCTTTTTTTGTTTCCTTTACAGACTGCATATTATGCATCTGAGAACAGACAGTGAGTTAAGAAGACAGACCTCTGAGCTGCAAACACCAAAACATGAACAACAGGAGAACTCTTCAGGACTTAATTGTGAGGAGTGGCGGAAGACAAAGAAGGAGAGGCACAGCTCTTACAACCCATCTGAGCCTGCATTCACACCTGTGTTTTTTTTTTTCATAGACACGCAACAAAAAATATGCACTTTGGCACCCATTTCTGAAACATGCTGCAATTGCGTTGAATCATGGGTCGCACTTGCAGTACCATTAATTGTCAATGGCAACCCAAACGCGAGTAGCAGATGCATGTTTTGCCACACATTTGTCGCACAACAAAATGCGTTACAAACATGCTAAAATGCACACTTATAAAATGCCCAATGCTTCATGCCTGAAAAGGTTCTGGAACTACTTTGTGCCATTTGTCACACATACTGTAGGGCAGCCCTTTCAAGTGCATGGGCTGCCCTAGGCACAACAACGTGCAAAGAAACACGAACAGGGAACATGCATTCCCGCTACGTTCATGTGTGAATAGGGTCTGATGGACATTGCCAAGCTGAATAACCTTTTAGTTTCTTATATGGTTGTTATAATAGCTTGTTTACACTTGTGGTGGCCCTTGGAAGAACAGTCCACAGTGAATCACATTTGAGAGGATGTCTGACAGGTGGAAAAGAAGCTTTATGTTGCCTCATCACCACCAGTTTTGAAAGCCAGCACCACTGCCCTGTAACCTCATGCTCAATTGATTTGTTTGGGTCACATTTGACAGATGGTAGTGCCCATTAAACATGACTGGGGGGATAATTTTTGCTGCATTGCAATGTAAAGCATTGTGGCCATGACGTGTGTTATGCCTGTACAGCTACGTTTAAAAATTCAGCTCAACAACCTGTTGTTACCATCCCTCAACCACAAGTGTAAACTAGGCCTTCTAGTAGTGAAGTCCCGGCACTGGAGTTTCTGGTTCTATCCCACTTATCCCCTTTGCTGTACGCATAGGACATTACCACAGGACACCTGCAAAAGGGTCAAAAGATGGAAGAAACCTGTTTTTGTTGTAATGTTGTTTATGTCCTGAAGCTAGACTCTAGCATGGCAGAGGACAGGAAGCTCTTGCTATAATGTGAAAGTATGCAGAGCATATCTGCCTTCATGGCAGACTCCCTTCTGGGTTTGCTGTCCTTCAGGGCTGACAGCTCCATGATCTCCATCAGTGCTCCATCCCCCCAATACGATCTTCTCTTCCTCTTCTTAAAGGTCTTCTTCTTTTGGTAATTGCACAGCCACTGATGATATAACTCCTGTGTGTGTACTCTGAAGTTACATCATCCTAGTGCATTGCTACTTTCTCAGCATTTAGATGGCAGGAATGGGTCAGGTGTGTATAGAGAATTGCGTATGCTCTTCAGGCAGTGCACAGAAATAAAAACAAAATTGCCAGTTGGAAGTGTAAAGAGTTTAATACCACTTTTAACATCTCAACCTAAAGCTATTTTCACATAGAGGAAAGATGACAGAGGTTAGCTGAATAATAAATGACATGCATCCTGCGTCTGCACAGGAACAGAATATGTAGATGCTTGCTAGAGGAGCTTGACACTAACCAAAGCTAGGCAGATGTCTCATCAAGAATAATGGTTCTCTCTGCTCATCCTTGAGTGAGCTACATTTTTTGCATGGAATGGATGGAGGACTCCTTGCATCAGGAATTAGAGGTTCAAAATTTCTTCAACATTTGGGAATCTTTCATTCAAACCTTGCCTGTGGGAAGTCAACAATCTATGATGCAGTGCTTTCAATATCCTCAATGGAATATACTCAGACTCCTAACAAATGACAATTCACATCACAAATGACATTCCACACCTCTCTTAAATTGACTTGCACTTATTAATCTAAAAATTGAGACCTCCCCCAATTCCCTTTACCTGCTACCTACTAGTCTGACTGCCATCCATTCAAATGTTTCTTAATATACATCACTAGATCCAGCACTGATAGGTCTATCACAAACATATCCACTTCAGCTCCAGAAGATTTATCCCCCTTCCTGACCAGGCCATTTTTTGTGATATAGCGCTGCATTACTTTAACTGACAATTGTGTGGTCATGCAAAGCTGTACATAAATGAAATGTATGTCCTTTTTTCCCACAAACAGAGCTATCTTTTTTGGTGCTATTTGATGACCTCTGTGTTTTTTATTTCTTGCGCTATAGACAAAAATAGACCAGCAATGTTGAAAAAAAACAATATTTTTGACTTTTTGCTATGAAACATCCAATAAAAAATTTTAAAAATACAATTTCTTTATAAATTTAGACCAAAATGTATTCTGCTACATGTATTTGCTAAAAAAAAATCCCAATACGTGTAAATTAATTGGTTTATGTGAAAGTTATAGCGTTTACAAATGGCAGTATAGATACTGGAATTTGTATTTTTTTTTTAATACTAGAAATGGCAGCAATCAGCGGCTTATAGTGGGACTGTGGGACGGCGGTAGGCATTCTGACACTGGGCGGGAATCAGGGGCGGACTGACTATTCGGGCACTGCCTGAGGGCCCAGGGTCAGTAGGGGGCCCCATGAAATGCCCTGGTACCTTTTATAGGCTTTTTTGGGTGTGCTTTGAGTGTGGGAAAGGACACAAGGGCCCCATGATCCCCTATTGCCCGGGGGCCCCATGAGTTGTCAGTCCGCCCCTAGTGGGAACTGACTAACTGCCACTGACACAATCCCAATACGTGTAAATTAATTGGTTTATGTGAAAGTTATAGCATTTACAAATGGCAGTAAAGGTACTGGAATTTTTATAGTGGGACTGCGGCAGGCATTCTGACACTGGGTGGGAACTGACTAACTGTCACTGACATCTCCAGTGACACTAATACAGTGATCATTGCTAAAAAAAAAGCTAACTAATGACACTGGGCAGGAAGGGGTTAACATCTAGGGTTAACAGTGTGCTGTTTGTGTTTTACATTGTGTGTTGTGTGCTGGTTTACTAAGGAGACCTGCTGCTTTTTGCTGTGCAGACAGATAGAAAGCAGCACGTCCATGCTGACAGGAGAGAGATCTGTGTTGTTTATACGCAGATCTCTCCCTGCTCAGCTTTGCCAACGACTCCCAGTGATTCCCGGCTGGGACCCGGTGATTGAAATCCTCAGGAGCCAATGGTAGTACAAGTAGGGCGGCGCTTGCACCTCCCCCTACCCGGAAATGCAAAATCATGTATATATACGTGATTTTGCACAGTGCAGCAGTCCTATAATAGTACATCTGCTATCAGGCGGTCTTGAAGTGGTTATACTAACATATTGTATATTGTTTTTTTTTATTTGACTTGTTGGCCAAATGTTGCGGCCATTGTTCTTGTTAATGGAATTCTCACAACAACAACAAAAAAATGCAGCATGTCTGCATTTTAGCCCAATGTACTTTATGGCACCGCATGTTACCGTACAGAAGCAGCGGTAAAATTCTAATCACAAGCTGCCCACTTTTGTTTTATACTACAAGATATTAGCCTGTCATTAAAAACAATAGGAATTTATTTGAATCTCTGTTAGATTCAACCTTTCAATATAATGCAAATACTTTTGACCAACTTCATTTTTTTATGAACAGGATATGTGTTCTGCCAGATCCATACTGAGGCATCATTTAAGAATAAAATGCCAATCTCGATCATAACCTTTCTGTATCTTGGTGCTTTGCTGGCTACAATTGAATTGTTTTTGCTGTGATTTGTTGAATCACATATGTTTTGTGTTGTATTATTTACCTATTGTTGAAAAAAACTACATGAAAAACATACACAAACAAGGCAAGGATCATAGATTGACTTCATTCCAGACTGGGCTACCAGTAAGCAAAACATTATGCACATAATGTATTATAGTCACCGTGGATACAGTTGCATAGTTTTCTCTGAACTCACCTTTTCACAAATGTATGTATTTATTTCAGGTACTTATATAGTGCTGTCAATTTATGCAGCACTTTACATATATATTGTACATTCACATCAGTCCCTAACCCTCAACGCGTGTACAATCTAAAGTCACTGACTCACATGTATACATACACATACTAGGGACAATTTAGACAGGATCCAATTAACCTACCAGCATGTCTTTGGAAAATGGGAGGAAACCAGAGTACCAAGAGGAAACCCACGCAGGCACAGGGAGAAGATGCAAACTCCAGGCAGGTGGTGCCTTGGTTGGGATTTGCACCAATGACCCTAGTACTGCCAGACGGAAGTGCTCACCATCTAGCCACTGTGCTGCCCTATCTGGATACCTTTGAAATAAAGTGGCATAATTTAGAAATATATGAACAACTGGGAATATTAATAGAAATGAATACACCTACTTTGCTTCTGGAAACATTTTTTCGGGATCTGTGAGAATTTTCTGCATGCCCTGCAGTCTCTTACAAAGACTGATGCCAGGGCAAATTATATTATTGCTGAGGGCCTAGAACACTTCCAGCAACAGAATTTAACATGAACAAACAACTCTTTCCAGACCATTTTTATACATTGCATATTTCATTGCAGATTCTTACCTGCTTCTATCCTCTAGATCATGGGTCTCCAACATTTTTAAACAAAGGGTCAGTTTATTGTACTTCAGCCTTTGGAGGGACAGACTGTGAGCAGTAGGAGCAGACATGTTTTATAGTATCAATGGGAGTAAACAGTGTCCATCTTTGGTATTAGGCAGAGTAATAGTGCTCCAATGTTGATGTTAGTGAGAGAAATAGTGCCCCATCACTGGTATCAGTGGGAGGAATAGTGCCCCATCGTTGGTGTCAGTGGAAGGAATAGTGCCCCATCATTGGTATCAGTGGGAGGAATAGTGCCCCATCATTGGTATCAGTGGGAGGAATAGTGCCCCATCATTGGTATCAGTGGGAGGAATAGTGCCCCATCAATGGTGTCAGTGGGAGGAATAGTGCCCCATTATTGGTGTCAGTGGAAGGAAAAGTGTCCCATCATTGGTATCAGTAGGAGTAAACAGTGCCCCATATTTCCCATCTTTAGTATTAGAGGGAGGAATAGTGCTCCATTGTTGCTGTCAGTGGGAGAAATAGTGCCCCATCACTGGTACAGTGAGAGGAACAGTGACCCATCCATGGTGTCAATGTGAGGAATAGTGCCCCATTATTGGTGTCAGTGGGAGGAAAGGTGTCCCATCATTGGTATCAGTGGGAGGAATAGTGCCACGTCATTGGAATCAGTGGGAGGAATAGTGCCACATCATTGGTGTCGGGGGGGGGGGGGATAGTGCCCCATCATTGGTATCTGGGGAAGGAATAAAACCCTATCATTGGTATCAGTGGGAGGAATAGTTCCCCATCATTGGTGTCAGTTGTAGGAATGGTGCCCCATCATTGGTGTCAGTGAGAGGAATAGTGCCCTGTCATTGTTGTCAGGGGGAGAAATTGTGTTCCATCATTGGTGTCAGGGGGAGAAATAGTTCTCCATCGTTGGTGTCAGTGGGAGAAATAGTGCCCCATCATTGGTGTCAGTGGCAAGAATTATGCCTCATTGTTGGTGTCAGTGGGCAGAAAACTGTATAATATCAGAGGGATGAATAGTAACCCAAGGGCTGGATAAAGGTAAGCACAGGGCCACTTCTGGCCCCTGGGTTGCAGTTTGGAGACCACTGCTCTAGATAATAGGACAAGATATTGCACTAACAACCACAGTTGTATTGATTGCAATGAGAACATTTGGTATGCAACCCTTGTGCTGCCTGAGTGACCTTAGCCTTAAAGGTTTATGTAAAAGAATGAAAGATCTGAAAATATCAGGGATTATGTTAAAACTACAATGATTAATTCATTATAGGATTAATTCATTAAATTATAAATCATGCTCTATTATAATGCATTTTTTTCAAATTTTTACAACTATCTATTTTTCCATTCAGTAAAAGTTTTTCTTGGATATTTTTTTTGGTTGCTTGTAAAAGTTACTAGTGATTACTGCAGTAAATATTGCATCTTAAATTACTGTATCCTCTGACTGGTGATACTTGTTTAGCTCTGTAAGGTTTCTGTTGAGGAGAGCTGAAAATGAACTGAGCTGGAAGCAAAGTGCCCATTCATATACCGTAATTGCCTTAGCATAATCACAAGTTACATGCATCGGTGCACTGTGATGCTATTCATTGTCAATGGCACCCCAACACACCTCCAAAATGTACGTGAACTGCAACCTGTACCTTGTGCATTGCATGGCTATGAAATGTTTACAGTTAGCCTGCTATCCCATTTTCACAAGTATTACTGTGTGTTTCAGCCCATGCATTTTGAATGGGCTGTTTAGTACACCGTAACACATGACAATGTGTGTGTTGCAGAAGACTGTCATGTGGTATGAATAGTCCCTAAGAGCCTTAACTAAATAACTATTTCAAGCTAAAAAAAAAATTGTTTAATGGTATGTCTTGGGAAAGTTCGATGATGCCGAGGCAATGAAGACTACACTAAACATGGTTGGTTCTGAGAGCAATGGCCCAGACCTTATTTGATAACACTTAGCTTGAGGTGATTGTAGCCGTATTAGGGCACTTGCGACAGAACCACTTGAGTACTGTCCGTGATACTTTTTTTATTTGCCTCCTAGATTGTAAGCTCGAAAGAGCAGGGCCCTCGATCCCCTCATGTTTTGCATTGTATTGGTATTGTTCTGTCACATGTTCTGTCCCCCTTTGTAATGTACAGCGCTGAGTGAACTATTGGCGCTTTATAAATACTGTATAATAATAATAATAATAATTAGAGATGAGCGAATCGAACTAGGCGAACCGGAATTCGAGTCGAATTTCAGGAAATATTCGATTCGTGTCGAAACCGAAATTTTGCCTACTTCGGGTGCGCGAATCGAACATTTCCCGATCAGCCGGCAAAAGTGTCCCTGCAGTGAGCTCCGCTATTTCTGACAGTTCTCTGACAGAAGGAACACATGTTTAGCGGTTGAAACATTGTATCTATTAGTTTACATTTAGGATACAGATGTTTCAACCACTGTACATGTGAAGAAGTTGTGAGAGAACTGTCAGAAATAGAGGAACTCTGCACATACACTTTTTGCCGGCTTGGAATTATTCTTCTTTTCATCCTACTTCTTCTTCTTCTTCATCCTCAGAAGAAGAGGATGAGGATGAGGATGAAGAAGAAGAAGAAGAAGAAGAAGAAGAAGAAGAAGTAGGATGAAAAGAAGAATAATTCCAAGCCGGCAAAAAGTGTATGTGCAGAGTTCCTCTATTTCTGACAGTTCTCTCACAGCTTCTTCACATGTACAGCGGTTGAAACATCTGTATCCTAAATGGAAACTAATAGATACAATTTGTATCTATTAGTTTCCATTTAGGATACAGATATTTCAACCGCTGTACATGTGAAGAAGCTGTGAGAGAACTGTCAGAAATAGAGGAACTCTGCACATACACTTTTTGCCGGCTTGGAATTATTCTTCTTTTCATTCTTCTTCTTCTTCCTCATCCTCATCCTCATCCTCATCCTCTTCTTCTGAGGATGAGGATGAAGAAGAAGAAGAAGAAGAAGTAGGATGAAAAGAAGAATAATTCCAAGCCGGCAAAAAGTGTATGTGCAGAGTTCCTCTATTCTGCAGATACACTTAGAGGAGCTCTGCAGATACACTTAGAGGAGCTCTGCACATACACTTTTTGCCGGCTTGGAATTAATCTTATTTTCATCCTACTTCTTCTTCTTCTTCTTCTTCTTCTTCATCCTCATCCTCAGAAGAAGAAGAGGATGAGGATGAGGATGAAGAAGAAGAAGAAGAAGTAGGATGAAAATAAGAATAATTCCAAACCGGAAAAAAGTGTATGTGCAGAGCTCCTCTAAGTGTATCTGCAGAGCTCCTCTAAGTGTATCTGCAGAATAGAGGAACTCTGCACATACACTTTTTGCCGGAAACCGCTGTATGGAGTGAATGTCCCAGAACTGTCAGAAATAGACTATTTATGACAGTTCTGGGACATTCACTGCATACAGCTGTTTTAACCGCTGTATGGAGGGAATGTCATGGAACTGTCAGAAATAGACTATTAATGACAGTTCTGGGACTGTCCTTCAATGCAGCGGTTGAAACATTGTATGTATTTGTTTCCATAAATGGATCCATTTATGGAAACAAATACATACAATGTTTCAACCGCTGCATGGAAGGACAGTCCCAGAACTGTCATTAATAGTCTATTTCTGACAGTTCCATGACATTCCCTCCATACAGCGGTTAAAACAGCTGTATGGAGTGAATGTCCCAGATCTATCAGAAATAGACTATTTATGACAGTTCTGGGACATTCACTGCATACAGCTGTTTTAACCGCTGTATGGAGGGAATGTCATGGAACTGTCAGAAATAGACTATTAATGACAGTTCTGGGACTGTCCTTCCATGCAGCGGTTGAAACATTGTATGTATTTGTTTCCATAAATGGATCCATTTATGGAAACAAATACATACAATGTTTCAACCGCTGTATGGAAGGACAGTCCCACAACTGTCATTAATAGTCTATTTCTGACAGTTCCATGACATTCCCTCCATACAGCGGTTAAAACAGCTGTATGGAGTGAATGTCCCAGATCTATCAGAAATAGACTATTTATGACAGTTCTGGGACATTCACTGCATACAGCTGTTTTAACCGCTGTATGGAGGGAATGTCATGGAACTGTCAGAAATAGACTATTAATGACAGTTCTGGGACTGTCCTTCAATGCAGCGGTTGAAACATTGTATGTATTTGTTTCCATAAATGGATCCATTTATGGAAACAAATACATACAATGTTTCAACCGCTGCATGGAAGGACAGTCCCAGAACTGTCATTAATAGTCTATTTCTGACAGTTCCATGACATTCCCTCCATACAGCGGTTAAAACAGCTGTATGCAGTGAATGTCCCAGATCTATCAGAAATAGACTATTTATGACAGTTCTGGGACATTCACTGCATACAGCTGTTTTAACCGCTGTATGGAGGGAATGTCATGGAACTGTCAGAAATAGACTATTAATGACAGTTCTGGGACTGTCCTTCAATGCAGCGGTTGAAACATTGTATGTATTTGTTTCCATAAATGGATCCATTTATGGAAACAAATACATACAATGTTTCAACCGCTGCATGGAAGGACAGTCCCAGAACTGTCATTAATAGTCTATTTCTGACAGTTCCATGACATTCCCTCCATACAGCGGTTAAAACAGCTGTATGGAGTGAATGTCCCAGATCTATCAGAAATAGACTATTTATGACAGTTCTGGGACATTCACTGCATACAGCTGTTTTAACCGCTGTATGGAGGGAATGTCATGGAACTGTCAGAAATAGACTATTAATGACAGTTCTGGGACTGTCCTTCCATGCAGCGGTTGAAACATTGTATGTATTTGTTTCCATAAATGGATCCATTTATGGAAACAAATACATACAATGTTTCAACCGCTGTATGGAAGGACAGTCCCACAACTGTCATTAATAGTCTATTTCTGACAGTTCCATGACATTCCCTCCATACAGCGGTTAAAACAGCTGTATGGAGTGAATGTCCCAGATCTATCAGAAATAGACTATTTATGACAGTTCTGGGACATTCACTGCATACAGCTGTTTTAACCGCTGTATGGAGGGAATGTCATGGAACTGTCAGAAATAGACTATTAATGACAGTTCTGGGACTGTCCTTCAATGCAGCGGTTGAAACATTGTATGTATTTGTTTCCATAAATGGATCCATTTATGGAAACAAATACATACAATGTTTCAACCGCTGCATGGAAGGACAGTCCCAGAACTGTCATTAATAGTCTATTTCTGACAGTTCCATGACATTCCCTCCATACAGCGGTTAAAACAGCTGTATGCAGTGAATGTCCCAGATCTATCAGAAATAGACTATTTATGACAGTTCTGGGACATTCACTGCATACAGCTGTTTTAACCGCTGTATGGAGGGAATGTCATGGAACTGTCAGAAATAGACTATTAATGACAGTTCTGGGACTGTCCTTCAATGCAGCGGTTGAAACATTGTATGTATTTGTTTCCATAAATGGATCCATTTATGGAAACAAATACATACAATGTTTCAACCGCTGCATGGAAGGACAGTCCCAGAACTGTCATTAATAGTCTATTTCTGACAGTTCCATGACATTCCCTCCATACAGCGGTTAAAACAGCTGTATGGAGTGAATGTCCCAGATCTATCAGAAATAGACTATTTATGACAGTTCTGGGACATTCACTGCATACAGCTGTTTTAACCGCTGTATGGAGGGAATGTCATGGAACTGTCAGAAATAGACTATTAATGACAGTTCTGGGACTGTCCTTCCATGCAGCGGTTGAAACATTGTATGTATTTGTTTCCATAAATGGATCCATTTATGGAAACAAATACATACAATGTTTCAACCGCTGCATGGAAGGACAGTCCCGGAACTGTCATTAATAGTCTATTTCTGACAGTTCCATGACATTCCCTCCATACAGCGGTTAAAACAGCTGTATGCAGTGAATGTCCCAGATCTATCAGAAATAGACTATTTATGACAGTTCTGGGACATTCACTGCATACAGCTGTTTTAACCGCTGTATGGAGGGAATGTCATGGAACTGTCAGAAATAGACTATTAATGACAGTTCTGGGACTGTCCTTCCATGCAGCGGTTGAAACATTGTATGTATTTGTTTCCATAAATGGATCCATTTATGGAAACAAATACATACAATGTTTCAACCGCTGCATGGAAGGACAGTCCCAGAACTGTCATTAATAGTCTATTTCTGACAGTTCCATGACATTCCCTCCATACAGCGGTTAAAACAGCTGTATGGAGTGAATGTCCCAGATCTATCAGAAATAGACTATTTATGACAGTTCTGGGACATTCACTGCATACAGCTGTTTTAACCGCTGTATGGAGGGAATGTCATGGAACTGTCAGAAATAGACTATTAATGACAGTTCTGGGACTGTCCTTCCATGCAGCGGTTGAAACATTGTATGTATTTGTTTCCATAAATGGATCCATTTATGGAAACAAATACATACAATGTTTCAACCGCTGCATGGAAGGACAGTCCCAGAACTGTCATTAATAGTCTATTTCTGACAGTTCCATGACATTCCCTCCATACAGCGGTTGAAACCGCTGTATGGAGTGAATGTCCCAGAACTGTCAGAAATAGACAGAAACTGTCACAGAACTGTCCTTCTTCTCATCCTTCTCCTTCTTCTCATCCTTCTTCTCATCCTTCTTCTCATCCTTCTCCTTCTTCTCATCCTTCTCCTTCTTCTCATCCTTCTCCTTCTGCTCATCCTTCTTCTCATCCTTCTCCTTCTTCTCATCCTTCTCCTTCTCCTTCTTCTCATCCTTCTCCTTCTCCTTCTTCTCATCCTTCTCCTTCTCATCCTTCTCCTTCTCCTTCTCATCCTTCTCCTTCTTCTCATCCTTCTCCTTCTTCTCATCCTTCTCCTTCTCCTTCTTCTCATCCTTCTCCTTCTCCTTCTCATCCTTCTCCTTCTTCTCATCCTTCTCCTTCTCCTCATCCTTTTTCTTCTCATCCTTCTCCTTCTCCTTCTTCTCATCCTTCTCCTTCTTCTCATCCTTCTCCTTCTTCTCATCCTTCTCCTTCTTCTCATCCTTCTCCTTCTTCTCCTTCTTCTCATCATTCTCCTTCTTCTCATCCTTCTCCTTCTTCTCATCCTTCTCATCCTTCTTCTCATCCTTCTTCTTCTCATCCTTCTCCTTCTTCTCATCCTTCTCCTTCTCCTTCTTCTCATCCTTCTCCTTCTTCTCATCCTTCTCCTTCTTCTCATCCTTCTCCTTCTCATCCTTCTCCTTCTCCTTCTTCTCTTCCTTCTCCTTCTTCTCATCCTTCTCCTTCTTCTCATCCTTCTTCTTCTCATCCTTCTCCTCCTTCTTCTCATCCTTCTTCTCATCCTTCTTCTTCTCATCCTTCTCCTTCTTCTCATCCTTCTCCTTCTCCTTCTTCTCATCCTTCTCCTTCTTCTCATCCTTCTCCTTCTTCTCATCCTTCTCCTTCTTCTCATCCTTCTCCTTCTTCTCATCCTTCTCCTTCTCCTTCTTCTCTTCCTTCTCCTTCTTATCATCCTTCTCCTTCTTCTCATCATTCTCCTTCTTCTCATCCTTCTCCTTCTTCTCATCCTTCTTCTTCTCATCCTTTTCCTTCTTCTCATCCTTCTTCTTCTCATCCTTCTTCTTCTCATCCTTCTCCTTCTCATCCTTCTCTTTCTTCTCATCCTTCTCCTTCTCCTTCTTCTCATCCTTCTCCTTCTTCTCATCCTTCTCCTTCTCCTTCTTCTCATCCTTCTCCTTATTCTCAGCCTTCTTCTTCTCATCCTTCTCCTTCTCATCCTTCTCCTTCTCATCCTTCTCCTTCTTCTCATCCTTCTCCTTCTTCTCATCCTTCTCCTTCTCCTTCTTCTCATCCTTCTCCTTCTCCTTCTTCTCATCCTTCTCCTTCTCCTTCTTCTCATCCTTCTCCTTCTTCTCATCCTTCTCCTTCTTCTCATCCTTCTCCTTCTCCTTCTTCTCATCCTTCTCCTTCTCCTCATCCTTTTTCTTCTCATCCTTCTCCTTCTCCTTCTTCTCATCCTTCTCCTTCTTCTCATCCTTCTCCTTCTTCTCATCCTTCTCCTTCTTCTCATCCTTCTCCTTCTTCTCATCCTTCTCCTTCTCCTTCTTCTCTTCCTTCTCCTTCTTATCATCCTTCTCCTTCTTCTCATCATTCTCCTTCTTCTCATCCTTCTTCTTCTTCTCATCCTTCTTCTTCTCATCCTTTTCCTTCTTCTCATCCTTCTTCTTCTCATCCTTCTTCTTCTCATCCTTCTCCTTCTCATCCTTCTCTTTCTTCTCATCCTTCTCCTTCTCCTTCTTCTCATCCTTCTCCTTCTTCTCATCCTTCTCCTTCTTCTCATCCTTCTCCTTATTCTCAGCCTTCTTCTTCTCATCCTTCTCCTTCTCATCCTTCTCCTTCTCATCCTTCTCCTTCTTCTCATCCTTCTCCTTCTTCTCATCCTTCTCCTTCTCCTTCTTCTCATCCTTCTCCTTCTCCTTCTTCTCATCCTTCTCCTTCTCCTTCTTCTCATCCTTCTCCTTCTTCTCATCCTTCTCCTTCTTCTCATCCTTCTCCTTCTCCTTCTTCTCATCCTTCTCCTTCTCCTCATCCTTTTTCTTCTCATCCTTCTCCTTCTCCTTCTTCTCATCCTTCTCCTTCTTCTCATCCTTCTCCTTCTTCTCATCCTTCTCCTTCTTCTCATCCTTCTCCTTATTCTCAGCCTTCTTCTTCTCATCCTTCTCCTTCTCATCCTTCTCCTTCTCATCCTTCTCCTTCTTCTCATCCTTCTCCTTCTTCTCATCCTTCTCCTTCTCCTTCTTCTCATCCTTCTCCTTCTCCTTCTTCTCATCCTTCTCCTTCTCCTTCTTCTCATCCTTCTCCTTCTTCTCATCCTTCTCCTTCTTCTCATCCTTCTCCTTCTCCTTCTTCTCATCCTTCTCCTTCTCCTCATCCTTTTTCTTCTCATCCTTCTCCTTCTCCTTCTTCTCATCCTTCTCCTTCTTCTCATCCTTCTCCTTCTTCTCATCCTTCTCCTTCTTCTCATCCTTCTCCTTCTTCTCCTTCTTCTCATCATTCTCCTTCTTCTCATCCTTCTCCTTCTTCTCATCCTTCTCATCCTTCTTCTCATCCTTCTTCTTCTCATCCTTCTCCTTCTTCTCATCCTTCTCCTTCTCCTTCTTCTCATCCTTCTCCTTCTTCTCATCCTTCTCCTTCTCATCCTTCTCCTTCTCCTTCTTCTCTTCCTTCTCCTTCTTCTCATCCTTCTCCTTCTTCTCATCCTTCTTCTTCTCATCCTTCTCCTCCTTCTTCTCATCCTTCTTCTCATCCTTCTTCTTCTCATCCTTCTCCTTCTTCTCATCCTTCTCCTTCTCCTTCTTCTCATCCTTCTCCTTCTTCTCATCCTTCTCCTTCTTCTCATCCTTCTCCTTCTTCTCATCCTTCTCCTTCTTCTCATCCTTCTCCTTCTCCTTCTTCTCTTCCTTGTCCTTCTTATCATCCTTCTCCTTCTTCTCATCATTCTCCTTCTTCTCATCCTTCTCCTTCTTCTCATCCTTCTTCTTCTCATCCTTTTCCTTCTTCTCATCCTTCTTCTTCTCATCCTTCTTCTTCTCATCCTTCTCCTTCTCATCCTTCTCTTTCTTCTCATCCTTCTCCTTCTCCTTCTTCTCATCCTTCTCCTTCTTCTCATCCTTCTCCTTCTCCTTCTTCTCATCCTTCTCCTTATTCTCAGCCTTCTTCTTATCATCCTTCTCCTTCTTCTCATCATTCTCCTTCTTCTCATCCTTCTCCTTCTTCTCATCCTTCTCCTTCTTCTCATCCTTCTCCTTCTCCTTCTTCTCATCCTTCTCCTTCTCCTTCTTCTCATCCTTCTCCTTCTCCTTCTTCTCATCCTTCTCCTTCTTCTCATCCTTCTCCTTCTTCTCACCCTTCTCCTTCTCCTTCTTCTCATCCTTCTCCTTCTCCTTCTTCTCATCCTTCTCCTTCTCCTTCTCCTTCCTCATCTCCAAGGGCATTTAAATTAAAGGTACAGTGTTCTGCACTAATTTAAAGGCTCTCTGAAGCCTAGAAACCCTTTAAATAAGTCATCTTCGTAGCGGAGAAATTCGCATCGAATCGAATTTCACACTGGAATTCGCCGAATCAGCCGAATCGAATTTTTCATTTCTTCGCTCATCTCTAATAATAATAATAATTTGCACTAACAAACAATTTTAAGGACAAACTTTCGGGGAGTGTCCCCTTCTTCAGGTCAAAGCAGTACTGATCACAAAGGGTTAGAAGAGATGTTTTGGAGTTGGAAGGATAAAAAAAAAACAAAAAACAGATAAGATAAGACACAGCAAAAGCAAAGTCTGGGGAGGGGGGAGACTACACTCACAGAGGCAGTGATGCTTGAGGTGATAAAACTGTTGGATAATGAGTGAGGAATTCCATGTCCAAATTCAGGCCGCTATCTCTTGTGTCAAATAGAATTATCATTCTTAGTTCAAAAGTTTTTCTTTCCTGGATGGATTTGAAATTTCCTTTAGGAACTAAAATATTGAGGTCTTCCATAAATTTACAAGGACAAAACTATCAACAACAGCATAAACACAGCCTAGAGAACCCGAAGGGAAAATCTGCTTCAGTACAAAGAGAAAAAAAACAAACAACCATGTACCTCTAGTAACCACTAGAGATGAGCGAAGTATTCAAAAATTCGATTCGACTGATTCGGCGAATTCGTAGAAAAATTTCGATTCGAGTCGAATATATTCGCTGTGAATTTAACTTAAAAAAGGGTGTTTCTAGGCTTCAGAGAGACTTAATATTAGTGCTGAACACTGTACCTTTAATTTAAATGCCCTTGGAGTCTGCTGGGGAAGAGAAATAATACTGTCAGGCAGTATGACATGCAGATGAGTGCCGTCGATCTTAGAATCACCGCACACTTCACTCATTTGGCCAGTCACGGGGCCAAAACCAGAGTGTGGAGCCACAGTGTGGCGGTGGAGGCAGCAGCAATGGGAGGCCATACAGCACCCTATGACAAAAATGGAAACCACCAGCAGTGTGAGGAGACCTGAAAGTGGCACATGGCAGAGTGTGGCGATAGAGACAGCAGCAATGGGAGGCCGTACAGGGACCCATGACACACTCTGGACCTGGCAGCAGCATGAGGAGGCGGTACAGGGGCCCATGGCAGATTACGGGCCTGGCAGCAGCATGAGGAGTCGGTACGGGGGCCCATGGCAGATTACAGGCCTGGCAGCAGCAATGGGAGGCCGTACAGGGACCCATGACACAATCTGGACGTGGCAGCAGCATGGGGAGGCGGTACAGGGGCCCATGACAGATTACGGGCCTGGCAGCAGCATTTGGAGTCGGTACGGGGGCCCATGACACACTCTGGACCTGGCAGCAGCATGAGGAGGCGGTACAGGGGCGCATGACAGATTACGAGCCTGGCAGCAGCAACTTGGACAGGAGGACGTTCAGTTTCTGCACCGTCTGGTGCGTGCTCGCAAACTGTTGTCTCTTGGAAACGGATTCCAAGAAAGACTGCTGACGGAATCCGTGAAGAGGAGTAGCAGGAGAAGGAGCATCTGAACGAGCGGAATATGCCAACAAGCGACAACAGGGGCCCATGGCAGATTAGGGGCCTGGCAGCAGCTATGGGAGGCCCGTAATCTGCCAGCACCCTATGACAAAAAATGGAACCCACCAGCAGTGTGAGGAGACCTGAAAGTGGCACATGGCAGAGTGTGGCGATGGAGACAGCAGCAATGGGAGGCCGTACAGGGACCCATGACACACTCTGGACCTGGCAGCAGCATGAGGAGGCGGTATATAGGGGCCTATGGCAGATTAGGGGCCTGGCAGCAGCTATGGGAGGCCCGTAATCTGCCAGCACCCTATGTCAAAAAATTCTACACACCAGCAGTGTGTGAGACCTGAAAGTGGCACATGGCAGAGTGTGGCGATGGAGACAGCAGCAATGGGAGGCCGTACAGGGACCCATGAGAGACTCTGGACTTGGCAGCAGCATGAGGAGGCGGTATAGGGGCCCATGGCAGATTAGGGGCCTGGCAGCAGCTATGGGAGGCCCGTAATCTGCCAGCACCCTATGACAAAAAATGGAACACACCAGCAGTGTGAGGAGACCTGAAAGTGGCACATGTTTGGGGCATGATTCATGGCGGATTTAGTCAGTTGTGTCAGGAACTGGTGGTTTGAAATCCAGACTAATCCACGCCTGATTCATTTTCACAAACGTCAGTCTCTCCACACTTTGGGTGGACAGTCGTGTCCTCCGCGGAGTTGCAATACCTCCTGCCGCACTAAACACGCGCTCCGATGCCACGCTACTGGCCGGGCATGACAGCCTTTCAAGGGCAAATTCAGCTAGTTGGGGCCAAAGGTCAAGTTTCGTTGCCCAGTAGTCAAGGGGATTGTCTACCTCGGTTGGCAGGGTGCTGTCCAAGTAGGCCTAAGCCTGTTGTTTGAGGTCCTGCTCCAGGTCCACCTGATGCTGCTGCTGCTGCTGCTGCTGCGGCTGGTTAGTAGTTTCCTCACTGCGCTGGTGAAGAAAGCTACTCATCATCGACTGCAGACTGAGGCAGCCGCTGCTGGTGGAGCTGCCACTGCTCCTACCACCCCACCCCTCCCCTGCTGCCATGGCAGCGGAACGCGAGCGCACAGGGCCCACAGTGTCTGAGGATGGACGTTGGCGCAGACAGGCAGAGACCAGCTGACTACATAGGTGGTTTTTATAGTACGTTATTTTGGCCTCCCTCTCAGCAGGTGTGAAAAAGGCCACCATTTTTGAACGGTAGCGAGGGTCCAACAAGGTGGACAGCCAAAAGTCATCCCTCTGTCTGATGGTTATTATTCGGCTGTCGCTACGCAAGCAAGCGAGCATGCTATGGGCCATTTGTGCCAAGGAATGCGAGGGACTCCCTGCCTCCATCTCCACAGCATACTGCCACGGTGCGTCTGGGTCCTCTGTCTCCTCTTCCTCCTCCTCTACCAGATGCTCCTGCTCCTCCACTCCTGTCCGCTGAGTGGAAAAACCACCCATTTCACTCAATAATTCCTGAGCACCAATGTCCTCCTCTACCTCCTCCTCTTCTTCCTGTCCTGCCCCCACAGGGGTCATGTGGCGTTGAGATCTGTGCGCCACGTCTACCGCACCCTGACCAGCCATTGTTAACAGCATTTGTTCCAGGACGTGCAACAGAGGAATGACGTCGTTCATCCCATAGTCCTGCCGACTCACGAATAGCGTGGCCTCCTTAAAGGTCCTGAGCAAGCGCAGGTGTCACGCATGAGCTGCCAATGGCTGACATCTAAGTTACACAGGGAATACCTTTATCCGCTTTTAACATCAGGAAATCTGTGATGGCCTTTTGCTGTTCGTAAAGGCGGTCTAACATATGTAGGGTTGAATTCCACCTTGTTGCAACGTCACAGCATGAGGAGTCGGTATAGGGGCCCATGGCAGATTAGGGGCCTGGCAGCAGCTATGGGAGGCCCGTAATCTGCCAGCACCCTATGTCAAAAAATTCAACACACCAGCAGTGTGAGGAGACCTGAAAGTGGCACATGGCAGAGTGTGGCGATGGAGACAGCAGCAATGGGAGGCCGTACAGGGACCCATGAGAGACTCTGGACCTGGCAGCAGCATGAGGAGGCGGTATATAGGGGCCTATGGCAGATTAGGGGCCTGGCAGCAGCTATAGGAGGCCCGTAATCTCCCAGCACCCTATGTCAAAAAATTCAACGCACCAGCAGTGTGAGGAGACCTGAAAGTGGCACATGGCAGAGTGTGGCGATGGAGACAGCAGCAATGGGAGGCCGTACAGGGACCCATGACAGACTCTGGACCTGGCAGCAGCATGAGGAGGCGGTATATAGGGGCCCATGGCAGATTAGGGGCCTGGCAGCAGCTATGGGAGGCCCGTAATCTGCCAGCACCCTATGTCAAAAAATTCTACACACCAGCAGTGTGTGAGGAGACCTGAAAGTGGCACATGGCAGAGTGTGGCGATGGAGACAGCAGCAATGGGAGGCCGTACAGGGACCCATGAGAGACTCTGGACCTGGCAGCAGCATGAGGAAGCGGTATATAGGGGCCTATGGCAGATTAGGGGCCTGGCAGCAGCTATAGGAGGCCCATAATCTGCCAGCACCCTATGTCAAAAAATTCAACACACCAGCAGTGTGAGGAGACCTGAAAGTGGCACATGGCATGAGAGACTCTGGACCTGGCAGCAGCATGAGGAAGCGGTATATAGGGGCCTATGGCAGATTAGGGGCCTGGCAGCAGCTATAGGAGGCCCATAATCTGCCAGCACCCTATGTCAAAAAATTCAACACACCAGCAGTGTGAGGAGACCTGAAAGTGGCACATGGCATGAGAGACTCTGGACCTGGCAGCAGCATGAGGAAGCGGTATATAGGGGCCTATGGCAGATTAGGGGCCTGGCAGCAGCTATGGGAGGCCCATAATCTGCCAGCACCCTATGTCAAAAAATTCTACACACCAGCAGTGTGTGAGGAGACCTGAAAGTGGCACATGGCAGAGTGTGGCGATGGAGACAGCAGCAATGGGAGGCCGTACAGGGACCCATGAGAGACTCTGGACCTGGCAGCAGCATGAGGAGGCGGTATATAGGGGCCTATGGCAGATTAGGGGCCTGGCAGCAGCTATAGGAGGCCCGTAATCTGCCAGCACCCTATGTCAAAAAATTCAACGCACCAGCAGTGTGAGGAGACCTGAAAGTGGCACATGGCAGAGTGTGGCGATGGAGACAGCAGCAATGGGAGGCCGTACAGGGACCCATGACAGACTCTGGACCTGGCAGCAGCATGAGGAGGCGGTATATAGGGGCCTATGGCAGATTAGGGGCCTGGCAGCAGCTATGGGAGGCCCGTAATCTGCCAGCACCCTATGTCAAAAAATTCTACACACCAGCAGTGTGTGAGGAGACCTGAAAGTGGCACATGGCAGAGTGTGGCGATGGAGACAGCAGCAATGGGAGGCCGTACAGGGACCCATGAGAGACTCTGGACCTGGCAGCAGCATGAGGAAGCGGTATATAGGGGCCTATGGCAGATTAGGGGCCTGGCAGCAGCTATAGGAGGCCCATAATCTGCCAGCACCCTATGTCAAAAAATTCAACACACCAGCAGTGTGAGGAGACCTGAAAGTGGCACATGGCATGAGAGACTCTGGACCTGGCAGCAGCATGAGGAAGCGGTATATAGGGGCCTATGGCAGATTAGGGGCCTGGCAGCAGCTATAGGAGGCCCATAATCTGCCAGCACCCTATGTCAAAAAATTCAACACACCAGCAGTGTGAGGAGACCTGAAAGTGGCACATGGCATGAGAGACTCTGGACCTGGCAGCAGCATGAGGAAGCGGTATATAGGGGCCTATGGCAGATTAGGGGCCTGGCAGCAGCTATGGGAGGCCCGTAATCTGCCAGCACCCTATGTCAAAAAATTCTACACACCAGCAGTGTGTGAGGAGACCTGAAAGTGGCACATGGCAGAGTGTGGCGATGGAGACAGCAGCAATGGGAGGCCGTACAGGGACCCATGACAGACTCTGGACCTGGCAGCAGCATGAGGAGGCGGTATATAGGGGCCCATGGCAGATTAGGGGCCTGGCAGCAGCAATGGGAGGCCCGTAATCTGCCAGCACCCTATGTCAAAAAATTCTACACACCAGCAGTGTGAGGAGACCTGAAAGTGGCACATGGCAGAGTGTGGCGATGGAGACAGCAGCAATGGGAGGCCGTACAGGGACCCATGACAGACTCTGGACCTGGCAGCAGCATGAGGAGGCGGTATATAGGGGCCCATGGCAGATTAGGGGCCTGGCAGCAGCAATGGGAGGCCCGTAATCTGCCAGCACCCTATGTCAAAAAATTCTACACACCAGCAGTGTGAGGAGACCTGAAAGTGGCACATGGCAGAGTGTGGCGATGGAGACAGCAGCAATGGGAGGCCGTACAGGGACCCATGACAGACTCTGGACCTGGCAGCAGCATGAGGAGGCGGTATATAGGGGCCTATGGCAGATTAGGGGCCTGGCAGCAGCTATGGGAGGCCCTTAATCTGCCAGCACCCTATGTCAAAAAATTCTACACACCAGCAGTGTGTGAGGAGACCTGAAAGTGGCACATGGCAGAGTGTGGCGATGGAGACAGCAGCAATGGGAGGCCGTACAGGGACCCATGAGAGACTCTGGACCTGGCAGCAGCATGAGGAGGCGGTATATAGGGGCCTATGGCAGATTAGGGGCCTGGCAGCAGCTATGGGAGGCCCGTAATCTGCCAGCACCCTATGTCAAAAAATTCTACACACCAGCAGTGTGTGAGGAGACCTGAAAGTGGCACATGGCAGAGTGTGGCGATGGAGACAGCAGCAATGGGAGGCCATACAGGGACCCATGACAGACTCTGGACCTGGCAGCAGCATGAGGAGGCGGTATATAGGGGCCTATGGCAGATTAGGGGCCTGGCAGCAGCTATAGGAGGCCCGTAATCTGCCAGCACCCTATGTCAAAAAATTCTACACACCAGCAGTGTGTGAGGAGACCTGAAAGTGGCACATGGCAGAGTGTGGCGATGGAGACAGCAGCAATGGGAGGCCGTACAGGGACCCATGACAGACTCTGGACCTGGCAGCAGCATGAGGAGGCGGTATATAGGGGCCCATGGCAGATTAGGGGCCTGGCAGCAGCAATGGGAGGCCCGTAATCTGCCAGCACCCTATGTCAAAAAAATTCTACACACCAGCAGTGTGAGGAGACCTGAAAGTGGCACATGGCAGAGTGTGGCGATGGAGACAGCAGCAATGGGAGGCCGTACAGGGACCCATGACAGACTCTGGACCTGGCAGCAGCATGAGGAGGCGGTATATAGGGGCCTATGGCAGATTAGGGGCCTGGCAGCAGCTATGGGAGGCCCGTAATCTGCCAGCACCCTATGTCAAAAAATTCTACACACCAGCAGTGTGTGAGGAGACCTGAAAGTGGCACATGGCAGAGTGTGGCGATGGAGACAGCAGCAATGGGAGGCCGTACAGGGACCCATGAGAGACTCTGGACCTGGCAGCAGCATGAGGAAGCGGTATATAGGGGCCTATGGCAGATTAGGGGCCTGGCAGCAGCTATAGGAGGCCCATAATCTGCCAGCACCCTATGTCAAAAAATTCAACACACCAGCAGTGTGAGGAGACCTGAAAGTGGCACATGGCATGAGAGACTCTGGACCTGGCAGCAGCATGAGGAAGCGGTATATAGGGGCCTATGGCAGATTAGGGGCCTGGCAGCAGCTATAGGAGGCCCATAATCTGCCAGCACCCTATGTCAAAAAATTCAACACACCAGCAGTGTGAGGAGACCTGAAAGTGGCACATGGCATGAGAGACTCTGGACCTGGCAGCAGCATGAGGAAGCGGTATATAGGGGCCTATGGCAGATTAGGGGCCTGGCAGCAGCAATGGGAGGCCCGTAATCTGCCAGCACCCTATGTCAAAAAATTCTACACACCAGCAGTGTGAGGAGACCTGAAAGTGGCACATGGCAGAGTGTGGCGATGGAGACAGCAGCAATGGGAGGCCGTACAGGGACCCATGACAGACTCTGGACCTGGCAGCAGCATGAGGAGGCGGTATATAGGGGCCTATGGCAGATTAGGGGCCTGGCAGCAGCTATGGGAGGCCCGTAATCTGCCAGCACCCTATGTCAAAAAACTGAACACACCAGCAGTGTGTGAGGAGACCTGAAAGTGGCACATGGCAGAGTGTGGCGATGGAGACAGCAGCAATGGGAGGTCTCCCATTGTCCCAACATGGCCCAAATAGTCCCAACATGGGCCCCCTGGCCACGCTTGACTTTCTGGCCACATAGTCGACATACGGCTACGTTTACTTCCTCGGGCGGCTTGACGAAAAATTGCCACACCGCCGAGTAGGAAACTTTGCCCCCGATACTCCTCACTGGCTGACTGCTGCTTCCTCCGTGCACACCGGCACCACTACTGGCTGTGGTGGTAGGCTGCAGTGGAGCTGGTGCTCTACTCCGTGGCCGTTTGGCTCCACTGACACTGCTTCCACTGACACTGCTGCGACCCTCCTGCTGTCTCCTGGGCAACCCACCGACTGTTTCGCTCACTGCCAAGCTGCCACCCTCTTCTCCTGATGATGCGGAAGAAATTGCCTGATGACGACGAGGCTGCCAAGTGCGATCAACCTCCTCATCATCAAGTAGGGTCTCCGCCTCACTACTAGCCCCCTCGGCTGCGTCTGGGTCAGGAGACAGACCTGTCTCTAGACCGGCTACCGGGCCACTCTCCTCGCCACTACTTCTTCGCCTAGCTGCTGAAAAGGCGGATGTCTCCCCCCGTTCCTGACCGCCCTCTGTTAGCTCTTCCTCACTGTACAGTGGGGCTGAGCCCACAGCATGCGATACTTCGCTTGGTGAGGGAACACCAAAGGACAGGGGCAGGTAGAGGACACGTGATTTCAGTGGGCTAGGTCCCGGGCCATGCCAACTAACGGTTGTGTCTGACGTACCCACCGACCGTTGGCTGTAGGTGTCAGAGGTGACCTGGGAAGAGGAAGACGACCGAGCCAACCAATCGACGACGGCAGGGTTGTCGGTGGAGACACGACCGCTGGATGACACCGGGAGCACTGGCCTCTGGCTGCGAATAGTGCTGCCTCGACCCCTTCCTCTGCTGCCACGTCTGCTCGCTCCTAAAACATTGCCTCCTCTGCCACTCCTCTGCATGTTGTCTGACATACTCTTTAATTAAACGATTATGTGTCCCTGAGTAACAATTCTGTGTCCCTGAGTAACAATTCTGTGTCTGTGCGAGTAACAATTCTGTGGCCCTAAGTAACAGTTCTGTGGCCCTCAGTAACAATTCTGTGTCCCTGATTAACGTTTCTGTGGCCCCAAGTAACAGTTCTGTGGCCCTCAGTAACAATTCTGTGTCTGTGCGAGTAACAATTCTGTGGCCCTAAGTAAAGTTTCTGTGGCCCTAAGTAACAATTCTCTGGCACTCAGTAACAATTCTGTCTGTCCCTGAGTAACAATTCTCTGGCACTCAGTAACAATTCTGTCTGTCCCTGAGTAAAAATTCTGTGGCCCTAAGTAAAGTTTCTGGGGCCCTGAGTAACAATTATCTGGCACTCAGTAACAATTCTGTCTGTCCCTGAGTAACAATTCTCTGGCACTCAGTAACAATTCTGTCTGTCCCTGAGTAAAAATTCTCTGGCCCTAAGTAAAGTTTCTGTGGCCCTGAGTAACAATTCTCTGGCACTCCGTAACAATTCTGTCTGTCCCTGAGTAACAATTCTCTGGCACTCAGTAACAATTCTGTCTGTCCCTGAGTAAAAATTCTGTGGCCCTAATTAAAGTTTCTGTGGCCCTAAGTAACAATTCTCTGGCACTCAGTAACAATTCTGTCTGTCCCTGAGTAACAATTCTCTGGCACTCGGTAACAATTCTGTCTGTCCCTGAGTAACAATTCTCTGGCACTCAGTAACAATTCTGTCTGTCCCTGAGTAAAAATTCTGTGGCCCTAATTAAAGTTTCTGTGGCCCTAAGTAACAATTCTCTGGCACTCAGTAACAATTCTGTCTGTCCCTGAGTAACAATTCTCTGGCACTCCGTAACAATTCTGTCTGTCCCTGAGTAAAAATTCTGTGGCCCTAAGTAAAGTTTCTGTGGCCCTGAGTAACAATTCTCTGGCACTCCGTAACAATTCTGTCTGTCCCTGAGTATGAATTCCGTGGCCCTAACTAGCGTTTCTTTGTCCCTAAGTAAAGTTTCTGTGGCCCTCAGTAACAGTTCTGTGTCTGTGCGAGTAACAATTCTGTGTCTGTGCGAGTAACAATTCTGTGGCCCTAAGTAAAGTTTCTGTGGCCCTAAGTAACAATTCTCTGGCACTCCGTAACAATTCTGTCTGTCCCTGAGTAACAATTCTCTGGCACTCAGTAACAATTCTGTCTGTCCCTGAGTAAAAATTCTGTGGCCCTAAGTAAAGTTTCTGTGGCCCTGAGTAACAATTCTCTGGCACTCCGTAACAATTCTGTCTGTCCCTGAGTAACAATTCTCTGGCACTGAGTAACAATTCTGTCTGTCCCTGAGTAAAAATTCTGTGGCCCTAAGTAAAGTTTCTGTGGCCCAGAGTAACAATTCTCTGGCACTCCGTAACAATTCTGTCTGTCCCTGAGTATGAATTCTGTGGCCCTAACTAGCGTTTCTTTGTCCCTAAGTAACAGCTCTGTGGCCCTGAGTAACAATTCTGTGTCTGTGCGAGTAACAATTCTGTGGCCCTAAGTAACAGTTCTGTGGCCCTCAGTAACAGTTCTGTGTCTGTGCGAGTAACAATTCTGTGTCTGTGCGAGTAACAATTCTGTGGCCCTAAGTAACAGTTCTGTGGCCTTCAGTAACAATTCTGTGTCTGTGCGAGTAACAATTCTGTGTCTGTGCGAGTAACAATTCTGTGGCCCTAAGTAAAGTTTCTGTGGCCCTAAGTAACAATTCTCTGGCACTCAGTAACAATTCTGTCTGTCCCTGAGTAACAATTCTCTGGCACTCAGTAACAATTCTGTCTGTCCCTGAGTAAAAATTCTGTGGCCCTAAGTAAAGTTTCTGGGGCCCTGAGTAACAATTCTCTGGCACTCAGTAACAATTCTGTCTGTCCCTGAGTAACAATTCTCTGGCACTGAGTAACAATTCTGTCTGTCCCTGAGTAAAAATTCTGTGGCCCTAAGTAAAGTTTCTGTGGCCCTAAGTAACAATTCTCTGGCACTCAGTAACAATTCTGTCTGTCCCTGAGTAACAATTCTCTGGCACTCAGTAACAATTCTGTCTGTCCCTGAGTAAAAATTCTGTGGCCCTAATTAAAGTTTCTGTGGCCCTAAGTAACAATTCTCTGGCACTCAGTAACAATTCTGTCTGTCCCTGAGTAACAATTCTCTGACACTCCGTAACAATTCTGTCTGTCCCTGAGTAACAATTCTCTGGCACTCAGTAACAATTCTGTCTGTCCCTGAGTAAAAATTCTGTGGCCCTAAGTAAAGTTTCTGTGGCCCTGAGTAACAATTCTCTGGCACTCCGTAACAATTCTGTCTGTCCCTGAGTATGAATTCCGTGGCCCTAACTAGCGTTTCTTTGTCCCTAAGTAAAGTTTCTGTGGCCCTCAGTAACAGTTCTGTGTCTGTGCGAGTAACAATTCTGTGTCTGTGCGAGTAACAATTCTGTGGCCCTAAGTAAAGTTTCTGTGGCCCTAAGTAACAATTCTCTGGCACTCCGTAACAATTCTGTCTGTCCCTGAGTAACAATTCTCTGGCACTCAGTAACAATTCTGTCTGTCCCTGAGTAAAAATTCTGTGGCCCTAAGTAAAGTTTCTGTGGCCCTGAGTAACAATTCTCTGGCACTCCGTAACAATTCTGTCTGTCCCTGAGTAACAATTCTCTGGCACTCAGTAACAATTCTGTCTGTCCCTGAGTAAAAATTCTGTGGCCCTAAGTAAAGTTTCTGTGGCCCTGAGTAACAATTCTCTGGCACTCCGTAACAATTCTGTCTGTCCCTGAGTAACAATTCTCTGGCACTCCGTAACAATTCTGTCTGTCCCTGAGTATGAATTCTGTGGCCCTAACTAGCGTTTCTTTGTCCCTAAGTAACAGTTCTGTGGCCCTGAGTAACAATTCTGTGTCTGTGCGAGTAACAATTCTGTGGCCCTAAGTAACAGTTCTGTGGCCCTCAGTAACAGTTCTGTGTCTGTGCGAGTAACAATTCTGTGTCTGTGCGAGTAACAATTCTGTGGCCCTAAGTAACAGTTCTGTGGCCTTCAGTAACAATTCTGTGTCTGTGCGAGTAACAATTCTGTGTCTGTGCGAGTAACAATTCTGTGGCCCTAAGTAAAGTTTCTGTGGCCCTAAGTAACAATTCTCTGGCACTCAGTAACAATTCTGTCTGTCCCTGAGTAACAATTCTCTGGCACTCAGTAACAATTCTGTCTGTCCCTGAGTAAAAATTCTGTGGCCCTAAGTAAAGTTTCTGGGGCCCTGAGTAACAATTCTCTGGCACTCAGTAACAATTCTGTCTGTCCCTGAGTAACAATTCTCTGGCACTGAGTAACAATTCTGTCTGTCCCTGAGTAAAAATTCTGTGGCCCTAAGTAAAGTTTCTGTGGCCCTAAGTAACAATTCTCTGGCACTCAGTAACAATTCTGTCTGTCCCTGAGTAACAATTCTCTGGCACTCAGTAACAATTCTGTCTGTCCCTGAGTAAAAATTCTGTGGCCCTAATTAAAGTTTCTGTGGCCCTAAGTAACAATTCTCTGGCACTCAGTAACAATTCTGTCTGTCCCTGAGTAACAATTCTCTGACACTCCGTAACAATTCTGTCTGTCCCTGAGTAACAATTCTCTGGCACTCAGTAACAATTCTGTCTGTCCCTGAGTAAAAATTCTGTGGCCCTAAGTAAAGTTTCTGTGGCCCTGAGTAACAATTCTCTGGCACTCCGTAACAATTCTGTCTGTCCCTGAGTATGAATTCCGTGGCCCTAACTAGCGTTTCTTTGTCCCTAAGTAAAGTTTCTGTGGCCCTCAGTAACAGTTCTGTGTCTGTGCGAGTAACAATTCTGTGTCTGTGCGAGTAACAATTCTGTGGCCCTAAGTAAAGTTTCTGTGGCCCTAAGTAACAATTCTCTGGCACTCCGTAACAATTCTGTCTGTCCCTGAGTAACAATTCTCTGGCACTCAGTAACAATTCTGTCTGTCCCTGAGTAAAAATTCTGTGGCCCTAAGTAAAGTTTCTGTGGCCCTGAGTAACAATTCTCTGGCACTCCGTAACAATTCTGTCTGTCCCTGAGTAACAATTCTCTGGCACTCAGTAACAATTCTGTCTGTCCCTGAGTAAAAATTCTGTGGCCCTAAGTAAAGTTTCTGTGGCCCAGAGTAACAATTCTCTGGCACTCCGTAACAATTCTGTCTGTCCCTGAGTATGAATTCTGTGGTCCTAACTAGCGTTTCTTTGTCCCTAAGTAACAGTTCTGTGGCCCTGAGTAACAATTCTGTGTCTGTGCGAGTAACAATTCTGTGGCCCTAAGTAACAGTTCTGTGGCCCTCAGTAACAGTTCTGTGTCTGTGCGAGTAACAATTCTGTGTCTGTGCAAGTAACAATTCTGTGGCCCTAAGTAACAGTTCTGTGGCCTTCAGTAACAATTCTGTGTCTGTGCGAGTAACAATTCTGTGTCTGTGCGAGTAACAATTCTGTGGCCCTAAGTAAAGTTTCTGTGGCCCTAAGTAACAATTCTCTGGCACTCAGTAACAATTCTGTCTGTCCCTGAGTAACAATTCTCTGGCACTGAGTAACAATTCTGTCTGTCCCTGAGTAAAAATTCTGTGGCCCTAATTAAAGTTTCTGTGGCCCTAAGTAACAATTCTCTAGCACTCAGTAACAATTCTGTCTGTCCCTGAGTAACAATTCTCTGGCACTCAGTAACAATTCTGTCTGTCCCTGAGTAACAATTCTGTGGCCCTAATAACGTTTCTGTGGCCCTAAGTAACAATTCTCTGGCACTGAGTAACAATTCTGTCTGTCCCTGATTATGAATTCTGTGGCCCTAACTAGCGTTTCTTTGTCCCTAAATAACGATTCTGTGGCCCTCATTAACAAGTCTGTGTCCCTGAGTAATGGTTCTCTGTCCCTAAGTAACTTTTCTCTGTCCCCAATTATCGTTTCTGTGGCCCTAACTCTGTCCCTGTCCCTAGTACAGAGCGGTCTGCCTCTGTTCAATAACTGCAGGCAAATGAAGAATTCCAAAATGGCCGCTATTTATAGCTCGACCATTACACAGTGCTGGCTGGCTGGCTGCTGATAGGCTGATGCAATCACATGTAGTTGAGGAATGCATTATGGGTCAGCGCGCCTTGTCTGCGCGCCTTCCCAGACATCCCCGCTCCGTCGCCGCACATGTCAGCCGCCATTTTCTGAAAAATTTCGATTCGCGCGTCCGAATTAGGCTATTTTTCGGATTCGGCACGAATCGAAATTTTTCCGATATTCGACTCGAATTCCACTTCGGATACTTCGATTCGCTCATCTCTAGTAACCACATACAACCCAGCACTAGAGGGAATAAGAAAAATAATCAAAGATTTACAACCCATCATAACAGAGGATGGAACTCTGAAAGAAATATTCCAGCAACTACCAATACTGGCCTTCAGACAACCCCCCAACCTCAGAAATAAACTAATCAGTACGAAACCTTCTTCTGATTATGATGTCACAAATAATGGAAGCAAACCCTGCAATAAAATACGCTGCAAACTGTGCAACCAAATCAATCCATCAAAAAGTGTCAGACACTCAAAAGGGATCTTTAATATCTCCGGATCATACAGCTGCACCTCCAGTAATGTTGTGTACCTTATCCAGTGCAGAAAATGTAACAAAGGATCCTATGTTGGTGAAACAGGACAGAAGTTGCAAACAAGGATGAATTTGCACAGACATACCATCAAGGAACATAAAGAAGATGACTTTTGCAAACCTGTGGGACACCATTTCGCACAACCAGGCCACAATATGGAAGACCTCAATATTTTAGTTCTTAAAAGAAATTTCAAATCCATCCAAGAAAGAAAAACCTTTGAACGAAGAATGATAATTCTATTTGACACAAGAGATAATGGCCTCAATTTGGACATGGAATTCCTCACTCATTATCCAACAGTTTTATCACCTCAAGCATCACTGACTCTATGAGTGTAGTCTCCCCCCTTTCCCAGACTTTGCTTTTGCTGTGTCTTATCTCATCTGTTCTCTTTTTTTTTTTTCCTTCCAACTCCAAAACATCTCTTCTAACCCTTTGTGATCAGTACTGCTTTGACCTGAAGAAGGGGACACTCCCCAAAAGCTTGTCCTTAAAATTGTTTGTTAGTGCAAATAAAAAAAGTATCACGGACAGTACTCAATTGTTTCTTTGATAACACTTAGAAATTGCTTATTTCTGTCTAGAGCTTGTGTAAAGGACAGGACAGTTGTGTGCAAGCGCATGTAAAGTGCAGGGGGACTCTGTACTCCCCTCTAAAACATGTAGTCTACTACCAGTGTTCATGATGTGGTCACCATGCTTTGTGGTAAAATGGACCTGTGTTTTCCTTGCCCCAGTTTGGGGGTATTAGGAGAGATTTTCAATATTTTTAACTTTGCCATGGCCAGTCCCAAGCCCGTGCTGCGAAAAGAGAGATGGGTGCTAGGAAAGCAAACCAGGCCTATAAAAACTGTTTACAGTTTGGGAATGTTTAGTGACAGCGAGGTAATGGTCTGTCTTGGGAAAGATCGATGACACTGAGTCAATGAAGACCACACTAAGCATGGTTATTTCTGAGAGCAATGGCACAGAGCTTATTCCATAACACTTGTAAGATGCTTATTGCAATCTAGAGTTGCTCCAAAGGTTGTACCTGAAGGTTGTGTGCAAGCGCAAGTAAAGTGCAGGGGCAGTTTCTGCTCCCCTCCAAAACAGGTTGACTACTTACCACTGTTCATCATCTTGTCCACCATGCTTTGTGGCTAAATGGACCTGTGTGTTCCTTGCCCCAGTTTGGGGGTATTAGGAGAAATGATCCATATTTTTAACTCTGCCATGGCTGGTCCCAAGCCCGTGCTGCGAAAAGAGGAGGGTTGGGTGCTGGGACAGCAATCCAGCCCTATAAAAACCATTTACAGAGCAGTTGGAATTGTTTAGTGACACTGAGGTAATGGTATGTCTTGGAAAAGTTCGATGACACTGAGGCAATGAAGACTACACTAAACACGGTTGGTTCTGAGAGCACTAGCCCAGACCTTATTCCATAACACTTGGAAGTTGCTTATTGCAACAAAGTGATATTTATGCGTATTAACAGACCATTTTGATGAAAATATTATTATGAGGGAAAATAAACACAGTTAAAACAACTCATGCAGTGTAGTAAACTAACTCTTATATTGTACCACAAGGTGGCAGCATTTACCAGTACCAAATGCTATATCTCAGGAGCCTGGGAAATACCTTATTTAGTGCTGTTTATTATCAGCATTGTAGAAAAAAAAGAATGAAAGCAATCAAATGTGCTTACTGGGATGATAAATGCATACATTGCAGAGTCCACCACTCTTTTAAAGTCATTTCTTCCCTTGTAGCCTCTACGTCCCCTTCAGAGACACTTCTTAATCTGCAGTCTCTGTGTCTCTTCATTCTGCGGTGTCAATTCCCCATCCAAAGTTATTGTTCATTAATTATCCATCCGGAGACTATGATCAGTCTGTGGTGTTCCCAACACCACAATCATTCTAGGCTCTGAAATGCCCCCATCACAATGTAGAGATGCTATATTCCTCACTCTTAAAGCACTTTTTTTAAATAATAAACATAATAAAAATAAAAAACATGTTATACTTACCAGCTCTGTTCAATGGTATTGCACAGAGCGGCCCCGCCAACACTGTCCTCTCCTCCTCTTCTGCGTCTGCCCCCATAGGAAGCCACTTTCTATGTGGGCAGATGTGCAAGCTCGATCCTGACCCAGGATGTGTGCTTCTATTGCCATGCACAGCGCAGCTCAGCCCTACTTCCTCTTCATAGCATTTGATTGACACCAGCAAGAGCCAATGGTTCCCCTTGCTCTCACTGAGTCCTGTGAGGAGATAGAGAGAGCAGAGCACTGCTGCTCTCGGACACAGTACTGTCTTTGGATCGAGCTTAGGTAAGTGTTTACGGGGGGCTGGGGGGATCTGACCATGAAAGGTTTTGCCTCACTTTGCCACCACATTTCATCCAGAGATATTCCTCACACTGCAGTGTCCATTCTTGTAGTGCTACCCCCTTGAGAGCCGCTGGTTTTGGGCCCCCATTTTATTTCTTGCACAGCCAGACAACACACATTTTCCAAACACAAGAAACAGTCTATTGGCTTGGCTTTTAGGATTTATTAGGGCATTTAACTTGGATAGGATAAAGGGGTTATGGGATGCCAATTTAACTGAAGAATAACAAAATTAGGACAGTTTCCTTCTCTAGCACACTGCAAAATGACAGATATTTGACTGTGTTCCAGCCAGAACCACAACAGTCTTTAGGAATGTAATCCCCTCCTAGGAATTAGTTGTCCCCTTAGTGGATTTTCAGCAAAGTGACAACTTGTAGGACTCTTTTTCCCCTTAGTGAACAAAATACCAGCCCACCTGACTACATTATCTGATCCCAGGGCAAGGGATTGGGTAAGCGTTAAACTGTGCCCTGAAGACTTGCCAATAATTTGCACCCAGCAGGCTCCTCCCTTACAGGCCCTGAGGGTGCAGATGTGTTCACACTGTCCTTGTCCTGCAGCTGTGGATAGAACTGCTTTCAGGCCTTCTGCTGGGCTGGTTCTTTTGCAGGCTTTCATTTCCTGGTGGACTGCAGGGCAGTGGAGTTCCTTCAGTCTTCCTCCTTCATCCAACCTGGAGGCAGAACCCCCCTCCCCCCTTCTCTGGGGCCTCCTCCCAGGCTATACAGCAGTACTTCACTCCTCCATCTTCCCCCCGACTCCCCTGCTGGCCAGGCTCTGTCATATTTATGGGCCAATGTGCCACACTGCCAGGCCTCCTGCCTGGGATTGATCAGACTCCCATAAATATGCAGGTCATCCCCTCCTTACCTCCGCCCACTGACTTCTAGAAGCTTCTACAAGCATCTAGAGCAGGGGGAGGTACCAGAAGACTGACATGTAGAGCCCTCCAGCTTAACCTGAAGTAACCCTCTGTCTAAACTCAGGCTTCTAGCAAGCCTCTAACTACACTCAACAAACTATATACACTAGAGGGTGCTACATTCCCATGACAGAGATTGTACTCACTTTACTTACAAGGGGGACAGCAACTCCATGGACCACAGCGTTAAACACCATTGTCTTTCTCTTCTATTGAAGCTAGTAAGCATTTTAGTGTTGGATACAAGTTTGTACTAGGCCTCATTATATAACCCTATATAATCCTATTGTCAGGGATCTGGGTATGACCAGAAATGTGTGGGAACACAGGCGTGGTCAGGGCTGGAGAGGTGGAATGGTCAGGCAGGCCGTATGGGTCTGTAATGCACCGTCTGGCGGTACCTCTAGCAACCCATAGAATAGGATTCCCCAAAGTGCGGAGTCTAAGTCCCAGTCTGCTTGTTCACCAGGGCCCCTGATGGTGGGGATGGACTTGGAGCAGACAGAGACCAGGTCGAGGCCCCTGAGTACACCCACCCGTGGTAGAGGGATCCGCCAGAGGTATATTCTGGAGGAGAGCCTGACATGAAGAGGCGGATGGGTCCGTGCAGGATGGATGGATGGCTCAGCAGAAACGTAGTCAGACAGGCCGGGTCGGTAACGGTGGGGACAGTGCAGTACAAGGCAACAGGCACAGAATAGTCGGGTCACTCGCCGGGTCAGTAACAGGAGATCAAATCCAATGAGGGTATCCAAGAGAAGTCAGACAGGCCAGGGCTCAGGGCAGGAGAAGTCAGCAGAGGTCAGGATCAAAGCAGGGTCAGCAACAAATCAGATAGGCAGGAACACAGGATACCAGGTACAGGGGCTCATGGGAAACAAACACCAAGATCCTGACTGCAGGTCTAGCCATTGCTTAAATACACCTCCTGCAATCAGCCTCAGGTGATGGCTTGATTGCAGGAGTGAGATTCTGGCTGCTGAGAGCACCCTCCGGCCAGCACTGGTACTGCAGCCCACAAGGCAGGTGAGTCCCACCACCAGTGGCGAGTCCATTCCTGACACCTATCCTAATTTGGGGTGACCAGATGTTCCTGACTTCTGGGGCAGTCCCCAGTTTCAGAAGACTGTCCTTGGGAAAAGACTGTCCCTGGACTCATCCTCATCTCCAGTAGCATCCAAAACATTTCCAGTGGGCAGTCCCACATCTGCTCACGTGTGCTGTGAGCTCTTGCACAGATGTACGCTTAAGTACGCCCATGTGAAAGAGACCTTACTACAGAATCTTGGCAGTGTGCCAGCTTTCTAATGAAAACACTCAGCAGGTGATTGTGCGCTGTAAAAAAATAGACTGAAACCTGACTTTAGTGTCTCTGTTGTGATCACTGAGGATCTTTGAAGACAAATTATTTCACAATAAAAGCAGCTAGAGAGGTCAGTGTGGGCTTATTTTAAAGTCCTATTCACACTTGATTCATTTGAAGGTTGAAGTGTGCAGATTCAAAATGCTCAGTATTCAAAATCCCATTTATTTCAGTGCTGACTGTTTACATATCAGCATTCAGGCACATGTAGCTTGATGCCTGACACTCAAAAAAAACCCACACGAGCTACTTTTGAAGTTGAAAGAGATGTTTTTGGCTCCAGAGACTTGAATGGGAACTCCCAAAAACAGACAAATCAAGTGTTTCTGTGTGTTTTTCAAGCGTTTCTTTAGCCTGTAATACTTTCCACTTGCTAAAACAAAAAAAGGCTGAAGCTTGACTGTAAAAAGCTTGCAATATGCTTCTAAGCCACTCATCTACGAGTGTAAGTACACATGAAAATGGTCAACAAAAATATGCATGAAAACTTCTTAAAAATGACTTTGCTCAGGTGTAAATGCAGCCTAACAGAAAGCAATGGGGAAATGATTTGTGATTTCAAAACCTGTGCTGTAAATTTTGAAGATGAATTTCTCCACAATGCCAATAGAAGCACTTGGGAGCTTAAAGTGCTTGCAATGTTAAAAATATGTAAATGCTTTAATGTGCAGGTGATCACCTGAACTGCAGAGTAAAACAACTTCAGTCTGCTAAAACTACATTCGTTTATATTTTTCAAGTAAATCTTGCCCAGACTAGGTATTTCCATGAAAGCAACAGTTTCAAAGTGGCGGGGGGGGGGGGGGCTTTTGATGCGTGCACACACCTAATTTAGTCTTAAAATCTGTCTAAGATTAACCTAAGCCTTTACTGACATTAAGCCAGACCTCTCCCTGAGAGCCACACGCTGTCTTTCAACTGTCCAGGTCAGGTGCATTTTCAAAACTTTAGAGACAACACATCATTTGTCAAATACAGAAGTACATCAAACTCCTCACCATATATATATGATTACTTTGTAATGTGTTTGTATATCATAACAGCACTGCTGAGTAATTTACCGGAAAACAGACAAGTCTGAGTTGCTTGGCTTGATGACAGCAGGCCAGAATCCAGGACATCAGAGGATGAAAGTAAATGGACAGAACTGCATGCTCTAGGGAGAAAAATACATTTCACTGGGATAGATTGGTGTGCTACTAGAAGGTAAATGATTGTCCGCTTAAATTTAAAGATAAAGTTGTAAGGACAAATTTAATATGACATCTGGTTTGTGCATCTACAATAGAACAATGCCTTATGTTGACTTAGATTCCTCCCAGTAGACATAAACAAAAACTACCGATACCCTTTTGTCAGAGTTCATAAGTGTGCAGAAAAATTATTTCTGATACTTAAAGTTGTAATAAAGGGTGGCTCCATAGGATGCTGCATGAAAACAGAGCCACCCTGAAACCTGGGGCAGTAATCATAGAACCATCTTATACATGAACATAGGCAAGGATTAAAAGAAAAAGAAGCTTCAAAGCTTCATAATTGGTGTCTAAGTCAGCTGCTGGAAATGCTTAAAAACTGAGGGTTTAATATCACTTTAACAGTAAAATCATGCAAAAGGTTCCTTATGAGGAACAGTTGGTTGATAGTCTGTTTGTTAGTACAGTGCTTTCAACAACTGATTCCAACTGTTTGGACAACAAAAACCAAAGGTGCAAGCTAGAAACTTTTTATCCTACATGAACACCAAGTGTACTTTTTGCTCAATGTGTACAGCAGGTCTCAAAATTTCCACTCGCCTGCTCGCATTTGGCGAGTGGGAATAAAGTGGGGGCGAGTGTGTCCCACATGGCTTTCTTACTGAGTGGGCTCGGGACTCAGGGCCGGCTCCGTCACTCTATGGAAGCCTTTCTAAACCAGGGTGCCGCCAGAGGTTTTTGGGGGTGCAATGGCATTATGTTAGAGAAAGGTTGTGAGATGAGCCCGAGCTCCTGTTCCCAAACCACACTGTACAATGGCACTGGGAGCTCAGTCAGATGCTGAATATGCTAGGCAAAGTGAAAGCAAAGTAAGAGGGAGGGTGTGCTGTGCTCTGCCTTCCCCTAGAGTTCAGTACTCAGATGTGTGAGGGAAGGTAATGTTCTGCAACTTTTTGTAGACATGTGCTTGTATGTGTGTTTGTATGTACATGTGTGTGTGTACATGTGTCTGTATGTGTGTGTACATGTGTCTGTATGTGTGTGTGTACATGTCCATGTGTCTATATGTGTGTACATGTGCCTGTATGTGTGTATGTACGTGTGTGTGTGTGTGTGTGTGTGTGTGTGTGTGTGTGTGTGTGTGTGTGTGTGTGTGTGTGTGTGTGTGCATGTGCCTGTGTGTGTGTACATGTGTATGTACATGTGTCTGTGTGTGTACATACATGTGTCTGTACATGTGTGTGTACATGTGTCTGTGTGTGTGTGTGTGTGTGTGTGTGTGTACGTATGTACATGTGTGTGAATGTACGTGTGTGTGTATTATGTTTCCACACCTTCCTGCTTACTGACTTCTTGAAGATTCTATGGTCCTCCAGAGTCAGGAGGAGGCAAAAGGGCCACAACCTGTTGACTCATCCAGCTGAAATGTAATAACCCGACCTCAATCACAGACACAAACAACTACCATGAGTCAAGCACAATGATTTTACCTACGATACACTACACTATTCTAGTAGCATATTAGAGGGTGCTACAAGTATGTACATGTGTCTGTATGTGTACGTACATGTGTCTGTATGTGTGTACATATGGGAGGTAAAGTATGGGGCATTTAAGGTACTGCTGGGTTGAATAGAAGGTAGGTTATGCTTGGTAGAGTTATGGTTTGGTGAGTGAGAAATTATGAGGGGTTGTGGTTGTATGCGGTGCATGGTCTAAGTATGATGGAGTGTTTAAGGGAACATTGGGGACCCTGGTGTAATACGAAGAGACTCTGGGGACCTTAATGTTATATGGGGGGGGGACTTTAAGGACTCTGATGTAATGTGGGAGGACTATGGGGACCCTGATGTAATATGGGGGAATTCTGGGGAGTCCTGATGTAATGCGGGGAACATTTAACAGTGTCATTTCATGAGATAATTTATGATGGCGTGTCTAGGGGTGGAATCTGGGGCGGTCAGGGTAGGGGTTGGGTGGGGCAACTGGTGGTGAGTAACTCTTAAGGCCTAGCTAGTAGCTCAGGACTTGACATTTTGAGCCCTGGTGTACAGTAATCATACAGAAATAATTGAATAGAAAAAACTACATGATCAGAAGTAAACAACCCTGCACTTTCTCTTCTATTATGCTAGTACGTAGTTATGTTTGCCTTTGTTTGGCAAGAACTTTTATACAAGTTAATACCATTTTTGGTTACATCATGATACACACTTTCATGGAAAATTGGACTATTGTTTGTCTGATTTTCTCATAGTGTGTACTAGGCATTAAACAAGCCCTCACTTACCTTCATGGCTGCAGTTACTGTGGAGCAATTCTTCATCAAACTTCACAGCACAAGCACAAAAGTTGTTCAAGTCATTCTCCAGCTACTTTCTACCACTAGTGACTTGGCAACCCTGCAGTCATTCATGTACACAGAGCATGTTTTCTGGAAAGAGAGCTGGAAGAGCTAGGCTGCTGACAGCAGGACCTGCAACAACTTCAGTGATTTTCTTGACAGCCATGAGGCTGAATTGATCCACAGTACTTGCAACTACAGAAGTCAGTGAGAGCACATTTATAGTGCATTGTGCTTGTTAGGAAGATGTAAATACCCTAGATTGTAAACTCAAAAGAGCAGGGCCCTCGAACCCCTTGTGTATCACATTGTATTGTTTTGTACTGTCGCATGTACTGTCTCCCATTGTAATGTACAGCGCTGAGCGAACTGTTGGCATTTTATAAATATTGTATAATAATAATATTTCAATTTCCATAGCCTGTCTACAGTTTTACTTAAAATCAGCCCAACACTTTACAATTTGATAGCACAATCTCTTGATTTCCTTATAAAACTATTACTGTAGAGCACACATCCGCCCTAGTGTAGTACAGTTTATTGAAGCAACAACATAAAAACCTTCATCCAATGCACCCACATTTAACAGATGAATAGGGAGTGTGTTATTGCCTTTGAACAACCTCCTGGGTGATCACTGTAAGATCCGGTTGGATGGAGCACCTCTGTGAGGCCCGCTGTCAGCCAGAGTATGTGCACGGCCACCATGACTGAACACCGGTGTGCCCTAGCGAGTGCACATGCACGCCAGTGTTCAGTCACAGCAGCCATGTCTCTCACTCTCTCACGGCGATCCTCTGTCTCTCTCCCCTATCCATCACTATGACATCACTTGCTCCAATTCAGATGGGGGGGGGGGTGTCCAATTTTTCTCTTGCCTAGGGGAGCACAAAACCAAAATACACCACTGTTCCTCCCCCCCAGTGGAGTTAATAGAGAACTACAGTGCCCTACATTGATTTGGAGCAACTACTTTACCATGGTGGTGAATTAAACCAACGCACCAGCTAGTTTTGTTTGTATTTGAGTATATTTGGACTGAAGATGGGAGGCTGCCATTGCTTTATTGGTAAAGCTGCAGAGAGAAGAACATGTGGAGTGACAGAGCAACGTTTCCCAGACCAGCACTGCACAAAATATGTTATTTTAGTAAAAACAATAAAGCTGAGTTTGTTTTAAATAGGAACAAAGAAGCCCCCGGGGATTCTGTGACCATATAATACACAAGGCTTTAGAATGGCATCATACAATTGTTACCTTAGATAGATATTAGCATATTAAAGATTTCAGTGGAATGTATTTTATAGTAAGAGATATACGATCAAAAACAGACTGCTTAGACTCTCCTTTTATGTTTGCCTTCCAAAGTAATCATGCCATACCAGTGAAAAATGTTGTATGTCTGATGTCCTTACATATATTACACAAATATCCTTGGAGATGAACAGTAATACTGACAAGGACGACAAATAATTTCTGCTGCCATTGATGTGTCTAATTCTGAACTATTTTTAACTTTTGTATGGATGTTTTCCTTTAACCTAAAACACTTGCAGACATAAGATGATCAGAAGAAACTCAATTCATATCCATATATACATTAATTTTGTTTAAAGAGACTGCCAGCCTAGTACAGTGCCTAGTATAGTGGCTGTTCAGTAAAACCTTTACTGTATGTGATGATCCTTGCAGAACCTGGTTCATGCTGCTTGCACCTTTCCAAGAATGTCCACTCAATGGTTACAGTAAGGGGGGCCCTACTGAAAACCAAATCACTGGGGCACATTTCCATTGACCAGTAATGTAAGAGGGAACTTCATTGATCACTAGTGTAATGTAGTGACACTTTTCTACTGATCACCAATGTAATGGGGCACTAGACTGGCCACTAATGTGATAAGGGCACTTCTCCACTAACCGCCAATGTAAGGGTAATGCCAATATCTGCAGAAATGTCAAATGTTATGTGAGCTTATATTAAACTGAGTGAGATCCAAAACAAATCTAAAACAGTCCAAACTCAGATTACACTAAATCCTCCACTGTCCTGCACCATATGCACAGAATATAATCTATATGTATCAACTCTGTTATCAAAGGTGTCACGTAAATTTAGTTTGTTGAGTAGTAGTTTGGCCAAACCAAATTTGTAGTGTTTTCACTTAGCTCTCTTCTAGGTTGCTTCTGTTCCCTGCTGCCTCCACTGGCACTTAGGGCAGTAGTCATGGGGGTGGTAACAATCTTGGGTTTATGAGCATTTGTATCCTTTCTGGCAACCAATAGGAGGTTTATGGCCAGTGGTGCACACTGGGGGAGGATGTAAAGATTTGTGGACTGGTTTGTAAGCTCTTCTTATCCCCCCCGGGTAGCAGCCTTGGGAGGTGTGTGCAGTGAGTTTTGCTGAGTAGGCCAGGACCTGCTTGGAGCTTAGCTCAGAATGCTGAAATTATTCTGCCTGCAGGAGGAGGATTTAGCACCTGAGGTGCAGAGCCATTTTTTTTCTCTCTGTCAGGAGCTACAATGTATCTCTCTCCTCCATTCATAGAGAGCAAAAAAAACAAGAGGGCCGGGCTGTACAGTGACTGATCACTGTGAGAGCCAATCAATGGCTATCACAGCGATCATGTTCCAGGTCCCGATTGTTAGAACGGGACCCAGTGCTCTTAGTGACACCGTGGTCTTTGTGCTGGGAGCGCTCCATGCAGTGCGCTCCCAGCAGAAAGACAGGTATGTAAATATGCTGCCCCATGGACAAAAGCCCAGTTCTGTGAGGCCGCATATTTGTGTTACGTCGGCATCGAGAGGTTGAACAGCATTTTTTTTTTTAAATGTCAGTTTTTCTGTAGTAGTTTGTATACATCATGCAGATGCTCCACTTCAGAATTAGGGCATCACCCAAGCTTGTTATTTAAAAGGTATTTTCCATTTTTTTTCATGTTTATCTCTGAGCATTATTAAGCCCTGCTCTCCCCCCAATAACATTTAAAAAAAAAAAATTTGTATTGGTACATGTTTTCCAGAGCGGTACCCACCCTAAATGCCATTTGTTTGACCATCCTTTACCTATTAGCATAGAAAATGTCAATTATGCTTTTTAAGATTCAGCTCACATTGACTCCAATGCAGCTTGAATTCGGCACCCATCTTTATTAATGTGGCTGAACCGGCCTAGAACTGAACCCAGTTATGTTCAGCTCAGCTCTAATGACCAACTATGGCACCAGCTATTTAGGGGATTAATAGATTGTTTAAGATCGGACCAGGGGAGGACTGACAACTCTTGGGGCCCCCGGGCAATAGGGGATCATGGGGCCCCTGTGTCCTTGCCCAAACTCAAAAAAGCCTATGAAAAAGGTACCAGGGGCATCTCATGGGGCCCCCTACTGACCCCGGGCCCTCAGGCAGTGCCCAAGTTTCCAAATGGTCAGTCCACCCCTGGATCGGACATAGGCACATTGACAACTTTGCCAGCTGTCATCAGAGGCTTGAATGTAGAATACGCTAATTGTAGTATATACTGCACATGTACTTATGAGCAGAATGTGAATGAAAATAGTGCACAAAACAGTATTGGTATGTTTGATAAGAATGTTTTACATTTATTAAAAATTTTAACCTAAACTTTCTTTAAAGCTGATCTTCACCCTGAAAAAAATGAATCCCTCCATTCCACCCCTCCAGTTCTCAACATGTATTGCAAGCTTTTTTTCTTTCCTATATTTACTTATGTTCAGCCCCATCCCCCCAGTGCACGTCATTCGCCTAGATGAATAATGTGCACTGTCCTCCCTTTGCCTCCTGGGATATGCACATTACTTTTGGGGGTTTTAAAGTAATTTCTAGCAAAAAAATGCTGAATTTTTCATGTGTGCAAAAAAATTAAAACATTGCCTCAGTAGACAACTGGTTTAACCACTTGACCTCCAGAGGATTTACCCCCCTTAATGACCATGCCTCTTTTTGCTACTCGGTGCTGCACTAATTCAACTGATAATTGCGCGGTCATGCAATGCTGCACCCAAACGAAATTTACGTCCTTTTTTCACACAAATAGAGCTTTCTTTCAGTGGTATTTGATCACCTGTGCGCTTTTTATTTTTCACGCTATAAACAAAAAAAGGCCAAAAATTTTGAAGAAAAACTATATTTTTTACTTTCAGCTATAAAAAAATATATAGTAAACTCAAAGTTAGTTCTAAATTTAGGCCAAAATGTAATCTGCTACATGTTTTTGGTAAAAAAAATCCCAATAAGTGTATATTGATTGCTTTGTGTGGAAGTTATAGCGTCTACAAACTATGGTATAGATACTGCAATTTACACCATTTTTTTGCTATACAGTGCTGCGCTGCGCTAGTTTAACGGACAATTGCGCAGTCATGCAAAATGGTACATAAATGAAATTTACATCCTTTTTTTCCCACAAATTGAGCTTTCTTTCGGTGGTATTTGATCACCTGTGCGGTTTTTATTTTTTGCGCTATAAAAAAAAAAGCCTGACAATTTTGAGGAAAAAAAACAATATTTTGGACTTTTTGCTATAAAACATGTCCAGTAAAAAAAAATTTAAAAATCAAATTTAGTCATAAATTTCTGCCAAAATGTATTCTGCGACATGTCTTTGCTACAAAAAAAAAACAATACGTGTAAATTAATTGGTTTACGTGAAAATTATAGCGTTTACAAATGGCGGGAAAGATACTGGGATTTTTAGGTTTTTTTTATACTAATAATGGCTGCGATCAGTGACTTATGGTGGTGATCAGCGACTTATGGCAGGACTGCGGGACTGCGGCGGACATTCTGACATTGGGGGGTACTGACTTGGGGTCACTGACATCCCCAGTGACACCAATACAGTGATCAGTGCAAAAAAAAAAACACTGACACTGTACTAATGGCACTGGGGAGGAAGGGGTTAACTTTATTATTCAGTGAAAGGGTTAACTGTGTGAGGGGAGTGTTTTACTAGGGGGCGGGGGTGTGTACTGCACCGGCTCAGCATGTCAGGAGCTGACAGGGAACTGACAGAAAGTAGAGCTACTGCAGCCCTGCTCTCTGTCAGCGATTGCCGCCGATCGTCGGGACATAGCCGGTAACGACCGGCTGTGACCCGGCGACTGACATCCGCGGCTGTGATCGGTGGGATAGGTAGAGCGGCGGCACGCCTCGCGCGCGTCCCCTACCTGTTTTAAAAACACATGTTTTAAAACGTGGTTTTGCCCAGCCGTGCCACCCTGCCGCCATATTTCTACAGTGGCTGGGCGGCATGTGATTAAGTAGAACTAAACGCTCTCAATCAACACTATTTTAAATCCTTATGCTACTAGCCTTAGTAAATAGAAAGAAAGGTAAATTGTACTTGTTTTAAACTTTTTTTTTTACATTTCTTCATTTTTATTTCCTGGTTTCTGGCCTAGGTAAAAATGATGTCATACATCTCAAGATGGACATTTTTTTACTTTCATCTGGAGGAGGGGCTTTCTCAGCAAAGCATGCCTGAGCCAAGGACAGGTGGATTCCAGGATGTAAATGCTACATGATTCATCGACCCGTCCTCAAGATGGCTGTGACTAGAAATGTTAAAACGGTGTTACTCAAAGTGATTTCCCAACAAAATAAAGCATAGAGATATGAGTTTGCTTTGAATATTTAACTTGAATTCAATTAAGTTTTCAGTTTGTGGTGCTCAGATACAATTGAGTTCCTCTTTAAGCTAAAGCTGGGCACAAACAGGGGATGTGATCATGGTAGACGGCATTACTTGTTTGTCAGTGGTAAAACAACAGAGAATTTCAATCCCAGCAGACTACTCCCAATTGCTGTGGTAGGTTCTTGAAGTTCCCCACTGAGAGCATGCAGGGACCATACAAAAAAAGAATGCCATTCAGTTCAGGAAACAATGTTCATGTTATGCAAACATCCTATCCCTTATACAGTCATCTATAGGGTACTGCATTTTGCAAAGTATCATTTTAAATTGTTATTGTGAACAGAGGGGGCAATACATTTGTTAACCTCCTACCGACCGCGCTATAGCCGAATGACAACTACAGCACGGAAGTTCATTTCTGGAAGGGCAAGCTCTGTGATGGCTGTGTCTGATCACAGAGAGAGGTAAAGGGCCAATCACAGCAGTCCTTTGCCATGTGATCATCTGTGTCCAATCACAGTTGATCAAATTGTAAACAGGTTTTGCCGATTATCACCAGTCCTCTCCTCACGCTGACAGTGGAGAGGAGATCAGGTAAGGCAATCCACACAGGGGACATCTACACTGATAATCAGGGCACTGATCATTAGTGCCCTGATAATCAGTGCAGCCTGATTATGGGAACTGATGTTCCCATCAATGCTGTCTTTCAGTGCCCATCAGTGATGCCTCTCCGTGCTCATCAGTGCCGACTATCAGTGCTGCCTGTCAGTGCCTATCAGTGCTGCCTGTCAGTGCCAATCAGTGTTGCCTCTCAGTGCAGTCTATCAGTGCCCATCAGTGCAGCCTATCAGTGCCCATCAGTGTCGCATATTAGCGCCGCATATCAGTACCCATCAGTGCCCATAAGCGCAGCCTATTAGTATACATCAGTGCCACCTCATCAATGCCCATTAGTGCAGATTATCAGTGCCCAGCACTGCAACCTCATTAGCAAACATCAGTGAAGAAGAAAAAATACTTATTTACAAAATTTGATAACAGAAACTAAGAAAAACTTTTTTTTCAGAATTTTTGGTCTTTTTTCGTTTGTTTAGCAAAAAATAAAAACCCCAAAATACCACTAAAAGAAAGCTCTGTTTGATAAAAATTTTGTTTGGGTACAGTGTTGCATGACCGCGCAATTATAATTCAAAGTGTGACAGCACTGAAAGCTGAAAATTGGCCTGGGCAGGAAGGGGGTGAAAGTGCCCAGTAGGTACGTAGTTAAAAGCACTCTGGACACACATTTGGGTGCATTTACAACAGTCAAGCTTTGTAATGTGTTTCATACCTCCATTCAGGGCAGAGGTTATCAAGGTGAACCCTTGACAAACATATCCAAATGCAAATACATTGCAAATGCTGTTCAATACACATCTTGTCTTGGCAGATGGGGCTTATGTAAAAATAGTAAAAGCTGAACTCTAGGCAAACAGCTAAATACACAGGTGAAATAAATATAAGGGAGCTGTTTAGCTGCCAAAATGATTTGTATTTTTACCCAGCCAATCTTGAAATTTACACAGCTCTGTCACAGAGCACACTCCTTTCTGGCAGGGCAGGAGATCTGATTTTTCTCTGCTGCAGTTAAAGCGGAGCTCCACCCAAAAGGGGAATTTCCGCTTTAAGGACTGCTGCCCCGCTCCCCATTAAGGATTGGCACCTTTGGGGAGCAGGGGGGAGCGGATACCCGAATTTGACAGGTACACGCTCCCACTTCCGGTCCGATCGCTTAGGCGATCGGAAGCAGAAGGTGTCCTCCCTCCCTCCCTGTAGCCTTTTGGAATACGTAACAGGTCACAAAACGCAGTGCTACTCGCGCATGCGTAGTGGGTACCCGGCTGTGAAGCCGCAAGCTATCACAGCCGGATGCCCACACTGAAGATGCCAGCCTTCTGGAATACAGGATGGCTGGTGAAACAAGCTGCGGGGGACACACCACGGGACCGAGGGACAGGTAAGTGGCTGTTTTTTAAAAGTCAGCAGCAGGGGCGGACTGACCATTTGAGCACTCAGGCACTGCCCGAGGGCCCAGGGTCAGTAGGGGGCCCCATGAAATGCCCCTGGTACCTTTTATAGGCTTTGTTTGGGTGTGCTTTGAGTGTTGTCAAGGACACAGGGGCCCCATGATCCCCTATTGCCCAGGGGCCCCATGAGTTGTCAGTCCGCCCCTGGTCAGCAGCTACAGTTTCTGTAGCAGTTTTTGTAGCTGCTGACTTTTATTTTTTGATAGGTTGAGTGGAACTCCGCTTTAAGTAACACTCACAGGCCTCTTCCTTCCCACAGGTTGTAACTCGACATCACAAGGAGAAGCAGTAGAGTGATGAGCTCCTCTCATTGTCAATCTGCTCTCCCCTGCTATTGGCATTTTCCTTATTAATACATGAGACTGCAACACAATTGATTAGTACCTGATGTACAAAACTTACAAAAGGCTGATATCGGATTAATTACAGGTACTTCCACTAATTGTATTCAAAAATAGAAATACATTTCAAGAGGAACTAAAGTTAAAGTGTAAATTCAGCTTTGTAGAAAAAAGGACTAGCACCTAACACCATATACAGTATAATGGTAATGTGTACTGAGCCCTCACAAGCTGTGTGTAAGGGCAAGGACGCCATGTTCAGATTCAGCTATGACAATTTGTAGCACAAGTTGGTGAATAGTAGCAGTGGTTCCCTTCTATTTGCCCCCCAGGAAGCCTCTGGTGCAATACACAAACTATCACCTTCTTATCAGACCAGGACATATACAGGCCTTCTCATGCTTATTAGCCCAATCCTCCATTCCAGTCTGAAACCCTAAAAAAACTGTCATCCTCACAAGCTTGAGCAATCCAGAGATCTAACAGACCTTGGGTCATAAATACCTTAATGAAATACACATTTCTGATAGACGGCTTATCAGCCAAGATTCTAAGACTTCAGCATGTTTTATAAGTTCTGAAATGTTGACAGTATAGCCAAAATAAAGTCATATTCACCTTCATCAGTTGTTGGGTAGCATTTTGAACCCATACCCCCCTATGCTAGGAGGTACCAGAGTGGATTAGGCCTCCACACCCCTTCTATGAGAAATGGATATCCAAGACCTGCCATATTTATATTCATTTTGAAGCTAATTTCATGCTGGACAATAATATGCATGATAGCAGACTGTAAATGATAAGTATTCAGAAATATGAATATTTATAAGAAACTGTAATTTGGACTTGGTCATAAACGTGGTGACCTCCCAGCACCCACCCCTTGAACCGGATGATTAGTCAGATAGTCTCTGTCAACACCTCCCTTGATGTCAGATAAAAAAGAGACTGCAAGCAGATTTGATAGCTCTCATTTTAAAATCAACCAAGGAACACCTAACCAGACTTGAAAAAGCCGTTGCACCATTTTTGCTTGGACAATTGGACTCTGCAAAAACCAAAGACTTCACAAGTATTTTTCCTTTTCAACTCCTTTTTAATTTTCTGTTGCTTTACAGTTACTTTGTTTCTTTGTAACACATTTTTTCTGTAAAAATTTTATTTGCACCATTTTGACCTTTTCATTATTAAACTCTATTTTGAAGCGTGTCAAAACTGTACCTAAGGCTTTTAATGCAAACTAAAGAATTCCTGTCTCTTGAAGCGTGCTACTGTATATGACAAATCTCTAAGTACACCTGTCTATGGTGACAGTGTGTGTACAGACATTTATTTTTCATATTTGTTATTGCTATTGCTAGTAGCACGCCTTCTCAGTCAAAAGGTGGTGGTGGTAGCTTAAAGAGTTAGTTACTTAATTAACTTAACCCAGTGACAATCGCTCTCCAGCTTCTGGCACCCAGATTGTGATCCTGTGAGCTGGAAAATCTTTATGCAGGGTGCAGTTGAGAGTGGCATTGTTACACAAGTGACAGCATGGTGTGAGTTTGGCTGGTCCTTTGTCACGATTTGGTGAGAAGGGCAGGGGTCATGCGCTGCGTTCCTCACACCTTACACTCTCCCCAAACCCCCCGTTTTTAGGCCCAATGCAGATGAGTCAATGCCCACGCAGCTGGAGTAGGGGTCTGGGAATTTGAAATCCCTGCTCCTGTATCTGCAGATGCAATTTATCCTCCCTGCTGTGGGTGGCGCTGTTCAGCTAGACGCTGTGCAGCAGTGAATGGATGCTGAGAAGAGCTGCTTTGTTCCTCTGAAGCCTCCAGGTGTCATCAGGGGAGCAGTGGTCCAACTGAACACTGCTGCTCTGGCTGACCTTCACTAGCCATCTTTAGTCAGGGCACTGCTAATAGATGGCACTGTCCTACTGCAGTTGGTGTGCATTTGCAAAGTGGATTGTGTAGGGACAGGATCCCTGCTGGCTAGGGACAGTGCACTTAGCACTAGGGAAAGGTTTGGGTCAAGTAGGAACAGTGCAGGGACACTATGCCTGGCTTCACCATCTGGGAATCCTAGAGAGTCGGGACGAGAACCTGCCTACCTGGCTACTAAAGGCGTCAACACCACTGTACTGCCACCCCTTTCATCAGGTGTTGTTCTGGTCTGGTACCAGCATACAAAAGTGCCCTCTCAAGTACAAAGACTGTGTTAAAGTACTGCCAACATTGTTAAGAGTTCGTATACTGTACCTAGAGTGCCTGTATTATTGTTGCTCCGATACCATGATGTTTGGAACTGTAAGTGAGCTCCTTGTCGCAGTTTTCCATGTATAAATTGTTACTTCTGCCTTACTCTGTGTACCTTTACTCCATCTCTGGTACCAATCAACTGGCCTTGCCTACAACTTGGCGTAGTTTGGCAGGATATGCCACACACATTGTTTGGCACGAATTGGGATACAGGGACCACTATGGCTTCATTAGTAGTGGCCCTGGCACTAATCCCAAAGTTCAACGGGTCCAATGTCTCACTGACAGAGTGGAAAGAGAGACTGGAAAGTGCAGGCTGAGAACCTTACTCACTTTACAGTAGTCCTACAAAAATTATGGAAAAAGGATCTACAGGGGTGTGCTGATATATGTGCTCTGAATAACTTATTAAGGGACCAATTCATAGGAGTGAGCACGTTTGCACTGGTACCACGTTTGCATTTCGCCAATCAGCTGGTACCGGTCAAGATAGTAAGCTATCCTTAAGAATTAGGAATAACGGTCTGTTTATAACATGTGTGGCAGTGCGGTATCCTGCCACGGTGGAAATCATGATGGAGACCCAGGATTCTCAACCATGCAGGTTGAGGGGCTCCAGGCAGTTCTCATAATGCAGAGGAAACGGGTTTATAAGTTTCCTCTTTGGTTTGTAAAGCCTGTTTTGGGACCTGTTGCCTGGAGATTTCTAAGAGATTTGGGAGGGATGAAATCTCCAATCCTGGGCCCATATTTTGGGAGCAGCCAGTGTGCTGATTGCACAGGTGTGTGCAGGCCTTTTTGTGGAGGCCAGGCCATGAGTCTGGGCTCCACCCCGGCAGTTAGGAGGGCTCCACCCCGGCAAACGGAGTCAGGAGGACTCCACCCCGGCAGACGGGAGGTCGCTGCCTTGGAGTCAGGTGGAAGCCAGACTAGCTGTGTGCTGGTGCCATATTTTGGGAAGAGTCTGCAGGAGGCAGACTTAAAACTGCGTGCAAGCCAGGAGGCTGAATACTATTGATTTGCTTGATGTTGGATACCCCTGTGTGGGAAGCATTTGTGTTTCTTGAACTTTCTTGTAAATAAAAGTGGGCAAAAAAGCCCTTAAAAGAAGCGAGTTGCTGTGTGCTTTGAAGAAGCTCTACCACGTTGAAGCGAGTTCCCACATATGGTGGAGGATGCAGTGGGCATAATTGGAGATCCCTGCAAAAGTAAGTTCATCAGTTATATGAGCTGTGTTTCTGTGCAATGGACAGCACAATTTGGTGTGTGTGCAGGTGAGGAGAACCTGCCTTAAAGAGACAGTGCTTCATTTCTTGGTTGTTGGACTGTGCAAAAGTGTTGTGAAGTGACTGTGAAGATGGGGCGGTCAAAGCAAAGAAAAGAAGCAAGATTTGCTGATATGAGAGACCGAGCCCTGTGGCTGGAGGGGTTGTTATCCCCAGAACAAGCCCCATACATAAATGAACAAAGTTTGCCAAAATGGGAAGTGCATGTTGCTGCTGGCAACACTGGTGAAAGGAGACCAGCTATGAATGTGCAGAGTCCTAAGCTGGAAAAAGGCTGCAATGTGGGGAGCCTGGACAAGACACGCTGGCAAGAGCGATGCTTACGGTGCAGGGAGTGGGGGCACACTGTCTCTAAATGCCCTTTGTCTCAGCCTCCATTGCAAAGTTGCATATCAAAGCAAAGGACTGCATCTGTGTTAGGCAAGCCGGCTCTGAGTGCAAGGAAGGAGCGACAGCCTGACCACAAGTTTGAGAAGAATGTGGTTGCCCATAGCAACACATGTGACTTCAGGCCTGAGGACCCTGTAAGAGGAGTGTCGTCTGCAGAGGATTGTGACAACGCAGAAATGAGAGTTCAGCGCATCTGGAGGAACCCACAAAGTTCAGCTGGGAGAGTGCCATCTCCCATAGCAACAGGAGAAAGCCTGGCAACCAGGAGAAGGGGCTACAAGGGAGATGTTGTTCCGTATCCCAAGAAGGTTATCGGTGGAACCATACCCTGCCTGGAATGTGGTCAGTTTGGGCATGGTATCTTTTCCTGCCCCAGATTATGGAATACCACTGATGAGGGTGCTACTGAGCAAAAGTCTTCATCTGCAAGCCCAGAGTCCTTTTTAAAAATGTTGGCAGCCACCTCTGGCAACAGTGAAAAAGTACCTGTTGTGCCTGCAGGGGGTGCCAAGGAGTCAGAAGTGCCTGCCACGGTATCATCCTATAGCTGTATGGATGAACTGGGTGGCCAAAGCCAAGCAGAGGAGAGACTACGCACTCAAGTGAAGGCTATGACACCTGCTTCAGGAAATGGTAAGACTGTTTCAGTTTGTGGGACTGATTCCAAGGAAGTGAGAGTGTGTCCTTCAGGGAGTTCCACAATACAGATGGACATGGACTGGCTGCTGTGTGCTACCCTGAGTAGTGGGGAGGCACAGGGAGAAGCCCAACGATTAGGACTAAATATGGAAAAGGACATGGGGACTCTGCATGTGCCTGCTATAATCCAGCAGATGGCTGGGGAAGGTAAACTAGGGGTGACCAAAACTGTCATGGCACCGTGTTCCCTAGTGCCAGGTGCTGCAGAGATGCCCAGGGAAACCTCCCAGGAGCCCGCAGTGACGGAGCAGAGGATTTCCCAGGTCAGCTATGGAGCTGCGGTCATGTCTATAGGTAATGAGAATGCTGATGGTCATGCCAACAAAAGTGTTACTGTTGGTAAATGTAAGGTTATGGTTGGTGATGGGCTAGCACAGCTCACTAAGGATAACAGTGTTGATGTGAATATGATTGAAGATATGTTGTTGCCCTTGGCAACAGTATCCAAGGCTGCAAAGGTGTCCATGGAAACTTCCTGGGAGCTCTGTGTGTTGGAGCCAGAGGTTGCCTGGGACAACTATGTTGCTGCTCTGGACAAGAGAGTACTTGACACAAATGATGATTTAAATGCTAAAACTGAAATCTTTGAAAATGCTCCTGGTGATAATGGGTTAACTGAGTCTGTCAGTACTGACAATATGTATGGAAGTGTTCATGAGGTGAATGAAGCGCCATCAGAGTACGGTGGTGAGGGTGTGGTATTGCAACCTGTTGAGGTTAAAAATTTAGTGCCACAGTTTTGGTTGAACAAAAGTGATATATGTGATGTGTCTGCTGAGCCACTATGTCCTGTGTCTCCTCTGGCAGTTGGTGCGGTACTGCGTAGTACCTCTGATTGGAGCGCAGAGAAAGTAGACTGGGACAGATGGGCTGAAAACCTGTTGGCTTTGTTGAAAGGGACCTCTGCTTCCAACAGTGGAGTGGACATGACTTCTGCTGTGCTAAATGGAGGGACTGCAGATCAGCTTATAGACAAGGGCACACTTGCTGTTGCTGCAGATGGTCTCCCTCCCAATATGGACGGGCCAAGTGAGATTGAGCACATAGCAGAGATCGTGCCCACAAACCACAAAGGATCCAATGGTGTAGGATCGAATAGTGTGATACCAAATGAGCCAGTGTTGGTGGAAGTATCAGATGGCACAAATCAAGTGATTGGGGTCAGTAAACCAAATGTAGAATTGTGTTATGACCGTCAGGTGTCAGGACAGTTGCTGGAAGAGGTACATGTGCCAGTGGAGCTGGTGGATAGCGACGTTGCCATGGGAGACAACCACTCCACGCTGTGCACTTGGTCTCCAGACACTGCCCTGCCAAACTTTGAAATTAATTCTGACAAAGGTGTGGATGTTTCTGGCCAGGAGGAAAAATGCAAGACCCGTGTAAATGTTGATGATGAGGAAAAGTGCGATGCACTGGTAAATTGTAAATATAATGATGTGGTAGACACAGCTGAGGAAAAAGCTGCAGTTGAATTAGGCCCCCTACAGGTTCAGGAGGGTAGTCTGGGAAGGGAAACTTTAAATAGCTTATCTGCCCAGAGGGAAAACTTTAAGGAAGTGGATAATTTAAAGAGGTCCCCTGACATAAAAGCATCTGAAGGGCAAGGCAATTGGGCTGTCCTTCAGAAGGAGAGTAGGACATTGTCATCTGAGAATGTCAGTGACAAAAGGAAGTGTGCAGTGTACGGGGGGAAACCAACCGAGCTAGGTTTTGTCAGCAAGAAGATGCCTGTACATAGAATGCAGAGAGGGTCTAAGGTAACCCCAATAAAAGAGCCCGCACTTTTTGTGTGTAAAAGCGTGACCCCTTCAAAGGTAAAGGGAAACCGGCGGTTGAGAGTGCAGTGTAGCTGCAATGTTATCAGACACTTAAAACTCAGGCGTCAACCTCATCCTCAGAAAGGTACCAAGTTTTGGAAGTTCCTTAATGGGAAGGTGACTTGGGTGGCCCCAAGGAAAATAGAGCGGCAACGCTTTTGGAAGCGTACCCGTAAAAAGGCACAGTGTCTTTATAGGGCCCAAGTCCGTGTGCTAGGAGAACATGGGGAAAGTCGCCTCATAAGACAGGAAGGAAAGTTTCCCTTTGAAAGCAATGTCAGTCAGGAATGGGCTCATATGGGTGAAGGCTGGCACAGAGGTGCCAAATTAAAGAGTTTTGGTGTGTGTGTTCTGCCCCCTACGGGATCAAAACAAAGGGGGGGGATATGTGGCAGTGCGGTATCCTGCCACGGTGGAAATCATGATGGAGACCCAGGATTCTCAACCATGCAGGTTGAGGGGCTCCAGGCAGTTCTCATAATGCAGAGGAAACGGGTTTATAAGTTTCCTCTTTGGTTTGTAAAGCCTGTTTTGGGACCTGTTGCCTGGAGATTTCTAAGAGATTTGGGAGGGATGAAATCTCCAATCCTGGGCCCATATTTTGGGAGCAGCCAGTGTGCTGATTGCACAGGTGTGTGCAGGCCTTTTTGTGGAGGCCAGGCCATGAGTCTGGGCTCCACCCCGGCAGTTAGGAGGGCTCCACCCCGGCAAACGGAGTCAGGAGGACTCCACCCCGGCAGACGGGAGGTCGCTGCCTTGGAGTCAGGTGGAAGCCAGACTAGCTGTGTGCTGGTGCCATATTTTGGGAAGAGTCTGCAGGAGGCAGACTTAAAACTGCGTGCAAGCCAGGAGGCTGAATACTATTGATTTGCTTGATGTTGGATACCCCTGTGTGGGAAGCATTTGTGTTTCTTGAACTTTCTTGTAAATAAAAGTGGGCAAAAAAGCCCTTAAAAGAAGCGAGTTGCTGTGTGCTTTGAAGAAGCTCTACCACGTTGAAGCGAGTTCCCACACATGACAAAGTTCCTTGAGAACTCTCAGGTGTAAGTTTTGTAGTCTTTTTTGAATACCGGTTTCTGTCAGCCATGTGGGTACATTTAATATAATGGTATGAACATTACTGCCTCGTTTATCATACCCCCCACCCTTTTTCTTTCTATAAACTGGGGAGAAGAATGTATTTAATACAGTTCTTTTAACCTAGCCTTTTTACTAATAATATATTTGATAATATTTTTGGGCTTTTTCACTCTCCTTAGCAACGTGTCTCTCATAATCTACTTTAGCTGCTCTGATCACATTCTTGCATTTCTTATAGCATTCCTTGCAGTTTTGGAATGCCTATGGTGACCCTTCAGCCTAATATTTAAAAAAAATAAGAAATGTATCTCATTATAATCCTTTTTAATTTAGTGTTTTTCCATTCAGGTTTAACTTTTGTTTGTTTTTATATGTGTTTCCCATTTAAATGCACTCTGACGAATTGTTTAATATGTTCATAAAGCACTTTCACTTTTCTTCAGTGTTCTTAGTTGCAAATATTTGATTTAATTTAGTATTATATACTATGAAGCGCAGCTTAGTAATGTTGCTCTTTTGAAATTTAATGTTCTTGTCCTATCCTTGAGGCTCACTTTCCTACAGCTTATGGCATACATAATTACTCTGTGATCACTGTTACCTAAATCATCCCTCACGTCTACATCTGCAATCAGCTCTGTGTTGTTTGTAATTAGTAGGTCCAGCAGAGCACTATCTCTAGTTGGGGATTCTACCATTTGACTTGTGAAATTGTCCTGCAATACATTCAAGAAATGAGGAGCCTTGGTTGAGTGAGCAGTTCTGTCTGCCCAATCAATATCAGGATTGTTAAAATGCCCTATAATTTTAACATTACCCTGTCTGTCACTGCGAAAGGAGATGGGTCTCCTCCTTCTTTTTAATGGGCCTATAGCATACCCTCTCAAGCAAGTTAATATTTGTTTGATCCCTTTGAAGCTCTAGCTTCCTCGCTAGCTCCATTAGAAATGTCATCCCTCATATTCACCCTCAAATCACTCTTCACATACAGGCACACCCCTTCTCCTCTTCTACCTACCCTGTCCCTCCGATACAGGGAGTGCCTCTGGACAGTCACAAGCCAGTCATGTGAGCTGTTAAACCTAATTTCAGATTTTTCTTCAAAGTCAAAATCATCTTTATGTATTAGAAGTTCTAAGATGTCCATTTTATTACCCGATTTCTAGCATTTTTGTATACATGTCTTTTAATTTTGCACTCTCGCATATTATTTTATCCTTGCACACTTATTGCTTCCCTTTAGGTTCAGCATGCCAGCTAGCTTTAGAAACTTTAGCTTCTCTGCCATCTGGTTTGAGGAGCCCTTCCTTCCTGACTTCACCCCCCATCTATACACTCTGATCCTGGCTCTCTAAATGGTATATCTTCCTCTGATCCCTCCCACCCTAGTTTAAAAGTTCCTCCAACCTTCTGGCCATCTTCTCCCCCAGCAGAGCTACACTCTCCCCATTTAGGTGCAGTCCGTCTCTACTATAGAGCTGGTAACTGATCAATAGGTCATCCCAGTTCTCCATGAACCCAAAACCCTCCTTCTTGCACCAATTCCTCCTCCAGTATCCTCAAAGCATCTGCTGCCTCTCTAGTGTAACTGTCAGGGATCTCCTCGATCCCCGCCGCGATGGTCCCGGCGCAGGCGCAGTGCACCGCCCTGTGCAGGGACACGGGCACTAGGTCCGGGTCGGCCGCGGCGTTCGAGTTCGCGCATGCGCAGTAGAAGCCGCGGCCGCCCGCTGGGCACCAATGGCAGCGCAGGGCGGGATATTTAAATGGCCCTGAGCTGTCATTCAGTGCCTTCTGGTCTTTCCTGCATCCTGTGATTCTGCGAACCTGTTCCCTGTAAGTTATTGACCCGGATTGTACCTGACCTTGCTGTTTTCTCCGATTCTGACCCTTGCTTTGCCTGACCTCTCTCCTGGATGCCCCCTATTAGATTTGACCTGCTGTTGCTGACCTGGCGTGTGACCCGACCATTCTCTGCCCGCTGCCTTGTACCTTACCGTCCTGTCTGTTACCGACCCGGCCCGTCTGACCTTGCTCATCCATCCATCCGCCCATCCCTCGCAGCGGGGTCTCCTGACCTCCTCATATCAGACTCTTTCCCGTGGGAGCCCTTGGCGCATACCACTACCACTGACGGACGCACCCAGTAGCCACGACCTGGTCTCGGGGGGCTCCAAGTCCATCCCCACCATCAGGGGCCCCGGTGAACAAGCACCCTGGGACTTAGACTCCGTGCGCTGGGGACGCCTATTCAGTGGAGTGCTAGTGGTACCGCCGGGCGGTCCCTTACAGTACCAGAAGGCCATGACTGAGTCTAGAGGAGGGCCCTCGCCGCTTGAGGAGATCTGCAGGCACCTATCTAATTTGACACAGGCCGTATCGACCCTGCAGGACAGATGTCTGCAGATCGAAAATCAGTTCCAGACCTGCACTATATCCGTTCCTGCCCCACAGGCCGCGGTCCCCGCACCCCCGGCCGTAGCAGCCCCTGTGCCGGCTTCTGGGGCTTCCGCACCACTCCCGGCGGCCGAACCCCGAGTACCCTTACCAGAACGTTTCCACGGGGACCGCACACGCTTCAGGTCATTCCGTGAGTCCTGTCTTCTCTACTTTGAGTTGCAACCACGGACCTTTGTGACTGAATCCGTGAAGGTGGGGTTCGTCATCTCCCTCCTGCAGGGTGAACCCCAAGACTGGGCCCACCGACTGCGGGGAAAAAATGACCCTCACCTTAGTTCGGTTGACAATTTTTTTGATGCAATGGCCATCCTATACGATGACCCACAGCGGGCAGCTTCTGCTGAAGCTACTTTGTACACGCTCCGGCAAGGCCGTCGAGCGGCGGAGGAGTACGCGTCTGAGTTTAGGCGCTGGATGGGGGACACACGCTGGAACGAGTTTGCACTCCTACATCAGTTCCGTATAGGCCTATCAGAAGGCCTGAAAGATGAGCTCGCCCGGGTGGAGGTGCCTGAGACTTTAGAGGACTTAATTGCGCTGACCATCAAGATTGACCGTAGACTGCGGGAATGCAGGTTTGAGAGGTCCGGTCAGGGTCATGGAAATCCCTGGGGGTCATTTCAAGGTCCCAGTCAAGCAACTAGGCCAAACATCCAGAAGATATCCCTGAACCCATGCAACTCGGCCTGGCACGGCCTAAACTATCTCCAGAAGAACACCAGCGCAGACGATCCCAGAACCTGTGCCTCTACTGTGGTGAAGCTGGTCATATGGTACGATTCTGCCCGCAGAAACTGAGTAAGTGCACCTCTTCTTCCTTGTCCATTGGCAATGTTAGTCCATCCCAATACTTAGTGGTGCCCCTTTCATTTCAGCTTCCAGAAAGGACCGTGGAAGTATCGGCCATAGTTGTTTCGGGGGCATGCAGCTGCTTCTTGGACATTAATTTTGCTCACCAGCAGGGTATTCCCCTCCAATTGAAACAGAAGGGGTTCAATATTTATTTGACCGACGGTTCCCGGATAAAGTCGGGGGTAGTGAACCAAGAAACCCCCTCCATCGCCACTGTCATTGCCGGCCAGCACCAGGAACTCCTCCGCCTGGATGCTATAGCTTCACCCCTTTTCCCAGTCATTTTGGGGCTCCCATGGTTACGGGCCCATAACCCCCAAATTGACTGGGAGACCGGAGTAATCTCGTTCCCTTCCCCATACTGTCGGGTATACTGCCGCACTTCGGGCCCGGGGGTCCCCCAAATCCTCCTGTGCTCTGAGGGGGAAGCCGAATTAAAACAAGTAATCCCTGCAGCCTACCATGAGTTTCTGGATGTGTTCAGCAAACGGGGAGCCAATACTCTACCCCCCCACCGCCCATATGACTGTCCCGTTGACCTGTTACCCGGTTCAGAAATTCCGTTTGGGCGAATTTTCCCCCTTTCGGAGCTCGAATTGGGGGCCCTGAAAGAATATATCGAGGACAGCCTCCAGAAGGGGTTCATCCGCCCTTCCACTTCACCGGCGGGGGCGGGAATTTTCTTTGTTGAAAAGAAGGACAAAACCTTAAGGCCGTGTATCGATTACCGGGAGTTGAACAGGGTCACGATAAAGAACCGTTACCCACTGCCATTAGTACCAGAGTTGTTCCAAAGCTTAAAAGCAGCGGTGGTTTTTACAAAGCTGGATTTGAGGGGAGCGTACAACTTGGTTCGCATAAGGGAGGGGGACGAGTGGAAGACGCCATTCCGCACCCGCTTCGGCCACTTTGAATATTTGGTCATGCCGTTCGGGTTGTGCAATGCTCCGGCCACTTTTCAACACTTTGTGAATGATATTTTTAGGGACTTCCTGGATGTCTTTGTTATCGTCTATTTAGACGACATTTTGATTTTCTCCCCTTCTTTGGGGGAACACAGAATACATGTAGCGAGGGTATTGGGGCGATTGCGGCAGCATGGGTTGTACGCCAAGGCAGAGAAATGTTGTTTCGAACAATCCAGCATTACTTTCTTGGGCCTGATTATCTCCACCGCGGGGGTCGCGATGGATCCCCAGAAAGTCGCTGCAATACTGGATTGGCCTGAACCCACGGACAGGAAAGGCATCCAATGATTTATCGGTTTTGCAAATCTTTACCGGAAGTTCATCAAGAACTTCTCGGGTCTGGTCTCCCCCATTACTCAGCTAACCAAGCTGGGAACCCGGTTTAGATGGACACCAGAGGCTCAGGGAGCTTTTGAAGCCTTGAAGAAGCTGTTCACCTCGGCACCCATTTTGGGTCACCCAGACGCCGCCCTGCCCTACATCTTGGAGGTGGATGCATCGGAGAATGCAGTAGGTTCCATCCTCTCCCAGTGGAAAGGCACCAAGGAATTGCTCCATCCTGTAGCATTCTTCTCATGGAAGCTTACCCCAGCAGAGAAGAATTATGATATCGGTGATCGAGAACTACTGGCGATCAAAACGGCATTAGAGGAATGGAGGTACCTGCTGGAAGGCGCCGTGCACCCCATCTTAATGTTTACTGACCACAAGAACTTGGAATATCTGAGAACCGCCAAGCGTCTACGCCCGTGACAGGCAAGATGGGCACTATTCTTTTCTAGATTCAACTTCCACATCACGTACCGGCCTGGATCAAAGAACACTAAGCCAGATGCGTTATCACGTATGTACGAGGACGCCAAGGAGATCCCAGTGCCCGACACCATCCTGTCCTCGGGTAACTTCTTGGCCCTTCAGTCGGACCTTCGTTCCAAGATAATGGAGGCATCCACAACCGTCTCTACCCCAGTCGGAGGGCCCCTCCAGAACAAGGGGGGACTCCTATGGAGGGAAGATCGGATTGTGGTGCCGGAGGAAGCCCGAACCCTGGTCTTGGGGCATTGCCATGACCACCCGATGGCAGGGCACTTTGGCCCAGAAAAGACCCTGGAACTTCTCCGACGCTCCTTCTGGTGGCCGGACATGGCTAAAGATTGTAAGGGCTATGTAAGGTCCTGTATCACCTGCCAGAAGAACAAGCCATCAAGAAACAAAGTTTGGGGTCTGCTGCGACCCTTACCGATTCCTGAACGACCTTGGCAAAAGATCTCGTTAGACTTTATAGTCGAGCTTTCGCCATCGCTAGACCACACGGCAATCCTGGTGGTTGTGGACCGCTTGTCCAAGATGGCCCACTTCATCCCGTTGAAAAAAACCCCCTCGGCAGCCGAGACTGCACGCGTCTTCATTCGTGAGGTGGTAAGGCTGCATGGGGTCCCCGAAGACATTGTCTCGGACCGGGGGGTCCAGTTCACGTCAAGATTTTGGAGAGCACTGTGCAAAGCCCTGGACATCAAATTGTCCCTCTCCTCTGCGTTCCACCCTCAAACTAACGGTCAAACCGAAAGGACCAATCAGACCCTGGAGCAATACTTACGATGCTACACTTCGTTTACTCAAGATGACTGGATGCCACTTCTACCCCTAGCGGAATTCGCGTACAACAACGCTCGCCATTCAGCGACTGGACAGTCCCCGTTCTTTGCCAACTATGGTTTTCACCCCGTCTTCCTCCCAGATTTGGTCTCGGAATGCCCAGTACCAGCAACGCAAGATGTGGTAACGTTTTTCTCCGTAAACAATAAGAAGCTTCAAGAGGCCATCAGTCGGGACCAGGAAGGCATTCAACAGGAAATGGAGGGGAGACCTGGTGTTTCGGCCTGGGGAGAAGGTTTGGCTAGCGACGTCCAATTTAAAGATGCTTTGCCCATCAAAGAAATTGGGACCCAAATTTATAGGCCCTTTTTGCATTAAACGGATGGTTAACGAAGTGGCCTACGAACTCGTCCTTCCTGACACACTCAAGATCCACCCAGTTTTCCATGTGTCCCTGCTGAAGCCAGTGATCCCAGATGCCTTCCCCGACCGAGAATCTAAACCCCCGGAAGCCATAACGGTCGAGGGAGAAGAAGAATTTGAGGTAGAAACAATCCTGAAGTGCTGAAGGAGGGGGGGCAAGACCCAATTCCTTACCAAATGGAAGGGCTACGGCCCTGAGGACAATTCTTGGGAGCCAGCCCATAATGTCCATGCACCCAGACTTGTCCGGAGGTTTTTTCGCGATCACCCTTGGTGGAGAGATCGGGTGGGCATCCGGAGGTTGCCCGTGGGGGGGGCAATGTCAGGGATCTCCTCGATCCCCGCCGCGATGGTCCCGGCGCAGGCGCAGTGCACCGCCCTGTGCAGGGACACGGGCACTAGGTCCGGGCCGGCCGCGGCATTCGAGTTCGCGCATGCGCAGTAGAAGCTGCGGCCGCCCGCTGGGCACCAATGGCAGCGCAGGGCGGGATATTTAAATGGCCCTGAGCTGTCATTCAGTGCCTTCTGGTCTTTCCTGCATCCTGTGATTCTGCGAACCTGTTCCCTGTAAGTTATTGACCCGGATTGTACCTGACCTTGCTGTTTTCTCCTATTCTGACACTTGCTTTGCCTGACCTCTCTCCTGGATGCCCCCTATTAGATTTGACCTGCTGTTGCTGACCTGGCGTGTGACCCGACCATTCTCTGCCCGCTGCCTTGTACCTTACCGTCCTGTCTGTTACCGACCCGGCCCGTCTGACCTTGCTCATCCATCCATCCATCCGCCCATCCCTCGCAGCGGGGTCTCCTGACCTCCTCATATCAGACTCTTTCCCGTGGGAGCCCTTGGCGCATACCACTACCACTGACGGACGCACCCAGTAGCCACGACCTGGTCTCTGGGGGCTCCAAGTCCATCCCCACCATCAGGGGCCCTGGTGAACAAGCATCCTGGGACTTAGACTCCGTGCGCTGGGGACGCCTATTCAGTGCTACCGCCGGGCGGTCCCTTACTGTAACTCAAGGTACAGTGTTACAGTATGAGAACACCCCCTTGTAGGTCCTTTTCTTTAATATAGCATTTAAGTCCCTGCAATCATTTTTAAGAACGCTTCATCTTCCTCTTACTTTTGTACTAATATGTACCATGATAGCGGGGTCCTTTCCCCACTCCACCAAACAATCTGTCCATCTGATCCGCGATGTGCCAAACCCGAACGCCTGGCAAACAACATACAGATCGGCGATCATGGTCTTTGTGACAAATTGCCCTATCTGTCCTTCTCATAATGGAGTCCCCTACCACCAGTATCACTCTATACTTGCCTGTAATTTTGCCCCCATACTTAGTGGAGTAGTCATTGTCCTGTCAGCTAGGGGAGGTAGTCTGCATTCCTGAGCTGATATCCCCAACATCATGCAATTTGGCATATTTATTGGGATGTACCAACTCAGGACAAACCTAAAGCTCTTCCCTCTATCCCTCATTCTAACTGTAACCCAGCTACTTCTGGCATCTGCACCAATCACTCTAATGGCCCCAGTCAGCACCTGATGGGTAAGGGCAAAACTTTTTTCCAGGTTGTTGATGCTTCGCAGTGTTGTCAGTTGATTCTTTAGAACCAGGATCTGGGCTTCCACACAAACAACTTGCATACATCTCACAGCAATATTTGCCTTCAAACGGCTGTTCAAAGAATATAGACACGAAACAAGCGAGCCGCTGAGAGCCTGAGACAGCCGCTCCCTCCCCATCTACAACTCAGTGCTCCAGTGAGTGCTGCGGGTGCAATGCAGAGAGCAGTAACTGACAGTCACTGCTCTCTGCTCAGAGCAGCAGTGAGAACTCAGCAATCAGCGGTCACCCTTATAGCCGGCGGGGGATAGATGCAGCATCGGACTGATGCTGCCTCCACCCAGGTAAATATAATGGGGGAAAAAATAAAATCCATACTTCTCTTTTAGGAATAAAAAGTTTTATTTATGTTTAATTTATGTATTTTTTTCTATTCTGAGCACTATTTGTTTGCTCTAAAATGTTTGAATGTAACACAAATCCCTCAACAATCACAATGCCTTTTGGTCACACATAAAAACAGCACCACTTGGTCCACTCATAGTGACCTCTCAGTACTCATTGGTACTCCCGGTGCTCTTCAGTACTCCCAGCACTCACAGTGACCCCTCAGTACTCAAAGTGCCTGCAGTACTCCTTGGTAGTCTCAATGTCCCTAGCATTCACAGTGCCCCAGTACTAACAGTGCCCTCAGTATTCATTGGTATTCACAGTGCTCTTCAATACTCACAGCACCCCTCAGTACTCACAGTGCCCCTCAATACTCACAGTGCCCCTCAATATTCCAGGTACTTCCAGTGACCCTCAGTACTTGCAGTGCTTTTCAATGCTCACGGTGCCCTTCAGTACTCACAGTACCCACAATGCCCCTCAAATCCCACAGTGGTTCCCCACATGACACTCCCATTGTAGCCTTCACAGCTCCAGGATGTATCAGCCTCTGCTGTGACAGTCTGAAAGTCTCCTGCTCCATTCCAGTGAGACCCCCCTGTACATGGATTACTGACCTGTTATGCTACTCTGTTTACTCTTGGATGCAAGTGTCCGTTTTTTACTTGATTTTAATTGTAACTCCATTTGTCTAATAAATACTACACTATTGAAGTTTTTTCTCTCTTCTGGGCTCATTTTTTGGGATATTTTGAGCCCCCCCCTTCAAGGTGCACCATAATAGGCGACTCACACTTAAGTGTATGATCCCCCCGGTGGCTGGAATCCGTACTACAAAATGCATCTAATATGACGATTATACACTATACTGGAATGAGGAAATCTGCCCTGGTCTGATGACATCTGGTGACTCAACTCCACCTGACGACTTCACCTGTTTGCAGAGTTCCCACTTCCAGAGTACCTTGGAGTAGGTCTTATTTACTCCAACGCACAAAATTGTGTGCTATCTGGTTAGTGCATTGTATACTCATTCCTCACAAGCCACGGAAGTCACGATAACCCAACAGCTATCTAATGAACCACAATTATCACATTGCACCTTCTTTATTATTATTACTTTTAAGACTTTTATTTATTTACGTATTTTTAATCTGTACATTTTAGCGCTGCATTTTTATTGATTATTTTGTATACTATTGGAGGATTTAGGGTATTTCCTCTTATTTTGCTGGCTGCTTATTCTGTTTGATGTTTTATATTTTACCCAGCGCTCATATATTACTGCTTTATATTATTCCAGTGACAGTGCCCCCAGCATTCCTACTCCTCTCACCTGCCACTCCTGAACCCAGCAGCTCTGCAGTTACCCAACAGCTCTCCAGCCACTCTCCAGTCACTCGGATGGCCCCTCCAGGAACTCAAGCCTTGCCTTCTTCTTCCGTTTCCACTCTGCTCTTAGCTGATTCGGCTGCTTGCGCTCACAGTAATTTCCACCGCCATCACAGTGGTTCCCGCTGAGAGAGGTTAACTTTAAGCTGATGGCCTGTAAAGACTTTTAAAGTGTCACTTATGGGCAATTGTGGGTACCAAAGTTTGTCACTGTTTCACTGGCACACACAATTTTAAAACTTGACATGTTTGGTATCTATTTAGTCAATGCAACCTAATCTTTAAAACTTAATTGAGTATCCAGTTTCCTTATCTTTTAATCCTTGCCTATGTTCCAGTTTAAGCTGGTACCATGCCTGTTGTCCCAGGTTTCCTACTTCAGGGTGGCTCCTTTCTCTTCTAGTGCATGCAGGAACTAGAGTTGTGATACTGTAAACTGTGTGCATCAATGGAAACACAGAGCCCCACAGACTAGGATGACAAGGCACTCCCCTGCTCCTCCCTCCTCCTTCCCCCTCACTTCTCCAAGCTATCAGCCTAACTGGAGCCAGCAGCACTGAAAGCTGTAAACTACAAGTGAGAGATTTAAAGTACAACTAAAGGCAAAACTTTTTTTTAGTTTTGGACAGAGTGGAGAGATATTAAAACACCTATTAGGTATTGCTGTCTGTGCCCCCATTAAGGAGATTCACCCTCCCTGTTTGTCCTGTTTACTATTATTTCACTATTACTAGGTGAAAGCAAAAGAAAACCCCAATTTTGAGTTGTCTCCAGAAAAGTAACAGAGGGGAAATTTTTTAGTGGGAACGGGTACGGCCCGGTGTTAGGAGCGCCCCCATCCAGTGTAGTGCCCACACAGGTGGAGGCCTCAGCGATCCCCCGTGTGTGGGTAAGGCCTGGTGATAGGACCTCCTCCGTCCAGTGTAGTGTCCACACAGGTGTAGAGCTCCGCTGTCCCCCGTGTGTGGGTACGGCCCGATGTTAGGAGCGCCCCCATCAAGTGTAGTGCCCACACAGGTGTAGGGCTCAGCTGTCCCGTGTTTGGGTACGGCCCGGTGTTAGGAGCGTCCCCATCCAGTGTAGTGCCCACACAGGTGGAGGCCTCAGCGATCCCCTGTGTGTGGGTAAGGCCTGGTGATAGGACCTCCTCCGTCCAGTGTAGTGTCCACACAGGTGTAGAGCTCCGCTGTCCCCCGTGTGTGGGTACGGCCCGATGTTAGGAGCGCCCCCATCAAGTGTAGTGCCCACACAGGTGTAGGGCTCAGCTGTCCCGTGTTTGGGTACGGCCCGGTGTTAGGAGCACCGCCATCCAGTGTAGGGCCCTCACAGGCGTAAGGACTCAGCTGTCTCCCGTGTGTGGGTACGGACCAGTGTTGCGAGAGCTCCCAAGCAGTGTAGTGCCCTCACAGGTGTAGGGCTCAGCTGTCCCGTGTGTGGGTACGGCCCGGTGATAGGAGCGCCCCCATCCAGTATAGTGCCCTCACAGACATAAGGGCTCAGCTGTCCCCGTGGTTGGGTATGGCCCGGTGTTAGGAGTGCACCCATCCAGTGTAGTGCCCTCACAGGTGTAGGGCTCAGCTGTCCCGTGTGTGGGTAAGGCCCGGTGTTGGGAACGCTCCCATCCAGTGTAGTGCCTTCACAGGCATAGAGCTCAGCTGACCCCCGTGTTTAGGTATGGCCCAGTGTTAGGAGTGCACCCATCCAGTGTAGTGCCCTCACAGGCGCAGGGCTTAGCTGTCCCCCATGTATGGGTGCGGCCCAGTGTTAGGAGCGCCCTCATCTAGTGTAGTGCCCTCACAGGTGTAGGGCTCCGCTGTCCCCCGTGTTTGGGTATGGCCCGGTGTTAGGAGTGCACCCATCCAGTGTAGTGCCCTCACAGGCGCAGGGCTTAGCTGTCCCCCGTGTGTGGGTACGGCCCGGTGTTAGGAGCGCCCCCATCCAGTGTAGTGCCCTCACAGGTGTAGGGCTCCGCTGTTCCGTGTTTGGGTATGGCCCGGTGTTAGGAGTGCACCCATCCAGTGTAGTGCCCTCACAGGCGCAGGGCTTAGCTGTCCCCCATGTATGGGTGCGGACCAGTGTTAGGAGCGCCCTCATCTAGTGTAGTGCCCTCACAGGTGTAGGACTCAGCTGTCCCCCATGTATGGGTGCGGCCCAGTGTTAGGAGCACCCCCAATCCAGTGTAGTGCCCTCACAGGTGTAGGGCTCCGCTGTCCCCCATGTATGGGTGTGGACCAGTGTTAGGAGCGCCCTCATCTAGTGTAGTGCCCACACAGGTGTAGGGCTCCGCTGCCCCCAGTGTTTGGGTATGGCCCGGTGTTAGGAGTGCACCCATCCAGTGTAGTGCCCTCACAGGCACAGGGCTTAGCTGTCCCCCGTGTGTGGGTACGGCCAGGTGTTAGGAGCGCCCCCATCCAGTGTAGTGCCCACACAGGTGTAGGGCTCAGCTGTCCCGTGTTTGGGTACGGCCCAGTGTTAGGAGCGCCCCCCATCCAGTGTAGTGCCCTCACAGGTGTAGGGCTCAGCTGTCCCGTGTTAGGGTACGGCCCGGTGTTAGGAATGCACCCATCCAGTGTAGTGCCCACACAGGTGTAGGGCTCAGCTGTCTGGTGTGTGGGTACGGCCCAGTGTTAGGAGCGCCCCCCATCCAGTGTAGTGCCCTCACAGGTGTAGGGCTCCACTGTCCCCCGTGTTTGGGTACGGCCCAGTGTTAGGAGCGCCCCCCATCTAGTGTAGTGCCCACACAGGTGTAGGGCTCAGCTGTCCCATGTTAGGGTACGGCCCGGTGTTAGGAGTGCACCCGTCCAGTGTAGTGCCCTCACAGGCGCAGGGCTTAGCTGTCCCCCGTGTCTGGGTATGGCCCGGTGTTAAGAGCGCCCCCCATCCAGTGTAGTGCCCTTACAGGTGTAGGGCTCCGCTGTCAGCTGTCGCCAAAAAGAGATGAATAGGGATCCATTCCCCTTCTGTCCATTGGATTGGTTGGGATGGAAATGGACAGCCCTTAGAGAATAGCGGGCTGTATCTGTGTCTGCTCTGCAGCAGCGGAGCGGTGACGGAACTGTGATCCGCTTGCTAAGCGTGCATCATCGGGAATGTCCCCCGCTGAGCAAGTGGATTTACTGACAAATCTGCCCTGTGTGAAAGGGATCTTAGGAGTGCCCCCATCCAGAGTTGGTCATCCCTGTGTGGCGTATGTGGAATAGAAGTCTCCCCAGCTTCTAGCAGCCCAGACAGGAGTCCTCCCTCAGCTTTCCATGGCCATAGAACACAATGAACAGTCCAGCAGCCACAATGTATGTTGTGTGTAGAGGAGGAGCAGGCATCCATGAGGGGTGGGGGCCAGTTGGGGGGTCCGTGTACAATGCAGGCTGTGTGTGTAGTAGAGGAGGACACCGGCTCCCTGGAATAGAATGCGATGATGCTGTGAGTAGAAGGAAGCAGCGATCGGCCGGGGAGGGAGCTCGGGGCCAGTCAGGCGGGGCCTGCTGTATTCTCCGTGCAGTGTGGAGCCTCGGCCCATCAGACAGGCGGGGGGGAGGTGGCATCATGTCACGGCTGTCTATGTGTGTGTGTACACTGTGCACTTAGTACACGGAGGGGAACACACCGGGGAAGGCGATCTGCCGCATTCTGAGCTCATCTGCGGGAAGGAGAACACTGAGGATGGGGCTGGCGGCCTGACACCATTAGAAGCAGCCACAAGGTGAGTGCCAAGCTGGCCACCCCGGCCATCTGCCCCTGTGGATGTGTCAGGAAGGGGGATCCGTCAGGAGCTGGCATCTTCTTGTGCTTTTCAGAGGACGGTGACTGGTCAGTGAGTGCACCTCCACCTCTCTGGTTCTTCACCCTTCTGTGTACAGGAACATCACATCTTCTGCATGGGACTGGAAATCTGGACATACACCCTACAATCTGATTGTACTTCTTTAGATTAAGGGTCACCACCCACGCTCCAATCTGATTGTACAATCTTTTTTTTACATCAGCCAACGATGTACTGCAAGGGTCTCTTAGAATGGATACCAATTGAGTTCTTAGGTTAGGTAGGTCCTCATATTACATGGCTTTGGTAAATCTAAGGGTGATTGCACCAAGGTTGTATGGGCAGATTGTAACGTTTATGGCAACCCTTATACTTAGTACACACAGATTATTGGACGACTTATCGTTCGTTTTTTGTTGTCTTCTAGTCTCAAAAAATAAAGAGGACAGTAAAGTTATGAAAATTCTCATTCGACAGAATACAACTTCAGACGTGATGTATTGTATTGTATTGTAATGTATTCTTCTGTTTCTGAGCATGTGTGATCTTGGTTTCTCGATTTCTTTCAGACGAATACTGCACTTACTAAACAAAAATCGTTTATGCTGTTATCATAGGAGAACATTTTCCGTGCTTGTGCCTTCAGATATTGTCGCATGAACTGTTGTGATCGGCTGTTGAAAGCTCTGTACTAACGATCAGATTATTGTACGATCCCTCCGAAAACGATTTTTGTCACCCGATGCAGGCCTGTGTAAGGCCTTTCTTATATAACACATTATTATTATACAGGATTTTATATAGCGCCAGCAGTTTGCGCAGTGCTCTGCAATATATAGGGGGGGCAGTACAATTACAGTACAGAAGGAATAGAAGGGCCTTGCTCATGGAGCTTGCAATCTATAGACGCATTCACATCCATGCACTTTTTAACCTCCTCACGCCGGCCGCACACAAATGTGCAGCCTCCCGGTGTCTGGACCTAGACGTTGAGCGGCCACACATTTGCGTTCTAATAAAAAAAAACATGTGCTGAGAGCGCACGCCCTGCGTACTCCCAGCACACATGTCCGGTACTCACGGTAAGGTCTCGGTCTCCTGTTTCGATCGGGACCTTTCCGATCATGTGACCGCCGTGACGACGCGTCACGGCGGTCACATGATCCCTAAACCCCACCCGTCCCGCCTCCCGGCACCTGAAACTCTTAAAGGGCCGGGAGGCGCCAGCGTGAAGGGGTTAAGCGCTGCGTTTTTGGAAAGGGTCAGGGACTCTTTAAACACAACACGGTGTGTTTTTGGTTCAATAGATAGACACGCTGCGGAAACGTATGTAGTGCGTTTTTGATGCGCTTTATGTTTTCCTAATCTACCCAACAAAATATCTCCCCTTTAAAAAAATAAAAGCATAAAAAATGCAAAACAGATAAAACAAACAAGTGTGCAAAAACGCAAAGTGCATCACAAAAAACACTGCAGAAACGGATCAAAAGCAAAGTGCATAGGTGTGAACCAGGCTTTGGGGCCAGTTTACACCAATTGCGGTGCAGGAACGTTCACAAAAGTGTGCGTTTTCCTGCACCACGTGGGAACACGCTGCCATCTGCACATGTACATACAGGAGGAATGGTGGTAACCCCTTATCCACAGCCGTGGAAATGCAGAATCACGTTTAAATATATGTGATTTTTCGCAGAGTGACCGCCCTGTAGCAGTAAAACTGCGCAGGGTGATCGGCAAGTGGTTAACAAGACATGCAGAGTCTGGATGTCTCCCCTGTGCTCCAATGCAGATTGCATTGCAATACATTCCTTCCCGCCTATGCTAGCCGGGGAAAGTGACGGGGGACCCGGAAGTGATGTCATACATGAGTCCACACTCCTCCCTCCCCTCTATCAGGTGACACCTGCTGTGTTGGTCATGGACCTGCAGATGGGTGTGCGTGCAGTGGGGGCACCATTACTGGGAATGTGTGGAAGCAAGAGAGCGACAGCACAGCTGCCCGAATGCCTCCATCTAACAGGAGTTTGCTTGTCAGGTTTACACACAATCCTGGCGTGTAACTCCCCCCCCGCTGCTGGCGTATGGACCTGGCAACAAAAGGGTTACATTTTTCTTCCACTTTTACCCCAAAAAGGAACAAAAAAACACAAGTGAAGGGGTCCTAAGCTGTGGTGCCCCATCCAGTGTAGTGCCCTCACAGGCGTAGGACTCAGCTGTCTGGTGTGTGGGTACGGCCCGGTGTTAGGAGCGCCCCATCCAGTGTAGTGACCTCACAGACGTAGGACTGAGCTGTCTGGTGTGTGGGTACGACCCGGTGTTAGGAGCGCCCCCATCCAGTGTAGTGACCTCACAGACGTAGGGCTCAGCTGTCCCATGTATGGGTACGTCCCGGTGTTAGGAGCGCCCCCATCCACTGTAGTGACTTCACAGATGCAGGACTCAGCTGTCCCCCTTGTGTGGGTACGGCCCAGTGTTGGGAGTACCCCCATCCAGTGTAGTGCCCTCACAGACGTAGGACTCAGCTGTCCCCTATGTGTGGGTACGGCTCGGTGTTAAGAGCGCCCCATCCAGTGTAGTGACCTCACAGGTGTAGGACTCAGCTGTCTGGTATGTGGGTACATCCCGGTGTTAGGAGCGCCCCATCCAGTGTAGTGACCTCACAGGTGTAGGACTCAGCTGTCTGGTGTATGGGTACGTCCCGGTGTTAGGAGCGCCCCCATCCACTGTAGTGCCCTCACAGGTGTAGGACTCAGATGCCTGGTGTGTGGGTACGACCCGGTGTTAGGAGTGCCCCATCCAGTGTAGTGACCACACAGGTGTAGGACTCAGCTGTCTGGTGTATGGGTACGTCCCGGTGTTAGGAGCGCCCCCATCCACTGTAGTGCCCTCACAGGTGTAGGACTCAGATGCCTGGTGTGTGGGTACGGCCCGGTGTTAGGAGCGCCCCATCCAGTGTAGTGCCCACACAGGCGTAGGACTCAGCTGTCTGGTGTGTGGGTACGTCCCGGTGTTAGGAGCGCCCCCATCCAGTGTAGTGACCTTACAGGCGTAGGGCTCAGCTGTCCCATGTATGGGTACGGCCCAGTGTTAGGAGCGCCCCCATCCCGTGTAGTGACTTCACAGATGCAGGACTCAGCTGTCCCCCTTGTGTGGGTACGGCCCAGTGTTGGGAGTACCCCCATCCAGTGTAGTGCCCTCACAGACGTAGGACTCAGCTGTCCCCTATGTGTGGGTACGGCTCGGTGTTAAGAGCGCCCCATCCAGTGTAGTGACCTCACAGGTGTAGGACTCAGCTGTCTGGTATGTGGGTACATCCCGGTGTTAGGAGCGCCCCCATCCAGTGTAGTGACCACACAGGTGTAGGACTCAGCTGTCTGGTGTGTGTGGGTACGGCCCGGTGTTAGGAGCCCCATCCAGTGTAGTGCCCCCACAGGTGTAGGACTCAGCTGTCTGGTGTGTGGGTACGTCCCGGTGTTAGGAGCGCCCCCATCCAGTGTAGTGCCCCCACAGGTGTAGGACTCAGCTGTCTGGTGTGTGGGTATGGCCGAAGTTAGGAGCGCCCCCATCCAGTGTAGTGCCCTCACAGGCGTAGGACTCAGCTGTCCCCTGTGTGTGGGTCTTAGGAGTGCCCCCATCCAGAGTTGGTCATCCCTGTGTGGCGTATGTGGAATAGAAGTCTCCCCAGCTTCTAGCAGCCCAGACAGGAGTCCTCCCTCAGCTTTCCATGGCCATAGAACACAATGAACAGTCCAGCAGCCACAATGTATGTTGTGTGTAGAGGAGGAGCAGGCATCCATGAGGGGTGGGGGCCAGTTGGGGGGTCCGTGTACAATGCAGGCTGTGTGTGTAGTAGAGGAGGACACCGGCTCCCTGGAATAGAATGCGATGATGCTGTGAGTAGAAGGAAGCAGCGATCGGCCGGGGAGGGAGCTCGGGCCAGTCAGGCGGGGCCTGGTGTATTCTCCGTGCAGTGTGGAGCCTCGGCCCATCAGACAGGCGGGGGGGAGGTGGCATCATGTCACGGCTGTCTATGTGTGTGTGTGTACACTGTGCACTTAGTACACGGAGGGGAACACACCTGGGAAGGCGATCTGCCGCATTCTGAGCTCATCTGCGGGAAGGAGAACACTGAGGATGGGGCTGGCGGGCTGACACCATTAGAAGCAGCCACAAGGTGAGTGCCAAGCTGGCCACCCCGGCCATCTGCCCCTGTGGATGTGTCAGGAAGGGGGATCCGTCAGGAGCTGGCATCTTCTTGTGCTTTTCAGAGGACGGTGACTGGTCAGTGAGTGCACCTCCACCTCTCTGGTTCTTCACCCTTCTGTGTACAGGAACATCACATCTTCTGCATGGGACTGGAAATCTGGACATACACCCTACAATCTGATTGTACTTCTTTAGATTAAGGGTCACCACCCACGCTCCAATCTGATTGTACAATCTTTTTTTTACATCAGCCAACGATGTACTGCAAGGGTCTCTTAGAATGGATACCAATTGAGTTCTTAGGTTAGGTAGGTCCTCATATTACATGGCTTTGGTAAATCTAAGGGTGATTGCACCAAGGTTGTATGGGCAGATTGTAACGTTTATGGCAACCCTTATACTTAGTACACACAGATTATTGGACGACTTATCGTTCGTTTTTTGTTGTCTTCTAGTCTCAAAAAATAAAGAGGACAGTAAAGTTATGAAAATTCTCATTCGACAGAATACAACTTCAGACGTGATGTATTGTATTGTATTGTAATGTATTCTTCTGTTTCTGAGCATGTGTGATCTTGGTTTCTCGATTTCTTTCAGACGAATACTGCACTTACTAAACAAAAATCGTTTATGCTGTTATCATAGGAGAACATTTTCCGTGCTTGTGCCTTCAGATATTGTCGCATGAACTGTTGTGATCGGCTGTTGAAAGCTGTGTACTAACGATCAGATTATTGTACGATCCCTCCGAAAAACGATTTTTGTCACCCGATGCAGGCCTGTGTAAGGTCTGGTTCCTGGACTTTAGTGCACTTTGCTTTTTGCAGAAATGTGCTGTAGTCCATGTAACATGCTTTCTTATATAACACATTATTATTATACAGGATTTATATAGCACCAGCAGTTTGCTCAGTGCTCTGCAATATATAGGGGGGGGCAGTACAATTACAGTACAGAAGGAATAGAAGGGCCTTGCTCATGGAGCTTGCAATCTATAGACACATTCACATCCATGCACTTTTTAACCTCTTAAGCCGGTCGCACACAAATGTGCAGCCTCCCGATGTCTGGGCCTAGACATCGAGCGGCCACACATTTGCGTTCTAATAAAAAAAAAACGTGCTGAGAGCGTGCGCCCTGCGTACTCCCAGCACACATGTCCGGTACTCACGGAAAGGTCACATGATCCCTAAACCCCGCCCGTCCCGCCTCCCGGCTTCTGAAACTCTTAAAGGGCTAGAAGGCGCCAGCGTGAGGGGGTTAAGCGCTGCGTTTTTGGAAAGGATCAGGGACTCTTTAAACAGAACACGGTGTGTTTTTGGTTCAATAGATAGACACGCTACAGAAACGTATGTAGTGCGTTTTTGATGCGCTTTATATTTTCCTAATCTGCCCAACAAAATATCTCCCCTTTAAAAAAATAAAAGCATAAAAAATGCAAAACAGATAAAATAAACAAGTGTGCAAAAACGCAAAGAGCATCACAAAAAACACTGCAGAAACGGATCAAAAGCAAAGTGCATAGGTGTGAACCAGGCTTTGGGGCCAGTTTACACCAATTGCGGTGCAGGAACGTTCACAAAAGTGTGCGTTTTCCTGCACCACGTGAGAACACGCTGCCATCTGCACATGTACATCGGTGTCATTCATTCTTAATAGCTCCCCCATGCATCTTACACTCAGGTGCATTCGCTGGCACCTAAACGCATGACACCGGAGTAGCGTGCGGTGTGGTGCAGCGCGATTTTAAAAGTTGTGCCTGTTGTACTTTATGCACACTCCTGCACCTTTTTCACAGCCCATTGAAATCATGCATCACAGGAATGTACACAAATGCACCCTTTATGGTGTGAACCAACCTTTACCAAAGCTATGTAATGTATGGGCAAACGTAAACAGTCTGCTTCATCAAATCGGGAACCAGTAATGGTAGATCCAAGGTTACCATACATGTTACAATGTGACCATACAATCTTTGGACCCTCAACTTTAGGTTTACTAAATGCCATATGAGAACCTACCTAATCTAAGCTACAGTGAAGGAAATAAGTATTTGATCCCCTGCTGATTTTGAATGTTTGCCCACTCACAAAGAAATGATCAGTCTAAAAAGCGAATGGTAGGTGTATTGTAACACTGAGAGACAGAATAGCAACAAAAAATTCAAAAGAAATGCATGTCTAACAAATTATGCACTGATTTGCATGTTTATAAAGGAAATAAGTATTTGATCCCCTTCACAAAACATGACTTAGTACTCGGTAGCAAATCCCTTGTTGGCAATCACAAAGGTCAGACGTTTCCTGTAGTTGGCCACCAGGTTTGCACACATCTCAGGAGGGATTTTGGCCCACTCCTCCTAGCAGATCCTCTCCAAGTCATTAAGGTTTGGCGACTGACGTTTGACAACTCGAACTTTCAGCTCCCTCCACAGATTTTCAATCAGATTAAGGTCTGGAGACTGGCTAGGCCACTCCAGGACCTTAATGTGCTTCTTCTTGAGCCACTCCTTTGTTGCCTTGACCATGTGTTTTGGGTCATTGTCATGCTGGAACACCCATCCACGACCCATTTTCAATGCCCTGGCTGAGGAAAGAAGGTTCTCACCCAAGATTTGACGGTACATTGCCCCGTCCATCGTCACTTTAATGCGGTGCAGTTGTCCTGTCCCCTTAGCAGAAATACACCCCCAAAGCAGAAGGTTTCCACCATGTTTGACAGTTGAGATGGTGTTCTTGGGGTCATAGGTAGCATTCCTCCTCCTCCAAACACGGCAAGTTGAGTTGATGCCAAAGAGCTCGATTTTGGTCTCATCTGACCACAACACTTTCAACCAGTCCTCCTCTGCATCATTCAGATGTTCAGTGACAGACTTCAGAGGGGCCTGGACATGTGCTTTCTTGAGCAGAGGGACCTTGCAGGCACTGCAGGATTTCAATCCTTGTTAGTGTAGTGTGTTACCAATTGTTTTCTTGGTGACTGTGGTCCCAGCTGCCTTGAGATCATTGACAAGATCCTCCCGTGTAGTTCTGGGATGATTCCTCACTGTTCTCATGATCATTGACACTCCACGATGTGAGATCTTGTATGGTGCACCAGACCTATGGAGACTGACAGTTGTTTTGTGTTTCTTCCATTTGTGAATGATTGCACCAACTGTTGTCACCTTCTCACCAAGCTGCTTGGCCATAGTCTGGTAGCCCAGTCCAGCCTTGTGTAGGTCTACAATCTTGTCCCTGACATGCTTGGACAGCTCTTTGGTCTTTGTCATGGTGGAGAGTTTGGAATCTGATTGATTGCTCCTGTGGACGGGTGTCTTTTATACAGGTAACAAAATGAGATTAGCAGCACTCCCTTTAAGAGACTGCTTCTAATCTCAGCTTGTTACCTGTATGAAAGACACCTGGTAGCCAGAAATCCTGCTGAATGATAGGGGATCAAATACTTATTTCCCACATGAACATGCAAATCAGTGCATAATTTGTTAGACATGCATTTCTTTTGAATTTGTTGTTGCTATTCTGTCTCTCAGTGTTACAATACACCTACCATTCGATTTTTAGACCGATCATTTCTTTGTGAGAGTGGGCAAACATTCAAAATCAGCAGGGGATCAAATACTTATTTCCTTCACTGTATATCCTCTATCCACTCAATGTGATGATTCAGTCATTGCACTACATAGATCTAAAGCTTCCCACACACATTACAATCTGGGTGTAGATCTACCAACAACTGTGGTGCAAAAGCCTGCATGTTTGAATTAAAATTGAGTGGATACAGTAGGTACATAGTTTTGGTAAACATTGATTGTACAATGATTGTATAATCAGATTGTAATGTGTATCCTTAGCCTAATTGAGATGATACAATCAAATTGTATAGTGCATTGTCAGCGTGCTTTACTGTCACACACTGGACTCTGGCCCTGTGGCTGTTGTCAGGCTCCGGAATATATGTGTATCAAAGTTTCCTTCTATCTTATTAGTGCACGTCACCCTGAACACCCCCATGGCTTCTGTTTACTGCTGTAGTGCTGCTGGCTGCTCATAGTGCTTACCCTAGGTTCACGCCTAAGCATTTTCCATAAACGCACTACAGTCCATTTATCATGATTTCCTATGGGACAGGTTCACATCTTTGTGTTTTCACCAAGTGTGTTTTTTGGAAAGGGTCAGGGACTTTTTTGAACTCAAAAAGTTGTGTTTTTCGTTTTATAAACAATCAATAGAATCGCTGCATAAAAGCATGTAGTTTATTTTTGCTGTGTTTTTCATGCATTTTTGCCACGTTTTTGATGCGTTTTAAATCTGCCTAGCAACAGGAAAAAAAAACATCAAAAACGTGGCAAAAATGCAATGCAGAACTGGGTCAAATGCAAACTGCATAGGCGTGAACTTAGCCTTACCGCAGATTGTAGTGATTGATTGGTTTTATTTAATTGAACCCACAATGAGGTAAGCTCACCACACACATTATATTCAGATTGGACAATCTCCAGTAGGTAGTGCAAGGGCCTGCTGGATTGGATACAAGGTCGGTTCACACCACATGCAGTCCAGTGCGTTTCTTTTCTGCATCAGAAAGGCCTGGATAGTAGGTTCTGTGGTTTCCAATGACATAGTTCACACCAGTTCCAGAAAAAAAAAGTAGAACATTCTGCATTTTTTCTGACTGAATTGTACTGGAACATGGTAAAGGGCGTCTAAAATGCACCAGAACGCACCTAAACACGCTCCTATTCCTTCTGTACTGAAAGGTATTGTAATTGTATCGTCTCCCGTTATATTGTAAAGCTCTGCGCAAACTGTTGGCGCTATATAAATCCTGTATAATAATAATAATAAAGGTGAAGAAAGGAAGAGGGGGAGGCACTGGAATGCATCAAAAACGCACATGCAGAAACGCACCTGAAATGCTTTTGGAGTGCATTTCTATGGTGTGCACTGGCCCACAAAGTGATTGGATAGTTTAGGCAAGTTCTCAATAGTACAGAGATTGGTGCATGATTGTACAATCCAATTGTAATGTGTATGGTGAATCCAAGGGGGGCGCTTGTCACATAAACATGAATTCTTCATCTTTCTTCATGTTGTCATCTCCTGAGACAGCAGTGGTCTCCTTGTCCCCCATCTTTCCCCCTAGTTAAAGCAGACATTCCCTTTTCAAAAAGTTTATTGCATTCCACCCCTCCTCCCATCCTGTAAACAGATTGTGTTGTTTTTTTGTTTACCCTTTATCCTAAAAAAAACAGTGTGGCTCCGCCTCCCCATGCACGTCATTATAGAGGATTTAAAAGGGACAATTTTCCCAGAACTTTTATTGCGCTTGAAAGGTTTAGCGAGTCAAAAGCGTAACAGTGCAACATTATTATTATTATTATTATTATACAGTATTTATAAAGCGCCAATAGTTCACTCAGCGCTGTATATTACAAAGGGGGACAGAACATGTGACAGAACAATACCAATACAATGCAAAACATGAGGGGATGGAGGGCCCTGCTCTTTCGAGCTTACAATCTAGGAGGGAGGGGATGGTGGCACAGGAGGAGATAGCTGTGGGGGATGGAGTGGTAGGAAGAGTGGAGGAGGTCGACAAGTTAGCAGGGGGTGGGGTAGGCTTCCCTGAAGAGATGGGTTTTCAGGGTGTGCCTAAAGGAGAGGAGAGTAGGTGATAATCTGATGGGTTGGGGCAGGGAGTTCCAGAGGATGGGTGACACCCTGGAGAAGTCCTGGAGGCGGGCATGGGAGGAGGAGACCAGGGAACTAGAGAGAAGGAGGTCTTGTGAGGAGCGGAGTGTGCGTGCTGGGCGGTACTTGGATATTAGGTCAGTGATGTAGTTCGGGGCAGTATGGTGGACAGCTTTGTACGTCAGTGTTAGGATTTTGAATTTGATCCATTGCGCAATCGGAAGCCAGTGGAGGGATTGGCAGAGGGGGGTGGCGGAAATGGAGCGGTTGGAAAGGTGAATGAGTCTGGCAGCCGTATTCAGGATCGACTGAAGCGGGGATAGCCAGCGGCGAGGCAGGCCAGTGAGGAGGGAGTTGCAGTAGTCGAGTCGTGATATAATGAGGGAGTGGATGAGCTGTTTAGTGGTTTCTGGAGTTAGGAACGTATGGATTTTGGCGATGTTGCGGAGGTGGAGTCTGCACGAGTTTGTTAAAGATTGGACTTGGGGCTGGAAGGATAGGTTGGAGTCCAGAATGACACCAAGTACTCTGGCCTGCGGGGCGGGTTTGATATTGGCGTTGTTGGATGTGATGTAGAAGTCAATGGGGGGTGGGGTTCGGGCTGGGGGGAAGACAAGGAGCTCGGTTTTGGAGAGATTCAGTTTAAGGAAGTGGAGCGACATCCAGTCTGATATGTCGCTCAGTAGGTGTGTGATTTGGGCAGAGACCGAGGGGGTGAGGTGGGGAGTTGAGAGATAGATTTGTGTGTCGTCGGCATAGAGGTGGTAGTTGAAGCCGTGAGAGTGTATGAGTTGGCCAAGGGAGGAGGTGTAGATGGAGAAGAGAAGGGGCCCAAGGACAGAGCCTTGAGGGACCCCAACAGAGAGGGGGAGTGAGGGGGAGGTGGTAGCATTATAGGTAACGCTGAAAGAGCGTTGTGACAGGTAGGATGAGAGCCAGGAGAGAGCAGAATCTCTGAGGCCGAGGGAGTGTAGTATTTTGAGGAGGAGGGGGTGGTCAACTGTGTCGAAGGCCGCAGAGAGGTCAAGGAGTAGGAGCACTGAATAGTGGCCATTAGCTTTGGCGGTTAGAAGGTCGTTGGAGAGTTTGAGTAAGGCGGTTTCGGTGGAGTGTAGGGGGCGGAATTCAGACTTTAGGGGATCGAGGAGGTTGTTGTTGTTGAGGTGAGAGCATAGGCGGGTGTAGACGAGGCGCTCGAGGAGTTTGGATGTAAATGGGAGCAGGGAGATGGGTCTGAGGTTGTTTGGGTCATTGGGGTCCAGGGAGGGCTTTTTAAGTATGGGGGTGATGTGTGCATGTTTCAGAGGGGAGGGGAAAGTGCCGGAGGAGAGGGAGAGATTAAAGATGTGGGTGAGGGAGCGTAGGATGGAGGGGGAGGGAGGTCGTAGGAATTGTGAGGGGATAGGGTCGAGGGGGCAGGTGGTGAGGCGGGCATCAGAGAGGATCTTGGAGACTTCCTCGATGGTAGTAAGGTCAAAGGTGTGGAGTGTTGGGGGAGCTTCAGTATGAGGAATGTAGGGTGGGGTGGGAGTGGAGGTCAGAGCAGTGGTGGGGCCGTGGGAGAGGGGTGATGAGGGGGTAGCTGAGTGAGGGGGAACGGGGTTGGAGGGAGTTTGAGCAGTGACGAAGTCCCTGCGGGTAATGTTGAGGGGGAGGGGGGATGAGGGGGTAGCTGTGTGAGAGGGGACGGGTTGAGAGGGGGTGTGAGTTGCGGCAATGTCCTTGCGAATTGTGTCAATCTTGTTTTTGAAGTGATTGGCAATCTCAAGGGCGGTGAGTGAGGTGCTGGGTGGAGGTGGGGGTGGAGAGAGTAGAGAGTTGAAGGTGGAGAAGAGTCGGCGAGGATTGGAGGAGAGGGCCTTGATGAGGGTCAGGAAGTAGGCTTGTTTGGCTGCGTGGAGGGAGGAGGTGTAGGTGCGGAAGGCAGATTTGTAGCAGGTGAAAGCTTGTTGGGATTTTGTTTTGAGCCATAGTCGCTCCAGGGCACGACTGCGTCGTTTGAGGGTTTTGGTGTGATCAGTCTGCCAGGGCTGGAGCGGTCGGAGTCTGATGTTGCGTGTGGTTAAAGGCGCTAGTGAGTCAAGGGCTGCTGACAGCGCGTACATGGCCTTATTTACATCGATTTTTGACTCAAAAGTATTATTTGGCTATGACTGTTTACTTTTGAATGCTCAAAATATCTGTTTATGCCAAAGAATGAATAAAAAAACAGATAAACTGTTGCTTTTAATCGACTTCACGTTATGATTGATTATTATTTCTGAGTAATAATTTGAGTTTATTACAAAATGTAGAACAATTCCGTATGTGTTACCTTGTGCAATATTTTAATTGCTGATGAATAGCTCGCTTGTTTGTGTTTACAGATTGCTATGTGTATGGCTACCTTTAGATTATGACTTTATTAGGTGGGAATCATATTAAAGTGTTACTAAACCCAGGACCCTGTATTCACTATATCTGGTCTCCCACAGTACACGGAACATGGAAATGCAATTATTTTAGTAAATATAAACTGCTAAATACCTTTTCTCATCAGCAGTATATAGCAGTCTTGTGAGTTCTATCAGTGTTCAGCTGAGCACTGGTAAAGCTTGTAGGAGGAGTTTTCATTCTCCCCTGTGAGGTTGCATGACCCCTGACTCTGTCTGCACAGTACTAATTGTCCCTGTGCTGATCACATGCATTGCCTTGCCCCCCCCCCCCAAAAAAAAAAATACACTATAGCAATACATACCAAACTGAGCATGTGCAGAGTGACTCCTAGAGCTCTATACTATCAGCAGATGGATTGGGGACTGTGGAAGAAGGGGAGGATCAGAGAAGACATGATAAAACAGTCTTTTTACACAATGCAGAGGATTAACCCCTTAGATTCCACAGTGAGTATAACAAGCATACTTTACTGCATATAGACTGATTTTACTGTTGTGGGTTTAGTAACACTTTATTTGAGCGCTGTTTCAAAAAACTATTAATAATTTTGCCCATGACCTCTTTGCTTCTTTGGTAATTGGTGTAAAAGGATGTTTCCAGTCAAGTAATCCTAACAACCAAGTAGGCTGGTCGAGTTATAAATGATTTTATAATGGTTGCTATGGGTTAATGCGCTGCGTTTGCTTTGCTTTAATGGATACATTTTTTTATTATGTGGTGCCTTTTGGAAGGCAAATTATGCAATATGACTATTGTTTTAGCACTGTCATATCAACAACTGACGTCAGTCACCTGGATAGAACGTGAGGACGTGACAATCTGCCCAGCAGGGAAACAGAATTATTCAGACAGAGATTCACATTCTTCTTCATTCTTTAAAAAAAATGTTTTATTGCTGTCTTTTTCCCCATTGGGGAAATTTCTGCTTGCTTCCTGTTCTCTCTTGACACCCATAAAATAAAAAGGAAGTGAGGGAAAGTCTACTCAACAGGGAAACAACCAGGTGTAAAAAGCTGACAGATGGTTTAACCTTTTACCATTCTGCCCAAAAACCTTTGGCTAGACTTGTTCTTCAATATCTGTCATAACAAATGATTGGGATTGGAATTTTTTGTGGCATTTGTTGATTTTTTAGTAAGGCCCCGTTGATTTTTTAGTGAGGCGGATTCCTTTGTGATCAGTGGAGGATCTGTGAGCTGATCTCCTACTTACCAGAGCAGAGCAGGTGGATGACAGGTCCATGTCCACTCAGTTTATGCAGAGCAGACATGGACAGAGCCTGTTCTGCACTATGTGCGGCTGGGTGTAAACAGATTCCACCGTCCATTTACACCCGTCTACACTGGATCTGCTCAGCCTAAACCAGGGGTCCTCAAACTTTTTAAACAGGGAGGCCAGCTCACTGTCCATCAGACCGTTGGAGGGCCAGACTATATTAAAAAAAAAAAAAATTGCTATTAGTAAAATACCTATAAATATATATATATATATATACAGCGCTACAAAACCAATACCAGCAATAACTTTGCCCACACAGAGACATACAGACTGCACTGTGGATCAATGCAGTCTGATCAGTGCCCATCAATGCAGCCTCACTGGTGCCCATCAATGCAGTCTGGTCAGTGCCCATCAATGCAGCCTCACCAGTGCCCATCAATGCAGTCTGATCAGTGCCCATCAATGCAGTCTGATCAGTGCCCATCAATGCAGCCTCACTGGTGCCCATCAATGCAGTCTGATCAGTGCCCATCAATGCAGCCTCACTGGTGCCCATCAATGCAGTCTGATCAGTGCCCATCAATGCAGCCTCACCAGTGCCCATCAATGCAGTCTGATCAGTGCCCATCAATGCAGCCTCACCAGTGCCCATCAATGCAGTCTGATCAGTGCCCATCAATGCAGTCTGATCAGTGCCCATCAATGCAGCCTCACCAGTGCCCATCAATGCAGTCTGATCAGTGCCCATCAATGCAGCCTCACTAGTGCCCATCAATGCAGTCTGATCAGTGCCCATCAATGCAACCTCACCAGTGCCCATCAATGCAGCCTCACCAGTGCCCATCAATGCAGTCTGATCAGTGTCCATTAATGCAGCCTCACCAGTGTCCATCAATGCAGGATGATCAGTGTCCATTAATGCAGCCTCACCAGTGCCCATCAATGCAGTATGATAAGTGTCCATTAATGCAGCCTCACCAGTGCCCATCAATGCAGTATGATAAGTGTCCATTAATGCAGCCTCACCAGTGCCCATCAATGCAGTATGATAAGTGTCCATTAATGCAGCCTCACCATCAATTCAATGCAGTCTGATCAGTGTTCTTCTCCTCGGCTGTCTGTCACTGCCCAGCGCAGGAGAACTGCAGGCAGCCCCTCCAGAGATCACAGACTCCACCCCTCTATCATTTACTCACCGCACCGGCTGGATCTACATCCCCAGAACACAGTTATAGTAACTGGGGGTGGAGCCGAGGCGAAGCCGAGGGGCAGGTGAGGGAGCTTAGGGAGAGAGAGGCAGAGCCAGTCAGAGTGGTGCTGGTGGAATGAAAGTGAAAATATGCAGGGGATGCCGCCGTGAAAGTACGCAGGGAGATGCCAAATATTTCAAAACACCCGGCGGGCCGGATAAATGTCCTCGGCGGGCCGCATAAATGTCCTCGGCGGGGCCGCATGCGGCCCGCGGGCCGTAGTTTGAGGACCCCTGGCCTAAACAGAAGAGGACTCCATTTTTTTTTATTGGACCTGAGGAGTCAGTTTACAGCTACTTGTCCACAGTGGTATCGTCTAATTAGGTCCACCTTAAAAGCCGGCAAGCAGATCTAATTGGAATGCCCGTCTGTAAAGGGCCTAAATGTAAAAGCTAGTTGAAGGCCAGTAAGCTATGTAAACAAGGAACATTCTTTTTTATCTCATTTGTTTATTCATTTGCATGTCTTTTTATAAACTTCAGATGCTGCTTTGCCTATTATGTCAGGATACAATGCGATATTGTTGATTCTTCCTCGGTAATAGAGCAATGGCATTCAGCAAGAACATTACAGAGAAGTGACTCTATGGCTTCATGACAGAACCTTGAAGTAAGGCCCTTGCACATGGGAGATCCAATCAGGTCCGCCTGTCAGTTTTTCAGACAGGCCTGATCAGATGGTCCATTCATCCCTATGGATGGACTTTTGTGCATTTACACCTGCCTACCTCCGGGTCCAATCCAGCCTGCAAAAAAAAAAAAAAACAGTAGGGAATCCGTCCCCATTCATCTAAGTGGTTCAGATGGCAGTTGGTGTAAATGGACAGTGGAGTCAGTTTACCCCTGGCCATACATAGAGCGGAGGGGGCATGTCTGTGTCCACTCTGCATTATCTGAGCGGACATGGATGTGTCATCCACCTGCTCAGATCAGCAGGGGATCAGCTCACAGATCGGAAGTCTGCCCCGTGTGAAAAAGGCCTAACTTTTAATAGAAGACATTAAAAATGAAGCATACAAATTTTGGTAAAATGTATACATTATCTAGAATGAAGTATCATCTAAATGTATGAGGACATTTATTATATTGAGGTAATGTTGGAGGACCAAGTCACTGTCAGGACAAAGTTCTCCAGTACTCAAAATGAAGGTACACCCCAAACAAAGTCAGGACAAGTTCATCCATTGCCCAAGCAAAGATGGAAAACTGCAACCCCCTCTTCCCCCTGAGTAAAGAAGGTAATGGGGCTAATAGCAGCATGTGCAGTGATTTGAATGTACTGTTTGTGCCATGTGCTGAAATAGTGTGAATAGTTGTAGTACACTGCAGAGAAATGAATAGTTTACAATTGGTGCACAAATATGGGGCTAATAGTGGCGAAGAAAAAAATGTCAGTGGTGTCACTGGAAGAAACAATGTCCCTGTTTCGTGATATCACAGAAAGGAAAAAAATTGTCCCAGCATTGGTGATTTCACCAAAAGAAAAAACTGTTACAGCATAGGTGGTGTCATTGGAAGTAAAAAATGTCCTTGTTGCTTGGTATCCCTGGAAGGAAACAAATGTCCCAGCATAGGTGGTATCAATGAAAGGAAAAACTGTCTCAGCATTGGTGGTGTCATTGGAAGGAAAAAAATGTTCTATGTTCTGGTATCCCTGGAAGGAAAAAATGTCCCAACATAGGTAGTGTCACCAAAAGGAAAAACTGTCCCAGCATAGGTAGTGTCACCAAAAGGAAAAACTGTCCCAGCATAGGTAGAGGCCACCAAAAGGAAAAACTGTCCCAGCATAGGTAGAGGTCACCAAAAGGAAAAACTGTCCCAGCATAGGTAGTGTCACCAAAAGGAAAAACTGTCCCAGCATAGGTAGAGGTCACCAAAAGGAAAAACTGTCCCAGCATAGGTAGAGGTCACCAAAAGGAAAAACTGTCCCAGCATAGGTAGTGTCACCAAAAGGAAAAACTGTCCCAGCATAGGTAGAGGCCACCAAAAGGAAAAACTGTCCCAGCATAGGTAGAGGTCACCAAAAGGAAAAACTGTCCCAGCATAGGTAGAGGTCACCAAAAGGAAAAACTGTCCCAGCATAGGTAGTGTCACCAAAAGGAAAAACTGTCCCAGCATAGGTAGTGTCACCAAAAGGAAAAACTGTCCCAGCATAGGTAGTGTCACCAAAAGGAAAAACTATCCCAGCATAGGAGGTGTTATTGAAAGCAAAAAATGTTTCTATTTTGTTGTATCGCTGGGAGGAAAAAAATGTCCCAGAATAGTTGGTATCACTGAAAGGAAAAACTGTCCCAGCATAGGTAGTGTCACCAAATGGAAAAACTGTCCCAGCATAGGTAGGGGTCACCCAAAGGAAAAACTGTCCCAGCATAGGTAGTGTCACCAAAAGGAAAAACTATCCCAGCATAGGTAGAGGTCACCAAAAGGAAAAACTGTCCCAGCATAGGTAGAGGTCACCAAAAGGAAAAACTGTCCCAGCATAGGTAGTGTCACCAAAAGGAAAAACTGTCCCAGCATAGGTAGTGTCACCAAAAGGAAAAACTGTCCCAGCATAGGTAGTGTCACCAAAAGGAAAAACTGTCCCAGCATAGGTAGGGGTCACCCAAAGGAAAAACTGTCCCAGCATAGGTAGTGTCACCAAAAGGAAAAACTGTCCCAGCATAGGTAGGGGTCACCAAAAGGAAAAACTATCCCAGCATAGGTAGGGGTCACCAAAAGGAAAAACTGTCCCAGCATAGGTAGGGGTCACCAAAAGGAAAAACTGTCCCAGCATAGGAGGTGTTATTGAAAGCAAAAAATGTTTCTATTTTGTGGTATCGCTGGGAGGAAAAAAATGTCCCAGAATAGTTGGTATCACTGAAAGGAAAAACTGTCCCAGCATAGGTAGGGGTCACCCAAAGGAAAAACTGTCCCAGCATAGGTAGAGGCCACCAAAAGGAAAAACTGTCCCAGCATAGGTAGAGGTCACCAAAAGGAAAAACTGTCCCAGCATAGGTAGTGTCACCAAAAGGAAAAACTGTCCCAGCATAGGTAGGGGTCACCCAAAGGAAAAACTGTCCCAGCATAGGTAGGGGTCACCAAAAGGAAAAACTATCCCAGCATAGGTAGGGGTCACCAAAAGGAAAAACTGTCCCAGCATAGGAGGTGTTATTGAAAGCAAAAAATGTTTCTATTTTGTGGTATCGCTGGGAGGAAAAAAATGTCCCAGAATAGTTGGTATCACTGAAAGGAAAAACTGTCCCAGCATAGGTAGTGTCACCAAAAGGAAAAACTGTCCCAGCATAGGTAGGGGTCACCCAAAGGAAAAACTGTCCCAGCATAGGTAGTGTCACCAAAAGGAAAAACTATCCCAGCATAGGTAGAGGTCACCAAAAGGAAAAACTGTCCCAGCATAGGTAGTGTCACCAAATGGAAAAACTGTCACAGTATAGATGTCACTGAAAGGAAAAACTGTCCCAGCATAGGTGGTGTTACCGAAAGGAAAAAGAAATTCCCAGCATAGGTGGTGTTACTGGAAGGGGAAATGTCCTTGCATCACTAGTGTTGCTAAGAGGAAAAATGGCACTGCATCAGTGTCAATTGGGAAAACATGCCTATGCATCACTGGCGTCAGTCCAAGAAGGACTGATTGACTGCTGTGTCAGTAGGGTGAAGGAAGCTAATGGGATCTGGGGGGCTCTGAGAGAGGAAGGGGGCTCAAAGGTTTCCAAGGGCTCTTTCAGACATCTAGCTATTATTGCTCATTGACAGGCAGTGAGAAGGTGATGCCACCTTTTTGTTTTAATCCCTAAAATGCTGACCTACCACCTACCAAATGCAGCAAGTGGGCAGTAAAACCACAGTCAAACACCCACACACACACTCGTGTGAATAAGCCCTAATGGAGAGAGGAGGCTAAGTTATGAGGAGGAAAGGGGAGGTCTAAGGTTGAGGTGTCCCCATACCCTCTGTGTATTCACTGCTCAGTCCTCCTTCTGAGGGCGATACCCAACAGGTATGAAGGCAGCTTCTCCTTCTTCCCAAATCTCGGGACTTGTGATATGTCACATGAGAAGGGGAGACAGGAGAAAGGGCAGTCTGCCCTCACTTTCCAGCTTTGACACGCTGAGAATGAGGTGTGTTCTTAGTGGGCTCCTGCTTTCTTTTGTCCACAGCAAGCTGCTTTTGGAGGGAGGAAACAGCAGAATACTTCCCCTAGCAACTGTTGAGGAAACTGCTCCTTCTGACAGGGGTGACATTGCAGTCATTCCTGTCAGTGAGATGCAAGAATATGGAGTGTACAGTGGATATAAAGAGTCTGCATGTTCCTTTTAAAATGTCAGGTTTCTGTGATGTAAAAAAATGAGACAAAGATAAATAATTTCAGAACTTTTTCCACCTTTAATGTGACCTGTAAACTGTACAGCTCAATTGGAAAACAAACTGAAATCTTTTAGGGCGGGAAGTAAACATAAAAAAAGTAACATAATGTGGTTGCATAAGTGTGCACACCCTCTTATAACTGGAGATTTAGCTGTGTTCAGAATTAAGCAATCACATTCAAAATCATGGTTAATAGGAGTCAGTACACACCTGGCATCATTTAAAGTGCCTCTGATTAACCCCAAATAAAGTTCAGCTGTTCTAGTAGGTCTTTCCTGGCATTTTCTTAGTCGCATCCCACAGCAAAAGCCATGGTCCAAAGCATCAGAGGGATCTCATTGTTAAAAGGTATCAGTCAGGAATAGGGTACCAAAGAATTTCCAAGGCATTAGATATACCATGGAACATAGTGAAGACAGTCATCATTAAGTGTAGAAAATATGGCGCAACAGTGACATTACCAAGAACTGGACTCCCCTCCAAAATTGATGAAAAGACGAGAAGAAAACTGGTCTGGGAGTTTGCCAAGAGGCCTACAGCAACCTTAAAGGAGCTGCAGGAATATCTGGCAAGTACTGGCTGTGTGGTACATGTGACAACAATCTCCTGTATTCTTCATATGTCTGGGCTATGGGGTAGAGTGGCAAGACGGAAGCCTTTTCTTATGAAGAAAAACATCCAAGCACGGCTACATTTTGCAGAAACACATCTGAAGTCTCCCAAAAGCATGTGCAAAAATGTGTTGTGGTCTGATGAAACCAAGGGTGAACTTTTTGGCCATAATTCCAAAAGATATGTTTGGCGCAAAAACAACACTGCACATCACCAAAAGAACACCATACCCACAGTGAAGCATGGTGGTGGCAGCATCATGCTTTGGGGCTGTTGTTCTTCAGCTGGAACTGGGGCCTTAGTCAAGGTAGAGGGAATTATGAACAGTTCCAAATACCAGTCAATATTGGCACAAAACCTTCAGGCTTCTGCTAGAAAGCTGAACATGAAGAGGAACTTCATCTTTCAGCATGACAATGACCCAAAGCATACATCCAAATCAACAAAGGAATGGCTTCACCAGAAGAAGATGAAAGTTTTGGAATGGCCCAGCCAGAGCCCAGACCTGAATCTGATCGAAGATCTGTGGGGTGATCTGAAGAGGGCTGTGCACAGGAGATGCCCTCGCAATCTGACAGATTTGGAGTGTTTTTGCAAGGAAGAGTGGGCAAATATTGCCAAGTCAGGATGTACCATGCTGATAGACTCATACCCAAAAAGACTGAGTGCTGGAATAAAATAAAAAGGTGTTTCATCAAAGTATTAGCTTAAGGGTGTGCACACTTATGCAACCATATTGTTTATAGGTTACATTAAAAGTGGAAAATTTCTGATCACACAAACCTGACATTTTAACAGGGGTGTGTCAACTTTTTATATCCACTGTACATATCTCCTAGTGCGCCCCACCTCCACATATCAACACTTCACCCAGGGCAATCACCCCTTCTACCCCCCTTTTTGTCTCAGCCCTGCGCCCAAGTATACATATTCTTTTTGGCCAGTTCCCAACACATACAGTTTCTTTTGAGAATAGTGATTAAAGTGGAACTAAACCCTCTTATCCCTCGATCCCCTCATGTTTTGCATTATATTGTATTGTTATTGTTCTGTCCCCCTTTGTAATGTACAGCGCTGAGCGAACTATTGGCGCTTTATAAATACTGTATAATAATAATCTGCCCAGCAAACTGCTATTGGTGACAGCAAGCAATCACTCTCTCACCCCAATCTCATAAGCTATAGTCAGCTTCTTTCTCCCAGCTCCTGCCCCTCCCCAGGTCATTAACAGGAACCTGTATGGTCACTTAGTGTTCCATGGACAGCTTGTCCTGTGGGTGGTTGGATCGGTCCTTCATGTGTGACTGCCCTGTCAGGTCTGTTGTCAGCTTACATTACTTAGGGCAGTGTTTATCATATTCCATGAACCTTTATCACAACTTTTTTGCTAAGTAACCCCCGGTGTGTGTTGAGCTGTCAATGAATGTGTATCACACATTCCAAGCAGTCTCTTACTCTTTTACAATAATCAGAATTTACTAACCCAGTTCATTGTGTATAAAATGTGTTATTTGCTGAACTTTTAAACTTGTATATTTAGTTGTACTTGACAAGCAGGAGTACTCCTGAAAATGAAAGATATATCATTGGGAGAACTGTAGCACATGTTGAGAACCACTGACTTATGTTTCCAACAGATATGAGATGACAGTTGCCTGTCATTTTTAGCCAAACAGGGTGAGCTCATGTCTGTGGGTGTAATCATACCTGCCAGTAGACCTCTATCAGGAGATGCTAGCAGTCCTGTAGGCTCAAAAGTTAAGCGTGCATTAGAAAAAAACACACTTGAGACTTATTTGGCAATTTTGTGCAATGCTCTGCAGTATTTATTTATTTTGTGTCATGGGGGGCAGTAAGATTAAGAATGTATGTCTGACCACCCTTTAAATAATGTGCCTGGCTTTAATATGATATGTGCAGCAATGCCTGTAGACAGTGAAGAACTGTCTTACAAAACTTGTTTAACAAGATTGTGTGGCACACCTTTATAGAAAGAAAAGCAAATGTACTGTACATAGAAAAGCAAACTGGAGTGACCTCTTTGGAGAAGACTGAAAAAAAACTACTTTACCATGCATCTGCTATTGTGATGGATGGTTTAGTCATGTTTTCTATGTGTTATCTTTGGATATCCCTTTTGTCTTTTTTTTTTCTCTCCGCTAGCTGTAGTCTACTTCATACTGCCGAAAGGTTATAAACCAAAAACCTACTTTGAAAGAAGGGTGGCTGTAAATGGGACACGCTCACTTGTTGATCTGATGGCCCAGTACAACAATCAGGCAGTGAAGGACCTCTCTATGGGGCAGTAATGACTACTTCTGGCTTCAGAGGCCCTTGTTGTTCCACATACTGTAAATACTTTACACTGTGTTGGACAGTCTTGGTGTGATAGGGTCTATCCTTTTTTTCTTATCATTGAGAAGGAAAATGGTAACACATGCGATGCTTAGATAGTCAAAGAAACATCAGCGATTCCATGTGCTACAGAGGACAGGCAGATGTTTCTTTCCCCACCGTTCTCTCTGTCCATGGCCATCCTTAGTTGCCGTATTTTTACAGATGGGCACAGCTACACTGCACTGGCTTTCATACAGGCATTGAACCCAGTCTCCAGCTAGTTAAGCAGCACTTGAATTATGCTATTTTCTTTCTGTCCACCACAGGTGGAAGGAAAGAAAGTTTCCCTTTTTCCCCTATCAACACAATCAGTGTTGATGAGGGAATCCCTCCCACAACGCAATTGTGTTCTGCTAGGGGGGAGGGAGCCTTCCCTGCTGGCAGAACACAAAGATCACTGCTGGCGGCTATAGACCCCGGCAGAGATTGCATGAATAAAATCTGACAAGCTGTCAGTACTGAAGTTGATTGACAGATCGACTTCAGTACAACCAGCCTGCCCATAGATGGATCGAATCTCAGCCAGTTCAGCAGGTTTGATACATCTATGGCCGGCTTTATGGTTCAAGTGGAGATTATTAATGTGCCTATAGATAAAAGGACCAGTGCTGTCTGGCTAGTTATGGTCAGATTGTGAAGCATTCAACTTCTGACCCTTCCAGATATCCCTTGGCTGAGCCTTTTTGGTAGAAGAATTGAATGCATAGTTTGAATTGTCCTAGCTAATAATATTGCTTTTCCCTCTCTTCTGCATAAGTACAAATGTAAACCTTTAGCTAAGCTGAATGTGCAGGTTTGAAGATGGACCTTTTTATATCTTCTTGCAGATCTTTTGACAGTCAGACCTTGACTGTTTACATCTGACCACTATTTCATGTATGTAGCAGGACTGATGCCGAGAGAAAGGAAGAGATATGGAAGTGGCTGACAGTATGTGGGGTCACAGACCAGATCTCCTGTTTTTGTCATTGGACCATGTGGTTTAAAACTCCCAACTCACGTTTATGCTGCAGCCTGCAGCAATTCCAAGATACATATTGCCAGAAAGTGCTAAACCATTCCACTATGCAATGACTATTGTATTGTCTCCCGTTATATTGTAAAGGGCTGAGCAAACTGTTGGCGCTATATAAATCCTGTATAATAATGACTAACCAGTATAAGGCCTTATAGTTCAGAAACCGCATAGGCGTAAATTGTCAGAAGATGTGCCTGATTACCAGCAGTGACTGCTCCTAATTAGTTATGCAATTTACTTCAATCGCAAAGATCTACCAAAACTGGTTCCAGATAGGTAAAATATAAGAAGCTCTGGGATACCTAAAATTGGAGTAAAGAAAATGTGTAGGTATTGGGTAAAGTCACACTAAACTATGTCCTTACTCTCCAAAAATAGTCCATACATATCAATTACTTAAGGGCCCTGTAGCTGTTTTGTTTAAAATTGCATCCTATTTTTCTGACACCTTGTAATATCCTCCATGAGCTCCTGAACCCCTCCTTTCCCCCAGTACATCCATTTGTTTGAGACAAGCAGTGCATGTTAGTTGTGGCCATGTGCACTGCTCTATGCACACTACAAATCCATCTCAGGAACATATGAGGGTGGCTACGTTACTACATACAGTGGGACCATGGTAATAAATGTAGCCACCAAAGAAGTCTGATCATAGCACAGAAAAGGATTTTACAGATTTGGAGGAGACTGAGAGCATTCGAAGGAGTGGGGAGGGTGTACGGTGTTAGTTCACCTTTTCACTTTTTATGAAAAGCTGAACTAAAGAATACATAATTGAATAGGATTTTTATTTCTTAAACCAAAGTTTAGTGTTCTTTTATTGCAAAATTCTAATTATAATTTCTTCTCATTAACAAAAATATCTCAACTTGCGTAGTTTAGTGGGAACAGGATCATGCTGTAATTGTTTACTCATCTAGTACTAGTTCATTGCATGACTTCAGGTGACACTTGTGTATCTTGGGTGTGAGCACCACAGCTAACGTATCATGCCTCATATGGTCTCAAGTGTCTGTGTTCCTAATCGTCCATTGCCTAGCATCTTAATTGCCCATGTAATGTAATCTCAGCTAAAAAAAAAAGTATGCCTTACTTTAGGAATAATGTTTCTTTGCTTACCCCTAGTGAAACACTTGAACTTCACAGGTCAGGGCTTGGGGCACATTGACAATCATTTATTGCCTGCCCTTTTAAACAACTGCAATTTTCTTTCTGGATGCTTGTAAAGCAATCTGTCTTGTTATTATTATTATTAATAATAATAATAATAATAATAATAATAATATTTTACAGGATTTATATAGTGCCAACAGTTTACACTATCAGTATATTTTCACTTCTGATAGCTATAGTGATACAATAGTTGATATGTTTATTCAGTTTATTATTTCCTTTATTTCTCAGTGGACACGATCCCTTTATGTATCAATACAGCAAACCCCACCTTTTAAATGCCAGACGAGGCAGGAAGACCATGGGTGGGACTTTATATGGGACTTTATATGTGCCAATGAGAAATCACACAGAAATGATAAAGTAGTCCATTTTTATCCCATAAAGATAAAAACCATAAGGTACAAAACTCCATTAAAAACAGTGAATTCACATAAAAAGCTCGTCTTGCAGTATTTAGGCCTGGCCAGGACCAACGTGTTTTGCAAAGGGTTAACTTCTTCAGGATCCATGCCTTAAAGGAGAAGTATAGCCAAAGCTCTTTTGGTTGTACTTTTGTGTATCACAGAGGAGCAGTTCATTCTGCACTCCTGTGACCAGTCTTCAGCCAACAGCAGAATACAGTCCACTGTTGGCTGATGTCACTCAGCTGGTCCAGGCTGGGGAAAGATCCATGCAGAAACCTGGACCGGCACCTGGCTCACCCTCTCAGCGAGCCGTCGAGAGTCTGAGCCAGATTTCCCACGTCCTCCACAACCCAGCGCTTTAGTGAGCACTGGGGGGGTCAGAGCAGACAGTGGTCACTGCCAGTCACGGCTCTCTGCTCAGAACAGTAGGGAGAACTGAGCGATCAGCGGTGAGTTCTCACCCTTAGAACCGGCGGGGGAAAGATGCAGCATCGGATTGATGCTGCATCCAACCAGGTTAGAATAATTTGTTTTTTAATTCTCTTTTCATTGTATATTCTATTTCATGAATTATACATTCTTCAAGCACCAATTGTAGATCTCATTCCTCAGAACATCATTTATTATTATTAATATTATTATTATTAATAATAAAATATATATATATTTTTATTATTATTATTATAATGCAGGATTTATAAAGCGCCAACAGTGCATTACAATATAAGGGAGACAATACAGCAACAATACAGTTCAGTACAAGACATGAATATGCTGTAAGTGATGTATTTTGAATAGCAGTTGTCATCAACTCTATGGGGTCACAAACAGGACTAAATCCAAAAGGCTCCAAATATATTGCCATATCCCCATATCCTATATAGATGCTTTCCTGTCCTATGTTCACTGCCTCAATATAAAATACTTTCATGAAAGCCACGTCCACGTCATCAAGAGTGATTCCAGTATGGCACCCAAGCATTTTAATCTACTGCAGTCATCTTTCTAGCCACTTATAGAGCAGTCTATCTTGTATGCACAAAATCATATACCCATTAAATAGTATATTTTCACTTCTCGTAGCTGTAGTGATACATTTATTCAGTTACTACTTCATTTAGAAAAAAAATAGAAAGTGTGTCTTGTCTTCCATGGTGCAATCTGCTCCAGCTCAGAAAAAAAGAAGGTGCAGCCTCAGCTGAGATAACCATAAAGTGCTGTCAATTTATATTTTGCTCAGGGCGCTGCAAATCTTGATGTACTACTCAGTCAGCACACACATGGCTCTAAACATCAGCATTTAACAATGCTTGTGCATGGTTTTGAATGCCGCTCTTAAAAGCCTTATACAAGAAAATTACACCAAATCAATATTGCATTTTACAGACTATTTCTATTTGCTTGCAGTGGCTGAAAGCTATAGCGTCTTGGAAAACTTCTACTCAGAATGGCAGGGGTTCTTGTCTAGCGTGGTTTGTGGTTTTGTTAATAACGCAAGGATAAAGGTCAGTGTCTGCTAGTCAGCCATGGCTTTCCTTTCTGTTTGAACGATACAATTACTGATAGACACAAGATGACCGATCGTTTTTCTTTCGAGTGTAAGGAGTGGATTTACCTAATAACACCTCACTTGTGTTTACTCAAGATCACATTAAGAAAATGTTATTTTTGTTGTTAAATATCCCTGAACCTATTCTATTATGTGACATTCATTCAAACATTCCTCATATTTTGGCTCGGTTCGCACTACTATGATGTGATTTACAATGTGATTATATGGTGTGACTTTGATGAGACTGCATATTCTTTGGGGCCAAGTCCAACTGGAAATCACCAAAGTACTGCAGGAAACTTTTCCAAAATTGCAACATTCTGAATCACATTGATTAGGATGGGCCCCATTGAAAACTATTATATTCCCCTTATTTTGTGATTCTGTGTAACTCAAGTCGCATCAGAAGTTGAACTAGTGTGAGCCAGGACTGAAGTGACACTAAACAATACACTTATCCTCCAAAAGTAATCCATACACATCCACTGCTTAATGGCCCTGTAATCTATATTTCATGAAATTGTTTCGAAGGGCTGGTTCACAATGGTGGTGGTTGGGTGATAACATTCGAGCCATGCTTTTACTGCCCCCCCCCAACCACTACCTCCTTTACCACATACCACGTGATTATTATTTATTTATTTATTTCAGGTACTTATATAGCGCCATCAATTTGCGCAGCACTTTACATATATATTGTACATTCACATCAGTCCCTAACCTTCAAGGGGTGTACAATCTAAGGTCCCTAACTTACATTCATACATACACATACTAGGGCCAATTTGACAGGAGCCAATTAACCTACCAGCATGTCTTTGGAGTGTGCGAGGAAACCGGAGTTCCCGGAGGAAACCCACGCAGGCACAACATGCAAACTCCAGGCAGGTGGTGCCATGGTTGGGATTCAAAAAGGCGACCCCAGTACTGCCAGGCAGAAGTGCTAACCACTTAGCCACAGTGCTGCCCAATAGATGCTTTGCTTCTTAGCTGAGCAAGGAATTATACCTCTTGTTAAGTGAATGGGGCCACTCTGCAACTGCCCTCAACCAAGTACAATGCAGCGCGCAACATGTGGGTGCAGGGTTCAAGGGGTTAAAGCAGATGACACAACGCTTTTTCAACACCTGTGAAATGCTCTCTGAAGACCATGGAGAATGAACATAGCCACTGTCTAATAGGAAGTCAGATCACAGCAGCAAAGACAAATGAATTTGGAGGAGGCTGAGAGCAATAGAAAGTATTTTTTGAGTTAATGATACATACTTGAATAGAATAAATAATTTAATCCATAATTTTGTGTCATTTTAAGTTGAATTGACCATGTATAGGTTATTTTATTTTAGGGCAATTGTAACCTAACAATATTCAGTTCACAGACATAAACATCACTATGGAATTGGTATTGGACTGTTGGAAGCCCTTTCTTCTAAGGCTTCATTTGTACAGGCATTTACACACACTGCATATCCCAGCGGCAAGAGTCTGCAGATTGACAGATGTCTGCGGTTAGCTGCAGCCGCTGAGCCATGCAATGATGGGCTGAGGGCAGCTGCAGCTATTCTAGACTGTTCACACGGCCAGCAATTACCTGCAGTGATCATGGCTGGATGCACTTTGTACGAATGGAGCCTAATGAATCATTATATAGCCGCCAGTAGTAATCATTGTGTTTTGTCAGTAGGTAAGGCTCCCCGCCAGCAGAGCACAATAGCGCCGCAATCAGTGTTGATGGGGGAATCAAACAATTTTCTTTCCTGCAACCCGTAGTTGCAGGAAAGAAAATAGTTTAATGTATGGCCTTAGCCTGCATGTTGGTTAGTAAAGCCACCCTTTACATTAGCAGATCAATAAAGCCCATTAAAACCAGAGCACATCCATTATTATGTGCATTTCAGCCTGCACTATGATGTGTTAACCTGCATTGCAGTGCTTTATTTTTTTTTTTTACCTCTCAATGTTACTGTTGTGCACTGCAGCATATTGCAGTGAGTTACAGCCTGGGAATGTGCTGTGCAAAAATTCAACTTGTCTTTTTTGGTTGGTATGAACTGAAGCAATAGGATGAACAGCAAATTGCCTTTTTCTTGCACACGAACGACAGTCAGCAACACTGCTCAATGCTTCTGGTGTGAATGGGCTCTCAGGGAAGCTTGGGAGGCAGGATGGGGGAGGGGAACAAAGTTGGACTTTTGTAAGAAGACTTATGATTTGCATCTACCTTTATCGCTTGATCTACTAATTGTTTTGACACGTGCTTCTCACTTATGCCAAAATAAATATTTAATCAGTAAGCCTGTCTTATGATCATTTAAAGTGTATCTCCATCAAAAAATGTTTATTATTATTATTATACAGGATTTATATAGCGCCAACAGTTTGCTCAGTGCTTTACAATAGAACGGGAGACAATACAGCAACAATACAGTTCAATACAAGAGGGATAGGAGGGTCCTGCTCCTTGGAGCTTGCAATCTAGGAGGTGGTTATTTCGTATTGGATAAAATAGGTAGTTTTGTAAACTCATGGCAGGAGTTTATTGCTGTTGGAGAGATTGACTCTCCCTCTTTATCGTGGTGACCATTGGCACTAGCAAAGAAAGTTAGAGGAAATCAAAAAATGTAGAATTTTCAACAGAACAGGAAATTAGGAGAAATTTCAGAAAGAGACTTCCTCTCCTCCCACTGAAGAGATTTTCTTTCCCTTCCTGTTGCATCTCCAGGACCTGAAAGTTAAGTGAAATCTCCTGAGACACAGACAGCAATAAAAAAAGATGGACAAGGGTTCTAGCCATTCCTTAACCTACCCAGAGCTAAAAATTAATATTTAGGTGGACATACTCCTTAACCCTCTGGTCACATCGGGTGCGACTTGGCATGCAATTTGCAAACCATATGCCAAGTCGCACCCTATTGTCCGCTATTAGAGCGGTCATATAGTGCAGTTCTCGCTTGGTCGGAGCCACACTGATTTCTAAAGTCGTGCATGCACTACTTTTGGTGCGATTTGCATAGATATCTGTGTCAGATGTATTGCAAATCACACCTCAAATTGGCAAGTCACCCGACTTTGAAATCGTACGACTTCACTGTAAGTCGCACGATTTCAAAATTGGCTTTGATGTGACCGGGGTGTAAGGCTAAGTTCACATCTGTGCGGGTGGTGCCGCTGCGGATGTGCACGAAAATCTGTGCTGCCGCACCACCCACACAGGAGAATGCGGACCCGCGGACGTTTGCCATTAGTTCCCATGCGGGCTGTGTTTTCAGAAGAAGTGCAGGGACTTCTCTGCGTGTCACGGGGCATGGGAGTCCATTCAAATGAATGGGCTCTTGTGCCCCCGCAAAGCGCGGCCCACACGGCCACATATATGTGAACCAGGGGTAAGTCAGATTTAAAATCGCGCGATTTGTGTGTGATTCCAGGTGTGATTTCTGAAGACTTTATTGTGACTTGTGAAGATTTTCAACGATTTCACGCGATTTGCTTTACCATTTACTTTATATTCTATGTATGTGAAATCGCAATAAACTGCAGAAACGGTAATGCAAGAACTACTTTAGAAATCATGTTGCAGCAAATCGCACATGTTAAGACACTGACATTCATTAGATGTGATTTCAGGTGCGATTTCAATTCGCAAATCACACCTGAAATTGCACCGGTATGACCAGGCACTTAAGCAGAACTACACTGCATCTGAGCACCACAAACCAAAAACGCTATTTAATTCATGTTTATTATTCAAAGCAAACTCCTCATCCAATCATGTCTCCATGATTTATTTTGCAGGGAAATCCCTTTGAAAAACCACCCTCTAGCATTTCTGGCCGAGGCATCAAAATAGTTGTGAGTGAATTATACTGTAGATGTTATACAATTTGTGTAACTTGTTTGATATCAGAATTACTCAGCAAGTATCAAGTGTATACTTCTACTCTATAAACCAGGGATCTCCTAACTTTCTAAGCAAAGGGCTACTTTACCGTCCTTCAGACTTTAGAGAGGCTAGACTGTGGCCATTGGGAGCAGAAAACATCCAGACATCAGTGGGAATAGACAATGCTCCATCTTTGGTGTCAGTCGGAGGAATACCACCCTATCTTTGGTGTCATTTCACGGAATTGTGCCCCATTGTTGGTGTCACTGAGAGGAATTGTGCCCCATTGTTGGTGTCAATGGAAGGAGTTGTGCCCCACCATTGGTATCAGTGGATAAAATAGTGCCTCAAGGGTTGGGTAAAAGCAAGCAAAGGGCCGCATCTGGCCTCCGAGCTGCAGTTTTGATACCACTGCTATAAACCGTAAACATAGGCAGTCAGATGTGCAAAAATGATCTGATTGGCTTACTGCACCTGCTAGCAAGCTCTTAGATATGAACATTTGACTTGAATGGACCATGCAACACCTCGTGGTACTAGTTTACCAGTAGGGAATAGTAGCGTTTGGGCAAGGAGGAGAGCCTTAGGGAACGGTCTAGCCCAGCAATGGGCAAACTACGGCCCGCGGGCCGTATACGGCCCGGCGGACCTTTTAATCCGGCCCGTGGAGCGTGATACTGTCAGGATGGCTGTCAGGATGTGTGTAGGCAGGGCAGCGTGACGAACGTGAGGGGAGCTAGGCTCCTCTCACAGTCCGCCCTGAAGACCGGAACGGCGCGGGAACACGGCGAGAGGAACGCGCGGAGCAAAGGTAAGTAAATTGACACAGGGGGGACTTGGCTTACTACTTGGGGGGGAATAGTACTGTGGGGGATGAAATACTATATGAATGATGAATTAATATGGGGGATGAATTAATATGGGGAATGAATTACTATATGGGGGATGAATTACTATAGGGGATGAATTACTATATGGGGGATGAATTACTATATGGGGGATGAATTACTATGGGGGATGAATTACTATGGGGGATGAATTACTATGGGGGATGAATTACTATATGGGGGATGAATTACTATATGGGGGATGAATTACTATGGGGGATGAATTACTATGGGGGATGAATTACTATGCTTACTATGGGGGAATATTACTATACTTACTATGGATGACACATACACATCATTCATCTACTCTTGGTCCGGCCCCCGGGTCCAATATATGAACCCATTGCGGCCCTCAAGTCAAAAAGTTTGCCCACCCCTGGTCTAGCCCTTTGCACTGGGAGCTGTGTGCCAAAGTTTTGGCATGCACTGATTTTAGTCAGTGACTAAAGTCTGCAGGTTGAACGATAATATCTAACAGATTCCTCCAACCAGATGACTAATCTGTAGTGCCAACTATTGTATTCTGAAAGCTGGCACCAGCGGCTATCAGAATACCTGAACAGCAGGTCTAACCAAGCCAGAATGGTCACATACAACTGAGCAGACAATGTTGGTGAACCTATATATCTTGTTGTCTGTGTCTGCCTATTGATATACAACTGTGGAACATATTCATTGTATGGCATTCACAAAACAATATGCTGCATTGTTTCACAGGGAAATTTAATATAGAGGAAATTTTAGAAGATAATGAATAGATAGGAGTGTTTACATAATAAACAGGATATCTGAGTTTTGTGCACATTCTAAATAAGACTATGGGGTTGATTTACTAAAACTGGACAAAGCTAAATCCGGTGGAACTCTACATAGAAACCAATCAGCCTCCAGGTTTTTTGTCAAAGCTGAAGTTAGAAGCTGATTGGCTATCATTCACAGCTGCACCAGATTTTTCACTCTAGTTTTAGTAAATCAACCCCTATGTAATAGCCAAGCAGTGTTTTGTTTCCATTATCTTTTATTGTTAATGTTAAATGATATTAAACCCTCAGTCTTTAAACGCTTTCATTAGCTGATTTAATCACTGATTATGTAGCTTCTTTACCTTTCGATCCTTACCTATGTTCCAGTTTAAGTTGGTGCTCTGACTACTTCCCCAAGTTTCCTGCCTCAGGGTGGCTCCTTCTATCACAGAATCCTGTGAAGTCACCCTTGCATGCCGGACTAGAGTTGTATTTCCCTATACTATGTGTATCAATAGAAACACACAGCCACATAACTTAGGATGGTGAGGCACTCCCCTGATTCTCCCCCTGCTGTCCCCTCTCCAAGATGACAGACTGGAGACTGCATTGTACACCGTTAACGCTTTCCTTTCGAAAACTAGGAAGTTCAGGAAAGAAGTACTGAGATAGCAGGAGCCAGCAGTATTGACATTTGTAACTGCAAATGCTGGGGTAAAAATTTTGATAAATAGATTACTGGGGAATGTTTATTTTATTGTGCTCAATGTGTTACGCTAAAAAACACTGAAGATTTAATACTACTTTAAGAGCTCTAGGGAGGATGTGTAGAAGGTGTTGTCCTTAGTAAGGAGGTTGCACCATGATAACAAGTATTACAATGTAGTTGTTTGTTTTACTTCTACTTCTAAGGCATGATGGAGCAATCTTGTGTAGAATTGCTACAACCAATGGCTGCAGTGCTGATCAGTGTATTCTGAGGAGAACAAGGGAGTCCCCGCTGTCAGAATACAATATCGCAGCAGGGGAGATTCTCGCATCCACATTACTTGTATGGATGCAGGAATCTGTCATTTGTTTTAAAATTTAACCTACTGGTTGAACAAAAAAATTGTCTGTGTATACCCTGCTTAAGACAGGGAGAGGGATATTTACTAAAACTGGTTCATCCAGAATCTGGTGTAGCTGTGCATGGTAGCCAATCAGCTTCCAACCTCAGCTTGTTCAATTAAGCTTTGGCAATAAAACCTGGAAGCTGATTGGATTCTATGCAGAAGTGCACCTGATTTTGTACTCTTCAGCTTTAGTAAATAAACCCCAAAGTGTGTTTCTGCCTGGATCATCAGGTGAGAATGAGGGAAAAAAAACTAAACACAGAAAACTAATGCAGCCATCACATTTAAAGATTGTTTTGGGGTTAATACCGCTTTATGGTTTCTCTACATGTTCCCTATAACATAGCACATCTTCACTTTTTGAGTTCAGGTTCACTTTAAGAAGAATGCAAATCTGGGCCAAAGCATATTTTTTTACTTGTGTAATTCCTATTATGTATTCTTTATTAACATTATGATTGATACATATTGAATGTCAACATCCATTGTCTGTAGCAAGTTTCTTTTCCCATATTACAAAATAAACAGGCTTATCCGTGTCCACCCTTTCATGTAGTCAGTAACTAGCATGACAAACATTGTAACACAGGTTATTTTTCTAAGCTCCATCAGGAAGATGTGTGTTGGAATCCTGCTATCAGTGTAATTAATTATTCCTGCTTCATATCATGCACTTATGAGGACATAGGAAATTTGTCAGCATTGTCCTAACACTATTTGTCTGGAAAGTTACTTTGATCACAAGATTATCTGAGGTTTAGCAATGGATCCACAAATAAAACTGACCCCTGTCAGAGGATATCCCTTTAAATAGAGGTTGGCCATAGAAGGACAGATATCTTCCTAAGAAAAATGAACCGAGGGATATCTTCACATCCTAGCAGGATGCTTCCCAGCAGCAGAACCTGCTACAATAAAAGCCTAATGACAATAACTGCACACGTAAAGCACTTCTGCTTTTCACCATATTAGCTAGAAGGCTCATGATCTGCTCACAGTGAACTCCCTGTACAATATAGAACACTTCCAATCAACTTACATTAGAGTTGACCACACACTCATAGATTTCTTTCATTTAGCCTGCAAACTATACAAACAAATTTAACAGATTCCTCTATCCACATTAAACAGCAGGTGCCGGCTGTCAGAATTTTGTATTCTGACAGCCAGCAGCCACAACAGATTGGATGCAGCCACTGTTCAGCTGACAGTTTTCTACCTGACTGACTCCTTCAACAAAAGTTGATTGAACAATTATACAGTGCATAAAGAAAGCAGATGTATTGACTGTCGGGCAGTATCAACTGAGGTTCTTCACTGTGTAATATGCTCTACTATAGATTCATGTGACCTCCTCTGCTGCAGTCTGATGGTGTCACAAACTAGTACTACTGCTATACTGTAATTCATGCTGTCCTTACTGTAAAGGCCAGATTTTGGGGATCGAACTGAAGCTTGCTGTGGTCAGTACCAAGGGCCTTGCTCATGCATCCCTGGAATCCCTCATTTGAAGCTAATAATATCTTATAACTAATGACCATATACCAGACAATTTCAAGTATGTGAATGAATTGAATTAAATATGCACTATAGACATTAAAAATATGTTACAGCTACCACTTTTATGCTTTACCATAATTAACATCAGAATAGAATGTATCATTAGAGCATATTCAATAACAGTGGTCTCCAAACAGATGTGGCCCTTTGCTTGCTTTTATGTGGCCCTTGGGGAATTATTCCTCTCACTGTCAGCAACAGTAGGGCATTGTTCCTGCTACTGACACCGTCAAAAGGACACTATTCCTCCTATTGATACCAATTATGGGACCCTATTCCTCCTATTGATACCAATGATAGGGCACTATTGCTCCTTTTTATACCAATTATGGGGCACTTTTCCTCCTATTGATACCAATAATGGGGCACTATTCCTCCCATTGACACCAATGATGGGGCACTATTCCTTCCACTAGCACCATTGATGGGGCACTATTCCTCCTACTGACACCAATGATGCAGCACTGTTCCTCCCACTAATACCAATGATGGGGCATTATTCCTTCCATTGACACCAACGATGGGGCACTATTCCTCCCATTAACACCAACGATGGGGTAATATTCCTCCCATTGACACGAATGATGGGGCACTATTCCTCCCACGAACACCAATGATGGGGCACTGTTCCTCCCATTGACACCACGATGGGGCACTATTCATCCCACTAACACCAACAATGAGATGCTATTCCTACCACTGACACTAATGATGGGGCACTATTCCTCCCACTGATACTACTGATGGAGTACTATTACTCCCCCTAATACCAGCGATGGGGCACAGTTTACTCCCACTGACGCCAGGACATTTTCTTCTCCCACTGGCCACAGTCCGCCCCCCAAAAGTTTGAAGACAGTAAATTGGCCCTTTGTTTAGAAAGTTTGGAGACCCCTGTTCTATAACATTACTTGCTGAAGTATGCCATAAAATGAAATAAATTACATTAAAGCTTTCATAAAAAGTGTGCAATAGACTTTTCTTTTTTGTTACACCTATAATTACACATGAAGAAAGAATTGCCAATAATGTTGTCATAAACACAGCACTCCTTGGAAAGTACAAGATATTCTGGGTGGGTAAAGAGAGTGTACATCTGCAGGATGCACCAGATCTTTGTACGCTGCATGAGCTGTAATTTAGACTAGTAATTTCCATGGGCCAAATGTGACTCTTTTGTAGCCCTTATCCTGCCACTGATATGAGGCATTTTTCTACCCACTTACACCAACAGTGGAGCAGAATTCCTGCCACTGACACCAAAGATGGGGCACTATTTCTTCCACTTTTACCAATGATAGGGTACTTTTTTTTCACTCCTACTGACCACCGAGCCTGAAGCATTGTTTACTCCCACTGATGCCAAGACATTTTTTACTCCTTCTGGCCTCAGTCCACAGCCCTCTATCTGAAGGACAGTGCACTGGCCCTTTTTAAACAAAGTTTGGAGAACCCTGGTCTGGAAGTTAAAAATGATATATCCTGAACTGCCAAGCCACTTCCATGATACTACACTACAGCTGGGAGCCCAAGGTACAAAAAGGCTTCTAGGCTGTAGATTTGGCTTCCACTTCCAGACTAGTTGTGAATCATTGCAGAAGGTAGCAAACAAGCAATGAAGCCCACCAGTATAGGTGGGTATATTCCTATTCTGTACTCCTCATAGTTCCATTGTGCCAAGAGTTCAACCTTAAAACAGAAGTATTGGATTTTATTTTATTTTTTTTAAATCATACTTACATAGGTGTATACAGCATCAGTCTCCCACCAACATTAAGGCTGAGAACTGAGCGATGAAACACCACTGATCGCTCAGTTGTCCCCGCCATTCTGAGCAGAGAGCCAGAACTGTCAGTCTCCGGCTTTCTGCTCTGCCCCCCCCCCCCCCCCAGTGCTCACTGGAGTATTGGGCTGTGGAGGGGACGGGAACAGCTAGCTCGGGCTCTCAGTGGTTTGTTGAGAGGCTGAGCCAAGTTCTGTCCCAGGCTCCTGGTCGGATCCTGACCATCTGATCACGATTTCTCCCCAGCCTAGACTGGCTCTGTGACGGTAGCTAAAAATGAGTCACAGGAATGCAGAACTGGCTTTGCTGTACTTCCGTAAACCTTATTTGCTATTGTAAAGGGGTATTATATAAGCATTATAGAAGAAAAACATTGTACTACATTGTGATTGCATGCCTACTGGATGATAAAGACAAGTGCAGCTTTCAATAGGTAAAAATCATTTTAGAAGTGTTAAACTCCCTTAACCTGTCCAACAAAAGGCAATGTCATAGCACATGCTAAGTTGGTGTATTTAGAAAAAAATCCTAGAACCTAAGGTTAAAGCGGAGCTCCACCCAAAAGGGGAAGTTCCACTTTAAGCCTTTGTCCCCTGCTCCCCACCAAGTCAGTTCCCCCCAGTGTCAGAATGCCCGCTGCAGTCCCGCTATAATTCACTGATTGCCGCCATTACTAGTAAAAATAAAAAAAAAATCCCAGAATACATAAGGTCATTTGTAAATATTATAACTTTCACGTAAGCCAATTCATTTACACCTATTGGGATTTTTTTTAGCAAAAACATGTAACAGAATACATTTTGGCCTAAATTTATGATGAAATTAGATTTTTTTATATTTTTTTACTGGACATGAAAATTGAAAACGCACAGGCGATCAAATACCACTGAATATAGGTTTGTATAGCGAGTGCCCACTGTAGTAAAAAGTTTTTTTTTATGTAAGCTGCTAGAACACCTAAAAAGGTAACCAACATAACCTTCCAAGATAGTATATAGAGAAAAAGGTGCAGCGCTAATAGTGCCAGTAATGCTATATCAATATCAATATCAAATCAATATCTGAAAGTGTACAAGTGATATTAAAGGTTAATTAAACGTCCCAAAGTCACACAAGGGGTGTGATATACAAATTCTGTTGTGTCCTTTTCCAAGAGTGATAGTTAATCCACAGGTGAACAGGAAATAAGTGAAATACGCACTCACCAGAAGTGCGTTCAATATACGCATGAAAATAAAATTCCTCTCTCATCAGGTACATCAGGGTCCTTTGGTTTCAGGTTAGACTGCGCTCTCACTAGACATCCATCCTGGCCGGATTCCCTGGTTCACTTCTGGGGTCCCTCCTTAAGCTTGATTCATCTGGGGTCCCTCCTTAAGCTTGGTAACTTCTGGAGTCCCTCCTTAAGCTTGGTACTAAAAGGGCGGCGCTCATAGCGAGCAATAAGGGACATCACATAGCGTGATACTGCATAAAAAGGCTTTATTTCCAAGTAGAAGTAAAATAGACAAGTGAAGGTACTGACCGCAAGAATAATGTGTTGGCCACCAGCGGTGGATTAGATGTCCATGTGCTGTAGCCCCCCTTGACGCGTTTCGTGCAATGCACTTTGTCAAAAGGGTCCAGGGCTTACCAAATACCACTGAAAGAAAGCTCTATTAGTGGGAAAAAGGACGTAAATTTAATTTGGGTGCATCGTTGAATGACCGCGCATTTGTCAGTTAAAGTAATGCAGCGCCGTAGCGCAAAAAATGGCCTGGTCAGAAAGGGGGGGGAAATCCTCTGGAGGCCAAGTGGTTAAGGTTGTTAAAACTGACAAAGTTCCCAACATTAATTACTAAGTACTAACATCTACTGTGAGCAGTGTAGATGGTTGTTTTTCTTATGATTCTAGTAACAAAGGTGAAAGCTGTATCTTAGTGGAATTTTTCTAACCTTCGCTCACTATAATCCACACCCAATCTAGGCATTTTTAATGTTGGGCAATGTTGATGTTTACAGAAAGTTTCAATACTTATTAATAATTCTCGAAGGAGAATTCATCAGTTTTGATGGCTGTTTGGAGAAACCGTAGATAAGATTATAGATGATATCTAACAACCTGTTGATCTCATTTGTTAAATAAATGACTGAAATCGAAATAGTCTTATTGTTTAATGTAGTGGTAGAAAAGGGTAAACTGTAAATGTGTTCTGTAAATAGTGCATTCGTTAGCCAACTTCTTTTGCGTAATGAAGGTGATGTGTACTTATAGAACACCTTCTGGGTGTAGAGCCCGGTTGTCCTATAAAAAAATGACAGAAGGAAAAATTCCTTAAAGCGGAACTAAACCCATCGATTTAACAGTTGCAAAAAACAGTTGCATGAGGGGAATTTTAACTTTTAGGCTCCATGCACAACAAGCTTCTTTTTTAAGCTCAAAAAATGCTGGATAAAAAAACGCTGGTAATAGCATTTTTTTGTAGCGTTTTAGTATTGTTGAGGAGTGTTAGTGTTTTATTAGTGTTTTTACAGTACATATAGAGTAAGAAAAAAAGCTATTAGGAGCGTTTTAGGAGCGCTTAGTGTTTTTTTCTTTTTGCTAGAAAAACGCTCCAAAATAACTCTACAAAAACAATTGTATTTCTGCTCCTAGACGCTGAAGCTCAAAAAATGCTAATAGCCTAAAGTAGTGTGCATGGGCACATAGGATAACACTATTTAGCTTCTAGGAGCAGAAAAAATATGCTGATAATAGCTTCTAGGAGCTTATAAAAACACTAGTGTGCATGGAGCCTTATATTTTCTTGTGCTCTCAACCAATCTGTCAGACCATCAAATGGTTGGTGTCATAACTGATCACTTGTGCAGGATCAAGGCAGTTGAAGATCAAACAGGGGCCAAGGTGGCGGCTTTCTTGGTTAAAAATGATACAAGGGTTTAGTTCTGCTTTAAATTTTAGTAAACAGCTTTAGGAACTTGTGCAGTTAAAGTGAGCCTGTCAGTGAAATAGACCAATGTATATAGGTGTATTTTGTTTTTAAATCAGTTTTTTTAAAACAAAAAACCTGAACTTTCCCAAAAACGTTATGTCCCACTCGTTCCTTTACTAGGCTCTGCCTCATAATTTAAAGCGGAGTTCCACTCAAAGCAGAAGCTCTGCTTATTTGCCTCCTCCTCCTTCTCTTCCACTGCCATATTTGGCACCTTTTGGGGGGAATGGGGGAGGGGATACCTGGTTTTGACAGGTACCCTCTCCCACTTCCAGCTCAGTTCGCCGCGGCGAAGTGTGCCGGAAGTTTGGCCCCCTCCTGCCTCTCTCAGTCTCCTGGGAACTTTCACAGGTACCAGAAGACTGGCGGACTAATTAGGAGGTGCATCGCAACTTGCACAGTTGGCACCAGTCTGTGAAGCCTCAAGCTGTCACAGCCTGCTGCCCACAGTTGAGATGCCGGCACCATGGAGGAGAGAAGAGGAAAAGGGACAGTGCATGTGAGAACATTGCTAGACTGCTGGACAGGTAAGTGTGTGTTTATTAAAAGTCAGCAGCTACAGTTTTTGTAGCTGCTGACTTTTAATGAAAAAAAAAATGGCTGGAACTCCACTTTAACTCTTAAATGTCAAAAATTCTCCTGGCAACTGCGATATTGACATTTGTCACTTGTAGGATGAGGGCCAGATGGGCAGAGGCTTAAAGTGGAACTAAATCCTCTTATCCTTTTCAGCTAAGGAAGCTGCCATCTTAGCCTCTGCTTGATCTGTAACTGCCATGGTGCTGCACATATGATCAATTATGACCCCAGCGCAGCTCACTGTACAAATTCGGCAATGCCAAATCTGACTGAACCACTGTGCATGCACGGGAGTGACGTCATCCCCGCCCGGCCATTGACAGTGGCTGGCAATCAAGACCCGGAATCTGACCCCTCGAAGATGTCAGCAACCAGGCAGGGAGCAGAGGGATGCTGCATTGCTGGAACTGAGGTGAGTATAGTTCCACTGTAAGTCACTGTTCTGCATTGATTCAAGTATATACATGAGGAGTTCTGTCTTCACTCTGAGTTTCCTGATATGCGTATTTGCTCTGAGTCAGTGATTTGGAATGTATTGCAGCCTGAGACAGCCAGGCACCTAGAATTGTTAAAAGGAGGTCAACAATGATAGCTTTTTAAAAATATTGCAGCTGTCAAAATCCCAAATCATGAGCCAGTTTTACTGACCACACAAAGCACAGTTCCCACTGAGGACAGTGTGCTGTGGGCAATCTACCAGTGTTGGTCTATGTCGTCTCAGATTTGACCTCAACATAAAATGTGCAGGGCATGTTTCCAAAGCAAATTAGTCACATCACATGGAAAATGCTTAGCTGCTAACTTTATTTTGAGTATTTCTCATTAGGAGTTATGCAGGCCATACATGGGTTGAATGGTAATGCGATGGTGCCACCATGTTGCTACAAAAAGAATTTTCGTGGCCAAGAATTTTGTTTTCAGGTCACAGCTTTATATTTCTTGCACGATTCTCCCATCATTGATTTGAAATTCGTTTTTCAAAACATTTTTAACATGCCGATCACTCAAATTTGAAGGTCACACGAAAAACGGCCGTTTCTGTGACCCACTAATGGGGCGAAACTTGAATGAAAATTCTTAGAAAACATTTTCGAAAGAAAATTCTTTCGGAATTTGACCCATGTATGGCCGGCTTTATTGTATGTTTCTTTGTAAAGGAGGACATACACTCACCGGCCACTTTATTAAGTATACCTGTTCAGTTGCTTGGTAACACAAATTGCTAATCAGCCAATCACACGGCAGCAATTCAATGCATGTAGGCATGTAGACGTGATGATGACGGCCTGCTGAAGTTCAAACTGAGCATCAGAATGGGGAAAAAAGGGGATTTAAGTTACTTTAACTGTGGCATGGTTGTTGGTGCCAGATGGGCTGCTCTGAGTATTTCAGAAACTGCTGATCTACTGGGATTTTCACACACAGCCATCTCTAGGGCAGGGGTCTCCAAACTATGGCCCTCCAGGTGTTGAGGAACTGCAAGTCCCATAAGGCCTTGCAAGACTCTGACAGCCACAGGCAAGACTCCCAGAGGCCGAGGCATGATGGGACTTGTAGTACTTCAACAGCTGAAGGGCCATAGTTTGGAGACCCCTGGTCTAGGGTTTACATAGAATGGTCCGAAAAAGAGAAAATATCCAGCAAGAGGCAGTTGTGTGGATGAAAATGCCTTGTTGATGTCAGAGTTCAGAGAAGAATGGGCAGACTGGTTGCTTTGACATTCAGATGGTAGGGTCAGAATTTGGTGTAAACAACATGAAAGCATGGATCCATCCTGTCTTGTATCAACAATTCAGGCTGGTGGTGGTGGTGTAATGGTGTGGGGGAGATTTTCTTGGCACTTGCAAAGTGTGCCTAATAAAGTGGCCGGTAAGTGTAGATGCTCTTAGCAAAGAACTACAGTATTTAAATAAAAAAGTTGTGTTTACTGTCAGTTACAGCAGCAATAACAGTCACAGCTTACACAAAGCTAATCATGGAAATATTATGGGCAATAAATATTTGGCTAAGGGCGGCACTTTGTTTCTAGGTTCCTGTTGATTCTGCAGTGGGATGATTAGATAAAAGTGTTTTACAAATAGTAAGTTTAACTTGTTAAAGAAACAGCAGCAGTGAGAACCACTTTGATTGATTGTGGAATAAATACAAAGAGCTATTGTTTAATGCTTTGCAAATATGGCCTGGTGCCTCTTCTAGTGAAGTAGACAGGAAAAGAGTATTCCAGAAAATAAACAGTTTATGTCTTATCTTATCCTATTCCTTTAGATCCAGCAAGGAAACATTACTGACTACTCAAGTGTGAATGTTCTCTCCTTCTCCAGATCATGTGGAATAATACTAGCTTTTACCCATGCCAGACTTTTAGTTGGAACAAAGCAGGTATTTATAAATCTATCTTCAGTTTGAACAGTCACAGGAATATCAAAGCAAGATGTTAGTTTATACTCTTCTCCTGATTTCAGGCTCATATAATTGATTTTTGTTATCATACCTTCAATGCATTTTCAGCCTTCTAAAACAGGCCACTCTACTTTAATATGTACATTGATTTTGCTCTCTGTTAAGGTGTGACACCGGAGCTTGCTCTACAAGTTTCATTATAGTTTTACATTTCATTGCAAATGTCATTGTTGTACAGCAATGAGGCTGACATCATAGCAGTAGTCAGCTGCCAAGAAGTTCAAGCTCCACAGCAGACTTCTTCGTCTTTTATTTATTTTATTATTTCAGGTACTTGTATAGCGCTGTCAATTTACACAGCACTTTACATATATATTGTACATTCACATCAGTCCCTAACCCTCAAGGGGCGTACAATCTAAGGTCCCTAACTCACATTCATATACTAGGGCCAATTTAGACAGGATCCAATTAACCTACCAGCATGTCTTTGGAGTGTGGGAGGAAACTGGAGTACCCAGAGGAAACCCACCAGGCACAACATACAAACTCCAGGCAGGAGGCGCCATGCCTAGGATTTGAACCAACAACCCTAGTACTGCCAGGTGGAAGTGCTAACCATTTAGCCACTGTGCTACCCACTACCATGGTTAAAGAAAACCTGTGCTTTGTACATACAGGGCAAGGCAAAAGGTTTGCTTTAAAGGATATGTTCACCTTTAAAAAAAAAAAAAAAAATGAACATCTTTTTGCAGGTTTAACCACTTCATGGCTGGACACTTTTACCCCCTTCCTGTCCAGGCCAATTTCAGCTTTCAGCGCTATGACACTTTGAATGACAATTGTGTGGTCATGCAACACTATACCCATATGAATTTTGTAGCATTTTTTGAGACAGATAAAACATTATTTTGGTGGTATTTATTCACCACTGGGATTTCTATTTTTTTTTGCTATATAAATGAAAAGTCCAAAAATTTTGAAAAACAAAGTGTTTTTCTTCTAAAATTTTGCAAATAAATAATCTTTATTCATATATCTTGGCAAAATGTATTCGGTTATCTTTTTAGTAAAAATAAATAACTCAAATTAGTTTATAACCAAACATATTTAAAAAAAAAATTTTTTTACATTTTTATTTTTTTTTTTTTTTATATTTTTATGTTTTTGGGCGGTTTTTTAACATTCTGTCACCCTAGTGGTGACACTGTACTACTTGTGGGGGGTGGTGAAGATTTATTTATTTTTTTTACACTGATTGCTTTTACACTAATAAAGGCTATAAAAGCAATAATTGCATTCTTGCAGCCATTGAGAAATACTGTGAGAGCTGTGATTGGTCACAGCTTGTCACATGGTATAAGGCTGTTGTGAATAACCTTGTACCATCTGATCTCTGTGATCATTCACAGATTTCACACGTAGTAAGCAATGATGTCAAAAGTGATCGGGACCTCACACAGAGGTCCCATACAGTGATCGGTGTTCCACTGTGTCCAGATCGCAGTGCCACTTGCTCCCAGGGAGCTCGCACAACCTGAAAATGCGGCTGCCATTTATGAACGGCAACCCGCTCCTTCACTGCTCCCGTCTGGCCGTTTATGTACATGGGCTGGAGGGGAAGTGGTTAAAAAATGTGCATTTATTATTTTTTTAATAGTTATCTGTAAAGCATTGCAGCCACGATCAGTAGATCACGGGTGCAATGCAGGGCTCTTGAAGACTGTCAGTGAACTCTGTGAATGAATGACGTGGCCATATGGGCAGAGCCCTGCATGTCCATGCTCTTTTAAAATAGTGACAACGGGTATGGGGAGAAGATCCCCAGGTTGCACTCACAGGGAGTACGGGGATCGGGGAGAGGCTGCAGAATCAGGAACATGTTACATGTAACACCCTGAAAACAAGTGGAACATGTAACATGTTCCCAAAGGTGAACTTATCCTTTAAAGCTCTCTTCTCTAACAGCACATACTAATTTTTCCTTTGCTCCCCTACTGACCTGTTGAGGTTCTGGAAGAGAAGAAAGAACCTAGTACTTACATTTAGGGAGGGTCATATGACTAATTCCATGCAGCAAAGCATGGGCAAAGCACATGTTTATTTAAAAGAGTAGTTCAGGAAGTGAAAAAAAAAACAAATATACTCACCTAGGTGGATGCGGCATCGGTCAAAGACCACTTATTGTTCAGCTCTCGGTCTTCAGTGAGCAGAGAGCTGGTGACTGTCAGTCTCCGGCTCTTAGCTCTGCCCTTCCAGCGCTCACAGGAGCGCTGGGCTGTGGAGGGGTGGGAGCGGCTGGTTCAGGCTCTCAGCATGGAGAGGCTGAGTCAGCTGCCGGTCCAGACATCTGGGTGGATCTTGGTATTAAAGTCGGGGTCCCTTCAGAGTCTGGACCAGCTGAGTGATGTCAGCTGACAGTGGACTTTATCCCGCTGTTGGCTGCAAATGGTTCACAGGAGTGCAGAACGGAGTGCATTCCTGTGATCAATAGAAGATCTAAGTAGAGTCAAAAGAACTTTGAGCATACTTCTCCTTTACAAATTCCCAAATTGTGCTGGCTCTAGATAGACGTCTGTTCACCAAGAATGGTGGTGCAATAGTACTTAATTCCATGGTTTTCTACACTTCAGCTCCACTGGGACAGCAATATTTTTCCTAACTTAGCTGATGGGTGAATATAGGTTACATCAGGGCTCGACAAATCTCAAGCACCAGGTTGCTATGGTGACAAGAAATTGTGTCCTGGCACCTGGTTCACACACTACCTCCCATTGACTTCAATGCAAAATCGCATCCCATTGACTTAACTGCAAAAATGCCACCTATTGACTTAAATGCAAAATCACGTCCCACTGACTTCCGTGCAAAAATGTCCCCTATTAACTTCAATGCGTCCCATTGACTTCAGTGCAGAAACACCCCCTATAGATGTCAAGGCAAAATTACGACCCATTGACTTCAATGCAAAAACTCCTGTCAATAGCAATCCCCTGTAAACACTTATCTCTGCATGCCACTCTATCACTTGCGAGTCTGTAACGCACCGCTACAAACTTGCACAGAACCTTTTTCGGAATGGTACTCAAAACACAATGCATGTGGATTACATCTGTGTGAACAATAGGAATACATAATATCTAGCCTGTCATGTGAATCTGTGAGTTTGAAAATGCATATAGAATCACATAAGTGTGAACCAGGGCTGCTCCATTTACACCTGGGTGTTTTGGGAACGTGGCAGAATTGCTGTGATCACAAAACACCGGTTCAGGTGCCATTATTAAAACGTGGTGTGGTTTTGCCATAATTGTCGCACAGCAAATACAGCAGTGGGACAAAATACTGTAGCTGCTGACTTTAAAGCCTCCTGCACAATGCACATTATGTGGTAGCTGTAGAATACCGCAAGTTTTGTTGTGTTTTCTAGCGTTTTTGCATTAGTATTTGTTTAGCATTTGTGGTTAGCGTTTTTTTAGCAAAACTGTACTCCCACAAAAGCTTGACATTCAAAAATGCTGGATAGCCATGTTTTGCAGCGTTTTACAGTGTTTTACAGCATTAGAGTATTTTTACAGCTGCAAAACTCCTCTTCAAATGCACTTGTTGTGGGAGTTTTTTTCCAGCCTGAAAACGCTGATAAAAGCCTATGTGTGCATGGATACAAAGGATAATATGCTGAGGAGTTTACTGGCTGTAGGAAAAAACTCCTGACACCCAAAAACAGCAGCTGTATAAACGCCCAGTGTACATGGGGCCTTAATATAAGTACTTCTACTTGTCCAGGGATCCAACGATGTCCTCACCCATGCCGATTCTTCAATCAGCTTTGGGTGCAGGCGCCAGCATCTTGGGTAAGGGAAACCGGTTTCCTACTGCACATGCAATCTTACTCAGAAGTGGTACCCGCTCTGCTCTCCCCTCAAAAAAGTTGCAAATGGGGCAGTGGAGGGGGGATGCAAATAAGCAGAACTTCCCCTTTTGGGTATTTATATTGCATATTCTTGGTCCCAGTTTTTACCATGCATGGGCTTTTTGTGGCCAACCTATTGAACGATCAACCAGAGGATGATACTTCTGTTTATGAAGTACGCATTGCCTAAGCTACTAATATGCCCGGTTATTCAATGAAAGCGGAAAAGATGAAAGCTGGTATAGAGCTCTGATTCCTCCATCATGATCAGTATGATAAAGATAGTAAGTAAAATCATTAATAGTGTACAGATAGTAATGATTATACTCCTAAATAGGAGTGAAAGTAAGTACCTGTAGGCTAGAGCATAAACATGCATGGTTTGGCTGAAAGTACATTATTATTATTATTATACAGGATTTATATAGCGACAACAGTTTGTGCAGCACTTTACAAAATAAGGGAGACAGTACAGCAACAATACATTTCAGTACAGAAGGAATATGAGGGCCCTGCTCTTGGAGCTTACAATCTAAATTGTTTATGCCTTTTATTGAGAGGGAATCATCATAAACATGAGTGTTTGTGCTTATATCTTTAGATACGGGAGGAACAACCAGATGCTTCCTGTACTGTTTACTGTGAAGGGATCTTTAGATTTGAAAAGGCTTCCAAACATGTCATATGCATTGCTAACCCATAAAGCAATCAGCCAGCAAACAATTGCTACTGCCATAGACATGAGTTCATGTTAGCTATATTTGGATACTGCCTTAAATGAACTTAATGTAATCTGCCATTGATGAACAGTAATTGCACTTTAGCCTTAATACAAGAGAAATGCATGATTATTTGCCACTATTTCCAGTGAGGTCATGTTGTATTGTGATTAATGGAAGTGTTTCCACAACAGGGTTTATATTGCTAATGCGTGACCCCAGGAGGCTGAAAGCTAATTAAAATATTTGGCAGCATCCTGTAGTGCTAGAAGCAAGGTTGGCAGTGGACATTTTATTTCTACTAAACATGTCACAGATACAGATTGTGCAAACAAGGGGACTAGGTTATTCTGTGATAGCTGTTGAGCTGTAATCTTTTGAAGTAGAAAAGTACATTACGTACTGGCATTGGCCTAATTACCCTAAAGGTATTCTCAGTGAGAACACCAGCTCGAAGGAAGGTAACACAGGACAGGTGAGCCTTCACATACAATGTTCTGTGTACTCAAAGAAACAATTCTTTTAAGCAAAGTACATGCAGTATTTAGAGAAAGAATGGGATTGAATGATATGTAACAACTGGGTTATCCCAAAGGGTAGTGTACGTCTCCATCTTAAAGTGGTATTAAGCCCAAAACCAAAAATATATTCTATTGCAACTTGCCAATCATTCAATGTGGCAGTTGCATTATTTTTCTTTTCTTTGGCTTTATTCCCTCTGTTTTCACCTGGCGATCTGGCCAGTAACACACCTTCTGTATTAGAGTGCACCAACTCTGGAGAAATAAGCACAGGAAGCACAGCAGACAGCAGGATTGTCAGTCTGGGGGTAGGGTAGTATTAAATATGTTAGCATATTTAAATACACAAAACAAATTGAAGCCAAACTCCAGCTCACAATTTAGAATCAGTTACAGCAAAAGTTTTTTTTTCCTTTTGGGATAAAGGTTTTACCCAAATAAATAAAAGCTGATTTTAAGTACTTCGAGACCGGGCCTATTTTTGAACCTTTTTGTTTACATGTAAAAATCAGTATTTTTTGCTAGAAAATTACTTAAAACACCTAAACATTATATGATTTTTAAAGCAGAGGCCCTAGAGAAAAAAATGATGTGTTTTGCGATTTTTATATTTGTATTTGCGCAGCGGTTTGTCAAAGGCATTTTTTTGGCCAAAAAAAATACACTCACTTTAATGAATTTTAATGCCGAAAAGCACAATATAATACCCAATTGTTTGGTAAAATATAAAAGATAATGTTACGATGAGTAAACAGATACCAAAAATGTCACGCTTTAGCGATAAAATAAAATAAAATAAAACAGCGATAAAACAATGAGAATAATATAAACAATAAAAATATGAGCGCTGGGTGATAGCAGGAAAAACTGAGGGGAGCAGCCAGCATAGAAGAGGAAAACAACCTCAAATCCTCCAAGATATGCCAAGAGTAATAGTACAGATGCGGCGCTATAGAGTATTAACAGTACACAAATGGTATCTCAAAGTAACAAAAGTATAGGATATAGTTCATGCGAAATAATGTGACTGTGGTGACACAATGAGCAACGATTAGCTTTCGTGACTGCTGTGGCTGGAAACAATGAGAATACTATGCACTAACCAGATAGCACAGATTAATGTGCATTGGAGTATATAAGACCTACTCCTAGGTACTCTGGGGGTGGGAACTCTGCATGCGGATGTGGTCATCAGGTGGGGGTGCCTCACCAGCTGTCATCTATCCAGGGCAGGTTTCCACATCTTAGATTAGCTGCGTCCAGCAGTGCAATTTCCAGCCATCAGGGGGATCATGCATTCAGAGAATCCAGAAAGGTTCCTTCAGGATAAGGACTCTCGGTGCCAAAAAAATGAGCCCAGCCACAGCAGTCACGAAAGCTAATCGTTGCTCATTGTGTCACCACAGTCACATTATTTCACATGAACTATATCCTATACTTTTGTTACTTTGAGATACCGTTTGTGTACTGTTAATACTCCATAGCGCCGCATCTTTACTATTATTCTTAGCGATAAAACTATGTACATTTTATTATCCATAGGCGACACTTTAAAAGTCTTTACAGGTTAACACTTTAGATTTACACAGGGGGTCTGGTGCTAGAATTATTGCTGTCCCTATGACGTTCACTGTGATACCCCACGTTTGGTGCAATCGCTGTTTACTTGACGTGGGACTGACGTGCATTTGTCTTTTTTTTTTTTACACTGTCCGTTTACATTTTTTTGACAATTTTTATTGTTATCACAGGGAACACAGATCTCTCTTCTGCCCATAACACATAACAGTATCTGGTCACACCAAGATCAGTGTGACCAGATGCTTTCCCAATTTAAAAATGGCACTCTTTACATCCGGCGAAACCAGAAGTGACAAAATGCTCATCGCTTCCACTTTCTCTGATCATAGAGATGAGCCCGGACCATTCCGGTCCCCCGAATGGCTCTATGGTCATCCTCCGGCTGCACAGTTGGATCTCCCTCCTGCCTCTTGTAAAAGCAATCCAGCAGCTAATTAGCCGCTAGGATTGCTTTTACAAGAAAGCTGACCACCAGCTGAGAAAATGGGTACCGGGATGATGCCTGTGGCCGGAGGCATTATCTTGGTATAACCACTCAAATTGGTTAGTGGTAGCAGTGTGTCTCAGCTATGTAAACTGAAACATTCTATTGGAGAGCTTGAGCTCTGAGAAACGACAGACTTGCTGGCTGGATCACTAGATGAATATAGAAGAAAGAAAAAAAAGAAAATGAATGCAGCCATCATATCTAAGGATTGGTAAACTGCTATATAATAAATGTTTGCTTTTGGGTTTAATACTGCTTTAAGATCTGGCCTGTACCCAAACAGGTAATCAGTTTTTAGAGACGAATAAACTATTACCAGTATACGTTATCAGTGAAGCGGTTTGAGCGAGAAACATTTGTGTTGCATAGCGCTGTAAAATGTTTGTATTGCAAGAGTAAATGTTAGTCTTTGGTGTAGGCAGTGGTATACAGTATAAGTGCTAATGTACATGGATGTTTGTCTCTTACTTCTGACACCAGTTCATCAAATATTTTTGATGTGGAATGCTGTGTTTACATTTTTAATTGGGTCCTATGAAGCTATGTAAACTCAAACTGACCTCAACCTGATATCAAACAGATTTGCGATGTACACTAGGCTTAATAGTGTTTTCACAGCCAGTCCCTTGAAGTTGATAACGATGCCTTTTTGGAAATCCGGAAAAATGTAACAGAGTTGTTCTAGAAGTATAAAACAAATTGAAAATGCAGTGTTTTTCATAGGGTTTTTTTTAGACAGGAGCGTGCCTGGTGGTCTTTGGTGGCTGCCAAGCAATAAAAGCCTTGCAAGTCCCCCCCACATTGTGTTCTCCAGGCACGTTACTCCTTTGAGCCCAGTAGCTCTTCATGGGGGTTCATGATGGAGAGCAGTGGTAGAATGGTGAATTCCTGTTCACTAATCTTCCCCAGGCTGAATGTACTTAGACGTGCTCAGCTTTGGTTTACTGACCTACAAAGCTGAGCAGTTTCGTTCTTTTCCCAGCATGGTTTGACTGCAGTCCCCTGTGGCCTCATATTGTGACCTATGATGACACTTCTGGGACCAGATCTCTAATGTCAGATGAAGGTGGGTGTAGATAGAGCACATTCTTTCTCATCTCTGTAGGTCAAAACAGGATTTGCAGGATCATGACCCTAAAGTGGAGCTCCACCCAAAAGGTGAAGCTCCACCCGTCTGCCCACCCCCCCTTTCCACTGCCACATTTGGCACTTTTTGGGAGGGTGAGGGGAGCGTGTACCTGGTGTTTTGACAGGTATCTACTTCCACTTCTGGCTCAGTGCGCTGCAGCAAACTGAGATGGCAGTTCGGCTCCCCTCCCCCCCAATCTTCTGGGACTCTTCACAGGTCTCAGAAGACTGCTGGACAATTCAGGAGGCGCAGCACAGTGGGCACCAGGCTGTGAAGCCGGAAGCTGTCCAGCCGGGTGACCACAGTTGAGATGCTGCCAGGGGGAGAAGAGGGAGAGAAGAGATGGTGTGGGTAAACACATTGCTGGATCCAGGGAAGCACAGTGGCTAACTCATTAGCACTTCCGCCTGGCAGTACTAGGGTTGTTGGTTCAAATCCCAACCATGGCACCACCTGCCTGGAGTTTGCATGTTCTCCTGTGCCTGTGTGGGTTTCCTCCTGGTGCTCCAGTTTCCTCCCACACTCCAAAGACATGCTGGTAGGTTAATTGGATCCTGTCTAAATTGGCCCTAGTATGTATGAATGTAAGTTAGGGACTTTAGATTGTACGCCCCTTGAGGGTTAGGGACTGATGTGAATGTACAATATATATGTAAAGCACTGCATAAATTGACAGCACTATATAAGTACATGTAATAAATAAATCATGGGAAAGGTAAAGTTTGTGTTTATTAAATGACAGAAGCTACAGTTTTTGTAGTTGCTGACCTTTAATAAACACAAAAATGACTGGAACTCCGCTTTAGGCCCCATTCACATTGTTGTTTTTCAGCTTTTGTTCTCTGAGTATGCTCAACATGACAAAAAACAACATGCCAAAAACAAAATACCAAAAACAACATGCCAAAACATATTCATTCTTCATTATCCTTTTTCACACTTGTACATTCAGTTGCCGCACACTCACAAAAGTACGTGAACTTTTTTTAAACGTATTCAGGTGTTTATGGCCCCATGGCCCCATAAACCCCGTACTAAAACTGGTGCGCTCAGAATCTGGTGCAGCTGTGCATGGTAACCAATCAGTTTCTAACCTCGGCTTTTTCAATTAAGATTTGGCAGTAAAACCTGGAAGCTGATTGGTTTCTATGCAGAGTTGCACCAGATTTTGCACTCTCCAGTTTTAGTAAATCAACCTCTGTATGTCCTTCTCTTTATGCCTGAAGAACTTTTCTCCTCTAGAACTGCTCTTCCCCTTAACAAGTCTAGGGAAGAAACGTCTAAAGCTTGCTAAACTTACAAAAATACTTGTAAAATGCCTGAAAAAATACTTTAGGGGCTGATTCACACTGAAACACATGGGTACAATTTTTGACATCCTATTCATTTCAATGGGCTGCCAAATGAATGGGAACGAGTTAAAAGTAGGGCAGGCACGACTTCAAAAAAATCACGCCATACTAAATCGCATGGTATTGCATACCTACATCGTACATAGTTAGTTTGGCTGAAAAAAGACAAAAGTCCATCCAGTTCAACCATTAAAAAAAAAAAGAAATTATAATCCTATATACAGTTTATCCAGAGGAAGGCAAAAAAAACCCCAGCAAAGCATGATCCAATTTGCTTCTGCAGGGAAAAAAAATTCCTACCTGATCCCCCTAGAGGTAATCGGACATTCCCTGGATCAACTTTACCTATACATGTTAGTATCCAGTTATATTCTGTGTACAATGCAGTTTGGTAGCTGCAAATGCAACATATTTTCTAGATGCATTTGGGATGCCATTTATTGTTAACGTGTGTGTCTTACAAGGGTAGCGATTTCTGGTGTGAACGGGTCCTAAAATCACCAGGAATATGCTGTACTTATGGTCTGCTCATGTGTGAATGCTGACCTAACATTATTCCCAAACAGTTTGCTTTGTTCCCAACTGTCTGTAAAATCATTCATGTGCCAGTGAGAAAGCAAAAAACGGTGTGCTAGGAAAGAACATTAATATCTTTCACTTCCGATGCTGCTTTTGCTCTCAAATTCTCTGTGATAAATCTCCTTGTGTATGACAAAAAACATTGATGGATAAAGGTCTGAAAATGTTGCAGCAGGAAGCACACTAAAGGCATTCATTACTTTCCTTGCATGTGGAAAATAATTATAGCTGTTGAGTCAATTTTCACTCATATATCACCTGCTCTAAAGCCAGAACAGTAAAACTTTGGAAAGCAGCCTTTATATCATTTAAATGTTCTTTTAATAGCAGCAGCAGTAATCACTGTAGTATTTTATTTTTAAATAAACATTATATGCAATACAGATACATAATGCATGAAAGGAACAAATATTATGCTTGAGTAGAACTTAAACAAATTGTGTAGAAGTATCAAAAAGCCCAATCCCGGAGGCCAACTTTAGGAATCAGTGGGCCCCACTGCAAAGGTAAAATGTTCATTAAATCTAGGGGGAGTAGAAAAGGCTCCAACACTATGGGGTGTGTTTATGAAAAATATTTGCATGTTATGTTATGTCAGGGTTTGACAAATCCCAGGCACCAGGCCGCCATGAGTACTAGAAATTGTGTCAGGTTCACACACTGCCTCCCATTGACTTAAATGGGAAATTGCTCCCCGTAGACTTCAATGGGAAAATGCGCCCCATAGACTTCAGTGGGAAATTGTGCCCCATAGACTTCATGGGGAAATCGCCTCCTATGACACCAGTGGGAAAACGCCTCCCATAGACTTCAATGGGAAAACGCCTTCTTATAGACTTCAATGGGAAAATGCCTCCCATAGACTTCAATGGAAAAACGCCTCCTATAGGCTTCAATTGGAAAACGCCTCCCATAGGCTTCAATGGGAAAACGCCTCTCATAGGCTTCAATGGGGAAACACCTCTCATAGACTTCAATGGGAAAACTCCTCCCATAGACTTCAATAGGAAAATGCCTCCCATAGACTTCAATGCAAAAACTTCTGTTAATAGCAATCCTATGTGAACACTTATCTCCGCATGCCACCCTACTCACTTGCGAGTTTGGAATGCACCGCCACAAACTCTCACAGGACCCTTTTCATAATGGCACTCTAAATACAATGTATGTGGATCGCACTTGTGTGAACCACCTCAATGGGAACATATAATATCTAGCCTGTAATGTAAATCTGTGAGTTTCAAAACAAATACAGAATTGCATATGTGTGAACCAGGGTGGCTCCATTCACACCTGGCTGTTTTGGGAGCACAGCAGAATTTTCAGTGGTGCCAAAACATGGTGCGGTTTTGCTGTGATTGTCGCATGGCAAATCTCATCGCGTTAAGTCCCAGGCGCTGACAACCCACACTACCCTAAAAAAAACTGGCTTCAACTTTTTTAGCTGGCTCCTAGATTCAAAGCAAATTTGTCAAGCCCTGTGTTATGTTATTAGGCTAATTTTTCTCCAGGTCCAATGTTTTTTTTTCCATACAAAATAGAGTGAATCAGTAGAATACTGCATTATGGCTGCTATATGATCAAGGAAAATAAGTGTTTATCTCCTGTGATTGTCAATACTGCTGTATTTTCCTTGTTCACTCTATTGTACAGTATACAAATAAATAACATTCAAGCTGGACAGAAAAAAGGGTAATAACATTTGATTTTGCCTTCCATTCATACAGAATGAATGAACATGCAGTTTCACTTGACAAACAGCGCTGCAATTTTTTAAAATAAATACACCCCTTTTGTTACCCTTCAATATCCAACCCTCCTTCTCTCCCTCTGGTGCTCTGGGCTGTCGGTGGCCACTCTGCATCATCACATACAATGCAGGGCTCTTAACTCTGCATAGTATGTACCGGGGTCAAGACTGCAATCACAGTTGGGAGTGTCTTAAGCCAGCCATAAATGGTTCACATCTCAGCCAGTTCAGCAGGGACCTGCTGAGATTCAAACCATCTATGGGCAGCCTGCTTGTACACAATTCGATTATTGTACGACTTGGGTACAACCAGCCTGTCAGATTTTTCATGCGGTTATTGCCAGCCGCTAAAGCTACTAGCAATAATCGTATACCTATAAATGTAGCGCTCCCTAATACCACAATAATAAATAAATATAAGATTCCATCTGCGATAACACACACCATAAATTCTAAATTAAATATAACAAAGTGACAGTGATTAAAAATCAAACACTAAAAATGTGATTATTAGTAAAGTATTCTTAAAAATAGTCCCATCAATCAATAAACAGTCCAATAATAGTGATAAAGTGATTCATAAATCATCAATTGGTGACTTTCCGTGAATCCTCCAACCAGTAAAAATGTGCGCTCACCTCCTTCTATGCCTATAAAATAGTCTATATACGCTTGTGGTTCACAAAACCTAGAACCTGCCAGAATAGTTGCAGTATAGAATGGATGTGAGGTCCTTCCTATGGATGACAAGGCTAGCCCCTTGTTTGCTGGATATCCCTGCAGGGATTAATCCCTCCTTCAGCTGTTAGAGATCACTTGCTTTACTCCTCTTTATTCGTTCCTCAGCAATAAAGAGGAGTACCATCTCTATGCTGATGACACTCAAATTTACCTCTCCACCCCTCACCTCACCTCCACTTTCTCCGCCCGCATCACTCACCTCCTAAACGACATCTCTGACTGGATGTCGCTCCATTTCCTCAAACTCAACCTCTCCAAAACCGAGCTTCTCGTCTTCCCTCCTGCCCGCCCCCCCCCCCCCCCCCATCCTATCCATCACTACTAACATCACCACCATCAATCCCGCCCCGCAAGCCAAAGTCCTTGGAGTCATTCTGGACTCTAACCTCTCCTTCCAACCTCATGTCAAATCACTTACAAACACATGCAGACTCCACCTCCGCAATATCGCCAAAATACGCACCTTCCTTACCCCAGACACCACTAAACTACTCGTACACTCCCTGATTATCTCACGCCTTGACTACTGCAACTCCCTCCTCACCGGCCTACACCAGTGCAGGCTCTCCCCGCTTCAGACCATCCTCAACTCAGCGGCTAGACTCATCCACCTCACCACCCGCTCCACCTCTGCCACCCCCCTCTGCCTCTCCCTCCACTGGCTCCCTATCGCCCAACGCATCAAATTCAAACTATTCACTCTGACCTACAAAGCCATTCACAACACTGCCCCTAACTACCTCACCAACCTGATTCCCAAGTACCACCCTACCCGTACCCTTCGCTCTTCACAGGACCTCCTTCTATCTTGCTCCCTGGTCTCCTCCTCACACGCACATCTGCAAGACTTCTCCAGGTCCTCCCCCATCCTCTGGAACTCACTACCCCAATCCATCAGACTGTCACCTTCCCTCCTCACCTTCAGGCGCTCCCTGAAAACCCACCTCTTCAGGGAAGCCTACCCCACCCTCACCTAACTGCTGCTCTCCTTCATTCCTCCTACCACTCCATCCCCCACAGCCACTTCCTCCTGTACCACTACCCCCTCCCTCCTAGATTGTAAGCTCGAAAGAGTAGGGCCCTATAACCCCTCGTGTGCTGTTTGTAGTTGCTGTAATGTTTCATGTATTGTCCCCCCCTCTATTGTACAGCGCTGAGCAAACCCTTTGGCGCTATATAAACTCAATGTAATGTAAAGAGAAATTGGAGACATAGTGCTTTATCCTTAAAATAAAGTGCTTTATTCCCAAAATCAATCTATATTACACTCACATTTAAAATAGATTAAAAACGCTATGTGTCATTAAAGCCTCTGTCGGCCGCCAAGGCATGTAATTGCTGTCTGCCATCTGCACTCTCTGGTGCCGAGTGACGTCGTAGCCCCACTCCTTCGCGTTATGCCATAGGTCACGTGGCTTCATCAGGGGATTATGATAGGTCAAACTTTTTGGTTTAATCATTTTGGATAGAGTGGTGGAGGGTTGAAACCATTGATTTCCCTTCACTTCCTTCCCTGTAGACTGAACAGGAGGTGAGAGCATATTTTTCGGATGTGAGAGAAAGCCCCTCTTAGACAGTTTCTACCAGAGTTTTGTGAAGAAGTGTATGGTGATCAGAGCTCTATAAAGTGCAGAATGATAAATACATCAATGAATATAATAAATCTGTGACCATATCCTAGATTGTAAGCTCTAACAAGCAGGGCCCTCTGTTTCCTCTTGTACCATATTGTATTGTAACTGTAATGTCTACCTTCATTTTGTAAAGCGCTGAGCAAACTGTTGGGACCATATAAATCCTGTATAATAATAATATGAAACTATCTTCTTATTCAAAATATTGCATATGAACCTTACGCAAAGTAAAAAGTGCTATGCTCTATCTACCTAATACTATGAACCCAGAACAAATTAAGTTATCAAGTTCAACAATATTATAAAGTGCTCAAAAAAGTGTAAATTCCATTACATTAGTGAATGTGATTTTTCAATCCACATAGCAATTCATAAATTCATGTTCAGGTGCTAATACAACAAAGTCCTTGGGAATAATAGTCCAATCTGCACACTTCCAGTCTAAACTTCAGAGTGCCAATATGCAAATGCTTCAAAAGTCACACAAAAAGTGCTAATATGCAGTTACATAGTTACATAGTTAGTCTGGCTGAAAAAAGACAAAAGTCCATCCAATTCAACCATAGAAAAATAAAAAAAAAGTTATAATCCTATACCCACAGTAGTGCAACTTGTATTTACACAAATCGCACTGCAAAGTATCGGTTTCTGGTATCGGGAGCATTTTCATGAGTACTTGTGAAAATACTTGGTATCAGCACCGATGTCGATATAAGTGCATCCACTCTCCTCGGCATAGCATGTGCAAGTTCACAGGATGTTGGACATGTCTGCTTTGTCCAGGGACTATCAATTAACTACATTAGAACTGCAGTACTGCAACACTTTCATAATGAGAAAAAACAGCTGTAAAATTCTCCCCTTTTTCCTTGTACTGGTGTCCATTGGCTACTTTAGATAGAAAGCTCGGCTTCACTGGTTTGGTATGCTCCATGGGTCTTTGCTGATGGAGCTCAGCTTTTTTGTCATGTGCAAGTGTTCCTTTGTTCCTGTAATTAATTTGATGTTGTGACCCAGCCTGGTATTTGACCTTGGCTTTTCATCACTCCCTGACTTCATGCTAGACTACAGACACTGAACGCTGCTGAACACTGGCCTGACCATTGACAAATCATTGCCAGCCTTAGCCTGATACTTGACCTTGATTCTGTTGATTCTTGCCTCTTTTCCTGTTCAACCAAGTTTCATGTAGTCCTGTGAACTTAGCATTGTTCCCCTGAGTTGAATATTGTCTTCTCATGCTGTATTTTGACACCTCCTCACCACCTCCTCTAGTGGTTTCCTATCAGGCCGAGTCTTATATTTGTAGGGTGAACCTAAGAGCTATAATCTAGTAGTTTTGCTGCAGCCGATCCTGTTCCAAGCATCTGAGGTTCCAGTGAATTATTATTAACATTAAGACTAGAAGTCATAGACACCCTTTTAAATTCTGTTGGGGCGCACCTAATGTACCCAATTCATATACCTGTCACAGACAGGCTCATAAATATGTTCGTGTCTGCATTGGGGAAGGAGTATCCACTCTCATGAAGGGACACCCACAGCTGTCAGAATACACTGAATACACTGATCAACAGCTACACCGCTGATCCAAGAAAAGAGGCCAATCAGTGATCACATTAATAGTAGTAAACAAGTTGTCACTTCCTGACATCATTGCTTACTATTTGTGAAATCTCTGAATGATCACATAGGTCACATGGCACAAGGCTATTCACAACAGCCTTGTACCATGTGACAAACTGTGACCAATCACAGCTCTCACAGTATTTCACAATGGCTGCAGGAATGAGAAATTATTGTTTTTACAGCCTTTATGGGTATAAAAGCAATTAGTGTAAAAAAAGAAAAAAAATCTTCTTCACCCCCCAAAAGTAGTACATTGTCACTATGGTGACACTGTACCGCTAGGGTGACAGTATCTTAAAAAAAAAAAAACATAAATAATAATATAAAAAAAATAAAATAAAAATGTAAAAGATTTTTTTTTTAAATTATAATGTTTGGTTATAAACTAATTTGGGTTTTTGTTTTTTTTTACTAAAAAGATAACCGAATACATTTTGGCCAAGATATATGAATAAAGATTTTTTATTTGCAAAATTTTATAAGAAAAACACTTTTTTTTCAAAATTTTTGGACTTTTTCATTTGTATAGCAAAAAAATAAAAATCTCAGTGCTAAATACATACCACCAAAATATAGTTTTATCTGTCTCAAAAAAATGCTAAAAAAATTAATATGGATACTGTGTTGCATGACCGCGCAACTGTCATTCAAAATGTGATAGCACTGAAAGCTGAAAATTGGCCTGGACTGGAAAGGGGTGAAAGTGTCTGGTCTTGAAGTGGTTAAACTTGTGGACTGATTTGTAATTATTGTCATCTTCATCAGGCTAAATGTGGCCCAGAATTTATTACTATTATTATACAGGATTTATATAGCAGTAACAGTTTGATTAAGATTGTAAAGTGCTGGACTTTACAATCTTAGCTTTTTATCTTTATTTAATCAGATAATATTTTCTTGATTAAAATGATTAATAATTTAAATATTTGGTATGCATCTCCACGTATGAGTTAATTCATTCTTTACTGTTCAGTTCTGCTCATTAATAAAAGATATTAACACTACATCATTTGCACATGTTGCATCCTGGGTTTTTTAAACCCTACAGCTTGTTTGTTGAACAATGCCATTTGCTCCTCTTCTTCACTGCTGGGCAATACAATGCAGTGTTACTTCAATTGTGTTTCACACAATTACACCACCCACAGCTTGACATAACCACAATTCTGTTACCGTCTGTTCGTAGGTCATGCACAAGGTTGAATTAAAAATGAAGCTTTTCCTATTCAAGGTAATAGGGTAAAAGGAGATTTAGGCAGTACCTACTATAAGGGATACTTATCTTGATATGTAAAAAATGATCTAAACCAAAAACATTTCTATATGTTTTATTGATAAAGCTGCTTACCCCGATAATAATCTATTAGAAATTTTGTCTCGTTTTCTAAACTTGGAAGGGCTTACTCCATCTGTTGTACTATGTTACATATTACATATATATTAAGGTTGTTACATGGTGTAAAAGTCCTCGCTCCCACCCTGTGGCACATGCAGAAAGTCTTCCTTGCCACAACCCTGTCACTTGCGGAATTGGCTGCACCCACACAGCCTTATCGTTCATTCGCGAAGATCTGTGAATAAATTAACTACATGTCCCATCTACCACCATGGCAGGCAGACTTGTAGTTCTCAATGGAACACAAGTTATGACCACATTAGTCGTCCACTGACACTTCCTCCAGCTCACTAACAGAAACTCCGTACCTCAGTACAGGCAGAAAGCTGGAGGAAGAGTCTGTAGGAGCCTGGCATTGCACTCTCAATTCACTGATCATTGGTGCAGTGCTTTGCAGGCTCCTGTGAAAAAATGCGTATTTATAATTTTTGTTAAACGTGAACTTAAATTGGTTCTAAAGCCTTAAGGTTTTTCACCTTAATGCATTCTATGCATTGAGGTGAAAAACCTTCTGTCCTGCAGGATCCCCCCCATCCCCTCCTTATTCTTATTTGACCCCGATCCAGCCATGTGCATGAGAGCAGCGGCTCTTGTCGCTGTCTCCCTCCTCCCTGAACAGATTGATAGCAGCGGAAGCCATTGGCTCCCACTGCTGTCAACAGATTCTGTGGGGGACAGGGCCGAGTGGCCTGCTTTGTATCAGTGGACGCTGACTGGGTGGCTCAGGAGCAAGCCTGCATGTGTGCCCCCCTAGAAAGCGGCTCCGCTGAAGAGAAGAAGCCTGGAGCACTGACAGGGGACCCCAGCAGAGAAGGATCTGTTATTTTATTAGAAAAAAAACTGCAGGTTTAATGTCGCTTTAATCTTTAAGTAGTACATTTTGTAGACATAGGGAGTTCTGCTGTGTCTGTGCACAACACAACTTAACCAGTTACTGACCGGCCCACATAGAAAATACTGCGGATCAGCGGCTGGAATAAGTACATGTACATGATCCGGCTCTTCCAGGTAGGGGGCGCGCGCCTGCTGCCCCAGCTATGCTGCCATTTGCTCCAGCACATGCCAATCAGCTGATCGGCGGAGTGAATGAGAGGAGAGAGCTCTGTGTCAGTTACTGTCAGATTGTCTGCTGCACGATTACAGTCCCGCTATAAGTCACTGACCACCTCCATCTCCAGTACTAAATAAATAAATAAAAATTCCAGTATACACTCACCAGCCACTTTATTAGGTACACCTTGCAAATACTAGGTTGGACCCTCTTTTGCCTTCAGAACTGCTTTAATTCCTCATAGCATAGATTCAACAAGGTGTTGGCAACATTTCTCAGAGACTTTGGTCCATATTGACATGAGTTACTGTTGCCTTTCTATCATCTCGAATCAGTCTCCCCATTCTCCTCTGACCTCTGACATCAACAAGGCATTTTCGTCCACACAACTGCTGCTCACTGGATATTTTCTCTTTTTCGGACCATTCTCTGTAAAACCTAGAGATGGTTGTGCATGAAAATCCCAGTAGATCATCAGTTTTTTAACTACTCAGACCAGCCCGTCTGGCACCATCAACCATGTCACGTTCAAAGTGACTTAAATCCCCTTTCTTCCCCATTCTGATGCTCATATTTAACTTCACCAAGGCGTCTGCACCACGTCTAGATGCCTGAATGCATTGAGTTGTTGCCGTGTGATTGGCTGATTAGCAATTTGTGTTACCAAACAATGGAACAGGTGTGCGTAATAAAGTGGCTGAAGAGTGTATATTCCATAGTTTGTAGATGCTATATGTTTCAGGCAAACTAATTAATATACACTTGGTAGGATTATTTTTTTTTTTACTAAAGATATGTATGTAGCAGAATACATTTTGGCCAAAATGTATGAAGAAATTTGATTTTTTAATTTTTTTTATATGTTTTATTACAGAAAGTAAAAAATTTTATTTATTTATTTTTTCTTCAAAATGTTCAGGTTTTTTTTCCGCTTATATAATTAAAAAACCCAGTGGTGATCAAATACCACCAAAAGAAAGCTCTATTTGTGTGGAAAAAAAATTATATAAACTTAATTTGGGTACAGCGTTGAATGACCGCGTAATTGCCAGTTAAAATACGGCAGTGCCAATTAGCAAAATGTGTTGGTGGCGGGGGTAGAGAACATAACGCGGAACCTCCCCTTTAGGGTGAAGTTCCGCTTTAAGAGTTTTTACATGCTGAGCATTATATGTATATGACCCAAAAGAAAAGGCCAAGGCTATGATCACAGAAAATTGCTACACCTTGGAACAAATGGTTGTCTATGGAGTGAGGTACACTGTTATAATAACTGGTAATAATTGCGCAATGGTGAAAATGTGATTAATCACTGCTACATGCTACTTTCTGTTGGGAGCAACTTTCCCCATAAGTGTAGTGATCGATCTTTACTTTTTGCAGGGATTTTAGCAATATAATAAAAATGTCCCATGTTCTCGTAGCTTATGGAGCCTGTGCATGAAAGGTGAACATAACAGGTGTACTTGTTATGGAATTTATTATAGTCTTTATTTCTAGCTCTGGCAGTTTCAATTCACATGTACATGTGCTAAATAATTGCTTCAAAAGCATGCAAACTTTTATGTGTTGGAAGGCATCATTTCAATTTCTATGGATATTATTGGGGATGGGCGAGGGAGGTTTGTGAAAAAAATATGAGCGTCAGTATTCTGGATAAAGACTCTGGGATTGATTTACTGATGGCAGATAGACTGCATGTTTTGCAAGTGCAGCTGCACTCATTTTCCCCAGACCTTAAAACGGAGCACCACCCAAAAGGGGAAGTTCTGCTTTAAGACATCCTTCCCACCTCCTTTGCCTAACTTGCCATGTAATTTTGGAGGGGGGGCGGGCAACTAGTTTTGACAGGTACCCACTCCCACTTCTGCTCAGATTGCACCCTCCGCACAGTCTTTTAGGACAGGTGACAGGTTCCAGAAGACTACGGAACCATTTACAAAGTACAAGGCAACTCAGGCATGCGCAGTGGGTACCCAGCTGTGAAGCCAAAGGCTGCACTGCTGGCTGCCCACAGTTAGGATGCCGGTGCCATGAACCTGGAGGCTAATGAAGAACTAGCCCGGGTGACGATGGCGCTGGATCCTGGGACAGGTAAGTGTCCATTTAATAAAAGTTAGCAGCTATAGGATTTTTTTTTTTTTTATAGACTGAACCTCAGCTTTAAGCCAGCCATAGATGGAGCGATTTTTTTTCCTGCAACCACGATCTTGTGTGTTCTGGTGCCCTCCCGGGAGGGCAGTGGGGGGCCATCCCCACTGGAAGAACACAGTGATTTCTGCTAGCGGCTATAATAGGCACTAGCAATTATTGCATGTGCAGTCTGACAGACTGGTTGTACCAAAGTTGAATGATTGATCAACTTGGGTACATTTAGCCTCCCCATACATGGTTAGAATCTTGGCCGATCCCTGCTGTACTGGTCGAGATTCAATACGTCTATGGCCGGCTTTAGTGAATGTGGTAAAGATCTGCTAATTTCCGTCATCCAATCATGTGCAAGCAAAAATGTAGGGTTTTTTGGGGGGTTTTTTTGTAAGAAAAAATCTTATTTTCCTTTCATCTGATTGGGTATTCTTCATAACTTTCACTAAGCTCTGGGAAAAATGAATCCAATGGCATTTGCCTTTAGTGCAGTCTAGTTGCTTCTATGTAGAGCAGGGGTCTCCAAACTTTCTAGACAAAGGTCCAGTTTACTGTCCTTCAGACTTTAGGAGTGCGGGACTGTGACCTTTGAGAGTAGAAAAGGTCCTGATGTCGGTGGAGCAAAAACAATGCCCCATCTTTGGTGTCACTGGGAGGAATTGTGCCACATTATTGGTGTCAGTGAGAGGAATTGTGCCCTGTCAATGGTGTTATTGGGCCCCATTGTTAGTGTCATTGGGAGAAATTGTGACCCATCGTTGGTGTCATTGGGAGGAATTGTGCCCCATAATTGGTGTCATATGGAGGAATAGCGTCCCATCATTTGTGTCAGTAGGAGGAATTATGTCCCATCATTGGTATCAATGGGCCCCATTGTTGGTGTCATTGAGAGAAATTGTGCCCCATTGTTGGTGTCATTGGGAGGAATTGCGCCCCATCATTGGTGCCAGTGGGGGTAATTATGCCCCATTGTTGGTGTCAGTGGATGAAATCGTGCCTCAAGGGCCAGATAAAAGCAAGCCAAGGGCTGCAGTTTGGAGACCGCTGATGTAGAGCATGGGGGATGTACTGTAGTTGGGACCAAGGGCTAGCTGCACAGGAAAAGGAAATATTTAGTGGGTTTGTAGTCTACATATATCTACAACTGCTTGAAAAAATAGAGGCATGTTAAACCCCATTGATTATTGCTAGCAATGGTGAGATTTCTTGAATTGGTTTATAAAACCTGATAATGTTTAGTGGCCTAAAGCTACCTACAGACGTTAGCTGCTAGTCAGACATGCAGGTTCCAAAAATTGCCACAGGAGAATTTGAATGGTGACTTCCTCATACCAGAATTATCAGATAATGGATGTGGAGTCTTAGAAGTAATTAAAACCACAGTGTATCCACTACAAAAGATCTATAATTAGGGGACGGTTGGTCTGGAGATAATTAAAGGTTGGACTCTAGGGTAGAATGTTTACCTATGGATCACAGTTTTGAAAATAAAATGTACAAGTTCCTTACCACTTTATAAAAGGTAGGTGATAGAGTCACAGATTGCTGGCCCTCTTTTGAAAATTCTACTTGTCTGGTTGTGTTTGGCTTCAATACTTTTGAGTTGTAGAGCTGCAACAAGCATGTTTTTCCTTCTTTCTTGTTCAAAGTCTTGAAGAAATCATTGAACCCAAAACATCAGCATAGCAGCCAGGTAACTAGCATTCTCACAGGAGAGGTCAGCGATGACAGCCACCATACTTTTATCATGACAGAATCAGACATCAGTTAACATCAGCTCAGTACTTCTAAATATTTGTCTTGTTTTTTTGGGGGGTTTTTTACCTTCGATTTAGGAATGGATTGAATTTCCCAAATGAAACCACAATCACTGCTACAATTTTGTTAGTTCAAGAAAAAAATTCCATCCTGCTCCTTTGTTTTTCCCCCACCATTATGCTTGAAAACAGTCATCGATTTGACCCGACTAATACAAAAAAATAGAATGAACATTCCAGAAATGAAAACTTTATAACTAAACTCTACCAGTGTCTGCCCAGTTTAATTCCCTATGCTTTGATCATCCAAAGAAAAGAAATATGGTCATTTAAAGCAGAACTCCAGGAATGTTTTTTCCCATGCAGTGGGGCTGCGCCCACACTGCATGGGTTATCTGCTCTGCTCTTTTTGTCTAGGGGTGAACGCAGAGCTTATACTCCCCCGATCCTCCAGAAAACGGTGTTGCCCCACGTCCAGCGGTGGACTGTGCCTGCCGTCCTCACGTTCACAGCTGCTCTATGGGTATGATGACGTCAGGAATAGTCTACTGCTCAAGACCGCTAGACCAGATTCACATCAGCTCAGTACTTCTAAATATTTGACTTGTTTTTTTTACCTTCGATTTAGAAATGGATTGAATTTCCCAAATTAAAATCACAATCACTGCTACAATTTTGTTAGTTCGAGAAAAAATTTCCATCCTGCTCCCTTGTTTTTTGTCCATCATTATGGTTGAAAACAGTTATCGATTTGACCCCACTAATAATAAGAATATAGAATGAACATTCCAGAAATGAAAACTTTATAACTAAATTCTACCAGTGTCTACCCAGCTTAATTCTCTATGCGTTGATCATGCAAGGAAAAAAAATATGGTCACTTAAAGCAGAACTCCAGGAATGTTTTTTTCCCATGCAGTGGGGCTGTGCCCATACTGCACGGGTTATCTGTTTGTTTTGTCTAGGTATGAACGCAGAGCTTATACTCATATACTCACCCGATCCTCCAGAAAACGGTGATACCCCACGTCCAGCAGTGGACTGTGCCTGCCGTCCTCACGTCTACAGCTGACTGTGGGCGTGATGATGTCAGGAACAGTCTACTGCTCAAGACCACTAGACCGGTGGGGGGGGGGAGACTGGGGCGGTTGCGGCAGATACCAGATGATCGGAACTTGGTGAGTATATCTAATCCCCTAGACAAAAACAGATGGTTAACTCATGCAGTGCAGGCACAGCCCCACTGCATAGGGAAAAATTTCCCACCCCGGAGTTCTGCTTTAAGTTCCCTGTCCTCAGCAGCAAATACTCAGCCTTCCTTTAGTCCCTCACTGCTCATTTTGCCCATAAAAAGTGGGGGGAGAAAGCCCTGTGTAGGCTCCTATGTGACTTGTCTGAACTTACCCATTTCTGAGAACACTCTCTATTCCTTGTGACAATTCTGTACCAATCAACAAGCACCAGCACAGTCACATGGCAGAAGAGGTATGCTCTTCCATAACTAAAGGTTTCAGATGCTTCACTTTATTCCTAGTCAATGAACAAAGCAAGAGGGGAGTGAAGGAAAGGTGAGTGCTACAGGGGAAGGAAGAAGTTAAAGTAGACGGAAAGGTTAATTCATAAAGTAACTTTTAAATGTTTTCTCATTGCCCTGCATACATTCTCTGATGTATTACATTTTTATTAGAGAATATATTTTCGGGAGGCATTGTTTAAAAGTTGGTTTATTGAAGTTATAGAAGTTTAGCCTGCTAGTTCTAATATAAGTCTACTTCCACTGCAAGTTACTTTGGCAGTGGTTCTCAACCTTTCTAATGCCGCGACCCCTTAATAAAGCTCCTCATGTTGTGGTGACCCCCAACCATAATATTATTTTCGTTGCTACTTCATAACTGTAATTTTGCAGTGGGAGGAGTAGTGCCACGTCATTGGTGTCAGTGGGAGGAGTAGTGCCCCATCATTGGTGTCAGTGGGGGGAATAGTGTCCCATCATTGGTGTCAGTGGAAGGAATAGTGTTCCATCACTGATGTCAATGGGAGGAATAGTGCCCCTTCATTGGTATCAGTAGTAGGAATAATGCCCCATCATTGGTGTCAGTGGTAGGAATAGTGCCCCATCATTGGTGTCAGTGGGAGGAATAGTTCCCATCATAGGTGTCAGTGGGAGGAATAGTGCCCCATCATAGGTGTCAGTGGGGGGAATAGTGCCCATCATTGGTGTCAGTGGGAGGAATAGTGCCCCATCATTGGTGTCAGTGGGAGGAATAGTGCCCCGTCATTGGTGTCAGTGGGAGGAATAGTGCCCCGTCATTGGTGTCAGTGGGAGGAATAGTGCCCTGTCATTGGTGTCAGTGGGAGAAATAGTGCCACGTCATTGGTGTCAGTGGGAGGAATAGTGCCCCGTCATAGGTGTCAGTGGGGGGAATAGTGCCCCATCATTGGTGTCAGTGGGGGGAATAGTGCCCCATCATAGGTGTAAGTGGGGGGAATAGTGCCCCATCATAGGTGTCAGTGGAAGGAATAGTGCCCCATCATTGGTGTCAGTGGGAGGAATAGTGCCCCATTATTGGTGTCAGTGGGAGGAATAGTGCCCCATCATTGGTGTCAGTGGGAGGAATAGTGCCCCATCATTGGTGTCAGTGGGAGGAATAGTGCCCCATCATTGGTGTCAGTGGGAGGAATAGTGCCCCATCATTGGTGTCAGTGGGAGGAATAGTGCCCCATCATTGGTGTCAGTGGGGGGAATAGTGCCCCATCACTGGTGTCAGCGGGAGGAAAAGTGTCCCATCACTGGTGTCAGTGGGAGGAAAAGTGTCCCATCACTGATGTCAGTGGGAGGAAAAGTGTCCCATCACTGATGTCAGTGGGAGGAAAAGTGCCCCAACATTGGTATCAGTGGGAGGAATAGCACCCCCATCACTGGTGTCAGTGGGAGGAATAGCAGCCCCATCGTTGGTATCAGGGGGAGGAATAATGCCCCAATGTTGGTGTCAGTGGGAGGAATAGTGCCCCATCGTTGGTGTCAGTGGGAGGAATAGTGCCCCATCGTTGGTGTCAGTGGGGGGAGGAATAGTGCCCCATCGTTGGTGTCAGTGGGGGGAGGAATAGTGCCCCATCATTGGTATCAGTGGGAGGAATAGTGCCCCATCATTGGTGTCAGTGGGAGGAATAGTGCCCCATCGTTGGTGTCAGTGGGGGAGGAATAGTGCCCCATCGTTGGTGTCAGTGGGGGGAGGAATAGTGCCCCATCGTTGGTGTCAGTGGGGGGAGGAATAGTGCCCCATTGTTGGTGTCAGTGGGGGGAGGAATAGTGCCCCATTGTTGGTGTCAGTGGGGGGAGGAATAGTGCCCCATCGTTGGTGTCAGTGGGGGGAGGAATAGTGCCCCATCGTTGGTGTCAGTGGGGGGAGGAATCGTGCCTCATCGTTGGTGTCAGTGGGGGGAGGAATCGTGCCTCATCGTTGGTGTCAGTGGGAGGAATAGTGCCCCATCGTTGGTGTCAGTGGGGGGAGGAATAGTGCCCCATCGTTGGTGTCAGTGGGGGGAGGAATAGTGCCCCATCGTTGGTGTCAGTGGGGGAGGAATAGTGCCTCATCGTTGGTGTCAGTGGGGGGAGGAATAGTGCCCCATCATTGGTAGTAGTGAATCCAATGATGGGGCACTATTCCTCCCACTGACACCAATGATACTTACCTTGCTGACCCCTGCTCCAGCCTGGGCTCGCTCCCTCCCTCTCCCATGGTACAGACACTTACCTGTCAGATGTCTTCCTTCTCCGGCCGCTCTCCTCCTCTTCACCCGCTCGATCTTCGCGGTGCCGTTCGGCTCCTCCTCTCCAAGCTCCACCTCCTCGCCGGTGATTGGCCGCCTGTGTGCCTCTCCTGAGCTACAGTTCCGGCGGCCAATCACCGGCGAGGATCTCGAGGGTGTGTCCAGATGACAGGGGCGGCATATCATCCCGCCCACACCTGGAGACGGGTAGAGGAGCGGTGTCTCGGTTCCTAAGGCCATCGGAAATATGTGTTTTCCGATGGTCTTAGGCGACCCCTGGGAAAGTGTCGTTCGACCCCCAAAGGGGTCGCGACCCCCAGGTTGAGAACTGCTGTTCTATGGTCATCAGAGCTAATCAGTGTATTCTGATGGTGGGAAAGTCTCTCAATGGTCAGAATACAATAGCTCAGTAGGGGAGATTCCTCCATCCACATTGAGTGTGTGGATGGGGGAATTGGTTCAGTTTTTTTTGTTGAACCTACTGGCTAAACTAAAAAAAAAAAAGAACTCACCTATAGGCTGCTTAAAGCACAACTAAAGGCAAAACTAAGGGAGAGTCATCCTCTCTATTTGTCCTGTTTACCATTATCATCGAAAGTAAAAGAAAATCCCAAATTTTGGGTTGCCCCCAGAAACATAATAGAGGGGAAATCTTCTAATGGGGATCCTGGATCTAGTGACTTGGGGATCCCCAAGGGATCCCTTAATTTTTAGGCAATGACAATGAGGCAGGAAGTGACGGTAAATCTCCCCAATGGGACACAGATGTTACAAAAAAATTGACAAGGGCTTTAACGCTCCTTTATGTTTTCCAAAATGAAAAAAGGTTTTGCCTATAGTTGTACTGTAAGTCTACTTCTACTACAAGTCCAGCACTGCATGTTCAAAGGGCAGGGTCACTTTAACTGCTTTTGGCTAGCTACATTTGAGTGATCACTTGTCCTGTCAAGTAGGTTATGATTTTCTGCGATTCTTCCCATGATACGTTATATGACATGTGGTCTGTTTCTGTAGAAAACATTTTGACATAGCTTTTTATAGCTTGCTTCTCATTTAATCAGTGTAAGCGTAGTTCCTGATAACTAAATTGTGTCTGTGAAAAGAAACCACAGAACCCTTTTAGAGCCCAGTAAAATCTACTTTTTGTAGTTTGAGTAAAATGGGAAGGGTTAGATCCTCTGTAAGTTTTGTATTACTGTCTGTGTCTCCATTGGGGAAATTGCCTGTCCTGTGATCACCTAACAGAAGGACTTTAGGCTCATGTTTTTAACACATAGACAAATACAAAGTAAAATGAACATGACCTCAATAGGAAAAAGCTTCCTTTCAGCTTTTGAAACAGTAACATGCATCATGGAAGTCTTTTCAGTGTTTGCTTTAGAATATTAATTGTTTCTACATGAAGTAAAACAGCAGTAAATTGGGCTTGATATCTCATTTGTAACACATCACATCTACTTTGTTATGATTCATCAGAGGATTGATTCAGAACATTTTGCATACAAAGTGACGGCTGCAATAATTAGGTTAGATTACTGTATTAGTAAGTGGCTTGAAATGAACCTTCAGGATACATAAATGTGACCTACTAATTAAATAATAGAAAAGTAAGACAGCGTCCCATAGTGCCATCCTGGCAGGAGCAGAGCAGAATGAGCACGGCTGATGGATTAGTCGGGAGTTGTCATCGTTCTGTTCCTCAAAGTAAACTACAGGGTCAGAACAGTAAAAAGCAATACCTGGAAAAAGAAGAAACACTATACTTACCTTTACAGCAGTCAGTGTTTTAAAACACGATTGTGATACTGCTCCCCGGCTGCTGCAAATATTTAACTAACTGAATGAGTAGAATACCTACTTCCCCCTCTGCACATGGTGGTTCCACCCACACATTTGTATATCCTGTAGTGTTGTATGAGCTAACAGGATAAGCCAGTGTGTGCATCGGGGGTAGCAGGTATTCACAGACTATATTCCTGCAATTGCCTGAGAGCAGCATTCAAACATGAGCTGCTGGAAAGGTAAATTTATCTTATTTACTATTTTTGCTGTGTTAAGTGTGCAATTGAAGGCATTTTGTTTTATCTGTTTAGTGGAAAAAAATACCTGTTGATCTTTTTTTTTTTTTTTTTTTTTTTTAGAAGTTTAGGGTTCTCCTGTGTCTTGTCTATACTTGTGAGATCTTCCCACTCTCACTTACTGTATCTTGGATCACCAAACAATTCCCTTTTATGTTGTAGAGATTAGGAGAGAGAAGTTTGTGTTTTTTGTTTTTTTTTACAAATGGTATCATGTAAGTGACATTATTTATTGCAGTCTTAGGGCTCATGTACACGGGGCATTTGGAAAACTCTTCTGAATGATGGAAACTGACTGCTGGAAAACGTAGGTTAAAAAACGTCAGTTTAGCCGCGTTTGCATACCGCTTTCATGTGTGTTTGCGTTTAGAAGCGTTTTTTAAAAGATAACCTCAGGAGACCTTCCCAAATGCCCAGAATGCACTGAAAAACAGTACAAAATATACTATTTCAGACATTTTGAGAGGAATAGAGAGAGCAGAAGCAGAGAGAGCAGCATTTGTTGAGATTACCTGTCTTGTCTGGTTGTATTCACTATGGATCCCATCATGAGCATAATGCAGCACGTTCTACCATTCTACTGACTGCGCTGATGTACCGGGTCCATTTGAGTACATGGAAAACGCTTTGCATGCATTTCTGATGATGAAAAATGGCTCTGGACAGCATCTGAACATGGAACAGTTAAAAAACACTTCTAAACGCAAAAGCTTATAAATGCAGCTTACAAGCATTTGGCGTTTGAAACGCCTGTAAAATCTTCACCTGAACGCAAGTTTGGTGCGTTCAAAAAAACAACTGTAAACTCAACTGCCTTAAAACTACTGTAAACGACTATGTGTGCATGGACACAGGAAAACATTAGGGAGAGTTCAGGGGCTGCTGAAAAAAACGCTGAACAGTTCCTGAACGTCAGTTTATCAGCTGCAGTGTACATGAGCCCTTAAGGCCACATGTACACTGCAGCTGCTAAACTGACGTTTAGGAGCAGTTGGGCGTTTTTTTCTGAAGCCCATGAGCGCTCCTCTATGTTATCCTGTGTGTCCATGTACACCTTCAGAGGAGTTTACAGACAGCTGAGTTTACTGTCATTTCTCTGAAAGCATAAAAACTGTGTTCAGGACAAGAGTTTAACATTTAAAATGCCAAATGTTCCTCAACGTGCATAAATGCATCTAAATGCGCCTAAATGCTATGTTTAGCACTTCAGCATTTGCTCATTTCAATGCCCGGAATAAATTAAAATTTTGCCCAGTGAAATAAATAAACTCCCAAACACCAAATGCTGCTAAACTCACTTAAACTGGTTTGAAAAAATGCAGCTTAGGTGAGTTTTTGATTTCCTCCTTTCAGGAGAAATAGTGATTACAGTAAATCCAAAAAAAAGGCAGCCTAAGTCGTCATGCACACTGGACATTTTTACAGCTGCTGCTTTTGGCTTTTGATGTTTTCTTCTACAGCCAGTAAACTCCCCAGCATGTTATCCTATGTGTCCATACACACAGACTGTAATTAACGTTTTTTGGCTAGAAAAAAAACAGAACTAGTGGGTTTCTAGAGGAGTTTTTTTAGCTGTAAAACGCGGCACTCTTGAGCTTTTTTAACCCCCCCCCAAATTTTTTGTTCTTTTAAGGTATAACAAATTCGAAAACGCGCGGAAACACTGCTAAAAGCGGCTAATCACTAATGCAGAAACGCTAAAAAAAAGCTGAACAACTCAGGTTTTTAACGTAACTTTACGCAGCTAACGTTACCAGCGTTATCAAAATGTCCTGTGTGCATGAAGACTAAGTCCTCATGCACACTGGACGTTTTTACAGCTGCTGTTTTTGGCTTTTGACGTTTTTTTATACAGCCAGTAAACTCCCCAGCATGTTATCCCATGTGTCCATGCACACATAGACTGTAATCAACGTTTTTTTGGCTGAAAAAAAAGCAAGGACTAATGGGTTTCTAGAGGAGTTTTTTAGCTGTAAAAACGCTCTAATGCTGCAAAAGCGGTAAAACGCTGTAAACCGGTGGTTTTGGACTTTACAAGCGTCAAAGCGTTTGGCATTTGAAATGCCGGTAAAACCTACTCCTGAACGCAATTTTGGTGCGCTCAAAAAAATGACTGTAAACTTAACTGCCTGTAAACGACTGTAATGACTATGTGTACATGGACATATAAGAAAACATAAACGAGAATTCAGGGGCTGCTGAAAAACCCTTCAACAGCTCCTGAACGTCAGTTTAGCAGCTGCAGTGTACATGAGCCCTAAGGGACTGATGTGAATACAATACATATATGTAATGTGAATACAATACATATATGTAAATCGCTGTGTGATATACAGTAAGTACTTGTAGTAGATAATATTACAGCCAGTCTGCCCATAGACGGATCAATATTTGGCTGGTTCCTGCTGAATTTCAATCCATCTTTGGCAGGCTTTAAAGTGTCCATATCCATATAGATTTCTTATTTGCAGGCAGCATGGGAAATATCAAACCGATTCCTTCGTCCATGCAACACAGCACGGATAGATGAAACTCTCAATGCGGCTATTGTATTTATGCAGCTGGCCCACCAGCAGTCGATGTACTAGAACTGGCTGACAATTTTCTAACCGGGTCCTTTGATTTTCTTGACCGGGAGATGGCGACTAGGGTCACCTACTGAGAGAATTTCAGCCATTTCTGCAGAAACCAGCCTACCCACATGGAAGAAAAATATGTCTGGAATATATTTTTAAAATATTCTTCCCAAATATATTGACATATATTTGAAATGCTACAATTTTGGCCGTATTCAACATATTTCAAAATATATTTCAATTAAAAAAAATAATATATATATATATATATACTGTATGTTGAAATGTGTTTTTATTACAAAATATATGAAAAATATTTTTAAAAATACATTTCAAATATACTGAATGTCTTTAAAAATACAAATCTACATTTTTGGGATACAATTAAAAATATATGTAAAAATATATGTTAAAATTGCTTTTTTATGTTAAAAAAAATATATATATATACATATATATATATAGAGATAGATAGATAGATAGATAGATAGATAGATAGATACTGTATGTTGAAATGTGTTTTTATTACAAAACATATGAAAAATATTTTATGTGTATATATATATATATATTTACTGTATGTTGAGATGTGTTTTTATTACAAAATATATGAAAAATATTTTTAAAAATACATTTCAAATATACTGTATGTCTTTAAAAATACAAATCTACATTTTTGGAATTCATTTATAAATATATGTAAAAATATATGTTAAAATTACTTTTTTATATGTTAAAAAAAATCTGAAGAATATGTTTAAAAAAATACATATTTTTTAAATATCAGCATTTAGACTTTGTACTTGTGCAGTGTCTTAGTGTTACAAGTGACACAGTTGACTGGAGACAGCTGCTTCATGTCCTCTCTAGTTACTCCAGAATCACAGAATTACACCGCTGTATGGTCAAAGTTTGCAATTACTAAGCTTGAGCTGCTTTGTAGATGACCGAAAACTTTATGAGGACAGTGTGATGGGTGAGTCTTTTGGGGGGCTTTTGGATGCTCTGTAGGTCATGCTCTGAGCTTCCCCTTCTGGGTATAGAAGGCCTGCATGACAGTAATTGTACCTATTTGTGTAGAGATGTCCCATTTTCTGCCAGGCCTAATGATTACTTCAGTTTACATGGTAGAAGTATCAGCCAGGGACGTAGTGGAGTCTAAGAAGAGAGTGCAGGGAACATTATTTGACTGCACAGTAGAAATGAAAACAGATGTTTCTGTGGTTCACACAGGAAGAATGTGTGAACTTTTGACAGCAGCTGCCCTGCTGACTGAACATTACTAGTAAACTGGAAATGTTGTCTTATTGTATGAGTGAAAGAAGTGTGGAAATAACACTAGTGCTTATCTACGCTGGCAAACGTCTATTCCATGGAACTCTTTCTCAGTCAGCCATGTGACATTAATGATATCACTTTACCCATGGATAAGCAGTTAAAGCTCAACTCCACCTTCATTATGAGGCGTGGCAGCAAATAGCTATTTTCCTGCTAACTGCGTGTAAATATTTTTCTGAGAGATGATGTATGCTTCAAAAGAGTGCACTGGTAAAATGAAACAACATAAGTCATTTAAAGTGGCTTCAAATGTCTTGGTCTTTGGTGATACACAAGTCAGGAGTTTGGTTCTGGTGGCTTTGGGTTTATAGTGATAAACAGAAAGGGAAAATATGTTCACAGTGTGGTGAAGGTTATGATTTATGAGACAGGCAAAATTCCAGAAGAGTAATGAGATATCATCACTTTTCTTCTGTCATATGTATGGGATGGCAGACAGAATAAACCTCCAGACCTAAATTACAAATACAACCAACTTGACTAAATAATGGCCGCGGCCTTGTTTATTGGATTTCACAGTTAACAAATCATAAATATAACTTTTATTTCAAAACCATCAATATTTTAACTTACATAACCACATCAGCCCAGTCATTAATTACATTTAAACTGTTTTTTAATTAATAATTTTTTTACCAGTCTCCTTTCAGATTATTTAGAAAGGGACCCACCGCATAAACCGTCTGCGGCAAGGGAGGGGTGCTTCAAAATCTTCTGGTGACTGGCCCGGAGACCACGACATCTCTCCTTTTTATGGGGTTCTTGGGGCTTCTAGAATGTTCTGAGGGGTCAGGTGACCTTTTTTGACCATTCCTGATTGAGGTCCCCAGAACCTCTAGAAGCTTCCCAGTCAGCTGATCCCTGTTCGCCAATCAGCTCTCCCTACTTGTTTTAAACCCTGAAGGGAATTTGAAACCTATCCACCGCCATCTCATGAGGAAAAGGGGGGGCCTGGAAACTTCCAAGTTTCCCCCCCCTTTTCTTTACATTGCATTGTATGTATTATGTACTGTGTGCTATTGTGCATGATCTACATTGCATATACTGTAAATGTGTGTGTATGTATGTATGTGTATATATATATATATATATATATATATACACACTGCTCAAAAAAATTAAAGGAACACTTTGCAAACACATCAGATCTCAATGGAGAAATGTGTTAGGAACGTAAGGAACCCCCATCGTTTGATGGAAATGAAAATTATGAACCTACAGAGGACTGAATTCAAAGACACCTTGAAAATCAAAGTGAAAAAATGATGCATCAGGCTAGTCCATTTTGCTGAAATTTCATTGCAGCAACTCAAAATGGTACTCAGAAGTTTGTATGGCCCCCATGTGCTTGTATACATGCCTGACAACGTTGGGGCACGCTCCTAATGAGATGACGTATGGTGTCCTGGGGTATTTCCTCCCAGATCTGGACTAGGGCATCACTGAGCTCCTGGACAGTCTGAGGTGCAACCTGGCATTGTTGGATGGACCGAAACATGATATCCCAGAGGTGTTCTATTGGATTTAGGTCAGGCGAGCGTGGGGGCCATTCAATGGTATCAATTCCTTCATCCTCCAGGAACTGGCTGCATACTCTCACCACATGAGGCCGGGCATTGTTGTGCACCAGGAGGAACCCAGGACCCACTGCACCAGCATAGGGTCTGACAATGGGTCCAAGTATTTCATCCTGATACCTAATGGCAGTCAGGGTGCCATTGTCTAGCCTGTAGAGGTCTGTGCATCCCTCCATGGATTTGCCTCCACAGACCACCACTGACCCACCACCAAAATGGTCATGCTGAACGATGTTACAGGTAGCATAACGTTCTCCAGACCCTTTTACGTCTGTCACATGCTCAGGTTGAACCTTCTCTCATCTGTGAAAAGCACAGGGCACCAGTGGCGGACCTGACAATTCTTGGGTTCAATGGCAAATGCCAATCGAGCTCTATGGTGCCTGCAGTGAGCACAGGGACCACTAGAGGACGCCGGGCCCTCAGGCCACCCTCATGAAGTCTGTTTCTGATTGTTTGGTCAGAGACATTAACACCAGTGGCCTGCTGGAGGTAATTTTGTAGGGCTCTGACAGTGCTCATCCTGTTCCTCCTTGCACAAAGGAGCAGATACCGGTCCTGCTGATGGATTAAGAACCTTCTACAGCTGTCCAGCTCTTCTAGAGTAACTGCCTGTCGCCTGGAATCTCCTCCATGCTCCTGAGACTGTTCTGGGAGACACAGCAAACCTTCTGGCAATGGCACCTATTGATGTGTCATCCTCGAGGAGTTGGACTGCCTGTGCAAGGTCCAGGTGTCGCCTCATGCTACCAGTAGTGACACTGACCCTAGCCAAATGCAAAACTAGTGAAAAAAAGTCAGAAAAGATGAGTAGGGAAATAAATGTCAGTGACCTCCATCTGTAAAACCATTCCTGTTTCGGGGGTCGTCTCATTGTTGCATTAACACCAAAGCAGCTGATACTGATTAACAACCCCCTCTGCTACTTAACTTTTAACATTTTTAGAGTAGTATTTATATATATATGCACACACACAAAATAAGGGGTTAGACAAAAACATCTAAACACTAAATCAGGCCTTACAATTGGGAGTCTAGACCTACTAGCAAGGCACAAACCTTACTCTCCACCAGTTGCCCCACCCAACCTTGCCCAGGTCCACCTCCAACCCCACCCCTGTCCCATCCCCCAACCCTGCCCCCAGCCCTGCCCCCAACCATGCCCCCTTAAGGCTTATGAAATTACATTTTTCTTTAGAAAAAGAGTCCAAAATATAAAACATGGCATAACAATAGTAAACATTTTACCAAAGATGTGCTAATAGAGTAGCCATGGTTTGTGTTGTACAGCAGGACCAAGACTTGTGTAATACCCTTTTTCTGATGTAAAATACCACTTCAATGGCTGTGTGTGGATTGCATTCTATTCAATTAAGAAAAAAAACACCAAAAAATCATTTTTTGGATGACAAAAAGCAGTAGGAAGCCAGTTTCACATCAAGATTTGCAATGGTTTTCGTTGTACAGCAGGACCAAGACTTGTGTAATACCCTTTTTCTGATGCAAAATACCACGTGTCCCCCAAAGCGGTGGAGAGCGGGCCTCGTGACCCCAAGGCGGTAGAGAGCGGGCCTCTTCTCATGTCCCACGAGGCGGGGGAGAGCGCACCTCTCCTCGAGTCCCCCACGAGGAGAGGTGCGCTCTCCTCCTACCATAATGTATTAATCTGGTGTAGGTGCAGGGAGGTTGAGATTCCTCCATCCACTCTGTTTATCGTGGATCGGAGAATCTGTTGATTTAAAATGCTCAGCTCATGGGATTGAACAAGTGAAATCAAAGTGTGTATGGCTAGCCAAAGGGTAATCCAATATGTTAAGTTACCACCAGAGCAAAAATAGAGGAGAGATCTTCCAGTAGGTATGCTTGTTCACGTGACAACTGTGTAAGAGGGTAAGGGGGATATCCCTCAAATTGGATAGATATCCTCTCACTTCCTGTCGAGTCTACAGGACAGGACGTAAAAGAAAATCTCCCCAGTTAAACACAGATGTAAATAAAATGACAATTGTTTGAACCCTTCCTTACTCTAACCAAGATGAAAACATTTTTGGGGGCTTTAGATATATGTTTGTAGCCACTCTGTCCTAAACAGGGGCTACTAATCAAATTTAGTTCTGCTGGGTGGTAGACAGCCTAGCTGATTTATAGTCTACCTGTGCCTGCTTGGGTTTCCTCCGGGTACTCCGGTTTCTTCCCACACTCCAAAAGACATGCTGGTAGGTTAATTGGATCCTGTCTAAATTGGTCCTTGTATATGAATGTGAGTTAGGGACCTTAGATTGTACGCCCCTTGAGGGTTAGGGACTGATGTGAATGTACAATATATATGTAAAGTGCTGCGTAAATTGACGTCGCTATATAAGTACCTGAAATAAATAAATAATAAATAAATACTTGGTTCATTAGATTTTTCCCTAAATTCAGTGAAGCTGTGGTTTCTCCTTTTTCCAGTAGGAGTCACTGGTACCTCTGGCATTAGTATGAGAAACTACAGTAAAGCTGGCCATAGATGGATCAAACCTCAACCAGTTCAGCAGAAATTTGATCCACCTATGGGCAGGCTGGTGGTACTGAAGTCGATCCATTGTTTGAGTTCAGTACAACCAGCCTGCCAGATTTTTTTGCATGCTATCACTGCCAGTGGCTTTAGCCGTTAACAGTGGTCATTGTGTTCTGCCAGCATTACCACTATAATGAATCCACTCCACTCCACAGTCATGTAAAGAAAAAACACTGAATATGGTGTAGTATGTACAACCAAGCCCGCCTTTATTTAAAAAAAATATATTGCACTCACATTAAAATGTGTCCTCCTGGGACACCACAGTGTAAAAACTCACAGATACATTGATCTCCAGATTGTTAGTTGCTGTAATCCCACTTGTAAAATGGCGGCACGTAGACTTCTGGTTTGCGGCTGCTCTTTTTGGTTTTTGACGGGTTTTGTTATACAGCTAGTAAACCCCCCAGCATGTTATCCTATGTGCTCATGCACACATAGACTGTATCAAAATAAGAGTAAAGTGAGTGCTCCTAAAGATAGCTGCTAAAACACCAAGAGGTACCAATATAGCTCTAAAAGATCAAAAGACAAATGAAGGGTGTAGCGCTGTGAAATAAAAAATACCAAGTATTTAAAATAGTCCACATATATAATTTCCATAAACGCATGTGAAGACCATAAATTAATGAAAAAGTCTCAAGACGGAAGAAAATGCAGCAGATTGACTTGTGACTCCAACCGATAGTAAAAAATGCGCACTCACCGGAAGCGCATGGATAATGCGCATAAATATAAATCCTCAAGGTATACTGGACAATCCGGTGAACTTTTCCCTATGGTGCAGTCATCAAGCCGTTAAGGAAGTATTTGAATCCCCTGGTTCCAGAGGTCCCCTTAAGGTTGGTAAGGTGATCAGCCTGGGTGTGGGGCTCCTATTCCTCCGGATATGCTGGATACTAACAGGTACCTGTGGGCTTAATAGCTCCAGATAGGTGCCCATAGTGTAGTAGATTATAAATCTTTTATTGTAGTACCGCATAAAACAGACAGGGTATAGTGGTGAGCAGAAATAACACACTATACCTTAATTAAAATGGCCGCCCGGGCTTCCTTCCAGCTCCAGGCGGCAGTAGTGTCATGTGCTGTCTGGTTCCTCCTAACCATACTATGGGCACTTGTTTTGTGGCTCCTATCTGGAGCTATTAAGCCCACAGGTACCTGTTAGTATCCAGCATATCCGGAGGAATAGGAGCCCCACACCCAAGCTGATCACCTTACCAACCTTAAGGGGACCTCTGGAACCAGTGGATTCAAATACTTCCTTAACGGCTTGATGACTGCACCATAGGGAAAAGTTCACCGGATTGTCCAGTATACCTGGAGAATTTATATTTATGCGCATTATCCATGCGCTTCCGGTGAGTGCGCATTTTTTACTATCTGCTGCATTTTCTTCCGTCTTGAAACTTTTTCATTCATTTATGGTCTTCACATGCATTTATGGCAATTACATATGTGGCCTATTTTAAATACTTGGTATTTTTTATTTCAGAGCGCTTCACCCTTCATTTGTCTTTTGACACATAGACTGTAATCAGCGTTTTTTAGCAGGGACGTTTTTTGGCTGGAAAAAAAAACAGGACTAGTGGGTTTCTAGAGGAGTTTTTTAGCTGTAAAAATGCTCTAACACGGTAAAACGTGGTAAAACGCTGGGGTTTTTTTTACCAAAAATATTTTTTTTGTTTTTGTAAAAAATGCCGCTAAACGTGGCAAAACGCCGCTAGATGCTAATACATAAACGCTGAAAAACTCCAGTTTTTAACGTGACTTTACACAGCTAACGTTACCGGCTTTATTAAAACGCCCCGTGTGCATGGAGCCTTAGAACCACTTTAAAAGAAGATTTGAAATTGTGCACTAATTGAAAAAGCTCACTTGCCATGACATACAGAAGATTCTTGTAGTGGAAATGGTGACACAGCTAGATAAAATCGATTTGCCTAGCTGCAATGCTGCCTCTGAAAGCTTAAGCTAGCACCTGGAAGAGCTCACGCCCTGACATTTCCATGCAGGTGTGGTGTCTATATGGTCACAAGTGTAGACGTCACCATGCTTTTCATAACCCAGAATACACCGTTCATGAAAAGTATTTCTGGATATGCTGCATACCTTAATATCTCAGTATTTCCCCACACCATCTCACAGAATAGGAAATTTGCTTTGCAACCAATTATTGGTTAGTGGCATTTCTTTGCAAAATTTTTTAGTAGCTGTATAATTTCTCAAAGGTTCTGCAGTTGTCTCACAAGCAAGTAAGGCTATGAAAACTAATGGTTCTGACCCCCAGTTACTACGTAGCGAAGATCTCCACAATGTCTTGTTTATATAAGAGAAAAAAATTCTGATTGGTTCCTTTGAGTATATGTGAATTGTTGAGGATAGCAATGCTTTGTGAGTATACAGTAGAAATCTGACTCTGTGTAATATTCGTTTGGGATGAATAATTGTATTTGAAGGAGCCCCTTAAATAGACTATGTGAATACACCCTGGAACTTGGTTCTCCCATTGTTTTCATTCTAAAGCTTTTGGTATTGAATTGCCAGTTTATTTTCAGCTGGCCTAACACTTGATCCAATTGACTGTTCTAGAATCAGAATTCATTATTTGTTGATCACAAATCAGATTACTGGTCTGTATCACAGCAACAGTTATGACACAGCTCGGAGTAGGACAACTACCATACTGCTTTTCTTTTTACCTTCTTCGATCTGTTTGTGCTAAGTCACTGTGTCCACATATTTTCACTGTTTATATTTTATGGTGTTGCTCCTCACTCTTTTAGAAACTGTCAAATTACATAGATTTGTTATCAGTGCTTATGTAATACTCTATGGGTTCACAATACACTGCTTACCAGGACTCTGAATTTGTCTAGTAGCCTCCCTAGCGGTCTGATTATGTCAGTATTTCTGTACTCAAAGCGGTACATTTTTTTGCATGGAAATATGTATTTTTTTTATTGTAGGCCTGTAATTTTTAGGAATAACTCACTGAAATCTGTCCGAACAAGAGTCTAGTAAACATCCCGGTTATGTTAAAATTTGAAACACAAAATCGTAAATTATAATTTAATAAATAATCATAAAAAATAATAATATAATAATAATAAATTTAGTTCAATAATATAATGAAACCAAAAACACTGAAATTTGAAATATAGAGCCAAGTTCACACATCACTGAGCAAAGTTGCAAAATCGTTTTCAGTGTCTAATTACGAATTTCCCCACTAATCATTATCACTCAATTCTGCAAGTAGTTCTGATTTACTATCGCTGTTTTCTAGCTTGTCTAAAACCGCTTTTGACCTAAAGGGATGCTTTTTGGACGCCATGGACATTTCTCAGCTTCCAGGCAGAAAGAACAGTATAAATGCAGGCAGGGCACAGGACAAAGCACTCAGGACAAAATGTATATGAAATGCTTTGATACACTAATGTTTTACTATGTGATTTTAGTGTATTTAGTGAATGTCACTTTTTCACATTTTTAAATTTCCCGCCGTTCCGTTCCCCGTACGTCCTGACGTTGCAGGGAACGGAACCCAGAAGACAGATACTGGCATCCGCCGGAGGACATTGCAGGGGACACTGCAGGAGGGACATCACGGGAGCGCAGGACAAGGTAAGTGAAGAAGAGATCCCGGAGCAGCGCCGCATGGTATTCCTGAGTGTAGCTCGGGGTTACCACTTGTGGTGCTGAAACTTTACCCCGAGCTACACTCGAGAATACCGCCAGGGAGGTTAAAGTTGAAGTCTAATTAAAAATATTTTTCCTATATTTCTGCAGGCACATCACATGATGGAGTATGTCCCACATTGTGCAGGCTGTTGCTTTGTGTTGAAATCTTCCCTGCATGATTCCCAGTCCTTTTCTTGGTGCTGAGCTTCTGGCAGGACATGCGTTAAAGTGATACTAACACACACTGTTTAATTCACATAATCCCTTCTCTTTCTGTATGTGGATGTTGGCACTGTAATTATTTTAATTAAAAAAAAATCATAAGTACCTTCTCCTAATCAATATACAGCGGTCATATGACCCAGCTCTTTCCCAGCATGTCTGCAGGGAAACATTAACAGGAGGAGCTCTAGTGCTCTGCAGCTGGTCACATGTTCAAAATAAAAAAGCAGCCTTTGGGTACAGAAAAAAATATCAATAAACTGTTTTAAATTGTCATTCAAATATATATGTGAAATCAAATCTTTATTATTGTTTGGCAATAACATGGTGTGGGCGGATTTCTGCCAGCCACAGGCTGAGTCACACCCCTCCAAACTGTGTCTTAGATTAACAGAGAGGTGAAGCCTCCATCAATTAAGATGTAATATCCCACCCCCATTGTATTTAGCTGGTTAGTTGGCATGGAGGAGGGAGAGAGTGGGCTTTCTTATTTTTCACTGTGTATACGCCCACATATGTGATTCTAGTCACATGAGCTGCTCAGGTGTGATAGGGAGAAAATGCTCAGCATAGAAAGTCACTGAAAACTGAGCATGGGCAGTAGCATGGGAAGTAGCTGCCAACACTGCAAAAACACAACACACAACCTGCAAAATCCTCAGCTGCATTGGGGACATGAGCAGGAAAGGGAGATAGAGAACAGCAGGATCAACCAGTTTTTTTTGCAGAATACAGATAACGAATCCCATAGTGACTGAGTGAGTATGATTAGCATGTAATACAGCATTCAAGATAATCTGATGCAGACTCTCCACCTCCTCCCCCTCAACCATCTTTTAAGTTGTATGTAGCACAATCTCTGATTGGGGGAGGTCAGATAAATGAGAAGATTCTCTCCCCAATTCTTAGATCATGTAACATTCAGTGCAAACGATGGACAGGCTTTTCTCAATGGTTAAGAGGGGAGGAGAGGGCCAGTCTGCATCTTATTGTTTTGAATGTCATGGTAGAAATTCAACACCAGCAAGAGGACTGGCATCCTTGTAGGGGAGAATTCTACCCGAAGCAGCAGCCATAAAATGTGGGACATACTTCATTACAGGTAAGTGATGTGACTGCAGCTATCGGGGAAAAATATAGCTCTTGACTAAACTTCAACTTTAAATTTGAATTTTTTTTGGTCAGTTGCCTGCTGCTGTCCATCTTGGGAGAAAGCTCATATATTTGTAGTGAACTAAGTATTGCCAGCTGCATTTGAAAACAATAAGATGTTTGTTTCTTTGCAAATCACATGGTTATTTATTTAAAAAGTAACTTGCCAGAGCACCATGCCTGGCAGTGGAGAACAGCAGAGATTAACTTGAATTTTTCCAACTTTAGTAGTAGTGGTACATATGTAAGGTAAGGGGCCCTTTGTCAGGGTCCCTTCGTGACCCTTTGAGCTTTGTGATTATTGTCCATATGTTTTAAGATCATCATTAGTGTTAGTTTTTGTTTTCATATCATGTATGTATGCTTGTTCTTACACAATACAATATGTTTATTATATGCACATATTTTTAATGAAAATTTCTAATTTACAAGTGTTACTTTAAACAGGTTTAAAATTAATCATTTTATTTATTTATTTTTTCTCGCAGACTCCTGGGACTAGCTGCATAAATGAACAAAGAACTCATTGACCTCGGCTCCAGATGACTTACAACTAAGTAAAGGTAGTTCTTTTTTTTCTTTGGTACAAGTAGTGGCTGTGCCGTCTACACATGTGGGCTCTAGAGTCAAGTTTCGGCTGTATTTTTGCAGAGTTGTCTTTTTCTTTGTAAATTGAGCACATCAGATCCCTTATAAGACTGCGGTTTTTGAACGCATGTCATTTGAAATGGTGTTAAAGCTCGATTAACAGCCAAAAGGAGCATTAGTGTAATGTTTCAGCATGCACTGGCCTCATTGTAACATTATAAAATGAGTAAATCCCTTTGGGTTTCTTACCCTTTTAAACGGAGCCAAAAAAACGGGAACTGAGGAGATTTGGGGTCAAATTCTAAGCAGTTTAATTGTTATGAAATCTCAACCAAAGCTGCAGAAAGCATTGCATACTGTAAGCAGAAAAGCTTTGCCTGTAATAAGCTGCCTCATTCACGGAATCCAGGACCTTGCCGTTATGGGATGGTTCAAAACAATGAAGGTAAGAATGCAGACCAGTAGCTAAGGAAGAAATCTGTATTCGTAACTATTCAGCCGGGTAACTGGAAACTCTTTCTTGTGCAGATGTCTGCAGCAGCTAATGAAAATGGAAATGCAACAGGTGAAAAAACAAATGGAGAGAAAACGTACAAAAAGGTATGTGGGATCAAACACCAGTTTACAGTTTACAGTATACAGCATGCAGTTTATGACAGGTGACTTGCTTTCTTTAGTACTTGCTTTCTGCAAAGGTGGGAATGAATATGTAGCTTTACATGGTATTTTGTACCAGGGGCGGACTGACCATTCGAGAACTCGGGCACTGCTCAAGGGCCCGGGGTCAGTAGGGGGCCCCATGAAATGCCCCTGGTACCTTTTATAGGCTTTTTTTGAGTGTAGGCAAGGACACAGGGGCCCCATGATCCCCTATTGCACGGGGGCCCCATGAGTTGTCAGTCCGCCCCTGTTTTGTACTGTGAATTTTCATGATATACAGTATATTGTTGAATCAAAGTCACCAGGTTAAAGCATTTACATTCAACCGTACTTATATTCGGTTGTTTATAAGGTACAGATATATATTTTTCACATATGCCAAAGGGGGCAGGTTATAAAGTCAGTGGAAACATTAATTACAATAACATGGAGACAGCTGATTTTAAGCTTAGTAAAACAAAATAAGACATGCTACTATCATCTTTATTAATGACTAGTTTTAAATAAGATAAAGTAGTAAAAGCAATCAAAGGAAATCATATACACTTCTTCTAATGCTTCAAAGGCATAATAAATAGGGCAGAATAGAAAGAAAAGGAACATGTGAAGAAAAATTAGAAAACAAATATTAGGAGGTGTTAGCAATTGTTTTACCTTTGCACAGTTGACTGGTCGAATGGCTGAAAGTGTTTCTGTTCCTGAATTAAATAAACTCTTAGAACCTCTTCACACTTGTGCATTCCGGAAGGCTTGTGATTTTATGCATTCCTTTTTGTGCATTGAGGCAGACCATTCATTCTAAATGAACTACTAACACACCTCAACACATAAAAGAAGTAATAATAAAAATGTAAAAGTGAGCGCTATCCAACCAGCAGCTAAGCACTCAAAGTAACCAACATAAACCTTACAGTAGAACAGATAAAATAGTGCAGAGCTAAAATTATGATTCAAATCAAAAGGAGGTATTAGACGACAAACTGATAATAAATGTTTGATATAAATAACAGTCTATATGACTATAAGGTGCCAGGTGACTGAGGTGTCTCATCATTAGATGAGGTGGCAACCCTAAGCCCAATAATGAGGTGGCAACCCTAAGCCCGACACAGAAGGCCCCTACGAGCCCGTTTTTGTGATCCAGTTGCCTACCTATCATTCTCATCCAGAGAAGGAAGTTATTCTGTAAGCAGGCAGCCTCTTCTACCTATTCCTTAAAGGGACCTCCGGTTACCAGGATCCGTGTAATTTGTTACTGGGCATTGCTGACTACAACCCTGAGGGAGAACCACCTAAGCCCTGACCAGACCTTTATCTGATGAGGAAGCCCTGGATGTGATACTTAATGCGTATAACTATTACGCATCTGGTGAGTGCGTAATTCTGCCATATTTCTCAGAGCACCACCACCTAATTTTAACCAGTCACCTGGCACCTTATAGTCACATAGACTGTTATTTATATCAAACTTTTATTATCAGTTTGTCGTCTAATACCTCCTTTTGATTTGAAGTAAGCTATTTAGGCAATGTAGCATACCACAATACACAGCATGTAGGCAATGGGGTTAATTTAGTAAAGGCAAATTGGCTGTTCATGTTGCAAGGCAAGTTGTATTCGCAAGGAAATTCTCCCCAGAGCTTAGTGAATGTGGTGAAATTTCACTTTGCAAAGAATATCTACTCATGGAATCAAAATTATGGTGGAATTTTAGTCAGGAAATTAAGTCCTGCTAGATCACTTTTGGCTGGCCCCTTTTGCAGGTAAAGCTGTATAAAACTTAAAAAATAAGTGTCTATACTGTTTAAAATCCAGTATTACACTGTCTCACCCTGCTCTGCACATGCTCAGTTGCTCTCTATTTTTAGGAAGTGTGCTGAAAATGTAGACACTGATCAGTTGACAGCCTAAAGGTTTACTGCTGCTCAGGGGCTCTGTTCTTTAGCAAAATGGCAGCCTCCAGCAAGAAGATACAGGAACTATTCTTGAGGCAATTTACAGCACATACTGATTTTGGTAGTGTAACTATTAATGTGGAATATATGTTCTTTGCTAAAGAACACTATTTATTATCAAGGGTATGGGTAAGGTTCCGCATTTTTACTTGCACCTGATTGATTGATTGATTGATTGATTGATATCAGCAAAGCTTCACCAAATTCACTAAGCTCTGGGACACATTGCAAAGTGAACAGCCTATATGCCTTTAGTAAATCAACCTCAATGTGTCTATAATCTTACAGATAGTTACACAAATACAGATTTTCTTAGCTGCGTTTTGGGGCACAGGTAGGGAGCAGACAGACAATCATTTCCAAAACTGACTGCTTTTAGCAAACTATGATCTATTGTCTACGGACATGTTAATCACTAAATAGAAGATGTGCAAATCTTTATAGGATATAAAGTATTTGCAGTATAGAAAACAGGCAGATAAGAGTGAAATTCATTTAATTTAATGTTTTAAGGCAAGATGTTGCAATAATTATTTGTTCAGGATTGCATTCACTTGTATATATTTTTTAATAATACAGTAGCCAGAATTAGTTCTGCAGGCTATGGAAGTTTTTGATTTACCTTTATTGATCCAAGACATTTATATAGAATGAATAACCTGACATGTAAACAGGAATTTTAGATACCAGTTTATATCTAATATATTTGACTCATGACATGTTCTGATTCTGATTAGTTTTCCGTGTTTTAATGCACTTGGCAAGAAAGACACGGTTGGAGGTTATGAACCGAGTGATTGTCATGTTGTTTTCATTATCTTTTATGAATCTTAAGGCTTTAGAACTGAAACAAGATCATCCTGCAGGCTGTAATTATTAATATGGTCATACTTTTGGCATCTCAAAGAAAACAAGGAGTGGTTTTTATGACATGGGCAGATTTCATTATACTTTAGTCTCTGATTTCAGTTTTAAATATTTGCGTTTGCTTGGTGCTCTGCACTGGTCATACAGGGAAGGGATAGGACATGTATTATCAGCACACCATGAACCTTTAAAATAACATCCAAACGTTTATTGAAGCGATCATATCACAGCATAAAATCGATTCCTTCATTTGACATATGGCCACGCACATGCCCAATGAAGGCGTCCTGTGTGGTGGCCCAGAAACATCTCAATTCTATTCTGTGATGTGATCGCTTCAATAAACTTGTGGACACTATTTTACAGATCCATGGTGTGCTGACGATCCATGCCTTAACCTTGTGTTTATACTGGTTCCCAGCCCGCAGTCGCTACAGTACCCACTTATTACAGAGTTATTTCTAGGAACGTGAGCGATGGGAATATTTTACTGGACAAGGAAGGGAGGCACAGGTTTTCAAGCAATCTTGATTTCTTTTCACACCCAAGGCTTAATTCACAAAACATTCTAGAATGCAGATCCTTATTTTCAAAAAGTTAGTTCTTCTCAGATGAATCCAGTGTGATTTGAAAAGTGCAGTCATATGACTAAAATAAAGATTCTTATCCATGTGTTAGGCTTTAAATCAGAATTAAAATCATCTCCTCTCGCTTTCTTGCTGGTGCCAAAATCTCCATCATGCCTTCACCCAGGTGTGTGATTTTCCACCATTTTCTTTGGCTGGGCCAGAATGACATATATTCTAATTAGGGTCGTAAACAGGCAGGTGAGGTTTGCGAATAAAACAACTAAGCTCAAGGTAGTGAAACGAATTAGAGGGGGTGGTCTATGAGTGGGAACGTCTGCTGTGGCTATTACTGGTATAAATTCTGACCTTTTTGTATGCCATTAGTGTACAGCCACCTACCTTATTGAAGATGGCTCGGGGACTCTAAGAGATAGGGGAACACCTCGAGCAGAGGATAGCTGTATGCTGCCAAACGTCTGGTCATTTTTTTTCATTGCAGAAGAGACATAGCATGACCTTCCGAAATAAAGAGCATGCTGCAAGCATTTTCTTACAGTTTAGTTCTACTTTGGACACTAGCTTTCATGGTAAAACATTTTTGTGATTGGCAGCTTTGGCGAGGAGCAATGTAACGTGCATTTTTCATTCATGTTTCTGCATGGCAGCACAATCCGTTGTGTCCTTGACATGCTGCAGTTTCTGCACTGCACATCACACCAGTATTGTGGTGTGAACAGAGTACAATTGGAAAACGGTTGTTTTTTATGCGCCCTAATAATGACTTGTGCTTATCCAGTGCAGAAAAATGCAGGTCACCTCACACAGTTTAAATGAGCTCTTAAAGCAGAACTAAACCCATTGAATTAGCTGTTTTTCCAAATAGTTACATTCAAGGCATGCTGAGAATTGTAACTGTCACAGTTGCTTGTGATTACATGTGCAACAACATGGCTGTAGAATAACAGAGGCTAAGATGGCAGCTTCCTTGGCTGTAAAGGATAGGAAGGTTTAGTTCTGCTTTAAAGTGGAAGAAAACACTAACCGTATCTATTTTTAAAAATGTTCCCTCCCCTTCCTTCTACCTATCCTGCTAATCTGTAAAAAGGATCTGTATACTTACCTATTTTTAGTCCACTTCGGTCCCATCACGTGATCCTGCAGCTCTGCATAAGGGAGCGCTTGGCTCTGAATTCCGAGAGCCATAACGTTGCCCATAGTCTCCCATAGCCCAACTGTTGTCAGGGCTTTCTCCCCTCCCCTGCAGCAGGCACTCACTGACACAGAGGAGCCAGAGCTGTGGGGTCGCATAACCCAGCTGAAGCAAATTAATTTTTTAATACAAATTAGGCAGGATAGGTAGGATGAGGGGGTGGGGGTGGGGGTGGGAATTTGTAAGAATACAAGTAGTTAGGCTTTTCTTCCATTTTAAGGACTTGATTACACTAACATTTGGGGGGGGGGGTGGCATGCATTTAAGCCATGTTTTTATCGCCCCTGAACCCCTGCAGCTGGAAGGAGGAAGCAGCTGGACTTGTGACTGTGATGCTTTGTTTCACAGCTGCAGCAGGAATTATACCCCCTGTTAATTGCTAGTGCAATGCTTTCCAGGCTCCAAAAAAAATTGTAAATGCACATTTTTACCTGAAAAAAAATGGGCATTTATTTATTATTTTTTTTGGCAGCTCTCCCTCCCGCACTCCAACCAGAACTGTGCTGCCTCCTGCTCTCCTGCTGTAAGGATGAGAGTGGTGGAGGCTAGGGAGAAGGAGCGGCACCTAAGTGGCACAGGTCTGCAAAGCAAGGATGTGGTTGTGATCTACCTGTCACATGCCCATGGTCAACAGGTAGATCTCGATCGACGGGTTGCCAATGGTTTGTCCTTATTTTAGCAAGTTACACTGTAATTATGAATAGAGTAACATAAAAAGTAAATACATTTTATGCAGTTTTGTGTAAATACAATAAAATTCTGCTTTTGGGGGAACCTAAAAAACTGGAGCTTTTGCAAATACTGACCAGCCAGGATATTCCTTTTATTTGCTATATAAAGTCGAACTCTAGGCAAAACATTTTAAATAAATTTTGGATAGAGTAAGGGAGGGTTATAACCCCTGTCAGGTTTTTCTCTGCCATCTGTGTACCGGAAGTACCATAAGAGGAAATCCCTGCAATTTAAGGGTTTTCCTTGGGGCCCCTAGGTTACCAGAACTAGTGTCCCCATTGGAAGATTTCCCCTTTATTACTAGGGACAGCCCAAAATGGGGGATTTTCTTTTATTTCACTTTCAATGATAATGGTAAACAGGACAAATAGAGAGGATGAATCTCCTTAACGGGAGCACAGACAGCAATAAAACCTGATGTGTTCTAATCCATCTCCACTCTTTTCAAAACTGAAAAAAATGTTTTGCCTTTAGCTATACTTTAAATAAAACACGAAATGTGGTCACTATAGACAACATCTCTTTTTTTTACCCATTTTTTTTCTTTTTCCATTTTTTAACATATAGCCCCTTCAGTGCACTGTGAAATAAGTGCTACATAGAAGCCTTTTTTTTAAGTGAGAAGCTGTTTTTGTCAGGTTTTTATTGCTGTGGAGATCCCAACTTTGGTTGCAATTTGTCACAGGAATACATGTCCCCTTTGGGAGATATTTGCTCACCTCTTGCTCTGGTGGCAACCATAAAATGTTGAATTTCCCCCTTTTCTATGCTGTTGGTAATGGTCACCATGGCAAGTAGCAAGATAAAAACTCCCCAGTGGGAACACAGATAGCAGTTGAATCTTGACAGATATTCTAATCCTTCCCTACTTTATGTAACACTAGAAAAAAGTCCTGGTTGGAGCTCTAGGTTAACGTTCATCAAATTTCATGAACATGACAATTGTAGCACAGGTTGACCCTGCAACTGGTGTGACCACTTTTATTTAAATGCTTCTGGAAAACCCCCAGCACTAGATCTGCATCTACAGCCAGTTTCAGTAGTGAGTTGCTGCAATATACAGTATATGATTGCATGCTTCTTTTTATTTTGAGAGATAGGACTTTACAAAAAAAAGTTTAAGGTTACCCCACTTACAATATACACTGCTCAAAAAATTAAAGGAACACTTTTTAATCAGAGTATAGCATCAAGTCAGTTAAATTCCTGGGATATTGATATGGTCAGTTAAGTAGCAGAGGGGGTTGTTAATCAGTTTCAGCTTCTTTGGTGTTCATAAAATTAAAGTGATACTAAACCCAGGACCCTGCATTCACTATATATGGTCTCCCACAGTACACACAACATGGAAATGCAATTATTTTAGTAAATATAAACTGCTAAATACCTTTTCTTATCAGCAGTTAGAGCAGTCTTGTGACTTCAGCAGATCACTGGTTAAAGCTTGTAGGAGGAGTTTTCATTCTGCCTAGGAGGGTGTGAAACCTCTGACCCTTTGTCTGGACAGTGCTGATTGGCCCTGTACTGATAACAGTCACCTTCTCCAGCAATGCACACCAAACTGAGCATGTGCATGTGACCACATGTTCAGTCTGCATTAGGCATTTAATTTCAACAAAAGGAAGGGCAGGGAAGAAAGGATCAAACAATCTTTTTACACAATGCAGAGGATTAACCCCTTAGGTTCCACAGCAAGTATAACAAGCATGTTTTACTGCATATACAGACTGATTTTACTGTTGTGGGTTTAGTAACACTTTAACAACAGGTGAACTAGATGGGCATCAATGAGACGACCCCCAAAACAGGAATGGTTTTACAGGTGGAGGCCACTGACATTTTTTCCCCTACTCATCTTTTCTGACTGTTTTTCACTAGTTTTGCATTTGGCTAGGGTCTGTGTCACTACCGGTTGCATGAGGTGATACCTGGACCCTACAGAAGTTACACAGGCAATCCAGCTCCTCCATGATGGCACATCAATACATGCCATTGACAGAAGGTTTGCTGTGTCTCCCAGCACAGTCTCAAGAGCAAGGAGGAGATTCCAGGAGATGGGCAATTACTCTAGAAGAGTTGCACAGGGCCGTAGAAAGTCCTTAATCCATCAGCAGATCCAGTATCTGCTCCTTTGTGCAAGGAGGAACAGCATGAGCACTGCCAGAGCCCTACAAAATGTCTCTGTCCAAACAATCAGAAACAGACTTCATGAGGGTGGCCTGAGGGCCCAACGCCCTCTAGTGGCCCCCGTGCTCACTGCCCAGCACCATAGAGCTCGATTGGCATCTGACATAGAACACCAGAATTGGCAGGTCCGCCACTGGCGCCCTGTGCTTTTCACAATTGAGAGCAGCTTCACCCTGAGCACATGTGACAGACGTGAAAGGGTCTGGAAAAGCCATTGGAGATCGTTGTGCTGCCTGTAACATCGTTCAGCATAACCGTTTTGGTGGTGGGTCAGTGATGGTCTGGGGAGGCATATCCATGGAGGAACGCACAGAACTCTACAGGCTAGACAATGGCACCCTGACTGCCATTAGGTATCAGGATGCAATCCTTGGACCCATTCTAAGACCCTACGCTGGTGCAGTGGGTCCTGGGTTTCTCCTGGTGCACAACAATGCCCAACCTCATGTGGCGAGAGTATGCAGCCAGTTCCTGGAGGATGTAGGAATTGATACCATTGAATGGCTCCCACGCTTAACTGACCTAAATCCAGTAGAACACCTCTGGGATATCATGTTTCGGTCCATCTGACACTACCTGGTTGCATCTCAGACTGTCCAAGAGCTCAGTGATGCCCTGATTCAGATCTGGGAGGAAATACCCCAGGACACCATCCATTGTCTCATTTAGCAAACCTCAATGTTGCCAGGCATGCATACAAGCATGTGGGGACCATATAAACTACTGAGTACCATTTTGAGTTGCTGCAATGAAATTTCAGCAAAATGTACTAGCTTGCTGCATAATTTGTTCACTTTGATTTTCGGGGTATCTCTGAAATCAGTCCTCTGTAGGTTGATAATTTTCATTTCCATCAAACGATGGGGCCTTACATTCTTAAAACATTACCCAGTCAATATCAGTATAAATATCAAGCATGAGATTTTTCCCCATTGAGATCTAATGTGTTTTCAAAGTGTTCCTTTAATTTTTTGAGCAGTGTCCTTAGCACTGCTTCGCAAAGGCAAATCACAAAAAGGTAGCAGAGATACAGACTGCTAAAATCCAATGGTTTCTGAAGCCAAACCGACCCTTATAATGGGTTCAACAGATGCATTTTTTTTAAATTTTAAATTTAGGTATTCAATGCAATTTTTACATAGTTACGTTGGTCCAGCTTGGTCCAATATAAGTGTGTATGTACCTTATTTGTGGGAAGCTAAAAATCAATGTAGGCACCCTACTAGCTTTTGGGACCACTGCGAGGAGTCTGCCCTGCTGCATTGGGCACAGGAGGTTGCTTGCTCGACATGGGTGCCATTTAGAGAACACTTTTCATTTTCTCAGTGAATTCTCTGCTTGGATAAGGTAGAGAGGTGAGGTGACATCATGATCATCACCTCCTCCAGTCAGAGAACATTGAATTTGTTTAGAAAATGCAACGTGTTCTCTGAATGACACTCATCCCTAGTGACCTTCTGTGCTCAAGAAGCAGGAAGGCAGTCGCTTGGCCTGAGACTTAGAATCTAGCATCAATCACTGTAGTAGCTGTGCCGACAACAATGATTTACAGCTTCCACGTGGATCTCACAGGTATGGTATATATATGCTGTACATACATTGGTCCAAGCCACATCAATGTAACTGTAAAATTGCCATATCTAAACTTCATCTTTAATGATTATCTTCAAGTTTGAATTTCATTAGTTATTTGAAGCCTCAAGCACATGTATGAAAATGAGATCTTAGAACAACAAACTCAATCTGACACATACCTTTATAAGTACACCATGATACTTCATACAGGACTCACAGATATCAACAGCTGTCATTTTACAGTGTATTCTGGCGGGGAAGAGGGTTGGGAGTCCCCCAAGAGACATTATCAGAATACAAAAACACAGCGGGAGAGATCCCTATATCACACATTGTTATGTTGATGTAAGGATCTTTCAGGTTTTTTTTCGTTCAAACTGAACATGTATACCCAGTTTAAAGCAATACTAAAGGTTTGGGTTTTTTTTTCATTTCTGTAAAATAACAAACATGTTATATTTAACTGCTTCATGCAGTGGTTCTGTACAGTGCAGCCTGGATCCCTCTCTTCTTGGGCCCCCTGTCAGCGCTCCTGGCTCCTTTTTCCTGTCGGGTACCCCCTTAGCAAGCAGCTTTCTATGGGGGCACCCGATCAGGCATGTTCTCAAGCCGCTGCTCCATGTGTCCCCCCCTCTCTCCTCATTGGCTGACTGGCTGTAATTGACAGCAGCGGGAGTCAATGGCTCCCACTTGCTGTCTCATGCCAATGAGGAGGCAGAGACCTGGAACAGCCGAGGCTGTTGTGCACATCAATGGATCGCGATGGGGCTCAGGTAGGTATTGAGGGTCTGGGGTCAATGCTGCACACAGAAAGTTTTTATGTTTATGCATAGAATGCATGAAGTTTAAAAACCTTGAGCCTTTACAACCACTTTAGGCCAACACAACAGCCTCAAGGGAGATGGCCTGCAAGTACACAGTAGGTGACTCATAGAAAGGTCTGTATGTTTTTCTATGGCAGTGTGTACAGGGGGTGTGTCCCTTCCCTCTAATCAGATATCAGGGAACTCTGTGCTCTAGCTCTGTAGTGTGTGTGATATCAGCATGCTCCCAGCACAAAGACAGAGTTGTCAAAGACAGGTCTTGTCTCCAGAAATGATTGGTAGCGACCCAACCATGTGACCACTTTAACAGTCAATTACAGTGGTCACAGGATCGCTGATCATTCTCACCCCATGGGTGCACAGACCCTATTAAAGGGGCACTGTGCTGGGCGTGAAGGAGTTAAACCACTGCATGTCAGTAAACAGTGAGCAAAGCATGTTAGTAATCACAGATGCATTATTCCTAAATTTGATTGTGTACCTGCATTATAGTTCACTTCCAATCATGAGTCTCCATGATGCAGGATATAAAAGCCCTTTTTACAGAGAACACAAACCTGTCATGTACAAAATAGCTGCACTGTCATTAAGAACCTTTGGGAATGTAATTGTTTTACTAAGTATGTTTGAATTGAGCATTAAATGAAGAGTGTATAAACACGCAGTGGCGCTCAGTTTTGAAAGATAGATTATACTTACAGAGTGTGCTAGCTAAATGACCTTTCAATTTGTCATACAGCAACCTTTACTAACAAAGCTAAATTAAAGTGACTTTTAATATCTCATCTGATAAACACATTTTCCACTGGTACAGGCTTGCCAGAGCCTGCCCATTTACATTCGAGTCTGAGTTATGAAATCCCCTGCCAGCATTGGAAATGAGTGTTGTATATGCCATAAACTACATACATACAAAGAGGATTTTATGGTTTCCAGAAACTTGTATGAGTACAAATGTCGGTACTTGTCTGTTAATTCAACGGATTTATTTATTTTTATTTATATATATATATATATATATATATATTTTTTTTTTTTTTTTTTTATTTATTTATTTATATGTTTTATTTAAATATATCAAAAAAAAAAAAAAATATATATATATATATAAATCCGGTGAATTAACAGACAAGTACCCAAATGTCAAATGTAGTGCATTTTAATGCTTAAAACATTGGCCTCCAGCTGTCTGTTAGTTTGAAGTGACCTACATGGTCTAGTACAATTTCCTTGGAAATTCTTCCTAAAATTAGAAGATGCTATGGCTTATTTAGTGATTCAGTGAATAGAGCACTGACAATCTGCAGAGTACAGCGACTTGCAGCAATCAATCAGAAGTGATCCCAGCCGAGCTGCTTTTAGCAGAATGTGGTCTAGTTTGACCAAACATAGCTATCAAATTAAGGCATAGATGAAGTAATCGCTCGTGCACTACAATAACATTAAAGTGCAAATATGACCTTGCTGATAAGGTACTGTTTCTCCAGGTTTCCAAATGCTTTAAAAGGACAATGTGATGAGAGTTTAATGGAGGCTGTCATTCCTAAACTCTCCTTTGAGAAGGCTAGTTCATTGGCTGTTATTCTGATGCTCTGACTTCAATGCTGAGTCGTTGACCAGGAATGAGTATAGAGATAATAAGGTCTGATGCTTTTCTGAAACTCATTTATTGCTTGCCTGACCCATGAATCTGACTGAAACGTACTGACGTTAAACACAGCCATGCATCTCGCATTTTTTAGAATGAAGCCTGCTATGGCAGTCCCCATACTCATGACACAGTCACTTTAAAGTCTATTAAAATGGTGGTAAACTCCTTTAGCCCGCTGTGAGATTTGGAATGCAGTTTGCATGCCAGGCGACTTGCAAATCATATATGCCAAATCGCACCCTATTGTCCCCTATTAGAGCGGTCATATTGGTGTGGTTCCGACTTGGTCCGTGCCGCACCGATTTCTAAAGTAGTGCATGCACTACTTTTGTTGCGATTTGCATAGACATCTGTGTCAGATGTCTTGCAAATCGCAAGGGAATTGGCAAGTCACCCGATTTTGAAATCGTGCGACTTTACTGTACATTACACGATTTCAGAATTGGCTTTGATGTGACCAGGGGTGTTATTGAACATCATTATATGCTTACCTGTAGGTACAGTGCATATCTCCTAAACTTGAGGTGTTTAGGAGATACTAACATTGAATGCGGCCGGTGACGTCACTGGCGCATGCACTCTGAAGGCATGGCATATCGTGCCATCCCTTTAGAGCTCTGTGCCATAAACCGTGACTCCTGTGCACATGCGCAGGAGTGACATCATTGCGGCTTGGCCATTCAAAGGACCAGAGGCACTACTCCCTGAAGGAAGACTTGGCAGCAATGAAAGGATAATCAGCTATTGTTCTTTGGTATGTTGCTAAACCCTTACCTTAATGATGATTCTGAAGCCGTTAAATTGTATTTGAGCTCCAAATATACTTTCAGTATGCTTGGCATTACATTTTTGTTAAGCTAATCATTTTATGTGAACCTGTTGCAAAATGTCTAGCCTGGTGTTCTGGACAGTAACAGTACTTTCTGCTGCAGGATGTCAATGCTGAGCCTCATAATTAGACCTGATAGGCAACCCAGTGGTCAACTTGAGATAAAGGCAAGTCACCATGTGGTGCCTGCAACTTGGCAATGTAGTTACCTTGTATCGTTTTTGGACTGTGTCAGTGTTACTTGATGAACGGTCTCTTTTACCTGTAGCATGGTGTGGGAGGGGGACCACCAATGCTTGATCCCCTGAGTCCTGTTTTCTATTTACATAACTGAGCACCCTGCATGTAATGGTTCCCAGAGTGCTCTGACTAAAACTAACAGGAACCTGTAAGTGCAGATTATTTTGTTCACATTAAAGTTTAATATTGGTAAAGTAAGACAGCATCTCTTTATGTTACATACACTCTCCGGCCACTTTATTAGGTACACCTTCTAGTGCCAAGAAAATATCTTACACACCATTACAACACCACCAGCCTGGACTGTTGATACAAGGTAGGATGGATCCATGTTTTCATGTTGTTTATGCCAAATTCTGACCCTACTATCTGAATGTCGCAGCAACCTGTCTGCCCATTCTCATCTGACCTCTGACATCAACAAGACATTTTCGTCCACACAACTCACTTAATATTTTCTCTTTTTCGGACCATTCTCTGTAAACCCTAGAGATGGTTGTGCATGAAAGTCTCGGTATATCAACAGCAACCATGCCACGTTCAAAGCCACTTAAATCCCCTTTCTTCCCCATTCTGATGCTCGGTTTGAACTTCAGCAAGTCGTCTTTACCACATCTAGATGCCTAAATGCATTGTGTTGTTGCCATATGATTGGCTGATAAGCAATTTGTGTTACCAACCTATTGAACAGTTGTACCTAATAAAGTGGCCAGTGAGTGTATCTTTCTTATGCTGCATAATCCAAGATCCAAGCATAATAATTTGTTTTTATTTAAATTATTCTGAATATAAACATTATTATAATTTCACATTCTGAAAAAGTAATCAACCACTTTTTTCAGAATGTGAATTTTTATGTTTATACTCTGTTTATACTGCTGTTTAGCATTTTCATATGTTTTCATATTATTTATCATATTATCATTCATATAATTTTCATATGATATCCTTGTTGGGATATTTGATACTTTTTCATTTTTACAGCAGCATCCTAAGATGCTCAATTAGGACAGAGCTGGGCATAATGTGCCTGTCAACTGTTTATTCTTCCAGTTAAATAGCTGCACAGTTTGTCCTTAGGCACAAACAGTGGATGTCATTAGCAGGATCCTGTCATTTTTCCTTTCACTGGCTCAGCCAGCTTGAACTGAAAGAATGCACATGAGCCTGCATTTTAGGTCACACCTCATATATTGCAGTACCTGTTAGAAACCTGAGCTTTTTGTACATAGCAAATGCAAACAAGTATTTTGCATGGGTAAAATGTACATTCTTTTGCAGGTTTGGGCAAATCTGGTCAAATTACATGGTTTGTTGATGTTCATAGTGAAAAGATCTTAAAACCACCTCTTTGGGGAACACCTGTCAATTAACCTCTTGCCGACCGCGCATAGCCGAATGACGGCTTCACCGCGGCCAGCCAGTTCTGGGTGGACGTCATATGACGTCCTCCCAGAACGCACTCTGGCGCGCACCCGGCGATCTCCGTGATCGCTGTGTCCTACGGACACAGCTGATCACGTGATGTGGTAAAAGGCCAATCACAGCGGCCTTTTACCACCTGATCAGCGGTGTCCAATGGCACGCTGATCAGAGGGAAATGCAAGTGCCGGTTCTCGGCTGCACTTTCCTCACACTGTCAGATCGTGAGGAAAGTACTGCCGAGAACCGGCAGTTGTCAGAGCGGGGATCGGCACCGATCATCAGGGCACTGATGATCAGTGCCCTGATGATCGGTGCCCAGCAGTGCCACCCGCAAGTTCCGCCCTGCATTGCGCCCACTAGCTCCGCCCACCCGTGCCCAGCAGTGAACCCACCTGTGCCCAGCAGTGCACCCACCTGTGCCCAGCAGTGCACCCACCTGTGCCACTCTGCAGTGCCACCTACCTGTGCCCAGAAGTGCCACCTACATGTGCCCAGCAATGCCACCCACCTGTGCCCACCAGTGCCACCCACCTGTGCCCACCCACCAGTGCTGCCCACCAGTGCCACCCACCAGTGCAGCCCAGCAGTGCTGCCAGTCAGTGCCCAGGGGTTGTGCCAGTCAGTGCCGCCAGTCAGTGCCCAGCAGTGATGCCAGTCAGTGCCGTCTATCAGTACCCATCATCAGTGTCACCTATCAGTGCCGCCTATCAGTGCCGCCTATCCGTGACACCTCATTAGTGCTGTCTATCAGTGCCGCCTATCCGTGACACCTCATTAGTACTGCCTATCAGTGCCCTTTAGTGCTGCCTATCAGTGCCGCCTATCAGTGCCCATCAGTGCTGCCTCATCAACGCACATCAGTGAAGGAGAAAAAATGCCTGTTTGAAAAATTTTATAATAGAAACAAAGAAACTTTTTTTTTTTTCAAATTTTTTGCACTTTTTTATTTATAGCGCAAAAAGTAAAGCGCCCAGCGGGGAGTAAATACCACCAAAAGAAAGCTCTATTTGTGAGGAAAAAATTATCAAAATTTCATATGGGTACAATGTTGCATGACCGCGCAATTGTCAATCAAAGTGCGGCAGCGCTGAAAGCTGAAAATTGGCCTGGTAAGGAAGGGGGTATAAGTGCCTGGTAGGCAAGTGGTTAAACATTAAAACAAAACAAAATAACACCTTCCACACTGCATAGCAGGTACTGTGCAGGCCATATCTTACCATTAGCATTCTTATCCATTGCTCCCGTATTCGCCATATCCACCCACAAAGATCCTATTCAAACAGAGACTCTTCTAAAAGTTCATATTTGCACACTATTAAAATTGCTTCCACCGACCATGGGAGAACACTAATGCCAGTGGTCATATAGTTGTGGAGGATTATGTCATGGGAGGCTATTGATAGCTTGCATGTATGCTCTGTACCTTAACCTCGTGATGTTACCACAGCCGTAGGAAGGAATGTTGTTGCATTTTGGCACACTTCTAGTTCACAAGTATCCTTGGGTTGTCTTGCTTGCACTTTGTGTTTTAGATACACGTATTGATTTACAGTAATAATTAAGTTTGGAAATTGTTAATTCAATTTCAAAACCTTAATCTATTGTTTCTTAGGCTGGGTACACACAGGCCAAATATCAGCCAGTATCTGCTGGTTCAACAGAAACCGTCCGAGATTCGGTTTATGTGTACAGCTGTCTTTCGGACAGAAGCCGGTCTTCCCAAGAAGCCTTGGGAGTCATCATGAATGGGTGCCCACTTCTAGAAAGAGTAGCCACATTATTAAACTGTCTCCCTTTATAGACAATTTGCCTGTCGACTGATGGATACCTAAACAATTTGAGATTGCGTTATATCCCTTTCTAGCCTTATGCAGATCAAATACTCTTGATCGTATGTCTTCATAGAACTCCTTTTTGCGAGGCATGGTTTACATCAGATAATGCGTCTTATCCTAAAATGTTTGAGTGACTGTTATCAATTAAAGTAGCTCTAAAACACACCTCTAAACTAATTTTATTAATTAGTTGTGCAAACTACTGACACCAATTAGCTTTAATTGAAGTAATAAGTCTGTGGGTTCACTTACTTTTTTCCTCCAGCACTGTGAATGTTTAATCGGTGTGTTCCAAAAAGACAGTAGAAATTAGAATTGGTCATGTGGTATCACATTGGGGTTTATTTACTTAAGCTGGAGAGTGTAAAATTAGACTCAGTTCTGCTTCCAGGTTTTAATGCCAAAGCTTAACCCCTTGGCGCCAGCGCCTCCCGGCCCTTTAAGGTTTCAGGAGGCAGGGCAGGGTTTTAAGGTCATGTGACCGCCGTGATTTGCCGTCACAGCGGTCACATGATCGGGAAAGGTCCCGATCGAAAGAGGAGACCGGGACCTTTCCCTGAGTACCGGACATGTGTGCTGGAAGTGCGCAGGGCGCACACTCTCAGCACTTATGTTTTTCTTAATTGCCCGCAAATGTGCGGCTGCTCGGCGTCAAGGCCCATACGCCAGGAGTCCGCACATTTGCATGCGGCTGGCACAAAGAGGTTAATTGAACAAGCTGAGGTTAGAAGCTGTTTGGTTTCTATGCAGAAGTGATCCTGATTTTGCACTCTCCAGCTTTAGTAAATAAACCCCATTGTGTTTGTCTATTGTTGTGACTTATGGCGGCCATACATGAATCGAAATTCAGCCAGTTCAGCTGTGTGGAAAAACACAGGTCACCTCTAAGGCACATAGAAAACAATTGTTTTTATATGTACCCGGTATACACTGCAAAACAGCCAGTGTGGTGCACTGTGGTAAAATGAAGACATCTATCAGGGGTAAAATAGCAGCATCAGAAGCCTGCAGTTCTGGCTGAATATTGAGCAAACTAACAGACAAAGTGTACCTTCAAGCTCTGTTACTACATGGAAGTGTTAGGACTTTACCTGTCTAATTAGCCTCGTATTTACCTGTAGCTGCAATCTTTTGGCTGCTTCAAATATGTAAAGGTTCTAGTTTAAAGCTGGGTACACACTTCATTATTTTTTCTTTCAATCAGCAGGTTGAACAAAAAAAAAAATAAAAAAACGGACAGATCCCCGCATCAACACAAGGAATGTTGATGCAGATGAAAGAGTGACTTCCCCCTCAGCCATAATACACTGATCAGTGCTTGAAGCCATTGGCTGCAAGTGCTGATCGAATGCTGGTTTTCCAGCATGCACATTCGGCAGAAGCCAAAAGACAGACCGGCATTTTTTAAACTGACAGTTGTACAAACAGACCGAAAGGTGGCTGGTTCCTGCTGAATCAGACGATTTTCGGCCATGTGGACCAGGCTTAAGCTGACGAAAGGTAAGCACCTGAATAAAGGAAAGTTTATCTTGAGTCCCTGTATTTTTATGTGCTTTATTAGTACCAACTGCGAAGATCACTCAACACAGTTAAGCTACTTAAATTATGGTGTGTTTAAAAGCTTAAAGTGACATTACAGGCTGATTTTTTCTTTTTTATTAAATAACAAACATGTCATACTTACCTGCACTGTGCAGTGGTTTTGCACAAAAGCAGACCCGTTCCTCCTCCTCTCGGTTCCCCTGCCGGCACTCCTGGCCCCTCCATCCTGCCAAGTGCCCCCATAGCAAGCAGCTTGCTATGGGGGCACCTGAGCAGGCTGACTCCTGAGCCGTTGCTCTGTCTGTCCATTCAGACACAGAGTGCATCTCGGCCCCCCCCTTCTCATTGGCTCACTGGTGGGATCGAGATGGGACTCAGGTAAGTATTGGGGGGGGCTGCTGCACACAGAAGGTTTTTTACCTTCATGCATAGAATGCATGAAGGTAAAAACATTGAGCCTTTACAACCACTTTAATGGAGAAGTATGATAATTGAAAAAAACAAATAATAATACTCATTTCTACGGCTGCAGCATTGCTGTGATGCTGCATCTGTCCCCCGCTGCCTCTAAGACAGAGGACTGAGAGATCACATTACTTCTGATCCCTCAGTTCTCAGAGCTGGGAGTGGTGACTGTCAGTCATCGCTCTTCAGCCTACCCTTCTAGCACTCACTGGAGCTCTGGGCTAGAAAGGAGAGCCAAAGCCAGATGATCAGGATCTTTCCAGGATCAGGATCTTTCCAGAGCCTGGCACAGCTCTGCAATCAACTCTAGCTTGCTGTTGGCAGATTCTGGGTCACAGGAGAGTACAAGTAAGTGCACTCCTATTATTCAATAGAGAAGTATGGCCAAAAAGCTTTGGCGGTATTTCTCTTTTAATACTAGCAAGTGATGCTCCCGATTCTGATTATCACTTGTGATTTTTCGGTCATGTCTCATGCACAAGACTTCAGGCAGTTGAAGGTGTTTGTTATTGCATAGTGATATTTTCTAGCTTGCTTGTCCAAATGCTGCACTCTTCTTTCAAGACAAATGAAGAATCTGAAGTGTCTCAGATGTTCCACTGTCAAACTCTGGTTGAGGACTGCAGTTGGTCCAATTCCTGGAAAGAGCCATTCCTAAGAATACAGGTACTTCCCTGACCTGTTATTCTCTGCCATTTGTGTCCAGCCCTATTGATGTTCCTTGACGTAATCTTTAATTTATTATCCATCACTGAGCTGTCTATATTCCCTCAGGTGCTCACAGGTGTAGTGGTTTAACAGGTTTCATTCGAATACTGAGCTACATCTGAGTCAAATATTGCAAGGACTTTCCGGAAAACAAAGGATTAGAAAGCATCAGTCTGCCAGAATTTTATATGCTGATGTATTTTTTATTTTGTATCTTTAATTTTTAAAGTTTAGGATTATGTACTGGAAAACATTGTCTGGAAATTATTATATGAAACAAGAGAACGCTGTGCTATTCTGGTTTTGTTTATAGCCTTATATTATTATCTTCAGCAGTGTACATAGGGATGAAGGCAAAGTGTTGGTAAATGTATTTTGATATGACTGGTGCTTTAGTACAACACAGGCAAAAGTGCAGAAAATATTTATCTCTCTGCTCAGATTTTAAACCAAAGCTGCAAATAACCTGGGCAATGTGAATTGAGAATGAGAATGATGAGAAATGCCTAAGAAGCATTCTTACTTTAATATACACAAAGTGTGTGTGTGTGTGTGTGTGTGTGTGTGTGTGTGTTTATATACACTGCTCAAAAATATTAAAGGAACACTTTTTAATCAGAGTATAGCATCAAGTCAGTTAAACTCCTGGGATATTGATCTGGTCAGTTAAGTAGCAGAGGGGATTGTTAATCAGTTTCAACAGCTTTGGTGTTAATGAAATTAAAATAGGTGCACTGGATGGGCAACAATGAGATGACCCCCAAAACAGGTGGAGGCCACTGACATTTTTTTCCTTACTCATCTTTTCTGACTGTTTTTCACTAGTTTTGCATTTGGCTAGGGTCAGTGTCACTACTGGTAGCATGAGGCAGTCCAAATTCTCCAGGATGGTACATCAATACGTGCCATTGTAAGAATGTTTGCTGTGTCTCCCAGCACAGTCTCAAGAGCATGGAGCAGATTTCAGGAGACAGGCAGTTACTCTGGGATAGCTGGACAGGGACGTAGAAGGTCTTTAACCCATCAGCAGGACCGGTATCTGCTCCTTTGTTCAGGGAGGAACAGGATGAGCACTGCCAGAGCCCTACAAAATGACCTCCAGCAGGCCACTGGTGTGAATGCCTCTGACCAAACAATCAGAAACAGACTTCATGAGGGTGGTCTGAGGGCCTGACGTCATCTAGTGGGCCCTGTGCTCACTGCCCAGCACCATTGATTGACATTTGTCATTGAACACCAGAATTGTCAGGTCCGCCACTGGTGCCCTGTGCTTTTCACAGTGAGAGCAGGTTCATCCTGAGTACATGTGACAGACATGAAAGAGTTTGGAGAAGCCATGGAGAAGGTTATGCTGCCTGTAATATCGTTCAGCATGACCATTTTGGTGGTGGGTCAGTGATGGTCTGGGGAGGCCTATCCATGGAGGGACGCACAGACCTCTACAAGCTAGACAATGGCACCCTGACTGCCATTACATATCGGGATCCTTGGACCCATTGTCAGACCCTATGCTGGTGTAGTGGGTCCTGGGTTCCTCCTGGTGCACAAATATGCCCAACCTCATGTGACGAGAGTATGCAGGCAGTTCCTGGAGGATGAAGGAATTGATACCATTGAATGGCCCCCACTCTTGCCTGACCTAAATGCAATAGAACACCCCTGGGATATCATGTTTCAGTCCATCCCATGCCACCAGGTTGCATCTCACACTGTGCAAGAGCTCAGTGATGCCCTGGTCCAGATTTGGGAGGAAATACCCCAGGACACCATCCGTTGTCTCATTGGGAGCATATCCCGACGTTGTCAGGCACGCATACAAGCACGTGGGGGCCATACAAACTACTGAGTACCATTTTGAGTTGCATAATTTTTTCACTTTGATTTTCAGGGTGTCTTTGAATTCAGTCCTTTGTAGGTTGATCATTTTCGTTTCCATCAAACGATGGGGCATCCTTACGTTCCTAACACATTGCCCAGTCCATATCAGTATAGATATCCAGTGTGATATTTTTCCCCATTGAGATCTGATGTGTTTTCAGTGTTCCTTTAATTTTTTGAGCAGTGTGCATATATATAATTCTAGTGTTTCCCTGTAAAAGTCAGCCCATAACCCCCATTGTGCCCACCCATAAAGGAAGATTTTTAGGAAGGTGCCGTTGCACAGGCAGGGAAGGCGGCACAGTATTGTGAACTAATCAGGCTCTGCTGCATGCAGGTGTGTTGTGCGATCAATCTAATCAGCTGATGCACTTGCAGTGTTCTAAGGGCTCATGTACACTGCAGCTGATAAACTCACGTTTAGGAGCTGTTCAGCATTTTTTTCAGCAGCCTCTGAACTCACCCTAATGTTTTCCTGTGTCCATGTACACATCTTCGTTTACAGTCGTTTACAGGCATTTGAGTTTACAGTCGTCTTTTTGAACACAGAAAACTTGCGTTCATCAGTCAATTTTATCAGGGTTTCAATCGCTAAACGCAGCAAATCGTGGTTATAAGCGTTTGTATCTGAATTTTTTTTTAACTCTTCCAGTTCCCAATGCTGTCCAGAGCCTTTTTTCATCATGAAACATGCATGCAAAGTGTTTTCAAGGTACTCAGATGGACAAAATACTGAAAACAGGATGTTCCTACCAAGCTTGTCACACATTGCAATGACCAATTCACACCTCAGATCTATCCCACCCTTGGAAACAAAAGATATATTAATGACCATTCACACCTCAAATACCTCATGAAGACCCCCTGCCAGGTGGCCTTAATGACTCACTCCACCAGACACCTTTCTCACCCTTGGAAACAAAAGAAATGTTAATGAGCAACTTGCACCTAAGCTAATCTCAACACATACTGCTCTCTCTGCTTCTACTCTCTGTATTTCTCTGAAACAGTCTATAATTTACCACTTTTCAGTGCATTCTGGGCATTTGGGAGGTTCTCTTGTGCTTATCTTTAAAAAACTCTTCTAAACGCAAACGCATATAAACGAGCATAAACGCGTTATGCAAACGCAGCTAAAATACTTTTTTTAACCTACATTTTCCAGCAGTCCGTTTCCAGCGTTCAGAAGTGTCCCGTGTACATGGAGCCTAAGGAGGAAAGTTGCAGTGTCTGCATTCCTTCAGAAGTAATGAACCCTCAGGGATTATCTCACCAAATATATAATACCTATTGCAGATCTGACTTATCTTAGTGTAGACTTCTGGGAAAATCAGTTAGCGAGTCATACAAGCTGGAAATTACATTTCTGGATAAGTTTGTGTACATATGTGTACAGAACGCCTCTAGGTTGCGATATTGCATCGAATTTTACAGAAAATTACAGCACTGAAGATTGCAAAGGAAAGGTAATTTAAAGTACCATTCCATTACAATATGGCATTTCTAGCAATTGTACAATATATGCTATTTTATTTCTTATTTGCTATAATTTCTTTTAATCAAAGTGGAGTTATCCTTTAACTGTACTTAAAACCACTGCATGCAACATTTAGTTTCAACATATACAATTCTAATTTCAGCCTGTTGTATACACTTCTGTCAGAGCAATTTATTGTATGGCAACACTTTTAATTTGTAAATGAAGCAGCAGCATGGGAGGAGCCTAAATAAGCCAAAAAAAACCCCATGTAATTAATTAAGGTATCACATTTGAAGTTACATTTATTTTGATACCAGTGTTGCTGACCAACAGCAGTCACATTATCCAATAATTATATTAATGCCTAAAGATAAATGTAATCCTTTATGTAGTGCCAGCCCCTCAGAAAACATGAATCTATTTCATTTGTCAGAAGGACCTTACAGTTTATAATTCTTTCTACAGTTGTCCAACCACAGACCCGCTATGGAAAATTTGGATAAAAATCTTTTTACCACTATTATTTAAAATTTTGGAAAGACAGCAAGAGCCATGCAAGACAGAATATATAAACACTTTGCCGTGAATTATTGGATTCAGGACTCCAGTGCTGTTGGGGCTACAGAACTAACCAATGAACCACTGTCATTGCAGATAAAAATACATACATTTTGTAATAGTAAAATACTTTAGAATCACAACTGTATGTTTAAATTTGAATTCTGGTCAAATACTGTATAAAATACCAAGTAATGCTGTTGTGTATTTATTAAAAAAAAACAAAAAACAGTACTTTTTATGTAGCTATTGTAAGTTCCTGTATTTGTCTTTATATAAACCTTCTGTATCTGCCTGCAGAGCAGCACTTAGGTTGAGAGAAGAAGGTCCAATGCTTGGACCAAGTCATGTTCTAAGGCTAAGTTCACATATATGCGGGTGGTGCCGCTGCGGATCCGCACAAAAATCCGTGCAGCCGCACCACCCGCACAGAGGAATGCAGACCCACGGGGGGATGCCATTAATTCTAATGGTACGCCACCCGCACTGGAAATCGCAATCATACTGGGAACCGAGGTTCCCGTGTGGGCTGCATTTTCAGAAGAAGTGCAGGGACTTCTTCCCTGCGTGTCCTGGGGCAAGGGAGTCCATTCCATTGAAAGGACTCTCGTGCCCGCGCAAAACCAGACCGCAGGAACGCGTATATGTGAACCAGGGGTAATGCAGTGCACATGTTGACAGGAGGTGAGAGCAGAGTGATGAAATCAGTGTTCTCTGCTTCAAATCAAATTAAAGATTGTGTTGCCATAGCAAAAGAAGTTGATGATCAGGCTCTGCCGTGTGGGAGGTATGCCTGAATCACATGATAGGCTGTATAGAATTACAAAACGTTTGGCAGGTAAAATAGTGCTCAGATATATACAACATTTCAGTTGTCTATTTAGCTGATTGCCTGGAGTTCAGCTTTAAGCATAGGTTTAGAACAGATTGTTCCCATGGATAAAAAGAGAACAGATTTCCTATTCTGGGAATTTGTATCCTTTGAAGAGTCTTGCCAAGTTACAAAATGAAAAAAATAAAGAATTTGCTTTTGGCATGTGGTTGAGTGAGATATTATTTATATGAATATTGTGTAAAAAAAATATTGTAAAAAAAAAACCCATCAGGTTACACAAAGTTTATATAACCATACTTTTAGGCTCCATGCACTCTAGCATTTTTTTAAAAGCTCAAAAATGCTAGAAAAAAAACTCTGGATGTAAGATGATGATGATGATAGCATTTTTGTGCTGGCTTTTAGTAGCATTTAGAAGCATTTAGGAGCGTTGGCATTTTATTAGTGTTTTTACAGCACATAGAGAAACAAAAAAGCTGTTAGGAGCACTTTAGGAGCATTCAGCATTTTTTCTGCCAGGAAAACACTCCCATAAACTCTACAAAAAAATTTTTTATTTTCTGCTCCTGAACACTGAAGCTGGAAAAACGCTTCTAGCATAAAATAGCATGCATGGACACATAGGATAGTACTATTAGTTTCTAGGAGCAGAAAAAATGTTCATAATAGCTTCTAGGAGCTTAAAAAATGCTACTGTGGATGGAGCCTTATGCAGGCCATAGATGGGTCGAAAATCGGCCGATTTTTCGGCCGAAAATAAAATCGGCCGATTTTCGGATCGTTAATGGGCTCTTTGTTCGGCCGTTTTTCGGTATTTTGGACGTTTTTTTTTTTTGGTAAAGTTGGAAAAAAATCGGCCGATCGGCCGATTTTCGCGGCAATTAGTGGGCAAATCGGCCGATTTTTTACCGATAAAAAATCTGCGCATGAGCAGTGACCTGCAAGAGGAAGACAAAAAGAAGAAAAAGAGGAAGAGGATGAAGAAGAGGAAGAAGAAGAGGATGAAGAAGAAGAAGAGGATGAGGATGAAGAAGGAGAATAAGAAGAGGATGAGGATGAAGAAGAGGATGAGGATGATGAAGAAGAAGAATAAGAAAAGGATGAAGAAGAAGAAGAGGATGAGGATGAAGAAGAAGAAGAGGATGAAGAAGAAGAGGATGAAGAGGATGAGGATGAAGAAGAAGAGGATGAGGATGAAGAAGAAGAAGGAGGAGAAGAAGAAGAGGATGAGGATGAAGAAGAGGAAGAGGATGAAGAAGAAGAAGAAGAGGATGAAGAAGAAGAGGATGAGGAAGAAGAAGAAGAGAATGAGGATGAAGAAGAGGATGAGGATGAAGAAGAAGAAGTAGGATGAAAATAAGTAAAGAGGAATTCCAGTCCAGCAAAAAGTGTCCCTGCAGAGAGCTCCGCTATTTCTTTGACAGTTCTCTGACAGTTCCTTGACATTTATAGAGGTTGCAACATTGTATCTATTTGTTTCCGAATAAAAACATCTGTATCCTAAATGGAAACAAATAGATACAAGGACACTTTTGCCGGCTGTAGACGGGATGAAAATCGGCCGATTTTTTTTACCATTGATGGTAACGTCGGCCGCTTGAACGACCGATTTTTCGTTTTTTAAAAGAAAAATCTGCCGTTTTTCGACCCATCTATGGCCTGCATTAGGCTCCATCCACAGTAGCAGTTTTTTTTTAAGCTCAAAAACGCTGGATAAAAAACGTTGGTAATAGCGGTTTTTAGTAGCATTTTAATTTGCGGTTTATTAACGTTTTCATGGAGGAAGAAAAATAAAGCTAGAAAAAAAGCTGTTAAAGAGTGTTTTAGTAGCGTTTACTCTAAAAACTCTACAAAAACATTTTTTTTCTGCTCCTAAATGCTGAAGCTTGAAAAACACTACTAGCCTAAAATAGTATACATGGATAAAAAGGATAACAATATTTAGCTTTTAGGAGCAGAAAAAAAAATGCTAATGATGGCTTCTTGGAGTTTAAAAAACGCTAGTGTGCATACAGCCTTAATAAACCAAAATCTGGTATACTACTATTGTTACTTTTGCAGTAACTGTTCTTACCAATGTCTAAACTAGCACTGCACCTAGTTGCCTATATTAATATTATAAATGATATTGCTAATAAAATAAAAATACAACCTAGCCGGGGTTTTCTTTTTTTCACATGAAACTAATAACTGCTACTGAAAACAATGTGTGTGTAGGAACTTTCTGTAGTTCATTGCTTTAACGGACCTGAAATGATAAAGTCTTTCCTAAAATGTGAGTACATATTTTAAAAAATAGAAATGGACTGGTGGTGTAAGACACCCCCCGCGTACTTAGCTCAGTGAAAGACTCCTAGGGCAAGATCTCCATGCAGCCGGAGGGATTCCCCCATCCACCAACGGTTAAAGGAAAGAAAATTGCATAATGTATGGCCAGCCTTACATGTTATATAAACTGAAAATAGAGACTCAATAAAGTTCAGTGAATATTTTTACATGCCTGGAAAATGGGGGATTCAATGCCACAGAAATCATCTGATTATGAACTAATCACCTATTACTTCCTGTAAATGGGAATAGTGTGATGACAACTGTAATAAATACCAATAATATTTCCAAGTGTCAGTAATAAACTGAATAGCAATGTTGTTCTGCATTACTGAGAAGTATAAATTATATAGCAGACAACCTTATTTGTAGGATTAGTTTTATTCTGTTGTAATGAGAGGCAGCCAGGGGTGATATGTTGCTTGTCTTGTTTATTTTCATTAGCTTGTTGGTTTATTGAGAGTACACTTCCCCAGGAAGGATACAGTAGATTGGATGTCTTGACTTTAAAATGAGACTTGAAGGATTAGTACAATAATCTTCTCAAGGTTTAATTCACTTTTGCTCAAGACATGACCAGCTTTATTTTTAGGCTTATCTGCTCTTCCTTTTTCCATATAAATCTTTATTATGGATCTTTTTTTCCTTTTATGGGCCAGTGTAAACAAATGCCTTTTTTACTTATTTGTAAATCATTTTATGTAGCTCCCAATGTCCTTCTGGACAGTGGTCAGTACAAATCATTACAGTGCAACAAACAAGTAGGGAGGGAGAAAAATAATCAACATAATACATATTTTAACAACATTTAAAGGGATTATCTGATTGTTATAGATAAATGTACGTTTTTATACAGAAAACCTATTTTATCTTCTTACACAATCTAGTAATGCATGTGTTTTAAAGCAAGGACCAGAAAACTCAACATGCCATTATACATTTTTTAAAAGAAAACACAACTGTCTTTGCACTAAGTATTAAATATATAAGTATTTAAATATATAGTACTAAGCATTTAAATATATGTCTTTTTAGTGCTTGATTTAGAATAATGTAATTTTTACAAAATGAAGGACAAAGCAACTGGATTACTTTAATGCTTTCATCCACCACGGCATATGCCCATCTTTCCATCACTTCCTAACCTATTTGCTTGGAACAGGAAGCAAAGATAATATCCAATACTTATGGGTATATAGGGCCATGTGCTAGAGCTTGATTGGTTGTGCGCTGCACCTGGGGACAGGGAAGATCTTAACTGTGTAAGCTCAGAGTGGAGAAGCTCAATGCTTACACATGGCTGGTTTTGTTAGCTTTTGCTGGTTGAATAGAGCAGCAAGAGCACAAAGGAAAGGCTGGTAGGTGCTGTTGAGAAGGGGGGAATTAAAGTGACAAAAAACAGTCACTGCCCCAGTATATAACTGGCCTTCACAGCAAGGAGCACATGGAAGGACGACACATGTCAAACAACAAAACAGAAAAATTCCGTGCTCTAACGTGCCAGCCGCCTGCAAACAAACCATATTTACCTGTCCAGCAGTATGCGTTAAAAACATTTGCAAATACATACGTAAGTTACAGAACCACGTCACGGCACCCCAGTATTCTGTAGTTCCTAACTCTACAAATTTAAGAGCCCCCATAGTAAAGGCACATGTATTTAATGGATAGACCAAGGTCAGATGGACTTGAGGTAGCCTGAGGGATCCCTGTTGTTTTGCCCTGCATGGGTAGATCACACTTTAAATATTTATAGTAGAATTAAAGGTAACATTTTTTTTTGGGGGGGGGGGGGTCAAGGGAATTCCCTCCATTTCCTGTCCCAAAACAGGAAGTGAGTGGAAATCTATTTCAAAATAAGGAAAATCACCAGGTTCACCAGAGCTAGTGTCCCCATTGGAAAATTTCCCCTCTATCACTGTTTTAGGGGCAACTCAAAATTTGGGATTTTCTTTCAGTGACCATAGTAAACATGACAAATAGAGATGGTGAATCACCCTAATGGGAGTGCAGACAGCATTAGAAACCTAACAGGCGGTCTAAACCCTATCCACTCTATTCAAAACTAAAAAATAGTTTTGCCTTTAGTTGTAGAGGAATTTTGTCACTATATCTACTAACAAATGGTGTTTGACTGGTTTGATCAGTTAACATACTTCTTGTAAATCTGCTGCCTCTTTAAAAAGACATTTTGATCCCTTGCCCTCTTCCTCAAATCTGCTAAAACTTTCTGCACTGTACTATTATTAGGCACTGGAGGACATCACTTAAGGTAAACATTACCTATCTTCTGACAGGTAATTCAGAGCTAATGATCACAGAAATTACATTCCAGATTCTTCCATGATAAGCAAAAAAATATCTGTGAAAAAAAACTGGTGTTTTATATTCACAGTGTGTGTGTATATATATATATATATGTATATATATATATATTCCCAAGGAGAGCCACCCTATATTGTCAGTAAAATGCTGTTGCTTTGGGCAGCATAGTGGCTAAATGTTTAGCACTTCTGCCTGGCAGTACTAGGGTCATTGGTTCAAATCCTAACCACTGCATCACTTGCCTGGAGTTTGCATGTTCTCCATGTGCCTGTGTGGGTTTCGTCCAGGTACTCTGGTTTCCTCCTATACTCCAAAGACATGCTGGTAGGTAATTGGGTCTAAATTGGCCATAGTATGTGTATGAATGTAAGTTAGGGACCTTAGATTTTACACCCCTTGATGGTTAGGGATTGATCTACAATATATATGTAAAGTGTTGCGTAAATTGATGGCGCTGTATAAGTACCTGAAATAAATAAATAATCTCCACTGCAAGGCCTGTGCCTCTATACCTGTTTTTGATATATACACTATATTGCCAAAAGTATTGGGACGCCTGCTTTTACACGCACATGAACTTTAATGGCTTTCTAGTCTTAGTCTGTAGGGTTCAATATTGAGTTGGCCCACCCTTTGCAGCTATAACAGCTTCAACTCTTCTGGGAAGGCTGTCCACAAGGTTTAGGAGAGTGTCTATGGGAATGTTTGACCATTCTTCCAGAAGCGCATTTGTGAGGTCAGGCACTGATGTCAGACAAGAAGGCCTGGCTAGCAGTCTCCGCTCTAATTCATCCCAAATGTGTTCTGTTGGGTTAAGGTCAGGACTCTGTACAGGCCAGTCAAGTTCCTCCACCCCAAACTCGCTCATCCATGTCTTTATGGACCTTGCTTTGTGCACTGGTGCCAGTCATGTTGGCATAAGAAGGGACCACCTTTAAACTCTTCCCACAAAGTTGGGAGCATGAAATTGTAAAAAAAAAAAAAATTGTCCAAAATGTTTTGGTATGCTGACGCCTTAAGAGTTCCCTTTACTGGAACTAAGGGGCCAAGCCCAACCCCTGAAAAACAACCCTACACCATTATCCCCCCTCCACCAAACTTTACACTTGGCATGATGCAATCAGGCAAGTACCGTTCTCCTAGCAACCTCCAAACCTAGACATGTCTATCAGATTGCCAGACTGAGAAGACATGATTCTTCACTCCAGTGAACATGTCTCCACTGCTCTAGAGTCCAGTGGCGGTGTGCTTTACACCACTGCATCCGACACTTTGCATTGCACTTGGTGATGTAAGGCTTGGATGCAGCTGCTCGGCCATGGAAACCCATTCCATGAAGCTCTCTACAGACTGTTGTTGTGCTAATCTGAAGGCTTTAGGTCTTTAGCTATTGACTCTGCAGACAGTTTTAGATTTCTGCGCACTGTGCACTTCAGCATACTCTGTCACCACTCTGTCATTTTACATGGCCTACCACTTCGTGGCTGACTTACTGTTGTTCTTCCCAATTGCTTCCACTTTGTTACAAACCACTAACAGTTAACCGTGGAATATTTAGTAGCAAGGAAATTTCATGGATGGACTTATTGCACAGGTGGTAACCTATCACGGTACCACGCTTGAATTCACTGAGCTCCTGAGAGCGACGCATTCTTTCACAAATGTTTGTAGAAGCAGTCTGCATGCCTAGGTGCTTGATTTTATACACCTGTGGCCATAGAGGTGATTGGAACACCTGAATCCAATGATATGGAGGGGTGTCCCAATACATTTGGTAATATATTGTATATATAGTACATAATACAAATACCTGACTTGTTGAAAAATGAAAGATGTTATAGTATTATTTGTATATTGTTTTATCATTACAGACAGCATCATCGGCAATTAAGGATACTATTCAGTTGGGAATACACTACACAGTCGGTAATCTTACATCCAAACCGGACAGAGATGTGCTTATGCAAGACTTTTATGTAGTGGAAAGCGTCTTTTTACCCAGGTACATTATTTCTACAGAAACGTATCATTTTCTGTACATCTTTTTTTACAAACTCGGGAGCATTCCTTCTCTTAAGCCCTGGTGCAGTAAGCTGTGTTACCATTGTCACTAAAACAAGCTTATAGCAATAATGTCACCATAAAACAATCATGCATATGTGTATCAGAGATCCTCTGCCTTATCCTATGAAACATTAAGTTACAGTAGTCTGTAAGCCTATCTTGAGAGAAGCCTGGACGCTGCCATTGCTAACCTCCCTATATAAATGCTAGTTGCCTAGCTCAAATGCAGAGTCTTTGACCTAAGCACTTTATGAGCCACCGACCAGGAACAAGCATGCAGCAAATGACAGACTGAAGTTAGCACTTTTGATCTTTATACTTGCACCAGGGCTTTGATTCAGAAAGAACTTAAAGCATTGCATTAGTATGCTAGATATGCAAATAGCATTTTCTGCAAGGGAAGGCATCAATGGCAGCCTCAGGTTTCTTACTGCACTGAAAAAAATATATCTAATGTGTTGTGCAACTAGTGGCTCCAAAACATGAAGCTATCTATTTGGCCCACCACCTCTTAAGCCTTGTTCTGCCTTACTGTGTGTCTTTTATATTGTACGAAGCTCAGGTCAAGTACTCTTTTACATGAATTGACATCTGTATATGCATAGTAAAGTACCCCAGATTTCTGTGCCCCTGGTTATTTTAATGCTACTTTCCCACTGATCTGCGTCAAAAACACGTATATTTTTACCGCGTTTGTGGTACGTTTTGTACAGGACATGTGTCTCAAAAAACACACCAAAAACGCAACACGGGTGCATTTTTGCCACTTTTTCCATTGATTTCAACACCGTTTTGGTGTGATGTTTTTACCCCACCACACCTGCACCAAAAATGCAGCAAGCAAGATTTTAAAAAATGCACCAGACCTGCAATGGATCAGTGTGAAGAGTTCCCTAGAAATACATGGTCACACATTTTTCTTCCGCTTTTTTAATGCAAAAGCAGAAAGAAAATAGATCAGTGTGAAAGCAGCCTAAGGTAACTGAAGTTAAATGCAGGGCTCTTAGGTGCCTATAATACAAGTACCCTTTAAATCATAAAGAGTAACTCTACTTTTCTTTAGAAAAAAGAACTATCCCCTCTGGGTGATCTACGTACATTGCAGGAAGTTTAACAAACTTTTTTGTGGATTCCTACTTTTTTCGCTCTGAAGAAGAAAATGTAGTGATACTGATTATGAATGGGAGTGAATTTTTTCACTATTGATCAGCTGATGCACTTGCAAGGCTCTAATGAGAAAAGCTGCAGTGCTCTAATGAGGAAAGTCAGATGATGCCTAAAATCTGACTTGTATGTTAGTGCAGACTTCTGGGAAAATCAGTTAGCCAATCAAACAAGCAGGAAATTACATTTCTGGGGAGGTTCTGTAGCAGGGTGGATTTGATTTAAATCAAACTGATTTAAATCACAATTTAAATCACTAGTCAGTAAGGCTTGATTTAAATCATAGTTTTCTACATAGACTAATTCTTGCTGGTATAACTTTAATACGTAAGTTGAAGATTTTTAGAATAACAACTTTTCATATTAGTTTTTTTATCCCCAGTTTAATAGGTTAATCATTCATATTTGGACAACTTTTCTGTTGTACTTAGGAAGGAGAAAAATAATCATTACCTTAATAATAACAATTTAAATAGATTTATTCATCTGAAACAATAACATTACAGCATATGTTATTTGCTTAAACAAACATCCATGTTTGCTAACTAATTTGGCTAAACAAAATCTATATATTTTAAGAAACTTAGACTGTCAGCCCCTTCCTCCTCACACTTAGTTTCACTTTCTTCTTGTGCAGATCTATTCCACTCCAAACAATCAGAAAAATATTGTTTCTATTCTATTCACTGAACTTCTTGAAACTTAGCAGTGAAGGGGTTGATTCTGTATTCATAGGTTTGGATTAAGGTCTTTTTCTTAACTCTGTTCATGTTATAACATTTTTGCTGTGAAGAAGAGGCATGTGATCTCCGCTGAGTCAAATTCAGTTTTGAGAACTGCAAAAGTAAACCAAGCATCTGTGATAGTATCTTGTAGGCAGAGAAACTGCCCAATAATCTTACAGAAACCTCTGGAAGAGCATGACATTGTGAATGGATTCATGGAATTTATTTACCAAAAGAATTAAACATATACAGCCTTATTCTACATAATTAAAAAACTAATCTTTATTTCATGATGGAATAACCATTGGATGGTAATATATTTTCCTCAAAAAGCATTTTATTCAAAAAAATCCGATTTAAATAAAAAAAATCCGTTTTTTTTTTTTTGATTTTTTAAAAAAAATCATTGATTTTTATCCACCCTGTTCTGTAGACAAACTGTGTACAAAAGGCTTTCAGCTTGCCATATTGAATGGCATCTTACGGTAATACTGTTTTTATGTCAGTACTGCAAATTGAAAATGAAAGGTCATCTTTAAAGTACAGCCACAGGCAAAACTTTTTTAGTTTTGGATAGAGTACATAAGGATTAGAACACTTGTCAGTTTTTACTGCTGTTTGTATCCCCGTTAAGGAGGTTCACCCTCTCTATTTGTCCTGATTACCATTCTCATTCAAGTAGCTCAAAAAAAGAAAATCCAAAATTTTGGGTTGTCCACAAAAAAGTAGTAGAGGGAAAATCTTCCAATGGGAACACTATTTCTGTTGACCTGGGCGTCCCCAAGAAATTCTCCTAATTTACAAGGATTTCCTCTCACATCCTGTGTGGCTATGGGACAGAAAATGAAGGAAAATCTCCGCAATGGGACAGAGATGGGGTTTTAACCCTCCCTTACTCTATCCAAAATGAAAAAAAAAGTTTTGTCTATAGTCCTAACATTCAAGTTTTAACATTCAATTGTAACACGGCTTGTTTTGCAATTGTATATGCTATATGGTTTTTTTTCGCTATTCTTTTCATAAAAAGCAGAGTTACCCTTTAAAATATATCTATAGACATTTTTTACAGTTTTGGAGAGATTAGCGCTTAGGTAAATCCCCTGCAAAGTTTTTATTTTTTTTCAGCTGTTTGTGAGACTGTGGGTACAATAAGAGCAAATCTTAGTAAGTGTAATTCCCATCTTAGATAGTTGTCACTGGAGCAGGTGTCCCCATTGGGCTTCCCCTCATATCTTGTTTTGGGGAAAACCAAATCTTGGCGACTTTCATTCACTTTCTGTTACAATGAAAACTCACCAAGACAAATAAAGAGCTTGAATCTCCCCAGTGGACAACAATAAAAAAATGGATGCTTGTTCTAACCTTTCCTTACTCTACCTAAAACTAAAAAGAACTGTTTCAACTAGAAGTACACGTTAAAAATGACTGACACCATCCATGGACGCTTTCTCCTGAATTCTATTAATGCTCATACAGTCACTTGTGGTGAGACGGCTGTTTATGTGCAGAGTAAAGGCGATAATGCTGTCAAAGGAAAATATTAAAAGACAAGCAGGTTCCTCTATGCAGCCACAGAACACATCTATATTTAAACACACTTTCTCACTGCATGCATAATTGTGCAATGTCATGTAGTGGAAGACTAAATACTTACCACTATAGACTAAATATTAATGAAAATGGTCCTTGAGCTGTACGGAACATAATATGTTTTACATACAGTATGTCACCAGTGCCTCAGCTGTACAATGACGTTGAGCAAGATAAACTGCATGATAAATGGCATAATGTGCAGCGCTTAGCTTGGCTATTTACAGTCATTTTTAGATTGAAGTATTTCTCAAAACTTGCCATTACCTGAAGCTTCTAGTGCCTGTCTATGATTAAAGCTGTGTGATAATGTAAAGGGTAACAAAGGCAAAACTTTTTTTTTTAGTATTGGATAGAGTGGAGAGGGATTAGAACACCTGTCATGTATTTATTGCTGTCTATGCCCCCCTAGTTAAATTTACCTTCTGTACTTGTTCTGTTTACTGTTATCATCGAAATGACAATCTTAAATTTTGGGTTGACATCAGAACAATAATAGAGGGGAAACCTTCCAATGGGGATACTAGTTCTGGTGACCCTGGTGTCACACCACGATTCCCTAACTTTGGAGGGATTTCCTCTCACTTGCTGTTTGGCTATGGGACAGGAAGTGAAGGGAAATCTTCCCTATGGGACACAGATGGCGAAAAAAAAACTAATAGGAGTTATAACCCTCCTTTGCTCTGTTCAAAAGTTACATCTTAACCCCTAACGCCACACCTCCCAGCCCTTTAAAGGGTTTCTGATGCCGAGCTTTATAATCAGGTGACTGCCATGATTAGCTGTCACCGCGGTCACATAATCAGAAATCTTTCCATTAGGGGCCAATAACTGTGGCAGGAGCACACAGGGCACACGCTGTCGGCGCGTTTGTTTATATTTGGGTACACAAATATGCGGGATCTCTGCATCAAGGCCCACCTGCCCAGAGGCTGCATATTTGTGTACTGTCAGCGCAAAGAGTTAAGCACCCTTGGTTATGTGCTCATTTAATATTTTCTACCTTTTCAGTTGTTTTTTTGGAGAAGGCCTTTGAACAGACTGCAAGCTACTCTGAAATATTTGAAAGTGATAATGGAGGCATTAAAAGGAGACAGACTGAGTTTCCTCTCATTAAAAACAATGCAGAACTCAAACCCTGAGATCTTTAACCCTTTGTTAGGACAAGACTATGTTCAAATTTAGTTTACAAATGAAACTGAGATCTGCCAGCACAGTACAAAGAGGGTTAATTATGTTAAATATTATTTTTTTTAACCCCCTTTTTAAAGCGGTATAAAACTCAAAAGTAATATATTGCAGCTTACAAACTTAGATGCGGTGGCTGCATTTGTTTTTATTTTTTTAGGCTTTTTCCCTCTGTTTTCACCTGGCGATCTGGCCAGTAACAAACCTCCTGTATTAGACTGTCCCCACTCTCGATGAAGGAGCACAGGGGGCACATCAGACATCAGCATTGTTAATCTGGGGGGAGGGGAGTGTTAAATGGTCTAGCAGATTTAGGTACACTAACAAATTGAAGCCAGACCTCAGCTCACACTGCCGTCCTGCTAGCAGTTACAGCAGCATTTTTTTCCTTTTGTGATAAAGATTTATATACATAAATAAAAGCTGACCATTGTAAGCACCACTGTCAGTTGTAAATGGTTTGTCTCAACACTCCTAACTGATACAATTGGAGGAGAGCTTGTTCTGTTGAAAAACAACAGACTTACTGGCAGAAACTCCAGATGAAAATAAAAGAAAGAAAGCCTAAAAAAAAACCAATGCAGCTATCATATCTAAGAATTGGTAAGCTGCAAAATAATACAAGTTTGCTTTTGGGTTTATTAAACACTAATGTTACATAGCAGAGGAAAACTTCAATTTGGGAGTTTTCAGAAAACAGAAACTAAAAATGTAAGCCTAAACGTTATGTTTTATAAATGATGCTATATAAATGGGAACATGTCAGAAATATAAAGTAGGTGTCATCTACTGGATGGAAATACATTTTAAAAGTAACCATTCCACTCTTCTTGCTATCTAGTCTAACCGTACCTGTGTATAAAGGCTGTTTTATTGCTCCTTCTCTTGGGTCACAGATTTACAGTAATCCCTAGATAGTAGGTGTGAAAACTCTGGAAATTTGACATTTGAAAGTGATGTCTAGTCTTTCTGGATACAATTACATCAACTCTCCTTTCACATTGGTCCCTAAGGTCAATGAATTGAAAAAAATAAATAAATTCAGACAATGGTGAAGGGAGGGATAAAGGAAGCTAAAGTGAAAATGAATGTACGTAAAGTGAATTTTTACACACAATTTCACAGCTGATATCTAGACAGTTTCTCAACCTTCTTTCAGTCAAGGCGCCCTTTAAAATTATTTTCAGTTTCGAAGCACTCAAGTCTAAAGGCTTGTTCATGTGTGAGTTTTGGAATGGTAAGCTGTCAGACACATTTTTCACCCCCCCAACTTCTCCTCCTTTAGTTGCTGAGGCAGTCGCCAGGGTAGTGCATAGTCACACTCGGCAGGCACTACTCCTGCCAAATGCAACACGTTCAGGTGAATGGGGCCAATGCTGCAACTGCCTGCATTGCACAAGGTTGCAGCACAATGGTGCTGCATTTAGGGGGTTAAAATAGGCTTGTAAGATGCCTCTGAAAAGCATTCTGGGCATGAATCGCTTTTCAGAGGCGCAACATTCCTTGCTGCAATTCTGATCGGGCCCAAAAGCAGTTAAAAGCTTAGAAAACTAATTCTCATCTAAAGGATTAGGGTCAGGATAAAAAATAACGTCCAGACATACATATACGCACACAGTTGTGCTAAACAAATTTGCACACCCTGGCAGAAATCATAAAATTTTGGCATTTATATTGAAAATATGACTAATCTTGCCAAAAAAACTGTCTTTTATTTTAGGATAGTGATCATATGAAGCCATTTATTATCACATAGTTGTTTGGCTCCTTTTTACATCATAATGATAACACCCAATTAGCCCTGATCAAAAGTTTACATATTCTGGAATGTTTGGTACAGACACACAAGATGACACACACATGTTAAAATGGCAATTAAAGGTTTGTTTCCCACATCTGTGACTTTTTACACTGAAATTAGTGTCTGTGTATAAACAGTCAATGAGCTTGTTAGCTGTCATGTGGATGCACTGAGGAGGCTAGATACTGAGCCACAGGAAGCAGAAAAGAACTGTCAAAAGACATGCGTAAAAGGTAATGGAGCTTTATAAAGATGGAAAGAGATATAAAAAGATATCCAAAACCATGAATATGCATGTCAGTACTGTTCAATCATTTATTAAGATGTGGAAAGTTCAGGGATCTCTTAATATCAAGCCAGGGTCAGGTCTATAATTGTTATCATAGGTGTATTTTAAATGATAGAATATCAACCAAAAATCCAGAAAAAACACATGATACAAATGTTATAAATTGAGTTGCGGTTCAGTGGGTAAAATACGTATTTGATCCCCTACCAAACAAGAATAATTCTGGCTCCCACAGACTGGCTATGTGCTCATGTGGTACACAGGTTAGTCCTGTCAATTTAAGAAGATGCTCCTAACAACAACTCGTTATGTGTATAAAAGACACCTGTCCACAGAATCTCATTCTTCCTCACCACCATGGGCAAGACCAAAGAGCTATCAAAGGACGTCAGGAACAAGACTATAGACCTGCACCAGGCTGCAATGGGCTAAAAGACTATCAGCAAGAAGCTTGGTTAGAAGGAGACAATTGGTGGAGCAAGTATTCGCAAATGGAAAAAATACAAAATAATCATCAATCACCCTTGGTCTGGAGCTCCATGCAACTTTTTGCCTCAAGGGGTAAGGATGATCATGAGAAAAGTGAGGGTGAGGAATCAGCCCAGAACTACACGGGAGGAGCTTGTGAATGATCTCAAGGCAGTTGGGACCACAGTCACCAAACAAACCACTAGTAACAGAATTTGCGCATGGATTGAAATCCTACAGCGCCCGCAAGGTCCCCCTCCTCAAGATGACACATGTACAGTCCCGTCTGAAGTTTGCCAGTAAACATCTAAATGATTCACAAAAGGATTGAGAGAAAGTGCTGTGGTCAGATGAGACCAAAGTTGAGTTCTTTGGTATTAACTTGACTCGCCGTGTTTGGAGGAAGAAAAATGCTGACTATGACCCTAATAACACCATCCCTACAGTCAAGCATGGAGGTGGAAACATTATGCATTTGGGCTGTTTCTCTGCTAAAGGTAGAGGCCGACTTTGCCACTTAGAGGGGCCAATGGACGGGGCCATGTTTTGTAAAACCTTGGATGAGAAATTCTTCCCTCAGCCAGAACAGTGAAGATGGGTCGTGAATGGGTCTTCCAGCATGACAATGACCCAAAACATACCGCCAAGGCAACAAAGGAGTGGCTTAAAAAGAACATTAAGGCCATGGAGTGGCCTAGCCAGTCTCCAGACCTTAATCGTATAGAAAATTTATGGAGCTGAAACTTCGAGTTGCCAAGTGACAGCCAAGAAACTTTAAGGATTTAGAGAAGATCTGTAAAGAAGAGTGGACCAAAAGCCCTCCTGAGATGTGTGCAAACCTGGTGACCAACTACAAGAAACATATTACCTCTGTGCTTGCCAACAAGGGTTTCTCCACCAAGTACTAAGTAATTTTTTGCTTAGGGATCAAATACCTATTTTACTCACTGAACTGCAACTCAATTTATAACATTTGTATCATGTGTTTTTTCTGGATTTTTGGTTGATATTTTGTCTCTATCATTTAAAATAAACCTATGATAAAAATTATCAACCCTTCATTTGTTTGTAAGTGTAAAATCTGCAGGGGATCAAATAATTATTTTCCCCACTGTATGTGATAATAAATGGCTTCATATAATCATTATCCTTAACCATTTCAATACCGGGCAATTTTACACCTTCCTGCCCAGGCCATTTTTCACGTTTCAGCGCTCTCACACTTTGAATGACAATTGCGCGGTCATACAACATTGTACCCAAACTAAAATTTGATCATTTTCTTCACACAACTAGAGCTTTCTTTTGGTGGTATGTAATCACCGCTGGGGTTTTTATTTTTTGCTAAATTAACAAAAAAAGGCCAAAAATTAAAAAAAAAAACACGTTTTTCTTTGTTTCTGTTATAAAAGTTTACAAATAAATAATTGTTCTTCATAAATTTAGGCCGAGATGTATTCTGCTACATGTCTTTGGTGAAAATAACCCAAATTAGGATGTATTATTTAGTTTGTAGGAAAGTTACAGAGTTCACAAACTATGGTATAGATCTGAATATTGATCAATCCTGAAGTACTGACAGCCAATCTAATTTCTTGAGGTCCAAGAATGTCAGAACAGTACAGATATCCCCCAAATGACCCCTTTTTGCAGAGTAGACAGTCCGACGTACTTCATAAGAGGAATGGCGAGTTTTTTGAAGTTGTATTTTTTTTGTCATAATTTTTCGGAAAATAAAAAAATTTAAAAAATTATTTTCACTATTTTTTTTTTTACATACTGTCACCAGTGCAGTACAGCGTCATCATATAACTGGCATGGCGGTGAACAGGGACACTGACTGGTGACAGTATGAAAAAAATATATATATATATATTTTTTTTTTTTATTATTTTTAATTTTTATTACATTTTTTTTATTTTTTTTAAGATTTTTTTTTCATATTGTACTATGACCAAAGTAGTACAATGTTACCATAGTAACATTGTACTACTTTGGGGAAGTGATCAGTATTTTTTTTTTTTATTTTGCTTATAGAATTACTTTGCTATAAGCAAGCATTTACCTGAATGAAATCGATTCATTCAGGGTTTTTTTTTTTTGTGCTTAGCTGTGATTTGGTCACAGCTAATCACATGACATGTGCATGTGATTAGCTGTGACCATTCACAGCTAGGCAGTAGTATACAATGGATGGCATGAATGAAGCCATCCATTGTATACAACTGTCATGTGACCTGCTGTGATTGGTCACAGCAGGTCACATGGTACCAGCAACGGGGGCCGGTACTCAGATCTGTCATCGGCTGTGTCCGAGGTACACGGCCGGTGACAGATCGCGCTGCTGCGAGGCTCTGCATTAGCGCAAACTGCGCATGTGCGGGTGCACGCCAAATGGCGTGCACCCGGAATGCCGCAGCACTTCTGAAGCCGCCAAACGGCCATTGGCCGGGCGGCTAATGGTTAAATAAAAAAGTTTTTTGGCATGATCAGTCATATTTTCAATATAAATGCCAAAATGTCACAATTTATGCCAGGGTAAACTCATATACAGATAAATTAATTCACATACATACATGAGCTCACATACATACATACATACATACACAAACTCACATACTTACATAGACACATAGCCTTTTTGTTAAATGCACACTGTACCTGCACTTGCACTGCCAGGTGAACAGTTGGTTTTGTATTGCTGCATTGTAGGGGAAGGTGGAACAGGTCAGGGCTCAGAAGGACACCTTCCACTGTTTTGCACAGTGGGAGCTTGATCAAAGGAACACTAAAGTACAGGTGTGCAGTTCTGTGATTAGCACAGCAGGAGCTTTATCTACAGCCTCTTTCAACCAGGATGCCACAGCACCCCTGACAACCTCAGACAGGAGCTCAGGGTGCTGCGGCACCCTGGTTGAGAAAGGCTGATTGCAACAGAGTTGTAAGAAAGAGAACAAGATCCTCTATGCACAAGTGCTGTTGGATATGATAGCAAGAGGAGTGACATGATTTACTTTTTGGCACTTACCCTATTATTCTTTTTTCTGTTAGAGAGGTTATTAGCATACATCTCTCAAAAAATTTTGCCTCTCTTTCTCTGACTGTTCTTCCAAAAAACTAAGACAAAATAAATGAAATAACTGAACTGTTCCTTCTTGCTAGCACTTGAGTGCTTTGAATTACACTGACAAACTGTACCATTTAACACCAGGTATTGCTAAATGGAAAATTGTGCTCTGTCTTGCCAGGAGCAAGGTGACTCACGTAAAAACAAACATCAGTAATACATAATTGTCATGTAGACTCCCTGTGTTTATTTTTACTGGGGAGCATGACTAACAACAATCAGACTAGTTTGAAGACTTTCATGTTGTGTAATTCGTAATTCTCAAAAATTCGGAAACATCGTAATTCCTTTTGGATATTAATCACAGTAGCAGTCAGGCAAAGAAGAAAAATCAAAGTGCAGTGACCCGATAGCAATCTGAATTCATCTTTTAGTCAGCCAAATTTACTAATCAGAAATCTGATTGGTTGCTATGGTTAATTGTACTTTGCACGTCAGCTTTGCACTTTGCAGAACCTTATTGGATAAGCACATAATAAACAATTAGGCTCATTTACAAATGCATGCAATGTGGCTCCTGCTGTGCAAATTACATCTGTGTTTGTGTTTCTATAATGTACATGCAGATTCCAAATAAGGTGGTTGCCGCACATTTTTTATTCATCATTTGAAATATTTTGAACATTGAAATGCTGTGAATCTTCCGACATGTATAAAACTGATGTTGGAAATCTTAATAAAGCGAAATGTGAAGCATGTTGTGCTATGTTATCATTTTTGGAATCACTGTGGTGCTGGTATCTAAAGCATGCTTGTCAGATTTATATTGTAGCAGAACTATAAAACGTATTCACTTAAGTCTATTGTAAGGAAACACTCTATAAGCCAGCATGGCAATAAAATAGCAGGCACCATACATTTATTAGAGTTATCAACTTGAATTCAGTGCATTTTCAGTATGCTAAAGAAACAATCAGAATTTTAGGTGTATTGAGACTGATCTTTTTATTAAAAGAACTGTGCTTATATGTTCTATGTATGTCCATAGATGATGTGCAGAAGCACCTGCTGCTATGGAGAAAATAGTTATAAATTGCAAACTCAGTTTATTAGTTGTTTCCTAAGAACTATATTCGTGTATTCTAGTATTTATAAGAATGGCGATTGTTCCTAGTTTGGCAGAGAACAAGCAGATCACATTGTGGTCATTTTAATGGTTACCTAGTGACTTTCTGTTGGAACATTATGCCAAGGCCCATAAATTCAAGCCCAGCTTATCAGCTGTTCCCAAAGAACCAGCAGCTGTAGGTGTCTTCTAGTGTTAGTTGGCAAAAATCAGCTAGATCTGGTGACCATCATCTTACCTTTAAGGATATTTGTAAACTGTACTAGAATTTCATGCCAAGAGCAGGATTTGAAATGATTGAAAACATGGTTACCCCAAATGTCTGAATTTGATGTTTTAATGGTTATGTTGGTAAATGAATAAAAGTAATTAATCAGTTAATATTGGCTTACTTCTGTTTAACTACTTCAATTTTCTATCCCTTCCACGTGCCACAGAGAAGGAAGCAATTTAACCCCAGCTCATCATTATCCTGACTTCAGATTTAAGACGTATGCTCCATTAGCATTCCGGTACTTCAGAGAGCTTTTTGGTATAAAACCTGATGATTACTTGGTAAGGATAATATCTGATTTTCTAAGTTTTTTGAAAAGGTTTTCTTAGACAAATTGCTGTAATAATTCTGTACTATAAGAATAAAACTAATCTTTGGGGAAAACTACCAAAGTAAAAGAAAAAATTAGCAAAGATGGTTTGGATGCTGCAGTTTTAATACTCTTATTTACATTATTATTTAGATATATTACAAGCTTTTTAAGGGAAATGTAGTTGCATTTGATCAGTGTTATTTTTTTCCTTTTCACAATTTTATAAACTGATACTGTGAGTAGTATTAAACCCTCAGCGTTTTATAGCTTAACAAATTGAGTGCACTAAAATAAATATTCCCTGGTAAAAGCAACTAAAAATTATCCCTTGCAGTGGGACTGTGCCTACACTGCTAGGGTTAATTATTGGCTTTGGTTTAGGGGAAAAAGAAGATTTATATACCTTTTCCTCTGTGTCCCCCCCCCCTTTCCCCCACAGCTAGACCAGTCCCTGCAGTTTCTTCTCCCCCCAGGCTCCAATTGTCTAGGGTTCTGATGTTATCAAGACCAAAGCAGAGTCCATAGTCCTGCTCTGGACATAATGACGATGAGGGACAGTCCACTGAAGGAGGGGGCGAGGATCAAGTAAGTAAAACTGTTTCTCCTCTCCCCTAGACAAAACAACGTATTAATCCTTGCAGTGGGGGTTTCACGATAATTTTTTTGTTGCCCTGAATACCCTGCTAGGTACGTACGGCATACGGACCTACAGCACTGCTCCCAACTGGCCAGGTTTGTACACTGTACGGACCTACATTCCTCCTCTGCTATAAGCTCATGGTCATTTCAGTGACCATGAACTTATATCAGAATTGTTCAGCAGACTGTTGAACAAACCAATAACTCTGATTAGCGGCTAACATTGGCATACGCTTTAGTAAACCCCATTTGAACAAGGCCTTAGTAGGAATTTAGCAGGAATTTTGTAAGTTGTGTTGTGTTTATGTGTGCACATAAGGATTTTAGTGTTTTTTATTGAAAATAGTGATTTGATAAACAATTGCGCAAATATTGTGGGGCCTTAAAAATCAGATGCACCTTCTTTGTATTCTACTCCTATCCTATGCTTTCAGAAAATTATGGTTTGGGGGGGTCTTTTATAAATTCTGCAAGTGCAAAATGAAAACCTCCAGATTTTTAGATAAATTTGGTTATTTACAGTTTTGCATTCGTTCAATTCTCACCATTTTGCAAAAAGGCAAAATTTAAAATTTACAAATATATGTTATTTATTAACTCAACACAGGCTAAGCTTTTATGTTTAGTAGGAATTTAGCAGGATTTTTTGCAAAATTGCTGTGTTTGTATCTGCTAATAATGATTTTAGCGTATTTTTTGTGAAAATATTGTTTTGATAAACATTTGTGCAAATATTTCAAGGCCTTAAAAATCAGTAGCACCTTCTTTTTATTCTACTGGTCATGTGCTTTCAGAAAATATATAGTTTGGGTGGTCTTTTACAAACTCAAAAAGCTGTAAGTGAAAAATTAAAACCTCCAGAGAAATTTGATTATTTACACTTTTACGTATGTTCAATTTTCACCATTTTGCAAAAAGACGCAATTTAAAATTTACAAATATATGTTATTTATTTAGAAATACTAAAATATAAACATGCTTGAGATCAATTATAAAATCTGCAGATGAAATCCATGCTAGCAGCGAGCACAGTATTACCAGTTGAAATACATAAACTATAAAAATAAAAAATGCAGCGCTAAGAATATATATCTAAAATAACAAGATAGAAAAAGCTCCACATATATAATATAGAAAGACCAGTCTTAAGGAAACACTATAAGTCCAATGTGTGTCCAGAGAAACAGGAAGAGGGAAAAAAGATCCTTCACCAACACCAACACTATAAATCCAATGTGTTTCCAGAGAAACAGGAAGAGGGAAAAAAGATCCTTCACCAACACCAAACACACTGTCCCTTACCAGATGATTTTGACTCTTAAAGGAAAGGCCAATAGGCGCTGTATGTTTCCCAGGAACAATCACTGGACTGGATATACTTCATAGGAATCTGTTCTTTAGAATGAAACTCATAACGAAAATTCTAGTAACTTCATGAAGGATATTCCAAAGCAAAAAAAAATAACCTCATAGTATAGTAAATAGTAATCATTTAATAAGAAAATAGTAATGCACGTACATAGTCAGGTATAAAAACAGCATGTCACCATAAACACAGAAAGTTTGTTTCAAACCAGTAAGATGGCCGCCACATTCAGGTGCGTGATGACGTCACACGTTCTTGCTCCACCCACTCATAGATGACGAAACGTGTTGGGTGGAGCCTGAGAGTGTGACATCATTGTACATCGGAACATGGTGTCCATCTTATTGGTTTGAAACAAACTTTCTGTGTTTATAGTGACATGCTGTTTTTATATCTGACTATGTACATGCATTACTATTTTCTTATGAAATGATTACTATGTACTACACTATGAGGATTTTTTCTTTGCTTTGACATATTGTTCATGAGGTTACAAGAATTTCAGGTGTATTCGTTATGAGTTTCGTTCTGAAGAACAGATTCCTGTGAAGTATGTCCAGTTCAGTGATTGTTTCTGGGAAACATACAGCGCCTATTGACCTTTTCTTTGGCGGTCAAAATCATCTGATAAGGGACAGTGTGTTTGGTGTTGGTGAAGAATCTTTTTTCCCTCCAATGGTTCTCTGGACACACATTGGTTCTATGGTGTTTCCTTAACACTGGACTTTCTATATTATATATGTGGAGCTTTTTCTATCGTGTTATTTTAGATATATATTCTTAGTGCTGCATTTTTTATTTGTATGTTATTTATTAACGCAACACAGATAAAACCTTTATATTAAGCAGGAATTTTGTAAAATTGGCTGTGTTTGTATCTGCTAATAATAATGTTAGTGTATTTTTTACGAAAATATGGTTTTGATAAACATTGTTTTGTATCACAGGGCCCTAAAAATCAATGGCACCTTTTCTTTTATTCTACCAGTCATGTGCTTTCAGAAAATATATGGTTTGGGGGGTATTTTACAAACTCTGAAAGCTGTAATGGGAAAATAAACAAATTGCAAAAATGGTCCAGCCACCTGCATTTAAAAGTGGAGCACAGGACCTGGCAGCGAAAGGGTTAATAGCCCTTTGACATTTTATGTATATATATATATACAGTGGGGCAAAAAAGTATTTAGTAAGCCACCAATTGTGCAAGTTCTCCCACTTAAAAAGATGAGAGAGGCCTGTAATTGGCATCATAGGTAGACCTCAACTATGAGAGACAAAATGAGAAAAAATCCAGACAATCACATTGGCTGATGTGGAAAGAATTTATTTGCAAATTATGGTGGAAAATAAGTATTTGGTCAATATGAAAAGTTCATCTCAATACTTTGTTATATATCCTTTGTTGGCAATGACAGAGGTCAAACGTTTCCTGTAAGTTTTCACAAGGTTGGCACACACTGTTGCTGGTATGTTGGCCCATTCCTCCATGCAGATCTCCTCTAGAGCAGTGATTTTTTGGGACTGTCGCTGGGCAACACGGACTTTCAACTCCCTCCAAAGGTTTTCTATGGGGTTGAGATCTGGAGACTGGCCAGGCCACTCAAGGACCTTGAAATGCTTCTTACGAAGCCACTCCATCGTTGCCTGGCGGTATGTTTGGGATCATTGTCATGTTGGAAGACCCAGCCACATTTCATCTTCAATGCCCTTGCTGATGGAAGAAGGTTTGCACTCAAAATCTCACGATACATGGCCCCATTCATTCTGTCCTGTACATGGATCAGTCGTCCTGGTCCTTTTGTGGAGAAACAGCCCCAAAGCATGATGTTGCCACCCCCATGCTTCACAGTAGGTATGGTGTTCTTTGGATGCAACTCAGCATTCTCTCTCCTCCAAACACGACGAGTTGTGTTTCTACCAAACAGTTCTATTTTGATTTCATCTGACCATATGACATTCTCCCAGTCCTCTTCTGGATCATCCAAATGCTCTCTAGCAAACTTCAGACGGGCCCGGACATGTACTGGCCTAAGCAGGGGGACACGTCTGGCACTGCAGGATCTGAGTCCCTGGCGGCGTAGTGTGTTACTGATGGTAGCCTTTGTTACGTTGGTCCCAGCTCTCTGCAGGTCATTCACTAGGTCCCCTCGTGTGGTCCTGGGATTTTTGCTCACCGTTCTTGTGATCATTTTGACCCCACGGGTTGAGATCCTGCGTGGAGCCCCAGATCGAGGGAGATTACCAGTGGTCTTGTATGTCTTCCATTTTCTAATTATTGCTCCCACAGTTGATTTGTTCACACCAAGCTGCTTGCCTATTGCAGATTCAGTCTTCCCAGCCTGGTGCAGGTCTACAATTTTGTTTCTGGTGTCCTTCGACAGCTCTTTGGTCTTCACCATAGTGGAGTTTGGAGTGTGACTGTTTGAGGTTGTGGACAGGTGTCTTTTAAACTGATAACAAGTTCAAACAGGTGCCATTGATACAGGTAATTAGTGCAGGACAGAGGAGCCTCTTAAAGAAGAAGGTACAGGTCTGTGAGAGCCAGAAATCTTGCTTGTTTGTAGGTGACCAAATACTTATTTTCCACCATAATTTGCAAATAAATTCTTTCCAAATCAGCCAATGTTATTGTCTGGATTTTTTTTCTCATTTTGTCTCTCATAGTTGAGGTCTACCTATGATGCCAATTACAGGCCTCTCTCATCTTTTTAAGTGGGAGAACTTGCACAATTGGTGGCTGACTAAATACTTTTTTGCCCCACTGTGTATATATATATATATGAGTCCATTGGCAGTTTATTTTAGCCAACCTGCAGAAAACTCCTGAGTTGCATAAAGTTTGTACTGACTGTAGTACTGAATCTTGACAGATCAGTACTTAATTTTTGCTGCTCGAGAGAAGGAATCTTAGGCCTCATTCACAGGGAAAAAATGTTTCAGCTGCGACAGGAGTTCATTGAATAGCTGCAGCTGGATGTACAGGTGGATACAGACTGTTGTGGACGATAAGCCTGTATAAAGCAATGACAGGCTGACAGCAGCCACTGCTGTAGGACAATCATTGGATGTAATCACACTGACGCATTACCTGCAGTTAGGGACAGATGATTGCTTCAGGATGCAAGCTGTGCACCTGTCATTGCAAATGGTTGAGGAGTTCTTGCAGCACGTTTCTATTTGCCTAAATGGGTCGCATTTGGTGCGTAACAGCAGGGAAAAATTTAGCTGCGGATGTGAAGCGGCATGTGAACACCCCTGTTCGATGCTTTGCATCTTAAAGAAGGAGTGGTTGGGGGATGCTAAAAACATGGCTCAAATGGCTAAAATTATTTATAGAGTTATGCTCAAGGTAAATGATGCATACAGATGTCCAGACATCTAGACATATATTACCCTCTGTCACAGAAGGGTTAAGTAAGATGCAGAGCCCTGTGTAGTGTTTTGTGAATTTTGTTAGGACAAAATCAGCTTCAGGATTTCCACCAAATGTATTGAAATATATATAGATATAAATAGCAAACTGCTATGTACAGTTTTGCCCTTCACCAGATCAAGCGTTTTCCTTCATTCCTTTAATATCTTGACCAAGCTGCATTAAACTACTGCAATTCTTTTTTATCCAGATGGGTTAAAAGCTGCCAAAACATATTATGATCTCTGGCCTTAATATAATTGATATTTTTGTAACCAGTGATTGTAGTAATTATTTCATGGAAACATATAATTAGACCCAAATACCCATAAGAATTTTTTCTCATTAAATTCTAAATGAGAGCACTTGTGAGTTAATTGACACGTTTATGCATTTAATTTCCAGAAATTGTGGACATGTGCACCTTTTAACCTTGATAGTTCACATAGATAGACTCAGGGCTAATTCACATTTTTGATTCTCAACCACAGGAAACAGTGTGATTTCTGTCTGAGCTATAGTAGTCTGCATTGCATGCTTATGCTCTGCATTCATTAAAGTTGTATTTGTTGCCAGCGGCAGCCAGTTAGAAACCAGTTGTCACATTTGTGATGTTTTTTATAAAATTAAAGGCAACGTGTAAATGTTATAGAAAACACATGGACAAGATAAAATATCTTAATTTCCCCAAGATAAGGGTAGCACAAGGGATATCTTCACACCCAAATGCTGCAATCATGAATGTTTCTTAATCATTTTGTAGTCAAATCTCCTGATCACTTGTCTCTTCTTGCTCTTAGGATTTCATTACAGCGGTGATCAAGCTAACTCAAATATGAATGTCTTTTTTTATTGTTTTTTAGTATTCACTGTGCAGTCAGCCTTTGATTGAGCTGTCCAACCCAGGTGCAAGTGGCTCCATCTTTTATGTAACCAGTGACGATGAATTTATTATCAAAACTGTACAGCACAAGGAAGCAGAGTTCCTTCAGAAATTGCTTCCTGGCTATTACATGGTGAGTTAATTCATGAATATTGTATTGAACAAGTATGCCTCAGAATTTTTTGAGAAAATATTTAAAAAAAACAATGGAGTAAAAAGATAGGTTTATCATGTACCTTTTGTTTGTTGCTTACTCTGTATATATATGCTTCCTGGTACTTTCTAGTGGCTTCTTAAGTTCTGTTTAGGCTGATGACACGTAAACAACTCTGCCACTAGCGATCCTGGCAGTGACAATTTGTAAAAATCGCCAGCGGCAGGATTGCTAATAGACTGCCTGTTTTGTCCCTAAGGAATTGCTTCCTTTGCAGCTGAAGCAGTGATATGTCCCTCCCATCCCATCACTAGCCCTTGAGATTCAACAGCTTTTGGGCCATCTTGCTGAGTGTGGCATCAGAAGAAGTGATTCCCTAAGAACAGACAGGCAACCTTTTAGCAATCCTGGCATTGATAATTAGTCACTAGTGGCAGAATCGGCTATGAGTCGTGAGCCAGTGTTCCAAAATGCAGCATGGGATACATGCATGTCAATATGTCTTATCTAAGAAAGGATCATTGCCTTAGAAAATCAGACATAGGTGTCTACTGTTCAACTGAACATTATTAAAAGGTGAAATTTGCCAAGCCACTGTATCATGGTTATAACAATTCTTGGAGGACATCTGTTTTGATCCATACTTGGATAGATGTTACAATTGTGCTAGAATCAATATCATATGACTGGCTTGCAATGGGGAAGATTTACTAAAACAAATGCACTCAGTCAGCTTTCTGTTTATCTTTACACTCTTCCAGCCAAGTACATAGACCCACCACTGAATTTGAGAAACTATGTCTCCTTTTTAGAGGTGTTCCTGCCACACTCTCTCCCCTGTGTATAAAGCTCTTTTACTTCATTCTCAAGGGACTTTGCCTGCCTTCACCAAAGTATGGTCTAGGGACCTTGGACAAGAGATCTCTCCTGAGGAATGGCAAACAGCCCTTACCTTTACTCATAAGACCTCCATGTCCTGCTTTGTCCAGGACAAAATGTGTAAATTAATCTCCATGTGGTATAGGGAACCTGTCTCTTTACACCGTATTTTCCTTGCGCCCCCAGCCTGGTGTTGGCATTGTAACAGGAGCAGGAGGATGTATTTGTACATATGGTGGGAATGTGGTTTGATTTATTCTTTTTGGAGTAAAATTTTTCAGATATATAATGAGATCTACAATGAGTCTCTCACCCCCTCACCTAAAATCACTCTTATTGTCTATCTTACTGGGGTCTATCAGATCGCAGAAGGCTTGTCTATTATGATTTTTTCTCTCAGCTGCAAGGCAGCTCATATCTAGATTCTGGAAGTCCACTACCATTCACCCCCTGACCCAGTGGGTGGACATTGTGAAGGACAGTATGTTGATGGAGGAGATGCAGATGCAAGAGAATGACAATTGGGATAAATGTAAAACCTTATGGTACGTTTGGATGCATTACTCCATCTCGGATGTACTGGAATCCCTGCCCACTACCTAATCTCTAGGGTGACAATACACATACTGGAATGTCAGTTTCCAGCCAAATCCCTCTGCCGTTCATTTTTTTTGGGGGGAGGAATATTATGTCATGTCCATGCTCTTACACCCCATTGAGCCTGTCAGTATCATGTTGTCCTTTTAAGATGAGTTGCCTGGTATGGGGGTGGGGGAAGTTAGGCTGTTGTCAGAGCAATTTGTGGCAATTTTTGTGAGGTCAGTTGTTTTTGTACATGTTTTTTTCTATGTGAAATCAATAAATAGAAATTGAAAAAAAAATCCCTCTGCCATAGTGGACAGGTCATCACACCTCTTTCTCAGTTTCGTTTTGCATTTAATGTTTTGTCTCGACTCTCCAATGTGAGGCCTATTTACCATACTCTTGTATTCATACAACATTTGATGTATCCAACTCCATTCCCTCTTCCCCTCCCCCTTTTCCTCCCCTCTTTTCCTTTTCTCTGTTTCTTCTTAATATCCTTAGGATGTACCCAATTATTGGGTTCCTTGTAAAAGCCCCCCATATGTCATATATTAATTTTTTGTTATTGTGTACCCCCATATGGAGGACCATGGGGGCTCTCATACATTTCTACCTCTCAGGATGTATTTGGCGACTTTTGACAATAAATATTTCCTTACTTGTTTCTATACGTCTCCCTGTGATGTAGTACCTGTTGTTTTGATGAAAATGTTAATAAAAATACATTCAGCCTTAAAACTGATACACTCAGAATCTGGTGCAGTAGTGTATAGTAACCAGTAATCAGCTTCTAACTTCAGCTTGTTCAATTGAGTTTTGACAATAAAACCTGGAAGCTGATTGGTTACTATGCAGAACTGCATCAGATTCTGTGTGCATCAGCTTTAGTTAATCTCCCCCATTGAGTCTATGTATATTGCTGCACATAAATTGAAATGGATTTTACCAATATTTAGTTTAGTGTACCAGCTCCATCTTTGGACCTTCTCTCCGGCACTTCTCTTACTATTATTTTCAATGAACTGATAAATACTTTAAGTGTTTGTAGGTTTCTGTCTCTCTGATTTTTATTTTTGTTTTGTGTGTGTGTGTGTGCATTTGAATTTAGAACTTGAATCAAAACCCCCGGACCTTGCTGCCCAAATTTTATGGACTATATTGTCTTCAGTCTGGAGGCATAAATATTCGACTTGTTGTAATGAACAATGTACTGCCACGGTCCATGAAAATGCATTATAAATATGACCTCAAGGGTTCAACATATAAGCGAAGAGCATCTCGGAAAGAACGGGAGAAATCTTCCCCCACATACAAAGACCTGGATTTTATGCAAGATATGCCTGAAGGAATATATTTTGATCCTGAGACTTACAGTGCATTGATGAAAACACTACAGAGAGACTGTCGTGTGAGTAAAGTTCTGGCTTCCTTTGTTTGTTTATGGCTGTTTTCTGTAGTTTATCACACTACAGTCCAACAGTGTTTTGAGGAGACAATTTACAACACTTTTTTAGAAATTCATAAATTTATGACAGCTTCTAGTTCCTTAGTAAGAACTACAACAAATCATTATAATATACAGTATAAGTGCTTAAAAATATTTGGTTTGGTGAACGAACAGCAATATCTCCCTTATCTTTGTGACAGGTGAAATGTAAAAGAAAGGGAAGAGACAAATGTTTATTTTTTTGTAGGTCCTTAAAATATTATAAAACCCTCATGGTGAAATGCAATATATAGCAACATAATTCAGGGCTTACCATGTTTGCCCTGTGCTTTCTTTTTGCAGGCTGTCATTGATTTGCATTCTGCCTTGGAATTTTCCCTCTGCTCCAGTTTTGTTTTGGGGGTCACTCTGCAGCTTTGCAGGGTCAACGTTGAGCCACACACACGTGCGGTCCTCAGTGTCCTTGTGGGCACAGTTAAGCCTCTGATGCGTACATGTGCCTTGTTGTTTTTGCACTGAGGATAGTGGTGGTCATGTAACATTGCATGATATACCAGGGAGCGTGCACTTTATTCCAGGACATGGTTTGCATGTGCAGTTTACTCCTAGGGGAAGGGAATAAGCATTAAAGAAAATGTGGACAGGCCTGGGGGGGGGGGGTGCACATGTACCATGATCACGTGACTTCTGCGGTGTGTGCTACTTATACTTAATATGTTTCTCCCCACTTCTTGTTCAGGATGTTAAAGAGATACTATCACATTGCCCATGAAAGTGTATTTGTGCTTGGAAAGGCTATCCCCTAACCCCCTTTTATTTACTTTACCTTCCTTGAAGCCCCTCACTCCTCCACAGCTATAGGACGTCTGGGTATGGAAGAGCATATGACCTTGTCTCCTGGTTGCGGTGCCCAGGCCTTACAGCCAAGTACTGCCACTTGATCGAGGGAGTGATGTCACTGCTCCTCTAAGTTTCTGAAACAGCTAATCTAAGGCTAGCTGCAGATGAGCCATGAGTTGCAAGAGCACAGATAATGTAAGCAAATTTGTCAGGGGATACCATTTCCGGCAAATTTGAAAATAACAAAGAATGACATTCACAAAAATCACTAAAATCACATAGTAAAACATTACTGTACCAAATCATTTCACATACATTTTGTCCCTACTGCTTTGTCCTGTGCCCTGCCTGCATTTTTACTGTTCTTTCTACCTGGAAACTGAGAAATGTCCATGGCGTCCAAAAAGCGTCCCTTTAGGTCAAAAGCGGTTTTAGACCAGCTAGAGAACAGCGATAGTAAATTAGAACTACTTGCAGAATTGAGTGATGATTCGTAGGGAAATTCATCATCAGACATTGAAAACGATTTAGCGACTTTGCTCAGCGATGTGCGAACTTGGAGCTATATTTCAAATTTCATATTATATTATTATTATAATATTATTTTGTATAATTATTTATTAAATTATAATTTATGATTTCGTGTTTCAAGTTTTATTCTACCCGGGATGTTTACTAGACTCTTGTTCGGACAGATTTCAGTGAGTTATTCCTAAGAATTACAGGCCTACAATATAAAACGCCAAATTTACATGCAAAATAATGGTATTGCTTTCAGCACCAAAAATGTGAAATAATCATACCGCCAGGGAGGTTAAGGTGCTTCAGGAGGAGTTGTATATTCTCCCAGGTCTTCTTCTGGTTGGGTTTCGGGCTGACTTTTCTTGATAGGTTTGAGGAACATTGTAATGGGAAGTTGCTGTTGTTGTTTCTTCATGGTGGTGAGGACGGTTTTATATGTCTGAATGGCAGCATCAATGCCATTTGAGAGCCCAAACCATATAGGGATCCCATGCTTCAATCATCCCTTGCAACTCCGCTGTTTTCATTATCTAGGAAAGACGTTCCAATGTTAGGCCCTGCTCCTCCTCGTCTTGCTCTAGATCTGTCGCTTCCCTCTCCTCTTCACTAGCAGACTTAGTTAACTCCAACAAATCCTCATCTGTCAGGGGTTCAGAGTGGGCATTGCTGAGGTTGTTGTTGACCTCATCTTGAGTGATGTCTTCAAAACCTTCACAACCAAGTATCTTTGCCAGTCTCACAGCCTTGTCAGCAGCTTCGTGCTGAATTTATTCAGGTGAGAAGCCCTCAGGCCACAGCGTCTTCCAGCATGCTTTGAGGGTTTCCTTTTTCATCTACTTAAGAGCAGTTTGGATGACTGAAAGGCATGTTGCAATAGTAAAGTTACACCAGTAGCCCTTTAATGTAAAGTTCTCATCCGTGCCCATTTCATCCGCAAGGTGTTGGAGAGAATTGTGGGTATAAAAAGCCTTAAAGGCACGGATCACGCCTTGGTCCATAGGTTAGATGAGGGAGGTGGTGTTGGAATGGAGGTATTCAATCTGGACTCCCTCGTAATACAGATCCAAATGGTGGCCACCAGCATTATCCATAATGAATAACACTTTGAAGTCTATGCCTAAGTCATGGAGGTATTCCTTGGCTTGAGGGATGAAGCACTGGTGAAACCAGTTTGAAGCTAGGAGTTTGGTAATCCAGGCGTTAGGGTTGTGCATCCAGTAGACAGGCAGCAGGTTTTTATTTTTGTTTTTGAGGGCACTAGGGTTTGCTGACTTGTAGATGAGGCCTGGTTTCATCATGTAACCAGCAGCATTGCCACACATAATGAACGTCACTCTGTCCTTTTGTGACTTAAACCGTGCAGCTTTATCTTCGTCCTGCATTATGTGAGTTCTGGACGACATCTTCTTCCAGAACAAGCCAGTCTCATCCATGTTGAAAAGTTGTTCAGGCTTGTATCCCTTCTCCTCTATGATGTGCCTGAAGGCCTTGGGGTACTTCTGCGCATCCTCTTTGTTGGCAGATGCTGCTTCACCATGTAGAGAAATACTTTTAATATTGAATCGTCTCTGAATACGATCAAACCATCCCTTACTGGCTTGAAAATCTTCTGGTGCTGTTGATGGCCCTGGTTTGCGGTTCTTTTGCATTGTCTCCTGTAGAGAACCACTGGTACATTTTCCTCCTTTCTCGTGGATGATGTTACCATCCAAAGGGATGTTTTTCTTCCTGCAGTCAGGGATCCACATATCCACAATACCAAGACAGATTCCATCCTGACAATTTTCTTATTTCTTACAGTTGTTACCTTTTTGTCACTATCACAGAAACATACTGCTACAGTGCTCCTGTTCGCTGCCGCGTTTTTCTTTATGTAGCGTATGGTGCTTTCGTTGATGCCATAATGGCACGCTATTGCGGCATAACTTTTTTGTTCATGAAGCAAATCCAGTAGTTCGGCCTTCTCCTGAAGTGTTTTAAACATCTTCTGGCGCCTAGGTTCATTGGCAGAAGCCTTAGAAGGTGCAGACCATTTGGGTGGCAATCTGTGGTCTCTTGTTTTCACTCAGAAAAACACTCACGATAACTACCACATGGTAAGCGGGAAAAACCCGCGAATGACTGAGGCCGCAAATACTGAACCGCAAATTCGCGTTGTTATACTATGAATTGATAATGCTGAAACAGTGCAACTGTGCTAAAGTCACAATGACTGCTTAATTTACTTTTATCTTAGTTTAACATCCAACACCACCTTTGACAAAATATTAAAAATTCATTGGCCTAGCTTGTGTGAAAATGAATAAAGCACTCTCTGGTACAGTCGTATGCAGATCTATCACTCTCCAAACCAATGCCAGCTCTCTCCAAAGTTAAATGACTCGCAGCAACATCCAAGTCACTTTCTTTGAGTTTTGGCCTACTACTACTCCTGGGCAGTACAGCACACTTATGTCATAACATGAGCATTGCCCTGTCAAGCAGTGAAGTCCACCACTACTAGAGTAAAAGAGGAAAGGCCTGAGACTCATATGAGAAGATATGTATAATATGCTTATAAAAATGTGAGGGTTATTCAGAAAGGGAAGGACATGGACTGAAATAGGGCTTTATTAAAAGATGTTGCAGACAAATCTAGCAGGTGGCTTACAGTGCTTTTGGGGTAAGATTGCATCTGTTTGACGGACAATTGTGCTGTGCAACCTCACATTATTTCTCCAGTGTGTGTTGATGAGATTGCAGTGGATGAGTTAGAAAGTAAAAAATACATTTCTTTGCTCTCTCAATCAACGTTGACTTATTAATCATTTTGCTGCTAGCATTGGTAAATAGATAGAACATGATATCATATTTACTTGTTTTAAATCTTTTTTACATTTCTTCTATTACTTACTGATTTTCAGCAGGCCTAGGCAAATAGGCCCAGGCACAATTACCGACCACTTAATAGTAGGTACACCTGTTCAATTGCTTAGTAACACAAATTGCTATTCATGTAATCACATGACAGCAATTCAGTGAATTTAGGCATGTAGATGTGAAGATGACTTGCTGAATTTCAAACCGAGCATCGGAATGGGGAAGAAAGGGGATTTAAGTGACTTTGAAAGTGGCATGGCTGTAGGTGCCAGACGGGCTGGTCTGAGTATTTTAAAAACTGCTGATGTACTGTGATATTTACGCACAACCATCTCTAATGTTTACAGGGAATGGTCTGAAAAAGATAAAATATCCAGTGAGCAGTGGCAGTTGTGTGGACGAAAATGCCTTGATGTCAGTGGAGAATGGGCAGAATGGTTGCTGTGACGGATGGTAGATGGTAGGGTCAGAATTTGGCATAAACAACATGAAAGCATGAATCCATCCTGCCTTGTATCAACGGTTCAGGCTGGTGGTAATGGTGTGGGGGATATTTTCTTGGCACTATAAAGGTGTACCTAATAAGTGGCCAGTGACTGTAAGTCATACATCCCAGGAGTCTTCAGGAGGGGAGGAGGAGTTTTCTCAGCTAATAACACCCTCCTGCATGTATGCCTGAGCTAGTGGGCGGATAGATTCCAAGAAGTGAATGCTACGTGAATCATTTGCCTGTACCCAAGATGGTTATGGGAAGAAATGCTAGAGGGTGTTTTCTCAGCAAAATAAAGCATAGAGACTTGGGGGTCGAGTTCAGAATCTGGTGCAGCTCTGCATAGAAACCAATCAGCTTCCAGGTTTTTTTTGTCAACGTTTAACTGAACAAGCTGAATTTAGAAGCTGTATGGCTACCATGCACAACAGCACCAGATTTTGCAGTCTCCAGTTTAAATAAATCAACCCCGTGGATGGATGGTGAGTTTGCTTTGAATGTTGAAAATGAATATTGTTTTTTTTTTTGTGGTGCTCAGATGCAGTATAGTTCTGCTTTAATCATACATTATGGGACAGAGGAAGTATTTAGGTAGACAGACTTATACTGCTGCATTTAAGAGACTGGACGCTGAAAAATGAGTATGCACAGCCCAGCATAACCTCTCTCACTCCTAGCATGCCTCTGTTTTTCCTAGAAGAATAGATGTTTTCTCTCCTCTGAGAGAAGCAAATCTCATTTTATCCTTGGAGGGTGTACCCAGACCCTGCTGTGAAAGAAGAAACTGGCCTATAATGTGTCCTCTAAGCACTGGACTCTGTGTTAGGCACCTTTGGTATAATGTGCTGAGTTAGTCACAAAGTGCTTTACAGGATTAGGGCCATAGTGCACCATCTAGAAGAACCTTGTCCAAAAAAAAATCTTTAGTGTGCTGGTCTGGGTCCCTTAATGGGTTAATTTTCGGAGGTCTGACCATAGTCTGGCGGTTGGAGAAGGTGCCACAGTGCTTATCTATTTAATTTGGTGCCATTGGATGGGTTCACTACTTGTGTACCTCTAGTGAGTATGTACAGCCTCCTTCTGCCTATCTGTACTGTGCATGTTTGACGACGCATGTGGACCGGCTCACAAGGTCCCACCATCTGCTCAGCTAGTCCAGCACCCTAACCCCCTGGCATGTGATCAGGCTCCTTACTGCATTAGGTGACTAGCCACAGACAACAACAACCACTCCTGCTCTGGCAGTGTCTCGTGAGTTCCCCTTGTGGGAATCCCTCACAAGTAGACCTACTGTGGCAGACTGTATGCCCAAGAGGAGCAGACCTGTGGACCTTTCTAGATTACTATCAGCTGACAGCTCCCATGATTAAAAGGGAAGGGGGTTTGCAGTGAGCTTCCAATCGGCCCTGACACTGAAAGCCCAGACCACTGTCTCCTGCCTAATTCGCTGCCTCCCTCAAAGATCTCTTTGGCCCCCTCCTTCTTAACATGAGAGGCATTTTCTGCACTATCGGAAAAAATGTTAGCCTTGTTGGTTGTCTCAGAACACAGGAGCTACAAGAGGGCTCATATACCCTCTCCTCCAGAGTCCTTCTCTGGTTATGCTCTATCCGCAGCTACTTCTGCACCAGCTCTGGGTCACCAGCCTGGGTTCTCTGAAAAGTTCCATCCTGTTAAAATGTTCACCCTTCCAAATCCTTGTGCTCACTTACATGCCTTGCCCTGCAGCTTGCTGTTGCAACCATGTCTTCCTGCCAGACCTTAGCTCTTTGGTTCCTGGATATGCCTGCTGTAATGTGTTCATAGGTTAGTGGATATTATTCACCAAATAGCCAGATTGGGACACCTTTCAGTGCATTCTGAAGAACCATTTGGCTCAAATGTTGGTCTGTGGAGCTTCATTGCAAGAAAGAACTCTTGCATATGCCTTTTACATGGTAACCCCCTGTTTGGTGAATCCCTGTGCAATTTTTATCATGGAGGTCACTGTGGAGAAAATCTGCATCTGGGAGGCTATGAAAAGTCCTAAAAACCCAAGTCCTCTAAATCTGCAGGCAACTCCTTCTTGCAATAGGAGCATGCGCCCACTACAACAACATTTCAGACCTTCAGAACCAGACAGTTATAACCAGAGGCTACAAACTGGTATTTTGGTCTCACCCTCCACCCCTCTTCATATTGTCAAGCCTGCTAACATCCCCACAAAGACTGGCGTACCTTCACACTGCTCTGGCACAGCTCATCTCTCAAAGTGTTATAGCCATTGTCGAAAAAAAGGAGAGGTTTCAAGGTTTTTCTTTGCATTATTTACCGCCACTAAAGCAAAAGGGGGCATCCACTCTATACTGGATCTTAAGGTTTTTAACAACTTTATCTGGGTACAAAATTTTTACATAGACTCCATTAGATGGATCAATGCTCCCCTTTACTTGGGAGACCTTCTGGCCTGTGTGGACATCAAGGAAATCTACTTGCATGTCTCCTTCTTCCCAGAGCATCAATGCTACCTGTGTTTTTCTGTGGACATGCAACATTACTAATTTGTTGCTTTTTCCTTTGGCCTGTCCACCACACCTCTAATCTTTAAAAAAGGTGCTAGCCCCTGTTCTTGCTCTGCTTCACTTTCTGGGCATCCTCATAGTGGGATATCTGGATGACCTTCATGTGAGATAACAGTTGACTCAATTGGTGTCAGCTAACATCGAACAGATTTTGCAGCCCCTTCAGAGATTTGTATGGATCCTAAATCTCCAGAAGTCAACTCTAGACACATCTCATCTTAGATATGACCCTACGTAAAGATTATATAAAAGTAACTTTTTTAACTAAAATAAAAAAGAGGTTTATACTTACCTGCTCTGTGCAGTGGTATTCCACAGAGTGGTCCTTTACCTCCTCTTCTGGGGTCCCCTGCCAGCACTCTCCGCTCCTCCTTTTCTCAGAGTGCCTCCATAACAAACCCTGTGCTAAGGGGGCATTCGTGCAGGCGTACTCCAGAGGCAGGCTGTGTGCATCCTTAGATACACACAGCGTGGCTCGGCCACGGGTCCCTCCTTACAGGACTTAACTGACAGCAGCAGGAGCCAATGACTCCACTGCTCTCAGTGAAGCCTGTGAATCCAGAAAGGGAGGAAAGTGGGGCTGCCGGTGGGGCAGCACTGGTTCGAGAAAGGTGTCAGTTAAATGTTTAAGGGTGGGGAAGAAGAGCTATGGGAACATTCTTTTACCTTTATGCAGGGTATGCATTAAGGTAAGAAAATTTCCTTTATAACCACTTTAAGGTTTACCTTCCCCTGGACATATTGCAGACTGGCCACTCCCAAGTTCAGACGCCATAGTACGGGAGACAACCAACCCTCTGCTCATTCATTCATGTGGCCTTCATACTGAAAAGTTTGGAGACCCCTGCACTATGGCATGACTGTCTCACTGCACATCTCCCTTAATAATACAATCCATAACATGAAGCTGGCCATAGATGTGTAGTTTATGAGAAAAAAAACAGATTCCTCCATCCACACAAACAAGGTGGATTGAGGAAAACCCCTTCTTCTCCCTCACTGGGCCATTGTGTTCTGACAACGGGACCCGTCACACACCTGAAATTCTGCCATTCTCTTCTGAATATATGTATGAAATGCCTACTAACCTACTGCTTTTTTTTTGGCATACGGCAATTTCAAAAGTTGTAAATAGGCACCAAAGCTGTGATGACGTGACATCTTATTTAAAACTTGATTGTATTTTGCTGACAGTGTTCCTGTGGTCACATTGACAGCCATGGATTTGCTGAAAAATTTGTGGCTCCTCTCTTTAGAGTGCATTCTTCATGTGGTTTCGAGGATCTTGAACTCAAGAGGAACCAGGAAGCTCATCCAACAACGACTCAACCTTTGCTGTGTGTGGTTAATACAATAGACAAAAACTGCATCAAAGGTCAATGGAATGAAATTGTTTTCATGATTAGGAGTCATTTTGCAGTGATTGGAGTAAAGAATATGCAAAGAATAAATTGCGACTCATTAGGTCTGTGAGCCCAGCAACATGCGTGCCAAGTTTTATTGTCTCCAATAAAAATACTTTCAATTGTTTGGTAAAATGCCTTTGGCACAGACATAGCAACTGTCGCGTGGATGTGTCCTAGTGGTGATCTCATAGCCAGCTGTGTACACTGTGAAGATAACAACCTATCAGTCAGTCTGGGCTTTGTTGACAGGCAGAGCATCCATCTTTTACCAGCCCCCATGTGATGTTTATTTACAACAGCCTGGTTTTTGTACAGAAGGCTGCAATGTCCTTGCTGAAGTAAAATACATTTCTTGTCTGACAAATGACTCATTGCTGTGCTTGCTGTTCTATATAATAATTATAAATTACATTTCATAAGAGGGTCTAGATTTAACTTTGTAGATGATTTTGTTCTATAAATTGTTCTCTTTATGATAGCTACAAGCTACCATTTATAATATGCATTATATATGCATGTGCAATCAGAACTGTACATGTTATAGTTCATGGCATTCACATTGAGAGGTATAGGTATAAAGCAGTGAATCTGCCATTGACCAAACCTTTACTACAGATGGTTCTTCCAGGTGCGTGTGCATTAACTGACAGTGAATGGTTTGTCGCCAGTGAAATTTTGGTGGGAATCACAATCACTGCTTTGTAAAGATTCGTGTTTCTGTGCGCGTTCCCGGAATGCAGGAAAAAGTGCACTTCGTGCTTGTGGTGCCATAAATTGTTAATGGAATCCCAAACATGACTAGGAAACATGCAAGAAGTGAATAATGCGTGCAATTCAAGAAGCTCACTGCTCAAAAAGTTGTGGGAGCTTCTTTCGGTGCTTTTGTCAAACATAGAACTTAAATGGGCAGCCCTATGCTGCTACTTGAAAAAATTGGCCTTAGAGTAGAAGAATTGCTATTAGAAGGGACAACATCTAAAACAGTTTGATGCGTAGCCTCCCTGGCGGTATTCCTGAGTGTAGCTCAGGATAAAGTTTCAGTACCACAAGCGTTAACCCCGAGCTACACTCGGGCTTACCATGCGGTGCTGCTCTCCGGATCTGTTCTTCTCTTACCTTGTCCTGTGCTCCCGCCATGTCTCTCCTGCAGTGTCCCCTGTAATGTCCTCCATCTGTCATCTGGGTTCCTTCTCCTGTGAGCGTCGGGACGTATGGGGACAGAATGGTGGGAAATTTGAAAATGACAAAAAGTGACATTCACTAAATTCACTAACATAACATAGTAAAACATTACTGTATCAAACCATTTCACATACATTTTGTCCCTACTGCTTTGTCCTGTGCCCTGCCTGATTTTTACTGTTCTTTCTGCCTGGAAACTGAGAAATGTCCATGGCGTCCAAAAAACGTCCATTTAGGTCAAAAGCGGTTTTAGACCAGCTAGAGAACAGTGATAGTGCACAGGTGGCAACCTATCACGGTACCACGCTTGAATTCACTGAGCTACTGAGAGCGAGCCATTCTTTCACAAATGTTTGTAGAAGCAGTCTGCATGCCTAGGTGCTTGATTTTTTACACCTGTGGCCATGGAGGTGACTGGAACACCTGAATCCAATGATTTGGAGGAGTGTCCCAAGACTTTTGGCAATTTAGTGTATACCTGAGCTTGAACTTGATCCAGCAATGTGCACAAGAGCAGCAGCTCTCCCAGGTCTGGCTCCTGCTGCTGTCAATCACAGCCAGTGAGGATGGGGGGGCAGGGCTGAACCACATTGTGTGTGTGTCTTATGGACACACTGAGTGGGGCTCAGGAACGACCATGCAAGCAGCTTGCAATGGGGGGGATTATCCAGGAGTTCCAGCTGGGGCCTCGAGACGAAGAGGATCGGGGCTACTCTGTGCAAAATAATTGCACAGAGTAGATAAGCATGATGTTTTTGTTATTTCTTTTTTTAATTGTACCTTTACAATCAGTTTACTTTTCCAAGTCTTGTTTAGGTATTCATAGTAAATTCTGAAGTTCAGGCAGATACAAAAGACACATACCTGCAGTTTTGTTTTTGTTATAAGCATTGTACACTTTCAGAAGTTTTTGCCGGTTTAACTAGATATTAGTGTAATTGTGTTCCCTGTTGTCGTCTGTCTTACCTCGTAAAGATGGGCTCACATGCATGTAGTATGTAGTGTCAAGGCTGATTGATCCCCCTATCTCCATGGTTTGCTAGAGCTAACCTGGTCTGTTCACCAAGGGACAAGCAACTTCTTGTTCCTGGTCACATAGCATCCAGTGCATGCCTTGCCATTTCCTCCGATCACAAATATGGGAGCACTAATGTGATGAAGCAGTGAGCTCTCTGTTAATTGCTCTGCCCTTGTTAGGTAAAATTACTAGCTTTCACCTGCAGAGCACTAGACTGAGAGACCCAGGGATTGTGGGATATGTAGTTTCTTCACAGGAAGTGGCAGTTATTAGACTACAGACAGAGGTCATGCACTAATCTGTGCAGTGCCATGCTACATGCCTCATGTTTGAACACAAACCGAGATGTCTTATACCAGTAGCTACTTATCTGAAACAAAGATTCTTGTTGAATTGAGTTAAGGTTTTACCTAAAATTATGCAATTGCTTCTATATATTTGAGAAGGCATATAAAAGTATGTAAACACATGTATTTCTATAACTGCTTCTGAATTACTCACATGGTTTGATTCTGAAACTAGAATACACATTTTGTCTTTCATCGTGCAATTTAGTTTCCCATATTGTGTTTTTCAGATACATCAGAAGAGGTTTTACAGTGTGTACAATGCATTTTGTAGACTTCTGTAATCACATGCACTCATCACACAGTATTAGGTCCAAACTCATCTAAAAAAAAGCACACTACAGTGCACTGAAAAATGTTATCAGAGTTTTCTTATGTGTGTACATAACAGCTTTTTTACACATCATTTAATGCATTTTGCAGTGTACATCAACACAGATATGATGTGCATGTACTACTGTTACAATCTCTTAGTACTTCATTTTCACCAAGTGTGTGGACATATGTTTTGCTACATTTTCCAGTTCAGGCAATGGACTGGGAAGAAATTCCTACAAGCTGATGTTTTCTTATCTTGATCTGTATTTTCCTGCATTTTTAAGTCAGTTGAATTGGATTCTTCACAGTTTATGCAAAATACACACAAATGTGTATGTAAATTTAAAAAAGTAAGTTTCTGGTGGAGGGTAGGCCAGAGCTGCAGAAACAGAATTGAAGATGCTTTGAAGCTCCCTTATCTAGCTTATAGTTACCTTGCCTGCCATACATGAAAAAAACTGCATCCTATGTATAATGCTGGAATCTGCTGTCTCCAGACCTAGGGTCAGTGAACCATTCCAGTCCATCCCATAATCTCTGCAGTCTTAGCCACTGAAGGACGTTTACCATGCATGGTGACATACCATAAGGTGGGCCTTAAGGGCTTGATTATTTTTAAGTGGAACTGTTGAATAACAGGCAAGCATTAACCTCCCTGGAGGTATTCCCGAGTGTAGCTCGCGGTAAAGTTTCATCACCACAAGCGGTAACCCCGGGCTACACTCGGGAATACCTTGCAGCGTTGCTTCGGGATCTCTTCTGCACTTACCTTGTCCTGCGCTCCCGCGATGTCCCTCCTGCAGTGTCCCCGGCAATGTCCTCCAGCCAATGCCGGCATCTGTCTTTCGGGTTCCGTTGCCTGCGACGTCGGGACGTACGGGGACGGAACGGCGGGAAATTTGAAAACGTGAAAAAGTAACATTCACTAAATACACTAAATTCACATAGTATAACATTACTGTATCAAACCATTTCACATACATTTTGTGCCGAGTGCTTTGTCCTGTGCCCTGCCTGCATTTTTACTGTTCTTTCTGCCTGGAAACTGAGAAATGTCCATGGCGTCCAAAAAGCTTCCCTTTTGGTCAAAAGCGGTTTTAGACCAGCTAGAGAACAGTGATAGTAAATTAGAACTACTTGCAGAATTGAGTGATAATGATTTGTGGGGAAATTCGTCATCAGATACTAAAAACGATTTTGCGACTAAGATCAGTGATGTGCGAACTTGGCGCTATGTTTCAAATTTCAGTGTTTTTTGTTTGATTATATTATTGAATTAAATTTATTATTATATTAATTTTTATGATTATTTATTAAATTACAATTTATGATTTCGTGTTTGAAATTTTAACCACCATAGTACAATGACGGGCGCAAGGTGGTTCTCTTGTTCTGGGATGACGTCATATGACGTCCTCCCATTCTAACTGCGCATGCGTGGCTCCAGGAGCGCGCAGCGCGGCAATCGGCGGTGCTCTGTGTCCCTCGGACACAGCGGATCACTGATCAATGGAAAGAGCCGAAGATGTTGGCTCAGTCATGTGATCAGCTGTGTCCAATCACAGCTAATCACATGTAAACAGGGAAATGCCGGTTATTGGCAGTCCTCTCCTCACGAGCTGTCGCGCTGACAGCTCGAGAGGAGAGCCCGTAATCGGCATCCCTCAGAGATGACATGTGCACTGATCATCAGGGCACTGATGATCAGTATGCTCTGATGATCTGTGTAGCCCCAGCAGTGCCACCTGTCAGTGTCCATCAGAGCCAGCTGTCAGTGCTCATCCATGCCACCTGCCAGTGCCCATCAGTGCCACATTTCAGTGCCTACCAGTGCACATCAATGCCACATATCAGTGCCCATCTGAGCTGCCTTTCAGTGTCAGCCATCAGTGCCAGTCAGTGCCAACTATCAATGCCAGTCAGTGTCACCTATCAGTGCTGCCAAACAGTACCACCTATCAGTGCCAGTCAGTGCCGCCTGTCAGTGCTGCCTATCAGTGCCAGTCAGTGCCGCCTATCAGTGCCTCCTATCAGTGCCATATATGAGTGCTGCCTTTCAGTGCCCATCAGTGATGCCTGTCAATGCCTATCAGTGCCACCTACCAGTGCCTCCTCATCAGTGCCACCTGTCAATGTCCATCAGTGCAGCCTATCAGTGCCCATCACTACAGCCTCATTAGCACATGTCAGTGAAGGAGAAAAATCACTTATTTACAAAATTTTATAACAAAAACTTTTTTTATAAAAAAATTTCAGTGGTTTTTGGTTTGTTTAAGAAAAAAATAAAAAACCCAGAGGTGATTAAATATCACCAAAATAAAGCTCTATCTGTCACAAAAAAATTATAAAAATGTCATATGGGTACAGTGTTGCATGACCGCGCAATTGTCATTCAAAGTGTGACAGTGCTGGAAATTGGCCTGGGCAGGAAGGGGGTATAAGTGCCCTGTAGGCAAGTGGTTAACATACCCGGGATGTTTACTAGACTCTTGTTCGGACAGATTTCAGTGAGTTATACCTAAAAATCATAGGCCTACAATAAAAAAAATACATATTTCCATGCAAAAAAATGTACCGCTTTGAGCACAGAAATACTGACATAATCAGACCACTAGGGAGGCTACAGTGCATCTCTGGTCAAAGTGTTTTTTTGCATCTGTGTGCACTGGGGCTCAGAGGTAAATTCATCTCACTTTTGGAGATTTCCTTTACCTTGCTGTTGCATATCTGAGACAGGAAGTAAAGAGAAATTTCCTCAGTGGTACACAGCAAAAAATAGATTAGTGGATATTTTATATATATATATATATATATATATATACATACACATACACATAAATACATACACACCTAAAATAGTGTGCAATACTATACATAACCCACCATTCCTCTCTTATATCTCCAGCATGTTCAGCATCAGGTGAAGTCCACACTCTGAACTTCTCCTTACGGCAATGAACTTTATTTAACTACAAAATCATGAATAATCCATCCTTGATGCATTTCACTCACAAAGTGAATTTTCAAATAAATGCTTTGTTGGAATGCATCAGAAGGAGATGTCCACAATCCCGTAGCTGAATAAAGTTTATTGCAGTGAGAAGAAATTTGGAGTGTGACGTCACTTTTGTCTTGTATATGCTATAGTATACAACATTATATAATGTTCAACCTTTTAGATGTTGGTAATAAATTGCATTTTTTTCCATTTGGCGAGCTGTTATATATAAAAGCTGTATATTGTGCTTCTCAAATTGTGAATTATTCCTTTAATGGAAGATTCTAATTCAGATACCCATTATCGGGACAGGGAGGAAGGAAAATCCTGTCATTGGGCACACAGACAGTGAAAAGACCTAAAAACATGAAAAGAGGATATTTATTTATATAGCACTGTCAGTTTAAACAGAGCTTTACATATATTGTACATTCACATTCACATCAGCCCCTGCCCTCAAGGAGCTTACAAAGTAAGATCCCCACCTCACATTCATACATACATATACTAGGGCCATTTAACCTAGCAGCATGCCTTTGGAGTGTGGGAGGAAACTCATGCAGGCACGGGTAGAACATGCAAACTGCAGGTAGGTAGTGATGTGGTAGAGCGCCAAACTGACGATTCTAGTGCTGCTAGGTGGAAGTGCTAACCACTTAGCCACTGTGTTGCCTATGGTCTATGCTCATAAGTGGGCATAGACCAGAAGACTGTCAAAGGGATTAGAAGCAAGCATGATGTAGGTTGCTTGCTTGAGAAAAGACAGGATTATTCTTCTTCTGAATAATAGTTAGAAGATGTAGAGGTAGTGAGTGCTCTAAACCATTAAGATAGGAAACATCTATAATCCTATAGAAGAGAATAAAAAAAAAAAAGTATTCTGTCACAGTAAGACAATAGTGATAAAAACATATACTGTATATCAGGGCTTGAAATTTCCACTAGCCTGCTCGCCAATGGCGAGTGGGAATTATGGTGGGGGCGATTGTGTCCCCCAGGGCTGTCTTGCTGAGCAGGCTCGGACCTCAGGCCGGATCTGTCATTGGCACTGGGAGCCGTCAGACTGCTCAATAGCTGAGCGCAGTGAAAGCAAAGCAAGGAGTGTGTGCTCTGCTCTCTGCCTCCCCCTAGAGTGCAGTACCTGGATTTGTGAGTGAACAATGAAGTACTGCAACTTTTTATGTGTCTGTGTATCTGTACATGTGTCTGCGTGTATGTACATGTATGTGTGTGTGTACATGTGCCTGTGTGTGTGTACGTGTGTGTGTGTGTATGTACGTACACGTGTCTGTGTGTACATGTGTCTGTATGTACATGTGTCTGTGCGTGTGTATTTCTGTGTATGTACATGTATCTGTGTGTATATATGTGTCTGTATGTGCTTGTGTGTACATGTGTCTCTGTGCGTGTGTGTACATGCTTCTGTGTGTGTATGTACATGTCTGTGTGTGTGTGTACATGTGTCTCTGTTTGTGTGTTTGTTGGTGGTGAGTAACTCTAAGGCCTGGTTAGTAGCTCAGGACTTGAAATTTTAAGCCCTGCTGTATATTGTAGCATACTTACGGAGCTACTGTAGAAGTAACGCTGATCTACTGGTACAAAAACCTTCATTTACATAATGTACTGGTTATTCCTCAATAGCCATAAACAACACAAATCCAGATATCACCTTGTATGTGACATCATCACTGTGCTGTATATAGTCTGTGCAGAGAACAGAGCTGTGGGAGGGACCCAGCAGGCTTCTCCCACCACAGGCTACCTACAGAACACTATAGAAAGGGTGGATACAAGATCAGACACCCAGGACAAGGAGAGAGATCAGCAATGAGTGGTCTTTATTACAGGAAGCTTCTGCATAGAAGCTAAGTTTTACTTTTGATTACTGCATAGATCTGGAAGAAATATACAAAGACTTCAAGTAAGAATACACTTGCCTCTTGAATTTAGACAATACTTGCTTATCTCAGAGTTCAGCCTTAATCAATGCAAAAGGGGTGTGGCTTTGAGTGTAGGAAGAGTGGATTGTGAAAGGTGTAAAACTCTAGTAACTCTGTCCCTTTAGGCTCCTGAGAGCTTTATGTGGCCCTGATCTGGTTTAAAGAAGCCTTAAAGTGGTTTTAAAGCCTTAGAAGGTTTTTTACTTAATGCAGAGAATGTATTAAGGTATAAAACCTTATGTCCAAAATCCCCCTTCTCCCAGCCCCCCTCCTTATACTTACCTCTCTACTTACCAGCTCTCTCCTCTCTCTCCCTCCTCACAGGGCAGATTGATAGCAATGGGAGCCTTTGGTTGCTGTCAATCAAATCCTATGATGAGGGGGTGGGGCACAGTGTCTTTGTCAATGGATGCAGGAAGCGGGGGTTGGGAGGAGGAAGTCTGCACGAACACCTCCCTAAGCAAGCGGCATGCTCAGGGAGGGGGGTACTCAGCCAGGAGCATCAGCAAGGGACCCCAGAAGAGGAGGATTGCACACAACAGGTAAATATAACATGTTTGCTATTTATAAAACAATTAAAGGTTTAGTACCACCTTAAAACACCCACAAGTTAATGTATGCGAAAATGCATGCACTTGGTGTTAATGTATGGTTACAGTGCTGTGTAAACTAACCACTCCATAAAACTGTTTTTTTAAACTCTTTAACTGCTGACAAAAGCATGGAGATTTACACCAATCAGCCTTAACTTTATGATCACCCACCTAATATTGAGTAGGCCCCCTTTTGCCACCAAAACAGCCCTGACCCATCAAGGCATCGACTCCACTAGACCTCTGAAGGTACGATGTGGTATCTGGCACCAAGCCTTCAATAGCAGACTTTTAAACTTTTGATGACTTGCCCTCTTCCCATAGTGTATCCTGGTGTCATCTACATGATGTAAAAGAGAATATAATTCTTCAGATCAGGCCACCTTCCATTGTGTGGTCCAGTTCTATTACTCACATATCCATTACGAGGCTTTTGTCTGTGGACAAGGGTCAGCGTGGGCATCCTGACCAGTCTGCAACTACGTAACCCCATAAGTAACAATATGATAGAAAGGTGTCAGAACACACAGTTTATCAGAACCAACATGGACTTTTTGCAGCAATTTGATCTACAGTAGCTTTCATATTGGATTGGACTGAACCGTCTAACCTTTGCTCCCCAGGTGCATCGATGAGCCTTGGCCGTCCATGAACCTGTCACTAGTTTGCTGGTTTTCCCTTACTGGACCACTTTTGGTAGGTCCTGACCACTGCAGAAAAGGAACATCATGGCAGTGGTCATAATGTTATGGCTGATCAGTGTACATTCAGATGTTACTGTTATTACCTGTGGGACAATTTAATCCTTTTATTCTTAACTGAATCTCCTTTCAGCAACAGTAATCCAAGCTAACAGGTTTTTCCAGGATTGTAATGTATAATGATTGGCATGCTGGAAAGTGGGACATTAAATCCAATAAAGACAATTTAAATTGTGCTTTATCAGTTCAGATCAAACTAGACAGTGGGTGGTTCATATAGACCAAAGCACCAAAGCAGCTTTCAGGGATATTTCATTTCCTTTCAGTGCAGTCACATCTGATTGTTCACATTCGCCCTCACACCGCATACTAACCCAGACATGGTCAGATTGAGTTTTGAATTTAATCTATTCCTGGTGGGCACATGTGGTTTCTTTATTGCTTTTATAGGCCAATATATATTCTGCCAGTGTAGTACAATACCTGACCCTGCAGAGTATTTCTGTTCCATTGTGACAGTAGAGAAGCATACTAATAGCACTGCTGTCACCTGTTTTGGGTTTCTAGAAGCAGCTGCGGCCTCTGCAAGAAATTAGGGAGAGCGCAAGACCTAGTGTACAATATGGATAGAATCAGTTATGGGCATCTTAAAGTGGAACTCCATCCAGAGTGTTTTATTTTGTTTTCATTACAGTGGCAAGGTTTTTTTTTTTGCTGTCTTTACCTTCTGGAAATTAATTCCTCTACTTTTCCTTCCCCAGTGACAGTGGTCACTCCATCATTTATCGATGCGAGTAAAAAAAAGTCCCGTTAGCCACACATCAAATGTGTGGCAAATGGGACTTTTCTTTCCTAGCATCGACATTTATGGAGCAGGGATGAGCTCCATCCTCGCTTCCACTCCCATCGGTGAGCCCTAAACTGCACCTGTAGTTTTGTATTGGTTCACTACAACAATTACTTAGGAAAATATTTTCAGTGGGCACTTAATATGCACTCAATCAACAACTGCTGATTACATATAAGTTATCATTTGGGGTTCCAAGCCTGACTTAATAAAGTAAAAAGTTAGATGAATTGCAGAAACATGAAGCTGCATTCCCTTCCAAAATCCAACTGGTGTGAGGTTGGATGGTTTATGTTCACTTCAGTGGACTCACACCCTCACTTCATATTTTAGTAAATCAAGTTCTCAGGTTCTTGAATCAAATGCCCTTCATGTTCTTGCTCCTTGTCTACCGTTACAGTGCAGACACAGACAAGCTAAATGTAAACAGAACCTTATTTACATAGACAAAGGTCTCAGAACAACTCGGAAAGGAGAGACAGTTATTTGTACATATACTTCTATATCACAACACTTAAACCTATAATATCCCAGAAAAGTGATCTACCTTCACCCTTGAAGGCCAGCTTAACAATATATATGTGACTTTTCTATGAGCAGATACATCAAATTAATAATTAATTAATTTATATATAATTTTTATAATTTTTGGTTTTATTTCATTTAATTTGATGTATCTGCTCATAGAAAAGTCACATATAGTTATTTGTACAGTTCCTTGGACCCTGGATGGATCAAAAGAGTTAGGAGCCACTGACATCATTTGCGGATGCTCTGGAAAGCATTGGTCGGTGTAGTCCAAACTCAAAGACAAGGCAATTTGTCTTGTTTCCTATCATGTCATTTCAGCCATTGCTTTGTTGTGGTGTGCGCCGAAAAAAAAAGTACTGCATGTAGAACTTTTTTTGCAGTGCAGCAGGTTGCGCCAGAAACCACAGCATTCCAACACTGCTGTGTGAATAAAACTTAAAGGGATAGTAAAGGCCTTTTAATGATTTATACCTAGAGGTAAGCATATAATAAAGCTTACCTGTAGGTACAGTAAATATCTCCCAAATGTGCCCCGTTTAGGAGATATTTACTTTAGCAGCCAATGCACACTGCGCTCTCAATGGATGGCTCGCCATCCATTGAGAGAGCCATGCTGCCGCCCTGACTCCCGCGCGCATGCTCAAGAGAGACGTCAAACGGCCTCATCCCGTGAACACGGAAGGAAGGTGGAAGCCCTGTGACAGCGCACTGCTGGAGGGCTTTATTTTCAGGTAAATTTTTCATAATGTGCTCGTATGCGATACATACTAGCATATTATACTCTTAACTTGCAGGGAGAACATTCCAATAACGTTCTTACAAAAAAGAAAAACAGTAGCAAACAGTGTCATGCTTTAAAATTGCAGATACACTTGGAGCTTAAAAAAGTGCATGAGCTTCTTTGCCGTATTTGTCGCATGTTGGACAGTTATGGAGCTCCATTTAGAAAATAAATATGTAGATGTTGAATTTTATCTTTGCATGAGCCTAGGTTCACACATCTGCGGTTCAGAATTGCTCCATTTTGTACTGCGATGCTGCTGGTGCAAATCACATGCAGTTCTCCTTATGCGAGTCCCGCTGAGTTTGATTGCAATGCAAATTTGAATTGCACTGCTAAAACTCACACATAGCCTTTTGCAAAAATGCACTGCAGATGTACCACATATATGTGAACACCCTACATAGGAATCCATTCTTTTTTTGTGGTCATGAGAATCCGCTTACTAAAAATGCATCCAAAAATAAACATACACTATATTGCCAAAAGTATTGGGACGCCCCTCCAAATCATTGGATTCAGGTGTTATCAGTGAATTCAAGCGTGGTACCGTGATAGGTTGCCACCTGTGCAATAAGCCCATATGTGAAATTTCCTTGCTACTAAATATTCCACGGTCAACTGTTAGTGGTATTATAACAAAATGAAAGCAACTGGAAACAACAGCAACTCAGCCATGTAAAATCACAGAGCGGGGTCAGCGCATGCTCAAGCGCGCAGTGTGCAGAAATCGGCAAATGTCTGCAGAGTCAATAGCTAGAGACGTTCAAACTTTGTGTGGCCTTCAGATTAGCACAACAACAGTGCATAGAGAGCTTCATGGAATGGGTTTCCATGGGTGAGCAGCTGCATCCAAGCCTTACATCACCAAGTACAATGCAAAGTGTCGGATGCAGTGGTGTAAAGCATGCCAACACTGAACTCTAGAGCAGTGGAGACGTGTTCTCTGGAGTGACGAATCATGCTTCTCTGTCTGGCAATCTGATGGACGTGTCTGGGTGTGGGGAGGATTATGGTGTGGGGTTGTTTTTTAGTGGTTGGGCTTGGCCCCTTAGTTCCAATGAAGGGAACTCTTAAGGTGTCAGCATACCAAGACATTTTTGATAATTTTATCCTCCCAACTTTGTGGGAACAGTTTGGAGATAGCCCCTTCCTGTTTTAACCAGTTCAAAAAGCAAGGTCCATAAAGACATGGATGAGCGAGTTTGGGGTTGACGCACTTGACTGGCCTACAACCCGATAGAACCCGTTTGGGATGATTTAGAATGGAAACTGTGAGCCAGGCCTTCTCGTCCGACATCAGTGCCTGACCTCACAAATGCGCCTCTGGAAGAATGGTCAAACATTCCCATAGATATACATCTAAACCTTGTGGACAGCCTTCCCAGAAGAGTTGAAGCTTTTATAGCTGCAAAGGGTGGGCCAATTCAATATTGAACCCTGTGGACTAAGACTGGGATGCCATTAATGTTCATGTGCGTGTAAAGGCAGGCATCCCAATACTTTTGGCAATAAAGTCTATGTGAACCAGGGCTAAAGTTGTGCTGCTTGATGTATCAAAAATATTGGCACAGAGCTCATTTCGAGATACTAGCCTACTTTGATATACAGACTTTTTATATTTTCCACCCAAATGAAAATGAGGTGGAAATACAGCACGATCCTTATTTGAATAACAAACATCCATATCAGGAACTCATTCTGAATTTTCATTCTTTAAAATGCCAGCGCTACAGAAACATGCCTAAGACTAGAAGGTAACTGAAATAACATTCAAAAGCAAATGATTTTCAGCATGAGAGCACTGTCCTCTAGCGTAAGATTTGATTTGGTTGGGTGGACAAGATTTGATCCCTTGTTGACCAGCGCCTTATTTACAGTATATTCATTCCATCTGAAGCAGTTGGCAGCAAAAAGTTTTATGTATGCTCAGAAATATTTCACGAGTAGTTAAGGCTGTACACTGTTGAGTTAACAGTTGGTCAAGCAGTGACTTAGCCACACCTGTGTTTATACAAGAGATCAGTAGACATGGCATGCACACATGAAGATGTTTAGTGTGACACACACCCAACCACACTGTGTGGACTCATATTGGAACTTAACTCTGGACACAAAAATGCCCACTTACATTTATTCCTCAATAGTCATAAAGGATATAAATCCACTTGCTGTACACTAAAGGCCTTTGCAAACCCGGTTTTTACCTTGTGAAAGTAGCAGTGACACTATGTTGCACATACATTTTGTAGAGAGCACAGCTGTTGGAGGGACCCAGCAGGTCCACTCACTACCTGCTTCCTGTAGAAAACTACAGGAGGGGGCGGAGACAAGACCAATCACCCTGCACAAGGAGAGAGAGCAGCAGTGACTGGTCTTTATTACAGGAGACTTCTGCATAGAGGCAAACTTTCATGCTTGATTACTGCACAGATCTGGAAGAAATATACAAAGTGCACCAAATAGGAATACAGTACATGTCTCTTGTCTTTAGACAATATTTGCTTATTCTGAATTTAAAGGCAAAGTATAGTTTCTGTCAGCACACGCTTTGGGGGAGATTTACTAAGACCGGTGCACTCAGAATCTGGTGCATGGTAGCCAATCATTTTCTAGCTTCAGATTGTTCAGTTAAGCTTTGCAATAAACCCTGGAAGCTGATTGGTTTCTATGCAGAGTTACACCAGATTGTGCACTCAGTTTTAGTAAATAGCCCCCTTTGTGTTCTTATTGCAATGTTTATTATAAAACAGAACACCAGGTAAACAGCTATACACACATTTAAATTACATACATACTGTATATTTCCTACTAAATGAGTTGTATTTCTATACAAGAAACTGTTTGAATTACACACCTCTGCTACATAAACAGCTAGACGGGGCACATTTGTTTCTTGGTTCATCATTGTGTCACGTCTTTAGCTCCAGACTACTCATAGGAAAATGAATTGCCATCATTATCTGCGCCAGGGAGTAGATCCTAGAAACAGTTAGGGCCCATTCACATCTTATGCCCAACGCATAGACAAGGCAACGTGCACGGGCACGAAACGCGTAAGTCAGGTGCCCTGACCCTGTGACGCCACTCCGCACGGCCCATGTGGTCGGCCAGCGGCCATTCTGGCTATTTTGTTACCACCATTCACCTACATGTGAGTGTACATTCTACTCTGTCATCACCCCTATTTGTTTAAATAAACTACTACACTATTGGAATCTTCTCTGTTTGGCTCGTTTATTACGAGCCCCCCCAAGGCAAACCCTGGTGACTTCTGCATTGCCTGTGTGCCTGGTTCCCCCTGCTGGTGAGAGAGTGTATTCCTGGTGCCTGGAGACCCTGATGGTGTGCTACCTGCCTAGCTGACGCTTGCCAGATGACCCCCATTGTTTCCATTTCCCAGATGCTGATGACCAGAAGTTGGTCTTGATTCACTCAAATGCGCATTAATTTGCGCTTTCTAGTTAGTGCAATCCATATGCACTTTATGATGTCAAGTTGGGACTTTTTTTCACGTCATTATTTGCAACGCTATTAAGCGTTTGTTTACATATATTGTCATTGATGCTGTTTGGATTTTAATTTACTGTGATCCATTTTTATATTGTATGGGACTCATTACCTACGTTTTATTTCTATGTGATTTTATTATCTTTCATGATCAGCGCTGCATGTTTATTTATTCCAATGTGCCCTGTTGTTTCAGTTCACACCAATGAGCTATGCTGGTGTGCACCAAAATAATGTAGGACAGGATTAATTTTTATGAAGCCTGTTGTGATAAACTACACTGCAACGCACAGCATTGTGTAAAGTTGAATACATTTATAATAGATGAAGTTAAAAAGGGTAACAACGCATGTGCTCATACTGGTGTCAATGGGTACTTCGGAAGTAGAACGCTAAAGTAGGAGCTAACAAAGCAATCTTACTGACTAGCAGAGGTGTGTCCATTACAATAATTATTAAAACTCCTTTGGCAGGTTAAACAGTAATCATAGATGTATTTGAACTACAGTATATAAGTAGTTGTTGCCTAGGGTAAAAAATTGTGATTTTTCTTACAGGTTTGCTAATATATGTTTATGTTATCTTATTAAATGTTGATTTTAGTTGAACTAGCAAGCTTAACGGAAAAAAATTATTGATTCCCCCATCCACACATTTGGATGGGGGAATCCTTCTGCTGTGCCTTTGTATTCTAAAAGCAGGGGGCCTTCCACATCTTCAGAATACACTGATCAGTGCTGCCAGCTATAGCCGGCAGCACTGATGGAGTAGAAATTTTCCAACAGACTGGTTGTCAATCGGTAGTCGAGATGTATAGACTGCGCTTTACTGACCCTGCCCATAATACAAGTCTGTGGGTTTGGTTTACTACAGAAGAAGCATGGAATGTAAACTTGGCTGTGAATACTGTAAAGATGCATTTGCAATAATCGTTCAGTGCAAACAAAAATCTTGCTTCCTTTTTTTTGGAATTGGTGGCCTTCTAATTCCTAACAATCAAAAAAGGCCTAAAACTAAATTGGAGGCAGATATAAAATACCCCTTTCAACTTAGTTCTCATTAGTTCTTATTTCTTTTCAGTATTTATGGGGTATGAGGATTCCTTATAACAGTAGAAATCTACTGCAATATTAAATATCTGTAATGTTAGGCGTCATTCATGTTGGCATACCTAAATGTTCATCAGTGTGAAGGGCCGTGTGCGCAAGCACAGGATGCGCAGGTGTTTCGTGCATTCACGTGCAGTCCCATTCATGCCTATTGGGTTGCAGCGCCTGCACATACACAGCCGCTGCTCTTGATTTGACATGCATGTGGTGTGTGTCCCCGAACTCACACTGTTTGCATTTGGGGACACGTGCCACTTGTACCTGCTTGGATGACAGATTGGAAGAAGCGACTGTATTTGTGCAGCTGTTTCATCACGATAGAAATGAATGGGACTGCTTGCATGCGGATGCACAGAACACCTCTGTATCTTGTGCAGGTAAAAACTGCCCTGCACATGAATATATGCTTAAGTATGCCTGTGTAGGCAAGGCCTTAGATTCAGTAGCATGTCCTCCTTTCTAATGACCAGATATGACCTAATCTGTTAATGATGTGATGGTTCAGTCCTTCAGCGGGTTTTAGACTGGGAGATAAAGCCCAAAACTGTGAGCCAGTCAGGCTGTACTGCATTGTACAATGCTGTCATCTAACATTGGTATCCTATTTGTAGAATGAGACTGTAGAGCATCCTTTTTCAACCTTTTTTACATGGAGGAACCCTTGAAATATTTTTTTGGCTTCAGGGAACCCCTGCTATTAATTATTATATTTACAGCTCACAGTACATTAGTGTGATGGTCAGTGGAAAGAATGCTCCTTACAGTTGTGATCACTGGGAAGAATTCCCCCTTTACAAATAGATAAAAAGAGCATTGTTGTCAGTAGGAACTTATATGAAAGGTCGAAATTGCTTATTGCCTGAGGAACCCCTAGCAACCTCTGGAGGAACCCTAGGGTTCCACAGAACCCTGGTTGAGAAACCCTGCTGAAGGGTGATAGAGTTGTATGGTGATGCATCTTCATTGTTCAGTCAGCAGTCTGGGACTGGGTTGGTGACCAAGCTGTAAAGCTTCAATAAGGCCTGGTTCACACCTATCCAAAAATGCAGCAGCTGAGCACACATAGAAGTGAACGTGTCCCATAGGAAACCATGTTAAATGGACTGTAGTGAGTTTCTGCAAAAAGCACTAAAAACACGTAGGTGTGAGCCAGGCCTAAAGGACAGACAAGGGAGGTCACTTACCTGTGTTGTTTTATAGAGGTGTTAGGATCACAAGACTTACCACACAGTATTGCAAATGCTTTGAATTTCATATGTGTATTTCAACTGTGTATAACTGTATGTCTTCAGTTTAGGGAGATTTTAATCTCATGCTTGTTGCTGACGGCATTACCTCATATTGGCCAGTGTGTTATGGATAAAGTGATTGCCAACAAGAGTTGCTTAGGAGCATGAAATTAGAATAGCTCCCGGTGCTGTTTAGTTTTAACCTTACGTACATTCTTCATAAAAGCCTAAAATGGATACATACTCAAATGTTAACATAGATCCATGTTAATAGTTTAGCTCGATAAACAATAATAGAAGGGATGAAAAGCTTGCTTTTTATACAGTGGCTCCCTTTATTGCTGACCACATATGTGAAGGTAGAGGTATTTGTTTAAACAATCTCCTTTCTAAGGATACACTGTCACCATGGCCATTTAAGGCAAAATGATTGTGTCTGTGAATTTCCCTCCCTCCGGCGACACATTGGGGTTGATTTACTAAAGTTGGAGAGTGCAAAATCTGGGGCAGCTCTGCATAGAAACCAATCAGCTTCCAGGTTTTATTGATAAAGCCTAATTGAACAAGCTGAGGTTAGAAGTTGATTGGTTACCACATCCAGCTGCACCAGATTCCGATTCTCACCAGTTTTGGTAAATCTCCCCCATTGATACTCTCCTCTCCTGCAACCCCCTGCTACTCTTTCCCCTACCTGAGCCAGTTCAACTTACTCAATGTGTCTAGTTATGGGGAGACATATGATCTCCTCCAGTTTGAAAATGCTCATTTCTAGCTGGGAATCACTAGGTCCTAGCATAGTCACTTGATGGATGATGTGACACCACTGCTCCCTCTATACTCCAACACCAGCTAACACCTTGAATGAGTAAACTGACTATGTCTAAGAAGAAAACCAGTCAGTTCCTCTGATCCTCTTCTTTAGTAAAGATCCTATAGCCAAGCAGCTAGGTTTTCACACAGGTGAGCATCATTGAATGGTAGGTATTTCATCCATGCTATCACTTTTTTACTTGTTCATCCCAGCAAGACTGTTAATATAGGTTTATGTTAACAATTGAGTACAAGTTCACTTTAAAGTAGATTTCCATACCAAATGTATTTGCCACTTGATTGAGTTCAAAACGGTCTTCTGTCATTTTGTTTTGGTTTTTTTTACTAAAAATCTAGAGAACACTAGCTCAGAAGAAGCTCCTGGAAAATGTTGAGATACAAAAAATACAGAGGCAAATCTTGAAGACCTAAGGCTGGCCATACACTATATTTAATATATAATTTTCTGCCCAATTTCCTTTAGATTTACCTTCAACTATGTAGTGCAAGAGCCTGCCTAATTGGATACAATTGAAAGTGTTAGGTTTGACCTCATATTATATGGTTTTTGGTAAATCTAAACCAAAAATCTCAAGAAAATTATATAATGTATGACCAGCCTAAGTCTGTCCATGGAAAACAATATGCAAATATGCAGTTACTATGCTGGTCTGTTGACTGCAGTGCACCATGTGGTCATTGCGTGCAAGAGCAACTACTGTAGTTACTCAGCCTTCTTTGTAGCATATTCTTTTTCCAGCATTACACACAGAACATGTTTATGATGTTTTGGCACAAATAGTATATTACATGTTTTTCTTGGTGTGTATCTACCAATGTAACAACTTTATTTGCAATGTATGCCCTGCTATTTATAAAGCAACCTTTGACTAGTTGTGATTAGCTAAGGCTAAGACACCTCCTAATTTGACTGATTTATTCTATGTGTATAATATAAATATGTATGCCTGTGTTGGACAGGTACTAGAAAGTTTCAAAATCATGGACTACAGTTTACTACTTGGCATTCATGTACTTGACCATGCATCCAAAGAATCCAAGGAAGGAGAGACATCTCAGTATTCCATAGACAACAAGCGGCCGTCAGTGCAAAAAGTTCTGTATTCCACGGCACTGGAGTCTATACAAGGACCAGGAAAAGCTGTTGACACTGTTATTAGCGAAGACACGTAAGTCATATATGAAATTATTTAAAATTTTGAAAACTTTATTTTAAGCAACATTACTTCTTACCAAAAAGCATGTTTGACAATATATGATATAATTTTGCAATACTTGAAACTCTTAACTGCAATTTATGAATAGCAAAGTATCAAAAGCTTGTTCAACACCATGGCATAAGTGTGTAGTATGAATAGCTTCTTTACTGATCCAAGTTTCTGGGAAAAGAAAATATTGCCTTATTCAGTAATATGCCTTGCAACAAGGAAAAGGTAATATTATTAATTCAGTAGTGCTAGTTAAAAGAAGACTAGTAGATACCATAAACATAGGCTACCTTTAAGTGATAACTACTGCATACTTTGCTGCTGGGGGAACATTGTGTATATTATACTCATAAACTACTTTATGTGCACATATCTGTAGTTATATTAGACTAATTTTGTTTATAATGTGCCTGCTTTCACATTATATTAAATTGTACCTTTTATTGCCCATGTTCTTGAGACACATGGAGGTTTATTTACTAAAACGAGAGAGTGAAAAATCTGGTGTGACTCTGCAAAGACACCAATCATCTTCCAAGTTTTATTGCCAAAGCGTAATTGAACTAGCTGAAGTTAGATAATAGATTTTTTGGGTAATAGATTTTTTTTTAAACTGTCCTATTTATTGAAGAAATTTTCAGAAAAAGGAAAGAGAAAACCACAATATATGTCAAGTGAAAAAGATTTCAGTTAGGCAACGCTTCCTAGAAAGAGAGAAAGAGAGCATACTCCAAAGTGTCTTTCAATACTCAACTGGAGGACTGGTACACAGTAGGGTATAAAAGTTGGGCAACACCACACAAAGACATATTATAACACAGAAAGAGATATGTGTACAGAGACAAGTGACTTAATGGAAAATGGTGAATTGAATTGAAGGCATGGTTGGGGTGCGTACAGCACAGCAAGCAGCTAAGTACTAAATCGGCAATCGAAATTACACTATATTGCCAAAAGTATTAGGACACCCCTCCAAATCATTGGATTCAGGTGTTCCAATTACCTCCATGGCCACAGGTGTATAAAATCAAGCACCTAGGCATGCAGACTGCTTCTACAAACATTTGAAAGCATAGGTCGCTGTCAGGAGCTCAGTTAATTTAAGAATAGTATCATGATAGGTTGCCACGTGAGCAAAAAGTCCATCCATCAAATTTCCTTACTACTAAATATTCCATGGTCAACTGTTAGTGGTATTATAACAAAGTGAAAGCAACTGGGAACAACAGCAACTCAGCCACGAAGTGTTAGGCAACGTAAAATGACAGAATGGGGTCAGAGCATGCTGAAGCGCACAGTGCGCAGAAGTCACCAACTGTCTGCAGAGTCAATATCTAAAGACCTCCAAAGTTCGTGTGGCCTTTAGATTAGCACAACAACAGTGTGTAGAGAGCTTCATGGAATGGGTTTCCATGGATGAGCAGCTACATCCAAGTCTTACATTGCCAAGTGCAATGAAAAGCGTCGGATGCAGTGGTGTAAAGCACACCACCACTGGACTCTAGAGTAGTGGAGACGTGTTCTCTGGAGTGACGAATCATGCTTCTCTGTCTGGCAAATCCAATGGACATGTCTGGGTTTGGCGGTTGCCAGGAGAATGGTACTTGCCTGTCTGTATTGTGCCAAGTGTAAATTTTGGTGGAGGAGGGATTATGGTGTGGGGCTGTTTTTCAAGGGTTGGGCTTGGCCCCTTAGTTCCAGTGAAGGGAACTCTTAAGGCATCAGTATACGAAGACATTGTGGACAATTTCATGCTCCCAATTTTGTGGAGGAACTTGACTCGCCTGCACAGTCCTGATCTCAACCCAATAGAACACCTTTGGGATGAATTAGAGTGGAGACTGCGAGCCAGGCCTTCTCGTCCAACATCAGTGTCTGACCTCACAAATGCGCTTCTGGAAGAAAGGTCAAACCTTCCCATAGACACACTCCTAAACCTTGTGGACAGCCTTCCCAGAAGGGTTGAAGCTGTTATAGCTGCAAAGGGTAGACCAAGTCAATATTGAACCCTACGGACTAAGACTGGGGTGCCATTATAGTTCATGTGCGTGTAAAGGGAGGTGTCCCAATACTTTTGTACTTTTGGCAATATAGTGTATATTAGGTGATTACCAGGAATTAAAGTGCATGTAGAAAAGAAGGAAGCAGAAGGAGGAGAGGAAGAAAGAATAAAAGAGAGAAAATGAATGAAAATTTTCAATGTTCTCTATGGCCTGTTGAGATCTGCGGGTTCACCACCCAATCTCAGAACAGAAAAAGATGCTTATGGTGATTGCTAGGAATAGTCAGGGAAGGTACTCCATGGTATGCCACAAATCCCAACCCCTATTATATTTGTCGAATGAGTCATTTAGGACAGCTCTTAAATATTCCATCAAAAAGGGAGGCTCATGTTGTTTCCACTTAAGGGCAACTAGACACCAAGCCGCTGTAAGGATGTGTGACAGCATTCATTTGAACATTTTGAAAAAATCAGGAGGGGTAAACCCAAGAATTAGGTTTTAGGTGTAAATGGGATCCAGGAGCCAAATATTTGATGACTAAGGGCATGGATACTTTGCCAGTAAGGTTTGATAAATGGGCAAGACCAATAGATATGTTTGATATATTCCAAGACTATTCTTACATCTCCAGCATCTGTTATCTCTGGAAGGATATATGGAGTGTAGCTTATCTAGAATGTAATAACAATTAAAAAGTATCTTATATTGATTTTCTTTGTATAAAGTGCAGATTGAGCTCTTAGCTGCCTGAGTCCAAATTGTTTGCCAGCTTTTAAAAGGTAGCTCTTTTCTTAGAATTTGTTCCCATTTCTGCATATAGAGGTGTTTTGGAGGGGGATGGGAGGGCAAAGAAACCAGCACTTTATATAATTGAGATATTAGCCCTTGCTTGATGGGCCATTCAAGTAAATTTTCTCAAATCAGTTTGGAAAATTGAAGGGAGGTAGTCAAAGATTGGGCATAATGACGAATTTGCAAGTGTCCGTAGAAAGCTTGTTTAGGAGGATCATAAACACTTTGGAGATCCTGGAAGGATTGCAAAATCCTAGTTCTGAGTCCACCAGGTTGTGTATTACTTTACGGGAGGCAAACAGTGACCTTATTAATTGTATTAATTAATTTTATAGCCCTGTGGTTTAGAATTGCTGCCCTGGAGTTAGGTGTTTCCCCTATCTAGTCAGAGTAGACAGCATCTAAAAAGAATCACCAAGCAAACTTTTCAGTGCTGGATCTAAGCAGAGGCTGCAGAGATGAGCATCATCTGTTACCCAAAATGAAATATTATTTTAACTGGATGTCTTTTTAAGTGTATTAATATATTTTTAGTATACTGCAATAAACACCAGTTTTATAAATGTCAATATATTTTTGTATGATTTACATATAACAGCATGCTGGGTTAATGTTATTTAAAATTTTATAGGATGGGTGGCATTCCTGCGAAAAACCACAGAGGTGAACGGGTACTTCTTTTCATGGGCATCATTGACATTCTGCAGTCTTATAGGTAAGTATAAGAAATTTAAATGGACAATTTCACACCCTCAACTTCATTGACATGACAGTCCTCTTTATGTAATTCTTTTATGTTCTGGTACTCTTCCCCAGCATTTTACAACATCTTAGTCAAAGAATGGATGCAATCTAAAAAATTAATGCTGATTGTTTTTTTAATCTTATTATTCTGTTTCCAGGTTAATAAAGAAATTAGAACATTCGTGGAAAGCATTAGTTTATGATGGGGTAAGTTTTATCAGTTTGTACAGATGTTTTTCTGTAAACAATCGTTATCCACAAACTTTTAGGGCCAGTTCACACTTCATGCGTTTCAGTTTGCTTTTTTTCTGCATCCAAAACGCACAGAAAGTAGGTTATATGGTTGTCAATGTCATAGTTCACATTAGTGTGCTCACAATTCCAGTCCATTCTGGATGCAGAAAAAAAAGTAGAACATGCTGCATTTTTCCTGCACAGAACTGTGCTGGAACGCGTTCCAGCACAGTTCTGTGCAGGAAAAATGCAGCATGTTCTACTTTTTTTAAAACACATCAAAAACTCACATGTCCCTATTTATATTGAATAAAAAGAGATGGGAAAAATTGAACTGGAACACATCAAAAACGCGTCACAACACATCAAAAATGCAGCAGACCATGCCAAAAACACAAATGCAGGAACGCATCTGGACTGCATTTCTATAGTGTGAACTGGCCCTTAGTCGTACAGTGTATGTGTAAAATTGTATTGAACAGTCGTTTATTGAGTTTCCATGACTGTGATTAATTTATGTAACATTGTTTTGATAGTTTGGGGTTTAAGTGATATCCTTTATTGGCTACCTTAAGCTATTAATAATCAAGCTTTTTTAGATGGCTTAGAACTCTTTGTGAAGCGTTATAGAATTTTCAGTAAAATGCTGTACTAATGTTGGAACAGACTTTGTCACAGAGCTCAATGCATGTTTGACATTAAAGTGGTGGAGTGGGGAGAATGAGGGTGTTATACCTTATGTCAGTGTTTCTCAACTTTTTTAAGTCAAGTCACCCTGTAAAATTACTTTCAGTCTCAAGGTACCCCAGTCTAAATTCTCGTTCACACGTGAAATTGGGGGATGAAAAACCAAGCAGTTGAGCTGCATTTTTCCACCCCTAACTGCTCCCCCTTTAGCTGCAGAGGCTGCAGCCAGAGTTGTACACATGCAATGACCACAGCAGTTCAACGAGCATGCCTGCCAGCTTACCATGATCCATTCAGGTAAATGGGACACTGCGTGCATTGAGGAAACAATAGATCATCCAAAATCAATTTTCCTTGATTACCACTGTATTTCAGAGAGATAAGGCCAGTGCCAGAGGTTGCCTGAGCATGGCATAAACATGCACACTAAGCTTGTGTGATTATGAATCTTTAAAACATGATCACTTTATAGAATGTATTATTTTGTAGTTTTGTGGATAGTACTCTCTGTGTTACGTCGACAGTGGCTTATTTTTATTTATATAGCTTTCAAAGACATAGGTTAACATTGTGCATGTTTCATTACCTTCTTCCCTCATCATCACACAACCCCAACTTTTGCCTGTGTTTCCTTTAGTGTAAATAGCTGCCTGCCTTTTCCTTTTATGTACTCACATGAGTAATAACCTTCATTAAATCGAACTCTGCAAGGTGAGACGTCATCTTGCCAATAATGCTTTCGGCAGTAAAGTCTGTTTAGATTACTTTGTTTTCAGTAACTCCTTAAAGAGGGACCTTGGCTTTATTTTTAGAAAGTCAATGTTATTAATCAACTGGAATCACTCAGTTCCAAAATGAAAAAGGACCGGGTTTGCTAATTACTGTTAAAGTGCTTCTAAAGGAAAGACTTAAAAAAAAAATAATTAACATGTTATACTTACCTGCTCTGAGCAATGGTTTTATGCAGAGCAGCCCTGATCCTCTTCTTTTTGGATCCTCTTCCAGTGGCCCTGGGTCTTTCCCCCTGCTGAATGCCCCCCAATAGCAAGCCTCTTGCTATGGGGGCACTTGAGCAGGCTTGCTACCGAGCCACTCTCTGTGTGTAAATTTCACATTAGCCTTAAAGTGGTTCTAAACACAGAAGGTTTTTTACCTTAATGCACTCTTAGCATTAAGGTAAAAAAAACCCTTCTGTATGCATCTCCTCCCAGCCCCCTGATATTACCTGAGACCAATATCAAACCAGTGCTGTGCATGAGAGCAGCAGCTCTCTGCTCTTTCAGTCCTTACTGGACAGAGAGGCAGCAGCAGGAACCATTGGCTTCTGCTGCGGTCTATTATAGTCTGTGAGAAGAAAGCAAGGTCGCTCTGCATTCTGTGTGTCAATGGACACAGAGAGTGCTGCTCAGGATTGAACATGCATAAATGCCCCCATAGCAAGCAGCTTGCTAAGGGGCATTCAGCAGGGGGAAGGAACCAGAAGTGCTGGCGGGAGACCTGAGAAGAGGAGGAACTGGGCTGCTCTGTGCAAAACCACTGCACATAGAAGGTAAGTTTTCCATGTTTGTTTGGTTTTTTTTTAATTCTTGAATTCACGACTTAAACATTTTACTTCTATTCAGATGTACAAGTTTGTTTTTAACATGTGAATATATTTCTGTATCTATCTCTATCTCTATCTCTATCTCTCTCTGTTCCTATTAACACTATATTTAGCCATATCCAATAGTTTCTTCCCTAAGTCACAACAGGGCATGTGACGTTGTGCTTTTTTTCCTTGCTTGACAGAATCATTTTTTTTACCGTTAGTCTGTACACTGGATTTATTTTCTAAGACTCTCCCGAGGGAGCCAAGGGAAAATCTTGTATAACAAGATTTGCTATCACAAGAATTTCATTGGGGGAAAAGCGTTCTCATGGGCTTATCAAAGGAATTTGCATTAGCTGGATTTACTGTTTTATAACATAGATGCCTGTTCCTTTCTTTCTAGGACACAGTGTCAGTCCACAGGCCAAGTTTCTATGCAGGCAGGTTTCTGAAGTTTATGAATTCCAAGGTCTTCAAAAAGGTCCAAGGTATGGCACATCAACATCATCACTTTTCTAGAAGATAATACTAGAAAATTGCGAGGGTTACATAATTTCATAAAAACTAGAACCCTCCTTAGATGTATTAACAGAGGTGGATCATTACTGTAGTCATGCATGTGATAATATATGCTCCCATAACATTACTAAATTAGTCTGCACTTGAACATTTCACACCACTAGAATAGCAAACCTTAATCACCAGTTACTGATATAGGTACAGAAAGCACTGTACCAACACCAAGTCCTTTTCCAGTGACTTTTATTCTTCCCAATAAAGCCTGCACGCTGTGGAAGAAAATTGATTTGCTACAGATATATCTATATCACACATGATCAGGAAGAAAGATTGCTCCACCTAAACAGTTTTTGTTTTCATCAATATATATAAATGTATATATTATTTACCTGTGCACAATAGTAGTTTTTTTTTTGTTTTTTTTTAATTTTCTGAATTGATTGTATTAAAACAGATGACTTTATATTTTTCAAAGTAATATTTGGCAGGTATGCCAGACTGTATGAGCTGAGACTCATTTACATGAGCAGCACTTACCTGGACACTGTCAAACAAAAAAGCTACTTGCCAGCCAAGTATAACCCCTCCTACTGCTGCTGTTTTATTCTAGTGTCCTTCAAGGGTGGAAGTATTTTCTCTATTAAGCCTATTACTTGCCTTTTTGTTTTCTTTATTTTGTTTCAATCAAGATATCATCTGCTTGCTGCTGAGCTGGACTATATTTGCAGCTGAATGGATCAGCTAATCCTTTGTGCTGTCTTGGAAGCCTTTCAGACCCCTCTTGGGACCTGCCTGGAATGTGTGCTGTAGGCAATGACATCTGGCAGTGGCACTTCCTAGACCTTCGGGTACTTTGTTGGTTAGCCACAGAGCAATTTCTGGTTCCAGATGTATAGCACAGCCTCTAATGTGACCCAGCCTCTGTGGACTCTAAATGAGAAAATCATTTTAGCTGGGGAATAGGGGCTACTGTATTGCTGGTAACAATGAATGCCAATTTTCATTTGCTAAAGGTTTTCTAAAAACTGAGCTTTCCCTACCTTGGATCCAGCAATATTCCACCTTAAGGTGATTGTAAATGCTCGCTTTTTTAATTAAAATAACAAACATGTTATACTTACCTACTCTGTACAATGGTTTGCACAGAGCAGCCACGATCCTCTTCTTCTCAGGTTCACTTGCTATGGAGTCAGTTGTGCCTGGTTGCTGCCGAGCCAGCTCTGTGTATCCATTGCCCCGCTCACTCCTCACTGGCTGTGATTGACAGCAGCAGGAACCAATGGATCCCACTGCTGTCTCCCTGAGCCAATGAGCAGAGAGAGAGCCTCTGCTCTCGTAGACAACACTGGATCGAGATAGGGCTCAGGTAAGTATAAAGGGGGCTGTGGAGTGGGGAGCAGCACACTGAAGACTTTTTATCTTAATGCAGGGAATTATTTAACGTAAAAAGCATTCTGCCTTTAGGACCACTTTAATAAAATACTGAGGTCTTGAGAGACAGGGGACTCTCAGTGATTCTCACACTTCTAAAAGTTAGGAAATCTACCTCTTGTATGGGCTAACATTGTACATAGAAAGCTTATTTTGCATTGTATGGGTAAAGAAAGTTGCACCCCAGCAAATACTCTGCGTGAATCCCGACCATTTTACAAGCAGGCTAGAGTTGCAGCAACCATAACCAATTCCAGGCTCAGGGTGGCTGGATTCCATGTTTGCACCCTCCCAACCATATTTTTAGTATATAGTTTCTGCAGCTGAATGTTTTTTAACCATAGCAAAAGTGTACTTCCAATGTTGTATAGCTGTTGGGAGGAAAGAAGCAGCATCTCCAAGTTTTTAAGTCTTTTGTAGCAATGTAGGGGCAGAAATGGGAGCACACAATGGTGAGCAGCAAATGTCAGACAATGCTGACCAGCCCCAAACTCCTACATCATTTAAATAGTGCAGACAACAATCAACCTATAAATATACACAAATCACTGTAACACAGTGATGAACAAACAATGCCAAAAGTTAATCCTCAGTAAAAAAAAAAAAAAGTCCAAACACCCTAAAAAAAAGTAAAATATAAAAAATCCTGCAATCGACTTTCTGTGTCACTCTGTACTACGTGGGTCCCTTCATCTTTGAAAAGTCCACTCATCAGATTGCATGACCTCCAAATTATAGGCAGGTCTTTTCAAGCATGTGTAAATAATCCCCCTAGGACATCTCATCCAATTCAGAAAAAAAGCGTTCCCAGATTCCTTAATGTATTGCCATTAAACGTCCAATTTAGCAATGTTATAACTCAGAATAGAAACAAAAGACTTCTCTGTTATTAATACCCAGAATTTATACTTAAAAGGACAAACTATCTTTGCGTGAGTACTCCATCCACACTAACTCAAAGCAACATGTGTGGGTATAAGAACCCCAATTCTGTCAGTACAGCAAATACCTACCTCCTCAATCAGCAGAATGCCAGCTGTCAGTGTGCAGCATTGTTATGTAGTTAAAGCGCACCCCACTAGTTTCATTTACTACTTCTATAGGAGCATGTCTGTTTCTTCTGTTTTGTTTTGAGTGGCAAACTGATATGTCTGTATGAATCTAGTTGCAAAGCATCAGCTTATTGACACATATTTACACTAATTTTGCAGCTTTAAAGTCTTCACCTTCCAAACGACGGTGCAATTCAATCCCGGCTTTGAAGTCTTCATCGCAGGAGATACTATCTCCCAGCAATCAAGAATGGTCAGAAGAGAAAAACATAAAATTAGCAGAGGGTCAGAGCTTCACCAGTCTGGATGAAGAAGGTAAGAAACACTGAAACATGCAAGTCAGTGAAATCTAAAGCAAATAAACGTTTGCAGTGTGTTCATTATGCTAACATCTATGTAAACCTGGCCATAGACATGAGATGGAACTCAAACATAGAAAGTGTGCAGACATTATAAACACTAACCTCACTTTGAGGACATTATATTGATCTAGTACTAAAATCCAAAGAGACAATATACAATGCTCAAAAAAATTAAAGGAACACTTTTTATTTAGAGTATAGCATCAAGTCAATTAAGCTCCTGTGATATTGATCTGGTCAATTAAGTAGCAGAGGGGGTTGTTAATCAGTTTCAGCTGCTTTGGTGTTAATGAAATTAACTACAGGTGCACTAGATGGGCAACAATGATCGACCCCCCAAAACAGGAATGGTTTTACAGGTAGAGGCCAATGACATTTTTTTCCCTATTCATCTTTTCTGACTGTTTTTCACTAGTTTTGCATTTTGGCTAGAGTCACTGTCACTAATGGTGGCGATACTTGGACCCTACAGAGGTTGAACAGGCAGTCCAACTCCTTCAGGATGGCACATCAATGCATGCCATTGCCAGAAGGTTTGCTGTGTCTCCCAGCGCAGGCTCAAGAGCATGGAGAAGATTCCACGAGACAGGCAGTTACTCTAGGAGAGCTGGACAGGGCCGTAGAAGGTCCTTAACCCATCAGCAGGACCAATAGCCTCTCCTTTGTGCCAGGAGGAACAGGATGAGCACTGCCAGAGCCCTACAAAATGACCTCCAGCAGGCCACTGGTGTGAATGTCTCTGACCAAACAATCAGAAACAGTCTTCATGAGGCTGGACTGAGGGCCCGATGTCCTCTAGTGGGCCCTGTGCTCACTGCCCGGCACCCTAGAGCTCGATTGGCATTTGCCATTGAACACCCGAATTGGCAGGTCCGCCACTGGTTCCCTGGGCTTTTGACAGATGAGAGCAGGTTCACCCTGTGCACATGTAACAGACGTGAAAGGGTCTGGAGAAGCTGTGGAGAACGTTATGCTGCCTGTAACATCGTTCAGCATCACTGTTTTGGGGGTGGGTCAGTGATGGTCTGGGGAGGCATATCCATGGAGGAATGCACAGACCTCTACAGGCTAGACAATGGCACCCTGACTACCATTAGGTATCGGGATGAAATCCTTGGACCCATTGTCAGACGCTATGCTGTTGTTGGGTCCTGGGTTCCTCCTGGTGCATGACAATGCCCGGCCTCATGTGGCAAGAGTATGCAGGCAGTTCCTGGAGGATGAAGGAATTGATACCATTGACTGGCCCCCACACTCGCCTGACCTAAATCCAATAGAACACCTCTGGGATATCATGTTTCAGTCCATCCAACGCCGCCAGGTTGCACCTCAGACTGTCCAGAAGCTCAGTGATGCCCTGGTCCAGACCTGGGAGGAAATACCCCAGGACACCATCTGTCGTCTCATTGAGAGCATGCCCCGACGTTGTCAGGCATGCATACAAGCACGTGGGGGCCATACAAACTACTGAGTACCATTTTGAGTTGCTGCAATGAAATTTCAGCAAAATGAACTTTCCTGCTGCATAATGTTTTTACTTTGATTCTTGGAGTGTCCTTGAATTCAGTCCTCTGTAGGTTGATAATTTTCATTTCCATCAAACGATGGGGCATCTTTACGTTCCTAACACATTATCCAGTCCATATCAGTAGAGATATCCAGCCTAATATTGAGATATGATGTGTTTTCAAAGTGTTCCTTTAATTTTTTTGGGCAATGTATTATTTATATACTGTATATATTCCCCAGAGTATAAGAGCACAAGGTGTTGCATGTAATCCATAGACATATCAGTAGTTCATCCAATACAACCAAAAGCTGCTGGATTGAGTGCCGTACTTCATATTCCAAGGTTACCTTTACAGTGAGAAATGAATTGCGTTTATCAGACTGCACCTTTCGACAGTATTTATTGCAGTACAAGAATGGAAACCGAAGCAAAATATGCCTGTGACAATATGATTAAGCTGAATCACTGTTTGTCTGTACACATTGCTGTACATAAGGAAGTAACTGCAGGCAAAACAATGGACTTTACTCAGTCTCAGGCAGTGGACTGCCTATGACCGCAGCAGTTTTACCAGCATTTATTGCCTACATAAATTGTGGGTAGCTGTTTTGTTTATCATCCTCTGTATTTCACCTTTTTAAAGGTTTTCCCCACCACATGATACCTAAAAAAAAAAAAACATTACCTAAATATTATTCTGGATTTCTGCAAATTCTGACACTTCTTCGGGAGCAGAATATTGAAGTGTTTGTTTGATGGCCAGTGGCGCATGACCTGGAAGACTCCTGCACTCTTAAAGTGGTTGTAAAGACTTAAGGTTGTTTACCATCATGCATTTTATGCATAAAGGTAAAAAACCTGTGTGCAGCAGCACCCCCCTCCCCCCCCAGTACTTTCCTTAGTCCCCTCTCAATCCAGAGATGTTCCCTGGAGCCTCGGCTCTCCAGGGTCTCTCCTTCCTCATTGTCTGAGACAGCAGCTGGAGCCATTGGCAGCCAGTGAGCCAATGAAGAGAGAGCATGGGCGGGAACTAGCTCAATCTGTGTGTGAATGAACACACAGAACATCAGCTCAGGAGTGAGCATGTACCGGTGCCCCCATAGAATGCGGTTTGCTATGGGAGCCCCGAGCAGGGGGGATGGGCCAAAAGCACCCGCGGAGAACCTAAGAAGAGGAGGATCAGGGCTGCTCTGTGCAAAACATGACATAATATGACATGTTTATTTTAAAAAGAATAAGTCCAGGTCTTTAAAATCACTTTAAGTCCATCCTGCTATTGATATACCAGCCTGGTGTTTCTCCATTCCTATTCTTAAGGAAAAAACTAATGCTTGTGGATCAGCTGAAATTCATGAAAGCCTGATTTCTGAAAATCGGCCTGATCAGTCACACTTAGGCGTATGAATGTTTTTTGAATCACATGTACTGTAATCATGACTTCAAACGTATGTTTGTGTTCTCATACCTTTTTGTTCTCTGCAGCATTAAATTCAAGGCATCGACCTGACCTTGTGCCAAGCACCCCTTCCTTGTTTGAAGCTGCTTCCTTAGCAACAACTATATCCTCTTCCTCGTTATTTGCTGATGATCAGTATCACCATGAAGATACGATTCGCTATTCCAGCAGGTATACAAACATGCTTGATATCCTGTAAGCCAAAACTTTCTATTTTGAAGCATCATAGGCAGTAATGTGAGAGCACCTCATGTTTATAATAATTGTGTACATGACGAGTGAAAGAAACAACCTTAATTATACTGTATATGAAATCTGACAAACAACCTGGTGCTGTGTAAATCTGAAACAATGCTACAGAGTTTATTTCGGTAGAAACTTGATATTAGGTTGGTGAGGTTTCCTTTACTTTACATCAATAAGGCACCTTCCCAGAAACTGTTAACTTATTTCAGTAAACACTTCTATTTTCATATACAAGGAAATGTTTTTCACAGGACCATAATCACTTTACTGGATAAAGAAAGAATTGCCTTGTATCGCCCTTGTGTTGCCATAAATGAGACCTGTAACTAAAAAAATTACACCTCCCATGAATCAATAGGGAACATAGTATCAATACATTATATTAATAATAATATACATATTTCTTTAATTAAGTGAATAAAACATGCCCCTGAGCTTCTTTGTGGGTATTCCACATCATTAGAAACTGCAGATAATATATTGTTTTCAGTCAGACAGAGCCTGCGTGGAAGACTTGCAGTAAGATGATCACCAAGACACAACTAGACAATGAGCCTGTGTTTGAAATAAGCATAATGGCCACCCCCACATACATACACAATTACAGATCACACAAAGATGTGAGGTTTTGTTTTTTGTTTTTATGAGCACTCTAGTAGGATTACTTACATAAATATGATCACTTCCACATGTCTAAATAATAAAGGGAATTGGCAGTGTGTTTTTAGATTTTTTTTAATCCAATCACATTCAGCAACACGTATTGAATGATCACAAAAGGTTACACTCTCCAGACCACTCTGCTAGCAGAGGCAGCATCATTAAAGGGAACCCAAAGTTAGCAACTGTATCCTTTTGTGAGACATGCCATATGTGAATTGTGCAACACATTCTGCAGCCGCTCCCTCGTAGAGCCACTTTTTCATCCATTCCTCAGTGATGTGTGGCTATGAAGAAGACTCCACATTAATGGATGTTCGTGCTAGTTAGGCAGATCCTCCTTTTCCTAGACCCAGTCTTAGATGGCACTATTAATGTAATCCAGTGAGGCAGGATGTGCCTAATGATGTAAAAGTCTTGATTTCCCTAATTGGGAATTATATGCTAAAGGTATTTTTTTAATACTTTATTGATTGCTTTGTCATATTAAACTGTGCAAATCCTATTATATAGAAAAGTGTTAATTTTTTTTAAGTATAGGTCCAATTTAAGTCTAGGTCCACCAGAAAGCACATAGGCAGTGTTGGGTTTGGAAAAATGTCCCTGTTATAAATGTATATGTTATAAATGTATATTGATGTATGTAAAATAAAGGCTTTATACAGATTATTAAAAAAATAGTTTTAAAATGTTTAGAATACAATTGACAGAATACTATATTAGTTTGGTTATCATAGGCCTCTGATTATGGTATTCATACACATCAAGAAACAGTGACACAATACTAGCAGTTTTCAAAAAGTAGTACTTAGAATACAAAAAGCAGTGATCTCCTAACATATGATGAAAAAAACATATGATTGACAGGTTACAAAAGGTTCTGGTTCATTGCAAATATATTTGGCTAACTTTGTAAACCTTATTATTTGAGTTAGAGTTACAGGCCTGAAAAGAGTATTTAAAACGATAATAACATCAGCAAATGGTTTGGCTTTTTTTGGCAAGGAATCTGCCCTAAAAAATTACCTAGATACAGTGGTTTAGAAATATGTTTATTTTAGTGAAGGAAGCAGTTTGGACACATAATTCTTTTTCACCTACTAGTCTCCATGGAAATATTCCCAAGACCTTAAAGTGTTGTGTACACTGATCTCTGTCTCACCAACTCATGATTTACCAAACAAGGAACAAAAAAGTATGGTTTTCTGAATTGTGAAGTGGGGTGAAACTAGCCTTCATCCAGTTGTGTGCAGAGATGTTTTAGGGCTAATTCACACAGTGTGCAGTGACAGACATTTTACTGCATTTTAAAATGTTTGTCACCACAAGGACACACAGGAAACAATGGTCTCCTATGTGTCCCATTCTCACTGCAACACAGCCTAAAGCAGCACTGCAGCGTGTTGCAATAAAATGCAGGCATGCTGCATTTTATTGGAAAAAAGCAAAGAAGGGGCACACTCTCCTCGTGCATTACCGTGATAAAAAGGAGTTTATTTAAAAAAAATGCATACTCACAAACCAAGATTCATAACAAGCTTGGAACCAATGTGTCAGACCGAGCAACCAGTATTCTAACAGCAAGGTGTGCTAACGCGTTTGGGGAGATGTACTCCCTTCCTCAGAGCTAAAGCAACTGTGCAGAGAGCAAACTTATATAGAAGATTAGGATAAAATGGGAGGATACTTGAGCAGATCCATTTTATCAGCACACTGTATAGAACGTACACTGTACAGCACCATGAATGAAGTGTACAATTTGTACAGTTAATAGAAGAAAAAAAAAAGGTGAATCGCGCACCACATTGCCCCCTACCACAGCTGGCAATGGACAGTGCTCGGTTGGTAAAGCGCTCTGGCAGCTGTCCGTTATAGTGTGAATTTAGCCTTAAAACTAGAGCTGTGATCAGCCACACATACCTCAGTTCTAAAAATGACTTCATTTTTAAATTCATATTTTGTAAATCTGCTTTCTAAATGTCTCCCTGCTGCTTGACATTCTTTAGATACTTGCTGAAATGGTCTATAGGACTGTCTGGATTTTTTCTATGTTAAAGTGTACAAGCTGAACTATAAGCATATTCCAAATTAACTTTATCAGAAAACCTTTTTGTTGGACTGCACAGTTCTTTGCTTGTTTTCCAATAGTTCCTGTTGCTTCCTTACAATCGCAATAATTAGCTGAATAATTTTATTGTAGAATTCAAATTCTCTTATGTATAGTTTTGATAGATGGGTAGATGTAGTGCCTCAGATGTTAAGGCAGTTGAAGCACAGCATGTAATACTACTGACTGTGTTAAACCATGAAAATCAACAAGATTTTCCATTTTAAAACTTCTGCATAGATGCATCAGATGTGAGAATAATGTATTGGAAAGCGTTCTCCTCCTAGTTTAATGTACAGCAAGGCAGTATACTGGGTTTATTCCAAAATATGGATTGATCATCTTGAGCTGAAGTGTACCTGACAGCATCTCTCAAAGGGATGATGCTTATTATCCAAATTAAATTAACTTTACAGAATTAATCCTTCAGGAAAGAAAAGACTTCTGAAACAAAATGTTCTCCCATTTGCAGAATTCTTGGTAGTTGGCATGGTAACCATATAGAAAGGTTCTGGAAAGACAACAGTGACACAAAATAATTTGGGGTGGGAATAAAATCCACTCAGTACATGACTTCTGAGACTTCTTTATTTACTGGAAGAAGATAATAACTGACTACAAGATATTTTACCTGAGAAGTTAGATTTTTTTTCCTTGAGGGTTAAAGCAAATTACTGAATATTCATCCAGCAGTTGCATCTATATTTATAGATGTTTCAAGTTCCTGATGTAAAGGAATTGTTCAACTATTAAATTAACTGTATATGCCAAAAAAACAGTGGCTATGTAGGTACAGAATATTTTGTAATATGATTTCCACTGATTGTGTATGCCAACTGTTTAGGTCTTTCCAGATTGAAGCTTCTTCATATTGGATGTTGTGTCATTCATTTTGTTGCATTTTCTGTGCAAGCCATATGAAATTACTTTAAAAAAAAGTATTTCAATAGGGCTAATTGCAAACAGTGTTTAGTGTTGAAACATGGTGCATTTTGATACTCTGCCCCAAGCTATACCATTTCAATATATTATATAACTTCTTGACATATCCTTGTTGCTGATTTCCTACTTTCACTGAATATGTCATCCATTTTCTGGTTCACTCAGTAGTTGCTCTGATATAGCCTATTCATTTTCAAATCAAACCGTTAATTCTCTTTGGTTTCCTGTTTGTAAGACCAGTGGCTGCTATGCCTCCTGTTCCCCCAGCCACTGGTCTTAGCACATCCCCTCTGTAGTTCTTTCTCCAGAAAGCAGTGATGTAATTCAGCCCCACTTGCAGTGGGGGGTGGATCAAGACTCTTAAACACAGTCAACATGTACAGGCCTAATGTACCTGCTCACATTCCCTAAAATTCCTTGTGATGGATGGGAACTGTAGTTTCCGTTTACTGCAGAGAGAGAGGAGAGGATATGATGTAATCCCTTTTGTAACACCTCCTCCTTTGCAGAGCAGATGCTGGTATCTTTTGAATTACAGAGATGAGGTCATGAAAATTCAATTAGACTTTTCTGCTAATTGGTAAGGATTTTTAAAATTGTATTAACTGTCTAGTGTTTTGTGTAGGGAGGTGTACTAACAGATGATTTTTTTTGGCCTTTCCCAGAGTTGTTCTTTAACCATTAGCCGCCCGGCCAATGGCCGTTTGGCGGCTTGAAAAGCGCTGCAGCTTTCCGGGTGCACGCCATTTGGCGTGCTCCCGCACATGCGCGGTTGCAGAGCGACGCAGCAGTGCGATCTGTCACCGCCCGTGCACCTCGGACACGGCCGATGACAGATCCGAGTACCGGCTCCCGTTGCTGGTACCATGTGACCTGCTGTGACCAATCACAGCAGGTCACATGACAGTTGTATACAATGGATGGCTTCATTCATGATGCCATCCATTGTATACTAGTGCCTAGCTGTGAATGGTCACAGCTAATCACATGCACATGTCATGTGATTAGCTGTGACCAAATCACAGCTAAGCACAAAAAAAAAAAATGGTAACATTGTACTATTTTGGTCATAGTAAAATATGAAAAAAAATCTTAAAAAAAATAAAAAAAAATGTAATAAAAAATTAAATATAATAAAAAAATAAAAAAAATAAAAAAAAATATATATATATATTTTTTTCATACTGTCACCAGTCAGTGTCGCTGTTCACCGCCATGCCAGTTATATGATGATGCTGTACTGCACTGGTGACAGTATGTAAAAAAAAAAATAGTGAAAATTATTTTTTTAATTTTTTCATTTTCTGAAAAATTATGACAAAAAAATACAACTTCAAAAAACTCGCCATGCCTCTTATGAAGTACGTCGGACTGTCTACTCTGCAAAAAGGGGTCATTTGGGGGATATCTGTACTGTTCTGACATTCTTGGACCTCAAGATATTAGATTGGCTGTCAGTACTTCACGATTGATCAATATTCAGATCTATACCATAGTTTGTGAACTCTATAACTTTCCTACAAACTAAAAAATACATCCTAATTTGGGTTATTTTCACCAAGACATGTAGCAGAATACATCTCGGCCTAAATTTATGAAGAACAATTATTTATTTGTAAACTTTTATAACAGAAACAAAGAAAAATGTGTTTTTTTTTCAAAATTTTTGGTCTTTTTTTGTTAATTTAGCAAAAAATAAAAACCCCAGCGGTGATTAAATACCACCAAAAGAAAGCTCTAGTTGTGTGAAGAAAATGATCAAATTTTAGTTTGGGTACAATGTTGTATGACCGCGCAATTGTCATTCAAAGTGTGAGAGCGCTGAAACCTGAAAACTGGCCTGGGCAGGAAGGTGTAAAATTGCACGGTATTGAAACGGTTAAGTAAGGTCACACATAGGGCTTGGTTACTAAATGGATATACACAAGAACAACAAGAGATTACAATGAAGATAAATAGCACATTTGTGTTGCGGGTTTGCATGAGCATACGAGTTTCCACATTGTCAATGAGCAAAGCCTGTTAAATAGAACTAAAGGCAAAACTTTTTTCATTTTGAATAGAGAAATGTTTTTTGGCATCTGTGTCCTTTTTGAGGAGCTTTCAATTTACTTTCCATTCCCATAGCCATAACAGGAAAAGGGAGGAAATCCCTCCAAGTGAGGGAATCCCTTGTTGTCACCAAGATCACCAGAACTAGTGTCTCCATTAGAAGATTTCCATCTATTCCTGTTCTGGTGACAACCCAAAATTTGAGATTTTCTTTCACTTTCAATGACAACAATAACAAGGATAAATAAGAAGGATGAATCTTCCTAACAGGGCATAGAAAGCAATACAAACCTGACAGGGGTTCTAATCCCTTTCCACTGTACCCAAAGCAAAAATAGTTTTCCCTGTAGTTATGCAATAACTTACCCAAAAGTTGAAAGATGGGGACATGCTTTCCAAAAGACTATGGCATTGCATGTTGTTGCTAAGTCTATGATTTACAGGTACCCATAGAATCTTTTCCATCACATATTCACCCAGGGGATCCCCTGCTAATGTGTAGTTTGCATGTGTATTTTTGGCACCCAAGTGCATAGCTACATTTCTCAGTATTGAACCTCATCTGCCTTGCTACAGCCTAACTCCTCCTGTAATGATGCTACATCCTGTGATGAAATTATTTTCCAGCATAATTTGGTACCATCAGCAAACACTGAAAATGAGCTCCTAATTCCAATCTACATATAATTGATAAACAAATTGAACAGCATTGGCTCAAAGACAGAACCCTGGGACACATCACTCACTAGTTCAGACTATTTAGAGAATGAATTATTTTATCACTACTTTCTTGACCTGTTTGTTTAACCAGTTTCCAACAGACCTCATTTTATAGATTAACCACTTCTTGACCAGTTTATAGCTGAATGACAGCTACAGCGCAGTCGTACAGTTCTGGGAGGGTATCATATGATGTCATCTCAGAACGTGCCCCTGGCGGAGCACACCGGCACTCTCTGTGATCTCTGTGTCCTTTGGGCACAACTGATTACATGACACAGTAAAGGGCCAATCACAGCAGATCACCATGTAAATACACTTGCCGAGTATCAGCAGTACTTTCTTCCCGCTATCACAGCGTGTGGTAAGTACTGCTGATAACCGACAACTGTGAAAGGATTCATCCACACTGATACACTGTTCAACAGGTAAAAAGTTTTGGGCATAAAATTATCTAATCTTACATAATTTTGGGGTGCTGAAAATGAAAATGACCCTAAAAAATGTTGATTGGCTCTAGTTTCCATGATATATTCACCCATCTAATGACGTAAGCCATTCAAAATTATGATGCAACTTCAGCTGCATATTGCGCAATTGATACTGGTGACCAATAGAAAATTGCATGTATACTGAGATGATGCAATATTAGCCTTTAATTGCATCACTTCACTGCATAAAAGCTGCTGTATCTGTAGCTGATTGTAATTCGACAGCGTCTTTACATTTCGTTTTATGCTTATATAGGCTACTCAGTAATGCCTCGAACTTGTGTGAGTAAAGCAGATAATTTCTGCTATATCTGCGGTGAAATAACTTTTATCTCACAAAAAAGGAGGATAACAGGAATGATTAAGAAAGCCTACAACTTGTATTTTGGCTGCAAGATAGGAGACCAGGACAAGAGCTGGGCACCACATATATGCTGCAATTCTTGTGGGACGGCACTGGAGCAATGGTTGAATGGAAAAAAGGCATCTATGCCTTTCGCTGTGCCAATGATTTGGAGAGAGCCAACAGATCATGTTAGTAATTGTTACTTTTGTATGGTGCCTCCAATTGTAAAAGGGCTAAATAAGAAGAAAGAGTTATCTGTGCACTATCCAAATATTCGGCAATACGTCCAGTTCCTCATGGAGAGGGGCTACCAATTCCTAAAGCACCAGAATCCTTCATGGTTGAGTCAAGTGAGGAAGAACCTGAAGCGTGTAGTCACGTGCAGTTGTAAGAGATAGCCCTTTCCTCGAATACAAGAGAAAAGCCAAGAGAAGCAAAACCAACACAAACTGAAGACAAAACTAGTGAGAATCCTAAGTATTAAAATGATTCAACTTAGCTTATGGCTATAATTGTTCTTGGTAATCCTATGCAATATATTCTGCCATTTAGGCTTTGTTATGTAGTCAATATCACTTGCTTTATATTTGTGGAAAGACATCTATCTGTATAATTATTGTGCATTATGTAGTCATTACGCCTATAGTAGAAAACTTTCCGTTTACAGAAAAACTAGAGCCAATTGACAAATTTCATTGTTATATTTGAACTCAGAATGTGAAATTCATTAAGAAATGGATCCTTTTGTTTCCAAAACTGGCAAAAAATAAAAATTTGTTGAACAGTGTAATGAGGGCACTGATTACCAGTGCCCTCATTATCAGTGCAGCCGCAAAAGTGCCCATCAGTGCCGAACAATGCTGCCCATCAGTGCACAGCAATGGTGCCCATCAGTGCTGCCAATCTGTGCCTGTCAGTACTGCCAGTAAGTGCCCTTAGTCAGTCCCTCCAGTTAGTGCCCGTCAGTGCTGCCTATCAGTGCCCATCATTTCCAGCTATCAGTGTTGCGTATCAATGCAGCCTTATCAGTGCCTCCTCATCAATGCCCACCAGTGCTGCCTCATCAATGCAGCCTATCAGTGCTGCCTCATCAGTGCCCATCAGTGGTTCCTGTCAGTGCCCATCAGTGCTGCATATTAATGCAGCCTCATCAATGCACATCAGTGAAGGAGAAAAATGTATAATAGAAACAAAGAAAAACTCAAAGTCTTTTTGTTTATATTGCAAAAAATAAACCCAGTGGTGATAAAATACCACCAAAAGAAAGCTCTATTTGTGTGAAACAAATGATAAACATTGTTAAAAATTAACCATTTTGCAAATGGTGAAATATTTATGAGGTACCTGTTAAAAAAAATATTTATGAGGTACAGTATCAAATTCTTTGGTAAAATCTAGATAAACTATGTCCACTGGACTTCCACCATCCAATTTGTCATATACTCCTTCAAAGAGCAATAACAGGCTGGTCTGACAGGAACAGTCTTTCATAAATCCATACTGGTTGTCACTTACGATACCTTTATCAAAGACACATTTCTGAATACAGTCAATTACCATTCCCTCAAATACCTTGATGTTAGTCTGACTGACCTGTAGTTTTGAAACAAATATATAAAGATACCAGGACATTGTGTAATGTGAAATATAGACTTAACATTCGTTCTAACTCAGACTTGTGCATTATGGCTGCAGCGGTTTTTGATGGTTTCACATTCTGCTGTGAAGTACTTGGAGTCCCATCTCTAGGTTTATGTAGATGTGCTTCTGCTGTTTATTTTGAGCCTGAATTCAAATACTAATTTCATTGGATTATGACTTCTAGCCACTAGGTTTTAATCCGAAAAGAAAAATTCAACAAGTAAGAAACATAACCAGGGTCTCTGAACCATAATCCAATGGTTATTCAAATATAACCTGTCAAACCTGTCATTTTAGCTAGTAGGTTTTTTTCTAAATGTTTAAAATGTGTTGGAAATAACCTGTTAAAAAAAAAGCATTACAGTTCTATGCAGAGTGTTACTTGGTCACATTAACGGCTTGCATCGATATTTACTGTGGAAGTTGAGCTATAAGATTCTGTTTGCCAAGGGAGGGTTGGAAAAAAGAAACACTCATAAATACAGACCTTTGCCTTATGAAAACACTATAGTTTTTTTCCTGTTGTGTTCATAAGTGATAAAAGATAATAACTATGGTTTGAACCATGTGATGATAGTGGCAACATAATAGCTTTGAAACATTTTCGTCACTGCTAACAAATCCTTCAGAGAACATCAATGGGAAATAATCACAATGGCTCGCATTTTTTTTCCATTATTTGCATTACAATTCAATGGTACTTTCTTTTTAGACAGTTGAAGACACCTAAATACAAACTCTTAAAATCAGCTTGGTATTGTGGGATGTATTCGTCAACAAACATTAAATTTCCTGCCCAGAAATGTTATTGTTAAACACTGTGGCTGGGCTATGCTAACTCTCTTATGTTGCAGTTCGCTTCATAGCAAGAGTCCACTGTTTGCATGATATTGTAACTTATACATATTCAAGAATGGTATTGCTAGCTCTTTTCTATATAAGGATCTCATTACCAATCTATAAACTGAAGAATATGTAACTCAGTGGATTGTCCAAACCTACCTTCTTCAAATTGGAACTGTATATTTATTTATGAATATGAAAATAGAATCCACTGTGGATTGGTAATGGATGATGAACAAGCCAGCAAAGTTTCAGATCTTTATTTGACCCAATAAGTGCGTGTATCCACTGAATGCAAAGTGATGTGACATTATGCAGTTACTTTATGGCCAAAGGCTTCATGCCTCTTTGTGACCAGAGTAATATTTTCATTTTGTAGTTACAACCATTTTGCGTGAAAATCAGGTTTTCCTTTTGAATTAATCCTGACAATTATGCGTCCTGATTTGGTAGCTGATATTGATAACTGTTCTAATATACCAATATATTTATATACTTGTTAAGTATAGGTTTTAATTTTAAAAAATGGCCACCTGTCTTTAATGCATTCCAGAAATGGACCCCAAAATGTAAGGCAGACCATAGATGATGCAATCCTCTTTCCTGCAATCATGGATTGCAGGAAAGAAAATTGCTTGATTTCCCCCATCAAAAGTGATGGGGGGGATCAAGCTTTTATGTTCTCCAAGTTGGGGGGGGCACAGGGAGTCATCCCTGCTGGGAGAACACAATGATTATTGCTAGCAGCTATAGCCGCTGGCAATAATCACATGCTAGAAATCGAGATGCTGGTTGATTGATGGATCGACTTGGATACAATCAGCCTGCCCATAGTTGGATCGAATCCAGACCAGTCCCTGCTGAATTCGAAACCATTTATGGCCAGCTTAAGTGAACAAGTCTCCCGAATGTAGAGATAATTATTTTCTTTTTCACAATACAGTGGAATTCTTCAACCCAAAATCAATGACTGCTTTCATGAGTGCTGTACCTTACTGTTGACTTAAAGAAGCTGTTTTTTGTAAATGTTTAAGTACACATGAAGATAACATTGAGACATGTTTGCGTGAATAGAATTTGAGGTAGCTGTATAGTTTTGCTAAGCTTGTGATAGTGATAATGCCAAATAATATGTAGCGCTCACCCCGAAGGAGTCTCTGTTTTCTCTGGTCCACTGTTCTCAGTGCCTACTACTCTGCAAGAGTCAGTATGCTCTCTGACACACCTGGCCTGAAGGGGGATAATTTATTGCAAACTTATACGGTAACCCACAATCTTAAAGCAATAGAAACTGCAGTAATTGTGCAACAATATGTAAAACATTGGCAAATAAAATATACGGTAGATGACAAACAAGTAAAACAGCGAGCAACCCCTAAACCCTATACTAGGCGTATTCTGCATAGTGTCTAAAGGGGGACAGTGTCACAAAAATAGTCCGGTAGCCTATAATAAACCCCTTTTCCTTCCACCCCACCCGCTTGCCAGCATCTTAAGGCGCAAATCCAGTGTAGGAGTGCTCTGAATGAACCTTGATGATAGCATCTTTACTATGACTCTTAAACAGGGTGTAGTGAGCTTGGCCAGTGGCATCACACAAGCTCTTGTAGTGTCTGCTGATCTGTCTCCATTCCCTGTGAGCATCATAACAAAATCAGAGACCACAGTGCTCTATCCAACAACTGGTCAGCAGGCTAAGTCAGCGACAGTCCCCAAGTATTCCCCTTTATTTGCAGGGATTTCCTTTCACCTCCTGTTTGGCTATGGGACAAAAAATCTGACAAATTAAGTTTTACCTATAGTTCTACTTTAACATCTTATACTTCTTTTCTGTTTTTTAGCTTTTTATTTGTCTTACTTTTTTCTTCATAGGGGTTTAGATCAAATTATAGAAAATCTTGTAATAGTGATCTGCCTTGCCTCAGTAATATGAAGATAACTATTTCTGCAAGGGAGGCTAGATATTAGTGGCTTAATCCTCCTTTAACATTGCCCCAGACTCTTGGATGCTTTGTGAATTCTCATTTTAATTAATATATGGCGCTGTTACACAGCAACATTGTAGATGCTCCAATGCTCAGGAGAGAATTGATTAGCTCCTGGACTGCTAAAATATAGACAGTAACAACTGCAAGATTTATCTTCTGCAGCAGTTGCCTCAGGCAAACACTATTACAAGGCAGCATTGCAGCTGAAAGCAACTTCTGCTGATTTATGACAAGTGATTAGATATGGTTGATTACTTAAGCCGGCCATACATGGGTCGAATTCCAAAAGAATTTTCTTTCGAAAATCTTTTCTAACAATTTTCGTTCAAATTTCGCACTATTAGTGGGCCACAGCAGTGGCTGATTTTTGAGTGACTGTCGAATTTGAGTGATCGGACATGTTGAAAAATTTTTTAAAAACTAACGAATTTCTAATGAATAATGGGAGAATCATGCAAGAAATGTAATCGATAAAGAATTCAGCATGAGCTGTGACCTGGAATGAAAAAAAAAATTCTTGTCCACTAAATTTTTTTTCTGTAGCAAAATGAGGTGAAACTAAAGGCTTGGTTGGTGATGTGACACACAGGGTCCAGGCTTGGTTGGTGATGTGACACACAGGGTTCTTCTCAGCTTCTTCTCTGAAGAGGGGGAGGGTCCTTTTTCGGCTGTCCATGTCACTGTCTGGGAACCGTGAACACTTTCTGTTGATTGTCCAGAGATAAAAGTGGATGCTCCTCCTAATGGTTTCATTTTGATGGGGTTGTCCCAATGTATGGAATCTGCCATGTGTCGTACTTGGCAAAAGAAGCATAGCTTTGACCATTTATAATCATATTTGGCATGGAGTTAAAGTAGATTATGGTCATTACAGTGGGATATACTTTGCAGACAGCGGTAATAGAAAGCAATCCTTAATAAAAGTATTTCTTAAATGAGGAAAGTTGTCTGTTCTATATATACAGCATTGTTTAAAGAAAATTCATCATAGCTTTTGATCTTTTATTGTAATATTTTTATGAACGTTTATAAGTAGATGTTTGTTTGTTGCCTCTATATACTGACTCATTCATAAAGTCCCTTCCATTTCTGCTAGGAGAGGAGGAATGTGTTTTTCCTTTGAGCTGTACCTGCTATTGAAAACAGAGGCTATCAAGGCTAATTATACATATAACTTGATACATAACATGTTATACCATGCCATAATAAGCACAAGTAAATTACCATTTATAAAAGCTGGTAAGCATAAACAATTCCACTGCACGGTTTCATATTGTTCTGTCAAAAGCATTTTTTTTATTTAGTTTTTTTTTTTAGTTTTGAAAATTACACATAGCAAATAAATTGCACTGATTCTAGAACTGCAAATATTCTAGACATTTTCTCAATATGCATATTGTTATAGGTGACCATTGTATTGTACTGTAATGTTACCTTCATCTTGGGAATTCTATTCCCAGAAAAACAGACACATATATAATTAGAGACATCGCAATTTTCATGTTTTTAGTACAGTTGTGTGCAGTCTCCTTGTGGGAGAAATTAACCAGTTTTTCTGGCACTTATACTATAAGCATGATGTGACTGTAAACACATTAAGTCTAACTGCAGAATGGTTACCAATTAAAAACTGGCTCAGCCACTTTTCAAATGACTCACTGACACCATTTGTTTGTGTGAAAAAATTGCCTTCAGTTTGGTCCACGTGAATAGTAATAACAATATTTCACAAATATATTTTCATAAGGAACACTTCATTGTACTGTTTCTTTTTATTTCCTGAATTGTTCTCCCAGGAAACTACAATTTGTTGTTAAAGCAGAACTCCGGGCAACATGTTCATTTTCTCATGCAGTAGGGCTGCGCCCGTACTGCATGGGCTAACTGCGTGTTTTGTCCAATGGTGTAAGGAAAAGCTATTCTTACCCGAACCTTTGATCCTCCCACGTAAAGTGATGGACTGTTTTTGCTGTCCTCGCATCCAGAGACGGTCTATGGGCGTGATGACTTCAGGAACAAGACCACTAGTGGGGGTGGGGCAGGAGAAGTGGGGACCGGTTTTGCGCTTGGAGGCTCAGCAGATTAGGTAAATATATCTCCGTTCTCCTCACCCCTAGACAAAAATGAGCAGTTAACCTGTGCAGTGCAGGCACAGCCACACTGCATGGGAAAACAAACATTTTGCCTGGAGTTCTTTAACTACTATGTTAATATGAACTTTTTCCCCACACTCCTATTACTGCTTACAAAGGGTCTGTGGTGATCAAACATCCTTGCATGTTAATACATGATTTCCTGGAAATCACCTTTTATAATGAATAGTCTACCCAAAATTCTATTCTGGTTACATGTTTTTGATTTTCCAGCAGTTCCTTTGGGTTTGTCCAAAGGAACAGCATCTCTAGTCAACACTTTAGTATCTGACTTGGAGACCATTAAGACTTTTCTGTTTTTATATAGCACAGTAGAGCCTATCTGTAAAAGAAGGTATTCACATATCTTTGGCTGGCCATACATTATACAATTTTCTTGTACAGTTTTCCTTTAGATTTACCAAAAAGCATATAATATGAGGTCAAACCTAAACAACATTTTCAATTGTATCCAATTAGGCAGGCCCTTGCACTACATAGTTGAAGGTAAATCTAAAGGAAATTGTACAGAACATTTTAAGAAAATTGTATAATGTATGACCAGCCTTATTCTACCAAATACTTAAAAAATAAGAGGAATATTCCTCATTCAGGTAGTGAGTGGGGCCATGCAGATCATTCCTTTATGCGACAATGATCAACTGCATACCCAAAACCGATGGCAAAAATATTCTTCTTCTCAGGACTGGACACATTTGATAGCCACGATTACTGGCACACAGCAATTCCTCCAAAGCATACTTTAATGTAGAAAATACAGCATACAGCAAAAACACTGGTTCAGTGGAGGGATATTCGATTCCTTCTAGCCCTTCACACTAAAACTTTCTGGGTTATTTTTTTTTCTCTTTTCAGATTGACCCATTTATTTCAATATATTCACATCTATTGCATGTTTGAATACAAGACATTTACATTTTTTGCGTTTACGTGCAGTAGGCAAGCCCACAAAAATGAAGGGTCATCACACATCATGCAATTTGTAATCACAATTCTATATGGTTCTTCTTCACTTTGCATAATGAATAAACAAAAAAAACACCAAATAGAACTTAAAAGTGCTTATAAATCATACAAGAACATGCATAAATGTATACAATTACACACTTTAACAATGCATGTAAGTACCTACGCATAAATGTGAAAGGGACCTTAAAGCATCTCTGTCTAAAACAAAACATTAAACAAATAGCACCCATAAAAAAGAGACTTAATACATGGACCATTGCCCATTCGTTGAATCTTCTCTCTGCTGTAGAGCTACTACACCCAAAAGATCTTCAAACCTGAAAAACTTCCAGGTGTATTGGATGTGAGGATTTTTCAGAAAGTCACTACAGGGCACAGTAGTGGCATAGGGAACACGAGATTAACCACAAAGCACAGGGGGGATGCATGCATCCAACACACCAGAAAGTGTGTTGGATATGAAAATTCTTCAAACACCAAAGCATAGCAGCAGAGCAAAGATTCCACAAACAGGTACAGGACTTGGAAAGTAAATTTTTTTCCCTTACAGGTACTATGTACTAAAAAATTTGTTTTTTTTTGTTTTTTCAGTAATGGGTGGCTTTAGGACCAAAGTCCCTGGTAAACCAGCCTAAAATTGCTCTTTGGGTGGCCCTGTCACCTATCTCCAGCCCAACTTTCTTTAATTAAAAAAATTAAAGGAGCCTAACATAATTATCAGCCCAACAGCAGCTGCATCCAATCATATACAGCCACTGTTGGATTATTATATACTTATAATACATATACAACAGATGGAAGACGGGAGATTCATCTATCCACACTACTGTATATAATGTGTATAGAATAATCTGTTATTGTGTAGTCTAAAGGCTGAATTAAAACTAAGTATTTAAGGCCATGCTGATATCAGTTTATTGTCGAAAGCTGAATACTGTATCAGTAGATGTTGCCATGATTGCTCCAGCCAATATCTTTGTCTTTAGTAAAGTCCACCCAACATCAGGTTATCAGGTTTTGTGAATTTTGACATTGGACTCAGTAAAGACATAAGAAAGATATTCTTGTTTACACTGCTATATTTAGAAATCTTACAGTTGTGTGTAGTAGGATTTTGAGAATGGCTCTTTTCAACATGTACTGTCATTTTAAAGATATAATCAAATATTTATGTGGTTGGTAATTATGAGTAGATCGACTGCAGTTGTTTCACCTGTGGCCTTACCTTTGATTCTCTAATGGGATTTCATTCAGTTGTTTGTGGTATAATTTTCATACAGGAAAATAAGATCACCCTTAAAACCAGGGATTTTTTCAGCAGAATATCAGTAACAGCATCTGTAAGAGTTTATTACTAATCCCAAGATAACATCCATGATATCAGTAGCCAGCCCATGTGACATGGTGATTGTGAAGCTGTTGTGTGTTATCTATGGTGAATTCACATCATTCTTTAATCTACCCCCTTATCAGGAAATTAAGGAGTGAGCAGCTGAAAATGGCAATTAAAAGACAGGTTTTCCATGCCTTAATGATCAGCATAGACATCTGTCACCAGTTGACTGTGGCCATCACATAGGCTGGAGTTGTAAAAAAAAAATGAATGTCATTTACACTTGCAGTGAAACTGCATTTTTACCATTTCTCAACCACTCCACCTTTAGCTGAAAAGTTAGCAGCCGGGGGTTTGCTCTTAGTAAGTAAGTTTAAACGAGGCCTTAAAGTACTCCTGGACAGTAGAAGGCAATATCATATCTGTGGGAGCCTCCAGATTGTCCCAGCCGGCTGCTGTTCAGTGGAAGAGCCAGTTGTACAGGTTAGAAAACTTGTTGCGTTTGCTATTTTTTCCCCTGATAAGCTAGAGCCAACGTCTTGCTCCTTCTCTCTTTTATCACATAAACGTGTGGCAGTGTAGACTATATGGACTTATGGAGTGCTTTGCAGTGCTATATAGACAGCCTTCCCATAAATCAAGGCAGTCACCCATTTGTGTAGACATGGGCCAGTCAACCTCCTAAAGTGTGCCTCCATTCTAAACTTTTTTTTACAGTTGGAAAGCTTAAGGAACATTTAGAATCTCTGTTGGATCTTCACTGCTGATTGGGTACCCTTTGGGGAGATTTTCCTTCACTTCCTGTCTTTATAACCATTTTCACTAGGATGGGAAGGGAAGAGAATGAACTATTATTTTAAATATATAGAGTATGCACACCGCATGACAAAAATGCTTTTGCAATAAACTTCTGTAAAACATATAAGCACAATTATATTGAAAATATTCTAGCTGATGTTCATAAATACATACAGGAATTCGGTACCAAGAACAGAATAATAAAGAGAAAGTACCCAGGTTTGGGGGGTGTAGCAACTCCGTTTTCAAGAACCTCCTGCCTGAGGTACACCTAAACATTGGGTCCTACCTCCTCCTCTCTTTTTTCCAGGGTCTAGCTCTGCTTTCCTTCTCATTCTATTCTGGGTACTGAATTCCTGTATGTATTTCTGAACATCAGGTGCTATATGAAGTAGTGCTTACTTTACATGCATTTATTCATTTTGGATATAGATTGTAATTAACAGCGAGGCAAATAGCTCTGCTGTATTAGGCTCCATTTATACTTGCAAATGAGGCCGTTAGCCAGAAATCTGGAAATCAGTATAATAGGCAATGCTACTTCAGTGGTGAACTCCACTAGCTTTTGGGTCCTGTACTGAATAGCTACCCTGCTGCATTGTGAACACAGGAGGTTGCCCTTCAATACAGACACCATTCCGAGAATACTTTGAATTTTCTCAATGGATGCAGTGTTCTCTGATTGGATGAGGTTGATTTTATGATGTCACAATATCCCTCCTATGCACTTTGTCCTATCAAAGAATACTTTGCAATCACTGAGAGAATGCAAAGTGTTCTTTGAGTAGTGCCCATGCCAAGCAAGCAATCTCCTGTATTTACAATGCAGCAGGGCCGCCACCCGGCATGGGACCCAGAAGTTAGTGGGGATCACTGTGGTAATTCTGCTTTAATCTATTGCAGGACAATAAATGCTTACACTAACTATGAATGTAATGATTTATTTCTTTTTAATTTTTTTTATTAATTTCAATATTTGGTTACAAAACAGTGCCCTGTGGGCATTCCCAGGCTCAATTAAAATACAAAAAAACTATTATGCAGGTAAACTACCTATATAGGACTCTAAATTCTAGGTTGATAACCTAACACAGACACAAAAAGTACGCTCATATCGCACCAATCAGGAGTAGTCACTAAGATGCTAGTCGAAAAACAGTGGGTTCTTCTTCCATATAGAGCAAAATCAGGAAAGGCACACTCAAGGGTATATGCACAAAAGGACCATAAACAACTCCAACTAGAGCCACTGAGCTTACATCATGATACATGTATTTGATATAACAATCACTTTGATCAAAGAATTTTATCAGTTGCACTAAATTGAGGGCTTGAAATAAATAATGGCAAATTCAAATAAACTGATCTTTAGTGTGTCAAATGATCGTTTTTAAGAGAGAGAGTTTTGAACTGTTGAATCTATGATTGATAGTTTATTATGTTTTGTATGGAAAGCAATAGCTGTAGCCAAGTTGTCTTAGTTATCGCTAAGGTATAATAACCAGACATTGTTTCCTTTGCATCACTAAATAAGATAGACATTATTTTGGATTATGCATGTACTGACTCATTGCTTTCTGCTTCTAGAAGGGGTTTGCCATCAAGTTCAACATTCACACTTGAAGACAGTGCATACCAGACATCTGAACAGAGTACGATAGAGATGGACAATGACAATGGCTCTATATTTGATGTCTACTTAGTGAGTATTCTCTTAGAATGTAGCTTATACCAGCGTTTATCAACTTTTTTTCAGTCAAGGTACCCTTTAAAATTATGGACAATCTCAAGGCACCCATTAAAATTCTGCACAATCTTGAGGCTCCCCAATCTAAAATGTAAAAAAACTATTCTGCTATTTTTACATAATACAGCAACATCCACACACGTAGTGCACCCAACGTTAGAGGTGATTTATTTTTCCAAAGCAAATATACCTTTGCACACTGGTACTGACTAGAATTCCAAAGTTTTTTCCTCAGTTTCTCTCCCTTACTCAGTTTATGTGACCCCAGTGCTGATGGAGAGGGGCAAAAAAGGATTGTGTGCAGGCATCCGACATCCTCCTTATCAACTGAAGACATCTTTGGGTGTTAGGATGCTGGCAGCTAGAAGATCATAAGAGTGCACATTGAAAATCTTTAGCTTTGTATACTAAATGGCAGGATTGATCCACCTGCTGGCTTGTATACAATTTTTGAGCAATTTTTAGGCATATTGCTAAGGCATCCCTGAAGGCACCCCAGGGTGCCTGGCTACCCGGGTTGAAAGAGGCTGGCTTATACCTTACATAATATAACAGGAGAAATTAAATGACTAACGATTTTGTGGGTATATTGTCATTTACATATGCCATCATTTTTATTTTTTTTGCATATTTTTTATTTAGGTAATGCAGTATTCAACAAGCTGTACAAATGTAGCACATTAATAGATACATACAGGCCATCTTTTAGGTAATGATAGAAACCATGTGACAGAAGTAAGAACAATCCCAAGAAAAATGACCTCATTAATAGATTGGGTAATACTCTGTAGGAAAATGGGACTATAGACAAAGACTGAACTGCAGAAAACAAGATTACATTCTGGCCTCTGTTGCCATTTGCCAATAATCTAAAAAAGATTCAAGTCACCAGCACAAAAACAGGGCCTGAAACAGGATAGGACGCTGCATTTTACTTACAATGGATAGAAGGGAAGACAGAAAACATGAAAAGGGTAAAAAGGGGTAAGGAAAGGGGGGGGGGGTACTAAGAGGGGAAAAAAAGGGCGGAGGGGAAGGCAGTGATGACAATAGCAGGAATGGCTGGAGGCTGATATAATAGCTCACTCTTCAAGAAGGTCTTCACCCTCCTCAGAATAGATAAACATTATTATTATTATACAGGATTTATATAGCGCCAACAGTTTGCGCAGCACTTTACAATATAAGGGAGACAGTACAATTACAATACATTTCAGTACAGAAGGAATGTGAGGGCCCTGCTCGTGGAGCTTACAATCTAAAGGAAGGGAGAGATGATACAAAAGGTGATAGCTGTGGGGGATGATCTGGTGGAGGTGATTCAAGTACAGTTCTTAGGTGGAGGTGGGGTAGGCTTCCCTGAAGAAGTGCGTTTTCAAATATCGCCTAAAGGCAGACAGGGTGGGGGCTGATAGGACATGCTGTGATAGGGAGTTCCAGAGGATGGGAGAAGCTCTGGAGAAGTCCTGGAGGCGAGCATGGGAGGAGGTGATGAGGGAGCTAGAGAGGAGGATATCATGGGAGGAGCGGAGTGGGCGATTTGGCCGATATCTGTGGATGAGGTCGGTGATGTAGCTAGGGGCAGTGTTGTGGATGGCTTTGTAAGCTGTGGTTAGTGTTTTGAATTTCATACGTTGGGTTAGTGGAAGCCACTGAAGGGATTGGCAGAAAGGGGCAGCAGGCGCTGATCGGTTGGTAAGGTGTATGAGTCTAGCAGCAGCATTCATAATAGACTGAAGGGGGGATAGCCTGTGTAACGGTAGACCAGTGAGGAGGGAGTTGCAGTAAAAGAGGCGGGATATAACCAAGGAGTGAATACATTTTTTTTTGGTGTCATTGCTCAGGAAGGGGCGGATTTTGGAAATGTTCCGGAGGTTGAGGCGGCAGGGTTTAGCCAGTGAGTGGATGTGGGGCCCAAAGGAGAGGTCAGAGTCTAGGATTACGCCTAGCACCCTGGCATGAGGGGAAGGACCAGTGGTTGTGCTGTTGATCTTAATGGTAAAGTCGTGAGTGGGGATCGGGGAGGAGGAAATATTACAAGCTCAGTTTTTGAAAGATTGAGTTTGAGGTAGTGATGTGACATCCATGCTAATATGTCGCTTAGTAGATTTGGGATACGTGAGGAGATTGAGGGGGTGAGCTGGGGAGTGGAAAGATAGATCTGGGTGTCATCAGCATAGAGGTGGTATTGGAAGCCATGGGAGGTTATCAGTTGGCCCAGGGAGGAGGTATAGAGAGAGAAAAGGAGTGGCCCAAGAACAGAACCTTGGGGTACCCCAACAGAAAGGGGAAAGAGGAGCGGAGGAGGAGGAGTTATATGTGAAACTGAAAGTGCACTGAGAAAAGGCAGTGGAAAGGTCAAAGAGTATGAGTATGGAGTAATGGCCTTTGGTTTTAGCAGTTAGTAGGTCATTAGTGAGTTTTAGTAGGGCAGTTTCTGTGGAATGTTGTGGGCGGAAGCCAGACTGTCGGGGATGAAGAAGGTTGTTGTCGGTGAGGTAGCAGTTCATACGGTTGTGAACAAGGTGCTCGAGAAGCTTGGAGGCAAACGGGAGCAGGAAGATGGGTCTTAAGTTATTCAAATAGGTGGGGTCCAGCGAGGGTTTTTTGAGAATGGGGGTAACCAGTGCATGTTTGAGTGGGGAGGGAAAGGTGCCCCTGGAGAGTGAGAGATTGAAGATGTGGGTTAGAGAGTTTAGAATAGAGCAGGAAGGAGGCTACAACAGTTGTGAGGGGACAGGATCCAGGGGACAGGTGGTGAAGTGGGCCTTGGAAAGGAGATTGGTAACTTCCTTGGAGGTAACAGGGTCGAAGGAGGAGACTGTTGAGTTTGGTGTTGGGCCTGGTATGTTGGTTAGAGGAGGAAGCTTGACACTGGAGATCTCATCACAAATTGTGTCGATCTTCTTTGTGACTGGCAATTTCTTGTGCAGTAAGTAAGTTGGTGGGTGGAGGCAGTGTTGGGTTGAGTAAGGAATTAAGGGTAGAGAAGAGTTGACGAGGATTGGATGAGAGGGTCTTGATGAGAGTGTTATAGTAGGTTTAGTATAGTATAGGTATAGTAGTATAGGTATATAGGTATAGTAGTAAACATGTTCTAATGAAGCCAGGTTTTGGAGTACAGCACCTTTTTGTTTTGAGCAGAAAGCACAATATCCTCCATCTGGTTCCAACTCATGCACTCTATGGAGCCAAAGCTGGAATCCACATGGAAGAAAAATATATTTGAAATATATTTTAAAAATGTTCTTCCCAAATATATTGACATATATTTGAAATGCTACAATTTTGGACATATTCTATATATATATATATATATATACATATATATATTGCATGTTGAAATGCGTTTTTATTACAAATTATATGAAAAATATTTTTAAAAATACACTTCAAATATACTGTATGTCTTCAAAAATACAAGTCTATATTTTTGGAATACATTTACAAATATATGTAACAATATATGTTTAAATTACTTTTTTATATGTTGAAAAAATCTGAAGACTATATTTAAAAAAATATATATTTTTAAAAATATTTTTCATATATTTTGTATATTTTTAAGATTTTTTTTAACATATAAAAAAAGTAATTTTAACATATATACAAAAATGTAGATTTGTATTTTTAAAGACATACAGTGTATTTGAAATGTGTTCTTAAATATATTTTTCATATATTTTGTAATAAAAACACATTTCAACACGCAGTATATATATATACTGTGTATATATATATATATATATATATATATATATTTATTTATTTATTGATATATTTTGAAATATATTGAATATGGCCAAGTACAATCATGAGCAGAAACTTAGCCTGTCCCCAGAGGCTTTTATTTCCACCCTGTGTATTCTCATGTTGTCTGCCACAGACCATGTAGAAGGTGAAACCAGATTGTCAATCATAGCAGAGACCTCTCTATAATAGTCATGGGTCAGTGGTCTCTAAATATGTCATCTACCAGGGGAGTGGTTAGAAAGAGTTGTTGGCTTAAAGGCTTTTTAGTGACATGTTACATGTTATTATGCAGCAGACACCCCCTCCCCCCATCCCCCACTGTGACAGCAGGCAGGGGTTCTTCTTACCGCACCCGCCCATACAGCCATATAATTTATGTACAAGAATTTATGAATGAGAAAACCACAAGTCCCATCCACTACAAATCAGCATGGTTGTAGTTCATTCACACTGCCTACAGCTCAGGTACTGTCTGCCTGTACAGATGTTCAGGCACAGAACTCTATAGATAGTGTGTGCAGGAGTCTTGTATTGCACCACCGATACACTGATTGCGGGTGTAATGATTTACAGGCTCCTGGGGAAAATATAATGAATGCATATTTTTTTTACCTGCATTTTTTAATAATTCTCAAAAGATGAATGTAGCCTTTAACTGCAGACAACAAAATAATTTGCATTGGTAACAGCTCTGTTTAGTCTGCTCAGGCTGCACAATTTGCAGAAAGGAGGAATGTATTTGAAACACTGTAAGTGAAATATGAAGATACCACTATATTAATATGTTTTAGAAATGGAAAGATTAACTTTACGTGAAATAACCAAAGGCCAAATTTACATAATTGGAACATGTAGACACACAACCTTTGGTGCCTAAAGTGAAAGCTATCTGCTAGGGTTGCCTCTTGTACACAGAGTATGTCCTTGATTTGTTGGCTTTTAACTGGCTCAGAGTTTTATGATAATATGTAACTAATCTTAGATGTGATGACTTTTTTCTACAGTATATGTGTATCAAAAAACATGACAAATAACAGTAGCTCCCTCCTTTCCTCTGCTGCTCATAGGCACAGCCTACAATGCCTAATGATGATGGTAATAACCCATATTCCTATTTGTTACACTTAAAGTGATATTAAATGATTTTTTTTTAAATTAAATAACAAACATGTTATACTTACCTGCTCTGTGCAATGGTTTTGCGCAGAGCAAGCCCAATCTTCTTTTTTCGGGTCCCTGACTAGCAATCCTGGCCCTCCCTCCTGCTGATTGTCCCCAGAACAAGCTGTTTGCTATGAGGGCACCCAAACAGGCTCATTCCCAAGCCGCTGCTCTGTGTGTTCATTCACACACAGAGCTGCATCTCAGCCCTCCCATCTCTCTCCTCATTGACTCACTGGCTGTGATTGACAGCAGCGGGAGGCAATGGCTCCCATTGCTGTTTCAGCCAATGAAGAGGGAGAGTCCCCGGTGAGCCAAGGCTCTTGTGCACATTGCTGGATTGCTATAGGGCTCAGATAAGTATTGTGGGGACTGCTTCACACAGAATGCATGAAGGTAAAACACCTTGAGCCTTTACAATCACTTTAGGAATTTCCAAGAAGAAATCTTTCCGGAATAACGTTATAACCTTTATTAATGATTGCCAGTGGCTCTTAGTATAAATGACACACCATCCTTACATCTGTATTTCTATAGATCTTTACGTTTCTTTACATGACTGTTCATTATATTGTGACTGCTTTTCTCAATGTTATAGTTCTGTCAATGTATCCAAAAAGCGAACAGGAGCCAGATTAGTGACCTATATAAAAACAAAACAGTCTATGCAAAGTGCTGTGCACATGAACTGCTTTTCATCATGTCCTGGCTTTGTCTAACTTCTCTCACTCTAATTGTGCTGTGCTAGGTAGACTATTGATGCCTCTTTTTTACATTGCACTGGCTGTCACTTATCTTTTCAATTGTGTATTTTTCTGGTATGTTCTCTTTGTCAGAAGAGTCCATGCTATGCTACAGTTGGAGCTGTGAGATAATACAGTGTGATGCCACAGAAAATGTTAACCACCGCCCTGCTGTTAATCTGCAAATGTTTTCTATTGCTCTTGTCTACGTGTGTTCCAGGATATTATGGGTGTTGGCAGTAAAGTTCCTTCCTTATTTTCACTAGCATGAAGTCAGGTTTGAATAACAAATAAAGGCAGGCTCAAAGAAAAGCATTAGTCAAATAGCACTCCCCTGCCATATCCAAATGTACTGCAGGCAGACGCTAAAATAGTTTGAACACTGATCATTCTAGTGTAGATTGTGTCTCCAGGGAGATAATACAGCAGAGACTGAAAAACATGTTATAAATATGTAGACCACTAACAGTATTTTATTCTGAATTCTTGTTTTAATGTCAGCCTCTAATTGACCGGCTGACTTATGAAAACTAGAGCAAAGGTACAGGGGTTTTTGCTAATACCAAAGATTGTAGTATTATGTTTTTATATACACAGATTTGCAAAACCTAAAGCAAACCTGTGTTTTTTTCATCCATTCACTCCTCCTTTGCTCTGTTCAGCTGATTTGAAAGAAGAAAATACCAGGTACTCCATGCATGGAGGAACATGTGACTCCACTCGTGTAGCAGCGTTGGTGATTGACCCAGTGCTGTCACATGTGGGTGGAGCACTTTGTGTCAAATAGAGCAAATTATAGTTTACATTGAGGTCTCGTTTACACCATGTGCAGAGACATGAGTTTTTTTGTATGTGTTCTACAACAATTGTTCTCTACATGCCCTGTTCACACCACAACACTAGTATCGCGTGCGGATCTTTTCTGCGCACGAATCTGCAACGTGTATGAAACTCATGTTTCTGTAAGTGAAATCTGGACATTTATTTCCATCAGTTTTTCTGCACACATGGTGAATGAGGCCTGAAGGAAGGTAATGTGAGTATTTGTAGTTGGGGGATGCCTATATAAGCAAGGCATCATGTTAAAGTGGTTCTAAAGGCTGAAGGTTTTTTAACTTCATGAATTCTGTGTGCAGCAGCCCCCCCCCCCCCAATACTTACTTGAGCCCCATCTCGATCCAGTGATGTGCACAAGAGCCTAGGCTCTCTGGGGACTCTCCTCCCTCACTGGCTCAGACAGCAGCTGGAGCCAATGGCTCCCACTGCTGTCAATCACAGCCAGTGAGCCAATGAGGAGAAAGAGGAAGCGGGGCTGAGCCACGAATGGACACACATAGCAGTGGCTCAAGAGCAAGCCTGCTTGGGTGGCCCCATAGCAAGCTGCTTATTCTGGGGGAAGAAGGGAGGGGCCAAGAGCACCGGCGGGGCAATCTAGAAGAAGACTGGAGCTGCTTTGTGTAAAACCATTACACAGAGCAGGTAAGTATGACATGTTTGGGTTTTTTTTTTTTTAAAAAAAAAAGTTGACTTGAATATCATTTTAAGTATAGAATTTGATTGATAGACCGAGGTACCAGTTTCAGTGCTGTTGGCATTAGTCTGTCTCGTGTTTATGTAAAATGTTTTTCTCTAGTTCTGGATATTCTTCCTTCTCTACATCAATCATTATTTGTATATGGAGTGTACTTTCAACTTGCTGTGGGTTCCACAGAAAAAATGATCACCATTGTTCAATGGCAAATAAAATGTGCATGTGCCAGGCCTAAGAAATCTGTAAGCCTTGTTTGCTTAAGAAAATGGTTAGTGTATGAATGCAAGCACAGCTAGTGCGTGAATTACTCAACCTCTACCCGTGTGTGGTTTACTGTGCTTGTTTAGAAACAAGGACTTCTTATTAGGGATGCACTGATACCAAGTATTTTCACGAGTACTTGTACTCGTGAAAATGCTCCCGATACCGAATACCAATACTTTGCGGTGCGATTTGCATCAATACAAATTGCACCACAAAGATTATCATGCAATTTTAACAGGAATGCAATTCCTGTCCAAATTGTATGCAGTTTCCCCACTGCTGCTGTGTGAAACCAGGCATCCCATGCTGAACGGAGAGTGGGCATGTGGGGATGCATACTATGGAAGCAGATGGTCCATATTCTCAGAGGTAGGAGAGAAGAGAAAGCAGAAGGTATTTGAAATCCTCGTGGCTTTCTCTTCTCTCCTTGCAGGGATGACAGTTCGGGCTAGAGGGCTTTTGATTGGTCAGCAATGTCACATGTGACGGTGCTGGCTAATCAAAAGCCCCCTAGCCCGAACTGTCATCCCTGCAAGCGGAGGAGAGAAAGCCGCCTCACAGGTCCGGGATTTGAAATCCCTGTAGCTTTCTCTCCTCTCCTTGCAGCAATCATAGTACGGGCTAGACGGCGTCTGATTGGCCAGCACTGTCCATGTGACAGTGCTGACCAATCAAAGGCCCTCTAGCCCGAACTGTCATCCCTGCAAGGAGACGAGTGAAAGCAGCACTGATTTCATATCCCCGAAGCTTTCTCTCCTCTCCTACCACTGAGAATATGGAGCATCTGCATCGTGTCTGTGTAAACTCAGGCTATGACAGCCTGGGTTCACACAGGATCAGTGGGGAAAACGCATGCGATTTGGACAGGAATCGCATACCTGTTTCAATCACATGCTATTCTTTGCAGCGCAATTTGCGTCCATACATTTTGTGTGGCACCACAAAGTATCAGTAATTGGTATCGGTGAGTACTTGACTGAAAGTAGCAGTACTCGTACTCACTGATAAAAAAAAAGGTATCAATGCATTCTTACTTCTTATGATCTCCTATAGTAATAGCCATGCACATTTGATGTAGTTTTATTCTTACAAGATATGAACATTTAAATTTGTTAACTTTGGTTAGATAGACCCAAAAGCATTTGAGAATATCATATTTTAAGTTTAGACTTTGCATGAATTCAATAACCTCTAGGTATAGCAGCTACGGGCAGCCAGGACTAAACAGACTCCTCTGACTGTTTACACCCAAATACCCTCCAGTCCAATTCACCTAAACGAAAGAGGACAGATCCCCTTTTGGTTTTTTTGTTTTTTTTTAAAGGACAGGATCGGACCGAAGGTAGATGGGTATAAGCGGACACCTGTCTGCTTACACCTGCATGTCCATAGGAATGCATAGACCTTCTGATCAGGTCTGCTTGAAAAACTGGCAGACAGACCTGATGGGATTGCCCATATGAAAAGGGCCTAAGACTAAAGTTCAATATAGATAGCTCAGATTAGCAACTAAATTTCATTAGTTGCTATGCAGTTGTGGTGTACTCATTTATTTTCAGCAATTTTTGCGCCAGAATATTATGTAGCACTTTACAGAGTATGTCCACCCATTTACATTAGTCCATGCCAACCTTGATTTTATTATTTAGGAATATAATTTTGCATTCCTGTGACAGAGAATGTGTGTATAAAAATGCACAGTAAGTCTGTAAGTAATGCTTACAGCAAAATCAATTTCAAAATTTCTATAGCAAATACAGTGTCAGTGGTTTGCAAAATTTGCAATAAAATACTCCTGCCTGGCTACTTAGCAAAAATAACCACTCCAGAATATAAGTGAAATGTTGTCCCTAACACCGTTTATGTTATTGTACAACTTTACCAGAGGATTCAAAGTTTATGTAAATGATTTTGTATTTTTTACTCACTATGCCAGTAAGTGTTCATCTTCAGTAAGGCAACGATGCCACCTGTTGGTGGACTTGTATTACTGCCAGTTTGTCACATTGAGATGAAAAAACAGACTAAAGGGCTATGTAGTTTAAAAACCAGTAGAAGTGAATGTGGGAAAATGAAATGTTGTTCAATAAAATTAAATCCTTGTTCAATTTTCCCAGAAAATAAACTGTAATGTTTTGAGTAGATTGTTGAATTTGTGCATCTGTAATGAGAGTTTCTTTATGTTGGGCCCAGCTTCTATAAGAATGAGTTATCTTTGGGGTTTATTTATAAATACTTTCAGGCACATTCACCAATGAATGCTTAAAAGCTTTCATTGGTCAAAGTCACTCATTGGCGTACCCAGAGAATTTGACAGCCAGCAATTCCATGTACAGTTGATTGAAACTGTAAGCTACTCTTATATTCTGTGTCATATTTAGTATTTATTCAGATAAAGTCAGCAATGTATACAACAAATTTAAAAAATGAATCTCGAATTTTGTAAAACAATCTGCTGTTGTTGGTTTGCTGTGGATCATGTCTTGGACTCTTATTTAGTTTGCTTAGACTGGTAATAGGCTCCATGCACACTGGCTTAAAAAAATCTGTGCTCCTAGAGAAGTTTAGCATTTTGTCTGTAGAAGCAGCTGAATGTTATCCTACATGTCCATGCACATTAGGTCGTTTAGAGGAATATTTTAAAGTGTTACTAAACCCACAACAGTAAAATCAATCTGTATATGCAGTAAAACATGCTGGTTATACTCACTATGGAACCAACCTAAGGGGTTAATCCTCTGCATTGTGCAAAAATGCTGTCTGATCCTGACTTCTCTGCCCCTCCTCTTGTTTAAATGACCACCTGATACAGACTGAATCTGTAGTCACATGCTCAGTTTGGTGTGTATTTTTTTCTTGGGAGAGTGCATGTGACCAGCACAGGGCCAATCAGCACTTCCCAGACAAAGGGTCAGGACTTTCACATCCTCCTAGAACAGAAAGAAAACTCCTACAAGTTTAACCAGTGCTCTGATAGAAGTCACAAGACTGCTCTAACTGCTGATGAGAAAAGGTATTTAGTAATTTATATTTACTAAAATAATTGCGTTTCCATGTTCTGCGTACTGTGGAAGACCAAATATAGTGAATGCAGGAGCCTGGGTTTAGTAACAGTCTAAGCTCAGTGACACAGAAAAAAAACTCTTCTGTTTTGCATTTTTGAGAGTGGTTTTCTGGCAGAAAAAAAACACTAAACACTGCATGGACCCATATGGTAAATCGATAATGAGTCGCTGAGGTGTTATTTACATCCTGTGGAAAAAACACTTGCAGAAGCCAACCTATAAATCAGATTCATGGAACAGATCGGGCAGATTGCCAGTGAAAGAGATCCAAGATCCAAAGCAAACGACCCTTTGTTCAGGGTAAATTTATAGCCCAGCACATCTGCTGAGTGTCATATGAAGAAGAATGACAATATAGTATTATGGCAAACCTTGTCCAGACCAGTGCATAATGTGCTGGCAGACTGCTGTTATACTTTTTGCCAGTCATCCCCCAGCACACATGGTAGGTTTTTGACCCAAAATTTGTCCTGAATGATGCACAAGCGAAAACAATACCAGGTACATCCTAAAACATGATTGGAACCAGCACAAGGGATTCTGGGACATTACCATTTTTAGTGCTCTTATGCATTAAAGCAGCCTTTTCAATCTTTTTGTCTCTGAAATAACTTTCAGATCTTTGGGAACACCTGCTAAAGCCAACTTATTGGGGGTCTGTGGAAATAATGCCCCTTACATTGGTGGTCAATAGGAAGAATGCCCTCCTTACAGTGATGGTCAGAATGCCACCTTACAAATTGCTAAAAAGATCATTATTATCATGCCACTGGCATTTATCATTATCCATCTAAAGCGTACGTAAACCCACAAATAAAAATGTAATATATTGCAGCTTACTAGTGAATAACATACTTCATGTGCCTTCATGTCTACAATTTTTTCTGCATAACTACGAGGGCAGCCATGGTTGACAAGGACATTGCATTTCTGGCAAGATCAACAGGTATCTTCTGTACTTGCTAAAAATGTTTATAGCCTGAAAAATTAAATGTATTTTATCAACAACATCTTCTAATGACTGGTAAGCTGCAATATATAACATTTTTGATTGGGAGTTTAGATATGCAATTCAGTTATTAAAAAGAATCTGTTTTGGCAGGACATCTTACATTCTCCCTTAGTTTTTCAGATGTCCTATAAGCAGGTAAAAAAAATAGGATACTTTCACAGGAATTTTTTTGATAATCACATCCTCCAGTAATATGAAAAAGGAAAATGTCCAAGGCACACAAAAACATAGGGGGTTATTTACTAAACTTAGAGAGTGCAAAACCTGGTGCAGCTCTGCATGGAAACCAATCAGCATCCAGGTTTTATGGTGAATCTTAATTGAACAAGCTGAAGTTAGGGGCTGATTGGCTACCATGAACAGCTGCACCAGATTCTGAGAGCACAAGTTTTAGTAAATCTTCCTTTGTAGTTCTGCATTCTGACAGCTCTAAATTGATAAAAGAGGAAAACTGTTTGCTCTGGATTACTCTTTGCAGAAGTTTTTAAAATAAGCTGCTGAACATTTTAAGCTCCAATAAATAGGTTTTCTATGTGCATTGTAGAAAAAGAGAAAACAACATTATTGAGTGCCACATAAAGCATGGCCCTTTGTGTAAATGCATTGGGCTTGTAGAGACATAACCATAGAAAAGGAGAAATGAATTGACTGCTAAAAACAAGCACACTGCAATACCTTTTACAGTCAAGAACACAGGACGGAGCCCCTTTCCATTTAAAATTGTCTGCTTTTGCTCTGGGGCATTGAACAAAGAAATGAAAATTGTGCTTCTCTCTAAATCCGCTGCTAGTTTCCTCCATCTTTGCACATGTTCTTTTTTTCCTTAGCAGTCTCGCATTATATAGCCACGGACGCTAAAGCACAACATGGAGTTTTATTACTGGAAGCCTTTAACAAGGAACAGACCTGTTTTATTTTTTTACAGCAGTACATTAAACTTCAGCTATTCTAGGTTTAAAATCTGCAAAGGTGTTGACAGTGGTGATTTAGTGATGGACTGTAAGTTCATAGAGGCACGTAGAAGCAATCAATTTCTTTTGCAGAGGAAGTAAATATTGGGTGCTCATGGATCTTTGATATACCTAATTGCAAAGCACATTTGCCTCATAAAGATTCTGTGATTAAGCTATACAGGAGTTAGACTAAAAAATGGAAACACTACAGGATTTGCAGGTGTGAAGGTTACGACATGTTTCACGTTGAAAGTGATGTAACATTCTTTTGCTTCCGCTGTGTGATGAGACACCTAGCTAACAGGTGGGAAGACTCACTTTCATCATTCAGCCCGGCTAGTAATATGTCAGAGCTTACTGAGCTTCAAAGAGGCAAATTGTTGGTGCCCGCTTAGCTGGTGCCTCTGTGACTGAAGTTGCCAATTTATTTTCGTGTTGCGAGGTACAGTATCAAGGGTTATGATGGCATATACAGTTTCCGGGAAAACGTTGTCTGATAAGCATAAGTGCGGTTGACATGGTCAACTGATCGAAAGAGACAAAAAAACATTGTGCAGGATTGTGACCTGGAATAAGAAAACAACTGCTGCAAAAGTGACTGCAGAACTCAATCTCAGTCCGATGAAGACCGAGTCCCGTGAATACTGAGATTAAGCTCTGCAGTCACTTTTGCAGCGGTTGTATTCTTATTCCGGGTCACAGTCCTGCACAATGTCCTTTTGTCTCTTTCAGTCATCACAATTTAAAGTGTCATCACAAAGTGTGATGTTCAGAATGTTTTAGACATATACTATATAGCACACAGCCACAGGTGTCTGCACCTATAGGTCCAAGCTTTATCGAGCTGCCCAGGACTCCTGACTTATTGGAAACTCTACATTGTAAATAGCTTGTTTAACCTAACCTTCTTTACATCATTATTGGGCCTGCCTTTTGACGTGCAGTCTCACTGACTAATGCAACGGCACAGAAAGGTGTAGAGCAAAGCAAAACATCAGGAACTAAAGTTGCTATGTGCGTTTTAGAGATTTCTTGGCTTTAGGGTTTTTGTCAAGGTCTACATCCAGACAGTTTTAGATGTCTTCAGCAGATGTCTGCCTGCAGAGAACACAGGTTCATTTTCAGTCATTCATTTTTTAAATTATAGAGGTAGTTAGAATTTCAGACCTAAAAAAGAAGCTGACCATACTACCATTTTTGTCTGTGAATGTGATAGTGTAAGCCATGTATGCAGGCAGATCTCATCAACTACAAGATCTCTCCATCCAGAGATAAGATGTGCTTTGTCTTACAACACTGTGCCGACAGACTTTGGTCTTGGGTCTATGGTAGTGGTCTCAAAACTGTGGCCCAGGGGCCAGATGCGGCCCTTTGCTTGCCTTTATCCACCCTCAGGGCTTTATTCCTCCCACTGACATAGTGGAGCATAATTCATGCCACTGATACCAACAGTGGGGCACTATTCCTCCCCCGGACACCAATGATTGAGGGTCATTCCTCCCACTGACAACTGTGATGGGGCACTATTCCTCCCACTGACCCCAACAATGGGGCATTATTCCGCCTTCTGAAACTAATGATGGGGAATTATTCCTCCCACTGACACCGGTGATGGGGCATTATTCCTCCCACTGGCACCAATAATGGGGCATTATCATCAATGCTAGGACATTTTATACTCCCACGGGCCACAGTCTGGCCCTTCTAAAGTTTGAAGGATACTAAACTGGCCCTTTTTAGGAAAGTTTGGAGACCCCTGGTCTATGGCATCAATTTGATGTTAGAGTTAGACTGAGATAAAATGGACAGGTTCATTGGACTTGCAGTTGAACTTCTGACCTGCATTTGACCTGCCTCAAGTAAATTTTTCATTTTAATAAATTTATATAGGAATGCACAACCTATTTGAAGCGAACAAAAGCCTGTCAACATGGGCTCTCAGTGTCTCATCTGTGGTTCCATGTAGGCAGAGTGTAAACGGAACTAAATGCTACTTGCAATAGAATTTCACTCTTTAGATAATCTATTTTTGCTTGTTTACAACACTTTATCTGATAAGTGCATATCCAAATGTGTGAGTCAATTTGTAGAAACCACGTTATACTGTATTTTGGGCCTAAATCATAGTATTGACCTAACCATATTCTTTGCTCTCTTCCTTACAGTAAAGTATACTAAGGAGAAGAAGGAACTTTGGAAGGACCTCATATTTGCCAGGTGCACAAAAGAAAATGGTGGATTATTAAGTGTGTCTTGTTTTGACATGAGATAATCTAGGAATGTATGCCATTTTAGACAGAACCTCTGGCTATGTCTTATGCATTGACTTGACATGTGACAAGGCGGTATGAAAAATGGACATTGTTGCACTCTACTCTTGAACTGTGAAGAACTCTTACAAAACAATGAAGCTCATGATTTCATTGCTGCAGATCACCTTGAAGGGTGATGTTCTTCCTGAAAATCACTTTGTGTTTTCTTTGCATGTTTTCCACTGTTATTGGCACGACGTGTGAACTTATTGGCCTACTAAAGACAGACTCAAGAACACCATAAATGCAAAGTTAAGCTGTTTTTCATTTCTTCTGATTCTGAAATAATAATCACTAAAGTCAGTCTTGTTTGGTTATCAAATAACTTCATGCACCAGTTTGCTTCTGTGTACACATACGTTATGGAGAATAGCTTCCGTACAGATATTTTCAATATGTTTACTAGAGAAATGAAGATGTGCTATTTATAACTAAGCCTTATGTTGTGTACATACTGTCTTTGAAATATTGTGATCTAGTTTATTGCTTGTAAATGAAAAATTATATAATTTATTTAGAAAGAATAACTGTATACTATAGTTTTATTGATGAAAGAAATAAAATATTTTGTTCTCAGTGCCTGTTATTTTATTGTGTATAGGTTGATGGCAATTATCCTTTATGGAAATGTTTGTAAATCTTTAAGGTTTTTCCTTATTTCTTTTCAAATGGCTCATAAAATGTTATATTATTTCATATTAAAACAGTCAAAGTAATAAAGATAGTCTCATTAAAACAGCACCACACGCACATTTTTTGCTATATCTTTATTAAAGTAGTTTACACAATCAAGGTAGTTGATGGGAAACTGCAAACTTCTCTAGAATAATAACATCTTGAAAAGAGTGTAATTGGAGTCAGGTATTATCTGCAAAAGGTCAGGTTTGTGAATCAGTTAAGAAGAGGTCTCCAAACTTTTAGTACTGGAGCCACATTATTTATTTTACAAATAAAAATTAGTTCTTTAAATATATGAATAAAATGTAAGTGCAAGATGAAGTTTTACTTGGAGCTTTTTTGTGGTCAGCATGATATTATTCAGAGCAACAGAGAAAGCTACAGGAAAAAAAAAACAAATCAGAGTTCCCCTTTACATTTGGGTCTTCAGCAGACTAGCTCTTTACATCAAAGTCCCCCTTTACATCAGGGTCCCCATGAGAGTTCCTCCTTTTATCTGGGTTCCCATCAAAGTTCCAACTTGTATTCGGGTCCCCATCAGAGTCCCTCCTTTGCATCTGATTTCCCATCAGAGTCACCTCTTAGTTCTGGATCCCCATCGTAGTCTGCCCTTACATTACACTTGCTGTGTAGCTGTAGCAGCAGAGCAGGAGCCGGGAATTTGGGCTATAACAACAGAGAGAGCTGATCTGGACAAAAGAAGTTCCGTCCTCCTGTGAATGCTGGGGTCTAGCAACCAATGATAGTAACCTACGATGGAGACTAAGGGAAGAGGTGGGTAGAAGCTCACCTCTGCTGATCTGCAATGAGACCTGTGTTAGAGCACAGTGGGTCCACATTGAGGATATACCATTGACTCTGTGGACCAAATAAAATCTTGTTGTGTGTTGTATTTGGCTCGCAAACCATAGTCATGAAAACCTTGGTCCTCCAGTATATATATATAAAACCACACTTGCAGTTATAAGCTTTACAACATAATTCTTTTTAATATGATACAGACTTTAAATGGACTAGCATTAGTAAACAGATATTAAAGCATATCATATTTACTTGTTTTAAACTTCTTTTTTTTTACATTTCTTCAGTTGCTTCCTGCTTTCCATGCCTAGGCAAATTATGTTATACATCCCAGAAGTCTTCAGGAGGGGTTTTCTCAGCTAAGCACACCCTCCTGTCTGTATGCCTGAGCTAAGGGAAGATGGGATCCAGGATGTAAATGCTACATGGATCATCTGCCCTTACTCAAGATGGCCATGGTCAAAAATGCTAGGAGGTGTTTTTTAAAGTGATTCATGAAGCATGGAGACATGGATAGATGCGGGAGTTTACTTTGAATAATAAAAATGAAATAAAATAGCATTTTTGATTTGTGCTGCTCAGATGCAGTGTTAGTTTCGCTTTAAGCACCTTAATAGAAGTCATTGATGCTCAAGTAATAAAAAAGGATTTTACAATTTCTAAGACTGGTAAAATGTACAGGCAGACGATATACAAATGTAAGATGTTTAGTGCCGTTGCAATTCTCCCTAGAAGAGTGAGTATTCTTTAAAGGCTTTTTCAAGGGTTTGCCATAAATCCTTAACTGGTTGCCGACTAGCCGTAGTGTTTTTACTGCGGCAGGGCGGCACCTCTGCACAGAGCAACATTTTTTAACGTCGTTCTTTAAAACAGGTAGGGGGTGCACGAGAGGCGCGTGCCCGCCCTACCCATCCCGCCGATTGCGGCAGCGGGTGTCCCTCACCGGGTCCCGGCTGGTCATTACCCGCTGAGACCCGGCGATCACTGACAGAGCACAGCTGCAGTGTTTACACTGCAGTTCTGCTGTCAGTTCAGAGCACGCTGAACCTGAGAAAAGAATTTATCTCTCTGGATCAGCATGTTCCTGTGAAGTACACACCCCTGCCCCCTAGTAAAACACTCCCCTCACACAGTTAACCCTTTCATTACCTTAAAAAAGTTAACGCCTTCCTCCCCAGTGCTATTAGTACAGTGTCAGTGTTTTGTTTTTTTTTTTGCACTAATCATTGTATTGGTGTCACTGGGGATGTCAGTGACCCCAAGTCAGTTCCCCCCCAGTGTCAAAATGTCTGCTGCAGTCCCACCATAAGTCGCTGATCACTGTCATGAATTGCTGATCACCGCCATAAGTCGCTGATCACCTCAATTATTAGTATAATAAAAAAAGAAATCCCAGTATCTTTCCTGCCATTTGTAGACGCTATAACTTTCACGTAAACCAATTAATTTACACGTATTGGGATTTTTTTTTAGCAAAGACATGTTGCAGAATACATTTTGGCAGAAATTTATGACTAAATTTGATTTTTAAATTTTTTTACTGGACATGCTTTATAGCAAAAAGTCCAAAATATTGGGGTTTTTTTTCTTTTTTTTTTTAGCGCAAAAAATAAAAAACACAGGCGATCAAATACTACCGAAAGAAAGCTCAATTTGTGTGGAAAAAAAGGATGTAAATTTAATTTGGGTGCAGTGTTGCATGACCGCGCAATTGTCAGTTAAAGTAACGCAGCGACGTAACACAAACCGCTTCCTGACCGCCTTATAGCAGAAATACTACTACAGGGCGGCATGGGTGCGCAAAATCACATATATATATATATATATATATATATACACGTGATTCGCGCTCCCGTGGTTTTTACGCCCCTCCCAGATAGCGTCAGATTGCCCGTCAGTACACCAGTCATCACATTTAACCCCTTGATTGCCAGGAGCACGCTCATGTACAATAAACCTCCATTGCTAGTATAGTGTATGAACGGGTCAATATCTGATCAGATCAGCACTATACCAGCGTTCACATTAGTATAGCGTCCCCAAAAACGCAGCGTTAGTGGGATCAGCCCCGGAACCTGCCAGCACCTGCGTTTAGCCCCTACGCTTACCCCCCCTTCTCCCCCAGCAAGTGCAGTGTCAGTAGGTCACTGTCACTTGATACATTGCACACAAAACCGCAGTGTTCGCAGAATCAGGCCTGAACTCTGTTAGCACTTGCCGGTAAATTTTGATGACTCTCATATGCAGCAGAGTGCCAGTACTAGTGCCGCTCTACCTTTTGGTGAACTGGTGAGTACCAACGGTCTAGTACATTCTGGTCTTTCACATACCTCCTTGATTTTTGGAACTGTTTTTCACGGAATATCTGTATGCGTTGATTGTGGATCAAAGCAATTTATATGTACAACAATTTATCGCCGCCAACCCAAATTCAAACCTTGTCAGACCAGTCGCATGGAAACTCATTACGGTTTTCAAATTTCCATTTTGTTTGGGCCTAACCTGGGCATTACTAAAAGAAATGAATTGCGGTTGTATTGGTCCGCAGACCCGATTCATCATATGCCCGTGTTCTCTGCTGCCATGGCCAGGCATAGATATGAGAGTATAATGTGTTTTATGCATTTCAACGACAATACACTCTGTCATCCTCGGGGTAACCCTGAATTTGACCGGCTTCACAAAATTCAGCCCCTCGCAAATCACCTTAACCAAAAATTTGCAGATGTCTATACTCCCCAGAAAAGCATCTGCGTTGATGAGTCCCTCATTAATTTTTCTGGCCACCTTGCATTCAAACAATTTCTCCCCTGCAAGCGTGCCAGATATGGGGTCAAGATGTAGAATACCTGTGAGAGGGCAACAGGCTTTTCTTATAAGTTTTGGATTTACGAGGGAAAAGATAATCACGTGGAGCCCCCTGGATGCCCAGACTACATGGGGAGCAGTAGCAAGATAGTTTGGAACTTGGTGTCATCCTTTTTCCATATGGGGTACCACTTATACGTGGACAATTTTTATTCAAGCGTGCCACTATTTAGACACTTGTTCAATCTTGGAACTGGCGCTTGTGGCAAAGTGTGACCTAATGTGTGCCCACCATTAGAAGTGGGTGGATACAGGGCGGTATATTTTAATGGTGGGCAAACCACACACTTTTTCTGGCAGAGATTTCTTCTAATTTTTTCGTTCAGTCCACAGGCTGCATACAAAAAAAAAAGAACATAGCATATACACCCAACAAGGACCAGCGACGTACTGGTACATCACTGGACTTTGAATGGTTATACTAGGATGATGCCTACAGCTGCAGCCTGCAATTGGCTTTCATTTAAAAGCAATCCTAGTGGCTAATTAGCTGCAAGATTGCTTTTACAAGCAGCTGGAGATGATGCTACCCCCCTCCCCCGCTGCCTTCCACGGCCTTCTCGGGCAGTCTCGTGCCATCGGGGGAACCTGAGAATGCAGCCGGTGTTTCTGCCAGCTGACCATAGAGCTTATTGGAGACCAGAGTGGTGCCAATCATCTCTATAGTCTAAGAATTCGGAAGCTACAAGCATTTCATCACTTCAGTTTCGCAGGATATAAACAGCGCCATTTGTAAATTGGGAAAGCATCTGATCACACCGATTTTGGTTTGATTAGATAATGTACAGTAAGGGCAGAGGAGATATCCAGAGTCTGATAGACCCCAGATTTCTCAAAAAAGAATATATGACAATGCCCATTGAAGTTATAGGGGATATTTGCATTCCCTGTGATATAGCATTAAAAGTGATAAAAAAAAAATGAAAGGTACAATGTAAAAATAATTTAAAAAAATCTAAATAACTTAAAAAAAATAAAAATCGCTCCTCCCATGCGTGCACACGCCTTGACCCTGTGCCGGTATGTAAACAGCGGTTGCACCATGCATGTGAGGTATTGCCGTGAACGTCAGATCAAGGGCAGTAATTCCGACACTAGACTTCCTCTCTAAATCTAAAATGGTAGCTTTTAAAGCGCTGCCTATGGAAATTTAAAATGTTTGCAGTTTGTCACTATTGCACAGGGCATGCGCCATTTTAAAGCATGTCATGTTTGGTATCTATTTACTCGGCATACCATTATATTTTATATTTTACCAAATAATTGGCCAATATATTGTGTTTTATTGCATTAAAAGTAAAAAAAGTTTTTGGGTTTTTTTTAATTTGCTTTTGAAAAATCGCTGCGCGAGTACTATGTGCCATAAAAAATTGTAGTACCCACCATTTTATTCACTAGGGTGTCTGCTTTAAAAAATATAATATTTGGGGGTTTAAATTAATTTCCTAGCAAAAAATACTGATTTTTTTTCATGTGAACAAAAAGTGTCAGAAAAGGCTTGATCTTCAGGTGGTTAGAAGAGTGAATGATCTGTGGCATAAACTTCTAATGCTGGGCATAGAATGCCCCCACCCCAAAAGTAGAAAGTAGACACCCCAAACTATTTGCTGAGAGGCATGTTGAATCAATAGAAGAATTTATTTTTTTACCACAAGTTTTTGGAAAATGACAAAAAAAATATTTATTTTTTGTAAACAAAATTGTCAATTAAATGATTTACTGCTCACACATGCCATGGGTATGTGTGGAATTACTCCCCAAAATACATTCTGCTACTTCTCCTGAGTATGGGGGTACCACATATGAGAGACGTTTTGGCAGTCTAGCCAAGTACAGGACCCCAAAATCCAATAACCACCTTCAGGCTTTATTTCCTCATTACACTTCCAGACCACCTATCACAGTTTCAGAGGCCCTGAAATGCCAGGATAGCACCTAACCCCCCCCCCCCCAAATGACCGCTTTTTGGAAAGTAGGCACCCCAAGGAATTTGATAAAAAGCATGGTAAGTATTTTGCAGATCTCATTTGTTGCCACAAGTTTTTGAAAATGAAGAAAAAAAACAAAAACGTATTTTTTCTATTCTTTTTTTATATTTCAAAACCTTGTGAGAAAAAATGAGATCTGTAAAATACTCACCATGCCTCTTTTTAAATTCCTTGGGGTGTCTACTTTCCAGAAAGGGGTCATTTAAGGGGGTTTGGTGCTATCCTGGCATATCAGGGCCTTCAAAATCGTGATAGGTAGTGAGGAAGTGTAATGAGGAAGTTACGCACCTTCAGGCTTTCAAAGTGGTCATTGGATTTCAGGCTCCTGTATGTGGCTAGGCTCCCAAAAAGCCTCACACACGTGGTATTCCCATACTCGGTAGAAGTAGCAGAATGTATTTTGGGGTGTAATTCCACATATACGCATGGCTTGTGCGATAAATAAATCATTTAAATAACTGTGTAAAAAAAAAAAATGTCAATTTCCAGAAACTTGTGGAAAAAAATAAATCTTCCATGGACTCAATATGCCTCTCAGCAGATAGCTTATGGTGTCTACTTTCCGAAAAGGGGTCATTTGAGGGTGTTTGTACCATCCTGGTATTTTAGCACCTCAAGAAATGTGATGGGCAGTCAGAAAGTAAAAGCTGTGTAAATTCCAGTATCTATACCATAGTTTGTAGATGGTATAACTTTCACACAAACAAACAATATACACTTACTGGGATTTTTGTAACCAAAAACATGTAGCAGAATACATTTTGGCCTAAATTTATGATGAAATTTTTGTTTTTTTGGATATTTTTTATGACCGAAATGAGAAAATATTGTTTTTTTCAAAAAAAAAAATTTTTCTTCAAAAGTTTTTTTGGTTATAGCGCCAAAAATAAAAAGTGCACAGGTGATTAAAAACCACCAAAAGAAAGCTCTATTTGTGTGAAAAAAAAGGACATAAATTAAATTTATGTACCATATTGCATGACCACGCAATTGTCTGTTAAACTAGCGCAGCGCTGTATAGCAAAAAAATGGCGTAAATTGCAATATCTATACCATAGTTTGTAAACACTATAACTTTCACACAAAGCAATCAATATACACTTATTGGGATTTTTTTTTACCAAAAACATGTAGTAGAATACATTTTGGCCTAAATTTATGACTAACTTTGAGTTTACTATATATTTTTGATAGCCGAAAGTAAAAAATATCATTTTTCTTAAAAAGTTTTGGTCTTTTTTTGTTTATAGCGTGAAAAAAAAAAGCGCACAGGTGATCAAATACCACCGAAAGAAAGTTCTCTTTGTGTGAAAAAAAGGACGTAAATTTTGCTTGGGTGCAGCATTGCATGACCGCGCAATTATCAGTTTAATTAGTTCAGCGCCGAGTAGCAAAAAGAGGCCTGGTCAGGAAGGGGTAAATCCTCAGGAGGGCAAGTGGTTAAAGAAACATGCTGTGAAGGGTAAGGGTCTACAGGCATCTACTGACCTTCATGTTATCTGTTTTTATTAGCCTACCATAAAAATTGAACAAAAGTGCTGTTCATATACTTTTCTATCCATGACTATAATTGTTAAATTGATTGTGCAATAAAGATATAGCTGAGCAAAATATTGTGTGTTTGTTATAATCAGATAACTTGTTAGGAGTCATTCATGCAGAAATCAAGAAAATATCTGTGGGTTAACAATCTTTATCTCACAACTCTCAGTTCAGAGTGTTCAAAAGATAAGTGATTATGAACAAACTTTATCTATGTTCTCTGCATGTTCACTTCCATCCTTCCTGTTTGAATTGCAGTGCAGTAAGCTGCAGTTTGTTTAAATACTCACAATTTCTTGAACTATGGTACTCTTTCGGGTTTGCTGACTTGACATAAGTTCAACTAATCTTGAAAAAAGCAGTGGTTAACAATTTTTCTTTACAATATTGAAGTAAAAAAGCCGGACATACTTGGATCAAAGTTTGTCTGGTTCAGCAGGGACTTTGATCCATTTATGGGAACCCTGGTTGTACAGAAGTCGATCTCACGATCAACTTCTGTACAACCACCCTGTCAATTTTTGTCCAAATGATCAATGCCACTGGCTATAGCCGGAAACAATAATTAAAGGATAAGTTCACCTTTGGGAACATGTTACATTTTCCACCCGTTTTTAGGGTGGAACACGTTCCTATAGCTGCAACCACTTCCCCCCCTTCCCTCTGAAAGATAGTACGGGGAGTTTCCCCTTAATGTCTGTCAGATTTGAAAACAGTGCGGCTGTGCGGGGATCCGCAGAGTTCTGTGAATGAGTGCCTACAAGTCCCGGCATCCTTAGCGGCTCTGGGCTTGTAGTTTTCAATGAACTACCACGGCATTGTGGAGTGCGGTGCTAGTTCATTGAAGCTCTGTCAGTATATCTGCTTGTTCATGCATCCCGTACGGCAAGCAGATATTCTGACAGGTCTGCAGGAGACCTGCATGGCATCAGCAATCTGACCACTGGTGCAATGCTTTCCAGGCTCCTGTAGACAAAAATAATAAATGCACATTTTTTACCTGCAAAAAAAAATGCATTTATTATTTTTGTGAAAAAGGTGAACCTATCCTTTAACCTCCTTGGCGGTATGATTCTTTCCGATTTTTGGTGCTGAAAGCGGTACCATTTTTTTGCATGGAAATATGTAGTTTTTTTATTGTAGGCCTGTAATTCTTAGGAATAACTCACTGAAATCTATCCGAACAAGAGTCTAGTAAACATCCCGGGTAGGATAAAATTTGAAACACGTAATCATAAATTATAATTTAATAAATAATCATAAAAAATAATAATATAATAATAATACATTTAATTCAATAATATAATCAAACCAAAAACACTGAAATGTGAAATATAGCGCCAAGTTAGCACATTGCTGAGCAAAGTCGCAAAATTGTTTTCAGTGTCTGATGACGAATTTCCCCACGAATCATTATCACTCAATTCTGCAAGTGGTTCTGATTTACTATCGCTGTTCTCCTAGCTGATCTAAACCGCTTTTGACCTAAAGGGACACTTTTTGGATGCCATGGACATTTCTCAGTTTCCAGGCAGAAAGAACAGACAAAATGCAGGCAGGGCGCAGGACAAAGCATTAGGGACAAGATGTATGTGAAATTGGTTGAGACAGCAATGTTTTACTATGTAAAATGTAAAAAAAAAAAAAAAGACATTTTTTTAAATTTTTTAATTTCCCGCCGCCAGCGGCGCCCGTACGTCCCAACGTCACAGGGACAGGACACAGAAGCCGGATGCCGGCATCGGCCGGAGGAGATGGCCGGGGATGCTGCAGGGGACACATCGCGGGAGCGCAAGGTAAGGTAAGTGAAGAACAAATGCCGGAGCAGTGCCACATGGTATTTTCGAGTGTAGCTCGGGGTTACCGTTTGTGGTACTGAAATGTTACCCCGAGCTACACTCGGGAATACCGCCAAGGAGGTTAAAGTGTTCTGATGGCAGGGGAGACTCCCTGCCATGAAAACACAATAACATAGTGAGAGTGATTCCCCCATCCATATTGACTGTGTGGATGGAGGAATGGGTAGTTTCTTTTTTCATTCAAACCCGCTGGTTGTATGAAAAAAATATAATGTATGGCCTGTCTAAGGCTTCTAGAACCAGATGAAGCTCTGATGAAGAAGGGACGCCCTTCGAAACGCGTCAGCTGTACTCTGAGTGTCTACCCCTATGATGGGACTCGCGCAGGCTTCATAATTTTCAAGTTCCGCTGAGGACTTACATGCTTGAATTACTTCGCTGTTTGTGAGTATCATTCTGTATTCAATAAAAATTTTGGTTTACTGAGGTAATGCGCAAGGTTGGTGTGCTTTTTGTTTTGTTTCGCTTTGCAGTACTGTCTAAGGCTCCTAACAGAGACAACACCTATTTCTATACCAAACCTATACTAAAATAAAAACAGCCAGTTTCACACTTAAAGCAGAACTCCAGTTAAAATTTTTATTTTCCCATGCATTCAGGCTGTGCCCACATTGCATGGGTTAACTGCTCGTTTTGTCCAGGGGTTCAGGGTAAAGCTATACTTATCCTCTCCTCCAATCCTCCGGAAAACCGCATTCCCCTTTGTCCAGCAGTTGACTATTCCTGTTGTCCTCATGTCCAGAGCCGATCTATGGGCATAATGACTTCAGGAACAGTCCATTCACAAGACTGCTAGCATGCGGGGGGAGGCAGAAGCAGCAGGGACCGGTGTGTACTTGGAGGCTCAGCAGATTAGGTAAGTATATCTCAACTTTCTGAACCTCTAGACAAAAACAAGCATTTAACTCATGCAGTACGGGCACAGCCCCACTACATACAATTTTTGCCTGGAATTCTTCTTTATACGTCAATATTTTTTTTGAGAATTGGTTTACAGTGGTATGCATAGGAACAATAACATTTCCACCCACATGGTGAGAATAAATAAAAGTCATAGAACATATAAGCATATATATAAAAACCAGCATTCTCACCAGGTAGCAAACGTTCCAACAGACGATGGACAAGGGCATTGCCAGAGAAATTACCACCAATATAAAACTCCAATTCAAAAGAAAAAAAGTTAAGAATAGGGAGATCGAAAGAAAAGATCTAGGATAAGACAAGGAGGAGAGAAAAGAAAATGACAAAAAACAAAAAAAAAAAAAAAGGGGGGGGGGAGAGGGAGAAAATGAGAGTCAGCTGGCGGCGTTGTTAAGCAATGGAGATATATCTGATCCATGGTTCCCTCAAATCTAGATTCATCATTATTGACAATGCTAGTTAACTTATCATTTACCATTATCCAATTAAGTTTTTGTTTAACCCCGTCTAGCGGAATCAATGTTTGTCTCCAACTTCTAGCTATGGTAATACGTGCAGCCAGTAAGAGGTAATGAATTAGTTTAGTCGATTTTTTTGGGAACGGTAGTAGGTAGCAGATGAAATAAGGCCACTTCCGGTGTTCTGCGAATAATAATTCCCGTAACCGAGTAGATAAAATTAAACATTCGGATCCAAAATCTATTCACTACCGGACATTTCCACCAAATATGGAACATTGTTCCCTCTTGTCTGCAGTGCCGGAAGTAATTAGGTGATACTGAAGGACATATTTTAGCGAGGTACGTAGGAACCAAGTACCAACGAAGTAGCGTTTTGTAACTGGATTCGATAAGAGCAGTATTAATCGATATCTTTGATAGAGAATGGGCCGCAGTCTGCCAAGTTTCCAGATCTAAGGAGCCCTAAAGTCCCTTTCCCATTGAGTCATATAGGATAATTTAGTGAGAGGATCGACGAGGGAAGCATAGACAATGGACAAACGACCCCTCATCAACCCAGTTGCCCCACAGGAGACTTCTAAAGGCGTGAGTGTACAAAGTTCCGTGATTAATTTAAGTTTGCTAGAGATAAATGAGATAATTTGATAATAGCGAAACAATTCTCCGGGAGGCATCTGGTACTGCGTCAGAAAATACTGGAGAGAACGAGGACGAAGTCCATCCAGGAAGTCTCCAATACGCAGCAAACCCTTATTTACCCACCATTGAAATACTGATGGTGACACCCCAGGAATAAACTCAGGATTATAAAAAACTGGAGCTAATGGAGTATGTGGGGAGAAGAAAGGTTTGCGAGCCCGCCATCTGTCCCAAACCATCAACGAATAGGACAGCGTAGGACACAAAATAGGAGGACGTAAGCGACTGGGGAGCCACATAAGAGCACCAATAGCATAAGGATGGCAGGATAAGGCCTCAATGCCAACCCACTGGGGGACATAACCCCTGGCTGTAGTACAAGTTAACTGTGCTATCTGAGCCGCATGAAAATAAGCTAGGAAGTCCCAAACCGCCATGCTTCTTTAGGGAAAAGAGAGTTGACCTGTTGACCCTAGGACGCTTTCCCCTCCAGATAAATCTAGAGACTGCAGCCTGTAATAGTAGCAGTTCCCATTTGGGAACCATGATCGTTAACGTCCTAAAGTAGTACAATAGGCGCGGTAAAAAAAAGTCATTTTAATAGAGTGGATTCTACCAAACCAGGAAAGTGGGAGATCCTGCCATTCTAGTAAATCAGATTTAAGTTGCTTGAAGAGCGGAATATAATTGGTCTTGTACAAGGATGAAAAGGATTTTGTGAGTTGAATTCCCAAATAGGGGAGAGAATGAGGGGCCCACTGGAAATCAAAATTGTCCTGAAGGTAACGAACCTCCGGGTCAGGCAACAAAATATTTAAGGCAATTGTTTTAGAGGAATTAAGAGTAAGACCGGAGGCCTCTGAGAAACAATGAAACAGGTGAAGGAGACCGGATAAAGAAGTGCGAGGATCAGATATGTACATAAGGACATCATCAGCAAATAGAGCGCATTTATGATCCCGCTGACCGCAGCGGATGCCCGAAATAGTGGGATCAGAGCGAATGGCGATTGCAAGTGGTTCCATTGCCAGAGTGAATAATAGTGGAGAGAGAGGACAACCCTGTCTAGTACCACGCCCTATCGACAGGGAGGCTGACTTATAACCACAAATGGAAACTTGAGCCGAAGGATTAGAATAGAGGGCCTGTAGCAAGGTCGTGAAAGAAGGGCCAAACCCAAACCTATCTAACATCTGAAATAGGTAGTCCCACGATACACTGTCAAACGCTTTATGAATATCCAACGATAACAATAAAATTTCCCTCTGTGAAGATTTGTCCCAATTAGAATGTACGGCTGACAGCAAAGCTAAAGTCTGGCGAATTTGGTCAGATGTTTGTCGACTGCTGATAAATCCTGACTGATCATCATGAATAGAGATGAGCGAAGTATTCAAAAATTCGATTCGACTGATTCGGCGAATTCGTGGAAACTATTCGATTCGAGTCGAATATATTCGCTGTGAATTTAACTTAAAAAAGGGTGTTTCTAGGCTTCAGAGAGACTTAATATTAGTGCAGAACACTGAACCTTTAATTTAAATGCCCTTGGAGTCTGCTGGGGAAGAGAAATAATACTGTCAGTCAGTATGACATGCAGATGAGTGCCGTCGATCTTAGAATCACCGCACACTTCACTCATTTGGCCAGTCACGGGGCCAAAACCAGTGTTTGGAGCCACAGTGTGGCGGTGGAGGCAGCAGCAATGGGAGGCCATACAGCAACCTATGACAAAATGGAAACCAGCAGGAGTGTGAGGAGACCTCAAAGTGGCACATGGCAGAGTGGGAGCAATGGGAGGCGGTACAGGGACCCATGTCACACTGTGGACCCAGCAGCAGCGTGACGAGGCGGTACGGGGGCCCATGGCAGATTTGGGGCCTGGCAGCACCTATGGGAGGCCTGTAATCTGCCAGCAACCTATGACAAAATGGAAACCAGCAGGAGTGTGAGGAGACCTGAAAGTGGCACATGGCAGAGTGTGGCGATGGAGACAGCAGCAATGGGAGGCCGTACAGGGACCCATGAGAGACTCTGGACCTGGCAGCAGCATGAGGAGGCGGTATATAGGGGCCCATGGCAGATTAGGGGCCTGGCAGCAGCTATGGGAGGCCCGTAATCTGCCAGCACCCTATGTCAAAAAATTCAACACACCAGCAGTGTGTGAGGAGACCTGAAAGTGGCACATGGCAGAGTGTGACGATGGAGACAGCAGCAATGGGAGGCCGTACAGGGACCCATGAGAGACTGTGGACCTGGCAGCAGCATGAGGAGGCGGTATAGGGGCCCATGGCAGATTAGGGGCCTGGCAGCAGCTATAGGAGGCCCGTAATCTGCCAGCACTCTATGACAAAAAATTGAACACACCAGCAGTGTGTGAGGAGACCTGAAAGTGGCACATGGCAGAGTGTGGCGATGGAGACAGCAGCAATGGGAGGCCGTACAGGGACCCATGAGAGACTCTGGACCTGGCAGCAGCATGAGGAGGCGGTATAGGGGCCCATGGCAGATTAGGGGCCTGGCAGCAGCTATAGGAGGCCCGTAATCTGCCAGCACCCTATGACAAAAAATTGAACACACCAGCAGTGTGAGGAGACCTGAAAGTGGCACATGGCAGAGTGTGGCGATGGAGACAGCAGCAATGGGAGGCCGTACAGGGACCCATGAGAGACTCTGGACCTGGCAGCAGCATGAGGAGGCGGTATATAGGGGCCCATGGCAGATTAGGGGCCTGGCAGCAGCTATGGGAGGCCCGTAATCTGCCAGCACCCTATGACAAAAAATGGAACACACCAGCAGTGTGAGGAGACCTGAAAGTGGCACATGGCAGAGTGTGGCGATGGAGACAGCAGCAATGGGAGGCCGTACAGGGACCCATGAGAGACTCTGGACCTGGCAGCAGCATGAGGAGGCGGTATAGGGGCCCATGGCAGATTAGGGGCCTGGCAGCAGCTATAGGAGGCCCGTAATCTGCCAGCACCCTATGACAAAAAATGGAACACACCAGCAGTGTGAGGAGACCTGAAAGTGGCACATGGCAGAGTGTGGCGATGGAGACAGCAGCAATGGGAGGCCGTACAGGGACCCATGAGAGACTCTGGACTTGGCAGCAGCATGAGGAGGCGGTATAGGGGCCCATGGCAGATTAGGGGCCTGGCAGCAGCTATGGGAGGCCCGTAATCTGCCAGCACCCTATGACAAAAAATGGAACACACCAGCAGTGTGAGGAGACCTGAAAGTGGCACATGTTTGGGGCATGATTCATGGCGGATTTAGTCAGTTGTGTCAGGAACTGGTGGTTTGAAATCCAGACTAATCCACGCCTGATTCATTTTCACAAACGTGAGTCTCTCCACACTTTGGGTGGACAGTCGTGTCCTCCGCGGAGTTGCAATACCTCCTGCCGCACTAAACACGCGCTCCGATGCCACGCTACTGGCCGGGCATGACAGCCTTTCAAGGGCAAATTCAGCTAGTTGGGGCCAAAGGTCAAGTTTCGTTGCCCAGTAGTCAAGGGGATTGTCTACCGCGGTTGGCAGGGTGCTGTCCAAGTAGGCCTAAGCCTGTTGTTTGAGGTCCTGCTCCAGGTCCACCTGATGCTGCTGATGCTGCAGCTGGTTAGTAGTTTCCTCACTGCGCTGGTGAAGAAAGCTACTCATCATCGACTGCAGACTGAGGCAGCCGCTGCTGGTGGAGCTGCCACTGCTCCTACCACCCCACCCCTCCCCTGCTGCCATGGCAGCGGAACGCGAGCGCACAGGGCCCACAGTGTCTGAGGATGGACATTGGCGCAGACAGGCAGAGACCAGCTGACTACATAGGTGGTTTTTATAGTACGTTATTTTGGCCTCCCTCTCAGCAGGTGTGAAAAAGGCCACCATTTTTGAACGGTAGCGAGGGTCCAACAAGGTGGACAGCCAAAAGTCATCCCTCTGTCTGATGGTTATTATTCGGCTGTCGGTACGCAAGCAAGCGAGCATGCTATGGGCCATTTGTGCCAAGGAATGCGAGGGACTCCCTGCCTCCATCTCCACAGCATACTGCCACGGTGCGTCTGGGTCCTCTGTCTCCTCTTCCTCCTCCTCTACCAGATGCTCCTGCTCCTCCACTCCTGTCCGCTGAGTGGAAAAACCACCCATTTCACTCAATAATTCCTGAGCACCAATGTCCTCCTCTACCTCCTCCTCTTCTTCCTGTCCTGCCCCCACAGGGGTCATGTGGCGTTGAGATCTGTGCGCCACGTCTACCGCACCCTGACCAGCCATTGTTAACAGCATTTGTTCCAGGACGTGCAACAGAGGAATGACGTCGTTCATCCCATAGTCCTGCCGACTCACGAATAGCGTGGCCTCCTCAAAGGGCCTGAGCAAGCGCAGGTGTCACGCATGAGCTGCCAATGGCTGACATCTAAGTTACACAGGGAGTACCTTTATCCGCTTTTAACATCAGGAAATCTGTGATGGCCTTTTGCTGTTCGTAAAGGCGGTCTAACATATGTAGGGTTGAATTCCACCTTGTTGCAACGTCACAGCATGAGGAGTCGGTACGGGGGCCCATGGCAGATTACGGGCCTGGCAGCAGCAATGGGAGGCCCGTAATCTGCCAGCACCCTATGTCAAAAAATTCAACACACCAGCAGTGTGTGAGGAGACCTGAAAGTGGCACATGGCAGAGTGTGGCGATGGAGACAGCAGCAATGGGAGGCCGTACAGGGACCCATGAGAGACTCTGGACCTGGCAGCAGCATGAGGAGGCGGTATAGGGGCCCATGGCAGATTAGGGGCCTGGCAGCAGCTATAGGAGGCCCGTAATCTGCCAGCACCCTATGTCAAAAAATTGAACACACCAGCAGTATGAGGAGACCTGAAAGTGGCACATGGCATGAGACACTGTGGACCTGGCAGCAGCATGAGGAGGCGGTACAGGGGCCCATGGCAGATTAGGGGCCTGGCAGCAGCTATGGGAGGCCCGTAATCTGCCAGCACCCAATGTCAAAAAATTCAACACACCAGCAGTGTGAGGAGACCTGAAAGTGGCACATGGCAGAGTGTGGCGATGGAGACAGCAGCAATGGGAGGCCGTACAGGGACCCATGACAGACTCTGGACTTGGCAGCAGCATGAGGAGGCGGTATAGGGGCCCATGGCAGATTAGGGGCCTGGCAGCAGCTATGGGAGGCCCGTAATCTGCCAGCACCCTATGTCAAAAAATTCAACACACCAGCAGTGTGAGGAGACCTGAAAGTGGCACATGGCATGAGACACTGTGGACCTGGCAGCAGCATGAGGAGGCGGTACAGGGGCCCATGGCAGATTAGGGGCCTGGCAGCAGCTATAGGAGGCCCGTAATCTGCCAGCACCCTATGACAAAAAATGGAACACACCAGCAGTGTGAGGAGACCTGAAAGTGGCACATGGCAGAGTGTGGCGATGGAGACAGCAGCAATGGGAGGCCGTACAGGGACCCATGAGAGACTCTGGACCTGGCAGCAGCATGAGGAGGCGGTATAGGGGCCCATGGCAGATTAGGGGCCTGGCAGCAGCTATGGGAGGCCCGTAATCTGCCAGCACCCTATGTCAAAAAATTGAACACACCAGCAGTGTGTGAGGAGACCTGAAAGTGGCACATGGCAGAGTGTGGCGATGGAGACAGCAGCAATGGGAGGCCGTACAGGGACCCATGAGAGACTCTGGACCTGGCAGCAGCATGAGGAGGCGGTATAGGGGCCCATGGCAGATTAGGGGCCTGGCAGCAGCTATAGGAGGCCCGTAATCTGCCAGCACCCTATGTCAAAAAATTGAACACACCAGCAGTGTGAGGAGACCTGAAAGTGGCACATGGCAGAGTGTGGCGATGGAGACAGCAGCAATGGGAGGCCGTACAGGGACCCATGACAGACTCTGGACTTGGCAGCAGCATGAGGAGGCGGTATAGGGGCCCATGGCAGATTAGGGGCCTGGCAGCAGCTATGGAAGGCCCGTAATCTGCCAGCACCCTATGTCAAAAAATTCAACACACCAGCAGTGTGAGGAGACCTGAAAGTGGCACATGGCATGAGACACTGTGGACCTGGCAGCAGCATGAGGAGGCGGTACAGGGGCCCATGGCAGATTAGGGGCCTGGCAGCAGCTATAGGAGGCCCGTAATCTGCCAGCACCCTATGACAAAAAATGGAACACACCAGCAGTGTGAGGAGACCTGAAAGTGGCACATGGCAGAGTGTGGCGATGGAGACAGCAGCAATGGGAGGCCGTACAGGGACCCATGAGAGACTCTGGACCTGGCAGCAGCATGAGGAGGCGGTATAGGGGCCCATGGCAGATTAGGGGCCTGGCAGCAGCTATGGGAGGCCCGTAATCTGCCAGCACCCTATGTCAAAAAATTGAACACACCAGCAGTGTGTGAGGAGACCTGAAAGTGGCACATGGCAGAGTGTGGCGATGGAGACAGCAGCAATGGGAGGCCGTACAGGGACCCATGAGAGACTCTGGACCTGGCAGCAGCATGAGGAGGCGGTATAGGGGCCCATGGCAGATTAGGGGCCTGGCAGCAGCTATAGGAGGCCCGTAATCTGCCAGCACCCTATGTCAAAAAATTGAACACACCAGCAGTGTGAGGAGACCTGAAAGTGGCACATGGCATGAGACACTGTGGACCTGGCAGCAGCATGAGGAGGCGGTACAGGGGCCCATGGCAGATTGGGGGCCTGGCAGCAGCTATAGGAGGCCCGTAATCTGCCAGCACCCTATGACAAAAAATGGAACACACCAGCAGTGTGAGGAGACCTGAAAGTGGCACATGGCAGAGTGTGGCGATGGAGACAGCAGCAATGGGAGGCCGTACAGGGACCCATGAGAGACTCTGGACCTGGCAGCAGCATGAGGAGGCGGTATAGGGGCCCATGGCAGATTAGGGGCCTGGCAGCAGCTATAGGAGGCCCGTAATCTGCCAGCACCCTATGACAAAAAATGGAACACACCAGCAGTGTGAGGAGACCTGAAAGTGGCACATGGCAGAGTGTGGCGATGGAGACAGCAGCAATGGGAGGCCGTACAGGGACCCATGACAGACTCTGAACCTGGCAGCAGCATGAGGAGGCGGTATAGGGGCCCATGGCAGATTAGGGGCCTGGCAGCAGCTATGGGAGGCCCGTAATCTGCCAGCACCCTATGTCAAAAAATTCAACACACCAGCAGTGTGAGGAGACCTGAAAGTGGCACATGGCATGAGACACTGTGGACCTGGCAGCAGCATGAGGAGGCGGTACAGGGGCCCATGGCAGATTAGGGGCCTGGCAGCAGCTATGGGAGGCCCCTAATCTGCCAGCACCCTTTGACAAAAAATGGAACACACCAGCAGTGTGAGGAGACCTGAAAGTGGCACATGGCAGAGTGTCAGGGCTCCCAGGTATGACCAGAGATGTGTGACTGACGCAGGGAAACGCAGACTTCAGATATGGGATAAACAATATAATTTATTAACACTAACAATACAAACATAAACGCAGTGCAATACTAAACATAATACAGTGCAAACAAACCAAACCAACCACCCACAGATAACAGTACATACAAGCAAGCGTCGTCAGGCAGGCCGGGTCAATATCAATTGGGCAGGTAGGTACAGGGGGAGCAAGCGGAGAATGGTCGGGGTCACAGGCCAGGTTCAGCAGGTAGCAAGCAGCGTAGTACAGAGGGTCAAGCAGAGGGATGGTCAGGGTCACAAGCCAGGGATCAGAACAGGTAGCAAGCAGCGTAGTACAGAGGGTCAGGCAGAGGGATGGTCAGGGTCACAAGCCAGGGATCAGGACAGGTAGCAGAGAATCAGACAGGAACAGAGAGCAGGAACAGGATACAGGGCCCAAGAGAAACACACACCAAGGCAGAGTCTGTGGGTCTGGCCATCCCTTAAATACCCCAGCATAATCAGTTCCAGGTGTTAGCTGGCTGCAAAGTTGAGTCTCTGATTGCTGGGAGCACCCGCTGGCCAGCCCTGGTACTGCAGATCAAAAGGCAGGTGAGTCCCACCATTGCTGGCCAGTCCATTCCTGACAGTACCCCCCCCTCAAGGAGCGGCCTCAGGATGCTCCAAACAGTCCTAGCTGGGAAAAATGTTCCACCGCCCGGGTCTGGTAACTGGCGGGATATCAAAGACTGGCACACCTGGCAGGACTCCGGGCAGCGGTACACCAGGCAGAGGCACATCGGGCTGGACACCGGGCAGAGGCACATTGGGCTGGACTCCGGGCAGAGGCACACCGGGCAGAGGCACATCGGGCAGAGGCACATCGGGCTGGACTCCGGGCAGAGGCACATCGGGCTGGACTCCGGGCAGAGGCACATCGGGCTGGACTCCGGGCAGAGGCACATCGGGCTGGACTCCGGGCAGAGGCACATCGGGCTGGACTCCGGGCAGAGGCACAATCGGCCTGGACTCCGGGCAGAGGCACATCGGGCAGGACTCCGGGCAGAGGCACATCGGGCTGGACTCCGGGCAGAGGCACATCGGGCAGGACTCCGGGCAGAGGCACATCGGGCAGGACTCCGGGCAGAGGCACATCGGGCTGGACTCCGGGCAGAGGCACATCGGGCTGGACTCCGGGCAGAGGCACATCGGGCTGGACTCCGGGCAGAGGCACATCGGGCTGGACTCCGGGCAGAGGCACATCGGATTACCAGGCGAAGCAGCAGGCAGCGGGTCACCGGGCGGAGCAGCAGGCACCGGGCCCCCGGGCGGAGCAGCAGGCACCGGGCCCCCGGGCGGAGCAGCAGGCACCGGGCCCCCGGGCGGAGCAGCAGGCATCGGGCCCCCAGGCGGGGTGACCGGCATCGGGCCCCCAGGCGGGGCGACAGGCATCGGGCCCCCAGGCGGAGCGGCGGGCGCCGGGCCCCCAGGCGGAGCGACAGGCATCGGGCCCCCAGGAGGGGCGACAGGCATTGGGCCCCCAGGCGGGGCGACAGGCATCGGGCCCCCAGGCGGGGCGACAGGCATCGGGCCCCCAGGCGGGGCGACAGGCATCGGGCCCCCAGGCGAGGCGACAGGCATCGGGCCCCCAGGTGGGGCGACCGGCATCGGGCCCCCAGGCGGAGCGGCGGGTGCCGGGCCCCCAGGAGGGGCGACAGGCATCAGGCCCCCAGGCGGGGCGACAGGCATCGGGCCCCCAGGCGGAGCGGCGGGCGCCGGGCCCCCAGGAGGGGCGACAGGCATCGGGCCCCCAGGAGGGGCGACAGGCATCGGGCCCCCAGGCGGGGCGACAGGTCTCGGGCCCTCAGGCGGAGCGGCGGGCACCGGACCCCCAGGTGGAGCGACAGGTCTCGGGCCCCCAGGCGGAGCGACGGGTCTCGGGCCCCCAGGCGGAGCGGCGGGCGCCGGACCCCCAGATGGAGCGACAGGTCTCGGGCCCTCAGGCGGAGCGGCGGGCGCCGGACCCCCAGGTGGAGCGACAGGTCTCGGGCCCTCAGGCGGAGCGGCGGGCGCCGGACCCCCAGGTGGAGCGACAGGTCTCAGGCCCTCAGGCGGAGCGACAGGTCTCGGGCCCTCAGGCGGAGCGGCAGGCGCCGGACCCCCAGGTGGAGCGACAGGTCTCGGGCCCTCAGGCAGAGCGGCGGGCGCCGAGTCATCTGGCACGACAGTGGGCTCCGAGTCAACTGGCATGACCGCTGGCACTGGGTCAGACATTGGATCGTCTGGCTGGACAGCGGGCATCGGGTCACCCGGCATCAGGTCATTTGGCTCGACCGCGGGCACCGCATCATCTGGCAAGGCAGTGGGCTCCAAGTCAACTGGTATGACCGCGGGCACTGGGTCAGACATTGAATCGTCTGACTGGACAGCGGGCATCGGGTCACCAGGCATCAGGTCATTTGGCTCAACAGCGGGCACCGCGTCATCTGGCAAGGCAGTGGGCTCCGAGTCAACTGGTATGACCGCGGGCACTGGGTCAGACATTGGATCGTCTGACTGGACAGCGGGCATCGGGTCACCAGGCATCAGGTCATTTGGCTCAACAGCGGGCACCGCGTCATCTGGCAAGGCAGTGGGCTCCGAATCAACAGGCACGACAGTGGGCACCGGGTCATCAGGTACCGGATTGTCTGGCTTGACAGCGGGCACTGGGTCACCAGGCATCAGGTCATTTGGCTTGCCAGCGGGCACCGCGTCATCTGGCAAGGCAGTGGGCACCGGGTCACCAGGCATTGGATCGTCTGGCTCGACAGCGGGCATCGGGTCACCAGGTATGACAGCGGGCACTGGGTCACCAGGCATCAGGTCATTTGGCTCGCCAGCGGGCACCGCGTCATCTGGCAAGGCAGTGGGCACCGAGTCACCAGGTACGACAGCGGGCTCTGAGTCAATTGGCACGACAGCGAGCACCGGATCAGGTACCGGATCATCTGGATCAACAGCGGGCATCGAGTCAACTGGCCTAATAGGATCATCAGGCTGGATCAGTTCATCATGCTGGGTAGAGGCATCAGGCTGAATGCCGGCGTCCGGCTGAGTAGAGGCTTCAGGCCGAGTAGAGGCTTCAGGCTGAGTAGAGGCTTCAGGCTGAACCACGGAAGGCAGGTTCACCAGTTTGGATACTGGCAGGATGGTATTGGTTGGAAAGAATTTTCGCTTTTTTCTGGTTTTAACTACTGGAGCACTGCAAGTAAACGCAGGTCTGCAAACGAATGGAGCAGCTGGAGACAGAGAGGAACTGGAGGATGGAACAGGAGAGGGAGCAGTTGCTACAGAGGGCTTTTTTACAGGGTTAAAGGCAGGTTAGGTGCAGCGAGTGGGAACAGGGTACTGACATGCGGTAGATAGCCAAGTATACTGGGCTGTAACTGGAGGAGCTGTTGGGAATACAGGAGTAGAGTTAGAAGCAGGACTGGGTTTTTGTAAGCTGACTGAGGCTGGGTGCAACAAGTCTGTCCATGTCTGCAGTAGGGGTTGAACAAAGCTGAGCTTACACAAAGCCTGTCTGGTCAATGACTGCACTGCGTTTATACAATCTCTTAGTGTCTGTGGTGAACATGTGGAATAACGCTCCAGAAAGTAACCCACATCATCCTCTAATAACCACACCAGGGACTCTACCTGGTCTGCACTAAATGGTGGCAAAAATTCATCCCTGCATTCGGGGGAACCAGATGAAACCAACTCTGCACAAACCTCAATCAAAGGCTGCACCTCAGAGAACTGTGTGACCTGATCTACTAGAACATGAGCGAGCCGTATACATTCTAGCAGTTCATCCCGGGGATACTCCTTCAGAGTTTGATAAGCATACTCCCTGTCATCAAACACTAGCAGAGATAAATACTCAACCTCATCCAGATCCATCCTTCCCATCAACAAACCAAGATGGCTTCCCTGTGCAGCCACTTCTGGTCAGGATTGGCCTTGGTGTAATGTCAGGGCTCCCAGGTATGACCAGAGATGTGTGACTGACGCAGGGAAACGCAGACTTCAGATATGGGATAAACAATATAATTTATTAACACTAACAATACAAACATAAACGCAGTGCAATACTAAACATAATACAGTGCAAACAAACCAAACCAACCACCCACAGATAAAGGTACATACAAGCAAGCGTCGTCAGGCAGGCCGGGTCAATATCAATTGGGCAGGTAGGTACAGGGGGAGCAAGCGGAGAATGGTCGGGGTCACAGGCCAGGTTCAGCAGGTAGCAAGCAGCGTAGTACAGAGGGTCAAGCAGAGGGATGGTCAGGGCCACAAGCCAGGGATCAGAACAGGTAGCAAGCAGTGTAGTACAGAGGGTCAGGCAGAGGGATGGTCAGGGTCACAAGCCAGGGATCAGGACAGGTAGCAGAGAATCAGACAGGAACAGAGAGCAGGAACAGGATACAGGGCCCAAGAGAAACACACACCAAGGCAGAGTCTGTGGGTCTGGCCATCCCTTAAATACCCCAGCATAATCAGTTCCAGGTGTTAGCTGGCTGCAAAGTTGAGTCTCTGATTGCTGGGAGCACCCGCTGGCCAGCCCTGGTACTGCAGATCAAAAGGCAGGTGAGTCCCACCATTGCTGGCCAGTCCATTCCTGACACAGAGTGTGGCGATGGAGACAGCAGCAATGGGAGGCCGTACAGGGACCCATGAGAGACTCTGGACCTGGCAGCAGCATGAGGAGGCGGTATATAGGGGCCCATGGCAGATTAGGGGCCTGGCAGCAGCTATGGGAGGCCCGTAATCTGCCAGCACCCTATGTCAAAAAATTCAACACACCAGCAGTGTGTGAGGAGACCTGAAAGTGGCACATGGCAGAGTGTGGCGATGGAGACAGCAGCAATGGGAGGCCGTACAGGGACCCATGAGAGACTCTGGACCTGGCAGCAGCATGAGGAGGCGGTATAGGGGCCCATGGCAGATTAGGGGCCTGGCAGCAGCTATAGGAAGCCCGTAATCTGCCAGCACCCTATGTCAAAAAATTGAACACACCAGCAGTGTGAGGAGACCTGAAAGTGGCACATGGCATGAGACACTGTGGACCTGGCAGCAGCATGAGGAGGCGGTACAGGGGACCATGGCAGATTAGGGGCCTGGCAGCAGCTATAGGAGGCCCGTAATCTGCCAGCACCCTATGACAAAAAATGGAACACACCAGCAGTGTGAGGAGACCTGAAAGTGGCACATGGCAGAGTGTGGCGATGGAGACAGCAGCAATGGGAGGCCGTACAGGGACCCATGAGAGACTCTGGACCTGGCAGCAGCATGAGGAGGCGGTATAGGGGCCCATGGCAGATTAGGGGCCTGGCAGCAGCTATGGGAGGCCCGTAATCTGCCAGCACCCTATGTCAAAAAATTCAACACACCAGCAGTGTGAGGAGACCTGAAAGTGGCACATGGCATGAGACACTGTGGACCTGGCAGCAGCATGAGGAGGCGGTACAGGGGCCCATGGCAGATTAGGGGCCTGGCAGCAGCTATGGGAGGCCCCTAATCTGCCAGCACCCTATGACAAAAAATGGAACACACCAGCAGTGTGAGGAGACCTGAAAGTGGCACATGGCAGAGTGTGGCGATGGAGACAGCAGCAATGGGAGGCCGTACAGGGACCCATGAGAGACTCTGGACCTGGCAGCAGCATGAGGAGGCGGTATAGGGGCCCATGGCAGATTAGGGGCCTGGCAGCAGCTATGGGAGGCCCGTAATCTGCCAGCACCCTATGTCAAAAAATTCAACACACCAGCAGTGTGTGAGGAGACCTGAAAGTGGCACATGGCAGAGTGTGGCGATGGAGACAGCAGCAATGGGAGGCCGTACAGGGACCCATGAGAGACTCTGGACCTGGCAGCAGCATGAGGAGGCGGTATAGGGGCCCATGGCAGATTAGGGGCCTGGCAGCAGCTATAGGAGGCCCGTAATCTGCCAGCACCCTATGTCAAAAAATTGAACACACCAGCAGTGTGAGGAGACCTGAAAGTGGCACATGGCATGAGACACTGTGGACCTGGCAGCAGCATGAGGAGGCGGTACAGGGGCCCATGGCAGATTAGGGGCCTGGCAGCAGCTATAGGAGGCCCGTAATCTGCCAGCACCCTATGACAAAAAATGGAACACACCAGCAGTGTGAGGAGACCTGAAAGTGGCACATGGCAGAGTGTGGCGATGGAGACAGCAGAAATGGGAGGCCGTACAGGGACCCATGACAGACTCTGGACCTGGCAGCAGCATGAGGAGGCGGTATAGGGGCCCATGGCATATTAGGGGCCTGGCAGCAGCTATGGGAGGCCCGTAATCTGCCAGCACCCTATGTCAAAAAATTCAACACACCAGCAGTGTGAGGAGACCTGAAAGTGGCACATGGCATGAGACACTGTGGACCTGGCAGCAGCATGAGGAGGCGGTACAGGGGCCCATGGCAGATTAGGGGCCTGGCAGCAGCTATAGGAGGCCCGTAATCTGCCAGCACCCTATGACAAAAAATGGAACACACCAGCAGTGTGAGGAGACCTGAAAGTGGCACATGGCAGAGTGTGGCGATGGAGACAGCAGCAATGGGAGGCCGTACAGGGACCCATGACAGACTCTGGACTTGGCAGCAGCATGAGGAGGCGGTATAGGGGCCCATGGCAGATTAGGGGCCTGGCAGCAGCTATGGGAGGCCCGTAATCTGCCAGCACCCTATGTCAAAAAATTCAACACACCAGCAGTGTGAAGAGACCTGAAAGTGGCACATGGCAGAGTGTGGCGATGGAGACAGCAGCAATGGGAGGCCGTACAGGGACCCATGAGAGACTCTGGACCTGGCAGCAGCATGAGGAGGCGGTATATAGGGGCCCATGGCAGATTAGGGGCCTGGCAGCAGCTATGGGAGGCCCGTAATCTGCCAGCACCCTATGTCAAAAAATTCAACACACCAGCAGTGTGAAGAGACCTGAAAGTGGCACATGGCAGAGTGTGGCGATAGAGACAGCAGCAATGGGAGGCCGTACAGGGACCCATGAGAGACTCTGGACCTGGCAGCAGCATGAGGAGGCGGTATATAGGGGCCCATGGCAGATTAGGGGCCTGGCAGCAGCTATGGGAGGCCCGTAATCTGCCAGCACCCTATGTCAAAAAATTCAACACACCAGCAGTGTGAGGAGACCTGAAAGTGGCACATGGCAGAGTGTGGCGATGGAGACAGCAGCAATGGGAGGCCGTACAGGGACCCATGAGAGACTCTGGACCTGGCAGCAGAATGAGGAGGCGGTATATAGGGGCCCATGGCAGATTAAGGGCCTGGCAGCAGCTATAGGAGGCCCGTAATCTGCCAGCACCCTATGTCAAAAAATTGAACACACCAGCAGTGTGAGGAGACCTGAAAGTGGCACATGGCATGAGACACTGTGGACATGGCAGCAGCATGAGGAGGCGGTACAGGGGCCCATGGCAGATTAGGGGCCTGGCAGCAGCTATAGGAGGCCCGTAATCTGCCAGCACCCTATGACAAAAAATGGAACACACCAGCAGTGTGAGGAGACCTGAAAGTGGCACATGGCAGAGTGTGGCGATGGAGACAGCAGCAATGGGAGGCCGTACAGGGACCCATGACAGACTCTGGACTTGGCAGCAGCATGAGGAGGCGGTATAGGGGCCCATGGCAGATTTGGGGCCTGGCAGCAGCTATGGGAGGCCCGTAATCTGCCAGCACCCTATGTCAAAAAATTCAACACACCAGCAGTGTGTGAGGAGACCTGAAAGTGGCACATGGCAGAGTGTGGCGATGGAGACAGCAGCAATGGGAGGCCGTACAGGGACCCATGAGAGACTCTGGACCTGGCAGCAGCATGAGGAGGCGGTATAGGGGCCCATGGCAGATTAGGGGCCTGGCAGCAGCTATAGGAGGCCCGTAATCTGCCAGCACCCTATGTCAAAAAATTGAACACACCAGCAGTGTGAGGAGACCTGAAAGTGGCACATGGCATGAGACACTGTGGACCTGGCAGCAGCATGAGGAGGCGGTACAGGGGCCCATGGCAGATTAGGGGCCTGGCAGCAGCTATAGGAGGCCCGTAATCTGCCAGCACCCTATGACAAAAAATGGAACACACCAGCAGTGTGAGGAGACCTGAAAGTGGCACATGGCAGAGTGTGGCGATGGAGACAGCAGAAATGGGAGGCCGTACAGGGACCCATGACAGACTCTGGACCTGGCAGCAGCATGAGGAGGCGGTATAGGGGCCCATGGCATATTAGGGGCCTGGCAGCAGCTATGGGAGGCCCGTAATCTGCCAGCACCCTATGTCAAAAAATTCAACACACCAGCAGTGTGAGGAGACCTGAAAGTGGCACATGGCATGAGACACTGTGGACCTGGCAGCAGCATGAGGAGGCGGTACAGGGGCCCATGGCAGATTAGGGGCCTGGCAGCAGCTATAGGAGGCCCGTAATCTGCCAGCACCCTATGACAAAAAATGGAACACACCAGCAGTGTGAGGAGACCTGAAAGTGGCACATGGCAGAGTGTGGCGATGGAGACAGCAGCAATGGGAGGCCGTACAGGGACCCATGACAGACTCTGGACTTGGCAGCAGCATGAGGAGGCGGTATAGGGGCCCATGGCAGATTAGGGGCCTGGCAGCAGCTATGGGAGGCCCGTAATCTGCCAGCACCCTATGTCAAAAAATTCAACACACCAGCAGTGTGAAGAGACCTGAAAGTGGCACATGGCAGAGTGTGGCGATGGAGACAGCAGCAATGGGAGGCCGTACAGGGACCCATGAGAGACTCTGGACCTGGCAGCAGCATGAGGAGGCGGTATATAGGGGCCCATGGCAGATTAGGGGCCTGGCAGCAGCTATGGGAGGCCCGTAATCTGCCAGCACCCTATGTCAAAAAATTCAACACACCAGCAGTGTGAAGAGACCTGAAAGTGGCACATGGCAGAGTGTGGCGATAGAGACAGCAGCAATGGGAGGCCGTACAGGGACCCATGAGAGACTCTGGACCTGGCAGCAGCATGAGGAGGCGGTATATAGGGGCCCATGGCAGATTAGGGGCCTGGCAGCAGCTATGGGAGGCCCGTAATCTGCCAGCACCCTATGTCAAAAAATTCAACACACCAGCAGTGTGAGGAGACCTGAAAGTGGCACATGGCAGAGTGTGGCGATGGAGACAGCAGCAATGGGAGGCCGTACAGGGACCCATGAGAGACTCTGGACCTGGCAGCAGAATGAGGAGGCGGTATATAGGGGCCCATGGCAGATTAAGGGCCTGGCAGCAGCTATAGGAGGCCCGTAATCTGCCAGCACCCTATGTCAAAAAATTGAACACACCAGCAGTGTGTGAGGAGACCTGAAAGTGGCACATGGCAGAGTGTGGCGATGGAGACAGCAGCAATGGGAGGCCGTACAGGGACCCATGAGAGACTCTGGACCTGGCAGCAGCATGAGGAGGCGGTATAGGGGCCCATGGCAGATTAGGGGCCTGGCAGCAGCTATAGGGGGCCCGTAATCTGCCAGCACCCTATGTCAAAAAATTGAACACACCAGCAGTGTGAGGAGACCTGAAAGTGGCACATGGCATGAGACACTGTGGACCTGGCAGCAGCATGAGGAGGCGGTACAGGGGCCCATGGCAGATTAGGGGCCTGGCAGCAGCTATAGGAGGCCCGTAATCTGCCAGCACCCTATGACAAAAAATGGAACACACCAGCAGTGTGAGGAGACCTGAAAGTGGCACATGGCAGAGTGTGGCGATGGAGACAGCAGCAATGGGAGGCCGTACAGGGACCCATGACAGACTCTGGACTTGGCAGCAGCATGAGGAGGCGGTATAGGGGCCCATGGCAGATTAGGGGCCTGGCAGCAGCTATGGGAGGCCCGTAATCTGCCAGCACCCTATGTCAAAAAATTCAACACACCAGCAGTGTGAGGAGACCTGAAAGTGGCACATGGCATGAGACACTGTGGACATGGCAGCAGCATGAGGAGGCGGTACAGGGGCCCATGGCAGATTAGGGGCCTGGCAGCAGCTATAGGAGGCCCGTAATCTGCCAGCACCCTATGACAAAAAATGGAACACACCAGCAGTGTGAGGAGACCTGAAAGTGGCACATGGCAGAGTGTGGCGATGGAGACAGCAGCAATGGGAGGCCGTACAGGGACCCATGACAGACTCTGGACTTGGCAGCAGCATGAGGAGGCGGTATAGGGGCCCATGGCAGATTTGGGGCCTGGCAGCAGCTATGGGAGGCCCGTAATCTGCCAGCACCCTATGACAAAAAATGGAACACACCAGCAGTGTGAGGAAACCTGAAAATGGCACATGGCAGAGTGTGGCGATGGAGACAGCAGCAATGGGAGGCCGTACAGGGACCCATGACAGACTCTGGACTTGGCAGCAGCATGAGGAGGCGGTATAGGGGCCCATGGCAGATTAGGGGCCTGGCAGCAGCTATGGGAGGCCTGTAATCTGCCAGCACCCTATGTCAAAAAATTCAACACACCAGCAGTGTGAGGAGACCTGAAAGTGGCACATGGCAGAGTGTGGCGATGGAGACAGAAGCAATGGGAGGCCGTACAGGGACCCATGAGAGACTCTGGACCTGGCAGCAGCATGAGGAGGCGGTATATAGGGGCCCATGGCAGATTAGGGGCCTGGCAGCAGCTATAGGAGGCCCGTAATCTGCCAGCACCCTATGTCAAAAAATTGAACACACCAGCAGTGTGTGAGGAGACCTGAAAGTGGCACATGGCAGAGTGTGGCGATGGAGACAGCAGCAATGGGAGGCTGTACAGGGACCCATGAGAGACTCTGGACCTGGCAGCAGCATGAGGAGGCGGTATATAGGGGCCCATGGCAGATTAGGGGCCTGGCAGCAGCTATGGGAGGCCCGTAATCTGCCAGCACCCTATGACAAAAAATTCAACACACCAGCAGTGTGAGGAGACCTGAAAGTGGCACATGGCAGGGGCATGATTCATGGCGGATTTAGTCAGTTGTGTCAGGAACTGGTGGTTTGAAATCCAGACTAATCCACGCCTGATTCATTTTCACAAACGTGAGTCTCTCCACACTTTGGGTGGACAGTCGTGTCCTCCGCGGAGTTACAATACCTCTTGCCGCACTAAACACGCGCTCCGATGCCACGCTACTGGCCGGGCATGACAGCCTTTCAAGGGCAAATTCAGCTAGTTGGGGCCAAAGGTCAAGTTTCGTTGCCCAGTAGTCAAGGGGATTGTCTACCTGGGTTGGCAGGGTGCTGTCCAAGTAGGCCCAAGCCTGTTGTTTGAGGTCCTGCTCCAGGTCCACCTGATGCTGCTGCTGCTGCGGCTGGTTAGTAGTTTCCTCACTGCGCTGGTGAAGAAAGCTACTCATCATCGACTGCAGACTGAGGCAGCCGCTGCTGGTGGAGCTGCCACTGCTCCTACCACCCCACCCCTCCCCTGCTGCCATGGCAGCGGAACGCGAGCGCACAGGGCCCACAGTGTCTGAGGATGGACGTTGACGCACAAAGGCAGAGACCAACTGACTACATAGGTGGTTTTTATAGTACGTTATTTTGGCCTCCCTCTCAGCAGGTGTGAAAAAGGCCACCATTTTTGAACGGTAGCGAGGGTCCAACAAGGTGGACAGCCAAAAGTCATCCCTCTGTCTGATGGTTATTATTCGGCTGTCGCTACGCAAGCATCCGAGCATGCTATGGGCCATTTGTGCCAAGGAATGCGAGGGACTCCCTGCCTCCATCTCCACAGCATACTGCCACGGTGCGTCTGGGTCCTCTGTCTCCTCCTCCTCCTCCTCTACCAGATGCTCCTGCTCCTCCACTCCTGTCCGCTGAGTGGAAAAACCACCCATTTCACTCAATAATTCCTGAGCACAAATGTCCTCCTCTACCTCCTCCTCTTCTTCCTGTCCTGCCCCCACAGGGGTCATGTGGCGTTGAGATCTGTGCGCCACGTCTACCGCACCCTGACCAGCCATTGTTAACAGCATTTGTTCCAGGACGTGCAACAGAGGAATGACGTCGTTCATCCCATAGTCCTGCCGACTCACGAATAGCGTGGCCTCCTCAAAGGGCCTGAGCAAGCGGCAGGTGTCACGCATGAGCTGCCAATGGCTGACATCGAAGTTACACAGGGGAGTACCTTTATCCGCTTGTAACATCAGGAAATCGGTGATGGCCTTTCGCTGTTCGTAAAGGCGGTCTAACATGTGTAGGGTTGAATTCCACCTTGATGCAACGTCGCAGATCAGGCGATGCTGTGCAATTCCGTTCTGCCGCTGCAGCTCAAGGAGGGTGTGCTTTGCGGTGTAGGACTGGCTGAAATGCATGCAAAGTTTACGTGACATTTTAAGGATGTCTTGCAGTGGGATGGTGGATTTTAGGAACCGCTTGACAACCAGATTGAACACGTGAGCCATGCATGGCGCATGGCACAACCTTCCTTGACGCAGAGCAGACACCATGTTCTTTCCGTTGTCGGTCAACATGGTTCCGATTTTCAGTTTGCGCAGAGACAGCCATCTGTCGATTTCTCTGTTCATTACACTGAGAAGTTCCTCCCCTGTGTGACTACGTTCGCCAAGGCATACCAGGTGCAGCACAGCGTGACACCGTTGCGCCCTGCACATGTGATATGCCGGTCGGGTAATGGGACTTGGCACGGGGGTGGCGGCTGAGGACACGGCGGAAGAAGAGGTGGTAGAGGCGGACATCTTTTGTGGACCAAGGACGTGCAAACGTGGAGGCAAAAGCGGCGTGACCTGTCCAAGTTGCTGGTGTGGCTGTGACGGCACCACGTTCACCCAGTGGGCCGTAAATGACATGTACTGTCCCTGACCGTAGTTACAGCTCCACACGTCGGCGCTGCCGTGCACTTTGGCAGAGACCGACATGCTCAAAGACTGGCCCACCATCTCTTCTACATGTGAATGCAGGGCTGGCACTGCCTTTTTGGCGAAGAAATGACGGCTTGGCACTCTCCACCGCGGCGCGGCACAAGCCATCATTTCTCGGAAAGGTGCTGAGTCCACCACTTGGAAAGGGAGGGACTGCAGCACCAGCAACTTGGACAGGAGGACGTTCAGCTTTTGCACCGTCGGGTGCGTGCTCGCAAACTGTTGTCTCTTGGAAACGGATTCCAAGAAAGACTGCTGACGGAATCCGTGAAGAGGAGTAGCAGGAGAAGGAGCATCTGAACGAGCGGAAGATGCCAACGAGCGACAACTCCCCTCAGCAGAGGTGTTGGAGCCTTGACTGGCTGATGGAGGGCGATTGACGTCGGGTGACGGAGCAAGTAACGGAGCGGGTGATGGAGCGGGGGCTGGGGCGGGCAGAACCGCCGTATCTTTATCACGGTTTTCCCAGGCCACCAAATGGCGACGCTGCATATGCTGCCGCAACGCTGTAGTCCCAACATGGGCCCCCTGGCCACGCTTGACTTTCTGGCCACATAGTCGACATACGGCTACGGGCGGCTTGACGAAAAATTGCCACACCGCCGAGAAGGAAACTTTGCCCCCGATACTCCTCACTGGCTGACTGCTGCTTCCTCCGTGCACACCGGCACCACTACTGGCCGTGGTGGTAGGCTGCAGTGGAGCTGGTGCTCTACTCCGTAGCCGTTTGGCTCCACTGACACTGCTGCGACCCTGCTGCCTCCTGGGCAACCCACCGACTGTTTCGCTCGCTGCCAAGCTGCCACCCTCTTCTCCTGATGATGCGGAAGAAATTGCCTGATGACGACGAGGCTGCCAAGTGCGATTAACCTCCTCATCATCAAGTAGGGTCTCCGCCTCACTACTAGCCCCCTCGGCTGCGTCTGGGTCAGGAGACAGACCTGTCTCTAGACCGGCTACCGAGCCACTCTCCTCGCCAGTACTTCTTCGCCTGGCTGCTGAAAAGGCGGATGTCTCCCCACGTTCCTGACCGCCCTCTGTTAGCTCTTCCTCACTGTACAGTGGGGCTGAGCCCACAGCATGCGATACTTCGCTTGGTGAGGGAACACCAAAGGACAGGGGCAGGTAGAGGACACGTGATTTCAGTGGGCTTGGTCCCGGGCCATGCCAACTAACGGTTGTGTCTGACGTACCCACCGACCATTGGCTGTAGGTGTCAGAGGTGACCTGGGAAGAGGAAGACGACCGAGCCAACCAATCGATGACGGCAGGGTTGTCGGTGGAGACACGACCGCTGGATGACACCGGGAGCACTGGCCTCTGGCTGCGAATAGTGCTGCCTCGACCCCTTCCTCTGCTGCCACATCTGCTCGCTCCTAAAACATTGCCTCCTCTGCCACTCCTCTGCATGTTGTCTGACATACTCTTTAATTCAACGATTCTGTGTCCCTGAGTAACAATTCTGTGTCCCTGAGTAACAATTCTGTGTCTGTCCCTGAGTAACAATTCTGTGGCCCTGAGTAACAATTCTGTGTCCCTCAGTAACAATTCTGTGTCTGTCCCTGAGTAACAATTCTGTGGCCCTAAGTAACGGTTCTGTGGCCCTCAGTAACAATTCTGTGTCCCTGAGTAACAATTCTGTGGCCCTAAGTAACGGTTCTGTGGCCCTCAGTAACAATTCTGTGTCCCTCAGTAACAATTCTGTGTCTGTCCCTGAGTAACAATTCTGTGGCCCTAAGTAACGGTTCTGTGGCCCTCAGTAACAATTCTGTGTCCCTGAGTAACAATTCTGTGGCCCTAAGTAACGGTTCTGTGGCCCTCAGTAACAATTCTGTGTCCCTCAGTAACAATTCTGTGTCTGTCCCTGAGTAACAATTCTGTGGCCCTAAGTAACAGTTCTGTGGCCCTCAGTAACAATTCTGTGTCCCTGAGTAACGTTTCTGTGGCCCTAAGTAATGGTTCTGTGGCCCTCAGTAACAATTCTGTGGCCCTCAGTAACAATTCTGTGTCTGTCCCTGAGTAACAATTCTGTGGCCCTAAGTAACGGTTCTGTGGCCCTCAGTAACAATTCTGTGTCCCTGAGTAACAATTCTGTGGCCCTAAGTAACGGTTCTGTGGCCCTCAGTAACAATTCTGTGGCCCTCAATAACAATTCTGTGGCCCTAAGTAACGGTTCTGTGGCCCTCAGTAACAATTCTGTGTCCCTCAGTAACAATTCTGTGTCTGTCCCTGAGTAACAATTCTGTGGCCCTAACTAACGTTTCTGTGGCCCTAAGTAACAGTTCTGTGGCCCTCAGTAACAATTCTGTGTCCCTGAGTAACGTTTCTGTGGCCCTAAGTAACGGTTCTGTGGCCCTCAGTAACAATTCTGTGGCCCTCAGTAACAATTCTGTGTCTGTCCCTGAGTAACAATTCTGTGGCCCTAAGTAACGGTTCTGTGGCCCTCAGTAACAATTCTGTGTCCCTGAGTAACGTTTCTGTGTCCCTAAGTAACGGTTCTGTGGCCCTCAGTAACAATTCTGTGGCCCTCAGTAACAATTCTGTGTCTGTCCCTGAGTAACAATTCTGTGGCCCTAAGTAACGGTTCTGTGGCCCTCAGTAACAATTCTGTGTCCCTGAGTAACAATTTTGTGGCCCTAAGTAACGGTTCTGTGGCCCTCAGTAACAATTCTGTGTCCCTCAGTAACAATTCTGTGTCTGTCCCTGAGTAACAATTCTGTGGCCCTAAGTAACAGTTCTGTGGCCCTCAGTAACAATTCTGTGTCCCTGAGTAACGTTTCTGTGGCCCTAAGTAACGGTTCTGTGGCCCTCAGTAACAGTTCTGTGGCCCTCAGTAACAATTCTGTGTCTGTCCCTGAGTAACAATTCTGTGGCCCTAAGTAACAGTTCTGTGGCCCTCAGTAACAATTCTGTGTCCCTGAGTAAAGTTTCTGTGGCCCTAAGTAACGGTTCTGTGGCCCTCAGTAACAATTCTGTGGCCCTCAGTAACAATTCTGTGTCTGTCCCTGAGTAACAATTCTGTGGCCCTAACTAACGTTTCTGTGGCCCTAAGTAACAGTTCTGTGGCCCTCAGTAACAATTCTGTGTCCCTGAGTAACGTTTCTGTGGCCCTAAGTAACGGTTCTGTGGCCCTCAGTAACAATTCTGTGGCCCTCAGTAACAATTCTGTGTCTGTCCCTGAGTAACAATTCTGTGGCCCTAAGTAACGGTTCTGTGGCCCTCAGTAACAATTCTGTGTCCCTGAGTAACGTTTCTGTGGCCCTAAGTAACGGTTCTATGGCCCTCAGTAACAATTCTGTGGCCCTCAGTAACAATTCTGTGTCTGTCCCTGAGTAACAATTCTGTGGCCCTAAGTAACGGTTCTGTGGCCCTCAGTAACAATTCTGTGTCCCTGAGTAACAATTCTGTGGCCCTAAGTAACGGTTCTGTGGCCCTCAGTAACAATTCTGTGGCCCTCAGTAACAATTCTGTGTCTGTCCCTGAGTAACAATTCTGTGGCCCTAAGTAACGGTTCTGTGGCCCTCAGTAACAATTCTGTGTCCCTGAGTAACAATTCTGTGGCCCTAAGTAACGGTTCTGTGGCCCTCAGTAACAATTCTGTGTCCCTCAGTAACAATTCTGTGTCTGTCCCTGAGTAACAATTCTGTGGCCCCAACTAACGTTTCTGTGGCCCTAAGTAACAGTTCTGTGGCCCTCAGTAACAATTCTGTGTCCCTGAGTAACGTTTCTGTGGCCCTAAGTACCGTTTCTGTGGCCCTCAGTAACAATTCTGTGTCTGTCCCTGAGTAACAATTCTGTGGCCCTAACTAACGTTTCTGTGGCCCTAAGTAACAGTTCTGTGGCCCTCAGTAACAATTCTGTGTCCCTGAGTAACGTTTCTGTGGCCCTCAGTAACAATTCTGTGGCCCTCAGTAACAATTCTGTGTCTGTCCCTGAGTAACAATTCTGTGGCCCTAACTAACGTTTCTGTGTCCCTAAGTAACGATTCTGTGGCCCTCAGTAACAATTCTGTGTCCCTGAGTAATGTTTCTCTGTCCCTAAGTAACGTTTCTCTGTCCCTAAGTAACGTTTCTGTGGCCCTAACTCTGTCCCTAATACAGAGCGGTCTGCCTCTCTTGAATGACTGGAGGCAAATGGAGAATTCTAAAATGGCCGCCATTTATAGCTCGACCATTACACAGTGCTGGCTGGCTGCTGATTGGCTAATGCGATCACATGTCATTAATGAATGCATTATGGGTCAGCGCGCCTTGTCTGCGCGCCTTCCCAGACATCCCCGCTCCGTCGCCGCACATGTCGCCGCCATTTTAGGAAAAATTTTGATTCGCGCATCCGAAGTATGATATTTTTCGGATTCGGCGCGAATCGAAAATTTTCCAATATTCGAAACGAATTCCACTTCGCCTACTTCGATTCGCTCATCTCTAATCATGAACATACAGTGCTAGGAATTTATGGAGGCATAAGGCCAAAATTTTAGTGAGAATCTTTAGATCACAATTAATTAATGAGATGGGCCGGTAATTGGAAACTATAGAAACATCTTTGAGAGGTTTGGGGATGACACTAATGAAAGCCTTATTTTCGTAGGGGGGCACCAGTCCCCCATCCCGTAGAAAATTAAAATATTGAACCATATGGGGAACCAGGATATCAGGGAAAACTTTGTAATAATTGTGAGGAAGACCATCCGGTCCTGGGGATTTATAAGGAGCAAGAGATTTCAAAGCATCCCTAATCTCTTCACACGAAATGGGCCATTCCATCGAATCCCTATGAGCCTCCTGGAGACAGGGAAGAGAAACAGAACTCAAGAAGAAGTCGAAAGACGAAGAAGCACCTCCCTGAGGCGTACTATGAAGTTCAGTGTAAAAAGAGTGAAATTTCTGAAGAATCTTCTCCGGATCTTGGGATAAAGTGCCGTCGTCTAATCTGAGCTTAGGAAGGGCCGTTTGAGAATGTCTGGGAGTCAACTTGCAGGCCAATAAGGTACCAGGTCTATCCCTCCAAGTAAAAAATTTATGGTTAGACCATTGTAGTTGTTTGTCAGCCATAGTAGTAAGACAAAGATTTAGTTCCAGCCGGGCTTGATCCAATTTAAGCAACAAGTCCGGACTGGGGTTTTGCTTATGCTGGGCAACCAAGTCAGAATATGCTTGAGTTTTGGTGGCTAGAAGGTCATTTCGGGCTTTTTTAAGTCGTGAAAAGAGCTGAATAATAAACCCCCTAACTGAGGCCTTATGGGCTGCCCAGTTAATGGCCGGGTTCGTATCCTCTGACTTATTAAGCTCAAAGTACATTTGTAAGTGAGAGCACATGTCCTGACAATAGGAAGAATTACCCAAAATAGATTCATTAAGGTGCCAATAATAAGCAGTCCTACCAAGCAGCCCGGATGACAATGTTATAGAAATCGGGTCATGGTCGGACCAAGGCGTGGAGAGGATTTTAGCAGTGAGGAGTCTAGGGAGTGAATGTGTATGAAGAAATATATGGTCAATGCGAGAATAACAATTATGAGCCATAGAGTAATGGGAATAGTCTCAAGAGGTTGGGTTAGCCTCCCTCCAAGCATCAACAAAGTCAAACCGATACAATAGCTGGGCCAATTTACGGCTTTGTCTAGAAGGAGGCTGAGGCACGGTGGTTCGGGAACGATCCAAAATCTGATCTAAAGCTAAGTTAGAGTCACCAGTCAGAATGACATCGCCTTGGAATTTGCTAGCCATAGAGTTCAATAGGGAATGAAAAAATGCCACCTGGTTGGTATTTGGAGTGTAGTAAATTAAAAAAGTAATCGTCATCGACTTAATCATAAGGGATCACTTATGATTAAGTCGTTGACGAAACGCGTCAAGGGGAAGTGACGTCAACGCGCACACAAAAACTGGAAGTTGACCGGTGGCCATCTTGGATGAGGGAAACGATCGTTTGATTTCCCCTGGGCACTTCCTGGATTACAGTAAACCACTTCTGAGTACTTTTTAAGCGTTTTTATGCTGATAAAATGTGAGCATCCTGATTAAAGTTGATTTTAAGATTGATTCTGGCGGTATTATACTATTGTGTTTCCTGTATATTTATACTTATATGGAATATGCCTGATGTGGATATATGGAGTCTCAAGGCTGGTGGATCCTGATGCTAATATGAAGGCAGACTATATTGGGTAAAGATCAATAGGAGGACTGTCTCCCACCTTCCTTTTGGAAAGGCATAAAAAAGCGTCTGTTTTTCTGAATATTGGTAAGGGTATGCATTCCTTACTACACTTAGAAGTGTCACAGTGCTGGTTGGAATGGAGCACTGAAGAGTGATTCACATTCACAAGGATTTATATTGTTTTGGCTTCACAGTTTTTTTCACTTTGTTCACTTTTTCACGGATTATTAAGGTGATTGGGTATTCACTTGAATGAAGTCACTATTATTTATTTAGCTATAAAAAAAGATAATGCACTATGTGAATATTTTTTTCTTTTGAGGTATATTATCGGAGGAATTTTTTGAACACGAGAAGAATTTGATTTAAAGATTGGACTTATAGGGTTTGGACTGCACAGAGTTTTTGAGGATTTATTGTATAGCATCTTCTGTCTGTTGATAAACTGTATAATCTAACTGCATTACAATGGACATGGAAGCCTAGACTACGATTCTGTTGAAGTCCATTGACATATAAACCCCTGGATCTTCCCTGTAGCGCCTGAGGCAGGTGCACTGTGGTAACTAGCCTGCTGCTTTGCAAAGGTCTTCATAGACACTGGAGGCTCTTGCCTGGCTGCACTATGTTTTCAGGATGACCTTGACACTCCAAGATGACAAGGTTTACTGCAGCTTACTCCTCTGAATGTGTCTGATGGAAACACGAGCATCCTCCCAGGAGGATTTAAACTAGGAAGCAGCTTGAAGTTAGGCATCTTAGATACCTGTTACATCCACCTGGGGACAAAGGTGCTCGATGGGCATAGGTCCCAACTTGTTTAGACGAAAGAAGATGTAGGACTCTAGCTTGAAGCGCTTGCAGGTCCAAAACTCTTCCCCCTGAAGTTATAGGGGGACACTGCTTCAAGTGATGTCCTACTGAAGACTCCTTTCTATTGGTGCAAACAGAGACCTGGCAAGGAAATCCAGAGCCAGAATAAAATCCCACAAGGGAAATGTTTTTCCTCTTCAGAGCAGTCTCAGCACCAACCTCCTGAAATGCTCCCCTGGCAGCTCATACGCTCATATTCCCTGATGAAGGTGAAATTTGAGCCCTTACAGAACTAGGCTGAGCCCCAAATCCAGATTTGTGTGAGGAAATTATGGCAACTGGGTGACCACTAGATTGCTAGGATCAAAATCCTGCTCAACTGCAAAGACTGAACTTGTTCCAGACTTCTGAGTAAATGGCATTTGTTTGCATCCTTCCTGAAACCCTGCAGGATTTACCACTGAAAGAGGATGGCCCTAATCCTTCAATTCTTCCCTCTCAATTTCTAATCCATCCTGGGCGAGGTGTTGTGGAAACACTGGTAGTTGAAGTGCTTGGTCCAGACTCCAGTTCCATGGCTAGGGTAAAACCCAGACCTGCAGGCTAATCAGGCATTCCTGTTATCACAGTGAGACACTCAGACAACAGTAACCCCTTGAACTTCATGACCAAAGGCAGTAGAGGAAAGCCATTTGCTAGGCAACTATTCCTTGGCTGAGTAAGCGTCCACTTCCTCCACCAACGAGTGAGGGCAGCATGAAAGGCACCTTGTGAAAGGATGGTGATGCAAACAGGATCAACTGAGGGAGGCCCCATACTTGAGTGATATGGGCAAGATCTTTTCGATTATAAATAACTGTGCCACAGCCCTTTTTGGCATCCTGGGCACCCACAGCCACTTCCATTGGAACCTGCTGTTGAGTTTCCTTTATTTCTAAATGCATGACACTGGTGCTGTGTTAACATCATGCAGAATAACCAGTCAAGCCTGAATGTGAGGTGACAGCGCACATAGTAACTTCAGGTGGCGATCCGCCCTGTAGCACAGGCATCAAAGGTGACAATAGTCTGAGATAATTAACCTACCATACAGGATCGAGTGATCACCTGTCACACCCAAACCCAGAGACTCCACATCTGAGGAGAAGCACTTTGAATCAGCTCAAGTGCTGACTTCTGTATTGCAAAAAAGAAAATTCTTTGGAACATGCAGAGAATCCAGTGTGCCCAGAGTAGCATAGGGATGCAAGACATCATCGTTTCCAAGAGACCCCTTAATTGGGAAGCTTGATAAAACTGACAGATAGCACTTCCGAACAGACTCCCTGCTCCTTGGCCTATTCTGAGTAGGAGCAGAAAAGTACTCCCTCGAGCATTGAACTGGGCTTCCGTATTGATGACTAGAGGGGTCTGCTGCCACTGTTTTGACACCTCCAATCCAGCCAAAACTTCTCAGGCTGGCTGGATTAAAATCCCTTTTGAACTAGTAGATGATCTGGGCTCTGGGCCAACAGTATGCAAAGGTCATCTGTGAGGTGGAGAGCCATGAAGGAAGGTATGTAAACTGGAATTGTCAATCCCCCACTGAGACTCAGTTTCTTTAAACTCAACACCAGTTGAATCTTCAGTCTTCTTTGTACAGACACAGAAGAGAATAAAGTCTGTGAGGGAGGACTTAGAATCCATTCCCTTAGTAGTCATATTATTGATGCACTGAAAGAGGACATCCACCTCTTAAGTAGAAAATGTTACTCTGGTCTGGATGAAGAATAATCCTAGAGGGTGAGGTTTGAACCACCAAAAGTAACCAAGTTTTACCATAGAATGCACCCACGGATCCCAAAAATGGGCTTTACCATCTGTGTGCTGAATCAGCCACACTAGCCTGGGGGGGGGGGTCCTCTCAAAAAAACTCCTGTAGGGGTTGAAAGGAACGAAATGGACCATTGCTGTTCTTTCTTCAGAAAGGTGCCTTTGCACACTCTTTCACCAGCTCTTAAAGTTTCTCATTCTGATGAAATAGTCTTGAGTCTTGAAATGTAATGTGGGTCAAACTAGCCAAGAGAACTCACCTGAGCCTTGACCTCCTATGAAGAGGAAGGCCACACTAACCATTGACAGCTCTTGAAATAGTGCTTAGCGTAGGGATGCTGATTGGTATACAGAGCTGCCTGTCAAACATGAGCATTAGGGCTTGTTTGCATGTGCAGATAACATAGGCACTGCTCTGAAAAGGTATCCCACATAGTCGCTTTTCATAGGGCATTTAACAGTTAGTTTAGTATTGTCCATAGCTTTTTAGTGGAGTGCAGTGCTGTAACATGTGTTACTGCAATGCATGTTAAGTGCCTTAGCATGCGGCCGTGCCATTATCTTCAACAGAGAAGTGGCGTTTTCTTCCTGGATAGGGTATAATTTTGCAGCTGCTTACTAATGAAAGACTTCATCCCACTATTGTCACTCCTCTTGAAACAACCTCTTCATCCTTCCATTCATTGAGGAGAGTGGAAGGCTGTGCCTTGAAAATGTGAAGTATGTTCTGACTTCGAAAGGCAGTCATCTGGGTCATCCAGTTTTGGGCCTGCTACCCTAATAAATGACTGGACCCAAGAGACACTTGAACCCTGCTTAGCCTTTTCAAGGAGGATGATTGACATTCTTCTACCTCTGGTGAAGCCAGGTGCAAGGCAAAAGTGAATGGCTTGGATAAAGGTGCCTCCAGAGCCAGGAATCAAGATGTCTATGATGGACTTGGGCCTCCTTGGTAAGGAGGGCTGTGGTGCCCTGTACTGCTGTGCAGGGCTGCATCCTTGATGTTGTGACCAGAGTCTGCTGGCATAAGTGGTTGGAGAACTCAGAGGATCATTAACTATTTGTCCAGGAAGGACCATGACTTGCTGGCTCCCAGCCTCCTCTGTCCTTAGAGAGGTTTCAGTGGCAATATCATCAGACATGTTAGTCTGGTATTAGGTCCACGCCGCAGGCTCAGCACTCTATCCTTTGTCACTCTTAAAGCTCAGGGAATCAGAGATGCCAACACTCACTAGGAACTTTGTGTACATCCTGGGTGAGACCTGCGAGGCTGGACGAGCCACTGGTCTCATCATGCCATGGCAACTCTATTTTAGCTTGACCTTAGGGCCAGTTCACACTATAGAAACGCAGTCCAGATGTGTTCTGGATGTGTTTTTTGCATGCACATTTTTGACGCATTTTCGGCGCATTCCAGTGCATTTTTGTTATCCCCCAGTGCGTTTCTATACATTCCAGTGGGTTTTTCTCCCCTCTCTATTGCTTCAATTGAAATAGGGACATGTCTGTTCCAGTGCATTTTTGGTGTGTTCCAGTGTGTTCTGGTGCGCCTTACTGCGTTCTAGTACAGTTCTGTGCAGAAAAAAATGCAGCCTGTTCTACTTCTTTTTCTGCAGCTGGAACGCACTGGAACTGCAAGCACTGATGTGAACTATGACATTGACAACCATGTAACCTACCTGTGCTTTTTGGATGCAGAAAAAAACTACTGAAACGTATGTAGTGTGAGCTGGCCCACAAGCAAGAGCGAGAGTGGGCTGGGTTGTACTAGAAGATGAAGGCCAAACTCATGGCAAGGCACTCTTTTTCCTCTTCTTACTTACCACACTGATGGTCCCTACCTGAGCACATGAAGGTCTTGATTATATGGCAGAAGGCTCATGTTGGAGCAAGGATGTCAGAACTGCGCAGAAAGTAAAATGAAAGACTCAGAGAAACAGATCATAGACATGTGCCTGAATCATTTCCCTCCCCCTCTCATTCATCTGCAGCATAACCAAGGGAAAACAGAAGATGTTTCCAGTGCAAACCCACCTTGCACTTGTGTGAGCCTGGACATGCCATAACAAAGATGGTCGCCACAAGAGGCCCTCTGCACAGTGTAAGTGTGGATGCCATAGCCAGCCATGAGACCGGAAACAGCCACAAATCCCAGACCGGATCGTGTACACACGCTGGCCACAAGTGAAAGGAAAACTACTGACAAAAGAAAACCCCTCAAATCACTCCCACAAAGGAAAAATGACAAAATCTAATGAATGTAGAGGCAAGGGAGGAATACAAAAATGGAAAGCACTAACCTGTGGGAGAAAAGAAAAAGGCAGCACTAACTCCAGCACCATGAATCTGCTCAGGTGTACAGAGAAACACAAGCAGCATGGACTGCAGAAAACAAATACCAGTTCAGGTGCAGCACATGAGGTTCTGACATCTCTGGTTAGAGAATTCATCAGCCCCAAAAGACCACCAGAAGGGGTTTCCCACCTTGTTGGTGCATTTAGAAACCTAAGATGCAGGACTGCGCCTGGGAGAGGCTAAACCCAGGCGGACTCCGACTCAGTCAGCAGGTAGGGACTTATCACAACATCACGGTCTTGCAAGAGGAGATCTTGAGGACAAAAAGGAGAATGGGGGAGGTTGCTCTCAGTTAGACTTTTATAGATATACACATGTCCTGTGGGTGGAATTTAAGGGCGGAGATATATCAGGAAAGAAGAATAAAGCAACCGAATGCATGAGCTCCTGCGCTGGACAGTGGACTCTACAATGTCAATATCCTCACATGAGTAAGAAAGGAATGCAAGCCTTGCAGCCCTCAATGGACCAGTGAAATCCAAAGAGAACTGTATATAAGAAACAAAAAGAAGGCGCACAGGCCTAGTGCATTACCTTAAAATTAGATTTATTTATAAATTGTAAAATACTCACAAGAGAAATAAAATCAGATCAAAATGAAAAGCATGTCGCAAGGGATGCAAAGTGGTCCAGGAACCCCTGAAGGTGGTCTGGTAGGGGACTGTAAACCTCTGGATAGCTGGTGGCTGACGCGTTTCGTGGTTGTGCCTCTTCCTCAGAGTCCCCCACCAAACCACCTTCAGGGGTTCCTAGACCACTTTGCATCCCTTGCGACATGCTTTTCATTTTGATCTGATTTTATTTCTCTTGTGAGTATTTTACAATTTATAAATAAATCTCATTTTTAAGGTAATGCACTAGGCCTGTGTGCCCTCTTTTTGTTTCTTACATGCGGAGATATATCACATGTATGCTGCCATGTTGGCGTCAGGAAAAAGTTTTGCCTACAGTTCCACTTTAAATTACTTTTTCACTCTTCAAAAATGATATAGCAGGTCTGAGAGCAAATACATGCTCCTACCCAAGGCATTCTAACTACCTACACCCTGACTGTAAGGAAGAGACTAACATTAAAAAAGGTTTCACTTTAACTTCTTTAGAATGTTAAACTGCTTTACTGATCAACATTGAGGCTGGGGATTTCAAAGAGGCAAGGTCAAGCTGGTCAAACTTTGACAAAAATCTAATTTTGCATATAGCTTTCTCTGCCTAGACCAGGGGTCTGCAACTTTTAAGACATAAAGAGCCACTTGGACCCGTTTCCGAAGGGAAAAAAAAGACTGGGAGCCGCAAAACCATTGCAACATTTAAAACAAATCCGACACTGCATATATTGTTTCTTACCTTAATGCTATATACAGGATCGTGCAGTTAGCTTCATCCCCCATATAGTAATTCATCCCCCATAGTAATTCATCCCCCATATAGTAATTCATCCCCCCTATAGTAATTCATCCCCCATAGTAATTCATCCCCCCTATAGTAATTCATCCTCCATAGTAATTCATCCCCCATAGTAATTCATCCCCCATATAGTAATTCATCCTCCATATAGTAATTCATCCCCCATAGTAATTCATCCCCCATATAGTAATTCATCCTCCATAGTAATTCATCCCCCATAGTAATTCATCCCCCATATAGTAATTCATCCTCCATAGTAATTCATCCCCCATAGTAATTAATCCTCCATATAATAATTCATCCCCCATAGTAATTCATCCCCCCTATAGTAATTAATTCCCCATATTGTCTCAATTCACTTACCTTTGCTCCGCGCGTTCCTCTCGCTGTGTTCCCGCACTGTGTTCCGGTCTTCAGGGCGGACTGTGAATGGAGTTCGTCACGCTGCCCCGCCTACATCCTGGCTGCCCCGCCTACATCCTGACAGCTAATGTTCCACGCTCCGCGGGCCGGATTAAAAGAGTCCTGACTTTTGAGGCGGCCGCCCGAGAGGAGGGAGGGGAGCGGGCGCCCGGCACACAGAAGAGCCGCATGTGGCTTGCGATCCGCGACTTGCCGACCACTGAAACCCTATTGCCTGTCACCTGGTGGGCAGTGTGCTCCGGAGCCGCAGCAAAGATGAAAAAGAGCCGCATGCGGCTCTGGAGCCGTGGGTTGCCGACACCCGGCCTAGACCTTTGGATATACTGATTGTTCTGCCACTAGGTTTCCAGTAAAGGTAATCTCAGTTTATGCATACTTTTTTTTACATGTTCAGTTTAATTTGCCACAGTTTGTGAAAAGATTATAAAGTTAAGTTTCAAAACGAATTTATTTCCTACAACTTTAGTTATATTACTTACCTACAATGTGCAGGCTGTTGGAAATTGTAGAAATCTTGACAACAGGGCTGCCCTGTCCTCTTCCTGTCTCTGAACTTCCAGCACTGTGGGAGGTTAATAGCTTTGGGTCTCCGGGCTCAGCTGCATTAAAGTGGAACTTCATCCACTCCACAGAGTTGGCTCCTCTGCATTCACCCACCCTCCACTGCACATATAGCAGGTTCTTTTTTCGTTTACTGTTTTAATTAAGTTTCGGCCTGCCCTCCCATTCTCTGTCACATGCCTAGGCGAAATACATCAGTGACATGCATATCCCAAGAGGCACATCACTCCATTCACAAATGGAAGAGGTAGGGCAGGCCTAGCAGCAAGCAATGGGTAGGCTGTGCCAGAACCCAAAAGAGCCGGCGCAGTATGGTACCACAGAGGAACACGGTGAGGGCTGCAGAGAAGAAGATCTCAGTAGTACAACACTGTATCCTCTGTGTGAGTATCTGAGTGTAGCCATCTCAGCATCAGGTAAGTGGGGAAGCAAAAAATAAATTAAAAATAAATAATGGGGGTTGGGGGGATTTTCTTTAAGATGATCTAATGGAGATAACCCCTTATTGCCCTGTATTTCATTGAGAAAAGTTCTTTTACTGATTACACTGCCTGTAACACGGTCTGTGAATGGTGGATGGAGAATCCTGTGACTGATCAGACTCTCCCCCATTCAGAGATCATGCTACAGGCAGTTCCTATCTTAGCGTGTTTCCTCCATATATGAAACAAACAATGGAGACAACCTTGCTAGTACAGGGGTCTCCAAACTTTGTAGTAAGAGTACCACATTGTTTAGTTTACAAATGTTTGCAAGCTGAAAAATATTTGTTTCCTAAAGTTTAAATGTTGAAATATAACTAAAGTCAACATAATTTTTTTAGTTTTGGACAGAATTGAGATGCATTAGAACACCAGTTAGGTTTTTTGGCTGTCTGAGTCCCCGTTAGGGAGATTCGCCCTTTCTATTTGCCCTGTTAACTATTATCATTGAAAGTGAAAGTAAAAGAAAAATTTGGGTTCTCCCCAGAAAAGTAATAAAGGGGAAATCTCCCCCTTCAAATGGGAACACTAGTTCTGTGACCTGGGGGCCCTAAGGGATTCCCTTAATTTGCAGGTATACGTTCTCACTTTCTGTTTGGCTGTGGGACAGGAAATGTAGCTAAATCTCCCTAAAGGGACACAGATGGCAAAAAACTGACAGGGGTTATAACCCTCTCTTACTCTACCAAAAGTAAAAAAAAGTGTTTTGCCTTTAGTTCTACTTTAAATTAATTTTACTGGGAGCTATCTGAAATCAGCATGATATGATTCAGAACAACAGACAAAGAACTTCAGCAAGACCTGTTACCCTGTACCATGTGATTAGCTGTCACCAGTCAGTATCCCTGATCACCACCGCACCAGTCATATGATGACGCTGTACTGCACTGGTGACAGTATGTAAAAAGAATGTGAAAAAAACACAAATTTTAATTTCTTTATTTTCCATTCCTCTTACTAAATACCTTGGATCATCTACTTTCCAAAAAGGGGTTCTTTGGAGGTATTTGTACTGTCCTGTCGTTTTTAGACCTCAAGAAATGAGATAGGCCTTCAGTACATTAGGAATAATTTTCAAATACTGCATATGTCCCATGTTTGTTGGCACTATCACTTTCACAAATACTAAATAAAATACACTGATTTGGGTTAAATTTACCAATTAAAAGTTGCAGACTACATTTTGGCCTAAATTTATGAAGAAAGATTATTTGTTTGCAAAAATGTTATAACAGAAAGTGAGAAAAACATTTTTTTTTTCAAAATTTAGAATTTGTTTGCTTATATTACAAAAAATGAAATTCCACCAAAAGGTAGCTCTATTTGTGTGAAAGCAATGATAAAAATTTGATTTGGATACGGTGTTGCATGACCAAGATATTGCCAGATAAAGTAGCACAGTGCTGAACAGTAAAAAAAATGCCCTGGTCATAAAAGGGGTAAAACCTTCCGGAGGTCAAGTGGTTAAAGTGGTAGTAAACTCTCTTTAACAACTTAGGCACAATGAAATCAGCATGAAAAACCTTAATGATCCCTTCTTGTAGATGTCTCCTTATTTGCTCGCTTTTCTTGTAATTCGTCCCATTATGTCTAATGACATCACTGGCACCTGCGCATATCTTTCTTGATTGACAGCGCGCTTTGTGTGCCGTCGCTCCATAGACAGGATGCCGTGTCTCAGACTTCTGCTCCCAGCAGCACTGCTACCAAAACCTGTGCGATTACAGATTGTTTCTGAACTTCTTGCTATACCCCATGTGACCAAGTGATGTCACATGGGGGTGTAATCCTCGGCATCAGATGATCAGCTGCAGCACACAGACAGGCATGAATAAGCTTCTATTAGTAATTATAACAAATACATATTACATATAAATGACAGTGCAGAATTAAGTAGGTTGCATTAGGAACCTACAATCAAGCTACCAGCACCCATGCTTCTTTGAGCCGTGTACCTCTGTTACCACATTCAGGGGTGCTCGGATCCAGAACAAGGCATGGATAAGACACTATTTCGCATGCACAAGATTTCAGCAAAATAAAAGGGCAGAAATAATATGCATTGAGGACTCACAAAACAATACCTAAGATGGCGCAGCCAAACCCTAGGAGAAACGATTTTTATAACTTTACAAAATCAGTAAGTAATATGTATTTGGGGCTGCATTACAGTGTGTAAGAGTTTTAATGCCTTTATTTAATGGAATAGATTAAAAGCAGAATAGGATTTGGAGAGTTTACTTCCTCTTTAAATAGAATTTTTGCTGTAGAAAGTTGATTTTCAGATATGTGTTTTTAAAAAAGTTTGCATTTTAATGAGGCCTTTTATGCATCCTTAAAATTTCTAATATCCATCAAAAGGAATTTTAAAAAATGTTTTTTGCTTTTTTACATGTTCCCTGGGGCAGTGCCCAGCCACTCATGCAGTTTGTTTAACGGTCCCTTCCCTATTACCCAAAAATGACCATTACAGTAACATTTGTTTCCAATTGACTTTAATGGGGTTCAAATTCAGATCTTCCTTTAAGTTTGTGAACCTATGCAGTATCCGAACCCTGGGGGTTTGGCTCATCATTAGTAATCATCACAAGGAAGTATAGCTTTCTCTTCTACATTAACAGGATCTAACTAAGAAAGTATTGAATGCCATGGTAGATGTGGCATGTTAGGTGGGGGAGATGTCTGAACATTGTCATTATCAGGACTTGCATCAATCTTGTTTCTGAAATGATTAGCAATCTCATGGGCAGTGAGTGCCTTAGTGGGTACAGGCAGTGGGGAAGGAAGTTGAGAGTTTAAGGCAGAAAAGAGTCAAAATAAAACTGGATAAGAGGGTGTTAATGAGAGAGATAATATTGTGATGAAAGAATTTTATTTTTGAAGGCAGATTTATACTGAGGGAAGCCAAGAAAAAAGAATCTACGCAGCTCTTATATACCGTCACCCTATCTACCAGGCCCCTAGCACTCCTGTGATTCACTCCACTTATGAAAATAAATAACAAATATATAAAATGTTCAGCGCTTTTCTGAAAAAAATCTTACCCCACAACACATACTGTATGTCTAAAGCACGGGTGTCAAACTGGCGGCCCTTTAGCTGTTGCCAAACTACAAGTCCCATGAGGCATTGCAAGATTGACAGTTACAAGCAAAACTCCCAAAGACAGAGGCATGATGGAACTTGTAGTTTCACAACAGCTGGAGGGCCGCTGTGCTTCTTTCAACACTCAGTGTCACGTTGATCTCACCATAGATGTTGGACCTCTAAACTATAAGAGGTCAATACTAGAGTCTTTGAGGAAGTCTGCCCCAGATTCAACATGTAAGGTGGGGTTTTGTTGTATGACATCATCACGCCATAGTCAGCTAACCTGTAGTTACCCTGAGAGATGCAGTGGGGAGAGGTTAAAAGAAGCAGTGACTGGGGGTTGTGCCATCTTACCATGAGAGTGTAAAGTGTGTATTGTAAGTGTTGTTTTCTAATGAATTGTTTCTGGCGGAGAGCACTATGTTTGTCTGCTTGATGTTTCTCTGAGGAGAGTGCTGTAATCATTTCACACTGTGAAGGAGTGTGCTGGGAGCCAGCAGGAGTGGGGCATTACAAGTCAGTCCCTGAAGTACTGATGACGCTAGTATTGAACTCCTATAGTTTAAGAGTGATATACAGTATTGTGTGCAACCGCTTCCTATTCTCTGTCAGGACAATTTTTCTAAATGTCACAAATATATTAACATGCACACTACTGTATGTACTTACATTTCTTAAAGGTGAACTCCAGGAATTATATTTTTTGCATTCTTAGGCCTCTTTCACAACGGTCAGACTCCGCCTGTGATCCGCTAGCTCAGCAGGGGATCTGTATGCTGATCCCTGCTGAGTAGGCAGATGATGGGTCCGTGTCTACCCTGATTAGACAGACACAGCCCGTTCTCCTCTATGGGCGGTCAGATGTGAACGGACCGCCTGTCCGTTTACACCAGAATGCCATCCGATCCATTCCGGCCAGACCATGGGGAATGGATCCCCCATCCATTTGTTTTTGCCAGATCAGGTCAAAGGTAGCCAGGTGTAAAGGGACACAAATCTGTTTACATCCATCTAGCCATAGAGGAGAATGGAGGGTCTGTCTGAAAAATGGAGAGGCAGACCTGACTAGACCGTCTTTGTAAAAAGGACCTTACATTGGTCCAGCTTGGCTTGATGTAAGTATGAATATCTGATATCCAGAGGACCACTGGGGATGCTGACAATCACTGTAACAGCCTGTGCTACATACAGTGACAGCCCTGATCTTCCAGGTTCTGTGTGAGGTGTTTCTCCTCTGCACAAAGGGGGCCATACGTTTGAATCTGCTACCATTCACAGAATGACTTGTGTTTTTTTCAATGAATAAGGCATGCTCTGATTGGATTAGGTAGAGATCATGATGCCACCACCCCTCCTTTCCATTGTGTCCAATCAGAGAATACCCTTTATCCATTTAAAAAAATGTCAATGGTGACAGTGTTGAGCAAGTGACCCCCTGTGGTCAGTGTGAAGAACAGAAGCCACTTGCATAGGTTGTTCTCACTGTTTGTAGTGCAGACTACTACAGCGATTTACTGCACTCCCTTCTGGTTATCCGATATGTATACTTACATCAAGCCAAGTTCGCCCAATAGACTTGTGCAGAAAAATATAATTCTTGGGATTCAGCTTTAAAGTATCACTAAACCCACATCATAAAAAAACTATCAATAAATACTGTATTATATGCTGTTCATACTTACTCAGTCACTATGAGATTAGTTTTATGTATTCTGCAAAAAACCTGGTTGATCCTGCTGTCCTCTATCTCCACCTTCTGTTCATGTCCCCAATTCCTCTAGGGATTTTACAGCTGTAGAGGCAATTTTGCACATGCTCAGTTTTCAGCGGTATTCTATCTGAGCATTTCCTCCCTATCACATCTGAGCAGCCCATGTGATTATAGTGTCACACATATGGGTATATACATAGTGGTACAGGACAGTCCACTCCCTCCCTCTTCCTCCATGCCTGCTGACCAGCTAAACACAATGGGGGTGGGACACTACACCCTGATTCACCTCCTTCACCTCCTTATTATTCTAAGACACAGCCTGGAGGATTGTAATCCACCCACACCATGTTATTTCCACAAAATAAAAAAAGATTTGATTTCAAATATATGTTTGTATGATCATTTTAAAACGTTTATTGATATTATTTATTTTTATTTTGGTTTTTTTTTTCTTTTTTTTTAACATTTGACAAGTAGCAGAGGACTAGATGTTCCTCCTGCCACTGTTTCCCTGCAGACAGGCTGAGAAAGAGCTGTATATTGATTAGGAAAAGGTACTTAGATTTTTTTTTAACCACTTGCCCTCTATAGCCCCTCTTGCCTCTATATTCCCCGCCCCCCTTTCTGAGCAGGCCATTGTTTGTGTTATGACAGTGCGCTATTTCAGCTGGTAATTGCGCAGTCATGCAATGCTGTACTCAAACTGATCTTTCTTTTAGTGGTATTTGATCACCTCTGGGTTTTTTACGTTTTGCGCTGTAAACAAAAGAAGACCACAAAGTTTGAAAACAAAGCTATATTTTCTCATTTCTGTTTCTCATTTCCAATACATTCAAATTTCGCCATAAATTTAGACCAAAATGTATTTTGTTATGTCTTTGGTGAAAACAAATCCCAATAAGTGTATGTTGATTGGTTTATGTGAAAGTTATAGCATCTACAAACTATAGTATAGATACTGAAATTTATGCAATTTTTTGCTATACAGCGCTGCGCTAGTTTAACTGACAATTGTGTAGTCATGCAATACTGTACATAAATTAAATTTATATCTTTTTTTTCCCACAGATAGAGCTTTTGTAGGTGTTTGATCACCTCTGGGCTTTTCATTTTTTGTGCTATGAACAAAAAAAGACCTCAAATTTGGAAAAAAACAATATTTTTTCATTTCTAAAGAAATATCCAATGAACTCAAGATTCATCATAAATCATAAATTTAGGCCAAAATTTATTTTGCTGCATTTCTTTGGCAAAAAAATTCCCAATAACTGAATATTAATTGGTTTGTGTGAAAGCTATAGCATTTACAAACTATGGTATAGATACTGGAATTTATTTTCTGACTGCCTATCACATTTCTTGAGGTGATAAAATGCCAGGGCAGTACAAACACCCCCAAATGACCCCTTTTTGGAAAGCAGACACCCTAAGCTATCTGCTGGGAGGCTTATTGAGTCCATGGAAGGTCTTTTTTTCCACAAGTTTTTGGAAAATAACTCCTGCCCATGGGCTGAATGAAAAAAAAGAACCTAACAGATTCCTCTACTCACATCGATGTGGATGAAAAAATCTCTGCCAGAAAAAAATTTCAAAAATATATGCCAAAGCATAGGGACCAATCAACCACTGACCACCGTAGGCCCCCATGCTCGGGCATACTGTATATGCTCTTTTTTAACTGTTGACAAAAAATCTCATCCAACAGCGCTGCATGCACTAACATATATTCTAAGAGCAAGACCTTGTTGCTGTCGGAATAAAGAGATCGGTGCTGCAGTTGAATGGAATCCCTGCAAAGAAAACAGCAACGGTTAGCAATAAAACAGTAACTCAATAAAACAACTTTTTTATTGAAATCTGTGCCAAAAAATATTATAAAATATATATGCCGAAGCATAGGGTCCATCCACCCACTGGCCAACCCAGGCCCACATGCTTGGGCATATATTTTCTTTTTTTAAATGTGGATGAAAAATCTCATCCAATAGCGCTGCACACACTTACTTATGTATATTCTGAGAGCAAGACCCTGTTGTTGTCAGAATAAACAGATCAGTGCTGCAGCTGAATGGCATTCCTGCAAAGAAAACAGCAACAGTTAACAATAAAACAGTAGCAATAAAACAGTAACTCATCAACCACTTCCAGTCCGGACACTTTTACCCCCTTCCTGACCAGGGCAATTTTCAGCTTTCAGCGCTATCACACTTTGAATGACAATTGCACGGTCATGCAACACTGTACCCATATGAATTTTTTACCGTTTGTTTGAGACAGATAAAACTTTATTTTGGTGGTATTTATTCACCGCTGGGATTTTTATTTTTTTTTTGCTATGTAATTGAAAATAAAATTTTGAAAAAAAGTGTTTTTCTTATAAAATTTTGCAAAGAAATAATATTTCATCATAAATCTTGGGCAAAATTTATTCTGTTATCTTTTCAGTAAAAAAAAAAAAAAAAGCCAAATTAGTTTATAACCAAAAATTATAATTTTTAAACATTTTGTTTTACATTTTTATTTTTTTTATATTATTATTTATTTTATTATTATTATTTTTTTTTACATATTGTCACCCTAGCATTGTCACCATGGTGACACTGTACTACTTTTGGGGGGTGATGAAGATTTTTTTTTTTTTTTTTTACACTGATTGCTTTTACACCCATATGGGGTGTAAAAACAATCATTTCTCTTTCTCTCTGTCTGCATTCTTGCAGCCATTGAGAACTACTGAGTGAGCTGTTATTGGTCACAGCTTGTCACATGGTACAAGGCTGTTGAGAATAGCCTTGTACCATGTGACCTCTGTGATCATTCACAGATTTCACACGTAGTCAGGGGTGGACTGACAACTCATGGGGCCCCCGGGCAATAGGGGATCATGGGGCCCCTGTGTCTTTGCCCAAACTCAAAAAAAATATGAAAAAGGTACCAGGGGCATCTGATGGGGCCCCCTACTGACCCCAGGCCCTCGGGCAGTGCCCAAGTTTCCAAATGGTCAGTCCGCCCCTGCACGTAGTAAGCAATGATGTCAAAAGTGACATCATTGCTTACTACTTTGCATGTTATCACTGATTGGCCAATCAGTGATCACATGATCAGGACCTCGTACAGAGGTCCTGTCCAACGATCAGTGTTTCACTGTGTCCGGAGGACACAGCGGGCACCGGATCGTGGTGCTGCGCGCTCCCGGGGAACACGCACAAGCAGGGTGCAGGGAGGCCATTTATAAACGGCCCCCCAACCCTGCAGTGCCACCGTCCGGCCGTTTATATACAACGGCCGGTCAGGAAGTGGTTAAAACAACTTTTTTGTTGAAATCTGTGCCAAAAAATATTATAGAATATATATGCCAAAACATAGGGGCGATCCACCCACTGGCCACCCCAGGCCTCCATGCTGGGGCATATATGCTCTTTTTTAACTTCGAATGAAAAATCTCATACAACAGCGCTGCACACACTTCTATATATTCTGAGAGCAACACCCCATTCCTGCAAAGAAAACAGCAATGGTTAACAATAAAACAGCAACAATGAAACAGTAACTCGACAATAAAACAACTATTTTTGTTCTTTTAATTTTTTTTCCTTTTTACATTTTATTTTTAATGTATTTTTACTTTTTTATTTTTGTAACTTTTTTTAACTTGGCAAGAGACCAGATGGCAGATGACCAGATACCCTGTGCATATATGTGCCTTAGACTGTGCCGTGCTGTACCCTATACTAATACTCTACTAGTGTATGATAGCGACGGAAGCAGTCCTTGAGGCAGAGACCAGGTTGGCCAGGACAGGAAGGACAAAAAAAGTGGATGTCACGCATAATTCCATGTCTTCTACAGACACAACATCTTTTTTGGGGTGTCTTTTGGGTTGGGGTACCAAGAATGGCATTGGGAATATGCCTCTCGTGCAGCCGGCTACCTGAATCTGTGTTTGGTGTTTTTGGCCACAGCACCTTCTGGATACAAAAGGGCCATGATGATCTCTTCCTGGAATTTTAGGAAGGATCCACTTTGTCCAGTTGCTTTGTAAAACACAAAAGCATTATATAGAGCCAATTGAAATAAACAGACACCAGCATCTGGCTTTTCGGGAAACTAAGTACAGCTTCATCTGGTCATTGAAGTCCACCACTCCCATGTTAAGGTTATAGTCGAGGACACAGAGGGGCTTCTCAACACCACCTGCCGTGGCAATTTAGATGGTCATGTCTGCGTGAATGGAAGACAGGAGGAAAACATCCTAGTTGTAATTCCACTTCACTGCAAGCAATTCATCATTTTTCAAGCAGGCTTTTTCCACATTTCTAAGATGGGTATTTGCAAGTCGTTGGGAGAAGTCCCGGCGATTAGGTCGCATGGTGCCACATGTGCCAATTCCAAGATTGTATAAACGTCTAAATAGTGGCACGCTTGTAAAAAACATTATCCACGTATAAGTGGTTCCCTTATAAGGAAAAAGGGTGACACCAAGTCCCAAACTATCTTGCCACTGTTCCCCATGTAGTCTGGGCATCCAGGAGGCTCCATATGACTATCTTTTCCCTCGTAAATCCAAAAATTACATGTATGGCCTGTTGCCCTCTTGCAGGTCTTATACATTTTGACCTCATATCTGGCACACTTGCTGGGGAGAAATTGTTTGAATACAAGGCGGCCAAAAAAACTAATGAGGGACTCATCAACACAGATGTTTTGTTGGGGAGTATAGACATCTGCAAATTTCTGCTTAAGGGAATTTATGAAGGACCAAATTTTGTGGAGCTGGTCAAATTCAGTGTCACCACGAGGACGACATAGTGTTTTGTCATTGAAATTCATAAATCGCATTATATTCTCATATCTATGCCTGGCCATGGCAACAGAGAACACATATGATGGACTGGGTCTGTGGACTAATACAAGCACAATTCATTTTTTTTTAGTAATGCCCATGTTGAGGGTTAGGCCCAAAAAAACTTGAAATTCAGAAACTGTAATAGTTTTCCATGCAAATGGTCTGGCAAGGTTTGAATTTGGGTTGGCAGAAATAAAATGTCATGTATATAAATTACTTTGATCCACAATCAATCCATACAAATCTTCTGTGCAAAACAGCTCCAAAAAAATCAAGGGGAGTAGTTACAATTGCTGTTTCCACCTGAATTCCGGGTTGGGCAGTGAATGGGGCAAGTACGGGTGCTGCAGAATTTATGGGCTGCCAATCAGGATTTGCAAGCACATCCAGAAGGATACTAGGAATACTGCGAATTCTTGGTGGCTGCGGTACAATACTTGTGCTCGCCACTGCACCAGCTTGCACTGCACTTATGGGACTCGCCACGTCACCAAGTGATACTGCAGTGCTGATATGTGAAAGACCAGGATGTACTAGGCCGCTGGTGCTCGCCAGTTGACCAAAAGGTAGAGCGGCACTAGTACTGGCACTCTGCTGCATATGAGAATCATCATGCGATTGTAAAATCTCTGCAACCTAGGAACAGGGTCGGGTACGCCTGATCTTAGCAGGGACCTCTTCTCCATCATCTGGGCTATCTGTCAGGGTGCCGCTGCTATCTACAGGTCCGTATTCTGAGGCAGATTCTGTCAGTGAGGCTTCCCTTTCGCTATTATCTGACATGCTCAGAATCCTGTAGGCCTCTTCACTAGAGTACCTTTCATTGGACATTTTGGACTCTAAATTTACAGGTACCTAGTGCGTCTCACGGGAAAAAGAGCACTTGGCTGTCAGGGACTGCTTGAACCACTACAAAAAACCTGCAAACATTAGTAGAGATCAGGCCTGATTCTGTGAACACTGAGGTTTTGTGTGCAATGTATCAAGTGACAGTGATCTACTGACACTGCAGTTGCTGGGGGAGAAGCAGGGGTGGGTAAGCGTAGGGACTAAATGCAGGTGCTGAGTTTTTGGGGTCACTATACTATTGTGAACACTGGTATAGTTCTGATCCGATCAAAGATATTGATCTGTTCAGACAGTATACTAGCAATGGAGGTTTATTGTGTATGTGAGTGTGTTTCTGGCAATCAAAGGGTTAAATGTGATGACTAGTGTAGTGGTGGGCAATCTGACGGTATCTGGGAGGGATGCTAACTGACATTAACGCTGGCTGAAGTCGCCTATGACGCTAATACAGTGATCAGTAAAAAATGTGTACGCTGTACTAATGACACTGGTGACAGGGCAGTTAAGGGGTAACTGAGGGGGGCGGGGCGATCAGGGGGCTAAATGTGACCTATCAGTGCTTTTACTGTAAATGTGTGCTGTTTTTACTCACCTGGATCTGCTTTCTTCTCTTTCTGGGACGGAATGTGCCCAGAGAGAGAGAAGATTGCATAATTTCATGTACCTGTGTAAATGTAAAGACACGTACAGGAAGATCTGTGATAGGGCAGGGATCAATCAGCAGATCCAGTCCGAACATCACTGGCCTGAATCTGCTGATTGATCAGTCGGGCACCAAATAACGGCCCTGCTGGGCCGGCGTGCACCCCAGGCCTGTGATCACAGCGGGAGCGCGAATCACGTATATATATGTGATTTTGCACAGGGAGTCCGCCCTGTAGCAGTAATCCTGCTATAGTGAGGAGTTAAAGTGGTTAATTAAAATAATTACAGTGCCATCATCCACCCATAGAAAGAGAAGGGATAATGTCAATTAAACAATGGGGTTGATTTAATAAAGGCAAATAGTCTGTGCACTGCAAGTGCAGTTGCCCTAGATCTGAGGGGAACCTCTGCTGATTTCTATCATCCAATCTGTGCAAGCAAAAATTATTTTTTTATTCTCCTTGCATGTTCCCTCAAATCTAGAACAACCATCTGTAGTGAATCAACCCTTGTGTGTGCATAGTATCACTTTAAGAGTTTTCACCACAAATGTGTTTTTTTTTCTTTCTTAAAATTAGTGGACCTATACAATAAAAGGTAGTAGCCCCAGCTGTCCTGTGCAGATGATCAAATCTCTCAGTTACAAATAGAACATTGCTTATACGTTCAGAGAACTAAGAGCTATATTCAAGGAAAGTGAAACTTTTCCGCTCTACCTCTAGATGGCAGCAAAGACACGTCTCAAAGTTTGCACTTAGACGTGAAGAGTTGAATACAGAGATGCTGTCACAGCGATAGACTCGGGCAATCTATCCCCGATGTATCAGAGAGGGACACCAGTGAGGACATGTGACACGGTGTGCTCCGGAGACAATGTGGGCTGTGTGCAGGGCATTGAGAGCTCTCACTGGTGTTAGGCTGTCTGCAACTCAGCTGAGAGCCGTGAGCAGTGATTCCAGGCTGTGTGTAGCAGCGTGTGTGAGAGCCACATCCACAGTGAGTACATGACATGCCATACCTGCTCCATGATCTACAGGGGGCTTACAGGCTGACGATGTGCCACCGTATTAGGGTCACATGACTGGGCAGAGCCTGACTGCACTACATAGACCTCCTGTACTCTCTACTGCTGTTTCTATTCACCCCCACGACTCCTTTTATATTGTTTCTTCAAAATCTATCACACTCCTCCAAAAAGGATCACTTTGAAGACACATCAGATCTCGATGGGGAAAATCTCATGCTGGATATCTATACTGATATGGACTGGGTAATGTGTTAGGAATGTGAGGATGCCCCATCGTTTGATGGAAATGAAAATGATCAACCTACAGAGGACTGAATTCAAAGACACCCTGAAAATCAAAGTGAAAAAATGATGCATCAGGCTAGTCCATTTTACTGAAATTTCATTGCAGCAACTCAAAATGGTACTCAGTAGTTTGTATGGCCCCCATGTGCTTGTATACATGCCTGACAACATCAGGGCATACTCCTAATGGGATGACGGATGGTGTCCTGGGGTATTTCCTCCCAGATCTGGACCAGGGCATCACTGAGCTCCTGGACAGTCTGAGGTACGACCTGGCAGTGTCGGATGGATTGAAACATAATATCCCAGAGGTGTTCTTTTGGATTTAGGTCAGGCGAGTGTGGGGGCCATTCAATGGTATCAATTCCTTCATCATCCAGGAACTGCCTGCATACTCTCACCACATGAGGCCAGGCATTGTCGCTCACCAGGAGGAACCCAGGACCCACTGCACCAGTGTAGGGTCTGAAAATGGGTCCAAGGATTTCATCCTGATACCTAATGGCAGTTAGGGTGCCATTGTCTAGCCTTAGAGGTCTGTGCGTCCCTCCATGGATATGCCTCCACAGACCATCACTGACCCACCACCAAAACGGTCATGCGGAATGATGTTACAGGCAACATAACATTCTCCACAGCTTCTCCAGACCCTTTCACTTCGGTCACATGTGCTCAGGGTGAATCTGCTCTCATCTGTGAAAAGCACAGGGTGCCAGTGGCGGACCCGACAATTCTGGTGTTCAATGGAAAATGCCAATCGAGCTCTATGGTGCTGGGCAGTGAGCACAGGGCCTACTAGAGGACGTCAGGCCACCCTCATGAAGTCTGTTTCTGATTGTTTGGTCAGAGACATTCACACCAGTGGCCTGCTGGAGGTCATTGTGTAGGGCTCAGGCAGTGCTCATCCTGTTCCTCCTTGCACAAAGGAGTAGATACCGGTCCTGCTGATGGGTTAAGGACCTTCTACAGCTGTCCAGCTCTCCTAGAGTAACTGCCTGTCTCCTGGAATCTCCTCCATGCTCTGAAGACTGTGCTGGGAGACACAGCCAACCTTCTGCCAATGGCACGTATTGATGTGCCATCCTGGAGGAGTTGAAAGAAATGTCAGTGGCCTCCACCTGTAAAACCATTCCTGTTTTGGGGGTCGTCTCATTGTTGTCCATCTAGTGCACCTGTTGTTAATTTCATTAACACCAAAGCAGCTGAAATTGATTAAGAACCCCCTCTGCTACTTAACTGACCAGATCAATATCCCAGGAGTTTAATTGACTTAATGCTATTCTCTGACTAAAAAGTGTTCCTTTAACTCTTTTGAGCAGTGTATAGAATAGATATAAATCCTAAAGGGACAGTCATATCTCCCATTGCAATGTAAAAGTGTGTCCAGCAGCGATAACCACAGGTAATTGCAGACTGCGCGGCCACCACTGACCTGTCATTGAAGTGTACAGTGCTCAGCGGTCACAGCTAGTTGCTCACAGTTGGCAAAAACAGCTGCACAAATCAGATTTCTGCCACTGCCTTTCACAACGGCACTAGTCACCCATGAGATTTAGCTTTTAAAGCTCATTCACACTTGTGTGACATGTCATGCAACTTTGGGGTCCTGAGTCGCATCCCATGTTTCCCAATGAATACCATTCATATCTGTGCGATTTCAGAGTAGTTCCTGTACTACTTTGGTCCGACTTTCATGCAATTTGAGGGTCATAGACTTCAATGTAAACAATCCAAAGTCATATGAAAGTTGCACCTGAATGATATACATGCGACTTGTGTGTGACTTTGTAGAGCACAAACAGTCATCCTTGGTCAAAGCCAAAGTTACACTCATCCAAAGTCGCATCGACAATCACAAGATTTTGAAGTTTGAATGGAGCATAAAACGGAACTAAACCCATAGTCCCACACCAATCCGACTTTGAAATCATGCGACTTCCAGTGATGTCATTCCAACTTGAGGTGCGACTTGCAAAATAGCTGCGGCTTGCAAGACACAGATGCATGCACTACTTTAGAAATTAGTACGGCTCCAACCGAGTCGGAATCACCCCGATATGACCGCTTTAATTGTGGACAATAGGGTGCAACTTGACATGCGATTTGAAACTCGCATGGCAAGTCGCACACGGTATGACCGGGCACAAATTTAACTGTTTCCCAAAATGCATTCAAGGCATTTTTTTTTTTTTTTTTTTTTAAATCAAATATTTTATGGGGTATAATTTACCCTGTACTGCAACCCAGTGCAAAAAAAAATAGACCACATAACAATACAATCCAATTATACAATAAATCGCATTCACTCAGTGGGATGATGCGAAATGTGCAAATTAGGGAAAAATTATTTTTTTTGGTGACGGGTTCTCTTTAATGAGACACGCAGGGTTTAAAAAACCCTTCATGTCTCCCCTATCCACTGAATGTAATGGAGTGTGATCATATCACACTGCATTACATTCTTTCCTGGCCATGTTGGCCAGGGAAACTGTTAACAGGGACCCGAAAGTGATGTCATACACGTTGCCTCCGGTCCAGTCCAGTCTCCTCCCTCCCCTCTACTCTGCAGCACCCGCTATGCCGATAGGGGGCGTGCGCGGTAGGGGGGGAACATTACCCAACTGTGTGGAAGCACGGGTATGCTTTTGCCTAACAAGTGTAGAAAAAAACTACATGCCCGACGCCCAGAACTTAATTTCCTTGACATTGGGCAATACAAACTGCACATCCCTACAACAGTGAACAGACTGACAAAAGCCCAAGCTCCAAGATGCAATTTCTAGTCGCCATGACAACCTGGCCCCTGGCATTTGTTGAGCCCTGCTTTAGGATGTATATCTAGTTTATATTATATTTTGAATAAGTAATAGAAAAGGAGTAATGGGAAAACCCCGGGGTGAACAGAAGAGAAATCCAACTCAAATCAATATTTGGTGTGACCACCCTTTGCCTTCAAAACAGAATCAATTCTTCTAGGTACACTTGCAGACACTTTTGGAAAGAACTTGGCAGGTAGGTTGTTCTAAACATCTTGGAGAACTAACCAGAGATCGTCTGTGTATGTAGAGGCTGCCTCAAATCCTTCTGTTTGTTCATGTAATCCCAGACAGACTCCATGATGTTGAGATCAGGGCTCTGTGGGGGCCAGACCGTTACTTACAGGACTCCTTGGACTTTTTAACACAGAAGATAACTATCTTAATGACCTTGGTTGTATGTTTGGGGTCGCTATCCTGCTGCAGAATAAATTTGGGACCATTCACTCGACTCCCTGATGGTATGGCATGATGGATAAGTATCTGCCTGTATTTTTCAGCATTGAGGAGGGGGAGGAATTAATTATAGGAAGTTCAAGAAGGGGGTAAAGGTCCGCTTTAAGTATCTGTGTTGTCTAAAGCACCCAGTTGGATTACTTAATAACTTTTCAGGCTGCAGCAAAAAAGACAGCTGGAATCTGATTGGATGCTTTGAAAAGTCATATTACTTTCAGATACATTGTGCAGTTCTCCTTCCTTCCAAGATGCAAAGTTTTGACGTTTCCATTTATTGATGCCATACAAACAATTTCAAAATGTGTGCACTTCTGTTTTTCAGTTATTATAATGATACAGTTTGTTTATGTGGACACATGAAATCTGAATTGCACAGTTTATACATTTTTTACATTTGCAAAAGATGACAATTAAGAATATATAATTTACCATATGTATTTTTTTTTATTTCTAGGATAGATGTATATTGCCAAATCAACTAATAAAGAATATCTGCAGAAACATTCTATTATGCACTAGCAGGCGAGCAGGAACTTTGTCAAGCAGTAGGTAATATTTTCATACTGCTGTTTTTGTTTTTTATGTTTTTTCTTTTTACAAGATTTGTTTTACTTAAAATGGAAGTAGACCCAATTTTTTATCTTTTACCTACAGGTAAGTCTTTAATAAGGCTTACCTGTAGGTACTGTAAATATCTCCTAAACATGCACTCCTTAGCAGATATTTACCGTAGAGGTGCCGGTGATGTCACCAGGACATGCACACTGCGCTCTCAATGGATGGCCATCCATTAAGAGAGCTGTGCCGTGGCCGAAACTCCTGCACACATGCATGGGAGTGACAACATTGCTGCTCAGCCAGTCAGATGGCCGCAGCTCGCAAACCTGGAAGGAAAACCGGGTGAAGATGGAAGCTTCGGGGAGCCGTGACAGTGCTCCACTGGAGGGCTTCGTTTTTAGGTAAGTCTTTCATAATGTGATAGTATGCAATGCATACTAGCACATTATGTTCTTAATTTTCAGGGTGATTTTTTGGGGGGCAGTTTACTACCGCTTTAAAGCAGAGTTCCAATCGCTTTTGTGTTTACTAAAAGTCAGCAGGATCCAGCGATGTGCTCACCTGCTCCGTCCCTTCTCTCCCTGGCGCCAGCATCTCAGTGTGGGCACCCGGATGTGATAGCTTGCGGCTTCACAGCCAGGTGCCCACTGCACATGCGCGTGTCATGCTGCGCCTCCTGAATGGTCCTGCAGTCCAGAAAACTCAAGGGGGGTAAAGTTCCGGCTCAGTTCGCCTCAGTGAACTGAGCCTGAAGTGGGAAAAGGTACCTGTCAAACTCAAGTGTCCAATCATCCCTCTCCCCTAAAAAGTGCCAAATGTGGCACTAGAGGTGGAAAGGCGGCAGACAAGCCTCCCCTTTTGGGTGGAGCTCCCCTTTAGCTCTGCATGGCATCAGTGTAAAGAAATGACTGGAGAATGTAAATATGATTGCTTTTCCTATTTCAGAATGTCATGTCAAACTACTATTTATTTGTCTGGCAACTGAGCATATTTTTCATTTTATTTCATAGTGCATTAGATGAAACAACGTATGAAAGATTGGTAGCAGATACACTATATGCCCTTGCTGAGTTCTTTGAGGACCTGGCTGATCAACCTTTTACACCTGTTGATTATGATGTCTCTTTTGGGGTATGTTTCTTCTGTTCATTAAACATTTTCACGATATCCAAAATGTAGAGCATCTAAGAAGAAATCCTCAATAATGCTAAGAAAGTATTGTTCTTTGATAGTTAAAGGATACATGCTCATTAACCACTTCACCAAAGCATTTTTTTTAATTTTGTTTTGAATTTTTCAACATTATTTGGCTATAAAAGTATTTAACCCCCCCCCCCATACCACGGGAACATTTTAATATTTTCTGAAAGCAGAAGCCTTGTAGAATTAAAGATGGTAATTGTAGTTTTGTATGCTGCACGATATTTTGCAGCTCTTCAGTTTAGAGTTACCTGTATATGAGGGACCTAGTATTGTTGCTCTCGCTATGGCGTGTGCAACAATCACACATGTGGCGCAATCATTTGCATAAAATGGGGTGCTTTTACATTTGTTGTTGTTAAATGTTTCTATTCATTTTATTATATTTTGAATATTTTTATGTATTTATTTTACATCTACTTTCATTGCTGTCGGACGAGGGCTAATATGCCTCACATTTGATTGCACTGGGCAGGTGACAATATCTCTTTGTGGAGACAACAGGGGTGTATGAGATCCCTCTGCCCTCCACTCTAACCAATCCAGCACACACTGTTGCTTGATCTGATGTGTACCTGGCTTTCTAACCAGGGTTTTGGCAGCTTTGAGAGTGGACATTCCCAAAGCAAATAGCTTATGTGTTCACACTGCACAGAGGAGATTGGGGAATGGAGCAGTAGAGCCCAGGAACCACTGAGTGGGGGTTTTCAGGCTGTTCTGTTCTACAGCCATTCAGATCAGTGTTACAGATTAGCGCTGAGACAGCAGCACAATGTGGAAACAAGCTCACAGCTTCTATGTATGTCCAACCGATGCCGAACCAATTAACCTACTTACTACAACTACACCATATTGTTCAAATAAAAAGCAATAGAGTGGCGAATGTCTATTTTATCTCAGAAGATTGTTTTGAAAAAGAGAGCTGGGTGAATTCCTAAATGTACAAAATGTGACTGGTTAATAATATTTGTTTTTTATAACATCAGAGTCTCTTGACCCTGCCAAATCAAGCTCTGGTGTCCACTTCATTAGCCACTTTAAGACCAAGCCTTCTTCTGACACTTTTTGTGTACAAGTTAAAATCAGTATTTTTTGCTAAAAAAGTTACTGTGATCCCCCAAACATTATATATTATATTATAATATTTTTTTTCAGAGATCCTAGAGAATAAAATGCCAATCATTGCAGTTTTTTTTATGTCACATGGTATTTGCACAGCAGTTTTTCAAACACAATTTTTTGGGGGTAATTACTGTCAGCTCTCCCCACAAACCCAGATCTTTGATCATAAGTGATTGGCAAAATTCGTCCACAGCCAATTGCTATTTGCACCTCATCAGTGAAAACCTGACTACAGTCAAAATGTAAAGTCAGACAAGTTGTCACTAGGACAGGAAGTGAGTGTAAATCTGCCTTATGAGGAAACAGCAATATAAGCCCTTCCACCTTCTACTGGAAAATCTGTAGAGGTGATTTCTCCTCACTTCCTGTTCTATGCGTGTGAAGAGAAATCTTCCAAATGGGGATACTGATACCATTGGTGCAATGGGGCATCATTTTTCTCAGCTCACACAGGCTGGCCTCGTGTGACAAAACCTGGTGGTTGAAGCACATTTTTAAAGTGGTTGTAAACCCTTCCATATACCCAGTGAAGTGATTGGCCTCAGGTGATACACAGAGATTAAACAAATCCTTCTATATAAGTTGTACCTGTTTTCTGTAGCCCTCTTTCCCCTACATCCTTTCAAAGTGCAGAATTTACATAGAATCTCTCAGCTCTGAAAAGCAGGGGCTGAAGTTAAACTCTACGGAGATTAGTGAGGAGAGCTGCTCACAGGAACAGAGCTGAGGCTGTCAATCACAAGCTGTGTGCGGGGGGGACCCTCCCCTGTCACCATTTTTCTCTTGGTGTCAGGAAAACTTGTCAGAAGTGATTCATGCTCATAGTGTCATTTCTGTCTGTTGCCTCATTCCTCTGCTAAGTGCTCTGCATAGAAATAAGTATACACTATGCATTTTGCATTTGACAGGTGATACTGTCTGCCAGCGTCCTTCATAGACATGCATGGGGCTGCACTGCAACTGCGTCTAATAGACACCACTAGGGCATGGGTGTGTGGGAGGCGACATATTGCCTCCTGATCGCCTAACTGCGGGCCAGCCGCTGCTGACAAAGCTATCCACAGCAAATCTTGAATCAGCAGTGTTTCCCATTTGAAAGAAGCCTTAGGCTAAGTTCACACTTGCAAATAAATCTAGCGCTGACACTAAAGCGAACCAACACACCTATTGCATTAATGCGTGTTTTTGGTGCATTTAACGTGCATCAGAAACACAACCCAGACACCCTCCAAGTGATTTTTTTTTCCACTTCAGTTATCAAATGCTGCAGTTGCAATCCCATAGACTTGAATGAAAGGATTTGACAAGCTCCTACCAGACTCAACACACAGTTTCTTTTTTTTCAATGTAAAGCAACACAAGCGCTTTTTTTTTTTTTTTTCAAATGTGAACAGCTCTTTCTGCTATCTATATTTATCCATGGTATTTTAGGCATTCAGGGAGTGGCAAAAATATGCCTGTAATTCAATGTGAACTGGGCCTTAGCCCTGGTTCACATTGCTGTGACTTCAGGTGCGACATGCGGTTTACATTTTGCACCTGAAGTCTCACCTAATGTATTTCTATGGCACTGTCTTAATAGGTGCAATTTAGCGCAATTTGAAAAATAGTTCCTGCATTACTTTTTCACCACTTAATTTAACTCTCATAGCCTGTAAGGTAAATGGCACTGAAATTGCACCGGTGTCTATATCAGCGTTACTTTGAAATCGGTCTTTAAATGGGACCAAATTGCACCACTTTGAAATCACATTCGGTGTGAATCAGGGCTTAGTGTGTTAATGTATATTGTGTTGCAGCATATTGTGTTGCAGCACCCGTCTCTTCACAGGTGCGTTGGGGTACCATTTAGAATGAGGCCTTGTGCACACAAATGTGTTACAAATGCTGCTTTTAGAGGCAGCTAGCATTTTTTTTTGCCTTTTAAGGCAACATATGCGTTTTTGCCTCATTTCTGTGACAAAGGACATGTGACTCATAAAATGCACCAGACCACAGACACATTTTTTTGTGTTTTATGGGCTGGTTCACACCATGCCCACAGCTGAATTGCACAGGATTGCACTGTGCTCTCCTTTGTGATTCATATATGGTTCTGTGTGGTGCGATTTCAAACCCATTCATTTTGAATGGGCTAAAATCGCAGTGCACCAAAAGTAGGGGTGTTGTTAACTTTTTATTGGCACCCTCTGCAGATCACATATGTACTGTGTTTTGCATGTGGTTTGAATCACACACGGATGCACAGCACGTTCCTGTGTGATTCAGCTGCAGGCACGGTGTGAACATACCATTCATTCCAATGGGGAGGTACGCTATTGGTGCATTTTATTGGTTTGTTTTTATTTTGCTTGATTATTTTTACTGCATCAAATGTGCACCAAAATGCAGCTTGCAGGACTTTGAAAAATGCAACTGACCCACAACTGTTCAACGTGTAGAGTTCCATAGGATTTAACGGTCATGCGGTTTTCTTCCACTTTTTTAACACAAAAACGGAAAAAAGCTAATTCGTATGAAAGCATCCTAAATGCCTCTCCATGTTATCCTATGTGTCCAAGCAGACATAGGTGTTTAGAGGCAGAAAAAGCGTTTTAGCAGAAAAAAATGCTTGACGCATGTAAAGACGCGTTAATGCTAGGCGTGTCAAGTGCTTGACTGTTAATTATTTTCAATGGCCAGAATAAATTAATTCTGGCCATTGAAATGAATTAATGCTCTAGTGCTTGATGAGCCTAAATGTGTCTAGACACATTTACACACGTCAAGAGTTTTTCTGTAAAAAAGCTGCTGCCAGGGGGAAGGCATTTAGGAGAGCTGGGCAAACACCCTGTGTGCATAGGGCCTTAATCGTATCACACCAATGCATTTAACCTGCATTAATGCTGGTTTATCAGGACCCGTTCACATGGGGCGTATCACTGTGGGCAAGGATTGTCTTTGCCCACTTGGGATGCATCACCCCATTCATGTCAATTGGCACACAGTGACATCTCTCAAATGGGGAGATGGACAGCAATAAAAACACTTTTTTCAGACCACTGGTGTCCCAGAGGCCCACATTCCCCTCATATCCTGTTCTGGTGTCACTGAATCATACTACCCAATTATGTCACAGACAGCAATACAACTTCAGAAGTTCTAATCCTTTCCCACTGTTTCCAAAACTAAAAAATCCATTCTGTCTGGAGTTGGATACTGTTCAGAAAATTAACACCTTAGTCAGGTCTTTGTCCAGCATGATGTATGGAGTGCAGGGGTTAGGAGTAAGTAAAAAAACAAAACATGGAGTGCAGCAGTCAGGATGAGCATCACATTCGAGTCCTCACTTGCATCAAAGTCCCCAGCATTTCCCATATACTTATCAGAGTCCCCCCTTGCGTCAGGTCCAGCATACAGGCTGGGTTGATGTGAACGGAGTTTGTTTCTAAGATGCTATGGGCAAAGTGCACATTGTATAAACTCCAGTCTACCCCACTGACTGATATTACTAGAGTAATAGATTAAAGATTAGCAGTGGGACACTCGGACACTCCAGGGACACGCTCGGGAGAAGTGCTGTGTGGGGTCTGAGCTGAGGCCAGATCCCACAGCCAGGACTCCCGCTGAGTCCCTGTAGGCCTGCTGGAAAGCTGATCATTGTTGGTCCCCTGCTCGAGAAGAGAACGGCTGTGTGGGGTCTGAGTTGAGGCCAGATCTCACAGCTCAGACCACGCTGAGGGTCCCTGTCTGCTGATCGCTGTGTCCCTGGGAAGCTGCCTCTGCCTGCTGACCACTGTGTCCCTATAAGGGTGAGCACCGTGAGGGTCCCTGCCTGCTGACCGCTGTGTCCCTAGAAGGGTGAGCACCGTGAGGGTCCCTGTCTGCTGATCGCTGTGTCCCTGGGAAGCTGCCCCCTGCCTGCTGACCGCTGTGTCCCTAGAAGGGTAAGCACCGTGAGGGTCCCTGTCTGCTGATCGCTGTGTCCCTGGGAAGCTGCCCCTGCCTGCTGACCGCTGTATCCCTAGAAAACTGAACACCGTGAGGGTCCCTGTCTGCTGATCGCTGTGTCCCTGGGGAGCTGCCTGCTGCTGAGTGTCTGCAAGCCACCTATCGTGAGTGTTCCTGGAAGCTGCCTGCTGCTGAGTGTCTGCAAGCTGCCTATCGTGAGTGTCCCTGGAAGCCGCCTGCTGCTGAGTGTCCCTGGAAGCCGCCTGCTGCTGAGTGTCTGCAAGCCGCCTATCGTGAGTGTCCCTGGAAGCCTCCTGCTGCTGAGTGTCTGCAAGCCACCTACTGTGAGTGTCCCTGGAAGCCACCTGCCGTGAGTGTCCCTACAAGCCGCATGTTGTGGAGTGCCCTGAACTGCCCCTATTGTGTGCCCAGATTATTGCTGCCTGAACTGCCCCTATTGTGTGCCGGGACTAATAATTGCTCGGACTGCCTATTGCATGTCTGGAGTATCGTAGCTACCTGGACTGCCCCCCTGAGTGCTCGGGCCATCGCTACCCAAATCGCGTGGGCCAGATTATAACTGTTTGGACTCCTCCCCCGTCTTACCCCCTTTTTTGGGTACCTGGACACTATATTCCTACCCTGATTAAGTGCTTTCCATAGTTCAATAAAGCTTTGTGTGTTTACCATCTTCCGCGTGCGTTCTGTCCTGCCTACTCTTCCATCACAGGAGGATTTATTAGTCCTGCAAGGCTTGTGCAAACCAAGAGTTGTGACAGATTATAGTATGAGATTAATTCATAAACTCCCATTTATTGCTCTATGATGTAGAATCTGGAGGAAAGAAGGGAAAGGGGAAACATGATTTAAACCTTTTAATACATCAAGGGCGTAAATAAGGTTCAGGAGGGCAATATTTTGAACATGAAACCAAAATCAAGAACACGGGGACATGACTTTAAACTAACTGGAGGAAAGTTCAAAACTAATCTCAGAAAGTACTATTTTACTGAAAGAGTAGTTGATGCTTGGAATAAACTTCCAGTAGAGGTAGTGAGCCAGTCAACAGTAAATAGGGCAGCACAGTGGCTAAATGGTTAGCACTTCTGCCTGGCAGTACTAGGGTTGTTAGTTTGAATCCCAGCCATGGCACCACCTTCCTGGAGTTTGCATGTTCTCCCTGTGCCTGCGTGGGTTTCCTTCGGGTACTCCGGTTTCCTCCCAGACTCCAAAGACATGCTGGTAGGTAAATTGGCTCCTGTCGAAGTTGTCCCTAGTATGTGTATGTATGAATGTGAGTTAAGGGACCTTAGATTGTACACCCCTTGAGGGTTAGGGACTGATGTGAATGTACAATATATATGTAAAGCGCTGCGTAAAATTAACGGCACAATATAAGTACCTGAGACAAATAAATAAATAGCCTCAAACATGCTTGGGACAAGCAAAAATCTCTACTCAGACAAAAAAGTTAACAAAGAAAAAAAAAAGAAAAAAAACATACACCCCCCCCCCCCCCCAAATAAAAAACAACAACAAACGGGCAAACTCGATGGACCACTCGGTCTTTTTCTGCCGTCACTTTTCTATGTTTCTATGACAGCATTGCACCAACATAAAATATGACCCTGTCAACTTCTTAATTTTGTGTGTTTTAAGTGAAAATATATTCCATCTTTATTAGACTGTCACTGGTGGCTGCCTGGTGTTGCAAGTACAGTCATAGAAAATACACTCATGTCCTTAGAGAAATCAGATGTTTGCTGATTCGCATTAGATAAATGATCTCTGTAGGGGCAAGTGACCAGAAGGAATTTGTATGTCAATGACTTAAATAAATCTGGATATAAAGCAGTGAGCTTGGCTTGCTCTACAATATTCGTCTTTCAGTGACAGTTTTTTTTGTAAATCCTGTGCTTGAGACCGGATACTTTGTAGTGTAGCGATAAGCTCATTGAGGTGTCAGTGTATTGTAAGACATTTCATATAGCTGCAGTTCCAGAATTCACCAAGTGGAGGCACTCTTACATAGTGTTGCAGAGTTGCAAAATGTTCTTTATTTTTACATTTCTGTGTAACTTGTGTTTATGTTTTCGCACAGATATTTTGGAATTGTTTAATTTGTACAGATAGTTTACTGCTATATTAAGATAAATGCCCTTATAATGGAAATGCTGTTATTTGTCCTTGTAACCTCTTTTCTATGACATTGACTTGTCATTTTTTCCATTCTACAAAACAATGAGGCTGATTATTACTAAATTGGATATACTGTTGTATTTCATTCAGTTCAGTCCACTGTTGGTTCAGTGAGCAAATGAAACAATAAAGATAACTGACCTTGGAATACTCCTTCATGGATATTCTAACATAGTTGTTCAGTAGTATCCAATATTACAGGAGTGCAGAGGGATGGGGGGAACAGTTCTGAATGTTATAACATTCTAGATAAGTAGAAGATACATGTTCAGTATATATTTGGAAAGTACATTTTGCCATTTAACCCCTTCATGACTAGGGTCAAAACAAACCTTAAAGTGATTCTAAAGGTTATGTTTCGTTTATTTGTTTTTTTTCTGTTAAATAAACCTGTTATACTTACCTGCTGTGTGCTCTTCTCGGATCCCCCGCAGGCTCTCCTGTCTCCTCCTTCCCGTCAGGTGCCCCACAGCAAGCAGCTTTCTATGGGGGTACCCACTGCTCTGTGTGTCTATTCACACATGAATCCGCAGCTTTGTGCTGCCCCTTGCCCACTTGGTGCTGCCCCTCTCCTCATTGGCTGACTGGCTGTGATTGATAGCAGCAGGAGCTGTCTCAGCCAATGAGGAGGCAGAGACACGGGGTAGCCAAGGTTGTCATGCACATCGCTGGATCTTGATGGGGCTCAGGTAAGTATTGAGGGTGCTGGGGGGGGGGCACTGCTGTACACAGAAGGTTTTTTACCTTTATGCATTGAATACAGGAAAATAAACAAAACCAGTGCTCAAATCTTCATGCAGACTAGGATAACTGCAATTGCTATGCGTTGAGGTGCAACCCTTAGAAGATCGGGAAATCTTGGTACTGGTAAACAAAAGCAAAACAGGGCGCACTCTCTTCGTGCATTACCGTGGTGAAACATAAATTTATTTAAAAGCATATACATGCATACGCACAAACCAAAGGGGGATAACAACAGAGAAGAAGAGTCCGTAATAACAGTCCAAAGTAATGCGTTTCGGGAGACATACGCCCTTCTTCAGAGCTATGAAGAAGGGAGTACGTCTCCTGAAACGCGTTGCCTACCTCACCAAGGGTCTACTGTCACTTTGGACTGTTATTACGGACTCTTCTCTGTTTGTTTTTATCCCTCTTTGGTTTGTGAGTATGCGGTAATGCACCAAGAGAGTGCGCCCTGTTATGCTTTTGTTTAATAGAAATACATGAAGGTAAAAAACCTTGAGCCTTTACAACCACTTTAAGGCCCAAGCCCAATTTTTAAACTTGGACATGTGTTAGTAAAACTGTACATATCATCACAAATACTTAGTGTATCCAAGTGGATTATGCGTTCTCTTTTTTCAGGACAGAATGGGCTTTCATTTGGGGCAAATGATAATGCCTCGGGTAACCATTATTACTGGTTGGTGTTACCAATGTAGGGGACTTTGTCTGGAGTTATTGTCTCTTATTGCATTATAGAAAAAAAAGAGCAACACAGGCAAATCAATCTAAAGTTTGTGAAACCCACAAGCAGATGTTTATTTGCTTTAGTGATTTTCATATTAATCTAGTTACAGCCATTTCTGTTTTTGTTTTTTTTCACTTCTAACATGGCAACTAAGTGCACAGTGATTTGTACTGGGTTAGCTGGGGTCCCAGAGACTTGCAACAAGCTAGCAATGATCAATCTGACTATCTCCCTAATACATCATTATTATGATTGTGTGCTATTAGTTTTGCTTGGTACTGAAATCAATACCTTCCTTTGTTTTGTTTATAGCATCAGATGGTCTTTAACTGTGTTACTGTAAGGATGTGTGTTTTGCCAATTGCATTATAAGCCTTGAGTCATAGAACAGAAGCGTTGTGTTTAGCTGGTTATTACTAGCCTCAGATTACTTTATGGAAATATTAGATCATCAACAGAGAGGATATTGTGTTCTTAAGTTGTATACTTCTGGGCTACCTTTCCAGTCTTGCTTCAGATACAAGGAACTCTGTCATACTGAATAAAGTCAATGAGTACATTATACTTGACATATTAGCTTTTTCTGCATATTCTGATCTAGTGTTCTACACTTTTTGGGGTTTGGATGCTACAGAAAATAATGTTCTTGGTACAATTTTTCTGTTGGAGCAGAAAATGCAAGAATAGGAAGTCAGTTTTCCCATTAATATTTTACATTTTTACTAAATTGACCTAAAAGTCTGCCCTGAGGGCCAAGTTCTTGCTGAGAAATAATTTTAAATGGGGCAGCACAGTGGCTAAATGGTTAGCACTTCTGCCTGGCAGTACTAGGGTCGTTGGTTGAAATCCCAACCACGGCACCACCTGCCTGGAGTTTGCATGTTCTCCCTGTGCCTGCGTGGGTTTCCTCCGGGTACTCCTTTTTCCTCCCACACTCCAAAGACATGCTGGTAGGTTAATTGGATCCTGTCTAAATTGGCGTATGTATGGATGTAAGTTAGGGACCTTAGATTGTACACCCCTTGAGGGTTAGGGACTGATGTGAATGTACAATATATATGTAAAAGTGCTGCGTAAATTGACGGCGATATATAAGTACCTGAAATAAATAAAATAAATAAATAGGAACTGAACTCTTGAAGCTGTGCCCAAAAAAAGGCAAGCCAAGGGCAATGGACCAGTCACCAGTATTGTATGTAGTCTCCCTATGCTGTCAATTCCAAGCTCTGTGCCATGGCTATGACTCCTCAATGCAGGTGCTGGAGTAATCGCGGCCCGGCTATTCAAACTTCCGAAGCCTGTGAACCTGGAAGACTGGGTGAAGGTGGAAGCCTCGTCCTAGTGTCTTACTGAATTGTATGACAATACTGTAAATGTATAGCACAGTTGGTCCAGTATAGAGTAGTATATACTGTATAACATAATTCAGCAATGATCTGCTTACAATTATAATAGGAAAGATTAACTAATACAGTTCTCCTGCTTGTGCACCCCCTATAGACCCAAGCAATTTTTACAATTCTGTCTTGTTGTTTTGGCAATAACTGTGTCATTACTTGAGATAACAAAATAATACATATATCATTTTTTGGGAAGAAATAGGCATTCCTGTGGTGGTATTGTCTTGCAACAATGTTTACATTTTTATGCAATTGATAGACAAAATAGTAGATTTTGTTTCATTTTTTTTTTTTATTGCAACACAAAAAATGCTAAAAAGAAAAATTGAAATGAAAAAAGACTTCTTTTTTTCACACCTCAGGTTGCTTTAACTGACATCATGTGCAGGTGGAAGCTCATCCCTTTGATCCTCAGTGGAAACTAATAAAGAATCAGAATGAAACTAATTAAATACAAAAGTAATAATGTTACTTTGTAGCTCTGTTCCTCATGCCTGAATAGTTTTTACAAGCAGTGTGCTGGAATGTTTTGTTTTAACAGTGGTAAGGGTGTAATAGCCTTTGTATTTACACAGCAACTCCTGACTGTCAAAAAGACAGCTGGGGATTGGAGGCAAGTGTGATGAGGGAGTGGCAGTGGGGCAGAAGGACAAGGTACACTACACTCATTCTGTCTAGTTTAACCGCTTCCACTCCGCCCTAGAGCAAAAATACTGCTACAGGGCAGCAGGGGTGCGCAAAATCACGTATATATACATGATTTTGCATTTCCGGGTATGGGACACGTGCAAGCCCTACCCGCGCCACTATTCGCGGCCTCGGCTGTCAACCACCAGGTCCCAGCCAAAGATTACTCGCCGGCACCCAGTGATCACTGAGCATTACAATAACAATACAGTTATCTCTCCTGTCGGCTCCTGCACACTGCTTTGTATGGCTTTGCATAGCACAGCCATACAAATCAGTGTGCTTACAGCTGAAAGCACTAACACAGCACACAGTTAACCCTTTGAGCGCCCCACATGTTTGCCCCTTCCTGCCCAGTGCCATTAGTACAGTGTCAGTGCTTTTTATTAGCACTGATCATTGATCACTGTATTGGTGTCACTGGGGATATCAGTGACACCAAATCAGTTCCCCCCAGTGTCAGAATGCCCACCATTACTAGTAAAAAAAAAAATTCCAGTATCTATACCGCCATTTGTAAATGCTACAACTTTCACATAAACCAATTAATTTATGTGTATTGGGATTTTTTTTACTGGACATGTTTAATAGCAAAAAGTCAAAAATATAGTTTTTTTTTCTCAGACTTGTTCTTTTTTTTTTTTTTTTTTTTTTTTATAGCGCAAAAAAAAAACGCACAGGTGATGAAATCCCTCCAAAAGAAGCTTTATTTGTAGGAAAAAAATAATTTCATTTGGGTACAGCGTTGCATGACCGCGCAATTGTCAGTTAAATTGACGCAGTGCCGTATCGCAAAAAATGGCCTGGTCAAGAAGGGGGGTAAATCCTCTGGAGGGCAAGTGGTTAATTCATTTTTTTGAAGCATGTGTGATGAGCATGTTTGATGCTCCTTAAATGTCAGACACCTCTGGCACCAAAAGATCTGTCTTTTCTTGTGTATATACTACAAAAAAACAAGTGGGATAATGTGAAGTAAGTTTTCTCTGGTTTTATCCTGTGTTTCTAAGCCTCGAGTTGTCAGTAAAATCAAGAACAGCATTGTCATCTTTTAATTTACAGTAAATATTATTACAGTGTTATATTTTGGCAGTTTATTCAGGTATACAACCATATTTTGTTTTTGTAATTTTATCACTAGAATGGTGTTCTTACAGTAAAAGTCGGCAGTGACGTTGGAACCTATGTGATCAATAAACAGACACCAAACAGACAGATCTGGCTATCATCTCCCTCAAGGTATGTTAAAGATCAGCTGTCTGTATTAATGACAGTCTGCAGTGTGTTTTAACCACTACCCGTCCAGCCCATGTATATAAACAGCCAGACAGGAGCAGTGCAGGAGTGGGTGGCCGTTTATAAATGTCCTCCCACTTCCCTGTCTGTGCGCGCTCCCTGGGAGTGTGGGTGGCACCACGATCCGGTGCCCGCTGTGTCCGGAGGACACAGCGGAACACCAATTGCTTTACAGGACCTCTGTGTGAGGTCCTGATCATGTGATCACCGATTGGCCAATCAGTGATCACATGAATAGTAGTAAGCAAGATGTCACTTCTGACATCATTGCTTACTACGTGTGAAATCTGTGAATGATCACACAGGTCACATGGTACAAGGCTATTCACCACAGCCTTGTACCATGTGACAAGCTGTGACCAATCACAGCTCTCACAGTATTTCTCAATGGCTGCAAGAATGCAGCCAGAGAGAAGGAGAAATTATTGCTTTTGCAGCCTTTATGGGTGTAAAAGCAATCAGTGTAAAAAAAAAAATGTTCATCACCCCGCACAAGTAGTACAGTGTGGTGACACTGTACTGCTAGGGTGACAGTATGTTGAAAAAACAAAACATTATAAACAAGATTGACACAATTCGCAAGGACATCACCGCAGCTCCCTCAACACAATCTGCAGAGACTCCTTCGATGCTCAAACTCCCTTTAACTCCGTCCCCTCTCACACAGCTACCCCCTCATCACCCCTCTCCACGGCCCCACCACTGCTCTGACCTCCACCCCACCCAACAATCCTCACACTGAAGCCCCCTCAACACTCCACACCTTTGACCTTACTACCACTGAGGAGGTCTCCAAGGTCTTCTCTGATGCCCGCCTCACCACCTGCCCCCTCGACCCCATCCCCTCACAACTCCTACGACCTCCCTCCCTCTCCATCCTACGCTCCCTCACCCACATCTTTAATCTCTCCCTCTCTTCCGGCACATTCCCCTCCCCTCTGAAGCATGCACACATCACCCCCATACTTAAAAAGCCCTCTCTGGACCCCAATGACCCGAACAACCTCAGACCCATCTCCCTGCTCCCATTCACATCCAAACTCCTCGAGCACTTAGTCTACACTCGTCTAAGCTCTCACCTCAACGACAACAACTTCCTTGATCCCCTACAGTCCGGCTTCCGTCCCCTACATTCCACTGAAACCGCCTTACTCAAACTCTCCAACGACCTTCTAACCGCCAAAGCTAATGACCTCTACTCAGTGCTCCTACTCCTTGACCTCTCCACAGCCTTCGACACAGTCGACCACCCCCTCCTCAAAAAAAACTACACTCCCTCGGCCTCCGAGACTCCGCTGTCTCCTGGCTCTCATCCTACCTGCCACAACGCTCTTTCAGCGTTACCTATAATGCTGCCACCTCCCCCTCACTCCCCCTCTCTGTTGGGGTCCCTCAAGGCTCTGTCCTCGGGCCCCTTCTCCTCTTCTCCATCTACACCTCCTCCCTTGGCGAACTCATACACTTTCACGGCTTCAACTATCACCTCTATGCCGATGACACACAAATCTATCTCTCAAACCCTCGCCTCACCCCCTCAGTCTCCGCCCGAATCACAAACCTACTAAATTACATATCAGACTGGATGTCGCTCCACTTCCTTAAACTGAACCTCTCCAAAACCAAGCTCCTAGTCTTCCCCCCAGCCCACACACCACCCCCCATTGATTTCTCCATCACGTCCAACAATGCCACTATCAGGCCCGCCCCACAGGCCAGAGTACTTGGTGTCATTTTGGACTCCAACCTATCCTTCCAGCCCCATGTCCAATCATTAACAAACTCATGCAGACTCCACCTCCACAACATCACCAAAATCTGCATGTTCCTAACCCCAGAAACCACTAAACAGCTCATCCACGCCCTCATCATATCACGACTCGATTACTGCAACTCCCTCCTCACTGGCTTGCCTCACCACAGACTATCCCCGCTTCAGTTGATCCTGAATACGGCAGCCAGACTCATTCACCTTACCAACTGCTCCGTTTCCACCACCCCCCTCTGCCAATCCCTCCACTGGCTTCCGATTGCACTACGGATCAAATTCAAAATCTTAACGCTGACGTACAAAGCTGTCCACCATACTGCCCCAAACTACATCACTGACCTTATATCCAAGTACCGCCCAGCACGCACACTCCGCTCCTCACAAGACCTCCTTCTCTCTAGTTCCCTGGTCTCCTCCTCCCATGCCCGCCTCCAGGATTTCTCCAGGGTGTCACCCATCCTCTGGAATTCCCTGCCCCAACCCATCAGACTATCACCTACTCTCCTCTTCTTCAGGCGCACCCAGAAAACCCACCTCTTCAGGGAAGCCTACCCCACCCCCTGCTAATTTCCGACCTCCTCCACTCTTCCTACCACTCCATCCCCCACAGCTATCTCCTCCTGTACCACTCTCCCCTCCCTCCTAGATTGTTGTTTTTTTTGGGGGGTTTTTTGTACTAAAAAGATAGCTGAAAACATATTGGCCAAGATTTATGAAGAAAGATTATTTGTTTAGGAAAAACACTTTTTTTTTTTTTTTTCAAAATGTTTGGACTTTTTCATTTATATAGCAAAAAAATAAATACCAGTGGTGAATAAATACCATCAAAATAAAGTTGTATCTGTCTCAAAAAAATGCTAAAAAATTCATATGGGTACAGTGTTGCATGACCGTGCAATTCTCATTCAAAGTGTGATAGCACTGAAAGCTGAAAATTGGCCTGGACAGGAAGGGGGTGAAAGTGTCCGGACTTGAAGTGGTTAATATCTTAAGAAAAAATAAAGACTTTAAATGCATATTCCAGGTAAATATGAACCTCATATGAATAGTTCACATTTACCACTTTGAGAATTTTTTGATCTCAGCTTTATTTAAATATGAATGAGAAAGAAAGATATGCGGTAGATTTATTAAAACTGGTGCACTCAGAATCTGGTGCAGCTGTTCATCGTAGCAAACCAACCTCTAACTTCAGTTTATTGAGTTAAGCGTTGGCAACAAAACCTGGAAGCTGATTAGTTTCTGTACAGAGTGGTGCCAGAGTTTGCACTCTCCAGTTTTACTAAATAACTCCATAATGTAAAAAGAGGTAGTTTATGTATTATGGAAGGGATTTAAAATGGAGGTATTATGTATCAGTAATATTTGTATATTTACAATGTGCTAGATCATTAAAGCCATGCGTTGCTGAATAACATACTTTGCTTGTATTTTATGTCCAGCTGACTGGTTATTTTCAAGTGTGTGTGTTTGTCTGTGTATATATTGTACATATATAATGATTGTGTAAAGGACAGCACACTCAATTCATGTTAGTAAGCATCCTTATCCTGGTGTATTATTGTTGTCAAATGAGCCTCTTGCAACATATTTCACTTCATTTGGAAAGTAGGAAGTGTACTTCGGACTCCACCCGGTATTCATTCTGTAGAAACACAAGAATCACACGCAAAATTTAGAAAAGTTCAAAGAACTTTTTTTTCACATGAAATTTGATGATCACACATTACTTATGAGGGGAAAACGGGAGGTGTCACCCACAGCTACCCATTATATTTCCTTGTCTTTACTACAATATACATGTCTGTTTTATTTTACCTTCCCATTTTTAGAATATTCTTGTAGAAAATAAAATAAAATATGTACATGCTGTATATGATTAATTATATCACACAATACTGGTAGTTTGGAGGAACAAGGCCATCAAGATAAACATACAAATGCTTAAAGCGGAACATCACTCTCTCAGTCAACATTGACAATTGTAATCCTTATGCTGCTAGCATTAGCAAATAGGAAAGTATATCATATTTACTTGTTTTTAAACTTTTTTTTTTACATTTCTTCAGTTACTTCCTGGTTTTCATGCCTAGGCAAATGATGTAATGCATCCCAGCAGTCTTCAGGTGGGAAGGGAGGGTTCTTAGCTCAGCCTATGCCTGAGCTAAGGGCAGATGGCTTCCAGGAAGTAAATGACACATGAATCATCTACCCTTACTCAAGATGGCCACTGCCAGAAAAGCTAGAGAGTGTTTTGTAAAGTGATTTCTCAACAAAATAAAACATGGAGATATAGATGGATAGGGGAGCTTGCTTTGAATATTAAAAATGAATTAAATAGCATTTTTGGTTTGTGGTGCTCAGATGCAGGGCACTTCCACTTTAAAATGTATCTAAAGCCAAATATTTAATTTTGGACCAAGTATTGAATGGTTAAACCCTGTTGTCAGTTTTATCTTGCTTGTGTCCAGTTTGAGACACAAGAGGAAGTGAGAGGAAATCTCCACAAAGTGAGGTGTATTATCTTTTATACAGCTGTCACCAGAACAAGTGTCCTCTATGGAAACTTCCCTCTTTGTTTGGATTTTTTCCTCATACTCTGTCTTGGGTGAATCTCTCTAGTGGAAACAACAGCAGCTTTAAAAATAGTGACAGAGCTCCTAACCCCTCGCCAGTCTTCCAAAATTAAAAACGTGTTTAATCTTAAATATAGTAAAATTTAACTATGCTTATCTAGTGGAAGACAACCCTTCACTCCCTCAGTAAAGCACCTATTAAAGAAAATATGTCATGGGAGAAATCTGGAGGCTAACATTCCAGGTTTTCTGAAATTGCAAGTTGGTCAGCTTCAATACTGTGCTACTGACCTAGCACAAGAATGCATATAAGGGAAAGGTCTAGGGGCCCTTGTCTGGATACTTATTCTAGGTCAGTGACTTAAGGTATTGAGTCCAAGGGATTAATATGACAGCTAGGCAACTAGCATTTTTAGCTAATAGTGAGAGGCTTCTTGCATGACATGTTTTCTTTAAAGGTACACCTTATTCAAACAGGAAAACTTTGCATTTATTTGCATGTTCTGCCTGTGCCTGTGTGGGTTTCCTCTGGGTACTCCAGTTTCCTCACACACTCCAAAGACATGTTGGTAGGTGAATTGGCTCCTGTCTAAATTAGTATGTATATGTATGAATGTGAATTAGGGACCTTAGATTGTATGCCCCTTGAGGGTTAGGGACTGATGTAGATATACAATATATATGTAAAGCACTGTGTAAATTGACGGTGCTATATAAGTACCTGTAATAAATGTGTGTGAAAATAGAGATCATTGTGTCTTTTGGTATAAGCACTACAGCCCAACCCGCCCACACATTGGAGCATGTGAGAAATTTCCACATTATCAACAGGCTGGAACTGTTATCAGAAATTAACTTCTAAAATTCATATCAATGCTCTGGTCATAGGAAAACTGGATAGTTTACCCTGTTTTTTCTGCACATGAGAGAGTGTAAGCTTTTGAAAGGGTCAGAGTCCAAACACACTCACTAGATCAGACATCACTAAATTGTGGACTGTGGTCTGGACCAAGTCACTGTCCCATCCGGACTGGCCGCATTTCCACCATTTAGGAGTCAGTTCTTCTGCTCAGCCGCCGTCACCTCTGTTATCCTCATCCAGCAGACAGAGGCAGGACAGTTCCAGATGGATGGCAGGAAGGATGGCAGCTTGTGATTGGTTGCTAGCAACCAATAACCTGTCGATTAAGTTAAAAAGTTAACATGGCAGCTTCCGCCCTCCATCTGGAGCTGTCCTGCCTCCGATGTTGGCTCTAGACTGATGTGCTTCCCGCCACCCATCTGGAACTGTCCTGCCTCCGATGTTGGCTCTAGACTGATGTGCTTCCTGTCTTCTGTGCTGTGTAGGTAGGACATAGAAGAGAGCTATGTCACTGCTATGACACATGTGGGGGAAGCTGAGGATGATGTGAATGGAGGCCATGGCAAGAATCTAGAGGAAGGGGTAATATTAAGTGTGAAGGAAGCTAAAGACAGGAATGTGAAAGGGGGGTGAGGACAGGAATGTGAAGGGGGTGATCTAAAGGGGCGGCTGAAGACAGGAATCTGAAGGAGGAGGGAGGTGATATAAGAAGGGGATGAGGTAGGAATGTAAAGGAGGGAGAGAACAGGAATGTGAATTAAGTGATATGAAGGGGGACTGACGACAGTAATGTGAAAGAGGAGGGAGCTGATATAAAGGGGGCAGAGAACAGGAATGTGAAAGGGAGGTGATATTCACGTGGGGAGTACTGTGAAGTGGGTAAGGACGCTGCTGTGAAAGGAGGGGCTGTGATATGAAGGAGGGCTGTGATGTAAAGGGAGGACTGAGAACACTGTTGTAATGACAGGATTGTGATGTGAAGGACCTAAGGCTAGGTTTACATCACTGCTACCTGTGTTCTGCATGTAGGCAGCCTATTCATTTCAATGGGCTGTCTTACATGCAGAAACACAGAAAAATAAGTCCCTGACCCTTTTTTATAATTGCGCTGCACCAAACCAGTTTAGCGCTCACAAAAACGTGCTGATGCTTTAAGGTGCCATTAAGAATCAAACATGTGATTTGGACCTCTGCTGCAAGAAATTTTTAGTGACTGAATTTTAATTTTTGTACCCCTGCATTAGATCTTTACCAGAGCACCCAGCAAGGAATGATGGACTTTACTGGTGGGGGTACAGACACACCTGAGAAGAATGACTAGGCATAGAACCAGGCAATAGTACACAGTTGAGGGTAAAGCCCCCTATATGAGACAAGTGGTTAATCCAACAGCAAACAAGACTTGTATCAGGAATTGTAGTATAAAAGATTCTTATTTATTCATGGCAGAAAAATTGCAATACATAAAAAGTAGTGAGGCAGAGTGCTCAATATCCACAGTGTATACATAAACACACAAACAATACTATAAAAACAATGTCAATCTAAGGGCGTCCAGACGTCATATACAGTGTATGTATATATCCCCTGCAAAGCACGCATCATGTGAATTCACACTTATGACTGACAATAGTTCAATGCAAGCGGTACTGCTGGACATACATACACAAGTGCCCCATCTAATACTAAGTAGGGAGAGAACTCCCCCTGTGAGATGAATACCACAAGGGATGGCACAAGCGGTCCCAAAATCACCAACAGCATTCCAAAGATAGGAACTGGAGGGGATAAAGGTGGCTAGAGGAATAGTGGTTGACATATAGTCCATATATAGCATAGCCGGTAATCCCAATCTAGTTCAACCTGGTATGCAGTCACTATTTGACCCGGCAATATATACTCACATGGATAGCACTGGCTTGGTCGATGGAAAATAAATCGGCCAACTCTGAAATTACAAATTGCCTAGTCAGTAACACAGCAATGGCTATACCAGATCAGTCTGTAAGTCCGTAGCCAGTCCACATTGAAGTAGGGGGCACAACAACTCAGCCCCACTGTCCATCCAGCAATTGAACAGGACCAGTGACTAAACGTGGAGTTTTCAAGCTCACCTTTGGTGCTAGTTCATCACGGGAGCTGAAACAGTCATGTCCACATAGTCAGCAATAGATAAGCAGGGATGTGGAAATGTTTTAAAAAACTGCTTGTCCAGGGACTAAATCGGGGTCCCAAACTACTTGTCCCTTATGACAATCTACTTGTCCTGATAAAAAAATATTAATTTTAACCAAAACCGGTCTTTATTTTTATACTATTAGTGAATGAGACAGTTTTATCACTAGGGATGTTCAATGGATGTATGTCCCTTTAAACCATGAAATGACTTTGCCAAGATGGAAAATATGAAGGGTTGATTTTTTTTATTAGGCAGTGATATGGGGAGGTGATATTAGGAATATCTGGGGCTTTTAAAAAAAAAAAGGGGGCTTTATGACGACCTACATTTTTTAATATTTTCAATATTGCACTGAAGGGATGTTGGTTTCCTATTGCCCGACACCCGGGATATGTAGTTCCAGGCGCTGGGGAGATAGTTTCTTTCTTTCTTTTAGCCCTGCTGCGAACCAATTGCTTCAAACAGTGCCAGCCTCTCCGCGACCCCCCCCCCCTTCCCCCTGAGGTTTCTCAGGCTCCGCTTGCCCATTTGCGGGCCCAGCTCACTGTTGGCTAGGGGGAAAGGAGAAGAGTGGACAAGTCCGCTCCCCTTCTTGTGCTGACCCAGAAGTGATGTTACAATGTCACTTCCGGGTCCCAGCTGAGAGATGGTAATGCAATCCCCAGGTAAGAATGTATCATGGGCATTGAAGATGAAACGTGGCTGGGTCTTGCAACATGACAATGATCCCAAACATACCGCCCGGGCAACGAAGGAGTGGCTTCGTAAGAAGCATTTCAAGGTCCTGGAGTGGCCTAGCTAGTCTCCAGATCTCAACCCCATAGAAAACCATTGGAGGGAGTTGAAAGTCTGTGTTGCCCAGCGGCAGCCCCAAAACAATCACTGCTCTAGAGGAGATCTGCATGGAGGAATGGGCCAACATACCAGCAACAGTGTGTGCCAACCTTGTGAAGACTTACAGGAAACGTTTGACCTCTGTCATTGCCAACAAAGTATTGAGATGAACTTTTGATATTGACCAAATACTTATTTTCCCAAATAATTTGCAAATAAATTCTTTTCAAATCAGCCAATGTGATTGTCTGGATTTTTTTTCTCATTTTGTCTCTCATAGTTGAGGTCTACCTATGATGCCAATTACAGGCCTCTCTCATCTTTTTAAGTGGGAGAACTTGCACAATTGGTGGCTGACTAAATACTTTTTTGCCCCACTGTACATACATTGTATATGACGTCCGGACGTCCTTAGATTGACATTGTTTTTATAGTATTGTTTGTGTCTTTATGTATACACTGGGGGTATTGAGCACTGTTCCTCACTACTTTTTATGTATTGCAATTTTTCTGCCATGAATAAATAATCTTTTATACTACAATTCCTGATGCAAGTCTTGTTTGCTGTCGGATTAACCACTTGTCTCATATAGGGGGCTTTACCCTCAGTATGCGACTTTGTTTTTTCTGCTTTGATTACGGTTTAGATGGCAACACTAATATAGTGATAAGACAGTCAGTGTTTTGACTATTCCCTCTTTTTTGTATATTTCTAATAGTACACAGCTGACAGGCAATATCTGGAACAGTTAGAGGCTAGAAGTCAAGGTGGGGAGGGAACAAGTGCAGTCAAACAAAAGGTGAGGTTCAAGCCAGAGAAATAGGAATGCAGGAGCTATTACAGACTGGTGCCTAGAGCTTGGAAATAAACCCATTGCTCAGGCACTAAATAGTGTGGTTTATTGATAGGCTGGGCAGCCACTGGCTGTGTAAGTGCTATATTAACTAACCGGTGAATTTCAGTGATTCCTATACCTGTCAGTCCTGGAACAAAGCAAACTGTAGAGGAGAGATTATATGGTGAAAGAACCAAAAGTAGCAGATCAGCTTTTCTGCTGGTATGTGATCACTATATTAAGTTGATAAAAATATGTATCTCAATAATTCTCTGACTGTTTCTGTGATGCTCTATGCACTCTGGAAACTCTGTTCTCATTTGGTTCTTTGTTTATTTTCCAGCGGACCAAAGCGGTATGACTGGACAGGAACAATGTGGGTTTATTCACATGATGGAGTGTCCCTTCATCAATTACTGGAGCAAGAACTTTCCCTCGCGCTGAATACCAAATTAGATCTATCGACTTTATTATATGCAGGATGACACAAAGTCAGCAGTCTATGTGACGTTTCTGTTGTGAATGACTACCACATACATTTTCTGTGTGAAATTCTTCAATATTCTCAACATGCTGTTTATTTCTATATAGTTTGTATCTCCACTGACGTATTCTCTGTTTTAGCAAAATGAGGAGGGCATCCTATATTTCTGTCTGGATGAAATGACTGGTCTTGCTATAAAAAGAAAAATAAAGAATTATTCTTTTTGAGGTTTTTGATCAAAGAAATCTTTAGCATTTCTCATGTGGCAAATATGGCATGGCACAAAACTTTGATGGCCAAAAAAATATCTGATATGAAAAATGTTCTTATTTAATCTTTCAAAGAAAGGAATAGTTGTTAAGGCCAAGGCTAGCTTCAGATGACATCACAACATCCAACTGGTAGAAGAACCAGGTTGCAACCATGCAAATCTGAGAAACAGATGCTTGATTATGCTTAGAGGCCCAAGAAGCATTTACAGGTTTCAAAGAGTGTTCCTTGACAGGAAAGCTAAGAACCCAATCCTAGAAACTATAAGCTTGGATGATGGCCTGCCAGAGCCACCTAGTAATGATGGAACAAGAAGCCAGGGCATCCTTCTAAGGTTTATCCAGGATGACAACGAAAGAAGCAGTAGCTGAGAGAGAACTTCTCATAGCCAGAACCACATCCAAATGATGAAGGAAAATTTCCTTTTGGGTGAACTGTAACCAGAGGGACATTAAAACCAGCAACTGTGTAGCAGGGTGGTAAATCAGTCCTGAAACAGAAGATCCTTACTAAGTGGGCCAGCCCATGGAACATCTTTCAGGAGTCCTAGCAGGTCAGTGTACCACTGGACCATTCTAGAACAATAAACATTACTGGAATGCTCTTCTCGATCCTGCAAAGCAGGTGAGAAAGAATTTTCAGTTAAGACAGAGATCAGGGTGCACTGATCTCATAGAGTCACATGAGCATTCACTGCTTGCACTAGAGGATCCCTATACTTGGAGGCAAACCGGTCCTGTTTGTTCTTGGGCCTGGAGGTCCATATTTTGCTTTGTATTGAAACACCTTCAAGTTTAAAGATCAGCCTCTCAGGCCCAGGCATTGCCAGCGGAAGAAGTCTGCCTTCCAATTGTCCATGCCTGAGAGACGTACACAGGGAACAAGGCGAGATTGTGAAGTTCTGCCCATGAAAGGGTGGAATCTATCTCTCCTGCTGTAGCAAGACTTCCATTGTGGCTTTGTCACACTGAATTCAGTTTAGGTGTTTTTTCAATAGGCTGATTTAACACTGAAGAGAGACAGAATCTCACAAAGCTCTGACATGTTAATTGGTAAAGGAGACTGCTCCTTTGACCAGGTCCCTTGCAGTAACAGGCTGCCTAGAACTCTTCCCAGACTAAAAGTCTGTCATCCATCGTAAGGTTCCTCCAAAGGAAGGACTTCCCCAATTCTAGAGTTATTAGTTATAGAATCCTGAGCTAGGGGCAACATGGTCCAAGGTGTCAAATTAATTCATCTATCCAGGGACCTGGTTGACTAGTCCCATGTTGGCAGAATATTGTGTTGTAGAGGCCTGGAGAGAAAGTAGGCAAATTGAATAGTCTCAAAGTAGTCTATTAGGCCCAGAACTCATGCAAAAGTGGAGGGTTGGGCAAATTCTGGACTGGAGAGCTTTAAAATATGATCAGAGAACCTGGAGTTTTTCCTATAGAATAGAACACTCTGCTCTGATCTCTATCCAGGAGAAGTCCTGCAAATGATGAGACCGTTCCAGCATTCATTTTTAAAGGCTCAGGATCCACCCAAACCACTGTAAGTTCTGGACAGTCAAAGCCACATTGCCTGACAGAGCCTGTACTAACGTTTTTTTTTAACAGGAAGTCATCACAATAGGGATACTAGAAGAGCACAGCAGGGCTAATACAGTCATCTCAGTGAACAACTGAGGTGGGGAAGAGTGGCTGAAGGGTAGGTTCATGCACTGGTAGTGTAGAGGCCCCACGGCAAAATGTAGAATGTAGGAAACATAGATGTGCTGGAAATATGCAACATGCAGGTATGTATCCTTGATAAGCAGTCAGTCTCTCTGGTTAAGGAGGAAGATGACAGATAGTGAATTCCATGCAGAATTGCTAGAATCAAATGAAGTCATTCAAAAATCTAATGTTAGACAGGGTAAATGCCCCTTTTTAGCACTGGGACCATTCACAAATAAAACACCTCAAACAGTTCTTTCAGATGAGCTGGGCCCATGACAACTTAATCCAAAAGACCGAGAGGGTTCAGTGGAGATCTCTTAATCTGTGTGGTGGCACAGGAGGTTTAGAGGTCAGAAACCAAGCATACTACCTACTGTTTTCAAGCATTGGAAGTGTAAAGCCAGCCATACATGGACTGAAATTCAGCTGCTTCAATAGGGGCCAGCCGCATTTCAATCCATGTATGGGCAGAGTGGTTGTAAAAAAATGTATCTACCGATTGCTGGCTATGGTCAATAGTACTGATCATTATATTCTGATAATGGAAAAGTCTCCCTATCGTCGGATGGAAAAAAAATTAATCAGCTATGACCAGCCTAAATTATCCCATTCTGGAATGTAGGGGTGCACTTGCACTTTCAAAATCTGGATCAAAAATTCCATAGAGAATCCCCTGACATACTGGCCTGACCTAAATACCAGAGTCCTGTGTGAACTGGATTTAACATGTCTGGCATCAATTTACCAGCAGCTGTTGAGAGCAGAAAAATCTTCCAAATGCACATAGAACAGCAGAGGTGAAGAAAATATGTCCATTCCTGTGGACAGTTTACACTCATTACCAGGTTCCCCAGTTGTAACAAGTACAGGCATAACTTAATATGGGATATCAAGATTCTCAGCATACAGGTGGTAACTGATGGAAATTTGAGTGGCTGTTGCTTAACGGCTTCCCTTCCGGACTATAGTAGAATGAAGTGCGGGCAGGACCGGTTCTATCCAGGGGCACGCAGGGCGGTGATCTGTAGAGAGCTGTGTCCCCTGGACACATCGCATCACCAATGACAGCGGCTTTTTACCACACGTGATCACTGTGTCCAAATACAGCTGATCAGTAAAATGTAAACAAACATCGGTAACTTGCTGTCACTGGATTCTCCTTCACACACAGATCCTGTGTGAGAAGTAGGAGAGACTGGAACAGTGAGTTACAGATTTATCCTATTGGGGAAACAATTCGTACAAAGTGATGTGTGTTACAACACATAATCACAGCAAAACAAACAATAGGTGATACATAAATATTGTTCAGTCCATAAAAAAAGTCCACTCTGACAAACTCTTGTGAACACGAATGAAACAGCAAATCGTGATAATAATCCTTAACTGGCCTAAGTGCCTCCTCACCTCCTTATAGTGACCACACGGGCCAGTTTGCTTAATGGATCAACCACGTTCCGCATAGGAACTACCACGTCATTAGAAAGATGACCGCACTGGATACCTCAGTAGAGCTAATATTCCTCCTGAACTCCCTCCAACCACGGGATAATCTTGTAAAGCCGCTCACATCAAAGGATCATAATAGAAACAAAAAAGATCCTCCATAGTGTAAATCAGTAATTTATTAAAGCAAAAAATGCCAGAGAATGCCCACTCTCATAATAAAGGATTCCAATCAGTCTTTCACCTCATATAATGGGTGTACTGCATAGTTTCCTGGTGTCCCAATATGGCGTCCGCGCCGGAAGTGACGTCACCGCGCACTGGAAGTCCTGTCACAGCGTACCAACGCGTTACGTCTAAGAAGACAACCCCCAAGGCCATTTTCTCGGATCCACTTACAGCTAAAAATGGCTGCTTAAGCAAAAATAGACGGGTGAACAAATACAGATACAGATAGATTTTGCTGTAAGTGGATCAAGTGATAAATATAGATCCATGCCAGCAGTGTTTACAATGCACCAGACTCTGAGAAAATGGCCGCTGGGGGTTGTCTTCTTAGAAGATTGACGCCCAGGCCGCCTATATAAGGCATCCATGTCACTATGGGTGTATACCCTGAAGAAGTCACGTGATCACCGTGACGTAACACGTTGGTACGCCGTGACAGGACTTCCAGTGCGCGGTGACGTCACTTCCGGCGTGGGCGCCATATTGGGACACCAGGAAACCATGCAGTACACCCATTATATGAGGTGAAAGGCTGATTGGAGTCCTGTATTATGTGAGTGGGCATTCTCTGGCGTTTTTTGCTTTAATAAATTACTGATTTACACTATGGAGGATCTTTTTTGTTTCTATTATGATCCTTTGATGTGAGCGGCATTACAAGATTATCCAGTGGTTGGAGGGAGTTCAGGAGGAATATTGGCTCTACTGAGGTAACCAGTGTGGTCATCTTTCTAATGACGTGGTAGTTCCTATGCGGAACGTGGTTGATCCATTAAGCGAGCTGGCCCGTGTGGTCACTGTAAGGAGGTGAGGGGGCACTCAGGCCACTTAAGGATTATTATCACGATTGTTGCACAAGTTTCACTTTCACAATTTGCTGTTTCATTCGTGTTCACAAGTGTTTGTCAGAGTGGACTTTTTTATGGACTGAACAATATTTATGTACCCCTCCCTCCTAGATTGTAAGCTCCAAGGAGCAGGGCCCTCCTTTCCCTTTTGTATTGAACTTTATTGTTGCTGTATTGTCTCCCTTTATATTGAAAAGCGCTGAGCAAACTGTTGGCGCTATATAAATCCTATATAATAATAACGTATCACCTATTGTTTGTTTTGCTGTGATTAAGTGTTGTAACACACATCACTTTGTACGAATTGTTTCCCCAATAGGGGTGCACCTTTAACTTGTATGTGTATTGCATTCCCCAGAGGAAGGAGTCACGTTATTCACTGACATTATATTTGTCATTTGATCCCCCAGTTGGGGATAAGGGGGGTTTTGCCTGTGTATTTGCTTTACAGGTTTGTGGCATTATTCACTTGTGTGTCACGTGTGATTTATTATTTATAATATTTTATTTACTTATCCAAATTTGTATGTTTGTGTTATGCACTAGTATTAGTTATTTATTAGCGCTACACCATTTAGTTATCTATCTGTGTTCACTTTGTGGTATAAAAGGTGGGTGTGAGCAGTTTAGTTTAGGGATTATCCATTGAAACGCAGGAGGATTTTTTCTTTATTTTGTCACAGTGTAGGAATTCAAATTATTTTTGGTCAATTAACATGGGACTTACAAAAAAAGAATGAAGTACATGCTTACTGGTCCACCCACCCCATTCATCGCATGCCCAGGTATTCAGCTATTATATCAAGGTCACACTATGACATGATCATGCACTTTCTCCGTTTCAGAGATAATGCTCAGTGCCTTCCTCAAAATCAGCCTGGCTATGATCAGCTTTACAAAATTCGACCACTAATTAATTTTGTTTCCCATAAATTTGCTGAATTGTATATCCCTGAGAAACACATCTGTAATGACGAGTCCCTTGTTTATTTCATTATCCGGCTGGGATTCAAGTAGTGCCCATCCCAGTAAAAAGACCAGGTATCAAGTGAAGCTCTACAACCTCTGTGAAAGAGCCACAGGGTGTTTGTATGCCTTCTGTTTGTACGAAGGCAAAGAGTCCAAGCTCCAGCCCCTTGAGTGCCCAGCCTACATTGGCACCTTGCATTTTCACTATTCAGAAAGGGGTATCACATCTACCTGGATAACTTCTACTCGAGTCTGCCTCTTGTCTACCACCTGGACCTCCAGAAAACTTTGGCCTGCAGTATAGCACAAACAAACAGGAAGTGCTTCCCACAATGCCTGATGACCACAAAGCTGCAAACGGGGAATCAGCAAGTTTGAAGAACAAGGAAGTGTTGAGTGTGAAGTGGAGGGATAAGCAAAATATCCTGCCCTCCATCCACAATGAAACCTTGGTGGAAATTCACAGACAACACTGTCCCTTCCAAAAGCCTGAGTACTTCCATGATTATAATATGTACAGTCATGGCCAAAAATATTGGCACCCCTGCATTTCTGTCAGATAATGCACTCCTTCGCCCAGAAAATTGTTGCAATTACAAATGTTTAGTTTTCATGTTTATTTCTTTTGTTTGTATTGGTATGACACAGAAAAGTGAGAAACAAAAAGCCAAATTTGACACATTCCACACAAAACCCCAAAAATGGATTGGAGAACATTTTTGGAACCCTCAATTTAATATTTGGTAGAACACCCCTTGGAAAAAATAAATCAATTGCTTCCTATAACCATCAATGAGTTTCTTACACCTCTCTACTGGAATTTTGGACCACTCTTCTTTTGCCAACTGCTCCAAGTCTCTCAGATTGGAAGGGTTCCTTTTCCCAACTGCTGTTTTGAGATCTCTCCACAGGTGCTCTATTGGATTGAGATCTGGGCTCATTGCTGGCCAGTTCAGTACTCTCCAGCGCGTTGTCTGAAACCATTTCTGGGTGCTTTTTTGATGTGTTCTTTGGGTCATTGTCCTGCTGTAAGACCCATGACCTCTGACAGAGATCCAACTTTCTGACACGGGGTCCTACATTGCACCCTAGAATTCTTTGTTAGTCTTTAGATTTCATAATGCCATGCACATGGTCAAGAGATTCAGTGCCTGAAGCAGCAAAGCAACCCCAAAACATCAGTGGACCTCCACCATGTTTGACTGTAGGGGCTGTATTCTTCTTTAAAGGCCTAATTTCTATTACTGAAAACAGTAGAATGATGGGCTCTACCAAAAAGCTGTAATTTTGTTTCATCTGTCCACAGCACATTCTTCCAAGAGGATTTTGGCTTTCTCAAGTATGTTTTTGCAAACTCCAGTCTGGCCTTTTTTATGTTTCTGTGTCAACAGTGGGGTCCTGCTGGGTCTCTTACCATAGCATCCCTTTTCATTTAGGTGGCAATGTATAGTGTGAGCTGACACAGTTGTTCCCTGTGCCTGAAGGTCAGCTAGAATTTGAAAGTTGATTGATGTTCTTTAGCCACTATTCAAACAATCCTTCAATGCAATCTTCGATCAATTTTTCTCTTTGTTCCACATCCAGCAGATTAGCTACAGTGCCATGGGCTGTAAACTTCTTGACAATGTTGTGCACAGTGGACACAGGAACATTAAGATCTCTGGAGATGTAACCTTGGGATTGTCCATGCTTTTCCACAATTTTTGTTCACAAATTCTCAGACAATTCTTTGCTGCCCCTTTTCGTCTCCATGCTCCAAGTGGCACACAGAGACACACAACAGAAAGGATGAGTCAATTTTTCACCATTTTAACTGCTTGCTAGTGTGGTTTCTACATTGTCAGCACCTGTTAATTGATAATTGTGATGAGTTTAATTAAAATTACAGGAGCATCACAAACTCAGAATGCAATTATTTCTTACAATTTTGAGAAGGTACCAATAATTTTGTTCAAACCATTTTTGGGGTTTTGTGTGCAATGTGTCAGATTTGGCTTGTTTCTCCACTTTTTTGTGTCATACCGATACAAACAAAAGAAATAAACATGAGAATGCCTAAACATTTGTAACTGCAACAATTTTCTGGGCGAGGTGGTGCGTTATCTGACAGAAACACAGGGGTGCCAATATTTTTGGCCATTACTGTACATGGGGGAAGGGGGGATTTCAACTATCAGATGGTACAGCCCTAGTTAGCAACAAGAAGGTCCCGCTACTTTACCTTTTTAATTTGCCAATTTATAATTCATATGTCACCCGCCTCCTTTCTCAACTTTATAGAACATATTGTCACTGTCCTTCTCTACTAGCAAGGCTGTCTATCAGAAAACGAGTAGACAAAACTAGTTTTTGGTTGTCTACGAGGTTTGTAATTCCCGAATCAGGGTCTGGAGTCCGGAGGTTTCAAAGTGATTTGGTCGGAAATAGTCTGTAACCCTGTGCCCAGGTCTTACGTGGCCAAGGCCCTAAGCCTGATTTTTCTGTCTGCTGCTGTCTGACCCTGACCTGTTAATAGACCATGCCTTTGCTTGCTGCCTGTACTGACCCTGGCCTGTTTGTGGACCATGTTCCTGCCTGTAACATGGACCAGTACTTTGGCTGTGCTAACCATGTCTCTGCCTGCTTCCTGTACTGACACTACACTGAGTATGGACCATGTTCCCGCCTGCTGCCAGGATCAATACTTCGGCTGTGCTGACCATATCTCTACGTGATGTCTGTACTGATCCTGAACTGTTTATGGACACATACTCCTGCCTGCTACCTGGATGATTCCTCTGACTTTTGGTGACCATGTCTTTGCCTGTTACTTGGACCAGTGCTCTCTTCTGTGGACAACTACACTACTAAAACCAAAAATAATCTTTTGTTTATCCTTTGTTTTGCTTCCTGTACTTCCTGGCCAGTGAAGAGACCATTGTGTTTTGGGGCAGCCACGTACCAGTAGGTTAGGCTTACTTGGCTTTTAGGAAAAGGAACTGCTGTAGGTGAAGCCAAGCTATGTTGTATTCACTGACCACTCTTACAGAGGCAACCATTACAGTACATTTACAGTGTTGGTTGATTTTTGTGTTACACAGGTTGCAATGCTGGGTACATAATCAGTCCAGACATCGAAAAGGTCTTGCACATGTGGTATCCCCTTACACGGGAGGAGTAGCAGAATGTATTTTGGGGTGTAATTCTAAGTATGTCCATGCTGTTTATTAGAAAAATCTTATGGATTGAAACTATCCTTAATCTGTCTCTACTGACAAAGTAGGGGCAGACTGAGTTTCCTCTCTCTTTTTTTTTTTCCAATCATGTGACCACTGTGACGGCGTTGTGCACAAGTCGATCTATTGTTCAACTTGTGTACAACCAGCCTCTCAGGTTTTTCCCAAACAATTATTGCCGCTGGCTATAGCCGGCTACACTAATCATTGTGTTCTGCTGGCAGGGAAGGCTTCCTTGACTCATGATTGCAATTTAGTTTACAACTGATAACAAGATCTGCGAACAGAATACGGCAAAAACTTGGAAGCGTGGTTGCTGTGTCATGCGGTTTCCCGCAGTCAGCGGTCAAAATGTTCCTATCTTGAATGTGATTCTTTCGCATTCAGGAGAGGGAGGTTTAACCTCACCTAAACGCGGCAGCTCCTAAACTCTGCTAAACGCCTATGTGTACATGGACAGATAGGCTTTTATGGAGTTGAGTTTAGGAGCTTTGGCAAAAAAATACCAAAAGCTCCTAAACTCGAGTTTAGCAGCTACTCGTGTACATGAAGCCTAATATTGCATACCAGGAGGGTTTTGAAGTTTTCCAAAAAGAGCTAGTAAAACTGCATGCAGCATCTGTTATTTGTTTAAGTTATATGACTTGACTGGAAAAATATATATATATATATACATATTCTTCTACTCAATATACTGTATATTCCTTACAATATGTATGTATTTTATAAGAAAGGTGCTATATAGATATGTAAGCTTTGATATCTTTGGATGCTATATTCAAATGCAGAGCTTTGGCTGTAGACAATCATATTGGCTTTTAAATCAATTCTCTGTACATTATAGTTCCATTGGCTCTCAAAAGCAGAACTGCTGCCAGAGGAAGCTGTAAGCATTAGTGTAAGTCAATAATTGCTATTAGTATCCACCAATGAAGAGAACTTGTCAGGACCTCCCTATCCTTTAATGCTGGATGCTAATGGCAGATATTCATTGTACTCATGGTAGCCTTTGTCCTAAAGGCAAACACAACCAAGTGGTCCTTTCATGGTAAGGACAGTGAAAGGAACTGCCATTATACTATACCTTTCCTGTCTCCTTTTCAAATCTGCTGGCCTTGCCTTTCAGAAATGTCTGCCTAAATCAGGCCCCTGCATATACAGTCATGGCCGAAATTGTTGGCACCCTTGATATTTTTCCTGAAAATCAAGTATTTCACACAAAAAAGGTATTGCATTAACACATGTTTTGCTATACACATGTTTATTCCCTTTGTATGTATTGGAACAAATATAAAACAGAGGCAGAAAAGCAAATATGACATAATGTCACACAAAACCCCAAAAATGGGCTGGACAAAAGTATTGGCACCCTTAACTTAATATTTGGTTGCACACCCTTTGGAAAACATAACTGAAATCAGTCGCTTCCTATAACCATCAATAAGCTTCTGACACCTCTCACCCGGAATTTTGGACCACTCTTCCTTTGCAAACAGCTCCAGGTCTCTCTTATTGGAAGGACACCTTTTCCCAACAGCAATTTTAAGATCTCTCCACAGGTGTTCAATGGCATTTAGATCTGGGCTCATTGCTGGCCACTTCAGAACTCTCCAGCGCTTCTTTGCCATCCATTTCTGAGTGCTTTTTGACGTATGTTTGGGGTCATTGTCCTGCTGGAAGACCCAGGATCTTGGACGCAAACCCAGCTTTCTGACACTGGGCCCTACAGTGCGACCCAAAATCCTTTGGTAATCCTCAGATTTCATGATGCCTTGCACACAGTCAAGGCACCCAGTGCCAGAGGCAGCAAAACAACCCCAAAACATCATTGAACCTCCACCATATTTTACCGTAGGTACTGTGTTTTGTTCTTTGTAGGCCTCATTCCGTTTTCGGTAAACAGTAGAATGATGTGCTTTACCGAAAAGCTCTATCTTGGTCTCATCTGTCCACAAGACGTTTTCCCAGAAGGCTTTTGGCTTACTCAAGTACATTTTGGCAAACTGTAGTCTTGCTTTTTTATGTCTCTGTGTCAGCAGTGGGTTCCTCCTGGGTCTCCTGCCATAGCGTTTCATTTCATTTAAATGTCGACGGATAGTTCGCGCTGACACTGATGCTCCCTGAGCCTGCAGGACAGCTTGAATGTCTTTGGAACATGTTTGGGGCTGCTTATCCACCATCCGGACTATTCTGCGTTGCAATCTTTCATCAATTTTCCTCATCCGTCCACGACCAGGGAGATTAGCTACAGTGCCATGGGTTGCAAACTTCTTGATAATGTTGCGCACTGTGGACAAAGGCAAATCTAGTTCTCTGGAGATGGACTTGTAACCTTGAGATTGTTGATATTTTGCCACAATTTTGGTTCTCAGGTCCTCAGACAGTTCTCGTCTCCTCTTTCTGTTGTCCATGCTTAGTGTGGCACAGACAGACACACAATGCAAAGGTTAAGTGAACGTCTCTCCTTTTTATCTGCTTTCAGGTGTGATTTCTATATTGCCCACACCTGTTACTTGCCCCAGGTGAGTTTACAGGAGCATCACATGCTTGTAACATTCTTATTTATCCGCAGTTGTGAAAGGGTGCCAATACTTTTGTCCAGCCCATTTTTGGAGGTTTGTGTGACATTATGTCGAATTTGCTTTCTTTCCTCCCTTTTTTTGTTTTGTCCCAATACACACAAAGGGAATAAACATGTGTATAGCAAAACATGTGTTAATGCAATACGTTTCGTGAGAAATACATGATTTCCTGGAGAAATATCAAGGGTGCCAACAATTTCGGCCATGACTGTAACACCCTTAGCTTGCTCTTCACTCCTTGCTTTAGCACCTTCCTATATTTTTACCTAGAGCATCAAGTTTATCCTAGGAAGGGAGGAGTACCCATTTCTGAGTGCTCTCAAGTCTTGGCTTAGCCTAAAGTTACGGAAGTTACAGTATTTTCCAGTAACAAACTGAAACCAGGATGACATAGGCTTACCTAGTTAACAAAGGTAATAGAATCTTGTGGTCCCTACTCTCAAGATCCTGGTTTCTATTCCCAAGATGTAATTCCTTAGGATCTGCACTCTGTTCATTAAGTTTGCAGTTACGCCACGCTCTGAGAGCCGGAGCCAGCTGTCAATCAGTAAGCTGGATGGATCCCGACAAAATGGTCAAGATCTTTGCAGAGACAGAAACAGCTCTGTGTGATGTTGGCCAACAGTGGACTTCAGCCTGTTGTCGGCTGATTCTAGGTCACAGGAGACCACAAGTATGTGAACTTCTGTGACTCAAAGGAGAAGTATGGCCAAAAAAACTTAGGCCATACTTCTCTTTTTAAAAAGCTGCCTAAATGCCACTTAAACACAAGGTATTGACACATTTTTGAAAGAGCCCCTTGGCATACGGTTCAGGACTGTAATTCCTGTAATGCTGCTTCAACTGTGTGATATAATGTATATATGGAATTTTCTCGATCCATTTAATAATAAAATACAGATTAAAAAAAAATGTTTAATCTGCTGGCAGGTTCCCTTTATTGTCAGTGTGAGTTAATTCATACTGCGTGCTCCATAAACCTTTCTCAAACCCAGCTCTCATAAAACTGGCTTATGTCACAGATGTAACTAAATGTGTTCATTTCTCATATTGGTTGGATACACCCAACCTTGCCCTTATGACTGTTCATTTATTGTTCTAGTATAGAAAATAACACAAGGTGACACTCAAGTACATGTCAAGGTTCATGCTGCATATTGTAATATTGTAATTCTAACAAAACATAAAGCTTGTTACAATCATTGACACATTGCCATATCAAGTCACATATCCAGAAATATGATACAAATAAAAGGAAACATGTAATTGTTTTAAATCATTTTACATCTAAAAGGTAAAAAATGGCCAACTTTATTTACATATTATTATTGTTTTTTGTAGAAGTCCTGTCTATAGATTTGGAGATATACTGTATATTGTAGATTAAAGCAGTTGTGATGATTACATATTCAGATTTGTGCTTCCTGCTTAGGCAGGCCACATATTGACCAATTTTCTTTCCTTCAAGCATTGTATTCTGACAGCAGGTGGCTTCCCAGCCATCAGAATACAATGATCACTGCTCCTGGCTATAGCTGCTGGCAGTGATTGAACAAAAAAAACTGACAGGCTGGTTGTACTTAAGTATATATATTGATACAACCATCCTGCCTATAAATGGATCAAAATTCGTCCGGTTCCTGCTTAACCGGCTGAATTAAAATCTGTCTATGGCCGGATTTAGTGATACTGCTGAGTGATTGTAGGTTACACATTCTCTCATTCAGTGAAAGTCAACCAGCTTGTTCAGATTAGTTGATATGAATGGAAGCTAAGCACTATTTTATGGGGTTTATATGTTCTGTGTTCTCCTTGCATTTTTTTGTGTTTTTTCCAGGTATTCCAGTTTCCCCTCACAACACAGACGTACTAGTAAACTAACTCATGTCCAACTAAATTGCTTGGGAACAGGAGCTAAAATAAATGTGTGCACCTTGTGTAATATGCAGCAGTTTAATTAGTTGTAGCCCTTAGGTGTGCTGCATATCCCCCCAAAGAGCTTTACAGAAGTACACAGGCTGTACGTGGCTTGCCCTGCTCAACACTTTCTGCCAAACTGAACAGCTACAGATGTCAAAATGTGAGGGTTTGAACAGTGTTTGTAAACATTGTTCAGGAACGATAGTCAGGAAATTCAATTTTACAATGTTACTACTTTGTATTTACTCCGAATCATTTATATGGAGATCAAATATGTAATCGTTGATCTGTTCATAGTGTCAGTTAAGAAAAAAAGTATTATTTCTATTAATATTTAAATGTTTTTATTTCATTCACTGGTTATTCTTTTAGTGGTGCATTTAAAATGCACAGAATTGAAAAAAAGTCTGTTCATTTGTAAATAACTTTTCAATACTTTGCACTGTAATTATAGTGTCATTATAAAGTGGAAAAAATTTAGAATACAATTTTATGCATTTTTTTATGAATTCACATTGAAGTAAAAACTGACACAGGTCCAATTAAGAAAAAATGTTTTTTATTAGTTTTTAAGCTTTCCTTTAGTTTTTGTATGATTGTTATTTATGGATTGCATAGGAAATAAAATAATTTTTCAAGACACTATCACCAAAGGAAACCCTTTTTATTTCCCTGAATAACACAACATACACTAGATTGCCAAAAGTATTAGGATGTCTGCCTTTACACGCACATGAACTTTAATGGCATCCCAGTCTTAGTCCATGGGATTCAATATTGAGTTGGCCAACCCTTTGCAGCTATAACAGCTTCAAATCTTCTGGGAAGGCTGTCCACAAGGTTTAGGAGAGTGTCTATGGGAATGTTTGACCATTCTTCCAGAAGTGCATTTGTGAAGTCAGGCACTGATGTTGGACGAGAAGGCCTGGCTCCCAGTCTCCACTCTAATTCATCCCAAAGGTGTTCTATCGGGTTGAGGTCAGGACTCTGTGCAGGCCAGTCAAGTTCCTCCACCCCAAACTTGCTCATCCATGTCTTTATGGACATTGCTTTGTGCATTGGTGCCAGTCATGTTGGCATAGGAAGGGGCCATTCCCAAACTGTTCCCACAAAGTTGGGAGCATGAAATTGTCCAAAATGTCTTGGTATGTTGACGCCTTAAGAGTTCCCTTCACTGGAACTAAGGGGCCAAGCCCATCTCATGAAAAACAAACTCCCACCATAATCCCCCCTCCACCAAACCTTACACTTAGTACAATGCAGTCAGGCAAGTACCGTTCTCCTGGAAACCGTCAAACACAGACAAGTCCATCGGATTGCCAGACAGAGAAGCATGATTTGTCACTCCAGAGAACACGTCTCCATTGCTCTATAGAATCCAGTGGCGGGGTGGTTTATACCACTGCATCCGAAGCTTCGCATTGCACTTGGTGATGTAAGACTTGGAATGCAGCTGCTCAGCCATGGAAACGCATTCCATGAAGCTCTCTATGCACTGTTGTTGTGCTAATCTGAAGGCCACATGAAGTTTGGAGGTCTTTAGCTATTGCCTCTGCAGACAGTTGGCAACTTCTGCGCACTGTGCCCTTCAGCATGTGCTGACCCCGCTCTGTCATTTTACGTGGCCTACCACTTAGTGGCTGAGTGGCTGTTGTACCCAGTTGCTTCCACTTTGTTATAATACCAATCACAGTTGGCCGTGGAATATTTAGTAGCAAGGAAATTTCACGGATGGACTTATTGCACAGGTGGCAACCTATCACAGTACCACGCTTGAATTCACTGAGCTCCTGAGAGCGACCCATTCTTTCACAAATGTTTGTAGAAGCAGTCTGCATGCCTAGGTGCTTGATTTTATACACCTGTGGCCATGGAGGTGATTGGAACACCTGAATCCAATGATTTGGAGGGTGTCCCAATACTTTTGGAAATATAGTGTATGTATCGCTATGATATCTTAAGTAATGACAAAGTTACCACAGAATAAACAGGCCCATGGTAGAAATGTAAAAACTGCTCTGGGTCTTGTAGGTGCAAGAGCTGTTAAAATAATAAATAATAAATTTCACTATTTATTGTTATTGGTTTAAAAAAACACATACAGGAGAATTCATAAAAAGTGTCTGCAAAACAAAATTCCATTGTGACATTCCGTCCTCAGTGCAGCTAAGCTTCCACCTGCTGCTGCAGCTGTCACACAGACAGTGCAGCAGTCAAGGCTTTTTTTGTATAATAATTATTAAGTGTTTTGTATAACACAAAGAACAATAAAGTAAATTTGGAAAAAGAAAATAGGTATAGCAATAGTCAATTATTCATATATAGCATACAGAGATATTCATTTTCCAACATACAATATGTATAACAGCAGTCATAACCACATGTCAAGACTACAGGTACAATAACACAAGATGGTTCCAAATGTATAGGTACAAACTAAAGTTGCATCTCAGAGTGTTATACCATACTGCAGATGGTAATACATATACCTGACAACAGGGGTGGACTGACAACTCATGGGGCCCCCGCCAATAGGGGATCATGGGGCCCCTGTGTCCTCGCCCACACTCAAACCACACCTAAAAAAGTCTATAAAAGGTACCAGGAGCAGTTAATGGGGCCCACTACTGACCCCGGGCCCTCGGGCAGTGCCCGAGTGCTTGAATGGTCAGTCCGCCCCTGCCTGACAACCATATGAGGTGAGTAACTCATTAGAAAACAAAATAAAAGATGTAACTGGAACATATCTTAGAGAACACATCCTGATATGTAGAGGTTAATGTGCCAATGTGTGTATTAGGCCCCATGCACACTAGGATTTTGTTTAGCTCAAAAAACGCTGGATAAAAACATGGTAATAGCGTTTTTAGTAGCATTTTATTAGTATTTAGGAGTGTGACGGAAGCGTAGGCAGGACACACAAAGAAGATGATGAACACTCAAAGATTTATTGAACTATGGAAGGCACTCAATCAAGGTAGGAAGGTAGCGTCCAGGTACCCAAAAAGGGGAAGAGAGGGAAGGAGCCCAAAATAATGATAATCCAGCCCGCGATAGTGCAATCTAGGTAGTGATGGCCCAAGCACTCGGTGGGTGGGGGGCAGTCCAGGCAGCAGTAGACCGGGCACTCAATGGGGGGCAGTTCAGGGCACTCCGCAACATGCGGCTTGTAGGGGCACTCACGGTAGGCAGCTTGCAGACAGAGATGACCAGCGATCAGCAGACAGGGACGACCAGCGATCAGCAGACAGGGACGACCAGGGATCAGCAGACAGGGACCCGATAGGCAGCTTGCAGACACTCAGCAGCATGCGGCTTCCAGGGACACTCATGATAGGCGGCTTGCAGACACTCAGCAGCAGGCGGCTTCCAGGGACACTCACGGTAGGTGGCTTGCAGACACTCAGCAGCAGGTGGCTTGCAGACAGGGATGACCAGCGTTCAGCAGACAGGGACGACCAGCGATCAGCAGAAAGGGACCCGATAGGCGGCTTGCAGACACTCAGCAGCAGGTGGCTTCCAGGGACACTCACGATAGGCGGCTTGCAGACACTCAGCAGCAGGCGGCTTGCAGACAGGGACGACCAGCGATCAGAAGTGAAGGACGACCAGCGATCAGCAGACAGGGAACAACACAGCGGTCAGCAGGGGACACAGCAAGCTTCAGCAGGTAGGGACACAGCAGGATTGCAGGGGCTCGGCAAGGTCTTGACTGTGGGGTCTGGCCTCAGCAGACCCTGCACAGTACTCTCTCCCGAGCGGGGGACAGACAGCATACAGCCATGGACGGGGGCACGTTGGGTCCTGCGCCAGCCTTTTTAAGCCGCCCAGGACGCTTCCTGGTTGCCCCGGCAATGGCCAGCCCAGTGTCAGGTTGCCAGGGCAACGAGGCACGCCCCCTCACTCGGGCCGTGCTGAGGGAGCGCGGTCTTTGTCTCCGGTGGGCGCAGAGAGTGGGAATTCACGTGCCCGCGCTGTGCCCCCCGGGGGGCACGCAGAGATGCCTTGGTGGCCCTTTGCTGGGGATACTTGGTGGGGGGCCCAAGACGTTTCCTCCCGTCCTGCACAGCCCTTTGATGTAGGCTGGCAGGACGCAAGGAATCTGCAAGGGGGGAGGGAGGGGTGAAGGGATACGTCAGAGGGACAGCAGGCAAAGGGGGGTGGGGAAGGCACGGGCACTTCATGACAAGGAGTGTCAGCATTTTATTAACATTTTTACAGTACTTGTAGGGAAAAAAAAGATTGGATAATTTTAGTAGAGTTTAGTAGCATTTCTGAGGTTCAGCATTTTTTTCTACTGGCAAATGGATACCAAAGATGCAAAAAAAAAAAGTGTTTTTTTTTTTCTGCTCCTAAAAGGTGAAGCTTGAAAAACGCTTCTAGCCTACAGTGTGTATGGACACATAGGATAACACTATTTTCTTCTACGAGCAGAAAAAAAATGCTTATAACTAGCAGTTAGGAGCTTAAAAATAAGCTAGTGTTCACCTTGCGGGTATGTCCCGTTGTATTGTTTGATTGGCTATTGTTTAGGATTTGCTTTTCTTCTTTGCCCCCCCTTTCCTCCCCCAACTCCCCCACCCTTCCCTCCCCTCCTCTTCCCCTTTCTCCCTCCCCCCCTTCTTCTTATTTTCTCTGCTCTTTTCTTTTTACGCTCCAGTTCCCGCCCTTAGATTTTCTTCCTTACTTTTATTTGGTGGGTAATAGCCATCTACATTGTAATATGTATATTTTACCGGACCTGACTCAGGATGACTGATTGAATCTGTATGATTGTTAGCCTTGGAATCTCACGTATATTATATTTCTACTGAATTCAATAAGCTTGATTTGTCATACTTTTGTACAATTTCAATAAACGCAACTGGTAAAAAAAAAAAAGCTAGTGTGCATGGAGCCTTACAAGTATTATATATCCATTTAGCAGAAGATGTTAGGTTCGGATCAAAGAAAAAATATCTTCCCAAGAGATGATATAAGGAGGTGAAGCTCAGATGGTCATCTATATTGTAACTACCATTAAATTTATCACTCTCAAATGAGTAATGCATCCAGCCAGACCAGATGTCACAGAACTTAACTTCTTTCTTTTTAGCTGCTAGAAATCCATCTCTTTGCTTCCATAATCCTTTCCACTTTCTGTTTCCCATCCAGTGAGATAGGGCAGTGGGTTTTTTTCCAGAATTTAGGTATGAGACTTTAGCAGCATTCAAAGATGTGGTGTGACACTATATTTATAAGATTTCAGAGAGAAGGGGGGCATGGATTAAATAGCGAAGGGGGGTCAGTCTAACAGGCTTGAGTGTACATTTTTGGATCTATGTCGAAATATCCATACAGAATTTTTGGATCTTAGGGCAATACCACCATAAATGTAAGTATGTGCCCTCTTGGGAGCACCCTCTCCAGCACTTGGGATCCAACCCAGGGAAAATCCTTGCTAATCACTTAGGTGTTTGAAAAAAATGTATAACAGATTCTTGGGTCTTAGAGCTTATTGAAGAGACATGAGAGAGTTGTATCATTTTTTTTTGCAAGTGAGGGTTGTGAGTAAGTACCTGTATGTTTCCGATAAGAGATATGTAGAATCATCACTAAGGGAGCATATAGATTCAAATGTAGTGAAGGAGTCAGAGACGTGTGAGTTTGGGACAAGTTTCTGAGGAAAGTCACTCGCTTGTCTGTGACTCCCAGCATTCATAGGGAATCTACTATATGTCTGTCTAATCTGCTCTAAAGGTAGAAGAAATGCTGTCAGAACTAGCTTGGAGCAACTCATATTTCCATTGCTAACCCATGTTTATAAAAAATGTATAGTTGTAACAATGTAGTGTAACCTATATAATACAACACAACAAGTGAAATAACTCAAAAGCTCAAACAAAAAAGTCCAAAACCAAATATCCTCGTGCTTCCCTTCACCAATACAGTCCACTATCTTTGACTTAGTCAACTGTGTCTGGCATGCAATCACCTCTTGTGAACAGTATGCTCACCTCCAGTATTGACTCCGATTGCAAGTCGAGGTTCAAATGTGCTTTTGACCGCTCAATGGCCACAAAACAGATGGCTCATGCAAAAAGAACAGGGACTAATAGCGCTCGCTATACATTTAAAAGCATTTAATCATATCTTTAAAAATGACTCACAAAAAAGTTCACACACAGAGCCTGGCACAGCGCATGACAAAATATAGGCAGCTCCCCTGTCACCACAGACTCTGCAGACCAGATCATTTTCTTCCCCAAAAATGTCTCATGGTTTCCTCCATATACAGCCAGTCCATCCTGTCAAAAGCCTTCTAGGCTTCCATGGTTAGTATTAAGGAGGGAGGTTGGTCTGGGCCATAGTGGGTCCAAAGAAGGATGTTAGGAGCACCAAGGGTACGTGCACACTGGACGGTTAAAACAACTGCTCCTGACGTTTGTTTCTGGAAGCACATATAGTGTTTGACACTGGTAAACGTGTTTACCCGCTCCAAGAACTTGGGCGTTTATTCATTTAATTGGTCAGAATAAACAATTTATTCTGAACATTGAAATGAAAAAATGCGTTTATCATTTTTCTGTCAAAACTCTCCTCTCCTGAACACGATTCTCCTGCGTTAAGGAAAGAAGAATTTTATTGCCTCTATGCGCTGCTGCGCCTAAACTCTGGTAGAAGCCTATGTGTGCATGGACACACAGGCTTTTACTGAGTTGAACTCAGGGCTTTTGGCAAAAAAACACCAAAACCTCCTAAATGTGAGTTTAGGAGTAGCAGTGTGCATGAGGCCTAATTGTGGTTTCCTGGGCCTCCCTGCTATAAAACCTGTCTGGTCAGAGTGTATCACACAGGGGAGAAAATCCTGTAGTCTAGCTGCTAAAAGTTTTGATAGAGTTTTTATGTCCATGTTTAAGAAGAATAATACTTAATTTTGGCAGAATGCTGGATCTTTCCCTGGTTTAGCTATAATCACTATGTGAGCTAAAAAGGCTTCTTTGGGAAGAAGGCTATTAGTGGATATGGAGTTTAAATAGTTACATAGTGGGTCTCTCAGGATATGTGATAGTTTTATACTGAGCATTGATAGCATCCGGTCCCAAACTTTTCCTGTTGGGAAGGCCTGAGATAACTGTGGCCAGTTCTAGTGGGGTGAACCAGGGGCGGACTGACAACTCATGGGGCCCCCGGGCAATAGGGGATCATGGGGCCCCTGTGTCCTTGCCCAAACTCAAAAAAGCCTATGAAAAAGGTACCAGGGGCATCTCATGGGGCCCCCTACTGACCCCGGGCCCTCAGGCAGTGCCCGAGTTTCCAAATGGTCAGTCCGCCCCTGGGGTGAACAGACGTTCCATCTCTCGAACTGCCTACCTGGGTAGGCTAGAGTATTCCACTACTTGTAAGTAGTTTCGTATCAGGTTCCATCTATGGTGCTCGGTCGTCCAATCCAGTGGGGATTTACGGTTATAAAAAGACTAGGTCTTAAATTCCTGTGTGATGTGTGTGGTGTCTGTGATGGGACTGTCATGTATCAGCAAAAAAATATGGAATGTTTATTGAATTTCCATGTCATTCTTGTACAAGGGCCATGCTAGTCTTTTCTGTATCTTACCTGCCAAAGTGAGGACAGCAGTCAAGGTTTTTTGAAGATGGATGAGCAGGGCCTGATGGAGATTTAGAGACACTTGTTCCCTATTAGGTCCACTCCCCTTGGGAATGACGACAGGCAGTGGGTGGGTAACCAATTGACTGTCTACTAATGGCTATAGACTCCACCCACTGCCTGCTGTCAATCACAGGAGAAAGTGGACATACCGGGGGGGACTGGTGTCTCAGCTTCCTAATCAGGCATTTTGAATCTGGAGAAGAACCTTTCAATTGGCAATACCACCAGAGAAGTAGATCAAAAGCTGTACTGAATTCCCCTGATATCAGCAGACATCAGCAATTACCTTTTGGCTGCTTCGAAACATTCTGTAGAAAATTCCTTTCTCTCAAGTTGCTGGTTTCAAGTGACTCTGTCCCTTTACAGGGACCCATGGAGCCACCTTTGCTTGTGCGCTTCTGGCAGGCACTGTGGATCAGCCTCCTTACATGCACAGAAGCCCAAAACCCTGATGGAAAACCACACCTCTGCTGCTCCCCCAGGTGCTGATTTACATTGGCTGGAGCCTGCGCTGTCCCTGCTGTACTATACCTATGTAGGGTATAAACAGCTCCTCTACTAAGTTTGGAGGAACACCAAAGAAAGAAGCTGTTGAGCAAGTGTGCTTAGCTATAGTTGTCAGACATACAAATAGCTTTCAGAGTTCTATTACTTTACTACACAACCGGCACATTATGTACCCAGTAACTTTTAGGTTGAATAAATAAAATGTTTACCAAAAAAAGTTAATTTTGATTTAAAAAAGATTATGAAACGTGTGCCCAAAATTACAACCTGCTTGGAGCTATATAGAACTTTCCAGCATATTCAGAAGTGTTTCCTACATCTAACCTTTTAAATACATGCATTGTTATTGACCCCATACATGAGATTTACTTTTGCTTTGTGGGGCTAGGTAGTTAGTATAGTTGTGCTTTCTGTGAAGCATTGTCTGTGCTCCCCTTTTCCCAGGATTTGGTACCATCCTGCAAACTTCTCCTTGGTGACCTCACTTTGGCAAACAACAGACTAGTCAGAGAATGCTGCAGCATTTCCTGCAGACCTAGGTCCGTTTATGAAATTGAGATCAGCAACGATCCTGAGGATTGCCGCTGATCTCAGTTCATTAGCAGTTTATGAAACAGAGATGATCAGTGGAGAACATGTTCTCCGCTAATCATCTCAGTGTTCTGAGAAGCTGCCATTGAGGTGCACAGAAACGGCCAGATTATGCAGATGCGCTGATAGCACTTCACAACAAGCCGCTGGGTTACTTTTACAGGCTGTGGAAGAGGGTACAGTGTTAAAAAAAAATTGAATTAAAGAAATAATATAACAAAAAAAAAATTAAAGTGCCCCTCATTCCCCCATGCTCATGTGCAAATGCAAACATGCACATAGGTCCCTCATGCATATGTAAATAGGGATCACACTACACAGGTATCACCACGAGTGAGCAAAAATTCTAGCACCAGACCTCCTGTGTAACTCTAAACTGGAAACTTGTAAAGATTTTTAAAGCATCGCCTATGCAGATTTCTAGGTACTGTCATTTGGCGCCGTTACACTGGCAGATGCACTTTTAAAGCATGAAATGTTTGGTATCTATTTACTCAGCGTAACTTCATCTTTTATATTTTACCAAAACAATTGAATATTATATTGTGTTTTTGTGCATTAAAATTCATTTAACTTCCCTGGAGGTATTCCCGAGTGTAGCTCGGGGTAAAGTTTCAGCACAAGTGGTAACCCCGAGCTCCACTCGGGAATACCCTGCAGCGTTGCTCCGGGATCCCTTCTACACTTACCTTGTCCTGCACTCCCGCGATGTCCCTCCTGCAACGTCCCCGGCAATGTCCTCCGGCGGATGCCGGCATCTGTCTTCCGGGTTCCATTCCCTGCGACATCAGGATGTATGGGGACAGAACTGACAGGAAGTTTAAAAATGTCAAAAAGTGACTCACTAAATACACTAAAATCACATAGTAAAACATTACTGTATCAAACCATTTCACATACATTTTGTCCCTAGTGCTTTGTCCTGTGCCCTGCCTGTACTTTTACTGTTCTTTCTGCCTGGAAACTGAGAAAAGTCCATGGCGTCCAAAAAGTGTTCCTTTAGGTCAAACCAGTTTTAGACCAGCTAGAGAACAGCGATAGTAAATTAGAACTACTTGCAGAATTGAGTGACAATGATTTGTGGGGAAATTCATCATCAGACACTGAAAACGATTTTGCGACTTTGCTCAGTGATGTGTGAACTTGGTGCAATATTTCAAATTTCAGTGTTTTTGGTTTAATTATATTATTGAATTAAATTTATTATTATATTATTATTTTTTATGATTATTTATTAAATTATATTCTATGATTTCGTGTTTCAAATTTTATCATACCCGGGATGTTTACTAGAATCTTGTTCGGACAGATTTCAGTGAGTTATTCCTAAACATTACAGGCCTACAATAAAAAAAATACATATTTCCATGCAAAAAAATGTACCGCTTTGAGCACAGAAATACTGACATAATCAGACCGCTAGGGAGGCTACGTGTATTTTTTACAAAAACTTTGATTTGTAAAACCGCTGCACAAATATCACGTGACATAAAAATATGCAATGCCCACCATTTTATTCTCTAGGGCCTCTTCTTAAAAAAAAAAAAAAAAAATATATATATATAATAATGTTTGGGGGTTCTAAGTCGTTTTCTAGCAAAAAAAAAATGTTTTTTACATGTAGGAGAGGAATGCCACAATCGGCAAGGCTGAAAGTAGGAGAGAATTTACCTGACCAGGTTGTTGCTGGTCTTTCATTGTCCAAGTGTTCAAGTGACTGAAGCAGGCTAAATGTAACTATAAGACATAGAGAAACCAGTAGTTGTCATTATTTGTCATTTGGTTTAAAAAGGAAAAAAAAAGGTATGTTCAGTCTAAAATACCTGGGCCTATTTTTGTCCCACTAAGGGCATGCTGAGGGGTTTGTACTGAAGGCATCCATCTACTGGAGGGGGTCAATGTGTGCTGAGAGGTCTGTACAGGGGGGATTGATCTGTGCTTGGAGGTCTGTGCTGGGGAAGTCGGTCCATGCTGAGGGGCATGCTGTGGTGGTGATGGGGGAATCTGTACTTCTGTGCTGAAGGGTTTGTACTAGGGTAGCTGGTCTGTGCTGAAGAATCTTAGTTGGGGGGGAGGTCTGTGCTAAGGGGTTTGTTTTGGGGGGCTCTTTACTGAAGGGTAGGCTGGGAGGGGGGATTTAGGGATGTTAGATCTGTACTGTGGGGGTTATGGGCTTTTACTGAGTGATTTGTACTGGGAAAAGGGGGTAATATTGGTTGTACTCTGTAAAGTGGCCTATCTGTTAACCCCAGCATTATTGACACTGAGGGGAATTTATCAGAATTAGAGCCAAAAGAATCTGGAGTAGCTGTGTATGGCAACCAATCAGCTGCTATCTTTTCTGCTATTTTTGAACTTTAACTGAACAAGCTGAAGATAGTTGCTGATTGGTTGCCATGCACAGCTACTCCAGATTTTTTCTGCTCTAATTCTGATAAATTCCCCTCGTGGTTTACATTTCATATTCCTGATAACTGTGCTGTTAGTACAGTATGTTACTGCTGTAAGTTCTTCTGTAAGATAGGGTGTGTATTGAGTGTATAGAATTACATTGTGTTAAATGAGGGTTCTGAGGTTTTAGGGCTTGTTCACACTAGTGTTTGGAGAGCGGTAAAACCCCATGATTGAGCTTAGTTTGTACCAACCCCCAACTACTCACCCTTTAGCTGAAGAGGCAGTTGCAGGGTGTGTACACATGCCACAGGCACAATGATTTTCTTTGTGGCAGGAATTATACCAGACTGCTCTGCAACTTCCTCACAGCCACATGCAATGCACGCGATTGCAGCCCACTAGTGTGGAGTTCATGGGGTTAAAGTAGGCAGTGAGGTGGTGATAAATGTGGACCCTTCTTCAGAGACCAACAGTGTGAATGAGCCCTTACACGCTTGCATGTGACACGGTCATTAAAGCATATATTTTTTCGTAATCATTTTTTTGTCTTACAAAGCAAGCAAGTTTACGAACCTGGATTTCAGTTAACAGAAAATGTCAAATATCGTGTTGTTGTCATTTATAAGTTCTCTCAAATAAAGTACTAAGCTCCTGTATTAGTGCCACTATGATGTCTGTAAAGCAATAATCAACAGTATCATTAAAATGTCCTTGGAGTCTGTCTGTTCTTCCATTCAAAAGAACAAAAATATTATTAGTGACACTTATGCAGTAAAGGTATAAATGCAAAATCAGAATAATAACACAGTAGAAAAGAACAAAAAAAAGTGAAGATTGTTGCCAGATGCCAATTATGTTCATAAAGAGCCCAATACCACACCATAACATACACTGAATTACCACATCAGAGTGTACCTTGGATTGTCCTGACAAAATGTATCAAGTAATGAGTGAGTCAGCTAATAGAGAAAGTCAGACATTGAATTGAATAAAGCTAATAGCATTAATCTCAGAGAAATAGTACTTCTAGCCCACATATATATCTTGGAATTGCTCTCAGCTAGGTTCCAACCATGGGAACTCACCCAGTGGGGCTAAGGGCAAACCTAATTGAATTCCCCTTTGCCATATAACCTGTCACAAGCTTTTAAAGTTGGTACTGGGATAATGGAAATCCAATTTGATAAACCATGGCGTGTTGCTGGAACCCATGGGGCACCTGCCATATTACGTGCCGCCATGTTTTTTTCTAGCATGTCCCATATTTTATCATTTTCATTGTGATGCCAATTCATGTTGCGAACCACTGTTATAGCTTTGTAGTATAGAGTCACATCAGATAGGCCTACACCTCCATCTGTTTTTCTTCTACACAATATAGCATAAGCTAATCTGTTTTTTTACCTCTCCAAAGGCTGTAATCAATTTCAACTTTGTCTGAAAAATGTCAAAGGGAGCTCTGTAACATATAACAGATACATGATATGTGGCAGTAATCATTTTGATTACTTTTATCCTATTAAAACATATTTTATAGATAACAAGACCGTGGCATGTGTCTGCTGAGTATAGGAGGAGTAGGCTCAGGTGTTTTTTTTTTTTTGTTTTTTGTTTTTAAAGATTTAATCATTAAAGCTTTTGCAAAAACAAACAGCACAAACACAAAAAACACTAACCATAAGTAGAACCCTTGCAGGAGTTGTAGGAGAAGAGTAACAACAACAGCTAGAGCACATGCAAGGGCACCATTTGCAATCACACAGGTGTAGTTCACAATAACTTGAGAAACAAGTATCATCCAAGTATATGAGATAAACAAATGACATTAGGAAAAGGAAAGATGTCTCTATACCAGAACAGACCATCCATCAGTTCACAATCCATCAATTAAAAAGGTATTTAACCAACCTAAAGGGTGAGGCTGTCTTGCGCTCCACCTGCCACTTGGATCATACCCTGGCATATTTCTTCGGGTAGCCTGATTAATGTAGATATGTTTGTATAATGGTAAGTTGGAATTTACTAGGTGTTTCCAAAAGGATAGGGATATGGGTGTCCTAATGCAATTTGACACCACCCTCAATTTGGCACGGCATGCTGCTACTGCCTCCCATTTTTTGGGAAGGGGAGTGTGTATAAAAAAATGACTGGCCCTCGGTGCCAGACAGAGGCGGTTCTCTAATTAGACAAATTAGGCAGTCGCCTAGGGTCTTGTGCTCACAGGGGCCTCGTGACTGCCTAACTTACCTAACGCAGCCACTGGAAAGTCAAAGTGATGCAGCAGCTCCATCCACCTCTCAGCTAGGTTCCAACCATGGGAACTCACCCAGTGGGGCTAAGGGCAAACACAATTGAACTTCCCTTTGCCATATAACCTGTCCCAAGATTTTAAAGTTGCTACTGGGATACTGGAATTCCAGCTTGATAAACCATGGTGTTGCTGGAACCCATGGGGCACTTGCCAGATTATGAGCTGCCATGTTTTTTTCTAGCATGTCCCATATTTTATCATTTGCATTGTGATGCCAATTCATGTTGCGAACCACTGTTATAGCTTTGTAGAATAGAGTCACATCAGACAGGCCTACACCTCCATCTGTTTTTCTTCTGCACAACATAGCTGCTGATCACTTACTGGAGCCGACAGAGTGGTGCCCCCTTCCACTAGCGGCCCCCCTCCTCCTGTGGTTTCCAGGATCTCTGCTCTTATCAGAGCCGGGAACACTACCACAGGCTAGGGGAGGGAGAGCAATGTGAGAGTCAAATCTATGCCTCAATCTCACATGCAAGCCAGGACAGCCAGAAGACACATCTAACAAGGCTGATCTGTGCTTGATTAGATGGTGTGAAGGGCAGGGGAGACATTGTGGTCTATTAGGCCCCTAATGTCTCCATAAAGAGTACATGTCACCCGCTGCTGTCACATAGGGGTTTATTAACCCCTTGTGATAGAATTCAAGTAAAAATAAATTAAGAAAAAAGTTTTAAAAATTTTAAAATATATAAAATTGTTAAAAACATTGCCGTGACCCCAGTTGCCCCGCACACCTGCATATACACAAACGCAAGCCCAGGATGTGAACCCATATTTAACCATGGTCGCACTACGCGTTTGACATATCACCGCAAATATCAGTGTGAGAACAATAATTAGCTCCTAGTTAATTCTAAACTGATGAGCTGTAAAAGCTTTTGAGGTGTCACATATGGTGATTTTTTTTTTTTTGGCGATATCACAGGCGCATGCAATTTTAAGACAAAGAAAGTTTGGTATCTATTTACTCAAAGGAACCTCATCTTTTATATTTTAACCAAAAATGGGTATTCTATTGTGTTTTTGCACTAAAATTAATTTTATTATATTTTTTCCTGCAAATTTGCATTTAATAAACAGTTGCGCAAATATCATCTTTTTATTCTACAGGGCCTCTGCTTTCAGAAAATATATAATGTTCTGGGGGTTTAAGTAAATTTATTGCCAAAAATTTTGATTGTTTTCGTGTATGTGAAAAATAAAAAAAAATGCTCTGGAGCCGAACTGGTTAACACTGCTGTGCTCAGGCAGAGTTAAGAGCCTTGTCTCACTTAAACGGGCCTAGCAGTGGCTGAACTGCTGTTTTGCAGCGTGACTTTATTTTAGGGGTGACAGGACATAGTTACATAGTTAGTCTGGCTGAAAAAAAGACGAACGTCCATCCAGTTCAGCCATAAAAAAAAAAAAGAGCCCTCTCACACCTCTCGCGTAGCCTAAGAATTCTGGAGCTCCGCTCATCAGCCAGTGAGGAGTGACGTTGTGCCTGCGCATGTCACCCCTCCCATCCGCTGCACGAGTATCTCAGTCTGGGAAGGCTTGCTGCGTAGCTGATGGATGGACAGACGGATGGACGTGAGGCCTTAAAAAGTCTAGAGCCGCCTTTGGTGCCAGATGTGCTACATACGCCACTGGTGGTAACGCAAAGCAACTAATCCAATTTAAAAAGCAAGTAGGTGAAAGCAGACCGTGAGTTATTAATGCTATCAAGTAAACATAACACTGGTAAAATCAGAAGATATTTGAGTTTTACTTCATCTGAGTTCTGAGTAATTCACTGTACATCATTGCTCTGCATAAATTCTTTCTATTTTTTTTTTCAGAAGTAAGAAGTAGTCCAGGAAAAATTATATTGCCATGCTGCATTTACGTCATCTGTTCCAGCAACAGCTACACATATGCTAATTGCTAATGGTAATTACAAATGGGTCCTTAGAGAAAATACATCTTTGATTACTTTTAAGCCAGAAGGTATAAGGCAAGTACTGAGCACCTGCCTAAAAGATGCTGGGGGCCACTTACTGTATGTCTGACAAACCGCTGGGTTGATCCGCCTCTCTAAAACATTTGCCCAAGAATAAAAAGGTTATATTTCTAAAAATATGTTTTAGAACAACACCAGAAAACAGTAGTTTACTTTTTAATTTAATTCAATATATGACAGTTCCACTCATGCAGAGGAGATATTTATATACATAGATATAGATTGTGGTATGGGGCTAAATCATCAGGACTGAACTTTTACTATGACCATATTATGTCAAGTAACAGGTTTGCTTTATAGATGATCCAGTATTAATGCTGTACTGCTCCCTCCTCCCCCTAATTTGTCACTGGAGCCCTGAAAATTACTCAGTACTTCTGTGTATGGAGGAACACGTAACACTCCACTGTTTTATCCCACAATACAGTGCTATGTGCCCTAGCAGATGATCACCAGATTCAAGGCGTGGATCATGCATAGAGATGTGTTTTTCAACAAAATATACTGTACACAGAAGTTTCTGGGCATTCTGGCAGTGGGAAGGCAAGTACTGGATGCCCAATGTACCTCTTGTGAAGCTAACCTCTTACTTTTTCTAGTAACTGCAAAGTATTGGTTTGATTTTGCAGTTTAAATAACACTACAGTTACAACAACAAGTGATTAATAACTTAGGCTATGTGTTTGAAGCTTTTACAAAGTTTTACTACAGTACCTATGTCCTCCCGAATGGGGACAAGTTCATAATCTAGACAATTTTGGATGTCACAAGGGTTCCCAGTTGGGTGTAATTGCTTTATGTGTAATGGCTTCATTGCCAAAGTGTGGAACCCATGGCACAAAGAAATTGTTGGAGGCCAGCTTCACTTCTCTTACTGTCTATAAAGATTATCAGAGCATGTAAAATGAATGCAAGCATGGGTACGTTAATTATTTTTGAATTTGTAGGTTTTGCTGAAGCATCAAGGTAATGTTTTATGCATTGTATTTCTCTTGCAGTCATACAATGGCAATTGTGTTGTTCACATTTGAACTTCCACATAGTTTAGTGGTTATTGGACACTTTTATGATACTGTAAAGGATTGTGAATATATATTGTGCTCCTCTTATAGATAAATTAACCCATTTTAGAATATGTATATATATTAAATGAGATGGGTAGGGGTGGAGACAAGGGTGGTACCGTGATAGGTTGCCACCTGTGCAATAAGTGCATCCGTGATATTTCCTTGCTACTAAATATTCCACAGTCAACTGGTAGTGCTATTATAACAAAGTGGAAGCAACTGGGAAAAACAGCAACTCAGCCACGAAGTGGTAGGCCATGTAAAATAATATAGCGGGGTCAGCACATGCTGAAGCGCACAATGCACAGAAGTCGCCAACTGGCTGCAGAGTCAATAGCTAAAGACCTCCAAACTTTGTGTGCTCTTTAGATTAGCACAACAATAGTGCATAGAGAGCTTCATGGAATGGGTTTCCCTGACCGAGCAGCTGCATCCAGCCTTACATCACCAAGTGCAATGCATAGTGTCGGATGCAGAGGTGTAAAGCATGCCACCACTGGACTCTAGAGCGGTGAAGACATGTTCTCTGGAGTGATGAATAACACTTTTCTGTGTGGCAACTCAATGGACGAGTCTGGGTTTGTCAGTTGCCGCAATTCAGCCGGAAGAGCTGTGATCCCCCCGCCAGGAAATCCCGGGTGGGGGCCGCTGGGAGGTCTCTGCGTGCCCCCGGCGGGCGCAGGGCTTCCCGCGCTCGGCGCCCCGCCGGGGCCAAAGACAGTGCTCCCTGCGCGTGGCTGGAGCGAGGGGGGCGTGCCTCATTGCCCCGGCAACGCGGCGCTGGGCCGGCCATTGCTGGGGCAACCCGGAAGCGTCCCGCACGGCTTTTCAAAGGCCAGAGCAAGACCAGGCTCTTTCTCTCCCTTCCTTCTGTGCTGTCCGGCCGCTCTCCCTTGGCCTGTCACTACCACTGTCGTGGGAGGTCTGGGTGGGGACCGGGCCTCCGCAGCCATCCCCGCTGAGCGCTCTGCATGAGCCACCCTCCTCAAAGGTCAGAACCCACAGGCATGACTCCCGCTGCTGTTCCTGGCAAGCTGGCCGTTGCGAGGGCCCCTGCCTGCTGATCACTGGGTCCCTGGAGAAGCTGGCCGCTGTGAGGGCCCCTGCCTGCTAATCTCTGGGCCCCTGGAGAAGCTGGCCGTGGTGAGGGCCCCTGCCTGCTAATCGCTGCTGTTAGCTGAAACACTGGCCGATGTGAGGGCCGCTATCCATTGCTGAGGGTCCGTGGGAAGCCGCCCTGTCTGCTGATTGCTGAGTCCCTGGAAGCTGCCTGCTGCTGAGCGTCCGCAAGTTGCCTACCTCCCTGGAAGCCGCCTGCTGCTGAGCGTCCGCAAGTCGCCTACCCCCCGCCTGGAAGCCGCCTGCTGCTGAGCATCTGCAAGACGCCTATCGTGAGTGTCCCTAGAAGCCATGAACTGCCCCTAGTGTGCGCACAGACCACCCGGGTTATGAACTGTCCCTGTTGTGCGCACAGACCACCCGGGTCATGAACTGTCCCTGTTGTGCGCACAGACCACCCGTGTCATGAACTGTCCCTATTGTGTGCACAGACCACCCTTGTCCTGAACTGCCCCTAGTGTGCGCAAAGACCAGCCGTGTCATGAACTGTCCCTATTGTGCACACAGAACACCCGTGTCATGAACTGTCCTTATTATACGCACAGACCACCCATGTCATGAACTGTCGCTATTGTGCGCTCAGACCACCCTTGTCCTGAACTGTCCCTATTGTGCGCTCAGACCACCCTTGTCATGAGCTGCCCCTATTGCACGCTTAGACTACCCTTACTCGAACCGCCCCATGGCGTACCTGGAGTATAGCTACCTGGGATGCCCCTGAGTGCTTGAGCCATCGCTACCTGCTGAGTCCCCGTGAGCCTGATGTCCCTAGAAAACTGGGTGGGAGCTGTACTGAGGTCAGCCCCCCTAGTCAAGGTCCTGCTGAGTCCCCGTGAGCCCCATGTCCCTAGAAAGCTGGGTGGGAGCTGTGCTGAGGTCAGCCCCCCACCAGTTAAGGTCCTGCTGAGTCCCCGTGAGCCTGATGTCATCCCTAGTACGCTGTGTGGGAGCTGTGTTGAGGCCAGACTCCACAGCCAAAGTCCCGTTGAGTCCCCGTGAGCCTTATGTCGTCCCTAGTACGCTGTGTGGGAGCTGTGTTGAGACCAGACTCCACAGCCAAAGTCCCGTTGAGTCCCCGTGAGCCTTATGTCGTCCCTAGTACGCTGTGTGGGAGCTGTGTTGAGGCCAGACTCCGCAGCCAAAGTCCCGTTATGTGCCCGTGAGCCTGATGTCGTCCCTAGTACGCTGTGTGGGAGCTGTGTTGAGACCAGACTCTGCAGCCAAAGTCCCGTTGAGTCTCCGTGAGCCTGATGTTGTCCCTAGAAAGCTGTGTGGGGGTTGTGCTGAGGTCAGACCCCCATCGCCAAGGTCCCGTTGAGTCCCCGTGAGTCCGCTTACCGTGGGTGTCCCTACAAGCCGCATGTCGTGGAGTGCCATGAACTGTCCTGATTGTGTCTTTATAGTTCAATAAAAGCTTTGTGTGTTCTGTCCTGCCTACGCTTCCGTCACAGGGGGAAATTATGGTGTGGGGTTGTTTTTCAGGGGTTGAGCTTGGCCCATTAGTTCCAGTGAAGGGAACTCCTAAGGCATCAGCATACTAAGACATTTTAGACAATTTCATGCCCCCAACTTTGTGGGAACAGTTTGGGGATGGCCCCTTCCTATTCCAACATGACTGCACACCAGTGCACAAAGCAAGGTTCATAAAGACATGGATTGGGGTGGAGGAACTTGACTGGCCTGCACAGAGCTCTGACCTCAACCCAATAGAATACCTTTGGGGAAAACATTTGAAAACTATTTATCATTTTCCTACCACTTCACAATTATGTGCCACTTTGTGTTGGTCTACCACATAAAATCCAGATAAAATACATTTTCAAGGCACTTTATATATATATATATATATATATATATATATGCCTTTAATAGTGTTGTTAATCTGATCTCATAATAGATATATAGTTGTTATCCATTGGGGGAACTTGCAGTACAAGTGTCTCTATGGTTAAATTGTTTCTACACTCTGGTATGTTAAAAGCCTGTAATGCTGCTGTTCAAATTACTTACTATTTTTGCTGTATGGTTTTAAGCCTGGGTCACTTTGCATTCTATTTACAAAAAAGGACTCTCCCCAAGTTCCTGCTTTAGGGTAGCTCCATTGACTGACAGGGTTCCATGGAGTCACCTCTGTGTGCTCCTGACTTGTACTGCAGCTGTGTCCACAGAATTAGTAGCCATGTCGGTGTTTCACTTCATCTGGGGCTCCAAGATGGACAGAGTGAAGCGGGCAGTCATGTTCAAGGAACCCCTCAAGGGCGGTAAGGACGTGCCCGACATCGCCACCCAGCTGAGGGTGTTCTTTGCTTGCAACTGCGTCCGCAGAACTTTGCCAAGACGGACTATGGACTCTGGCGGGAACGCAATGTCTCGCTTCTTCCTGTTGCCTCTCTGGAGGTCCCTGGGGTGGGACACCTGGGATAGTTCCATCCCCTACAACTGGGACACTCCTTGGTTCTACTTGGATACCTTCAAGTTCATCAGGGAGCAAGGGCTGCAGGGAGTCAAGCCGGACTTGTGGAAGCCAAAGACCATCTACAAGCTCATCCGAGCCAGCGACATTTTGGAGTCGGTTCCAGGCCTGCCTTCAGACACCTGCAAGGTGGTCTGGAGGAATGTTTCTTCTAACATCCTCACCAACAGGCACAAAGACCTGGCATGGATGGCTATCCAGGGGGGACTGCCTCTCAGGACATTTATGCATGCCAGGAACCTGAGCAGATACAGACACTGCCCCTTCTGCATCATCCATGAGGAAACGTCCTATCACGTTTTCTGGGAGTGCTCATTTGCTCAGGCCCTGTTGGGGGCCCTGGAACCTGAACTCAAGGACTTTGTGCCACAGACAGCCATCACTCACTTTGGGGTTTTGAATGGACTGTTCTGTGGAACTTTTTCTTTGGAGGACATTGACGGCGCCTGGCGGGTGCTGTGCTGTTTCAAGGACGCTTTATGGTGCGCCAGAAAGCGCCTCACCCTCCAGCGGGAGAGGATGTCCATTGAGGACTGCCGCAGACTGATCCTCAGTCTGCTCAGAGACTATTCCTTGTTGGACTTTAAGGAGGAAGAGGACGTCTGAAGATTTCCCCCTTCCCCCTACTCCCCCTTGCGTGTCTTTGTCCCTTCAATAAAGCTTCGGGCCTGTGTTTCCCCCTTTCCTCCCCTTCCCCCCCCACACACCCGATGCCTATTGTTGATAGTGTTTTTTTCAGTTATCGTTTTCGTGCATGACATAGTAACTAGGAAATGTATATCGTATTAGGATGCTACAGTTTTTGGGGTAAGCGGCGTCATGCATGACGTGGTGGTCCGGGGGATTCATCCTCTGTGCACATCACGTCAGGCATCATACCGCTGAGTGAATGTATTTATTTGCCTGAATGTATTTATCGTATGTTTGGAACTGTATTGCTATGTGGTGCGCTGCGTCGCAGTACAGGGTGAGATGTACCCCGATTACACGTAACATGTTGTTTTTGATGCTTCTGCAATAAAAGTATTAGTAGCCATGTGCGTCCACCATTCAAAAATAAAAAAACTCTACAGAGGCAAACCATTTCCAGCTCCTCCCACCTCCAGCAGCTTGAACCATTTGCTGTCCAAGGAACTTGTGTCCTGTGATGTGCTCAATGTGCGCACTTGCCTATCCGGACGTTTTGTGGAAACAAAGCACAGTGTCCTGGAGTAGGGGGGCAATGATGATTTAAAAATAATAAGTACTAGCTTTAACCGCTTCCCCACTGCCACTATAGTAAAAGTACTGCTACAGGGCGGCAGGGCTGCACAAAATCACGTATATATACGTGCGTGCTGCCCTACCTGCACCGCCATTGGCGGCTAGGAAAGTCAATCGCTGGTTTACAGCCGGAGATTCCCCGCTGGCAAGGTGGTCGCCGTGCAAAGCTGACAGGGGAGAGACCTGTGTGTAAACAGGTCTCTCTACTGTCAACATGGACATGCTGTTTTGTATCTCTCTGCACAGCAGAAAAATACAAAACAGCATACCTTCCTAGTAAATCACACACAGCACACAGTTAACCCTTTGATCACCCCACATGTTAACCCCTTACTGCCTAGTGTCATTAGTACAGTGTGCTCTTTATTAGCACTGATCACTGTATTAGTGTCACTGGGGATGTCAGTGGCTGTTAGTCAGTTCCCACCCAGTGTCAGAATGCCCGCCGCAGTTCCGCTATAAGTCGCTGATCACCGCCATTACTAGTATATATATACTGCCATTTGTAGACGCTATAACTTTCACGAAAACAAATTGATTTAAATGTATTGGGATTTTTGTTTAGCAAAGACATGTAGCAGAATATAATTTGGCCTAAATTTATGACAAAATTAGATTTTTTAAATTATTTTATTGGACATTCAAAAATATTGTTTTTTTTTTTTTCAAAATTGTCAGTCTTTTCTTGTTTATAGCGCAAAAAATAAAAACTGCAGAGGTGATCAAATATCACAGAAAGAAAGTTCTATTTGTGGGAAAAAAGGACATATATTTCATTTGTGTACAGTGTTGTATGACCGCGCAATTGTCAGTTAAAGTAACGCAGCGCCGTATCACAAAAAATGGCCTGGTCATGAAGGGGGTGTAAATCTTCTGGAGGGCAAGTGGTTAAACTATTATTATGAATTGTACAGTGCAATGTTTACCTCATTGACAAGAGTGAATTGAATAAAAATCAGTGTTTAATACTACTTTAATTAATAAATGACTGCTGCAGAATTGATAACAAGTTGGTTTAGGAAGAGAAGGTTGCAACTCCTTCTGTGTCCAGTCTGGTGCCCCTAAGTCTCTGTTCCCTTTTCATTAAATGTTTGTTCTCTTCCCAATTATTCTTAGACATACTTTGGACAATCAAAAATGTGCCAATACAGACTTAGCCTAAAATACTTCCTTAAAGACCAGTTTTATAAGTGAATTATTTTGCAGTTGCATAACATTTTATAGCCACTAGCTTCTGTTTATTTTCATTGCATATTTGAAATTTTTTTTTCACCAAGTGGACCCTCATTGCTCCTGCCAAAAACAACAGTCATGACAAAAGGAATTTAACCTTCCAGTCATCTACACATTCACAAAAACTGGTCATTAAGTCCAAGGAAGCCTTCTCGCTGTTAAAGGTCTGTGAATAAAGCATGAAATAACTGGAACAAGATCTTCATGCCCACATAGTTTCAAAGGGAGAAAAAATGAAAGAAATCACTTTAAATGAATGTTGTGTTCATGCATTCATTATAAAACTGGGTTAGAATGTGTTATTGATGTGTAAAGGAAAAACAAATTGTAGAAAGCCAAGAAGTAAATTGTCAGTTTGCTTTCACTAGCTACAGAAAGATTTGTTTCATGTTATTTTTACGTTTGAGGAATGAAGACCGCAAAAATAGGTATAACAGGGTGGCTTGACAGGCTAGCATACACTTATTAAAGACCTCTCATCAATGGGAACGATGTACCATTAAATCCTTTAAACATATTACTAATTATATATGAGACAATTAGGAACATCATTAACACTGCTCTGAACAAACTATTCATACTTACCCCATATACCAAACATACACTGTATTTAAAATGTATTGTTGTGTATATGTCTGTTTTCTGTATATACCACAATTAATTCTATACATTGTATTGGTAGGCAGACAGGCAAATTCCTAATAACTAACAGACAAATGTATGCCATACAAATTTCAACTGAATAATAGCGATTCCATGAGTATAGCTATTGCCTAGTACTATTATCTTCAGGCATGCGGGACAGCCAGCCTGGGGGGCACAAGTGACAAATGAAAGCTGAACATGTTCGGAATTTTAATGAGAGATTGGAGAGGGAGGTCGTGAATCAAAATTCAGCCAGTTTAGCAGGGACCGGACAAATTTTAATCCATGTATGGGCTAGCTTATTGTACACAAGTTGATCTATTGATCTAACAACCAGCCTGTTGTGTTTTTCCCAGACGATCAGTACCGCAAGCTATAGCTGGCAACAATGATCATTGTATCCTTCCTGCAGTGAGAGCTGTGGCAGAATGCATTAGCAGAGCAAGAGGATTTCCCCATCCACACTGAATTTGTGGGAGGGAGATTTGGATCTTTTTTATTTTTTTCTTTTAACCCACTGGTTGAACAAAAAACAAAATTCATGGCCTCCCTTACTATGAGCAACATATCTGTTTTCTTCCTATTTTTCTGCACTTCCTCATCATGAATTCCCAGCATCAAACTGCATCAGACAGAACAATAAGCTAATGAAGAATTAAACAGCTGAACTAGTACTGATAAGAGCAAAATAACAGTTTTAATCATTTAAATAAAAAATAAGAGCAGGAGAAGAAACACAAATACTATTTTTCACTCTTTAAACATTCTTTAATTTTTTTTTTTTACAGTGCTTGCTATTATATTCAGTGGTCATGCCATTTTATTTTTTCTGAATGCTTATGGGTCATTGCGTAAAACAAAAAAACAGGAAGAAGGGGCATACTATTTATCATTCGGATGGGTGGTAACTCCTATCTTCATTCTTTTGAAGGGCTAGGGTGGCTGAAAAATTCCCAGCATCTGATCCATCAAGGGTATTGGAAGCCTGTGTCCTCTGCATCCTTATATGAAACGTTATATGAAAGAGTAAGTGCACCTCGAAAAAAATTTGGCTTTTTTCACATATTTGAACAGGCAAGAATTAGATTTTTATTCCACCAATGCATACAGATAAAGGGGATATACAGTACTTGAACAAATAACAGAAAATAAACTCAGTGCTTTAAGTCTCTTATTCTAAATGATTAAAAATGCAGATTTGTCAAATAAAAAAGTAACTGAATCCCACATTTACCACCACTTCAAATCCAAAATTTAGAATTCGGTGTTCTAAAATAGGTACCAATAATCAGAACTCCCTTAAACAGTATATAGATGGAACCTGTCTTATCTAAACCTTAGATATCCAGGGTCTGATATTCTCTTTGTTGTTGATGTGTGTGTGGTATCTTCATGCTAAGATCAAAAGAGTTCTTTAGGACCCTCAGAAAGAAGATTGTAGATGTCTTTGAGTCTGGCAAGGGATTTGAAAAGACAAGTTATTTAAAAGCAATCATTCCGCAGCAAGGAAAATAATCTATAACTGACATATAGTTCAAACAAGTATTAATTTGCCCTGGAGTGGCCAGCCCAGCAAATTCAGAAAAAAAAACAGACGGTTTCGTGCTAAAAGAAGCTTCCAAGAACAAAATAATATCATCCCGTTGCAAGTACGTAACATTTGATGTCAAAGTGCATGCATCTACAATCAGAAAAAGATTGCACCAATCTCATCTGTATGGGAGGTGTCCCAGAACAAATATGCCATTAAACATATAGACAAATACAAGGCCTTCTGGAATAATGTGCTGTGAACTGATGAATCAAAGATAGAGTTATTTGGCCACAGTAACAGTAGATATATTTGGCAAAAACTGAAGACAGCATTTCAGGAGACGAACCTCATATCAACTGTGAAGCATGTTGATGGAAATGTTATGGTTTTGGGTTGCTTTACTTCTTCAGTGCCCTGGCAACTTGCAGTTATAAAGTCAGCTATGAATTCAGAATCATATCAAAATGTGCTTGATGAGAAGGTGAGGCCATCTGTTCAAAAATTAAAATTGAGCCAAAAATTGATTTTTCACCACAATAATCATCTGAAACATACTAGTAAATCCACCATGGAATGGCTCAAAAAGAACAAATGGAAGGTTATAGGTTATAGACCAATCTACTCAAAGCTCTGATCTGAAACAATTCTGATTCAAATTCTGTGTATGGATTTTATACAGACAGTTCCTGCAGGTAAACTCAAAAACATCTTGCAAATTAAAGTATAACTATAGGCATCTTTTTTTTCATTTTGAATAGAGTAAGGGAGGGTTATAACCCCTGTCAGATGTTTTTTTTTGCCATCTGTGTCCCATTACAATGATTTCCCTTCACTTCCTGTCCCACATCCAAACAGGAAGTGTGATTAAATCCCTGCAAATTAAAACAAATCATTGGTTACCCCCAGGTCACCAGAACTAGTGTCCCCATTGGAAAATTTCTTTTGTATTTTCTGGGAACAACCCAAAATGTGGGACTTTCTTTTACTTTCACAATCAATGACAATGGTAAACAGGACAAATAGAGGATGAATCTCTTCACCGGGGGCACAGACAGCAATTACAGGCATACTTTGGTTTACGAATGCCTCAGTTAACGTAATTTTCAGTTTACAAATAAAAATCCATTGAAAATAATGCCTCGGTTTACGATTTGTTTGCAATACGAACGGATTCATTGGTTTTCAATGCATTTACAAATTTTTTTTTAATCATGTCCCTGTACAGTATTTATGCCTTTAAAGTGCACTTCATAAAGAGTTTTGAACAGATAAAACTTTTTTGACTTTTTTCTGACCTTCAGAATGGATTAATTGGTTTTCAATGCATTTACGAATTAATTTTTAACCATGTCCCTATACAGTATTTATGCCTTTAAAAAGCACTTTATTAAGAGTTTTGAACAGATAAAATACTTTTTTTAAACTTTTTTCTCCAGAATGGATTAATTGGTTTTCAGTGCATTCCTATGGGAAACTGCGTTTTGGTTTACAAATTTTTCACAATAAGAAAAGTCCCACAGAACGCATTCAATTTGTAAACTGAAGTACGCCTGTAGTTTCTGCTAAAGAGGGCAATATCAGCTTCTGAAGCCAAGGGTGTACTTATTTTTCAATAGTACACTATTACATATATTGGGTTTTTTAACAAATGGCTGAAAATTAATTTTATTTTTCGAATTCAAATACAGTGGGATATCACCTTTATCTGGAGGCACTGTTTGAATAAAGAGGTAATGTTTGCCTGTCCAAAAATGTTTGAAATGTCAGCAACCTCTATGGTGTTTTTCATGATACATAGATGAGTAAATGCTGTGTTAGGAATTCCTAAATCTGAACAACTTTTATGTTGTAACATCACCAAGCTCTGTGTATGATTTACGAACATTTTCTTGGCAGGAAAACAGATGCTAAACCAAACTGCAGAGAGGAACATATGTGCAAGCATAGACATGTCTGCTACCTACTATGTTAATCCAGGGACAGCCTGTGGCAAACTCGTGGGGATTATAATATACCATTCTCACTTTCTAATCAGTGTGAAGACGCTCATATTACACGCTGCTGTTTTTCTCCAAAATGTAACAAGAGAGATATCTTTAGAGAATTGTAGCCTATAGACATCCTTAAATGTGTGATTTCTCATAAGTATCGTGAAAACCAGAATGCACAGAAAAAATGCTATACACGGGCAGCTAGCTAAAGCAAGATTTAAAGTGTAGCTTTAACAAAAACTTTTTAGAGATTTTAATTTTTAGATTGTATTTGTATTGCTTTCCTGTCTCTTTATAAATTCCCTCTAACATCCTGTCATTCTGACACCCTGGGGTTGTTTTGCTAAAACTGGAGAGTGCAAAATGTGGTGCAGCCAAAGGGGGTCAACTACGATATATATATCTTTTATGCGTGCAATATTGGGTGCAATGGAGCACGACAACCATGTGAGTGTCTTATGTATATTTTAATAAAATGAAAGTTTTTAAATGATAAAGCACTATTGGTTTGCCTATACATTTCCTACATGTGTGCTGAGTGGAGGAGAAGGAGTTAGAAGAAAGAGCTGAATCAACAGTGAAGGAGAATCTTGATAGAAGTCACACCATCACTATAAGTCCACATAAAGGACAGAAGCCATTTTTGACCAAACTTATTTGTGAGGTCAAAAATTTCAGGTGAGAGCACAACTGGTGTCATTGATGGTGGAGGTGCACTAACAGACATGCTGGTAGGTTTATTGGATCCTGTCTAAATTGGCACCAGTATGTATATGTACAGGGGTGGACTGACAACTCATGGGGCCCCTGGGCAATAGGGGATCATGGGGCCCCTGTGTCCTTGCCCAAACTAAAAAAAAAACGATAAAAAGGTACCTGGGGCATCTCATGGGGCCCCCTACTGACCCCGGGCCCTCAGGCAGCGCCCGAGTTTCCAAATGGTCAGTCCGCCCCTGTGTATGTATGAATGTGAGTTATGGACTGTACACCCCTTGAGGTTTAGGGACTAATGTAAATGTACAATATATATGTAAATTGATGGTGCTATATAAGTATCTGAAGTAAATAAATAAATACGAAAAAAGGAAGATTTTTGATGGCATACGTTTTTTGAGTTGAAAGAACTACACTGTGGAGTAGGACTGTATTAGTTCATAGTTTTTGTGCAGATTGTTTATTACATCCTTTCACTATCTAGTTAACATTGGGATTATTTTAATGCCACTATTTTCATATCACTATTTGTATTTGAAGGAAGCACAGCACTGTTATTTTATAATTTTGTTATTTAGCACATTTATACGAGTGTGTTGGTGTGGATGGCTTTTCATTTTTTAACTGATTTTCTAATTTTGAGGTAAGATATAATTGCTCATGGATTCTCATTTATACCAAAATCCGGTGCAGCTGTGCATGGTAACCAATCAGCTTCTAACTTCAACTTGTTCAATTAAGCTTTGACAAAAAAACTGGAAGCTGATTGGTTTCTGTGCAGAGCTGCACCAGATTTTGCACCATGCAATTTTAGTAAATCAACCCCTCTGTGTGTTGCTTTGAGTTGAACTTCCTGTTTCCCCATCTCCTGATTTCCATGTATTCCATTATCAATCTCACTCTTTGGTATCATTATTTGGTTGATTCTTCATAGCACTATACAGAAAATACACTTCTCAAAGGAAAAAAGGAAGTTCAGTTCAGAGAAATGTTGTGGAAGTTACCAGGAGAGAAAATAAGGGAGACCTCCCTAGCACAGTCATAGAAGAAAAAAAGAGTTGTATTTAAAGGATAAAATTAAAAATTAGTGAAGCGCTTGTATCACATGAATACAATCATGTATCTCCATATAGTGTAATTATAAATCAAAGTGACCACTATATATAATAAATGTGTGTTGACTCCCTCTAGTGAAAAGAAAAAATAGTGTCAACCAAAATAGCTAAATAACACACATTAGGAAACTAAATATATAGTGCATAAATCAAATATAATGAACAGAATATATATATACGTGAAAACAGAATATTGGCCACATACAATGGTGTCTAAATTATACATAAATGATATATGCCATAGGTGAACAAGACAATATCAAAGGTGAAAAAAATATTCCATGCATGTGACTGTGCTTTAAGCTGGAACACACACGTGATCTCCACTTCTAAGTGCAAGTACTCTCCTTCAAATGGCAGCAATGCCTGCTCACCTCCCTTCCTCGACCCACACAGGGCCTCAAAGCAGTTACCACCTCAGTGGTGTATTCCTCTGGCAGACTCCTTATTCCTCCTCCTCTCTTATGCAACTCATAAAAAGACAAGAAAGCCTTCCATAGTGTAGTAAATTTAATAGGCAAAGTTAAAAATTACAAAGTTTTCCACTCACATGCTCCTTTCCATAAAAAAGCGTTTTTCCCAGCCTGTGGGTAGATATGCATGCACCTGGGGGAATCCAATATGGCCACTGTGTCCGGACATACGTCACCAGGAAGTAGACAAACCGACGCGTAGCGTCACGTGCGTCGTGACTTCATCAGAACCCTGATGAAGTCACGACGCACGTGACGCTACGCGTCGGTTTGTCTACTTCCTGGTGACGTATGTCCGGACACAGTGGCCATATTGGATTCCCCCAGGTGCATGCATATCTACCCACAGGCTGGGAAAAACGCTTTTTTATGGAAAGGAGCATGTGAGTGGAAAACTTTGTAATTTTTAACTTTGCCTATTAAATTTACTACACTATGGAAGGCTTTCTTGTCTTTTTATGAGTTGCATAAGAGAGGAGGAGGAATAAGGAGTCTGCCAGAGGAATACACCACTGAGGTGGTAACTGCTTTGAGGCCCTGTGTGGGTCGAGGAAGGGAGGTGAGCAGGCATTGCTGCCATTTGAAGGAGAGTACTTGCACTTAGAAGTGGAGATCACGTGTGTGTTCCAGCTTAAAGCACAGTCACATGCATGGAATATTTTTTTCACCTTTGATATTGTCTTGTTCACCTATGGCATATATCATTTATGTATAATTTAGACACCATTGTATGTGGCCAATATTCTGTTTTCACGTATATATATATTCTGTTCATTATATTTGATTTATGCACTATATATTTAGTTTCCTAATGTGTGTTATTTAGCTATTTTGGTTGACACTATTTTTTCTTTTCACTAGAGGGAGTCAACACACATTTATTATATATAGTGGTCACTTTGATTTATAATTACACTATATGGAGATACATGATTGTATTCATGTGATACAAGCGCTTCACTAATTTTTAATTTTATTTTGCACTTATTGGTATCAGCTAAGTGACAGCAGCTGTATTTTGTCAATTATTCCCATGAGCGCAGGAGGACCCCTTATTATTTTGTATTTAAAGGATAAGTTCACCATTGGGAACATGTTACATGTTCTACCTGTTTTTAGGGTGGAACATATAACATGTCCCATCTCCTGCAGCCGCTACCTGTTCTGCTGCATCCAGTGACAACAAGCAGAGGATCTTCTCCCCCCGTTCGCAGTCACTATATTAACCACTACACTGCTACAGGGTGGCAGGGGTGCGCAAAATCACGTATATATACGCAATTTTGCATTTCCGGGAAGGAGGCGCACGCGACCCGTGCACGCTCCCCTACCCATGCCGCTGTTCGCGACCGCGGCTGTCAATCGGCTCCGCCTGGCTGCGTCACTCATTCACAGAATTTTGTGAATGGGAAACTACAAATACTGACAGCATTTGCGGTTGTCAGCTTGTAGTTCCCAATAAACTTCTATGGCCTTTTTTTAAAAAAAAGGTGAACTTATCCTTTAAAAAGAGAGTTCCGGACAGGAACACTTATTGTAGGGGAATTGCTATTTATATCCTGACATTGCATTTAGACATTCAGATAGATAACAACAAACATCATATTTGCTCCCTCTTGGTCTGTTAACTATACCAAGTATTATGTGTTCCATAAGTGCAAAAAAACCTGTTGATCCTACCAATAATCTAGTGCTGTCATTATTTATTTATTTCAGGTACTTATATAGCGCTGTCAATTTACACAGCTCTTTACATATATATTGTACATTCACATCAGTCCCTAACCCTCAAGGGGCGTACAATCTAAGGTCCCTAACTCACATTCATACATACACATACTAGGGCCAATTTAGACAGGATCCAATTAGCCTACCAGCATGTTTTTGGAGGGTGGGAGGAAACGGAGTACCCGGAGGAAACCCACGCAGGCACAGGGAGAACATGCAAACTCCAGGCAGGTGGTGTCATGGTTGGGATTTGAACTGACAACCCTAGTACTGCCAGGCGGAAGTGATAACCATTTAGCCACTGTGCTGCCCCATGTACACTCTGTAGTGTTATCTCAAGCAGTGGTATCAGCCCTGCCCAGGTCATTTGTGTGATTGATAGACTACCTCTCCTCAATGTTGTGAAGATGAGTAGAAGGAAGAGGTGTTGTCCCATCCTAGGGTGACAACCCTGCTTCTCCATAGATACAGAACGGTGGGTGATTGTTGCCACTCTAGAATAGCACGTTTGTTGCTGTCTGGATAACAATGAAAATTAAAGGAAAAAAGCCTGAAAAAGAAAACTATTACAGCCACCACATCTAAGGACCAGTAAGTTGCACACATTACGTTTTTGTATTTGGGTTTAATTATACTTTATGTTTTTACTAGTATCTGTACATTTACAGCTGTTAAGTGAAAATGATTCCCCTTTATCTGAAGGAATAAAATCAGATTACATTAATTCAAAGTGCTGTGAAAGTAGGAGATAGAATGTATAGCCCCTGCAAGGAATATCCACAGACCACCACTGGTCTTGTCACTTGGACAGATTTGTTGTATTGATTGTGTATTTATCCAAACAGCAGACATGACGATATGTGTGTGCTGTATGTATCTTACATTCTCTGATATCCACACCCTGTCCAGGAGTGCTTATCTGTCATTTCTATACTTGGAAATAGGCAGGGCCGTCTTAATAGCATCTTGGGCCCCTGAGCAAAGTAATGCAATGGGGCCCTTACCAGCCTACTCCAATTTACGCACCTACCTTCAAGAATTAAAGTATAAATATATGATAGAATTAAACATATATGTATTAGTACTTTTATTAAAATCAATTTTAAACAACAGGAAAATTACTATAAATGGGCAGCACAGTGGCTTAATGGTTAGCATTTCCACCTGGCAGTACTAGGGTCGTCGGTTCAAATCCCAACCATGGCACCACCTGCCTGGAGTTTGCATGTTCTCCCTGTGCCTGCGTGGATTTCCTCCGGGTACTCCGGTTTCCTCCCACACTCCAAAGACATGCTGGTAGGTTAATTGGCTCCTGTCTAAATTGGCCCTAGTATGTGTATGTATGAATGTGAGTTAGGGACCTTAGATTGTACGCCCCTTGAGGGTTAGGGACTGATGTGAATGTACAATACATATGTAAAGCGCTGTGTAAATTGATGGTGCTATATAAGTACCTGAAATAAATAAATAAATCGGAGAAACAAGATGAGACTACAAAATCCCTCCCCTCTCCTATTGTCCATAGCTTCAAGGGGGCATAGTTCTGCAGACCTCAGAGAACAATGTAATTGAGGGTAAAAAGGGTATTTATAGACCATACCAAACAGATATAACAAAATGTTTTCAATACCATATTTAAAAGACCAGATAAGAGAGTTTTTTTTAGGTTTACATATACTTTAATACAATTATATTAATGAGTGAGCCCTGCATTTTGAAATAGGACTGATATAAATAATAAAACCAACTAGCAGCAACACAGATTGTATGCTTGATAGGTGGTTAACACTATGGCATTGCAGTTCATGGGGCTTATGTTCAGTTTCCATCAGTGACACTATCTCCAAACTTCATTAGTATAATAGAACATGGGTAGTCTGGACTATTAGTCTACAACATTATGAGTGGGAGCAATATGAGGGCTGCCATTTCTGATCAGTTTCTGAAATTGAATATTGCCTGGCATCTATGTTGATCCTCTGGCTTCAGTACTTTCGGATTGATTGACTTTGAACAAGTATTTAAACTATATAGTCAAAAGTACAGTTAGACCTCTTGATTTGCATATTTGTCATTTATCCCTGACTCAACAGACATTGAAGCCATTAGACCAATATTTTCACGGCCATCATAGGCTCTGATTACTGGGGGCCTAGCCACAGTAACACATTAGCTGTTGGCCTGAACACGTTTTCCTGGCTATAGCGAATGTTCAGTGATGCACAATTGCAAAGTACATGTAATATTCCCTGTGCTGGAAAAAATCGCATCCATGTTACAATTTAATGCAACAATATGACACAATATAAAAAGATCCAAGTATATTAACTTCATAGGTGAATACACTGCAATAATCAATTATATTATGAAAAGCAGTATCAACCATAAACATAATCAGTGATGCAAGTCCATGTGTAAGTGGAAGTCTGTGCCACACTTCACAAATCATAACCACTCTTCCACCTCCATGCTCTGTGCTATTTAAATAAATAAAAGGAGCACTAGTTTACCATTACCTTATAAATAACCGAGTCATGAAACACTTTCTACAGGTAAATATGGCAAGTAGGACATTCAGTCTTCTCAACTCTCCACTAGGGCTTTCCCCATGCAATATAAGCAGGAAGAGACACCACCTCCACTTCTCTGTTTGTGAACTGGCATTAAAGTGTTACTAAACCCACAACAGTAAAATCAGTCTGTATATGCAGTAAAACATGCTTGTTATACTCACTGTGGAACCTAAGGGGTTAATCCTCTGCATTGTGTAAAAACACTGTTTGATCCTGATTTCCCTGATCCTCCCCTTCTTCCAGTGTCCCCCTCTTATCTCCTAATAAGGCATAGCGTGTGAAGACACTGCACATGCTCAGTGTGGTGTGTGTTGCTAGAGAGGTTTTTGGTTTTCTTGGGAGAGTGCATGTGATAAGCACTGCCCAGACAGAGGTCAGGGGTTCTACATCCTCCTAGAAAAAACTCCTCCTACAAGCTTTAACCAGTGCTCAGCTGGACACTGATAGAAGTCACAAGACTGCTCTAACTGCTGATGAGAAAAGGTATTTAGCAGTTTATATTTACTAAAATAATTGCATTTCCATGTTCTGTGTACTCATGAATATGAAAAATATGTGTATCCCACACCACCTATAAGTGAAATATGTGATTAAATAAACCACTGTATTATAAAATATAAATAGTAGTGAATCCTAACCTGGGAGTGGCTGCAAACAATAAAGTGTTCCCACAATAATTGTAAAAAACCCAAAAATATAGATGTTGCGGCTTCCAGTGATCATGTAATCCATGCACCAAAATTCATCATCAAATAAATAATATCCTCATTTTCAACAATTAAACAAACTTCACCTTAAAACAGAAACCACATACCATATAGTGTCCACAGTCCATAAACTGTGTGTATCTTCCTTCATGAAATGTGCTGCTTTATTCTCTTCCATGATAAATATGCACCACCTCCTAAATGGTTGTGAACAAACACACCGTGTATCCACCAAGTATAGCGCTCACCTCCACTTTTCCACCTGTTCTCTTACAGGTGAAAATCGCTTGTTTCCCTTTAATGGGGGTTATTTAATCACCTCCTCTCCTAGAAAAATATTCCACAGGCATTAACATATACAGCGAGGCCGGGGCTCCCACAGCACTTCTGGTTCCGGCTCTCCCAGCGCCCTGGATCCGACAGAATAATTGACTAGAACAAGTTGTCCAGTTCACTTCAGCTTGTTAATGCCTGTGGAATATTTTTATATGATGGGAAGCGCATCTTTTAAAGGGCCAATCACTCGAAAAAGGTTTGCCAGTGAGTGACCTCTGGATGGAGAACTACAACTGATGGGAGTCTAGAAGGAGGAGAGGAGGCAATATCTCAAGCTAAATTTACACACAAGTGAAAGCACAGAAGTAGTGACTCTTCCTGATCAGTTGGCTCCGGCCGAGGTTTCAGTAAGACACAGGAGTTGATCACTAAAGATAAAGAGACTGCACTTTGCAAGTGCAGCTACACTCTGCAAGGGAATTTGATCTAGAGGTTAGGTTAACCACTTCAAGTCTGGACACTTTCACCCCCTTCCAGTCCAGGTCAATTTTCAGCTTTCAGTGCTATCACACTTTGAATGACAATTGCGCAGTCATGCAACACTGTACCCATATGAATTTTTTTGCATTTTTTTGAGACAGATACAACTTTATTTTGGTGGTATTTATTGACCACTGGGATTTATATTTCTTTGCTATATAATTTAAAAAGTCCAAACATTTAAAAAAAGTGTTTTTCTTATTAAATTTTGTAAATAAATAATCTTTCTTCATACATCTTAGCCAAAATGTATTCATCTATCTTTTTAGTAAAAAAAAATTATAATTTTTACATTTTTATTTTTTTTTTATATATATTATTATTTATGGGTTTTTTTTACATACTGTCAATCTAGAGACCATAGTGACACTGTACAGCTTCTGGGGGGTGATAAAGATTTTTTTTCTTTTTTTACACTGATTGCTTTTACACCCATAAAGGCTGTAAAAGCAATCATTTCTCCTTCTCTCTGGCTGCATTCTTGCAGACATTGAGAAATACTGTGCGAGCTTTGATTGGTCACAGCTTGTCATAAGGTACAAGGCTGTTGTGAATAGCCTTGTACTATATGACGTCTGTGATCATTCACAGATTTCAGCAGTAGTAAGCAATGATGTCAGGAAGTGACATCTTGTTTACTACTGTTCATGTGATCACTGATTGGCCAATCAGTGATCACATGAATTGGAACTTCACACAGAGGTCCCATACAGCGATCTGCGTTCCAAGGGAGTGTGCACAGGCAATGGATGCATGAGGACGTTTAGAAACATCCACCCACATCGACAGCTCTCCTGTCCAGCCATTTATCGACATGGGCCAGACAGGAAGAGGTTAACTTTCACTTTGCAAAGAATATCCAATCATATGCAAGGAAAATTAAAAAAAGAAAAAAACTGCATATTTGCTTGCACATGTTTGGATGATAGAAATCAGCAGAGCTTCCACTCATTTACTAAGCTATGAGGCAAATTTTCTTGCAGAGTATGTAGGCAGGTTGTAATGCTGGTTACTGAGATAGCTGAGACATTGTCCATTCACACACAGAGTGTGGCTTGGCCCCACCCCCTCTCTCTCTCCTCATTGGCTCACTGGCTGTGATTGACAGCAGCAGGAGCCAATAACTCCTGCTGCTGTGTGAGCCAATGAAGAGAGAGAGTACTGGGAGAGCTGAAGCTCCCGTGCACATCGCTGGATCGAGATGGGGCTCAAGTAAGTATAAAGGGGGCTGTGGGGGGGGGTTTACTTTCATGCATAGAATGTATGAAGGTAAAAAAACCTTCTGCCTTTAGAACAACATTGACATGGAGGCCAGGAGAGTTAACTGGAGTGCAGTTTATTGTTCAAGTGTACACAGTATACGGCGATCTTTGAGTTAGAGGTCTAAGGTTGCGTTATCTCTGAAGATGAACTCTGCCTTGTCCCAGGGCATTAGTGAGTACAACACAAAGTAAAGGCACTTCATGTGTAAGGTGAGTGACCTGCCCAATGTGCCTAGTATAGCCTAGAATAACCCACTCCAGGGTAGGACTTCTATGTGACCCACACTTAGCACCCAACGAGAAGGGGAACATGGAGGAGCTACCACCCACCTGCCCTACTACCAGAGCACAGTCTATTTGCCTTTAAAAAAATCAACCCCACAGTGTCTGAAAGGAGATGACAGGTGAAAAACTAAAAACCTATAGTACTGTAGAAATCCTTTGCCATGCATTAAATGTTTATTTGTAAAACAAATAGTGCATGTACAGTATAAAATCTAAATAAAAATACCCCTCTAAAACAACTTATTGTCTCAAAATTATATTAAACTGATCCGAATCTATTTTAAGTAAAACTAAAGTCTGCATTTTTCTGCTTTATTAAATTCCATTCACACTTTCACAAGTCTTTACTAAACCAGCAGTCATTGTATTCCCAAATGTGGCTGTGATCATGAGACACCTTTAATTATAATACTCTGCATTGTTTTAGAGGAAGTCAAGCAAAAGTATTTTGGCAGCATTTTTTGTATTTCTTATGGCATTTCCCATGTATCAGCCTGATTGTAGCACCTTTTTAATCTTTTCTTTCTTTGTGCTGCAAAACAATGAAAGCTTTATAAGTCCTAATTAGCCTAAAGTTGTTGATGTAGCTTGTCCTTCAGCTCTACACAGTAATATGAAAAAATAAAATACTTGAAAAAGAATACTAGTTAAAAAGCACTTGACCAGCAAAAGTATGGGTACACCAAGTGCCTTTGTGTTTTCTTGAAAGAACTAGTCCAACAAGCACTGGAAGAGTGATGGCAGAATAAAAACCAAGTAATCAATTGAATCTATGAGATTGTTTTAGATTTTATACTCAACATACTGTAGATCTATGTTTGTTCCAAGCAGGTTTGAATTCTCTTATTGTTGACAGACTCGCTATCTCTGCTGGAAGCATCATCTACATTTTCGGTATAATAATACATTTTAAGATTAGTTTTCAAACTTCCTCCTGCTAGTTTGAGGTCATGTCCCTGTATTCTTGATTCTTAGCTTCATATTGAAATTATACACATTGGACTTTCCTGCATTTTTCCTCTAATCAGATGCCCAATTGAAAAAAAAAAACATTAAAAAGCACAGAGTGCCTTGCCTGCTTGCATGAATATTAAATGTGCCATAAAATTGCCCAATACAGTATAACCACCAACCAGATCCTAAACTAGTTAAGGTTTTCAAGTAAAAGGTCACTTTCAAAATGGTAAAAGTCACATTAATGAGCTCATTAGTTAATCATTAAAATACAGCCAGGTTAGACTTGTTCGATGTCCTGTGAATTTCTGTGAGTAGCTAAGCAATTCATCTTTCCTGAACTGACTACATGGAGAGTTGACTGAACAAATCACATGCTACATTGCTGCTCAAATACCACCCTATTGCTACTTAGCACTATTAGGCAGCATCATTTTCAGAAACTATCGAAGGAACATTTCAATTATTTTTACACAAAAAAATAATATTTCTGCACACCAACAAATAGAAATAAGAGAAAGAAAGAAAATGTTAACCTATCATTTTTCTCAACGCAATTTCTATGTAATTTGCACTGCCCAGATATTCACAGCAAGTCTTTTGACTGAAATGCTATTTTTTTGTGATTTTTTTTGCAGTATGAAGATATAGGAAGGTAGCTCTCAATGTGAAAGTTCACCTTTCAACTTACCATGTCCCATCCTGCCTAGCTAAAATGTATCAGAGTGTGTCACCGTACTGTTTTCGAAGATGTACCTTACAAGACTGTATACTTCACAACTGGTAGGAGTGCCCTAAACTCAGAGGGTACTGGAATAGAGTTTTTCATTTACTTCGAAGAGACCTTGGTACACATGTTCCACAACAACCTCAGTACGCCTTAAATGAACCTATCCCTGAAAGTCCCCGGAAGTGAGCAATGACTGCCATCATTCATATTTCTGGCAGGTTGAATGCACTATATCTGGAGCATGGAAAAATCCCTGTCTCCCTGTACATATCAAGCATAAAATCTTGTGGGTTATGACCCATGAAAAAATTGCCAGCAAGATACATGTTAAAGTAAAACAGTTAAAAAAACATGGACACCCTGAGCCACATACAGTGTGCTCAAAAGTTTGCAAACCCTGGCAGAAATTTTGGCATTGATATTGAAAATATGACTGATCATGCCAAAAAATGCTCTTTTATTGAAGGATGATGATCATATGAAGCCATTTATTATCAAACAGTTGTTTGGCTCCTTTTTAAATCATAATGATAACAGAAATCGCCCAAATGGCCATGATCAAAAGTTTACATACCCTGGAATGTTTGGCCTTGGTACAGACAAGCAAGGTGACACACATGGGTTAAAATGCCAATTAGAGGTTAATGTCCCACATCTGTGGCTTTTTAAAATGCAATTAGTGTCAGTATATAAATAGTCAATGAGTTTGTTAGCCCTTACGTGGAAGCACTGACTAGGCTAGATACTGAGCCATGGGGATCATAAAAGAACTCGCAAAAGTCCTGCTTAGCAAGGTAATGGTACTTTATAAAGATGGAAAAGGACATAGAAAGATATCCAAAGCCCTGAATATGCCAATCAGTAATGTTAAATCACCTATTAAGAAGTAGAAAGTTCAGGGATCTCTTGATACCAAGCCAAGGTCAGGTAGATGAAGATGAAGAAGGGACGCCCTTCGAAACGTGTCAGCCGTACTCTGAGTGTCTACCCCTATGATGGGACTTGCACGGGCTTCACAATTTCAAAGTTCCTTTGAGGACTTACATGCTTGATTTACTTCGTTGTTTGTGAGTATCATTCTGTATTCAATAAATTATGGTTTACTGAGGTAATGCGCAAGGTTGGTGCGCTTTCTTTTTTGTTTCACTTTGCAGTACTGGTCGGGCTTCCCCAGCCTTGTTTGGAGCTGCACAACCCTATATGCATTGGTAGTCGAATTTTTCAAGTTCAGGTTCCAGCTATCCACCCGTATTCTGAGTTATAGAGCGCAGGAGAGGTCGTTTCTGGTTCTAATTGACATGGAATACATCTATAACTAGAGCTAAAGTCACTTTGGTAGCCTAACCATTGGACTGCAATATTTCTATACTGTATGTGTTCCTTTTATGTATTGTGTTTTTTTTATTTGATAATGATGATCCTTGGTCTGACATTGCTATATATTGGAAACGGTTTTATGTTGGTTTTATGTTTACTATTGAAACTATTGAATGTAAAACAGCTATTTGCTGCATGCAAAGGCCATCAAGAGTATCCAACAATGTTTCAGGGATGTTGGGATTAAATCAAAAAGTTTTTATTTGTTTATATTATTTAATTGTTTTTTTTTACTTAATTACATAACATATTAATTATAATTGTGATCTATTGCTCACTGTTATCGTCAGCTTTAGATCACTATTGCAGTGATTGCAACTATAGTTGCAATGGGAGGATGGGTAGATCAACCCTTTGTATAGATGGCTGCTGGAGTTTATTGAAAGAAGGTGTCACAAATTCATGAAAATACTTCTTTCTTAAACAGAATCCAAAAGCATTGTGTTTGCCTGAGCCACAAAACGGTGTGAAATTAGTGCTTGACTGTGTCTATTCAAACTTGCACCCTGTTTTTACAACAAGATGGTGGCCATTTCATCACCTCCCAGCAGTTCTCATATTTGTTTATGTGAGCTGTAGAGCAGAAATGACCTGACTCATAGATCATTGGAGAGGAAAAAAAAAGCACAAGCTCGGGGGATACCCAAGTTCATCGCTACTCATTGACATCTGTTAGGACTCATCACAACAAGGTTAGGCATCATTTGGTGGTGGGAAAAACAAGTGTAATTTCAGCATTGTTTTACACGGCATCTTGGACCTAAGTGGTTAACAATGTTGGTTGAAAGACAGTCATATCTAAGTGTAGCACCCTCCTAGTCAGCTGGGGGAGCTAGACCTCAATTGTTAGCTAGGAGGGCTGAGTAGCAGCCTGGGTGTGATAGCTAGCAGGGGTCAATTTGTGACAGCCTTTGCAGACTAGCCTTTTCGAATTTCCCCCTGCACTAGAACTTTGGAGACAGGTATAGAAACAGTGTGTGGATCTGAGGAGTGGTTGATCTGCACTTTTGAGTGAGCCTGGCTAATCCCCAGCAGGAGGCTTGGCAAGGGGCCAGGACAACTCTTAAAAGTGAGTGAGCCTGCTCAGCAGGAGAGTTCGGGTGAAAGACAGAGAGAATGGGAAGCTGAAGGTAGGGCCCAGATGGAGAGAGGTGGCTCACCTACAGGAAGTGGAGCTGGGAAGGACAAAAACTCAGGCCCTCTCCAGCCCCCAGAGTGAGGATCACCTGTGTAGCAGGGAAGGAGCAGCCCAGCTTGAAGACCTGGTAGCAGCCACCAACCCACCAGCCGCCGCACAGAAGTAGGACTGAGTGAGTAAGCCTGCACCCCCTGGGTCAGATAGGGGAAGGAGCACTCTGGTGGGGAAACCAGATTTGCCACCTACTGGGGCTGTCTAATTTCTTAAAGTGACAGGCACCAGATCCCCTGCTCAGGGATACCTCCAGACAGCTGGGTAAAGAAGAGGAATTTAAACGGGGTCTGGGGAGTTACTACAGGAGATGCTGACTTGTAAATAGTTCCAGGAAGTTGTGCCTGGTTCATCGTTCCCCTGGGCATCCCATATATCCCTTACCCCATCCAAGTTAAAATCCCCCTAATAAAACATCAAAAACAAGCTAAAGGACTGTTCACTGACTTCTGGATGCAAATTTGTGGAAAATGCATGTTGCCTGGCCATGCAAGACTATAGGGGGATCCAAATCTATTGCAACTCCTAAGGGGGTAGTGCTACATAAGTTTATAATGTTTGATCTTTTTAGATTCCTATACAGTCAGGTCCATAAATATTGGGACATTGACACAATTCTAACATTTTTGGCTCTATGCACCACCACAATGGATTTGAAGTGAAAAAACAAGATGTGCTTTAACTGCAGACTGTCAGCTTTAATTTGAGGGTATTTACATCCAAATCAGGTGAACGGTGTAGGAATTACAACAGTTTGCATATGTGCCTCCCACTTGTTAAGGGACCAAAAGTAATGGGACAGAATAATAATCATAAATCAAACTTTCACTTTTTAATACTTGGTTGCAAATCCTTTGCAGTCAATTACAGCCTGAAGTCTGGAACGCATAGACATCACCAGACGCTGGGTTTCATCCCTGGTGATGCTCTGCTAGGCCTCTACTGCAACTGTCTTCAGTTCCTGCTTGTTCTTGGGGCATTTTCCCTTCAGTTTTGTCTTCAGCAAGTGAAATGCTCAATCGGATTCAGGTCAGGTGATTGACTTGGCCATTGCAGAACATTCCACTTCTTTCCCTTAAAAAACTCTTTGGTTGCTTTTGCAGTATGCTTTGGGTCATTGTCCATCTGCACTGTGAAGCGTCCAATGAGTTGTGAAGCATTTGGCTGAATATGAGTAGATAATATTGCCCGAAACACTTCAGAATTCATCCTGCTGCTTTTGTCAGTAGTCACATCATCAATAAATACAAGAGAAGCAGCTCCATTGGCAGCCATACATGCCCACGCCATGACACTACCACCACCATGCTTCACTGATGAGGTGGTATGCTTAGGATCATGAGCAGTTCCTTTCCTTCTCCATACTCTTCTCTTCCCATCACTCTGGTACAAGTTGATCTTGGTCTCATCTGTCCATAGGATGTTGTTCCAGAACTGTGAAGGCTTTTTTAGATGTCGTTTGGCAAACTCTAATCTGGCCTTCCTGTTTTTGAGGCTCACCAATGGTTTACATCTTGTGGTGAACCCTCTGTATTCACTCTGGTGAAGTCTTCTTTTGATTGTTGACTTTGACACACATACACCTACCTCCTGGAGAGTGTTCTTGATCTGGCCAACTGTTGTGAAGGGTGTTTTCTTCACCAGGGAAAGAATTCTTTGGTCATCCGCCACAGTTGTTTTCCGTGGTCTTCCGGGTCTTTTGGTGTTGCTGAGCTCATCGGTGCGTTCCTTCTTTTTAAGAATGTTCCAAACAGTTGTTTTGGCCACGCCTAATGTTTTTGCTATCTCTCTGATGGGTTTGTTTTGTTTTTTCAGCCTAATGATGGCTTGCTTCACTGATAGTGACAGCTCTTTGGATCTCATCTTGAGAGTTGACAGCAACAGATTCCAAATGCAAATAGCACACTTGAAATGAACTCTGGACCTTTTATCTGCTCATTGTAATTGGGATAATGAGGGAATAACACACACCTGGCCATGGAACAGCTGAGAAGCCAATTGTCCCATTACTTTTGGTCCCTTAACAAGTGGGAGGCACATATGCAAACTGTTGTAATTCCTACACTGTTCACCGGATTTGGATGTAAATACCCTCAAATTAAAGCTGACAGTCTGCAGTTAAAGCACATCTTGTCCGTTTCATTTCAAATCCATTGTGGTGGTGTATAGAGCCAAAAATGTTAGAATTGTGTCGATGTCCCAATATTAATGGACCTGACTGTATGTTAAATATTAAAGGTACACTTCAATCAAACTTGAGCCTTGAAATGCTCACAATTTCAGCTTTTAAATGTCTTTGAATTCAGTCCTCTGTAGGTTGATAATTTTCATTTCCATCAAACGATGGGGCATCCTTATATTTCTAACAAATTACCCAGTCCATATCAGTATAGATATCCAGCATGATATTTTTCCCCATTGAGATCTGATGTGTTTTCAAAGTGTTCCTTTAGTTTTTTTTGAGCAGTGTACTACTGCCCACGTGTCCCATGCCATGAAAATTTTAGACACCATTATAATGATTTATTTTCGCTATTCAAAGATAACAGAGCAGAGGGAATATGTAGACTGAATGCATTATGCACCTATAAGAAAAAGAATTGGTTCAATTCGCCAAGTTTTAGCAATCATTATTTGTCAAAACACTTGTTATTTTTAGCACTAGGAGCCATGACTGAAAATAACAATTATTATGCCAAATGACACCAGTATTACAGTTTATAGAGAACTGAGCCTTATTTTAACTATTATTTTACTTCAACTGTGATAAAGAATAGCTGCAGGATGACTTTCTACATTTTAAATTATGCTTACTACCATGATATTTTTCTCCCAACGCACCAGCTAGAAATCCTTCATAGACTCATGGCATAGAGTTGTCACTGTGCCAGCATGGCAGGTTAATCAGAGGTAGTCAGACAACTGTTGCTTTGACTTCAAAATAACATTGTTTGAGGACACCATAGTTCTTCTAAATTAATTATAATACATCTTTACACAGCACCTGAAACTGAAAATCTGTTGTAAAATACGTTTTTCAAAGATAAACTAAATAATTATGTACACAAAAAAAACAACAACAAAAAACAAGGACGTCCATGCTGAACTTTTACAGCTTCAGTTTACATATATGTGAATTCGGATACATTTTAAACCACACTGATTCGCATGATATGTGAAATAAACCACTTTTCTGCAGATCCCATTTACATACATGCGGGCCGGCCACAGTGTGATTTTAAAAAATGGCCCTGTGCAATTTTCAGTGCGGTGTGGGTTCGATTTTCAATTTGATACACTTTAATCATTCGCATCGGAATCGCACCTGCACCTCATGAACAACATTCCACCACACCAGCCTTTAAAATTGTACCACATCCTGGCCCGCATATATGTGAACCCAGGTTTAGTGTTCTGTACCATTAATGTTATGTGTTCTATGAACCTTTCTACCAAAGTTAAAGCAGAATGTCACGCTCTTAATCATCATTAATTATTTTTAATCCTTATGCTGCTAGAATTAGTAAATAGATAGGAAGGTATATCATGTTTACTTGTTTTAAACTTTTTTTTTTTTTACTTCCTGGTATCCAGGCCTAGGCAAATGATGTCATGCATCTCAAGACTCTTCAGGATGGGAGGAGGGGTTTTCTCATCTAAGAGCACCCTTCCGTCTGCATTCCTGAGCTAAGGGCACATGGATTCCAGAAGGTAAATGCTACATGAATCATCTACCCTTACTCAAGATGGCCACAGCTAGAAATGCTGGGGGCTGTTTTCCAAAGTGATTTCTCAGCAAAATTAAGCACGGAGAGTTGGATGGATAGATGGATGAGTTTACTTTGAATATAAAAATGAGTTTTTGGTTTGTGATACCCGCATGCAGTGTAGTTCTGCTTTAAGAGCTGATTCACACATGTGCGGTGAGGATTGAAGCTCAGGGTTCACAGCTAATTGATACAGTAGTTGTTTAGCGGTTCATGTCAGGTTTACATCAGGTTCAGGACAGGATTAGTTTAGCTATAGAAGTCAAAAGCCTGTAGTCCGCACCTGAACCAGACTGCTCAAAATCATACATTTCTTTTTTTCAAACCGCACTGAATCCGCACCACTAGTGCACCGGACATATGTGAACAGGCACCATAGGAAGCAATGTTATGTCACATGTCATTCGAATTGAATGCGGTTCAAACCACATTCAATCCGCATATACAGTTGTGTCCAAAATTATTCAACCCCCAATGCTGTAAAGGGGTTTAGGGACTATAGTGTACATTTGGAATTGTATTCAGAATCAAATCCTACAAGGACGTTGTAACTACCCAAATGCAACTAAAATGACATCAATTGTTTATGTAATACAGTAGTAAATGGTTCTTATGTGGTTTCTTCATTGCCACAATTATTCAACCCCTTAAAGACTACCACTCTGAAGAACAGAGGTTCATACAGGTGCTTTCCATCAGGTATTGAAAACACCTGTGGATGTCACCGAGCAGCAATCAAGCATAATAAGCACCAATTAGGCAGCTTTAAAATGACTGTGATACTCAGCTCCTTCTAGACATTTACTGGTGTGGTTACAAACATGGTGAAGGCAAGAGAATGGTCCAGGAAGACAAGAGAAGAGGTGATTTCTCTTCACAGGAAGGGCAATGGCTATAAGAAGATTGCAAAGATGTTAAACATACCAAGAGACACCTTAGGAAGCATCATTCGCAAATTCAAGGCAAAGGGCACTGTTGAAACGCTACCTGGTCGTGGCAGAAAGAAGATGCTGACTTCAACTGCTGTGCGCTACCTGAAGCGTAGAGTGGAGAGAAGTCCCCGTGTGACTGCTGAGGAACTGAGAAAAGATTTGTCAGATGTGGGTACAGAAGTTTCAGCCCAGACAATAAGACGCACACTGCGTAATGAAGGCCTCCGTGCCAGAACTCCCAGGCGTACCCCCTTGCTGTCTCCAAAGAATAAGAAGAGTCGACTGCAGTATGCCAAAAGCCATGTGGACAAACCACAAAAGTTGTGGGATAGTGTTCTGTGGACTGATGAAACAAAATTAGAACTGTTTGGGCCCATGGATCAACGCTATGTTTGGAGGAGGAAGAACAAGGCCTATGATGAAAAGAACACCTTGCCTACTGTGAAGCATGGTGGAGGGTCAATCATGCTTTGGGGCTGTTTTGCTTCTGCAGGTACAGGGAAGCTTCAGCGTGTGCAAGGTACCATGAATTCTCTTCAGTACCAGGAGATATTGGATGGAAACGTGATGCAGTCCGTCACACACCTGAGGCTTGGGAGACGTTGGACCTTTCAACAGGACAATGATCCCAAGCATACCTCCAAGTCCACTAGAGCATGGTTGCAGAGGAAAGGCTGGAACATTTTGGAGTGGCCATCGCAGTCACCAGACTTAAATCCGATTGAGAACCTCTGGTGGGACTTAAAGAAAGCAGTTGCAGTGCGCAAGCCTAAGAATGTGACTGAACTGGAGGCCTTTGCCCATGAAGAATGGGCGAAGATACCCGTAGATCGCTGCAAGACACTTGTGTCAAGCTATGCTTCACGTTTAAAAGCTGTTATAACTGTAAAAGGATGCTGTACTAAGTACTAAGATTGAATGTCACTTGGGGGTTGAATAAAACTGATAATGCTGTGAGCACAGAAAAGACATTTGTGGTTATTTCATTATAACTGTTATGTTATATTTGTCTGACCTACAAGTGCCTCTTTAATGTAAATGTAAGCAAGATGACTGAATGATCAAAAGCAATGTCAAACTGGCCAAAACACTCAATTTCAGTGGGGGTTGAATAATTTTGGACACAACTGTATGTGAACTGGCACTAAATGTTGAAACAGGTCTAAAGTCCTTTCACAGTGAAATTTAGTCAAATTTAGCATCTCAGTGAGTTAAAAGAGCACAGCACTATATGTGCCTAGAAGATCATAGCTCCACAACTCATTCATTAGTATGTCTCCCCACACACCAGCATATAGTGTGTACTTGTACTTACTTAGCTTGTGTATTTTCAAGCTTGGCTGTGTAACATAGACAATCTGAGACATGGTATTATATCAACCAGGCACACCTTTTTTCAAATGTGCAGCACTGCTTCTATGGTCAGTGCCTGGCTTGTTCCATCCAGACCCTTGTGCCTAACTGTTGGACAGAACCTTAGAAACCAAGATAATCCCATAGATTAGTTTTAATGTATACATTTCGAAATCCTATGCATTCACAGAGACGGGGCGAAACTTGGTGAACATGGTCCCCTGTGACACTACTGCAATTAGAAAAAAAAAACAGACCAATATTATTGTTCATTAGTTTAATTACACTTTATAAGACATGTATTGGGAAAGATTTTTTCACCATACTTTTCTTGTGGGTCACAAGAGTGCACTTACTTTTGTTCTCCTGTGAATCAGAGACAGGATATAGTGGGCTGTTGCCCACTGTCAGCTGATGGGACAGAGCTACGCCAGGCTCTGGAAGGATCCCGACAATATTGTTGGGATGCACCCTGCAGCCTGACTGACAGCTGGCTCTGCCTTTCAGCGCATGGGTGAGAGCCAGAGCTGGGCATGCCTACCCCCTTCCCAGCCCAATGGAGAGGCAGAGCAGAGAGCGATGACTGACTGACTGAGTCATTGCTGTCAGTTAGGAGCAGATGGAGAACTGAGCAGTCTGCAGTCATGTGATCACTTAGTTTTTGGTCTTAGAGCCAGCATGGGACAGCTACACCTTGACACTGATGCTGCAGGTCAGTATGAAGGTTTATTTTTTTCATATCTCATAATTATCCTTTAAATAAATAGTAAAATGTATATAAAAAACAAATAACCAAAACCAAAATGAAAATACTACATACTGAACACCTATTACACAAGACATATTAGGTATCCCTACAGAGGAATCATTTTAGGGCCATCATTAATGTTTAGTGTAATGTTTAATGTTTAAAATAAAACCTGTACTAAATACAAGGATGCCATCACTCATCTGCTTCGAATAACAATTCCCTGTTAGTCTCTTTAGTATTCTGAATCACTGACTTTATCTTCTCCGAGCAGAGAGCAACAATAATGTCAGCACGTATTATTGTATAAAGGGCACTCTGGTGATGCCCCTAGGTGAGGGGGGTAGCTCCAGAATAAATAATCCCTATAAAAATAATAAAGGTTGAGCCCCATATCAAGCTTTGAAAAAAACACTGAATCTACATGACAGCCAGGCAACTAGCATTTTCAGCAATGGGAGTACAGGTCCCCTTTAACTAATACTAATGAGCTTATAACTTTGTTTAATGCATTCTCTGCTTAGAATTTTGGATATTGTAGTTTTCATAGTTAATATTATTATTATATTACAGGACTTATATAGTGCCAACAGTTTGCGCTTTACAAAATGAAGGTAGACATTACAGTTACAATACAATTTGGTACATCATTTCGATTTTGAGGCTTGACTAATCTATTATATTTAAAGTGTTACTAAACCCAGGACCCTGCATTCACTATATCTGGTCTCCAACAGTACACACAACATGGAAATGCAATTATTTTAATAAATATAAACTGCTTAATAACTTTTCTCATCAGCAGTATATAGCAATCTTGTGACTTCTATCAGTCTCCAACCGAGCACTGGTTAAAGCTTGTAGGAGGAGTTTTCATTTTGCTCTAGAAGGATGCAGAACCCCTGACCTGTCTGGACAGTGCTGACCTGACATCCCCTGTGCTGATCACATGCACCCTCCCAAGGAAAACAAAAAACCTTTCTAGCAATACACACCAAACTGAGCATGTACAGAGTGACTCCACACAATATGTCTTATCAGGAGATAAGATCAGAGAAGTCAGGATCAAACAGCATTTTTACACAATGCAGAGGATTGAGATCTTAGATTCCACAGTGAATATAACAAGCATGCTTTACTGCATATACAGACTGATTTTAATGTTGTGGGTTTATTAACACTTTAATAGTAAATCTGGAAGTTATATTGTGTTTGCATGCACAGAAAACATTAGTGTATTTTTTTAAATTTAAAACACACAGATTTCATAAACATTAGAGCAAATATAGAACATCAAATCAGGACTGTCATATGTTCTACTATATCGGGTGTCGGCAACCCGCGGCTCCGGAGCCGCATGCGGCTCTTTTTCACCTTTCCTGCGGCTCCGGAGCACACTGCCCACCAGGTGACAGGCAATAGGGTCGGCAAGCCGCGGCTCTTTTAATGCAGCTCTTCTATGTGCCGGGCGCCCGCTCCCCTCCCTCCTCCAAACATTGGCTGTCAGGATGTAGGCGGGGCAGCGTGACGAACTCCTCTCCTCTCACAGTCCGCCCTGAAGATCAGAACGGCGCGGGAACACAGCTAGAGGAACGCGCGGAGCAAAGGTAAGTGAATTGACACAGGGGGAATGAATTACTATAGGGGGGATGAATTACTATATGGGGGATGAATTACTATATGGGGGATGAATTACTATGGGGGATGAATTACTATATGGGGGATGTATTACTATATGGGGGATGTATTACTATATGGGGGATGAATTACTATAGGGGGGATGAAATACTATAGGGGGGATGAATTACTATATGGGGGATGAATTACTATGGGGGATGTATTACTATATGGGGGATGAATTACTATATGGGGGATGAATTACTATGGGGGATGAATTAATTACTATATGGGGGATGAATTACTATGGGGGATGAATTACTATATGGGGGATGAATTACTATATGGGGGATGTATTTTCAGTTTTAAAAATGTTTCTCTCAAAATAAATTTCAATCGTGGTTTTGGCGAGATTTGGCTCAGTTGAAAAAAAAGGTTGCCCACCACTGACCTAAGGCTATGATTGTGATTATGACGATACACTGTGGCCCTGGTTAACCCTTTGCTTACTGGGCCCTTAAACCCCCTTCATGACCAGAGCGCTTTTCGCAATATATGCAGTGTCGGATTTGTTTTAAATGTTGCAATGGTTTTGCGGCTCCCAGTCTTTTTTTCCCTCTCGGAAACGGGTCCAAGTGGCTCTTTATGTCTTAAAGGTTGCAGACCCCTGTACTATATCATTGATATTATTATTATTATTATTATACAGGATTTATATAACACCAACAGTTTGCACAGCGCTTTACAAAATGAAGGTAGACATTACAGTTACAATACAGTTTGGTACAAGAGGAAACAGAGGACCCTGCTTGTTAGAGCTTACAATCTAGGAGAGGCCCTCTGCTTTAGGAATATGTGTACAGTGGGGATCGAAAGTTTGGGCACCCCAGCTAAAAATTTGTATTAATGTGCATAAAGAAGCCAAGGAAAGATGGAAAAATCTCCAAATGGCATCAAATTACAGATTAGACATTCTTATAATATGTCAACAAAAGTTAGATTTTATTTCCATCATTTACACTTTCAAAATAACAGAAAACAAAAAATGGCGTCTGCAAAAGTTTGGGCACCCTGCAGAGTTAATATCTTGTACTGCCCCCTTTGGCAAGTATCACAGCTTGGAAATGCTTTTTCTAGCCAGCCAAGAGTCTTTCAATTCTTGTTTGAGGTATCTTTGCCCATTCTTCCTTACAAAAGTCTTCCAGTTCTTTGAGATTTCTGGGCTGTCTGTCACGCACGGCTCTTTTAAGGTCTATCCATAGATTTTCAATTATGTTGAGGTCAGGAGATTGTGAAGGCCATGGCAAAACCTTCAGTTTATGCCTCTTGATGTAATCCCCCGTGGATTTCGAGGTGTGTTTAGGACCATTATCCATTTGTAGAAGCCATCCTTTCTTTAACTTCAGCTTTTTCACAGATGGCATCAAGTTACCATCCAAAATTTGCTGAAATTTTATTGAATCCATTTTTCCTTCTACTCGTGAGATGTTCCCTGTGCCACTGGCTGCAACACAACCCCAAAGCATGATTGATCCAACCCCATGCTTAACAGTTGGACAGAGGTTCTTTTCATTCAATTCTGTGCCCCTTCTTCTCCAAACGTACCTTTGCTCATTCTGGCCAAAAAGTTCAATATTAACCTCATCGGTCCACAGAACTTGTTTCCAAAATGCATCAGGCTTGTCTATATGTTCATTTGCATAGTTCAAACGATGATTTTTGTGGTGAGGACGTAGAAGAGGTTTTCTTCTGATGACTCTTCCATGAAGACCATATTTGTACAAGTATCTCTTTATAGTGGAATAGTGTACCACAACTCCAGTGTCTGCCAGATCTTTCTGGAGGGATCGTGCAGTCAAACGTGGGTTTTGAATTGTTTTTCTCACAATCTTGCGAGCTGTTCTGTCTGATATTTTTCTTGGTCTTCCAGATCTTGCTTTAACTTCCACTGTTCCTGATGACTGCCATTTCTTAATTACATTCCGAACAGAGGATATTGACATCTGAAAACGCTTTGCTATCTTCTTATAGCCTTCTCCAGCTTTGTGAGCGTCAACTATTTTCAGTTTCAGTTTTCTAGACAACTGCTTAGAAGAACCCATGGTGCTGATTGTTGGGGCAAGGTCAGATGAGTCTGGGCATTTAAATCCTTTGAGATTGACATCACCTGGTCTTCCCAGACGATGATTGAGAACAATCCATGACACTGGCAGGTCTCAGCTTTGCAAAGGGGGCAGTGCATGCTATAAAATCTGCAGGGTGCCCAAACTTTTGCAGACGCCATTTTTTTGTTTTCTGTTTTTTTGAAAGTGTAAATGATGGAAATAAAATCTAACTTTTGTTGACATATTATAAGAATGTCTAATCTGTAATTTGATGCCTTTTGGAGATTTTTCCATCTTTCCTTGGCTTCTTTATGCACATTAATACAAATTTTTAGCTGGGGTGCCCAAACTTTCGATCCCCACTGTATATATGTATTTTCGTAGTCTTTAATATATTTTCTCGGCAATAAATGTGCATTTTAGTAAGTGCTTAGGGAGGAACCACAGCAAAAAGTGGGGATCCTGAAGTGTCAGATTAAAGATCCTTAGGCAAGCTTAGAAGGAAGGTTGTTGAAGGCAGCTGAACAGGTAAGTATGTTGTATTAGGTTCAGTACACATGGGCCGAAAATCCTGCTGAACTAGATGACCTTCGGTTGTGTGCACAGCTGTTTGTTCAAGAGTCTATAGACCCGCTTCTGTCAATCGCACATGCTAGAAAACCAGCATTGGATCAGCACTTGAAGGCTGGCACACAGAAGAAGATGCCGGTGCTGGTGAGGGACAGTGACTGTTGTCGGAAAGGTAGGTAATGCTCCCTCTAGTTCCATTTTATCTGGCTTGTTGATTAACCACTCTTCTTCACTATACAATTCCTACACTCAACTGGCTGGTGTGAACCATGGAGTCTAATTTTTTTTTTTTTTTTTTAAGTCCGCAAACGTGCAACTATAACGAAAAAACCCGTAAGTGTTCACAAAAAAGTGCAAGTGCAAAACACCACACGAAAAAGTGCACTTAGGGGTGTGCTGTGTCCTACCCCTAAAGGGGCTTGGACCGCTTACCCTGATCCCCCGGGGCACGAAGCTCCTGACGGGGACAAGGTTCCCAATTGGTCCTCCTGGCCAAAAGGCCTGGTGGACCACCGTTCCCTATGCCCAGCCGAAGCCGGACATCCAGTACTAGGCAAGGGGACTCTCCCAAAGAAGAGTCCCCTAGGGATTAGGGGAGGAAGGAACCGTATGGCCACACATCCTCCCCCTAGACTTCAGGGTAGGCCCGAGGACCCACACCCTCCATCCGTGAAAAACACACACATAGGAGCAAAAAAAGTGACAAACGTGGGAGTGCATAATAAATAAAGATAAAGAAAAAATAAAAAAGTGGTTCCGTGCCGAATTGTGCACAGACCAGGCCCTGAGGCCTGTAGCAAAAATTGCCCTGGTCCTAGCCAAAAGGCCTGGTCCTTAGGGCGCTGTGCAAAAAGAAGTGAAAAACAGTAGCCATGTGTCATCTTCACACCGTGGGGTCCCACACCCAAGTGTTACTAGTGACACCCCTGAGAGCGTCTTCCCCAGGGGCACTGAGTTTGTGGACTTTTTGCGTCCCCAGCCCCAGGCCAGACCAAGGTAGATCCGTCCGAATCAGGAGGTACTGGGTCTTTCCAGCTTCACCAGAGGAATTACTCCCAAGGCCCCAGAGCTCATCATGGCGCTCCCTGGTTTCTGTCCCTCCGGTTCAGCCTTCCGGACCCCCATCATACCAGTGAGGGTACTATACAACAACCATCCCCGCAAAGCTAGAATGGTCGGGAGCACCCCCACTGGACACTGATAAGAACAGATACTACACTTGATCTTAGCCAAAAGGCCGAGAACTATGCAGTCTAATTCTTTTTTTTTTTTTTTTTTTTTTTTAAGTCCGCAAACGTGCAACTATATCGAAAAAAACCCGTAAGTGTCCGCAAAAAAGTGCAAGTGCAAAACACCACACGAAAAACGTGCACTTAGGGGTGTGCTGTGTCCTACCCCGAAAGGGGCTTGGACCGCTGTCCCTGATCCCCCGGGGCACGAAGCTCCTGACGGGGACTAGGTTCCCACTTGGTCCTCCTGACCAAAAGGACCACCGTTCCCTATGCCAAGCCGAAGCCGGACATTCAGTACCAGGCAAGGGGACTCTCCCGAAGAAGAGTCCTCTAGGAATCAGGGGAGGAAGGAACCGTATGGCCACACATCCTCCCCCTAGACTTCAGGGTAGGCCCGAGGACCCACACCCTCCATCCGTGAAAACACACACATAAGGCAAAGAAAAAAGTGACAAACGTGGGAGTGCATAATAAATAAAGTAAAAGATAAAGTAGAAAAATAATAAAAATGGTACCGTGCCGAAATGTGCACAGACCAGGCCCTGAGGCCTGTAGCAAAAATTGCCCTGAACTTAGCCAAAAGGCCTGGTCCTTAGGGCGCTGTGCAAAAAAGAGTGTAAAAACAGTGACCATGTGTCATTTTCACACCGTGGGGTCCCACACCCAAGTGTTACTAGTGACACCCCTGAGCGCGTCTCCTCAGGGGGCACTGAGTTTGCGGACTTTTTGCCTCCTCAGCCCCAGGCCAGACCAAGGTAGCATGTTCAGATCAGGAGGTACTGGGTCTTTCCGGTCTCCCCAGAGGAATTACTCCCAAGGCCCCAGAACGAATCATGGCGCTCCCTGGTTTCTGTCCCTCCGGTACTAGCCTTCCGGACCCCCATCATACCAGTGAGGGTACTATACAACAACCATCCCCGTAAACTAGAATGGTCGGGAGCACCCCCACTGGACACTGATAAGAACAGATACTACACTTGATCTTAGCCAAAAGGCCGAGAAGCGACTATGCAGTCTAATTCTGGTATGTAAGCACCCATCATATGCCACATATTAAGGTTTTTAAGGTAATTTTGTTTAAAATGGCCTGCTGATTAACAGCCCTTATTCTGCACAGTGAGAAATCTTTTTTCAGAGTCTCACTGCACGCTTCCTGCACAAACTCTCCCAACTGACAGGTGTGAACCTTCTAAGCTTTGCACTGACCTGCCTAACATTGACTGGTGTGATCCTTTAGTTCCTTGGCCTCCTACGGAGCCGACATCAGGTATGCGAGTGCACATCATGTTTCGTAGCGCTTGTGTCAAATTACTACTTGTATAGTTTTGAACTGTACAGTAGGTATCTAGTTTTATCACGTGATTGTTTTTTCCTTTTCATAGGAATACATCTCTCTGAACTGTGGAAGCTTTTTAGTGTTTTCTGCACTTTATCATCTCCCTTCCTGTTCTTAGCCTGTTCTTAGCCTATCTCCTCCTGGGCACTGAAATCTGGACTTTTGAGTCAAGCTAAAGCTGGGTATACAGGTGAAACTCGAAAAATTAGAATATCGTGCAAAAGTTCATTTATATCAGTAATGCAACTTAAAAGGTGAAACTAAATATATGAGATAGACTCATTACATGAAAAGCAAGATAGTTCAAGACGTGATTTGTCATAATTGTGATGAATATGGCTTACAGCTCATGAAAACCCCAAATCCACAATCTCAGAAAATTAGAATATTGTGAAAAGGTGCAATATTCTAGGCTCAAAGTGTCCCACTCTAATCAGCTAATTAAGCCATAACACCTGCAAAGGGTTCCTGAGCCTTTAAATGGTCTCTCAGTCTGGTTCAGTAGGAATCACAATCATGGATTGTCAGGAAAAGGCTATTCAAAAGTGTTGGGGACTTTCACAAGGAGTGGACTGAGGCTGGAGTCAATGCATCAAGAGCCACCACACACAGACGGATCCTGGACATGGGCTTCAAATGTCGTATTCCTCTTGTCAAAAACATCAATTGAACAATGGTGTGAAGGGAGTCACTTTGAGTGGGGGGCTCATGGAACCCAGCTTACTTTGCAGAGGTTGGGAGACTCCTGTCTCAGCTCCCCGTATTCCTCTTATGTGCAAGTCACCGTGTGTCTCTTAGGGGCACAGGGTGAGTAATGGACGCTGAGAATGCGGTTGGAATTATTTCAGATGGGAAAATAATATTTATCAGCTATATGAAGACTATTCCTGGTTGTTGATTCTGAACTAGACATGTGAATTGAAAGAGCTGATTATTCTGGCCTCTCCTTTACTCCAGTGTAGGAGCCAGACCATCTACTATGTAGTGAGGTCCTAATTCATCAAATCATTCTCTAGGTGTGAATTCCCATTCACCTTTTGTTTCGGTCACCCAGCTATATAAAGAGTTCCATGTTCAGACAGACTGGTGTCGTCTAGTCTTGTATGGTCGGCTCTGGTGTCTGTTGTCGGTGTTTGGACGGGGAAGCGGTATTCTAACCAAGTATTTAAGCACAGTCTGGGTCGGTTCCGTTACAAATGGGGTTAATCAACAAGATCTTAGAGAACAATATGGAGTAAATGCAAAAATGAGAACCAAAGTCTACGTGGTTCACGGTTAGACATCTGCTTCTTCTGGACTTTTTATGGCCTCACACATGTATTGTTACAGCCTAGGGCAAAATCAAAAGGGACAAATCATAATATACAATGCAAATAAAGTACATTGAAATATATATATATATATATATATATATATATATATATATAACATATTTGTAATAAGTAACATATACCATATAGGATTGATACACTGGATAGGAGGTAGAGAGAATATTCTAATAATCCATATATAGATACTAATTCATACCTTGTAAGGTCCACCTCACAAATATACATCCAGAGGACAAAGGCAGGAGCAGAGAAACAGAAACAGGCCCACGCAGCCCATGGAGGACCACATCACGTAAGGGCCAGAAAAAACAGAAAGGAGGCAACACTGAGGAGAAAGGAGACAATATTGTATATGGAGGTCCATTATGGAGAAAGTAGTATCAAGGCAAATCTTTTTTATAGAATCAGATAAATAATTTGTGTGAAAAAAAGGGGAAAGAAGGGGGGGGGGAGGGGGAGGGGGAGAAAAGGATATGTACACAGTATATGTATCTGTCAACTTGTTGTTATCTTACATGCACTATACCTGATAACTGAGTCTGTGACACAGTGTGCATGTGTAGTGGTCACCTTGCTGTATGTTAGTAGGTGAACCTGTTTAATGTAAGAGTGTTAATATCTTTATAGATTATTTATATATTATATATATTTTTATATTTTAGTTAACCTTGTCCCTTCTGGTCTGGGATTCTAGAGCTAGTTGTAGCTTAGGGCTCAATAACCAGCATAGGCTAGAGCTAGGTTAGACATCTGATGACCACGTGGTAGTAAGAGATCTGGTTGCATGACATATTAGAAGATACTAGAGACTAAGAAGACAAATAGATGATAAGTTGATTCTGAGTTCCAGTGCCACACCACAGTTTCTGCTGGTGAAAAACTGTTCCAGGCTGGCTGTTCAATGGCTGGAGGGTCTCCCCATTATCACAGGTCTTGTCTTTGGCTCTCCACCACCAAGGGTAAGACCTCAGATATTTTAGCATCTCAAACCCTCAAAGTAATAAGACATTTTAAAAGAGGAAAGTAGTTGAGCTTTCTGCTGATAACAAAAATACCATTTTGGTTCCTTGAAAAGAAAGGGCACCAAATGGTTTCTCTAAAGTCTTGGATGCATTTCAAAGGAGTGTAACGGTGTTTGGGATTTGCAATGTATATTTTGCGCAGCTGTTGGCATGATTCCAGTAGACATGCATGAAATTGTATGTAAATTAACTTATTACTGCATTCCTCTCTAACTTATTACTGCGAGCTGCAGCTAAAAATGGTATATGCATCCAAATTTTAATGGAACTTCATAAGCAAGAGCCAAGCTTCCCAAAACCTCTCAATGAAAAGTTCACAAAACAAACTCACAAATACCTCTTGCATATATAAAATAAATATACAATCCTATATACAAAATATTGTAGAAATCCTAAATCAAGAGTTCAAATTATTGTCTTTCATACGTAACCCACAAAATAGAATCCGCTGTCAGCGCTCCATTCAGAGGTACCTCCAGCTTTAACCCTGAATTTACTGAACAAATGTGTCTCCGCTGCCATGTTAAAACACCCAAAACTGCTTAACAGATCACTAGATCTCTAACACAAATAAGGTTAAACTGTGCATAGGTTGCATAGGAATCCCAGGACACTTACAGCTCTCCCTCTGATATCTGTCTAGCCATCAAGGAAGCTCTCCCTCAAACAACAAAAATAAAATGGGAAGAAGGGCATCAAATTATGCAGATTACTTTTACTAAAAATAATTCACAAACAATAATTAAATTATTCAAGGCACAAAACAGCTCATATAGCCTGTGAACACTCCAGCGTCACTCATCCAAACTCCTTACATTTTTTGGCCAATTGGCCATCATCAGGGGCTGAATCCAATGACGCTCACATAACCTTTAATAAGTGAAGTGGGAATTTTTTATATGTCACACCCTGTCCTAATTCCGCTCAACTCAATAATGCCACAAACATGTTTTGGCTTTGTGAGTCATCAAACAGCATAAAAAAGATTAATGCTCTTATTGGAATCTTGTTAAAACGGATGCTATAAAACATAGTGTGTATCAAACATATTATAGCTATAAGATTCCCCAATTTGGTAGGTTATGCAAATCACCAAATACATTGTAAATCATTACAGAACATTGGGAATACATTATACCTATACCTCGATCAAATAAAACCAGACTCTATATAGAATATACAAAGATATAAAAATATACATAATAGCATAGCATAATACTAGTAATTATTGGCAATATTACAATTTATGTCTAAATCAATATTTAAGCCATTAGGAGTAATGGAGCCCAGTTGGTAGATCCACTTGGTTTCCAGCCTGGAAACCTCTCTAGTTCTTTTCATACCACACTAGTTGTTGCTTATTTTATCTATCTCCATACATTTAAGACTAGAAGGACCTCTCCAATTGATTTAAAAATGCAAAAATATACTATGGGACTTGAATCCCTTTTATTGTTCATGTGTTCACCAATCCTTACATGCAGTGCCCATGTGGTACATCCCACATACTGTAAGCTACATGTGCACTCCAGAAGGCAGAACACGTGTCGACTTGCATGCTATAAAAGTATTCACTACTACTCCGTTTGCCACTGTGATGAACTAAATTTATTTTTCTTACATTCTATTCTCTGCATTTACGGTAGTTTACAAACTTTGCAGTGCTTACAGGGACAATATTCCTTGCCATCAAAAACAGTAACCTGTAAAGGCTTATTTACAATGTTCAGAGTCAAAATGTGTCTCAGAGTGGGGACTCTTTTATATAATATTAATGGTCTCTCTGGAAAAATGTGCCTTGTGCCCAATCTTTTAGTAAGATTGATCAATGTTAGTCAATGATCTTTTTCACATCACATAATATTGGTTAGAAAAATTAGTTACAATTATATATTTCCTCTAGTAAAATCCTTCTTACCAAGTTCTCTTACGTGCAATAGATAGTATAGATTGCCCAGATGCAAATTAACCACAAATTATTTTTTGTTATCTACGATTTCTTCCACATATCCTTTTCCAAAAAGTTTTCTTTCAGAAAATTTGCTTGCAGTCTATAATCCACCAATTCATTACAGTTCTGTTTAAGTCATATGAACTATCCTCTCAGAATGGTTTTTACCCATAATAGTCATAAAGGTCTGTAGATTTAAAATTAGTTTTAGTATAGAGTTTATTACTAATAAACCCAAATAGTGAGATCAAGATCGTTTACACTCTCATTACTTTCTTCCCACCTGGTCGTAAAAAGATTTGCCAGGCTGGAGGCAAATTTGGCTTGCATTGCAAGTTTGCAACTACCTTAGCTTGTATATAGAAATTATCAAACCAAACATAATTTGACATTGCAAAATCCAGACAAGAGCTCACCTGCATTGGTTACAAAGCATCTCATTTCATCTAATCCACCACTTTGCGGTATGTCAGTATATTTAGAGCTAACATCTGCATTTACCAAAAAATACTGTCTTATCACCTTAACTTCCTTAGCTTACCTTAAAGTGTTACTAAACACACATCATAAAAACTATCAATATATGCTATATTACATGCTGTTCATACTCACTCAGTCACTATGAGATATGTATTCTGCAAAAAGGCTGGTTGATCCTGCTGCTCTCTATCTCCACCTTCTGTTCATGTCCCCAATTCAGCTAGGGGGTTTGCAGCTGTAGAGGCTACTCTGCCCATGCTCAGTTTTCAGTGAGTTTCTAAGCGGAGCATTTCCTCCCTATCATCTCTGAGCAGCCCATGTGACTATAGAATCACACATGTGGGCATATACACCGTGTTAAATGATAGCCCACTCCCTCTAACCTCCTCCATGCCCACTTGATCGATGGAGGCTTCACCTCCTTGTTATTCAAAGACACAGGCTGGAGGGGTGTGACATAGCCTATGACTTGCAGAAATCCACCCACACCATGTTATTTCCACAAAATAATAAAGATTTTATTTCAAATATATATTTGTATGACACTTGAAAACAGTTTATTGATATTATTTATTTATTTGTACTCTGTATTCCAAAGTCTAGTTTTTTTTTTTAACACGTGACCAGCAGAGTACAAGAAGCTCCTCCTACTTATGTTTCCCTGCAGACAGGCTGGGAGAGAGCTGGGTCATGTGACAGCTGTTTATCAAATAGGAGATAGGTACTTTGATTTTTTTTTAATAATTACAATGCCATCATCCACATATAGAAATAGGAGGGATAATGTAAATTAAACAGTGTGTGTTTAGCATCACTTTAATATTGATAATATGTTTTGTCTCCCTAATATACCAGGGAATATTACTACAATGTTATAACCAGAGGGGATGGGAAGATAGTAATATAAACTCTATAAATAATATCTACACCTGTCAAACCCCTCAGCTGAAGTGATGAGGTACTTACTAGGTGTGGGTGGTCAAATACAAGTGGTGTCAAAGGAACTGGGTGGGGTTGTAAGTAATGCTAGCCACAAATTCATTGTATGAGAGGATGGTGTTGTGGGTAAAGATGGCAAGAATAGGATAATGTTGTCGGTAAGGTTGGTTACAGAGCCACTGCAGAACAAGATGTTGTTATGGAAAGGGGGAAAGGGGTTGCCAGAAGAGGATGAGAAAGCATTTTGTAGGTAGTTTTTGCCCACCAGTCCATGACATCCACTCTGTGAAATTTTGCATAGCAGATGAAGGGTTTGAGTAAGGGTGGCCAGAAAGAAGAGGTTCTGTGGGCAAGAGTTGCCAGAAAAGGGTCTGGTACAAGTGGTGTTGTGGGTATGAGTGACCACAGAGCCATGGAAGATGAGGGGGGTGTTGTGGATAACAGTGGCCAGATAGGGATTGTATCGTAGCTAAGGGTGGCCACACAGATAGCTAGCTAGAGTGGTTTGGGAGTTAGAGTAGGGCCAGATGATGTGTGGGCGATGATGGTAACGGACCTATTTTAGGTGATGGTGTTTTCAGGTGTAGATGGTGTTGAGGACAGCTGGACCTACAGCAAGCATGGAGTGATCAGCTCCACATGCAGGTCCTGCACAAAAACAGTTTTATAGTCACACACAACAGGATCCCAGAACATCTGTGATTGCTTGGCTAGAGCAGCCAACCTTATGCAGCCACATCATGCAGAAGCTCATCTCATCTTGTAGATAAAGGTGGGAAGGGTAATGTTTTGTAAATAAGGGTGGTTAGAGTGCAATGATGTTGGGGGTAAAGCTGTCAACAGAGTCATGGTGGAAGGGGTTGGTGTTTTGGGTATTGGGGGCCAATTGGGGTGGTGTTGTGGGTAAGGGTGGCCAGAAAGGGGTCTGTTACAAGTGGTATTGTAGGTAAGGGTGGCCACATATCCATGAAATGGTAGTGTTTTGGATAAAGATATACTATATTGCCTAAAGCATTGGGATGCCTGCCTTTACATGCACATTAATTTAAATCGCATCCCAGTAGGGTTCAATATTGAGTTGACCCACCCTTGCAGCCATAACAGCTTCAACCCTTCTGGGAAGGTTGTCCACAAGATTTAGGAGTATGTCTTGTGTTTGACCATTTTTCCAAAAGCGCGTGAGGTCAGGCACTGATGTCAGACGAGAAGGCCTGGCTTTCAGTCTCCGCTCTAATTCATCCCAAAGGTGTACTATCTGGTTGGGGTCAGGACTCTGTACTGGCCAGTTAAGTTCCTCCACCCCAGACTCACTTATCCATATCTTTATGGACCTTGCTTTGTACACTGGTGCACATTCATGTTGGAACAGGAAGGGGCCATCCCCAAACTGTTCCCACAAAGTTAGGAGCATGAAATTGTCCCAAATGTCTTGGTATGCTGATGCTTTAGGAGTTCTCTTCACTGGAACTAAGGGGCCAAACCCAACCCCCGAAAAACAACCCCATACCATAATCCCTGCACCACCAAACTTTACACTTGCCACAATGCAGTCAGGCAAGTACCGTTCTTCTGGCAGCTGACAAACTCAGACACGTCCATTGGATTGCCAGATAGAGAAGCATGATTCGTTACTCCAGAGAACACATTTCCACTGCTTTAGAGCCCAGTTGTTTGGCGTGCTTTACACCACTGCATCCAACGCTTTGCATTGCACTTGGCGATGTAAGACTTGGATCCAGCTACACGGCCATGGAAACCCATTCTATGAAGCTCTCTACGCACTGTTATTGTGCTAATCTGAAGGCCACATGAAGTTTGGAGGCCTTTAGCTATTGACTCTGTAGACAGTTGGTGACTTCTGTGCACTGTGCGCTTCAGCATGCGCTGACCCCGCTCTGTCATGTTTTGTGGCCTAACACTTCGTGGCTGAGTTGCTGTTGTTCCCACTTTGTTACAATACCACTAACAGTTGACCGTGGAATATTTAGTAGCAAGGAAAGATAATGACATCTATAAGGTTGTAGCAGCAAATCAACCAGCTGCAGATAATGAATTCAGGAAAAATAGCCAGTCAGCAGATATGCTATGTCTCCTGTGTCAGTATAATACATGTTTTTATATGTATTGTTGGAATCACCCTTGAACTTACTTGGTATTTTATAATGTAATGAAAATAAACCTGTGTCATAAAAAAAAAAATAAAAAATTGTCTGTTGTTTGAGACAGCTTTCAAAACGGTTTATTTTTGTTATCAGAGGCATATTTCCTTTCTTGATCATTCTCTTGAATAAATAGGTGTTAAAAACTGATTTACAACTCTCTGCACTGTTTCCTTTATAACTAAGTGAAGCAGTGTAAAATTAATGAGGCTTAGTACTAATTATTTCATGTGTAATTTTTAAAAAATGAGAATCAGAGTGGAAGTGCTTTGAACTTTTACTTATAATGAGAAATAGATTACGTTGTTGTTAATGACAAAACTCCACAGACGTGTTTCTTTTTTTGTCCTTCAGCAGCCAGTCTGTAACTGTAGGCTTTAGTCATCACCGATCAGTGCAGGAAAATGCCAGGAGAGGGAACTGAGACCAGGATTCTAGCCAACACAAATTGGCTTTATGGTTTGGTCTACACAAATATTTTACATCGTAATTGCAGTGTGGAATGCAGAGGCAATACACAACCTCATATAGCTTGTGGAAAATGGCCAAAGCAGTAATTACGTACATAAAAAATACTCAAATTCCTACCTTTGTGCTGTTCTTGTTTTTCAAAAACCAGTCGCATAAATAAAATAATTAAATATGTTGTAAAATCTTTACAGCTGCTATAGAAGGCAAATTGAGTATATAAATGAATTCCTAGGTATTCCCAATATTCAAAGAGTCATTTTCTTTGTGCTTCTTGTCTCTTATTGTAGATGAAACAATATATATTTATTTTGGACTATGCAGGTGCTACTTTATGCTGCCAGCTGATGAGGAATACACTGGCAATGTGTGTCATGGTAAAATAAAGTGACCGCTTTTAAAAGTACTCTCTGGTCAAAACTGAAAATGATCTTCAAGATACACAGGGCACACATTTACACCAAATGACAAATTTACACCAATTATAATAACATGGTGTATTACATATAGGGTTGCCACCTCATCCCTTTAAAACTGAACACATATTAATTACACAGGTTCTGAGGCTAATTTATTGCAGATAAGGCATCAAGTGAGCTTATTTACCACCTTAATCAGCCACAGCACCTGTGTAATTAATGTGTGTTCGGTTTTAAAGGGATGAGGTAGCAACCTGAATTACATAGTTATTCCAGATGAAAAAAGTCACAAGCCCATCTAGTTTAACTGATACAAAAAAATAGGATAAATAAATAGAAGACGTCCATATACAGAATCTTATACCCACAGTTGATCTGGAGAAAGGCAAAACAACCCTAAAAAATGGTCTGAATTGCTCTAGCAGGGAAAAAATAAATTCCTTCCATATTCCCCAGAAGGCAATTGGATATTCCTTAGAGCATTATCTATACATGTTATTTTTTTAGCTATATTTTGTGTATTTAGGAATGCATCCAGCTCCTTTTTAAAACAATCTATTGAGATGGCCAGAACAAGTTCTTGAGGGAGTCTATTTCACATTTTCACAGCTCTTACTGTGAAGAAGCCTTTCCATATATTATTGTACAGGATTTATATAGCACCAACAGTTTGCACAGCACTTTACAATATAAAGGGAGACATTACAGCAACAATACAGTTCAATACAAGAGGGTTAGGAGGGCCCTGCCCCTTGGCGCTTACAATCTAAGAGGATATGAAGGTTAAATCTCTTTTCCTCCAGATGTACACTGTGCCCCCTTGACCTTTGTAATGACCTTAAAGTGAATAACTCAACACATGCCAATCGTTGGGCATGCTGTTGCAGTACTGCCATATTCACCTGCCAAATGTGACCTATTGTATAAATCTTGCCACTGCAGTATATACTAACATGGCCAGTGCCATGTTAACTTATGGCTGGTTGGTCAGAGTAAAACCGTGGCTCAACCACCTTTTTTTTCTTATATTTTTACAGCCCCCCAGCCACCAGCCTAAATGGCCTAAGGGTGTTTTATGGGAATAAAATGTAATTTGTAATCTGTTTCAAATGTGTGTTTTTCACATGTGACATTAGTTAATGCCAAAATTATTTTTTACCCAAAACAACTGTGCCATAGTCATTATGCCACAAAATAATATGCTGTGCAATTTTCAGCGCTTTTGACATGAGTATAGGGTTGCCACCTCATCCCTTTAAAACTGAACACATTAATTACACAGGTTCTGAGGCTAATTGAATGTAGATAAGGCTGGCCATACATTATACAATTTTCTTTAGAAAATTGCTTTAGATTTACCAAAAACTATATAATATGAGGTCAAACTTAAACAACACTTTCAATTGTATCCAATTAAGTAGGCCCTTGCACTACATAGTTGAAGGTAAATCTAAAGGAAATCTGGCAGCAATTGAACAGAACATTGTATAGTGTATGGCTAGCCTAAGGTAGCAAGTGAGTTTAATTACCACCTTAATCAGCCACAGAACCTGTGTAATTAATATGTGTTCCGTTTTAAAGGGATGAGGAGGCAACCCTACATGGGTACCACAAGACTGCAAAGGGGCGATTGCTATAGGAAATTCTGATTCCTAGGCCATGTCTCTGTACAGCTAAACCAGCTTATGGCTTTTGGCCTGCCCTGTGCTGTCAAAAATGAAGTATAGCTGAACTCAGAGTGGGCCTTTGTGGCAGTAGCACCTATGATCTGGATGAATGAGGGGCAAGCTCAGGCATCCATATGCTTGCTGCAGCTCAGAGAGTGAGTGCTCTTTATGTCAGCAGTCTACTTTTGTTACAAAGTATTACAAACCTTTGGTTTGTCCATGATTTTTTAGCACATATCCATTAAAAATTGTATTTGTGTTAGCAACTTTGTTCCACAATTTGATTGTAATACACATACAACCTATAATATACAGTTTAAAAAGTCTCCTAATAGGGCTGCAGTGATGCAGTGTCTGTATGTAAGGCAAACTGTTTTCTATTACTTGGTCTAATGATTTTATTTTAGCCAGCTATACATCAGTGAAGCAGCTAGATATATTTTGCCTAACAAAATATCAACTCACACACTCAAGCACAGCCTTCTTGTTTTCAGCTGTCATTTTAAATCTCCTGCTTTGATTAACCACACCCTGTGTTGATGCAGCTAATAGGAACCACACCAACTGGTTCATTGTAAGTATTATTCATTTCATATTTTAATAAAGTCTGGGTTCACACCTATGCGTTTTCCATTGTGTTTTGCAGAAACGCACAGCAGTCCATTTAACATGATTTCTTATGGGACAGGTTCACATCTCCGCATTTTCACCCGGTGCGTTTTTTGGAAAGGGTCAGTGACTTTTATAAAAATGCAAAACATTGCATTTTTGGTTCTATAGACTTCAATGGAGACGCTGCAGAAAAGCATGTAGCGTGTTTATGTGGTTTTGATGCGTTATGTGTTTAATTCAGCTCAGCAACCAATTGCAAAAAAAATGCATCAAAAACGCTGCAAAAACACATGTGTAAAAAGCACTGCAGCAACAGATCAAACACATACTGCATAGGTGTTTACCTAGCCTAAATAAGTGTGCAACTTCAGAAGAGGTAAATGTTGGTCTGTTACATAGAGAAAATGTTTGGAGAAGCAGCACATATTGAACAGGAACATATTCTAAATATTAAAGTATAACTAAAGGCAAAACCTTTTTTTAGTTTTGGATAGATGAGACATGGATTAGAACCCCTATCAGTTTGTATTGCTGTCTGTTTAGCATTAGGGAGATTCACCCTCTCTATTTGTCCTGTTTACCATTATCAGTGAAAGTATAAGAAAATACCACATTTTGGGTTGTTCCCAGAAAAGAGGGGAAATGTTATTTAGTTCTGTGACCTGGGGGTTTCCAAGTAAGTCCCTTCATTTGCAGGGATTTCCTCTCAATTCCTGGTTTGGCTATAGGATAGGAAGGAAAGGGAAATATCTGCAATGGGGCACAGATGGCAAAAAAAAAACAAAACAAAAAAAAAACCTGAAAGGGGTTATAACCCTCTATTATCTAAAATGAAAAAGAAAAAGTTTTGCCTATAGTTCTACTTTAATGGTTTAGTGGATCTGCTTTGCCAAATCAATCCCTATTTAACAGCAGAAAAATAACATCTCCTTTATACAGCATTTTCCAGTAAATCAACCGTCAAATGGTAATTATCAGAAAACAAAGAAAATATATTCCTCTAGCTGTTTAGCTACATTTGATACCTCAGTGTTGTGATATATGATATCTTACAGAGGCTATCACAGCAATCAAGTGACAGGGAACCGGAAGTCCCAGGTCCTGATCGTTAGTACAAGACCTGGAACATTCGTTGGGAGCACGCTTTGGAGTGTGCTTCCAGCACAAACACCAAGAACACATATATGTGACACCCAGGTTTAAAGCCCACCTCCTCTAACTGTGTCATTATGGGGTTAAAGCTGTATTAAACCCAAAAAGCAAACATATATTATTGCCTTTGGCTAAGATCAAGTGTAGTATCTGTTCTTATCAGTGTCCATTAGAGGTACTTCGCTGTCATTCTTGCTTTTAGGCGAGGATGGCTGGCTGTATAGTACCCCTGCTGGTATGATGGGGACTCTGAAGGTTAGTACAGGCTGTTGGGGCCCAGGAGTAATTCCTCCAGGAAAACTGAAGGACCCAGTTGCTCCTGATTTAAATGGGTCTACCTTGTCTGGCCAGGGGCTGGGGAGGCAGAGTCCACAGAGCAGTGCCTCCTGAGAGTGGTCGCATCAGGGGTGCTCATAGTAGCACATGGGGGAGGGATCCAAAGTGTGAAAAGTGCACATGGTCAATGTTCTAAACACTTTATATGCACTGCACCTTTTTGGGGTAGGCCTTTTGGCTAAGTCCAGGGCAATTGTTTTGCTACGGGCCTCAGGGCCTAGCCAGTGCACAATTGCGCAGCTACGTATATATTTTTCTTCCCACTGTTTGGTCCCCTTTTACTTTTCTGTGTGTTTTTTTTTCTCACTAGGATGGAGGGTGTGGGTCCTTTGGCCTGCCCTGAAGTCTAGGGGGAGGATGTGTGGCCATTAGGTTCCTTCCTCCCCTGGTGTGGTGTTTCCTCTCCTCGGGAGAGCTCCCTGACCTAGTACTTGGTGGTTGGCTTTGGCTAGCCACAAGGCAAGGGGTCCGCCAGGCCTTTTGGCTTGGTGGACCATGTGGAAACCTTTGTGCCCCAGGGTAATAGGGTAGAGGTCCTACCCCTTCGGGGGGTGGAGTAAAGCACACCCCTAAGTGCACTTTTTTGTGTTTGTATTTTGCTCTTGCATGTCTTTTTGTTCACTTACAAGTTTTTTGTTTTTTGCACCTCTGCGGACAAAAAAAGTGGTCAGTCACTGTGCAGCCTACCCATGTGCTTTCTTGCTCTTCTGAATGGAGAGAAAGATACACTGTATCTTTCTTTTTCTGCCAGGGAAGAAAGATATAAACAAAAGTGTGTAAAAAGATTAATAAATACCCCCTTTATTGCATATGTGAAAATAAAGATTTTTTTTTCCCCTAAAAACTAAATAAATAAAAAGAAAAAAATAGCTAGGTCAGTGTTACAGTTAGTGTTAGGGTGAAGGTAAGGGTTAAAGGTCATATACAGGGTCAAAAGTTGGGGTCAGTATATTTTAGGTAGGATTTTAAAAAATGCCTTTTTTAAATTAGTATCAGTATCAGAGGTTTATTCACTAAAGCTGGAGAGTGTAAAATCAGGCTTACTTCTGCAGAGAAACCAGTCAGCTTCTAACCTCAACTTGTTCAATCAGGCATTGGCAATAAAAGCTGCAAGCTGATTGGTTTCTATGCAGACTTGAGCCTTAGTAAATAAACCCCGTAGGCTCCGTTCACACCTATGCAGTTTGCTTCTTGTCTGTTTTGCAGTGCTTTTTGCAGTTCGTTTTGTGTTTTTTCTATGTGCATTTTTGCCGTGATTAGTGTTTTGTTAAGCTCTTTTTTTTTTAAGTGGAATTTTTTTTTTCTGCTGGTCAGAATAAAAATGCAAAATGTGGCAAAATCGTGGCAAAAATGCATTACCGTGCATTTCAGCAGATTCTCCATTGAACTCTATTGTAGCAAAAACACTGCTTTTTGCTTTTAAAAAAATCCCCGGCCTTTTCCAAAAACACAGCAGCTGATAAAAGCATAGATGTGAACATGCTCCATAGGAAACCATGTTAACTGGAATGTAGTGCGTTTAAACAGTAGCACTAAAAATACATTGGTGTGAACGGAGCCCTAGTGTCAGTGTGTTTTAGGTAGAATTAAAAAAAATAATAGTAATAAATAATAAAAAAAGCAAAATGTGCACTGGGTCCTACTATGGGTATGTACAACAAATACCATACACATATGTGGTATTGCTGCAATCTTCAAGAGCAGTAGAATTTAGTGGAAGGAAGTCACATGAGGATTGACATAACGCATGGGAGGAGCTGGGTGACACCGATAGCGCAGGATAGTAGGATTACGTCTGTATAAGGATTTTAGAGGCGTTATACCAACATACAGGTGAAACTCGAAAAATTAGAATATCGTGCAAAAGTTCATTTATTTCAGTAATGCAACTTAAAAGGTGAAACTAATATATGAGATAGACTCATTACATGCAAAGCAAGATAGTTCGAGCCGTGATTTGTCATAATTGTGATGATTATGGCTTACAGCCCATGAAAACCCCAAATCCACAATCTCAGAAAATTAGAATATTGTGAAAAGGTGCAATATGTCCCACTCAAAGGCTCAAAGTGTCCCACTCTAATCAGCTAATTAAGCCATAACACCATAGCAAAGGGTTCCTGAGCCTTTAAATGGTCTCTCAGTCTGGTTCAGTAGGAATCACAATCATGGGAAAGACTGCTGACCTGACAGTTATGCAGAAAACCATCATTGACACCCTCCATAAGGAGGGAAAGCCTCAAAAGGTAATTGCAAAAGAAGTTGGATGTTCCCAAAGTGCTGTATCAAAGCACATTAATATAAAGTTATGTGGAAGGGAAAAGTGTGGAAGAAAAAGGTGCACAAGCAGCAGGGATGACCACAGCCTGGAGAGGATTGTCAGGAAAAGGCCATTAAAAAGTGTTGGGGACTTTCACAAGGAGTGGACTGAGGCTGGAGTCAGTGCATCAAGAGCCACCACACACAGACGGATCCTGGACATGGGCTTCAAATGTCGTATTCCTCTTGTCAAGCCGCTCCTGAACAACAAACAACATCAGAAGCATCTTACCTGGGCTAAAGAAAAACAGACCTGGTCTGTTGCTCAGTGGTCCAAAGTCCTCTTTTCTGATGAGAGCAACTTTTGCATCTCATTTGGAAACCAAGGACCCAGAGTATGGAGGAAGAATGGAGAGGCACACACTGCAAGATGCTTGAAGTCCAGTGTGAAGTTTCCACAGTCTGTGTTGATTTGGGGAGCCATGTCATCTGCTGGTGTTGGTCCACTGTGCTTCATTAAGTCCAGGGTCAACGCAGCCGTTTACCAGGAGATTTTGGAGCACTTCATACTTCCTTCCGCAGATGAGCTTTATGGGGATGCTGACTTCATTTTCCAGCAGGACTTGGCACCTGCCCACACTGCCAAAAGCACCAAAACCTGGTTCAATGACCGTAGGATTACTGTGCTTGATTGGCCAGCAAACTCGGCTGACCTGAACCCCATAGAGAATCTATGGGGCATTGCCAAGAGAAAGATGATAGACATGAGACCAAACAATGCACAAGAGCTGAAGGCCTATATTGAAGCATCCTGGTCTTCTATAACACCTCAGCAGTGCCACAGGTTGATTGCTTCCATGCCACACCACATTGAGGCAGTAATTGCTGCAAAAGGGGCCCAAACCAAGTACTGAGTACATATGCATGCTATATGCAACACAAATTTGATATATTTTTTTCATGTTTTGATTTGGAATAGAATGTGTAGTGTTCCCAATGCATTTGTGTGTATGGAAATAAAAGCTATTAGAAGGATTTTGAGCTTTATTCACTTTTTTCAGCACACTGCTATTATTTTGAACACAACTGTATATGCGAGCAGCACCCTTAATATATTTACACAGATAGGGTTCAAATACAACAAGGATATTATTTAATACACAAAAAAATTTGTGAGCATGGAGGTAGCGCAGAAGTTACACATACTTTTATGCAATCCCCAAAGGGTAACTTAATCTTTCCATACTTTTTCAAAAAAGGTTCCTATGTAAATAAATGCTAACTTTTTAAATTGCAGGACAGAGAGGGGAGGACAATATTATCAGCGGCTGAAAAAGTGAGCATATCTTTGCAAAATGAAGCACTGTATTTTAATTTAAGGACTCTGTAATGTATAGAAGCCTTTGTGAGAGAAAAAAATGTATGGAAAGCTGTAGACATGTACCGTCCATGCTAAACCTCCATACTTTGCAATAAAGGATAACAGAGGTTGGTGCAGACTGATGTTCCAAACTCTAGAGACTGGATGATAAAATCATTTTCTTCCCCATGAACTACCACAAGATAATTAGAAGAAGTACATCTTTGCATGTATGTATCTATCTTTATATCTATTATGAATAAGAGTGAATCAACAAACTAAAACAATAATGCCCTTTGTTTTTCAAAGGGATGGGAGGGCAAAGCTGCTGTGTGCAATGTGATTTAAACACGTCATGTTATGGTCACAGAAATTAGACACACCACAGGAAGGTTTATTGGGCATAAATCACAACTATGAAGAATTTTAAAGCACAAGTTTTAGTGTGAATTTAGTATATAAAGTCTGAGACTAAATGTCACATACAATAAATGTTTGCTGGCCTACTTATATCTTAAAATGAACAAATCCCACACTTATGAAATATTTATTTTGTCTTCTAACTTGAGTGCACATGGTTACTGCTCTCAACACAATTAGCCTTTAACTGTATCATCACTTTTGCACTAGGCGGTAGCTATACTGGGTATATAATAAACACTGTTTTTGACAGGAAGATATAGAAGTTCTGTTTAATCCTAAATGCTAATATCGGAAACAAGAATAAAATGTATAGTATTAATTTTTGTGTTGTATAAAAAAAACTGTTGTGTATATTCTATGAGAAATATATACATACAGTACAACTTAAAGTACATGTGAACGGTTTAAACATTTCAGTGTATGAATTCACGTTACATTTCAAGAGCAGCAACAAACAATCCTATGTGCTCAGGTGCCAATAACGTAGGAAGATGCTCACAGCTACAAATATCTCAAACCCAAAAATGTGACTTCAGTCTTTAGGTACCCACTAAGCCTTGCTGCCCTCTTCAGACAGTTCTTCAGGGCTCTGAAGAAGAGGGGGCACCCTTGAAACACGTCAGCAACTGTAGGCCCTTGTGGCATCCTCCAAGTCCAATTAAACGAGTATACAGAAGTTCTGGCCATTTCTGCCTATGACATACAGTATATGATGAGCTTGTTATTATGTTTGTTTTTGAGTATAATCATTGATTTTATCTTTTAATAAATGGTGTTGTGGTTAAGGCACTAAGCTGGTGCGCCCTATTTTGTCTTTTTGTATGCGTCACGTTCACATTTACCCAAACTCTCTTAGACATTCCATATTAATTGTGCAATCAGAACTGAATTTGCAATACCTTTTTGACTTTCTGTGATAAGACTTGGAGTGCCGTTCAAAGCAGAGAGGGAACATATCCCTCTGGTCATCAGAGACAGGGATACTGGCATAAGTATTCATTCATCCACCAGTGATAGAACCTTGTGTTAACAGAAAGCTGAACTCGCAGTCCAAATGGAGTATCAAAGTCAGTGTAAAATGGCCTCAAACAGTTCTCCTTTGCAGGCCACACCCCCTGAGATGGTTCCCCCCACCCTCCGGGGAGGTCTATGAATAAGCCCTTGTGGATGGGGTGAAAGGAGGGCCATTCTACACTGACTTTCATAATCCAGTAGGGTCAGGGGTGTGCTTTCCCTTACCACAACCTTTTTGACTTATTGGTGGTCTCATGACTGCTAGGTCCACTTTTTCTCCTAAATTATGAGGGATGGGGGCAGTCACATTCTGCAGGGCCGGGCACAGGGCTGTTGCTAGACTATTTTGTGCTCTAAGCAAGACCAGCTACTTGCCCCCCCCCCCAAATAAATAAACAAATAATTTTTAAAAACAGTAGAAAATATTAAATCAACAAAACATGAAACTGCTCACTTTCTTTTAATTTGCAAGAATAAGTGCCAAAGATGCCACCAGCATCAATATTAAAGACAAAATCAGTGTCACAGATGGACTGTATCTGTGGCTGGCAGTGTGGCAGTTGCAGTGAGTGGAGGATTACGGATTCACACTCTGACAGATCCCAGGCTGGAATTCCCCAGGCAATGGGTAGAGATAAAATGCTGTGACAGCAGGCAACCCAGCCCACACACACAGACCAGCAGGCTCTAGAAGAGCAGGCTTTGGGATTGTGATGATGTGAATACTGCAGTGTATTATGATGAATGTCACATGCATCATAAGATGTGGCACATTCAGGACCGGTGCTAGACTATTTTGTGTCCTAGACAAGACCAGCTACTTGCGCCTTCCCCCCCAAAAAAAAAATTAAAAACAGTAGAAAATATTACATCAACAATGAAACTGCTACATTTATTTTAATTTACAAACATAAGCGCCATAAATTGCTACCAGCAGCAATATTAAAGACAAAATATATATTAATCAAATATAAATTAACTGTATTAACCAACCAGACAGAGAAACAAATAAAAAGAGACAGAGTTACAAAACTCCACAGTGATCAGCAGCCGCCAGCCAGCTTGCAGTAAGAGACAAAGTCTGAGAGGAACACTGAAAGGAGCGCCAGCTCAGCTGCTACACTAGCCCCAGACACCTGGGATCTTCCTCTGTTTTTTCTTCCTCCCCTCTGCCACTTCCCTCCTCAGCTGCAGGTTCATTCATGACGTGGCGGCATCCCACACAGACAGAGTGCTGGCCTGTGCTGGGCCCAGGTGCCCCAAGGTGGCAGTGCACTCTAGGCAGCCACCTAGTTTGCCTAATGCATCAGGATGGGCAGAGGGCATTTCACAGCTGGGATCCCTTATAGGAGCTGCTGTCAGTCATGTACTATAGGCATGCTGTGCACAGATATGGCATCTTGTAGTTTGTATGGAAAAAGAAAGAAAGGGTGGTGTGGTGACATACAAAACAAAAAATATGAGTTCCAACAGAATTGGACATACAGTCTATGATGGTAAAGAAAGCTCTAGAGATTAAGATGGTCCATTAGACCTTCAAAACAATAAATGTGATGGGGCCTAACTGTTGTAAACTACATTCCTCAAGCCTAGCTAATCAACTTGTTTTCTTTTTAAGAGTAAGATTGTATCCATCTTGGTCTTCTGCTAAGTTTTACTGTAAATAGTATACAGATTTAATCTAAAGTGGAACCAGTTTTGTTATTTGTGTGTAAGAAGAAATGGCATTACCACTACATTCTTTTTTTTTTTCAAATTATTTATTTAGACAAATAAGTATCCAACAAACCGCATCCAGGCAAGACCAGCAGTAATATCATACATCGAGAAGAAACAATATGGGAAAATATCATAAAGCTCTATTGCAGATACAACAATGTGTAAGGATACAAAATATAAATAAATCACATTTAGGTAATCAGTAGAGGGGTATAGGTCCATAGTGCTCAGCCGTACCAAGCAAGAGACACTGCAGTAACAAAATTACCCTAAGTAGATGGAAACATGAGTCTTCAGGATTAAGGCATAATGTAGACCTTTAAAAATAGTAAAAAAAACACACCTTCCTTATGCTGCCCAATATGAGGCCATGAGCTAAGAACTGGCAAGATACTAATTTCTGCATTCTTAACATTTTATAGCCCTACACTTGCCAGAGGTAAGGAATATATTGGCATTATGAGCATCAGCCTGCAGATATTGGCTATGCTATTCAATTTACAACACTTACACACTATTAGTATCATTTTATTAAAGGGTCAGTCTACCCTTAACTGATAGTTCTGTTTTTGATACATGCTAGAGTAAACGTACCTAATAGTTTCTTATTTGAGGACTTTATTGGAGACACGTCTATGCTTGATTTCCTGGGTCTATATGCTGGCAGTTACAATTATGAGTGGATACTGTTCTCCCCACTAGATTTTATAAATATCTTACATTATGGAAAATAGACCCAAAAATTCGAAAAGAATAGATCTGGGTAATAAGATAGGGGGATCTCACTTTTGGAATATCCAGGATCTGCGCAGCTCACCATGCCCTAGCTCCAGAATGCCTTTTTTGTCAATTTTTGGTAAAGTAACCTTTTAATGAAAATATGTTCTAATACTTGACTATCATAAGAGACAGGAAAAACATCTGGGTAGGCTGGCATTAAACTGCAGAAAATTGTAAAACATATATCAGCTATCCGGTGTTTTGTAAATGACTAAAATATACTATAACAAATCAAAAACAAATCATGTGATAAGAAAACTTTAGTTGGTTAGATTTCTGAAAAGGACAGTTCTGCAGATAAAGGAAAAGCACAGTTCTGCAGATAAAGGAAAAAGGGGACACATTCCTCAGTTAACCATTGCTTTCAACTCTGAGAAGTTGAGTAGACCTTATAAATGCTGTATGTAGCTACATATAGGATATCTGTCACTAAGAGAACGTCTAGGCTGCCATTGCTGATTATTTTTCGGCACTCTTATGTGTTTGGTCTATGGATTTTACTGTGCTTGTAAACTAAGCTTATTTATGTGAAATATGACTTTCCCTGGTACCCTCATTATGGCTTAAATTCCTGGGGAGTAATCTGTGGTCCAGAGCCATGTGGCTCTTTGGCACTTTTTGTGAGGGCCTTGGGCCCCCTGCAGACACTAATCTGAGTTTCCCTATTGCCCTGTTATAGTACTGATTTCCAGCAGTCTCATGTAACACTTATACACTTGTGTTCTTTCTTCTTTATTCTGAACAGTTTCAGGACATGTTTTTCTAAGGCCTTGTTCTCACAGGGCGATCATATCTGTGCCCCATGTGGGGCTGTATTTACCCACACAGGGTTGCATAGGTGTTCCATAAATCCCTGTGAAGGTAGTCCCATTTATGTGTAACGGTACACAGCAACTGCATGGACACAGTCACTGTGTGCCAATATCACATCTATGTAGGTGCGGGTGTGCATCCGTGAACTCGCCCAGAACTGCTGGCTTGAAGATGCATGCAACACCTGTGCATCCCCATGACTGCAACAAATGGTCCTGCATGGGGCATACATGTAGTGGCTCCATGTGAACGAGGCCTATGTTGTACAAAATTATAGATAGAGATAAGATGAAACAATTGTTTTTGTTTACTTCAGAAAATAGTGTCCTACTCAGAGGAGAAGAAAAGAGGGACATGTATTATCTTAAAGTGAACCTGTGGCTAGGTTATGGACATTCAAGGATTTACATTTAATTAACTGCTTACCGGAAGCCGTATAGCAGATATACTGCTACAAAGCAGCATGGATGTGCAAAATCACGTATATATACATGATTTTGCATTTCCAGGTAGGGGGCACGTGCACCCTACCCGCACCGCCATTCACAGCCGCGGATGTCAATCACCGGGTCCCAGATTACCCACCGGCACCTGGTGATTACCGACAATCACTGACAATTACAAACAGTCTTCCTCCCTGTCAGCTTGGGCACACTGCTCAGGATGGCTGTGCACAGTGCAGCCCACCCGACCAGTTTGCTTACAGTGAAGCACAAATGCCACTCACATTTAGTAAGATTATAACAAGCTTTTCAAAATACCTCATGCTAAAGGTGTACTTGCATGGGAACTCATTGGGTGCAGCAAGATGGCGTCCACGCCTGAATTACGTCACCACACTCACTGATTTATTGGCACGTATATATATTTTATGTCACTTTATATTGAGATCCCCAGAGAGGATCAATCCACTGATTTTTTTTTTCACATATATATATTTATGTCACTTTGTTTGTTTTTGCCATATTGTATTATTTTATTATTAGGGTAGCACTGCATCATTTTGGTTTCGTTAGTGGGGTACAATGGCTCCCGCTCCCCATACAAAGTCTGTGAGAGCAGGTAAAGAGGAGAGCGCCACTACAGAGGGCATACTGCAGAAGGATTCAGGTAAGTATAACTGGGGGTGAGGGGGCAATACTGTGACCTAAACATTTTTTACATTAATGCAGGGAATGCTGAGGATTTAGAATCAATCTAGAGTTTATAGCAAAATTACTGAAATTGTCATTCTCTAGGCAGCTTAGCTCACTCTGCTCCCCCTTCCAGCAGTGACTCTTCCATGCAGCTAAACATTATTACTTAACACAGTAACAATTTAGTAGTGACATGTGGACCAGCGTAAGGAACCAAAGCTTGTTAGCCTTTTGCCCTCCAGAAGACTTACCCCCCTTTTTTATTTCCACATGGTATATGGTTAGGTGCTAGCAGCTACATCTCACCTAATTTATCATGTAATAGTAGCGCACGAGATCTTCATTATTTTTATTGGCTCCCACTGCTGTCGGTCAAAACCTGTCATGAGGGAGTAGGGGCAGGGTTTGGCCGAGCTGAGCTGTCTGTGTCTATGGTCTCAGGCAGCAGGGCTCAGGTGCAAGCCCACACAAGTGCCCCTATAGCAAGTGACTTGCTATGGTGGCACTCAGAAGGAAGAAGGAGACAGGGGCACTAGTGGGGGTCTCCAGAAGAGCGGCTCCAGGGCCACTCTGTGCAACTCTATTTAAGTATACCATCTATGTTATGAGAAAAAGACTTCACAATCACATTAAGAATCCAACTATTGAAGTCAATGATGGTTTGTTTTAAAGTTGAATTACATTTAGTTTTTTAAAGCAGAAAGTATCTTTATCATCTTTCTTTTATTCTTTGCTGTATCTCACTGCTGATAATTTTGTTTAGACTCTTTCTGCCACATTCTACATGTTTTTACTCTATGGTATTTCCCCAGACAAGTCTCCTGATGGTGACAACAAAGGATTGTGCCTATTCAATGTATGTTGAGATGGCAACTTGCAGTCTCCATTGGAAGTTCATGAACTAAATTAACAACACAGAGGCACAGTTTGGAGACAGGAACAGTGCTGTCACTCTGTAATTCAGAATGCCTCAATAAGAAGGACCTTCATAGCAGGACCACCAGGTATCATTTTAATGATAGTTGCAGATATTATATTAACAAGTTCAACCATATATGAGAATATTTTTAAATTACGTTTTATTTTAAGTTTCCAGGAGCACAGTTTACATTACATAAAAGAAGTAAAAGAATACACAAAAGAAATATAGTGGACACATGTACACTTGCCCCATATCCTATAAAATGTATCAAGGGTATCCCGGTGTCAATAAATATGTTTTTCATCCAGAGAGTGCTAAAGCTCATATGAAACACCGTGTTAAGTGTGCTGGTTACTGCATCCAAATACTATACTAACTTCAACATTTCGATGAGAAAGATTGCTATGGTCTCTCTCACATAAGGTCAATTCACGTCAAGGAAATTTTATAGACATTTAGTAGCACATCTTCCCATGAATCCTCCTCAAAAGAGCCCATCTCATATTCCCACTTGAACCTCACCTTCCAGGGGTAGGAGCATAGGTATTCCCTCAGCAGCGTCTTATAACTGTTTGATATGAAACCCTTAGTCGTACAAGATCGAGCTACTATGGAAACCAGAGTACACAGTTGTTCTTCCTATGCTCCATAAACATGTTGTCCTGTCTATAGCTAAGCCACATATTTTGAGAAAGTGGATGCTGATGCTGCAGCTGTTCAAATGACTTATCCCTGGCATATTAACTGAAAAACTATCTGAGATCTTTTGCTACTGCTCACCAAAAGTCAACTAAGTTCCATAAAATTAAGATTATACCAGGCAGGGGAATATAGAGTGCCCACCAAAAAGTTGCAGTATCCTGATGAGAAAGCACCTTATTTAGTATACAAAGTGTTCTACTGTACTCAAAATGTAGTTATTTATTTAATGTACTTAAATAGCGCTGTAAATTTACGCAGCGCTTTACATATATATTGTACAGTCACATCAGTCCCTAACCCTCAAGGGGTGTACAATCTAAGGTCCCTAACTTACATTCATACATACATATACAGCACTAGGGCCAAATTAGACAGGAGCCAATTAACCTACCAGCATGTCTTTGGAGTTTGGGAGGAAACCGGAGTACCTGGCGGAAACCCACGCAGGCACAGGGAGAATATGCAAACTCCAGGCAGGTGGTACCGTGGTTGGGATTTGAACCAACGACCCTAGTACTGCCAGGCGGAAGTGCTAACCATTTAGCCACTGTGCTGCCCTAATTGTGACCTATAAACAAATGTGCCGTGTAAAACTACAATATATAAGTATATAAACAAATGTGCATCACATATTTACAGTCTCTGAAAAAAAAACCTTTCAGGAGCAACCTGATCACAATGTATGAGCCTAGCATATTCTAACAAAGGAGTAGGCAACCCCTGGCACTAGTGCTAGAGGTAGCACTTGCAGCATCAAGGACAGCACCCAAGGGGAGTTATGGAAAACCCACCTTCCAAACAATAAAGCTGGCCAGCGGCTGTATACAGGAGAAGCAATGTGGCTAGTTCCTGCCCACATCTGTTCCCACTGGTGTAGGTTCCTGCATTGCTCTCTCCACACTGAAGCTATGTTGAGTCGGAATCCCCAGGCTGGTTCCTGCCCACATCTATTACCACTGGTGTAGGTTCCTGCATTGCTCTCTCCACACTGAAGCTATGTTGAGTCGGAATCCCCAGGCTGGTTCCTGCCCACCTCTATTCCCACTGGTGTAGGTTCCTGCATTGCTCTCTCCACACTGAAGCTATGTTGAGTCGAAATCCCCAGGCTGGTTCCTGCCCACCTCTATTCCCACTGGTGAAGGTTCCTGCATTGCTCTCTCCACACTGAAGCTATGTTGAGTCGAAATCCCCAGGCTGGTTCCTGCCCACCTCTATTCCCATTGGTAAAGGTTCCTGCATTGCTCTCTCCACACTGAAGCTATGTTGAGTCGGAATCCCTAAGTTGGTTCCTGCCCACCTCTGTTCCCACTGGTGTAAGTTTCTGCATTGCTCTCTCCACACTGAAGCTATGTTGAGTCGGAATCCCCTGGCTGGTTCCAGCCCACATCTATTCCCACTGGTGTAGGTTCCTGCATTGCTCTCTCCACATTGAAGCTATGTTGAGTCGGAATCCCCAGGCTTGTTCCTACTCACATCTATTCCCACTGGTGAAGGTTCCTGCATTGCTCTCTCCACACTGAAGCTATGTTGAGTCGGAATCCCCAGGCTGGTTCCTGCCCACATCTATTCCCACTGGTGTAGGTTCCTGCATTGCTCTCTCCACACTGAAGCTATGTTGAGTCGAAATCCCCAGGCTGGTTCCTGCCCACCTCTATTCCCACTGGTGAAGGTTCCTGCATTGCTCTCTCCACACTGAAGCTATGTTGAGTCGGAATCCCTAAGTTGGTTCCTGCCCACCTCTATTCCCACTGGTGTAAGTTTCTGCATTGCTCTCTCCACACTGAAGCTATGTTGAGTTGGAATCCCCTGGCTGGTTCCTGCCCACATCTATTCCCACTGGTGTAGGTTCCTGCATTGCTCTCTCCACACTGAAGCTATGTTGAGTCGGAATCCCCTGGCTGGTTCCTGCCCACATCTATTCCCACTGGTGAAGGTTCCTGCATTGCTCTCTCCACACTGAAGCTATGTTGAGTCAGATCCCCAGGCTTGTTCCTCCCCACCTCTATTCCCACTGGTGAAGGTTCCTGCATTGCTCTCTCCACACTGAAGCTATGTTGAGTCGAAATCCCCAGGCTGGTTCCTGCCCACATCTAGTCCCACTGGTGTAGGTTCCTGCATTGCTCTCTCCACACTGAAGCTATGTTGAGTCAGATCCCCAGGCTTGTTCCTCCCCACCTCTATTCCCACTGGTGAAGGTTCCTGCATTGCTCTCTCCACACTGAAGCTATGTTGAGTCGATATCCCCAGGCTGGTTCCTGCCCACCTCTATTCCCACTGGTGTAGGTTTCTGCATTGCTCTCTCCACACTGAAGCTATGTTGAGTTGGAATCCTTAGGCTGCTTGGCACTTTGAAAGGGTAATTCTATTCAGTATTTTTTCTCCTCTGTGGTACCACACTCTTTTAGCCTGAGCTGGCTCATGGCCAGACTTTTACAATCGGTGTACCTGCCCTCCCTCTGAACATCTCTCTCCCTCAGCATCCATGCGCCTAGCTCAGCTTGGAGGGGATATAGCCAGGGAAGTTTATCTTCAAATGGCTTTTAACTCCCTCCACAGCAATCTTTTATGAGTAACTCAATGCAAAGAAGAAATTCATGTGGAGGAAAAAGGGTTTTAAATGCTTTTCTGACATAACAGTTATTGGGAACTACTAATTTAGGCTACATTGGCACGGGCATTTAGCCACAGTGCGAATGGCAGCGGCAGGAATCTGCTGTTTTCTGCTGCTGTTTTTTACACCAATGAGCCATTAGCTGCAGCCACCAAGCCCGTACAGTACACTATAATGAGGTTACTAGGTGCTGCAGCTATTCAAGACTGTTCACACAGTCAGTGATTACCCGCGGTGAGGGCTGCTGAACACACACTTTGTGTGCATTCAGCAGCGATCACCACAGGTAATCGCCGGTTTTGTGAACAGCCACATAGCTACGGTAAATGGCAACTTGTCATAAAAGTGTACTGTACAGGCTCCGTGTCTGCAGCTAGCAGTTCACAGGTGTCAAAAACAGCAGCAGGAATCAGCAGATTCTTGCTGCTGCCAATCATCGTGGTTTCCAAAAAGAAGGAACTACTACTTTATAACAAGGTTTGGTAACTACTCCTTTAGAACTTCTATTGGGAACTACAACTTCAGAACAGATATTGTTAATTACCACCTCAGAAAAAGGATTTTGGAACTGCAGGAATTGGGGCTCAATTCCCCAATTCTACTGCATGGTACAGGCAGGGCTGTCTTGAATGGAGCATTGGCTGGTGCTCATTTCTGGAGCATCTATGTAGAAATGGCCTGGTTTATTTATGGCAGAAGGTGCAGGAATTGGGGCTGATCTGAGGCTTGAAGGAACAGAAATTGGGGCTCATCTGGGGTGTGAAAGTATAGAAATTGAGGAGATCTGAGGTGTGAAAGTGCATTAATTAGGTGATCAAATTTGTGAAGGTGCAGAATTTGGGGTGAGCTGAAGTGTGAAGGTACAGGAATTGGAGTGACGGTAGATGAAAGGGTGCACAAATTGGAGATGATCAGAGGTATAAATGTGCAGGTATTTGGGAAATCTGAAGTGGGAAAGTGCAGGAATTGGGACTGATCTTAGCCCTGGAGGAACAGGAATTGGGGCTGATCTGAGACCTGAAGGCACAGGAACGCTGTCACTGGAGAATGGGGTGTGAATTTGCAGGAATTGGGGTGATCTGAGGTGTGAAGGTGCAGGAATTGAAGCTGACTCTGAGGTCTGGAGGTGCAGAAATTAGGGTGATCTGAGGTGTTAAAGTGCAGGAATTGGAGCTAATCTGAAGTGTAAAGATGAAGGAATTGGGGCTGATCTGAGTTGTGAAGATGCAGGAATTGGGGTGGTATGAGCTGTAAGGGTGCAGGAATTGGAGATGATCAGAGGTGTAAAGATGCAGGTATTTGTGTGATCTGAGGTGTGAAAATGCTGGAATTAGGACTAATGTGAGACCTGAAGGAACAGGCTGATCTGGGTTTTAAAAATTTAGGAATTGGGGTGAACTAAGGTCCAGAGGTGCACAAATTGGGGTAACCTGTGGTGTGAAGGTGCAAATATTGGGACTGACCTGAGGTGTGAAGGTGCAAAAATTGTGATCAGAGTTCTGGGGGTTCAGGAATTAGGGCTTATCTGAGACCTGAAGGCACAGGAATTGTTGATGAAGACTGGGGTGTAAAGTTGCAGGAACTGGGGTGAGCTGAGGGGTGAAGGTGCAGGAATTGGTGTGATCTAAGGTGTGAAGGTGCAGAAATCGGGGCTGATCTGAGGCCTGGAGGTACAAAAATTGAAGCTGATCTGAGGTGTGGAGGTGCAGGATTCGGGGCCAATCTGGGGTGTGAAAGTGCAGAAACTGGAGTTTGATCTGAGGCCTGAAGAAACATGAATTGGGATTGACCTAGGGGTGCAAAAGTGCAGGAATTGGGGTGATCTGAGGTGTGAAGGTGCAGGAATTGGGGCTAATCTGAGGTGGGAAGGTACAGGAATTGGGGCTGATCTGGAGTGTGAAAGTGCAGGTATTGGGGTGATCTGAGGTGTGAAAGTGCAGGAATTGAGGTGATCTGAGGTGTGAAAGTGCAGGAATTGGGGTGATCTGAGGTGTGAAGGAGCAGGAATTGGGGCTAATCTGAGGTGTGAAGGTACAGGAATTGGGGCTGATCTAGAGTGTGAAAGTGCAGGTATTGGGGTGATCTGAGGTGTGAAAGTGCAGGAATTGAGGTTTTTGCATAATGGAATTGAGGTGATCTGAGGTGTGAAAGTGCAGGAATTGGGGTGATCTGAGGTGTGAAGGTGCAGGAATTGGGGCTAATCTGAGGTGTGAAGGTACAGGAATTGGGGCTGATCTGGAGTGTGAAAGTGCAGGTATTGGGGTGATCTGAGGTGTGAAAGTGCAGGAATTGAGGTGATCTGAGGTGTGAAGGTGCAGGAATTGGGGCTAATCTGAGGTGTGAAGGTACAGGAATTGGGGCTGATCTGGAGTGTGAAAGTGCAGGTATTGGGGTGATCTGAGGTGTGAAATTGCAGAAATTGGGGTGATCTGAGGTGTGAAGGCACAGGAACAAGTGCTGATTTAGGGTCTGAAGGTGCAGAGAATGCGTTTGATCTGACCGAACTTTATTAGGGTGACCACTATCACCTCACACTTCATTTCCAATTGTACATTTTGCAGAAGTCCTCGGCTGACACATTCTTTTGAACCTTACCATACTTAACTCACAGCACACGTGTTCTGCACATACAGTATGTTCTGGAAAAAGGGTAAGTTACAATATACCATTCTTGAAAGGTCAATGTTTTCTTACTATTATTCAAACAGTTTACAGCATTTACTGTATAAAAAATCCTTTTCCTGACTGATCATGTCAAGTCATTTTTTTTCATAGAACTGGCACTCTCAATTTCTTTGAAAACATTTTTCAGCACACTGTGCTCAAAAGGTTGGCCACCCCTGTTCTAACAAAATGTAAGTGTTATTTTAGTAAAGATACATTGTTTTAAATGCAGAGAACATTATGTGTATCCTTTTTTCTTTGAGCACACAATTGGTGTCAGATCAGGACTCTTGTTTTAATGCAATGAGTGAAGTAGCTGAACCTGGGCAGAGCAATAGCTTGTCCCAACCAATTTAAAGGAAAAAGGTGTTTTAGACCTGCTAAGGTGAGGGAATGTCCATGGGTGATGGAGGTGATTACAAAGGGTTATAATTTTACACAAAATATGAAATATGTTTTTGCATAATGGAGTATATTCAGGAAATTTTTTTAAAAGCATATATGTGGAATGTGATTTTTTTCTATTACTTATTGATTAGTTGATTGATTTGGTTTTTAATCGTTTTTTTTCTTTCAGAAATTGTAGTGCGTTTTGCATTTTTGAACATGTGTTTTTGATGTGTTTCGCTTTATTTTGGCAATAAGAAAGTATTGACTGTGATGCCACATCGATGCGACTTACTTTGGATGGGTGTGACTTTGATGCAACTTGGATGCAACTTTGCATGGGTTCAGCTTTCAAGCGACTTTAAAAATGTTCATTTTTAATATTTTGTTGAGAATCTTTTACTAGCAATGACTGCCTGAAGTTTGCAACCCATGCACATTACCAAAGACTGGGTTTCCTCCTTTCTGATGCTTTGCCAGGCTCTAACTGCAGCTGTCTTCAGTTGTTCTTTGTTTGTGGGTATTTCTGTCTTTAGTTTTGCCTTCAGCAAGTGAAATGCATGCTCATTTGGGTTGAGATCAGGTGATTGACACGGCCATTGCAGAATATTCCACTTCTTTTCCTTCAAAAGCTCCTGGGTTGCTTTTGCAGTGTGTTTTGGATCATTGTCCATCTGTACAATGAAGCGCCGTCCAATCAACTTTGCTGCATTTGGCTAAGCACTGCAGAATTCATCCGGCTGCTTCTGTTTTCTGTCACATCATTAATAAACACCAATGACCCAGTGTCACTGAAAGCCATGCATGCCCATGCCATCATGTTTTACAGATGATGTTGTGTGCTTTGGATCATGAGCTGTTCCAAGCCTTCTCCACACTTTTTTCCCCATCATTCTGGTACAGATTAATCTTAGTTTCATGCATCCAAAGAATGCTTTTCCAGAACTGGTCTGGCTTTTTTAGATATTTTTTGGCAAAGTCTAATCTGGCTTTTCTATTCTTCAGGCTTATGAATGGTTTGCACCTTGTGGTGAACCCTCTGTATTTGCTCTCGTGAAGTCTTCTCTTGATTGTAGACTTTGACAATAATATGCCCACCTCCTAGAGAGTGTCCTTCACTTGTCTGGATGTTGTGAATGGGTTTTTCCATAGAGAGGATCCTCCAATCATCCACCACTGTTGTCTTCCATGGATGTCCATGCCTTTTTATGTTGCTGAGCTCACCAGTGCATTTTTCTTTCCTCAGAATGTACCGAACTGTTGACTTGGCCACTCCTAATGTTGATGCTATCTCTCTGATGGATTTGTTTCATTTTTGAAGCCTTGCAATGGCCTGTTTCACTTGCATGGACAGCTCCTTTGAACGCATGATGTAGGTTCACAGCAATAGAGTCCGAATGAATCAACTCCAGACCTTTTACCTGCTTAATTGATGAAGAAATAATGTTGGAGTAGCCCAATCCTGGCCATGAAACAGCTTTTGATTCAATTATCCAATTGCTTTTGGTCCCTTGAAAAAGGGGTGGATGGCTACTCTTAAGAGCTGTAATTCCTAAACCCGTCCTGAAATATGGATGTACATACCCTCAAATTAAACCTGAGAGTGTGCACTTTCAGCCCATATCCATGATATAAGTATAGCTTGAATATGTTTTGGTATATACCTGGAAAAAAACTAAAATTGTGCCTGTGTCCAAATATATTTGGACCTAACTGTATATGGCTTCAGTGTGCTGGTTCACAGAGGCATTCAAATTTTGTTCTGCCTGGCTTATCTTCTGGGAGAGTGACTCCTCCTAAAGTCTAGTAGATGATTTCACTTTTTTCATTTATGAACTAAATAAACCCTGTAGGAGCACCTTAAAGGTATCCCACACAGTCAGTAGGTCAGCTTTTATAGGGTTAGCAAATAGATGCTCAATGTGTGCTTTAATACAGTCATGAACCTTAAATAAGCCAACAGGGGTTCAGCATCCATGGTGGTTTCTGCACCAAGGTTTACAAGACCACTAGTGATCAGTCATCTAGGTGCACACTCAATTTGACTTACAAATGGAAACATGAAAGGATTACCTAAGGAAAGATCTATATGAGTCAATGTTCTATGTTACTTGGAAAAACAGGCAAAATGTTTGTCCAGGGGGTGCAATACGTTATATGCAAGTGCGAGCAGGTGAGTGGAAATTTTGAGCCCTGACATAGTTTGTAGACGCTATAACTTTCACACAGGCTAAATAGTATACACTGATTTAGGTTATTTTTATCAAAGAAATGTAGCAGAAAACCCACTTCAGCGCCAGCGATGTAACTATAGGTCGGTGGAGTTTGAGCCGTTATACAGCTGCAGGCATCATCCCGTACCGTTTTTTAAAGTGTTACTAAACCCAGGACCCTGCATTTACTATATCTGGTCTCCCACAGTACATAGATCATGAAAATTTAATTATTTTAGTAAATATAAACTACTAAATACCTTTTCTCATCAGCAGTATATAGCAGTCTTGTGACTTCTATCAATGTCCAGCTGAGCATTGGAAAAGCTTGTAGGGGGAGTTTTCATTCTGCTCTTACTGCCCTATGAGATTGCATAAACTTGTGCTGATCACCTGCACCCTCCAAAGAAAAAGAAAAAACTCTCTAGCAGTACACACCCAAACTGAGCATATGCAGAGTGTCCTCGAGCTTGTGTTCTATCAGGAGATGAAATGGGGAATGTGGAAGAAGGGGAGGATCAGAGAAGACAGGATTAAACATCCTTTTTACACAATGCAGAGGACTAACCCCTTAGGTTCCACAGTGAGTATAACAAGCATGCTTTACTGCATATACAGACTGATTTTACTGTTGTGGGTTTAGTAATACTTTAAGAGCCGAAGCTCGGCTTTCGTGTAATAGCAATCAGAGTGGCTAACTAGCCACTCGATTGCTATTACAAGCAGTGGTAGGGGACTTCCCCCCTCCTCCCGCCATCGTTAGCTGCTCTAACGGGATCTCCTGTCCCACCGGTAGTCTCAATCGACCAGCCAGCGCTACCAACAGCTGGTCAAAGAGCAAAACAAAGACCAGATTGACTTTGTTTGGCTCTGTTACATAGTAACCCAAAAGCAATGACCTGACATCACTTCCGGTTTACACAGAACTACAAAGTGCCATTTTTAGTAAAGTAAAACATGCATTCATACCAATCGTGGTGTGACGAAATGCTTTTAAGGACAAAAGAGGGATATGGGGTCTTATTGACCCCAGATCTCTCCATAACGGGTACCCGTCACATACCTATTGCTGTTACAAGGGATGTATAAATTCCTTGTGATGGCAATAAAAGTGAAAAAAAATTTTTTGAAGCCAAAGTGTAAAATAAAGAAGAAAATGCCCCATCCCCCCCGTGCTTGTGTGCATGCGTGCCTTGGTCCCACACACATGCAAACAGCAATTGTCCCACACATGTGAGGTGGTATTGCCGCAAATGTCAGATCATGGGCAGTAATTCCAACGTCAGACCTTCTCTGTAAATTTAAAGTGATAACCTGTAAAGGCTTTCAAAATGTCACCTATAGAAAAATTTTTAAATTTATGTTGTTTGTTGCTGTTGCATGGGTGAGTGCAATTTTAAAACATGACATGTTTGGTATCTATTTACTCAACATAACATCATCTTTTATATCCCACCAAAAAATTTGCTTATGTATGGTGTTTTTTTACATTAAAATTCAAAAAAGTGTAGTTTTTTCCCCAAACAATTGCGCTTGAAAAACCAAATACCATGTGACAGAAAACAATTGCCACCGATTTATTCTCTGGGGCCTCTGCTTTAAGTAAATCTATGTTTGGGGGTCTTAAGAAATGTACTAGAAAAAAATACTGATTGTTACATGTAAACCAGAGGTGCCAGAAAATGTCTAGGTCCAAATTTATAAAGAAAAGTCATTTGTTTACAAGATTTTATAACAGAGACAAAGAAAAAAGGATTTTTTATTTAGCAAAAAATTAAAAACAGTGAGAAAACTCTGTCTAAAAAAAAATGATACAAATTTCATATGGGTACAGTATTGCATGACTGAGTAATTGTCAAAGTGTGACAGCGCTGAAAACTGAAAAACAAAATTCCCTCTGGGTAATCTATGTGCATTGCAGGGATTTTAACCCCTGGGTGCCAGCATCTCCCGGCCTTTTAATGGGTTTGTGATGCTGGGAGGCAGGGTGGGGTTTAGGTTCATGTGACCGATGCGATTGACTGTCACGGCGGTCACATGATCGGAATGGTCCCGATTATTGATTGCATGTAATATTCTAATTTTCTGAGATTGTGGATTTGGGGTTTTCATGAGCTGTAAGCCATAATCATCACAATTATGACATCTCGGCTTGAACTACCTTGCTTTGCATGTAATGAGTCTATCTCATAAATTAGTTTCACCTTTTAAGTTGCATTACTGAAATAAATGCACTTTTGCACGATATTCTAATTTTTCGAGTTTCACCTGTATATGATCTTGTATTTCTGGGTGGGTGGGGGGGCCTACCCGTTCCGCCATTGGCGAATACAGCTGTTGATCACTGGGTCCCAGCCGGAGATTCCCCACCGGCACCCGGCAATCGCCGAGGAACACTGACAGGGGAGAGGTCTGTATGTAAACAATACAGATCTCTCCTCTGTCAGCTCCAGCATTCTGCTTTGTATTGCTCTGCATAGCAGAGCAATACAAAGCAGTATGCTTCAACAGTAAGGTCTCGTTAACATTTGACTGTTTTACCAACACTTGCCAAACGCCCTATAGCGTTTGGGAAGCGTTGGTCCGGCGTTTGCAGAGCGTTTTTTAACGCTCGGCAAAGTCTCCGCAAACGCTGCATGCGCGGTTTAGCAGCGGTTGCTAGGCGTTTGCCGAGCGTTAAAAACACCCCACAAATGCCTATAATGAAGTTTGAATGGTGTTGCCACTCCACAAAAGCCCCGCAACCGCACCGCAAATGCCGGCCGGGTGTTTGTGGAGTGGCACCATGGACTAGAATAGGAGGCTTCAACGCCTCCTGACTCGACCAGAGGCGTCCGTTTTGCCCCAACGCTAATGCTCCCGTTAGAACAGCACCATGTGCTGCAATGTGCAGAATTCTCAGAGGCGTTTGGGAAGCGGTAAAAATGCTTCCCAAACGCCTCTCTGCCGCCTGCACACAACGCTAGTGTGAACATAGCCTAAAACACACACAGTTAACCCTTTGAACGCCCCAGATTTTAACCCTTTCCTGCTCGGTGTCAGTACAATGTCAGTGCTTTTTATTAGCACTGATTACTGTATTAGTGTTACTTGGGATGTCAGTGACAGTGAAGTTGCTGATTGCTGCCATTACTAGTATAAAAAAAATTCCAGTATATTATTATACAGTATTTATATAGCGCCAAAAGGTTTGCTCAGCGCTGTACATTATAGTGGGGGACAGAACATGACACAATACAGTAACAAAACACGAGGGGTTCAAGGGCCCTGCTCTTTCGAGCTTACAATCAAGTATCAATCAAATATATATACCAACATTTGTAGACACTATAACTTTCACATAAACCAATTAATTAATATGGGCAGCACAGTGGCTAAATGGTTAGCACTTCCGCCTGGCAGTACTAGGGTCGGTGGTTCAAATCCCAACCATGGCACCACCTGCCTGGAGTTTGCATGTTCTCCCTGTGCCTGCATGGGTTTCCTCCCACACTCCAAAGACATGCTGGTAGGAGAATTGGCTCCTGTCTAAATAGTATGTGTATGAATGTAAGTTAGGGACCTTAGATTGTACACCCCTTGAGGGTTAGGGACTGATGTGAATGTACAATATATATGTAAAGTGCTGTGTAAATTGACGGTGCTATATAAGTACCTGAAATAAATAAATTAATTTACATGTATTGTTTTGTTTTTTTTTAAAGCAGAATACATTTTGGCCTACATTTATGATGAAATTTTATTTTTATTTTTTTTTACCGGACATGTTTTATGGCACAAAAAAAAATATAGTTTTTTTTCTCAACATTGTAGGCCTTTTTTGTTTACAGCGCAAAAAATTAAAAACGCACAGGGGATCAAACACCACCAAAATAAAGCTCCATTTGTGGGGGGAAAAAGACATAAATTTAATTTGGATGCAGCGTTGCATGACTGCACAATCGTCAGTAAAAGTAACGCAGCGCCGTATCACAAAAAATGTCCTGGTCAGGAAGGGGGATAAATCCTCTGGAGGGCAAGTGGTTAAAACTGAACACATTAATTACACAGGTTCTGAGGCTTATTTTACACCCCGGTCGCACTGGGTGCAACTTTGCATGTGATTTTCATGCCATGCAACTTGCAAATTGTATGCCAAGTCGCACCATATTGTCAGCGTTCATTTCAGTGCGGTTCCGGCTTGATTTCTAAAGTATTACATGCAGTGGTGTATTTAGGTTTTGTGCTGCCCTAGGTAACACAATAATTGGCACCCCCACCCCGCCGCACAAAGAGGTTGACATTGACCAAGAACACCCCTGCCCTCCACTACCACTGCCCCCCATACACCAGCCACCATCCCTCAAGGCGAGAGAGAGAAAGACACTCATCTTCACAGCTCCGGACATCCCCAGGAACGAGAGTGGGGCTGTGCATACACCGTCATGAAACCCACATCATCTTTCAGAACCCACCAGGTCCCCATGCTGCGTGTGTCCCTTCTTCCAAGGGGCAGTGCTGCCCCCCCTGAAAAATGCCGCCCTAGGCAAATGCCTTGCTTGCCTTGTGGTAAATACACCCCTGATTACGTGCACTACTTTTGGAGCAATTTCATACACCTGAAATTGACATGTTCTCCCGACTTTGAAATCGTGCGACTTCTTGATGTGACCAGGGTGTAACACAAATAAGGCACTAAGTGAGTTTAATGACCACTTTAATCAGCCTTAGAACCTGTGTAATTAATATGTGTATAATGTTTAAAGGGATGAGGTGACAACCCTTCTGTGAACCCAGGCTAAAGCTACTTTAGGGCCATGGCTATTAACCACTTGACCTTCAGGTTTTACCAAGGCAAATGTTGCTATTCAGCACTGTGCTACATTTGCCTTGGTAAAACCTTCTGAAGGTCAAGTGGTTAATAGCCATGGCCCTAAAGCAAACGATGTAACCTCTCCCTAACAAAGCAGCGACCTTTCCTCACAGACTGTGACAAAGCCACTTTATATATCGTATACACCGACTTCCGTGTCCACACCCAAGACCTATGAAAGGTTTCCCTCAAGTTTCAGTCAGCAGAGCTGTGCTGCCATGTTCCTAAGCGGTTAATAAGTAAAAGTTGGGAGAGGGGTGAGCAGGAAATGAGTGTGGGCACAGGGCTGCTGTTTGTTGTCTTCTTCTTGGAATATTTGTGCTGCTGTCTAATAGCACACACACAGCCTCCCCCCTCCTCCTCCCTGCTGTTCCATTGCCTGACTTCCCACAGCCTCCCCTAGCCTTGTTCTGCGTGTGTGAGAGAGTTTGCTGGGACTGACTGAGCTCACATTACAGGCTGTGAGCAGCGAGGTGAGCACGTCAGACCTGGCTGGGAGCTGGGCTGGGCAGGGCAGGTGGGTGGTAAGCTGCTCGTTCCTCACACACAGAGGCAGACCGGGAAAAGAGTTGTTGTAATGGGAGGCACATTGTGATAGGATAGTGTCAGAGCTGGGAGCTTCCCTCCACACCCCGTGTATGCTGTATACAGGTCTAAGTCCTATCTCCTCTCCTGTGCATACAGGTGATCCTCCTGCCTGCTGCTGGACGAGCTCAGCCCTGGATTTTGTCAAGTCCTCGCTCCTAAAATGGCTGTCAGATCTCACTACCAGGTAAGCAGGAATCTGGGTCACCCGTGTCTCCAGCTTTCCATGTGTCTTCTCTTCCACATCAGCTACTACAAGAAGTCCTCCAGGAACTGGACTTTCACACAGCAGCCTACCTGACCTACAAAGAGAGCCCCAGATGGGAGGCTCCCGCTGTATTTTTACAAGGCTTGTATTTATTTTAGCCACAATGGCTGCTTTTGGCATAGACTTTAAAGAAAAAAAAAGTCTAATTTTATACTTTGAAATGATGTTTCTGGGTTTAGGATGAGCCATGTTGGAGCGTGTGACAAAAACAAAACAGACTTGATGGGAAGAGAACCATTATATACTTGGATGGGGGGGAAAGTTCTGATTTCTCTTTCGGGAACTCTTAGGCTTGGTTTACACTACTGCGACCTGGCCAGGGGACTTGATGCGACTTGAGTACGACTTTGCATGACTTTCATGCCATGTGACTTTGTCTAATCTTCCTGTAATGTCGGATCCAAATCGCATCAATATAGATGAGGATCTGACTTGGAGGCAACTTCCATTAAAGTCTATGAGCAAAAGTCAGAAGTCGCTTTTGAAGTAGTACAAGAACCTTTTCTAAAGTCAGAGCGACTTCAGTAGTGCTAATTAACCTCCCTGGCGGTATGATTATTTCCGATTTTTGGTGCTGAAAGCGGTACCATTTTTTTGCATGGAAATATGTAGTTTTATATTGTAGGCCTGTAATTTTTAGGAATAACTCACTGAAATCTGTCCGAACAAGAGTCTAGTAAACATCCCGGGTATGATAAAACTTGAAACACAAAATCATCATAATTTAATAATCATAAAAAATAATATAATAAATTTAATTCAATAATATAATCAAACCAAAAACACTGAAATTTGAAATACAGAGGCAAATTCGCACATCGCTGAGCAAAGTCGCAAAATCGTTTTCAGTGTCTGATGACGAATTTCCCCACGAATCATCACTCAATTCTGCAAGTAGTTCTGATTTACTATCGCTGTTCTCTAGCTGGTCTAAACCCACTTTTGACCTAAAGGAACGCTTTTTGGACGCCATGGACTTTTCTAAGTTTCCAGGCAGAAAGAACAGTCAAAATGCAGGCAGGGCACAGGACAAAGCAGTAGGGACAAAATATATGTGAAATGCATTGAAACAGCAATGTTTTACTGTATAATAATTTTTTAAAAAATAACATTTTTTTAAAATTTCAAATTTGCCGCCTGTTCCGGCGCCCATACGTCACAGGGACCGGAAGACGGATGCCGGCATTGGCCGGAGGAGATGGCCGGGGACGCTGCAGGGGACACATCGCGGGAGCGAAGGACAAGGTAAGCGCCGCAGGGACTCCCTGAGCAACGCCGCATGGTAAGCTCGAGTGTAGCTTGGGGTTACCGCTTTTGGTACTGAAATTTTACCCCGAGCTACACTCGGGAATACCGCCAGGGAGGTTAAGACAGCTCGCGTTGACTAACATGGGATTTCACATGTCATGTGACTTGGGGTCTCACACGTTTGGATCCTAAGTGTGAACCGAGCCTTACAGAGATGTGTTCAAGGAGCCTGAGACTCTGGAAACTCCTAATAACTTATATTCCTGCTTCTCTGAGAGTACGTGAGTGCTATGGTGGCCATACACACTTTGGTTAGTTTCTTTTCCAATCGATATCTCTCCTGATAGACATAATTGATCGCTTTTTTTTTTTTTTTTCAACCACACAACAGGGGAAGTGGAATTTGATTGATCGAAGATCTGATTGAAGGTTATCAATTGTATCTCTGATTCCCCCAGGCAACCTTTTAATCCAGTCGATCAAAATATAGTTGAATGTATGACCAAATCATCTTGGTGCTGCCGATTGATGTAAAATGATTGATAATTTTCTCCCCTGGCCAACCGTATCAGTTTAATCAAATCTGCTGTAAACCAAGATGAAAGGAAAGTTATGGCTGTTTGATCAGTTTAATACAAGCATTGTGAATCGCACATTGATTAGGTAAACCAAAATCAAAACCTGTATGACTACCATTGCAGAAGGTTAGTTTTGTTATAGGTTGTCCTTGTGAAAAGACATTCAGTATTCTTGAAAGTAATTTTAGATGCGTGTTGTGTAGTTCCTATATTTGTATTTAAAGTGAACCTTCATCTGAAAAGGGAAGTGTCCCTTTATCTCCTCCTCCCCTGCTTTTGATCTGTGGTGTTTCTTTTTGTTTTTATTGTTTCCTCAGGAAGCAGGTACCCACACCCACTTCTACTCAGATCGCCTGGTTGACCTGAGTGGAAGTTCAGCCCTCCCGAAACCTCCTGGGACATGTCACAGGTCCCAGGAGGCTGTGGGCCCATTCACAAAGTGCAGTATAACTCTCACATGCTCAGTTGGGCTTTTCTTAGTAAACATGGCAGTGCCAGGGTCCCAGAGACCAGCTAACAATCAGCCCAGGTGAAGATCGCACTTGATCCCTGGACAGGTAAGTGTCCATTTAAACCAGGCGAAACATCCTCTTTAACCCCTTCCCACTGTTGCCTTCTGCCCCTTTAAGAGGTTCTAATTGCAGGCAGAGGCGGGCATTCCGATCATGTGACTGCTGTGATTGGCAGTCACATGATTGGAAAGCTCCCAATCCCAAGTACGCTAATTACTGTGCTATGAGAACACAGTAATGTGTTTACATAGGGCCACATATGTGGCCTCTCAGCCTTAAAGCTTGCCTGCTGAGAGGCCACATATATAGTGGATATAAAAAGTCTACAAAAAATGTCAGGTTTCTGTGATGTAAAAAAATGAGACCAAGATAACTCATTTCAGAACTTTTTCCACCTTTTAATGTAACCTATAAACTATACAACTCAGTTGAACAACAAACTGAAATCTTTTAGGTGGAGGGAAGTAAAAATGAAAAACTAAAATATGGTTGCATTTTGATTTGATTCCAGCACTCAGTCTTTTTGGGTATGAGTCTATCAGCATGGCACATCCTGACTTGGCAATATTTACCCACTCTACCTTGCAATAACACTCCAAATCTGTCAGATTGCGAGGGCATCTCCTGTGCACAGCCCTCTTCACATCACCCCACAGATTTTCAATCGGTTTCAGGTCTGGGCTCTGGCTGGGCCATACCAAAACTTTAATCTTCTTCTGGTGAAGCCATTCCTTTGTTGATTTGGGTGTATGCTTTGGGTCATTATGCTGAAAGATGAAGTTCCTCATATTCAGGTTTGTAGCAGAAGCCTGAAGGTCTTGTGCCAATATTGACTGGTATTTGCTACTGTTCATAATTCCCTCTACCTTGACTAAAGCCCCAGTTCCAGCTGAAGAAAAACAGCCCCAAAGCATGATGCTGCCACCACCATGCTTCACTGTGGGTATGGTGTTCTTTTGGTGATGTGCGGTGTTGTTTTTGCACCAAACATATCTTTTGGAATTATAGCCAAAAAGTTCACCCTTGGTTTCATCAGACCAGAACACATTTTCCCACATGCTTTTGGGAGACTTCAGATGTGTTTTTGCAAAATTTAGCCAGGCTTGGATGTTTTTCTTTGTAATAAAAGGCTTCCATCTTGCCACTCTACCCCATAGCCCAGACATATGAAGAATACGAGAGATTGTTGTCACATGTACCACACAGCCAGTACTTGTCAGATATTCCTGCAGCTCCTTTAGTGTTGTTGTAGGCCTCTTGCCAGCCTCCCAGACCAGTTTTCTTCTTGTCTTTTCATCAATTTTGGAGGGACGTCCAGTTCTTGGTAATGTCACTGTTGAGCCATATTTTCTCCACTTGATGATGACTGTCTTCATTGTGTTCCATGGTATATCTAATGCCTTGGAAATTCTTTTGTACCCTTCTCTTGACTGATACCTTTTAGCAATGAGATCCCTCTGATCAGTGGTGTATTTAGGTTTTGTGCTGCCCTAGGAAATTCTTTTGTACCCCCCACAGAGAGAGCCTGACATTGACCAACAACACCCTTGACTCCCACCCGCGAGAGCCTTCCACTACCACTGCCCCCCATACACCAGCCACCCTCCCCCATGGCGAGAGAGAGACACACTCACCTTCACAGCTCCAGACATCCCCAAGAATAAGAGTCAGGCTGTGCACCGTCATGAAACTCTCAACCTCTCTTGGAACCCACTAGGACCCCGTGCCGTGTGTCCCTTCTTCCATCCCTTCTGAATGTCAGTGCTGCCCCCCCTGAAAAATGCTGCCCTAGGCAAATGCCTTGTTTCCTTGTGATAAATACACCCCTGCCTTTGATGCTTTGGAAGCTCTCTACGGACCATGGCTTTTGCTGTCGGATGCGACTAAGAAAATGTTAAAGACCTACTAGAACAGCTGAACTTTATTTGGGGTTAGTCAGAGGCACTCAGCAGGTGTGTACTGACTCCTCTTTAACATGATTTTGAATGTGATTGCTTAATTCTGAACACAGCTACATCACCCAGTTATAAGAGGGTGTGCACACTTATGCAACCACATTATTTTAGTTTTTTTATGTTTATTTCACCCCCTAAAAGATTTTGGTTTGTTTTTCAATTGTTGTACAGTTTATAGGTCACATTAAAGGTATACAGAGTTCTGAAATTTATTTCTTTGTCATTTTTTTTTTTTTTAAATCACAGAAACCTGACATTTTAACAGGGGTATGTAGAATTTTTTTTATATATCTACTGTATGTGTATGGCCAGCTAGAAGAGGTTAATATTTAACAATTTTTTTTTCAGCAGTACATTGCATTGACACATTGGGGGTGATCCAGTCTAGCATTTGCATATTTTTTTCTAGTGTTTTGGACATATTAGAAAGTCCCAGGCCAAATTCATGAAAGTGGACATGTGTGGCAAATTCACGTAGTTTTTATGTGTGACACTTTTACATTCTGAAGCTATGGCTGTGACACATTCAATAAGAAATAGTACTATTTTGTTGATGAGAAGTGGAGGTAAATAAGATGTCTTCCATGTTTGGAGTATATTGTGTCATACATGTAAAGCTGGTCCATAGATTTTAGATTTTTTTTATTTTTTTATTTTTTTTTTTTCTTTCATCCTGCAATCTAAAGGCAGCTGCTGAACAAAAAAACCACCCAAAAACACACACAAATTAGGTAGAATGAGGAATCGTCCCCACTGGAACATTGTATTGTGACCGCAGCAACCAAAGATAGCGAAAAATTATCCAACGTGTCCCTTTTTGATTTCTGTCGAGCAAGGACTGCTACACACGGATTGTCATACACGGTTTATGAATTCCGGGGATTGTGTTGAAATACCAGAGCAATGACAAGGGACATACATAGGAAAAAAATGGTATATCCGACATATGACACAAATATGTATTGTGCAATAAAATAAATGACACATCTCTAGGCATTCTGTACAGTCCCAATCAGAGCATATCATCATGGGTGAAATCTTGAACATATCAGTACTATAATACTGTGTAATTAGAGACATACGAATAATATAGGTTTTTTTTTTTTTTCCCCTTCATTTTATCCTGTGTATTTTTTTCTAAAGTACTTTTGAAAAGCTACCTTTTAAAGGCGCTATATAAAATAAAGTTGTTTTATTATTATGTAGTTTGGTTGGATAACCAAAGACTGGTGCATGCTAAAAAAATGTGCCTTCCTAAATAGCGCTTTCTGCAGCAATTAATAAAAGTGGTGCATGCCAGTTCATTAAATGGTTTCAAGGTGGCGGTACACCAGATTCAAGCGTACTCTGCAGGCACCAAAAGTTTGACACAAACATGAAGCTTTGGCACACAGAAAATATGCCAATATTTAGGCTTAGTCAGGGGTTCACAAATCTAGGAGCCAGCTAAAAAAGTTAGGAGCCCTTTTTTGTTTTTTTTTTGCATAGCATTGGTTGTCAGCGCCCGGGGCAAGGATGCTTTTGGGTGACAAGCTTCATGCAATGCGATTTTTGCCACGTGACAATCACAGCTAAACAACCCCTCGTTTTAGGTGCTATTGAAAATAATGGCACCGGAACCTGCGTTTTGCAATCACAGTGATTCTGACACTATCCCAAAACGCTCAGGTGTGAATGGAGCCGCCCTGGTTCACACATATGCGTTTTAAAACTCACAGATTCGCATGACAGGCTAGATATTATTGCTGTTGAGGTGGTTCACACAGATGCGATCCACACACATTGCGATTTTGAGTGCCATTACAAAAAGCGTCCTGTGTAAATTTGTAGCGGTGCGTTCCAGACTCGTAAACGATAGAGTGGCATGCAGAGATAAGTTTTCACATAGGATGGCTGTTGTCTGGAGTTTTCGCATTGAAGTCTATGGGAGGCGCTTTTTGCATTGAAGTCTATGGGAGGTAGTGTGTGAACCCAGGTGCCAGGATGCAATTTCTAGTCGACCTAGTGCCTGGAATTTGTCGAGCCCTGGACTAGGTTCACACTTGTGAGGGTGGTTGATGTTTTGGGACTGAACCTCTTCCCATAGCTGCAATCACTTGCACAGATTTCTCAATTGACTTTTGTTAAAGGAGCCAAGTGAAAAATTGTTGACCAAACAGCGCCTGCAGCCAGTCAGCCACTTTCCAGCTTTGTCCTTTCACATCAGTGCATTTTTTTTTTTTTTTTCATGGATTTGAACAGACTAAAACTGGCTTTTCTTTGGGATAGAGAGGACTTGTCAGGGTCCTGTGTCCTAGCTATGTACTAAGCCAGGGGTGTTTAACCTTTTGAAGAGCAAGGGCCGCATAAGTGATTTATTAACCAGTTGCAGCTCACATTGAAATTAAATGGTTCCGAATTTTGAGTTTGTTTTTTTTGTTTTGTTTTGAATAACAATGAACATTTTCCTCCTGCAGCCACTGAATGCTGGCAGGATGGAGAGGTGGAGAAGCCATCTTTCAGCAGTTGCAGGAGGAAGATGGAGAGGATCGGTTCCTGTGTATATGTTGCTGCCCCACCTGTCCAAGTGTAAAACCGAATGCGACAGGAAGGCCGCATGGTGCAGAGTCACCATTGTGACCCTTGGCGTTACACCGGTGGGTGGGGATAGAATCACGCCTCAACTATGGAGTTTTAAGCCCCCCCCCCCCCCCAAACTGCAAATGTAAATGAGCCCTTACTGTCCTGACCCCCCTATAAGGCTGTTTTTATACTGATTTGCTGCGGTGTACATGCGGCTCTCCTGTGGGTTAACTACGCTTTGCCAAAGACTTTTATTATATCTTGCAGGTGTGGTGCACTTTTTGAAAGCGCACCAAAACTCCAGCATTCAGTTTTTGTGCTCTCAGAAGACGCACCAAACCCCCAGGATATAATAGAAGTCTATTGTTCAGTGCATCATTCAGTGTAGTTAGCCCACAGGAAAGACACAGGTGCTGCACCCATGGATCAGTGTGAAAGCAGCCTAATAGTCAACCCATTTATAGGTAATATGCCCATTGCAAAAGCGCAGTGTATGGTTGTGAATACTCTGACCTTTCCTTTTCCAGCTTCTGCTGGCATAGCACTTCAGGCTGCTAGAATGGTCCCAGGCCAAGTGCACTTGGTATCATTCTGCCCAGGATAGGAGCTGGCATTAAAGAGAAATCATTGCTGGCTTGATGCACTCTGATGCTCTGGGATGGCGGTTTGGCAAGCGCAGATCGTGATCAGCGAGTTGCCGACTCCAGGCGTGCTCCTCCCTGGTTTGCAGTCGTGAGCCACAACAGAGGGTTGAGCACCCATATACCAACCAGGTTTTTAATTTTAAAGACAATATTTAGGAAAGGTGCAGTAATGTTGAGGTACCTAAAACTCATTCAAAGTAGAAGTCTGAAGTTGTATATGCACTAATCTGAGAGGTTTTGTATCATTGTTGTCAAGATTTCCTATCACTGCTGGTTTTGGTATTGGCTGGGACAGGAATTATGGGGGAGTGGACAAAGACAGGATTAAAGCTCACCTGTGTAGGGACTGTAGACATTAAAGTATTTACATATATTTAGAGTAGTAGTGAACACCACTGGGACACTTTTACCTACAGGAAAGCGTATGATCAAGCTTACCTGTAAGTACAAGGAATATCTCCTAAACGTGTACTGTTTGTGCAGCTGGTGACGTCACTGGCTCATGCGCTCTGAAGGGACAGCATACTCATTTCATCCCTTCAGAGCTCTGTGCCATGGTCGTGACTCCTGTGCACATGCTCGGGAGTGACATCATTGTTTGGCCATTCAAGCGGCTGGAACCAGATTACCCCTGGCAGCTGGAGGGCTTTGTTCTAAGGTATTTCATAATGTGCTAGTATGTAGTTCATACTAGCACATTATGACATTGTTTTGCAGGGGAAATTTTTTTTTTTTGGGGACACACACGCTTTGCTACCACTTTAACAAGCAGTATACGTGCTTTAAAACAAGCCATCCCTGACCTTTTGTAGCTGCTTATAGTGTGAAGTTATCATTCTCAAAGATCACAACAAAGACACTGAGGGCCCATATAGATTCATGCAAGTGCTTTTTCTTTGGTGTTTGATGCACTGTCGTGTGTCATCGTGCATTTGCTCTGTGTGTTGACATGCATTTGACTTGGGGTTTCAGTTAGCATTGGAATTTGGAGTGGACAAGGTCAACAGCCATTGACCAAGGCTTGTTCTTACCTGTTGTCAACACATCAAAAGGCAATGACCAGTAACTTATAGGGGCCTCCAGAGACACTAAAACACAGAAAACAGACATGTCCTATTTTTTTTTTTTTTTTTAATGTACTGCAGCAATGAGATAGGAATAGACACTTTAATGGGGAAGTTGTACACATGTGTTTTAGCATGTTGCGATGCGTGAGTTCAAATGCTAAAGTGTAAATGAGCCCTAAAGTCACACTCAGGCAGTTTTTAACCGCTTTGAAACTCCTGTTTGTTAGGGGTCTTTCAGGGGCTCTGAAGATTAATTTGTCCATAATGCTTATAGCTACAGAGATAAAAACATGTTTTAAGGCTCATGCCCATTGACGATTAGGGCCAAACACTGCACAGACCAACGTTTTCTGAAGTGTATGTGGCCAAAAGTTTCCAGTCAGCCACGAACAGGAAGCCTGTACAAATGAATGAGCAGGACCCAGGGTTTGTTTCTGTATTCAGCAAATATGGATACCCACATATATAAGAAAATCAGATTGTTCACATGAACTTGGAGCAACATTAGCACACATTGATAGGATTATTTTCATCAAATTGACCTAATTTACATATTTTATATCTAAAGCAAAAATATTGAAAATATATACATTTTACCTTGCATAGAGGCATACCACATTACTCTCCTGTTACAGAAGCACAGAGATCAGTCTGTGTAATAAAAGCTGAAGACTGCTGGATTTATGCAGTGTTATTAGCTCATCATGAGGAAAGCAAGCAGTGATTTCCAATTAAATTTGTTGCATGCAGATTTTCTAATCTGATGTAACATTTCCTTTAATCAGTGCTATGATCAAATAGTCATACGCTGACCTGTGTAAACATATAATTTTTAAAGCAAAACTACAGGCCAGAAGATAAATATGTAGTTGAAATTCATACACAGACTGTTTTTACCTGCCAAATTGTGGTTCTGTGCAGTCAGTCCTGTGATCCAAGACCTCCTGTAAGACAGAACAGCCAGATCCAGCCTGCTTTATGGCCTGGACTAGCATGTGAATGGACCATGAAGAAGCACCAGCATCTTCATGGCATAATCCTGCTTTCTCCTCCCTCAAGAATCACTCTGTTAGGTTGATAGCACTTGTGCAGTGCAGCAGAGCCTGGTTGGATGTAGGATACTGGGGTTTGTATCAAGATATGGTCAGGTATTTTTGTCTTTTGCAGCTCTGTTGTTGCTGCGGCACCATGTGGTTTTTGGTGTGTTTTTTTTGTTTTTTTTAAAGAGCCAGGAACTTCTTTTCTGCGTTTCATTGAAATAAACAGGCTGCCCTACAAGTGGTGTGCGGGAACGCACAGGAGACCTGCACAGTCGGTCGCACCTGTAGGTATGAACTAAGCCCAAGTGTATTTTTATTCCTCGAGTTGCTTGTTTGTCTTCTCTTGTAATGATGGGCTCACATGTAACTGTAGTTTGTCGTGTCATAGCTTAATGATCCCCCTACACACTAAAGGACAAGACCACTTTCTGTTGGTCTCACAGCATCCAATCCATGAATCGGAACCTCCTCTGTATTTCATCACAAATTTGGGTATGCTATTCTGATGAAACCTGTGTCCAAACTGCAGTTGAGTTCTCTGTGTGTCTGTGAATGCTCTGCCTGCTTGTGTCTGTCAGATCTAATTACTGTGTACTTCTTACCTGCACCAGTGTTAGACTGAAACTTCCAGGAAATACAAGACGTTTCAGGTCTCTACACTACAAACTGAGGTCATGCATTAACCTGTGTAGTGCCATACCACATGCCTCATGTTTCAGACACAAACTGAATCCTCTGACACTGGAATGTGATGATTTATTCTATGTGTACAGGCCAACAAATGACACCATGAAAGTACATAATCACTTCTTATACAGGTGAAAAACACAAGGTGCAGGTAGGAATGTTTATAATGTTTTTAAGTGCGACAATTCAGCTGCTATAACCACATAATCATTATTAATGTTTTAGTAAGACCCAATTACATGAGCAGAAAATTACATTTTTGGTTTTTATACAGTGTACATAATCCTACATCCCTAAGTTGCTATGATTACATAGAAGCCACATTAGATTTTTTTGGGGGAAGACCGTTTTATAAAATCTCATCTTGTCAATTGCAAAATCACTTGTATAGTAATTACATATTTTCTATTTAAATGAAAGTGGAGTTTTAATTATTAGACCTGTTTAACTGGTCATACATATTGTTACGTAATTGAAAATCCCAATTAAAAATGTTTACTGCTTGCAACTAGCATGATTTTTGCTAATACTGCAGCAAATTGGTTAATGTTGTCACTTTCACCTGAGCTTCATCTGGATTAGGTAAATTTGTACATTCCTGAAAGTTTTTTAGGGATTTCTTTGACAGTTTTATGTAAATTTTGTCTTGGACTTTGTAATTAAAGCTGTTTTTTTACATATTGTATGCAGCAACATGTAACTAAGTTTTACATATCATATGAGTGCATCAATGTTGCTCCAAGTCTCTACTAATAATCCAAAACCATTTGCAGTTGGGAATATGTAGCTGTGGGATTACAGTTTCTAATCTTGAGTAATGTTTAGGAACCAATCAATATGGTTCTTAGTCATGTAACCATCTGTTCCAGTTATAACATTGTGATCACATAGGATTTTCTTAGTAAACAAATATTCCAGGCTGTAGCTGTCTGTGCAGAGTGAAATTAATAATTTTGTTTCTATAAGGGAAACCCATACTGAGTTTCTGTACATGTTAAAAGTAAAAATGTTTTTTTTAATTTTTCAACCTATAGTAACTGAAGAAGCTGAGCAGAAAAGTTGATTGGTTGCCATGCACAACTGTTCCAAATTCTGTCTTTTGTAATAAATTTGAGGGAAACCATAACCTGAGATCTTTGTTGTATGTATGCATTTCCTTCCTTTTACATTTTCAGACATCTTCCATGTGCACAATTCAAAACCTTGCCCGCCCACGACATTTGGCAATGGTATTCAGCTATCAGATGAGTGACTAGAGGGAAAAATGGTCACTTCCATGCTACAATCTTAACCACTTGCCCTTTTTTCTCCCACAAATATGCTTTCTTTCAGTGGTATTTGATCATCTGTGGTTTTTTTTTTTTTTGGTTTTTTTTTCGCTATAAACAAAAAAAGACTGACAATTTTGAGAAAAAAAATTTTTTTTTACTTTTTGCTATTAAACATGTCCAGTAAACAAAGTAAAAAAATCAAATTTCGTCATAAATTTAGTCAAAAATGGATTCTGCTACGTCTTTTGCTAAAAAAAAAAAATCCCAATGTAAATTCCCATGTAAATTAATTGGTTTATGTGAAAGTTATAGTGTTTACAAATGGCGGTATAGATACTGGAATTTTACATTTTTTTTCATTTACTAGTAATGGCGGCGATCAGCGACTTATAGTGGGACTGCGGCGGGCATTCTGACACTGGGGGGGAACTGACTTGGTGTCACTGAAATCCCCTGTGACACAATACAGTGACCAGTGCTAAGAAAAAGCACTGACACTGTACTAATGGCACTGAAAGGGTTAACGTCTGGGGCAATCAAAGGGTTAACTGTGTGCTGTTTCACTATGTTGGCTGTGTGTGTGCTTCACTGTAAGCACACTGCTTTGTATGGCTCTGCTATGCAGAGCCTTACAAAACAGTGTGCAGGAGATGACAGGGGAAAGATCTGTGTTTATTTATACACAGGTCTCTCCCTCATTCAGAGATACTCGGCGATCACCGGGTGCCGGCGAGAACAGAAGCAGTTAAAATGATTCTAAAGGTTACATTTTTTTTTTTGTTATACTTGCATGTTTTGTGCAATGTTTTATACAGAGCAGCCCCCAAGCCTCCTCTTATGGGATCCCTTGCCAGAGCTCCTGGCTCCTTCTCCTTTCTGAGTGCCCCATAGCAAGCTGCTTGCTCTGGGGGAACTGTTGATTGCTGATATTGGACTCTTAAGTATTTAGGAGAAAAACCTGCCTTTGGAACCACTTTATTTTTTATTTTTTTTTCCCAGCCTTCATCTACACAAATAAGGTGGATGGAGGATACCCATACCTACCTCCCGGGACAATGTAGTCTGACAGCGACACCAGCACAACAGCCACTAATTGGGAAGATTTTTTTCCAGCATTACCTTTCTGTCGAGATGGGATGGCCACAAACTCAATTTAAGTCAGTGTATAGCCAGCTTTACTGACTAGGCAATGAAAAAGCATCAACTCCTTATTGAGGGCTTACCTGTGCTGTCCCCCTTTTGTAAGCAAGATTTCCAGTGAGACTGACAGGACTTGGTTGAGTAGTGATGCACCGATATATCGGCTGCCAAAAATTATCATCCGAACATAGGGTTATCGAGCTTTTGCCAATAGGGGGGAAAAAAAAAACTGCCAATAACGTTAACTGACTTCAATGCAAAATAGTGTCCCATTGATGTCAATGCAAAAACTCCTATTTATTTTTTTTTATTTTTATATGATTTAACCGGTTCCCGCCTGGCCTATGGCCGGATAGTGGCCAGCAAAAACCCTCACCGTTCCAGGTGGACGCCATATGGCGTCCTTTCGGGCATGCGCAGTTTGTGCGCCTGCAGAGCCGCGTAGCAGCGCGATCTGTCACCAGCCGTGTACCTCGTACACGGGCGATGACCAATCTGACTACCGGCCCCATTGCTGGTACCATGTGACCAATCACAGCAGGTCACATGACAGTTGTATACAATGGATGGTTTCATTCATGCCATCCATTGTATACTAGTGTGTCTAGCTGTGAATAGGCACAGCGATCACATGCAAAAGCTGGGCCAATCACAGCCCAGCTGTGTCAGGTGATTAGCCATGGCCAAATCACAGCTAAGCACAAAAAAAAACCCTGAATGAATCGATGTCATTCAGGTAAATTCTTGCTTATAGCAAAGTAATTCTTTTTTATGAACAAATTGTGTAAAAAAAACAAAAAAAAAAAACAAAACAAAACTGATCACTTCCCCAAAGTAGTACAATGTTACTATAGTAACGTTGTACTACTTTGGTCATAGTGAAATGTGAAAAAAAATCTTAAAGGAAAAAAAATTTAATAAATTAAAAGTAATACAAAAATTATTTTTTTTTTTCATATGGTCACCAGAGTCCCTGATCACCGCCATGCCAGTTATGTGATGACGCTGTACTGCACTGGTGACAGTATGTGTAAAAAAAAAAAAAAAAATAGTGAAAATAATTTTTTTAATTTTCTGAAAAATTATGACAAAAAATACAACTTCAAAAAACTCGCCATGCCTCCTATGAAGTACTTTGGACTGTCTACTTTGCAAAAAGGGGTCATTTGGGGGATATCTGTACTGTTCTGACATTCTTGGACCTCAAGAAATTAGATTGGCTGTCAGTACTTCATGATTGATCAATATTCAGATCTATACCATAGTTTGTGAACTCTGTAACTTTCCTACAAACTAAAAAATACATCCTAATTTGGGTTATTTTCTCCAAGGACATGTAGCAGAATACATCTCGGCCTAAATTTATGAAGAACAATTATTTATTTGCAAACTTTTATAACAGAAACAAAAACGTGTTTTTTTTTTTTTGTTTTTTTTGGGGGGGGGTTTCAAAATTTTCGGTCTTTTTTTTGGTAATTTAGCAAAAAATAAAAACCCTGGTGGTGATTAAATACCACCAAAAGAAAGCTCTAGTTGTGTGAAGAAAATGATAAAATTTTAGTTTGGGTACAGTGTTGTATGACCGCGCAATTGTCATTCAAAGTGTGAGAGCGCTGAAACCTGAAAAATGGCCTGGGCAGGAAGGGGGTAAAAGTGCTCAGTGTTGAAGTGGTTAATTGTGTCCAATTTTTTGTTACTTTCAATAAAATTATTTTATATTACTGGATTGTATTTTTTAATTCATAATCATTTAAATTCACATTAATTAAAAAATCGAATGTAATACAATTATATGTTTATTTTAAACTGTCCATTTCGGTTTTCTGCCAGCTGCATCCTGAATTTTCAGTCTTGGTATAGAATTTTAATTTCGGTGCACCACTGTTGTAGAGTATTATGTGAAGCTAATGTGACAGATTTCAGGCAGTTATACTAGCTATGTTTTGAAATGGATTATGTTTTTGTAACAAATTCATAACTGAGTGAGAGTAAGTTGTGTGTTTTTTTTTTTTTTTTTTTTTATTTTTCCCCCCAGAGCATAAACGCCCCTGCAAAGTGAAGTTGTACATAACTCTTGAGAGTTATCACTAAGTGAAATTGTGACTGATGTGCCAGACTGAGGCATCAGCTGGTGCACATCATGGGGATAGAGGTGGAACGGAGTGTGGGATAGCAGACCTTATGCCATTTCTCACTTCAATCCTTTTGTTCCTATGGTGACAAATGATTGTTCTCCACAGTGTGTCTTGTAAACTGTCATAGAACAGTATTTCCCAGTGCACTCATCATCCACATCAAATGTATTTTTTCACACAGCCATGTCACCTTGCATTCCATGCAAAATATCAAATCTAATCCAGCGTGTTTAAAAACAAAGAACCCATCTAACTGGTTGTGGTCTAATTTTCATAATAGTTCTTGCGTTCATCCCTTCCTTTTTCATGTCCTCTCCATCTGCCATACACATAATATTTAATTATGAGTCATGTTTGAAGCAGGACATGGATAACATGACAGGCTTGATTATGTGAAACTTTTATATATGTAGTACTTTTACATTGACATTTTGTAGAAATGCAAAATAACTTACTATCTTTGGTACTTCTTTCTTGTAAAATGTAGCCCTGCATTAAAATAAAATAATTCATGTTAGCAGGAGTCTATTATCGTCTAGGCTTATTAGAAATTCATGACTCCAGTCAAAATTAAATATTAAGCCCTGGAATACATACAAGGAACACTAGATTTCGGTTTTTAGTAGCAGGGCTGCAGGCCACTCTAGTGCTGGAAAGTGTTGCCAGTAACATGTTGTCCTGGTTTTAAGGGTCAGTAGGATATTACTGATGTTGCCGAATTCTTGGGCATACGATGCAAATTGTGGGTGTGTTTCTGCTTCTGGGAAATACAGCAGCAGTATACAGCTGTCCATAGTATCAAATGACTGTGTGCATGTGTTCATATACAGTAGTCCTGATACTTTTTAAATAGTTCAAAGAAAATACATTTTAAAGCATTCATAATGTGTAGATGAACACAATTTTGGGAATGGGAGTTAGTGACCTGAGTCATTTTAAGTATGGGTAAGCAGAAAAATGTTGCCCAAATAGCTGTATGCAGGTATACATCAAATGTGCGTAAACTCATTCAAGACTGTCAGTCTCTGAATTTGGCTTGTGTGCATTTATGGATTGAGTATACTTAATTATGGCATATACCCACATATAGGTAATGTACAGCCAGCCATTACTATGAACGTACAATTGTGTATCCTGGGCGCGGAAAAACACGAACAAATTACGTTGTGTGGCCTCATGTGCCCATGTGTATAAGGTCTATAGTCTGTGATTGATACAAGAAAGGAATTCAACAAGTCAACAACTAGAAAAGTTTACATACACAGTAGACTGATACATTTAACTGGTTCAAAGAAAAGTGTTAGTGATACCAAACACACAGTTTAATTTTACAGCACATTATCCTTTCTCTATACATACAGTTCATAGGTTTTTTTTGTTTTTTTATTAAAATATAACTTATTTTAAAATTGATACAGTGGTCACATGACCCAGCTCTTTCCAGTCTGTCTGCAGGAAAACATCAGCAGGAAGAGCTCCTAGTCCTCTGCTGCCGGTTTAAATAAAAACAAACCGCCTTTGAAATTTAGAGGAAAAATACATAATTATCAAATGTTTTAAATTGTCATACAACTATATATTTGAACTCAAATCTTCTTTTTGTACAAAAGCATGGTGTGGGCTCTCTAGGGGGAGGTTCTGCCAATCAAATTACGCCCCTTCGGCCTGCGTTTGTATGTGCTTTAGAATTACAAGAATGTGATTCCTCCATTAATCAACATAAATATTGTACCCCCGTAGCGTGGAGCTGTTTAGTGGTCATGGAGAAGGAGGGAGGGAGTGGGCTGTCACTTATCCAGAGTGTATACATCCACGTTACTCTTTTTAGTCACATGGACTGCACAGATGAGAAGGGAGGAAATGAGCGTCTTAGTGAAACTGGAGCATGCTCAGTAGATGTGGTATCAGCTGGTCTGCTCAGTCTCCGGCTACAGCAGGGACGCAGACAAGGAGGGATGAACAGTGAACAGCAGGGCCAACTATATTTTTTGTGCAGGAAAACAAATCCCTTAGTGACCGAGTATGAACAGCATGTAATGACGACAGTTTTAATGTTGTGGGTTCAAAGACACTTTAAGTACAGAAGTGCATACATTCCTCAACTTTAAAACCTCGTTCTGGTCACTAACATTTACAATAAACCATGCTAAGTTTTAGCGTCTCAATTGTAGTATGTTATATGCTAGAACTTTACAGTTGCTATAAAATGTATCCAAGTACTTGTTGAAGCTGGTGAAGCCTGTGCACCTGTGGGAATCCTTCCCTTTTTTTTTTTTTTTTTTTTTTTTCCTGTGTGCAAAAAAGATGTTCACTGAAAGATACTCTTTATTTTTCCACATTTGCAGCCAAATTGTGATAAGGCTTCTTTATAATTTTCTATATGCTCCCAGTATTGCAAAACTGATTTAAAATATTTTAGATAGCTTCCTACTTTTTACTAAAAATTCTACCAAGCTTTCCTTTTTACTATGCATTATTGAAGGAGCTAGGGAGCTATATTTACAATAAGTAACCCTGTTTGTACCATGCTGGTAGATCATCTTTCAGTTTCAATACTGTCCTAACAAAGGGATAAAGATTTCAAGGATTGGGTGGTACATTGTATGTTAAAGTAGTACTAAAGGTTTAGTGTGTTTCACCTTGCATTCACAGCATTGAAGTAAACAGAACACTTCAGTACAATTTATTGTCTTGAATTTCTTGTGAATAGCATTCTGCTTTCTGTGCTTTGATCCTCATAGCTGTATGTCTGTAGTGTGCTTCTGACTACTGTTCTCTTGAATTTTTTAGTACGATTTTCTGCTCCCTCTTTTGCTGGTTTACAAGCATCACCGATCATCCATGCTGTGGATCTATGCTGTCTGCACCTCTTCTGTTGCTTCTTGAATATTCCACCAGTCATCAGGAAAGCAACCCTAACGTGAGAAAGAAAAGCCCTGCCTTTTCCAAGATGGCCACTTCCACACAGAGCCATAATTAGAAACAAGGCATGGTACCGCTAGTAATATGTAAGCCCCGTTCACACTTATGTGGTGCAGGAAACACAGCAATTCCTGTGCGTTTCCCACACTGCATAGCAATCGCACTGTTAAGGTGATCTGCTGTGGGTGTCAAAATTTAACGACACTTCAAAAGCAGGTTGCAAAACGCAGTGTTTTGCCTGAATCGGATTGCATGGGTATAAACACCCATGCGATGCGATTCCAGTGTGGCTAAAAAGGAAAAAAAAGTGCCTGTGCCTTTTTTCCTGTAAATGTGGATTTCAGCCTTACAAAATTGATGGAACTGAATTGAGTGTACACATCTAGAAATCGGCTACAGCCAATATGGGGCTCCCCCTATTTTTTAAATTCTATATTGTAGGAGAAGGAAGACTTCCTTGCTGCTTCAAGAAGGGTATATTCATACCAGATGCAGTGGGGCTGCATTGGGCAGCAATTTCAGCGCAGTCCCACCACATGACAAGGCAAAATGCCTCGCCTCCGGTATGCCTGGCAAACACCGCTGTAGTGTAGTGATGTATGGGAAGTGTGCACTGAAAGAAAATACTGCTTACAGTACTTTTATCCAGTGCAGCACAGTGTGAGGCAATCCTTTGCCACACACCCAGCAGTTTAACTTAATAAAATATCTGTGACATTTCAATAAGTCCTCGTGCACACAGGATGTTTTTACAGCTGCTGTTTTTGGCTTTTGATGTTTTCTACAGCCAGTAAACTCCCCAGCATGTTATCCCATGTGTCCATGCACACATTTAACCTCCCTGGCGGTATTCCTGAGTGTAGCTCGGGGTAAAGTTTTTCAGCACCACAAGCGGTAACCCCGAACTACACTCGGGCTTACCATGCGGCGCTGCTCCAGGATCTCTTCTATACTTACCTTGTCCTTCACTCCCGCGATGTCCCTCCTGCAGCGTCCCCGGCAATGTCCTCCGGTCGATGCCAGCATCTGTCTTCTGGGTTCCGTTCCCTGCGACGTCAGGACGTACGGGGACAGAACGGTGGGAAATTTAAAAATGTGAAAAAGTGACATTCACTCAATACACTAAATTCATATAGTAAAACATTACTGTATCAAACCATTTCACATACATTTTGTCCTGAGTGCTTTGTCCTGTGCTCTGCCTGCATTTTTACTGTTCTTTCTGCCTGGAAACTGAGAAACGTCCATGGGGTCCAAAAGCGGGTTTAGACTAGCTAGAGAACAGCGATAGTAAATCAGAACCACTTGCAGAATTGAGTGATAATGATTAGTGAGGAAATTCGTCATCAGACACTGAAAACGATTTTGCCACTTTGCTCAGCGATGTGCGAACTTGGCGCTATGTTTCACATTTCAGTGTTTTTGGTTTGATTATATTGAATTAAATGTATTATTTTTTTATGAATATTTATTAAATTATAATTTGATTTCATGTTTGAAATGTTAACATACCCGGGATGTTTACTAGACTCTTGTTCGGACAGATTTCAGTGAGTTATTCCTAAAAATTACAGGCCTACAATAAAAAAAATACATATTTCCATGCAAAAAAAGTACCGCTTTGAGCACAGAAATACTGACATAATCAGACCGCTAGGGAGGTTAATTAGCGTTTTTTGGCTGGAGAAAACCCTAGAATTAGTGGGTTTCTAGAGGAGTTTTTTAGCTGTAAAAACACTCTAATGCTGGTAAACCTGGTAAAATACGGCAAACCGGCATTTTGTGGCATTTATTTGAGCAAAAATTGTATTTTATTTTGTTTAAAAAAAAATGGAAAAACGTGGCTAAACGCTAATGCAAAAATGCTGAAAAACTTAAGTTTTTTTAATGCAACTTTACACAGCTAACACTACTGTGCCCAGTGTGCATGAAGCCTAAAGTTCATTTAAAAAAAAAAAAAAAACCTTAACCGTGCAATCACTACTGCGGAGATCGTGCTGGGCAGCACTGGCATACCAGTCGCTGTGTTTTAACGTAGTGGCTAGTGAGAATAAGCCCTAAGGTTAGAGGATATAGAGGTGTAGACAAATTGGGAATATATTGCTAATGAAGTCTGTGAGTAACACAAGAAAGGAATTAAGAAAATCAACAACTAGAAGAGTGTACATTTTTAGTAGACCTACTTTAAACTGGTTCAAAGAAAATAAATTGTTTTAGATGATTTTAGTTAAAAAAAACAAAAAAAAACCAAAACACAATTTTGGGAATGGGAGTTAGTGACTAGAGTCATTTTTAATATGGGTAAGCAGATTATTTTTGACAGTTCAGAATGGGTCATCCTTTTGTGTTTTTTCTTCCTCCAGAGTAAGAAGTTTTAATTAAATGGTTTCCTGAAATGTGCAATCTATACACCTGAGTGTGTTATTTCGGCCATCACAGCTGCTTCCTTTAAAAACATAAGGCCTGGGAGTTGCTCTGAGTAAGAGGGCATGCATCCCAGGAATTTGGGAATGACTTTTCGTGTTTCATTATCTAAGACATTTATTATATTTCAATTTGGCAAGTCTACTTAATGTATCAGTTTTTCCTTTTTATTTATATTTTTATTTTCACAGGAAGTTGTAAGGTCAGTTAAAAAAATGTTTTTTATATGTATGGTAAGGGTACTGTTTTTCACTCTTTGTAGTCAAATGTGATTTATCCATTACAAGAGAGATACACTTCTAATTAAAGACCTAAAACTGTGGTGTTCAAACAGCCATTTAGCCCTTGGGCCCCAGCTTGTAGTAGTTAATGTTCCTTGCTTAGATTCTTACCCAGGGCCTGGGAAAGACATATATTAGCGTGGCTTCTGCTTGATATTTGCTTTGGTATTACCTATTTCGTACTTTATTACCTTGTTATATGCCTGTATTTTCTTAGGACTTTTATATTAGGTTTTGATGAGCAGAATGTGTGTTGGTATCAGGGGCGGACTGACAACTCATGGGGCCTGTGTCCTTGCCCAAACTCAAAAAAGCCTATCAAAAAGGTACCAGGGGCATCTCATGGCATCTCATTTTGGTATAGGTACTGTAATGTCAGTGATCTCTTGAAGTCTCTTGCAATGTTCCTTGTCTGAGACTCTCCTGCAGCATATCTGCAGTCCCTGGCCATCTGCTGTAGCATGCTGGCAGCCTGTCAATTTACTATAGCATGCCAGCCATTTAACAATTTTGCTTTAGCATGCTCAGTCTCTGACCATCTCCAGGAGCAGGCTTGCAGTCTCTGGCCATCTACCATAGGGTGCCAGCAGTCTCTTACCATGCCTGCACTTCCTTGTTCAGCTCCTGAAGCATGCCAGCACTCTCTGACCGTTTCATGTTGAAATACATATTGTCGTGTAGTGCTTTGGTATTGCCAGAGTCTGCATTCAAAGTTCCTTTTATATGAAGTAAGTTGATACCCACTAATCTAAATATTAACTTGCTATATGGAGTGGATATTTCTGCTGCTTATCTATTATTAAATTTGAATGGGTGATAGGTTAAACTATATATATATATATATATATATTCTAGGGGTGAAGTAGCTTTTCTGAATTTCCTACATGTTGAGTGTTATGATTTGCTCTCTTACCAATTAGTTCAGTTTTCTAGTAGAGAAGTATGCACTGCCTTGTAAAGTATACCTGTAACATGACATAAGCTTCTCACAGACATGAGAAACCGCAACCTGATCTGGCCATTTTTCTTTGGGTGGGAACATTTTAGAAATCTGTGCGGATTGTTGATGTGGCTGCCTGCTTCATTTTCCCGCTACTCTCTGCATAGGAATTTTAATGCAAATACTCATCTAAGCAAAACCAGTTATCTGGGATAAATTATGCATGTATGGTAGACCACAAATATCTATAAAGGAGAACCAATTAACGAATAAAGTTCTAGCTTACTGAAAGGGATTATTCACTCAAAACTGATATTTTAACTATAGGTAGAGGCTGACAGGAGTCATCTTTTGTCTTTTTACATCCAACATGGCTTCAGCCATGATGTCTACCTTTCTAATCTCTCTGGATCTGTTCCTGTGCATTTTGGGTTTTCCCACCCAGCGTTGTGTTTTCCTGTTTTATTACACCTGCATTATCCATGATAAATAAAACAAAAAACACAACAGGAAAGGCACCACCTGGATCCAGGCACATTCAACCATATTTGGTGGCAATGGTCCTTTTGTCTTTTGTGAAAATTATGTAATTTTCTGACAGTTCACACACCAGCCTTTACCCTCAGTGCTCAAACAAAAAATGTTACGCTAAAATCTCGAGTTGGGTGGTGTGATGAATGAGAAGTAAAGTGTGTGAGTCTCCAAAATATTCATTGATAAAATTATTTGACATTATACATTAAGAGCCTAGTTATACCAGACACTGTGCATTTTGCATGCATTTACATGTGGTTGCAGTGCATATTTTTCAATTTGTTTTTTTTTGTTTTTTTGTATGGGGAAGGACAGGTGATAAATGAGTTAAACTTGTTTTTTGTTCCTGATAATACATTTACATGAGTTTGTGTTGCAAGAAAATGCATCTTTCTTTACTTTTTTCATTGCACTGCAACACAGTGCAATAGTGTGAACTGGGCTCATTAGTGAACATTAATTTTGAAATATCTATGCAGTGGGAATGTGCTGAAAAGCAGATCCCTCTGCATCTGGTATGAATGGGCTCTTAACCACAGCTGGTGCCAGTAAATGTAACATTGTCGGTATTATACATATGAAGAAACCTCCTTCAGCCTGGTTTTTCCGTTGAAGAATAATGCTTAGCATGCATGCATTTCCGTATGGCAAATTTGAAAAACTTGGCAAAATGGCAGTGAAGAACTGGCAAATGGTCTAAATCGATTTTTGGAGGTATGTGGCAAGGAGGGCTTGTTTGTGGATGACACCAGTTTGAGATGCTTCTGAGATCATTCAGAATTCATTGACTGGTGCATCTGACCTGCAATTGATCTCCTCCTTCTTTTTTCTCTGCATTTCACCTGCTTGAAGTGGGTTTTACATTCCTATTGGTATTGGAATGCAAAAGCCATCAGCACAAGGTCTTACCATTGTAAGACCTCTTACATAAGTCTTTAGCATAGGTTTGAGAACTTGAATGGTGCTGGGTACATGTACACAAGTAGTAAGGTGTGTGTGTATATACTGTATTTAGAATTCTTTACAAAGCTGTGAGGTTTACAGTTTGCCATTGATGGCTAGAATTCAGAATGAAAATTCTTAGGAAAAGTCTCATGAAAATTCTCAGAACATTTGTCGTTCAAAAGATTGTGTGCCTTTTAACATTTGATCTTGGAATAAATGGATTTTACTGACCAAAAACCACTTTCACTTCTATGGCCTGTACACACAATAAGAAAATCGTACGAAAATTTCTATATGAGGAATGATCAGCTGATGATCTGATCGTAAGTATAGTACGATTTCAACTTTTTGGATGACAAAAAGGAAGGGTGCAATTTTAGACTTTTTTTTTTTTTTTATTGTATGTGAACACAGTTTAATTTTCATTTAATGTGTACACTAATCAAAGGAAAATAATCAACTAGAAAAAAGTGCATGACCAAAAGCAAGGAACAGACCTACACTTCCTCTTCTACTGCACTACGTTAATAGTAGGTAATACTGTTGGTTACATCATGATATGCACCTTTGTGGAAAATCGGATGATGCCGATGCCGGCTTCCGTGTTCCGGTCCCTGTGACGTCGGGACGTATGGGCGCCGGAACCGGCGGCAAATTTCATTCAAAATGTCATTTTTTTTTTAAATGATTATTACATAGTAAAACATTGCTGTTTCAAAACATTTCACATACATTTTGTCCCTACTGCTTTGTCCTGTGCCCTGCCTGCATTTTGACTGTTCTTTCTGCCTGGAAACTGAGAAAAGTCCATGGCGTCCAAAAAGCGTCCCTTTTTATGTCAAAAGCGGTTTTAGACCAGCTAGAGAACAGCGATAGTAAATTAGAACCACTTGCAGAATTGAGTGATAATGATTCGTGGGGAAATTCGGCATCAGACACTGAAAACGATTTTGCAACTTTGCTCAGTGATGTGCGAACTTGGCGCTATATTTAAAATTTCAGTGTTTTTGGTTTGATTATATAAATTAAATTTATTATTATTATTATTTTTTATGATTATTTATTAAATTATAATTTATGATTTTGTGTTAAGTTTTATCATATCCGGAATGTTTACTAGACTCTTGTTCGGACAGATTTCAGTGAGTTATTCCTAAATGACAGGCTACAATAAAAAAAAAATACATATTTCCATGCAAAAAAATGGTACCGCTTTCAGCACCAAAAATCTGAAATAATCATACCACTAGGGAGGTTAAGTTATATGAGTAAAAAACAACAAACATACATCCCAACAATGAGATGATCTAGTCTGTCCTGAAATCCAAGCTTTGTGGTATCATGTTAATAAGTGAGTAGCGCAAGTGCAAATACTGGAATTTGAAGGAATGCAGCTGAGAAAATGTAGCCTACTTGTTAAATCCAGTAAATACGAGAACATCACATGACATCCTAAAAAAACAGTGCGAACGTTCATTTTAATAGTCCAAGTTTGTGTCTCCACATGTTTTCTCAAAGAAATATTCCACAGAAACTGCATGATTAAAACTCCAAGCAACTTTTAAGGACAAAGAACACAACATTAAACAGGGCCATTTTCACACGGGAACGTCGCAGTGCTCAGGGTACATTACTATGACCTTGCTCTCTGATTTTCATGTTTTTATATATTTTTTTTTTCTTTTAACAGGGATTTGGATTAGAGGACACAGTATGGGAACAGTACACTGTCACGTTACACAAGGTAAATCTCTAAATATATTTCTTGTGTGTGTGTGCGCTATCCTTTTCTCTTTAATTTTAACAATATTGTACTGATATGTTGACCTTTAGTCTCTTAGTGAATAGGATAGAGACCTTTACAAACACATGCTCATTAATCAACACGTATTGCTGTAAGTGATTTCAATGTGTTCTTGCTATATAATGATTGCTGAACAACATATTTCCTGCTTGCTCTTGACAGTGCTTAACAGTGCGCTTTCCCTTCTTTAAAGTGTAAGTAAACTTTCTCAACATTAAATGGTATTAAAGCTTTGGATTTAATTTTTTTTCAATAGTAAACATGTCATACTTACCAGCTCTGTGTAATTGTTTTACACAGAGCAGCCCCGATCCTCCTCTTCTCTGGTCCTCCACTGGCTTGCTATGGGGGCACTCACTGACATATAGAGTGAGGCTTGGCCTCACCCCTGATCCCTCCTTACTGGCTGTGAATGACAGCAGCATGGGTCAATGGATCCCACTGCTGCCTCTGATCAATGAGGAGTGAGATACACTGCTCTCGTGCATATTGCTGGATCAGGATCAGGTTCAGGTAAGTATAAGGAGAGCTAGGTGGGGGGAGAAGCACCCTGAAGGTTTTTTACCTTTTTTTGGCAGAATTTCACTTTTCATAGTAAATAAGAGCATTTTCCAATGCCATTTCTGGCCCATCCATCCCAGTGTGCTTTTCTCTCACTTAACCTTCTCCACAAGAGATTTAATTTTTTTGTCAGTTTATTTGAATTTTGTAACTGATTTTCAGATTCCATCACTTCCTGTAGATCATCTCTCAGCATTCACTTCCTGAAGACCACCTTCCAGAAGCCTTCATTTCCTTGTTGCATCACAGAAGAGGGTGTGGTAGGGTGTGTTCACCACAATGGACCACACCTCCCTCATTACAATACTACCTTCCGCCAACTTTCTATACAGTATGATAGTACAATCTCCTATAGTTCTAGTAAATCTAAAGGAAATAGTACAATCAGATTGCAAAATATATGGCCATCTTTATATAGGCACATAGGAGGGAGTGGATGGAGACACTCAGTTGTCAGTCCCCATTTGACTTCTCCGCCTAGAGAAAACTCACAATTCCACATGCATTTGTTTTGGGTGTTTTGGAGCATTTTCACTTGTTGTGCATAGGGCAGCCCATTCACTTGAATGACACAGCATTTCTTATTTAAATTGATATAGTATTTAAGAAAAACTATTTTGCTTTCCATTTTATGTAAAACAATACCCCTACATGTTGTAAAAAACAAAGTACATGTCTGTGATGGTAATAAAAGAATGGTACAGTGTGCACGTTTGTGTTTCGCAACAAAAATACTTTAAATTGTTTCCATCACTGCCCATTTAATCCTTCAGACTGTTCACTTGATAACCTTTGGGACTGCCCTCCTTCTGGCATAGATGAGGTGAAGGGTAGGGCAGGATATCCATTTTTTTTTTTTCTGTTTTAAAAATGCTCTTGAAATGATAATGAGTTCTGATGAACCCCAGACTGAGTGGGGAGAATGGGGCGTATGCTGTTACACTCTCATTGCTTCAAAAATGTGCAATTTAATGACAATCAAGACCAAAGCAGAGTGCCGTCCTGATGTGCAGATCATGGGTTTTGCCAGGGGAAAAAGGTCAGCTGACTATCATTTTCAGCGCTCATTAATACTATAATTTTATAGCTGTGCTGTCAGTGATGCAAGGGCAAAGGTCACAACTAGTCAGCATATGTTACATTTTTGGGATTTTTTTAAAAAGATTTTTTATTTTATATATAATTCATGTTTGTAATATATTTGATTGTGTCATGATTTCTTTGAATTCCTAGATGCTCTACTTAGTTGTCATTAGCAATCGAACAGTATGGCAAGTTTGTTGGCTTTGATCAAGTCCTAGTGATTCCCACCTCTGTTTTCATAAGGAATTTCATATTTGCTAATTTAAATTTGCTGGTTGGTAGATTAAGCCAAAGGATTGCTTCCTAAATGTCACATGTTGAAAAATTATATTTTCTATATGCTTTTAGCAAAAATCACTGCTTTCCAGGGTTACGAACATAGCTGATATCCGCTCCAGAGCATAGGAAAGGTGACTGTATGAGGATTGGGGGATGCCCTGCTCTGTGACACTGCCTCCTTGCACTGCATGGGCAATATGACAGTCTTTTTATGCCATTGCTCACTGTAAACAAGCTTTTTTCAACACTTGTTAGAAAAATAGAGCAAATTAGAGAAAAGCAGTCCAGATCGCCAACTGCTGGCTGGATAGAAGAAAGACTGCATTATACTCAAATACAATATTTCATAATTAACTGGGAAGGATTAGTAATCCCTTTTTTATATTTTTGGTCCTGAAATTGATATATGTACAAAACTACCATACATTCCTCTTAATTTTGCGAGCAAACCAGAACCCATGAAACCAAGGTCAATTTTAATAAATAAGGTTTGATTTATTGTAAATTGATTGTACTTATTTATTTATTTCAGGTACTTGTATAACGCTGTTAATTTACACAGTGCTTTACATATATATTGTACATTCACATCAGTCCCTAACCCTCAAAGGGTGTACAATCTAAGGTCCCTAACTCACATTCATACATACACATACTATGGGCAATTTATACAGGATCCAATTAACCTACCTGCATGTCTTTGGAGTGTGGCAGGAAACCGGAGTACCCGGAGAAAACCCATGCAGGCACAGGGAGAACATGCAAACTCCAGGCAGGTGGTGCCATGGTTGGGATTTGAACCAACGACCCTAGTACTGCCAGGCGGAAGTGCTAACCACTAAGCCACTGTGCCGCCCACTTGGCAAACCAAACTCACGTTGTTGTTTTATGAAGTTAGAACAATAATAAAGGTTGTTTTAAAGTAGGTCATATTTAGTTTTCTTTTTCACACTATCAGTGGTGGCCTGCTTTTTTTTTTTTTCCACATTGGATAAGCACAGGTCACTGCTAGGACGGCAGTAAACAGTTGTTTTCTATGTGCCCTGCTCATGCCGCCATGCTGTTGTGTGCTGTGAGTTGCTGTAGAATCCAGGATGTCTGCATTTTTACACAGCACACTGTATTGCACTGCATGTCATACAGCAGTGCATTGCACAGCGCCATTGTGCAGTAACATGGATAAAGTATCTGATTCTTTAAATACAGGTTCGAGAAAAAACAAAATAAGCAGTGTGAAGCTCTTTGCTAAAGCCAGCACTGCCATTAGCCCTGATGGGGGGGGGAAGCTGTGTTTTTACTGTGTGGATCTATGTGACAACCTTTAAGTAAGCAGTTACTTTTTTTTTTTTTTCTTGTGAGACTTCAGTTTAGTACAGGCTCTTCTGTGGCATGTACAATTGGTGGGAATTATGTTGACTTGTTTAATGGTTTATAAACCTTTCTTTGGTCCTCAATCATGCCCATGCTAATGAATAAAAATCTCTAATTTGTTGCCCAGGATCCAAAAAAAGGATTTGGCATTGCTGTTTCTGGAGGGAGAGACAACCCACATTTTAATAATGGGGACAACTCCATTGTAATTTCAGATGTGCTTCTAGGAGGACCTGCAGATGGTTGCCTACAGTAAGTAAATTTAAAAACAAATGTTTTTTACATCTGTTTTTCTTACAACAAACCTTTTTTTCTGATCTGTAAATCTGTCTCTACATAGATATCTGGTTATGAAAAATAGATCATTGATCAAGGACATTGTTCGGTTATACAATGTCAGCTTTTAGAGTACAGAACAGACTTTCTAAAATTACTTACTTTAAAATGTAATTTATATAATTTTATACACTATCATCTTGTCTTCCTTATTCTTGTAAAGGATAATTTGAGCTAATACCAACTCTTTTCCAGTAAGCTGATTGATGAATAAACATTCAAGAAAATCAAATCAGCAAAAAAGAAATGGGTTAGGAGCATACAACATGCTGTTTACACCAGTGTTTGGGCTGTCAAATGTTGGAAGCCCTAATACATATCCAAGTTCTTCCAAAAAAATCACATTGTGTTGATTTTTCAACACAAAGTAATTACAACCTGGAACCTAATTGTCTACAATATTTAATACTAGGAACATTTGTTTACTGTTATTCGCTATGACTTTGTATAGTAATTAAAGTGTTACCCACAACATGAAAATCAGTCCGTATATGCCGTAAAGCATGCTTGTTATACTCACTGTGGAACCTAAGAAGGTAATCCTCTGCATTGTGTAAAAGGCAGTTGGATCCTGGCTTCTCTGCCCCTCTTGTTCAAGTGTCCACGCTGATGAGAGAGACTGAACCCATAGACCTTCTGCACATGCTCAGTTTAGTGTATATTACTAGAGAGGTGTTTTGGTTTTTTTTTTGTTTTTTGTTTTTTTTTTTGTTTTTTTGGGAGAGTGCATGTGGTCAGCACAGGGCTAATCAGCACTGTCCAGACAGGTCAGGGGTTTTACATCCTCCTAGAGCAGAAAGAAAACTCCTCCTACAAGCTTTAACCAGTGCTCTGCTGAAGTCACAAGACTGCTCTGTTGATGAGAAAAGGTATTCAGCAGTTTATATTTACTAAAATAATTGCACTTCCATGTTGTGTGTACTGTGGGAGACCAGATATAGTGAATGAAGGGTCCTGGGTTCAGTAACACTTTAAGGTATTTCTCCTACTTCAGTATGTTTATAGCGCTTCAGGTTGTTTCCATACGAATATTACATTTATCAATTCTCTGTCTGTGCGTGTTACTACATTAATTTGTGATGACACTAAGCATGATATATTATCACTTGGTTTTCAATAACACTTACACTAAAATGAGAGAAATCTTTTGAATTGGCATCTAATGTAATTGTAAAGGGACACTGCCACAAAGCAAATTCCATTATTTAGCTCTGATGGGAGCAACCGTTCTCTAGCTCATAAGCTGCTGACTACTTCTGAGATAGTAAAGCCAACTATATTCACTTGATCACTGCGCTTGTTCCAGTATGTGGCTCACAAGTCAGTTGATAACTGCTGCCTTCAGAGCCTAAAGACAAAATATGTTTTGTAACAGAATCCAATTAAAGCTCCATCTGCTAGTGACATGCAACAAGCTTCAATCTCCTTTTTTTAAAATTCATTTTAATATATTTGAGACAGTAGAAATAATTTTATGGAGAGAAGAGCCACAAAAGTAGCACAGGATAAGGATGTACTGGTCTGTGTCAGTAGTCTTCACTGACTGATTCCACAAAGTTTGTCCACTTTCAGTATGGCAAAGCAAACGTGTAAAAATTTGAAGGTCACACTACCTCCTGTCTGGTATTTTCAGTGTCTTCTGTTCCCATTGGGTAGATTTCTCTTCACTTCTGTCCTAGAGACCCAATAGGAAGTGAGAGGAAATCTGAGCTAAGACTGGGGGGGGGGGGGGGGAATTCATGGAAACAAAAGTGAATCTCTTCCCAAAAAGTTTCATGTTCTTGCTGTAAACAAGTTTTTTTTTTTTTTTGTTTTTTTGTTTTTCCATTTTGGAACATAGGATTCAGAGATATTGGGTTATACTTCCACCTACCTACCTACCTACTACCACCTGCACTGGCAAAAAAAACAGTGACCAGCCTCGCTCCCAACATGCCTTTTAGTTTTTTAGCTAGTGTCCTGGGGATGGAAATCTTTTCTCTTCGATCCAGATCGGCATATCCTCAGTAGTAGCTTTAGAGATTGTAGCCAAAACCCACTGCACTGGATGATAGCAGTGCTTACTTGGAATGTGACCTTCGGGCACTGGGTTCTACTTGTACTACTGTGTACTGTTATTTAGCCACAGAGCCATTATTACACTTCTTTTTTTTTTTTTCTTTTTCATTGATCTTTGTGGAAAGGGTTAGAATGCTGAGGAATTGATTGCTGTGTCTTTAGGTTCAGTGTCATGCAAGCACACATTCTGTGCTCTTTTCGCACCATTCTGCATGAGGCAGCACCTTCTTGTCAATGCATCTCATCATAGGGGCACAGGGTTTCACTGCAGACAGTCCTTGCTGCTGCCTACAATGATCTGGTCATTTGTAACTTTCCTGCAGTCAGTCCATAAGTGCCATCACACCTGGAAAGGCATAGTTCATTTGGTGCAAGGAAAGAAACTTTCATCCCAGATAATAATACATGGAATGAAATCTAACCTTTCTACAATCAGGCCTGGATCATCAGTTTGTCCTGGAGTTCTAGTAAGGGCCAATTCCATGTTAACCCCACTCCTCTCTAGCAGGTGATTATATTCTGACAGCAGCACACGAGTTTCATCTGCAATTGCAGCACAGGGACTTCTAGTTCTCAATGAAACACTAGTTCACCAAAACTTCTAAAGCACTGCAACTGAAGGTCTGCTCCTCGGTACGGGCCGACAGCTGCAGAAATTGTCTGAAGGAGCCGGTGCGATGCTTTTCAGGCTACTTTAGAACTAAATACTAAGTGCATATTTCTCAAATTCGAGTTCCAGGACACCTCCTCCCAGCAGGAACAGTAAATGCATCACTAAATACACGTTAAATGGAAATCCTTCTGCTGAACTGGTCACGTCAGGAGACGAATCATCTGGAACCTGGGTGAGGGAGGACTTTGTTTCCTTGGCTATCCTTTTTCTTCCACCCACTACTTTATCTACCTGGCTCCACTGCTAGCAGCTCTCTATGCGAGATTGTCCTCCAGGACCCCTCCTCGGTATGGGAAGAAAGCGGCTTGGTTCCCTTTCTCCTCTGAGACTGGGGAAGGCCATGTCTGGAAGGGACACACCACATTGTTGTTGACCAGCTTAGCCAGTCCAGGTGTCTGGGTACATGCAGAAGCCCTAGAGAATAAAATGGTGGGTATTTTTATGTCCCACTGTATTTATGGAGCAGTTTTGTTATACATCACTGGACACAGAGCAGGCTATTCATGACTGTGGGTTATAGGCTACCTATAGGTGAATGGACACTGGCCAACCAATCGGAGAGGAGATCCTCCCCTATACAGTCAGGTCCATAAATATTGGGACATCGACACAATTCTAACGTTTTTGGCTCTATACACCACCACAATGGATTTGAAATGAAACGAACAAGATGTGCTTTAACTGCAGACTGTCAGCTTTAATTTGAGGGTATTTACATCCAAATCAGGTGAACGGTGTAGGAATTACAACAGTTTGCATATGTGCCTCCCACTTATTAAGGGACCAAAAGTAATGGGACAATTGGCTTCTCAGCTGTTCTATGGCCGGGTGTGTGTTAATCCCTCATTATCCCAATTACAATGAGCAGATAAAAGGTCCAGAGTTCATTTCAAGTGTGCTATTTGCATTTGGAATGTTTTGCTGTCAACTCTCAAGATGAGATCCAAAGAGCTGTCACTATCAGTGAAGCAAGCCATCATTAGGCTGAAAAAACAAAACAAACCCATCAGAGAGATAGCAAAGCCATTAGGCGTGGCCAAAACAACTGTCTGGAACATTCTTAAAAAGAAGGAACGCACCGGTGAGCTCAGCAACACCAAAAGTCCCGGAAGACCACAGAAAACAACTGTGGTGGAAGACGAAGAATTCTTTCCATGGTGAAGAAAACACCCTTTACAACAGTTGGCCAGATCAAGAACACTCTCCAGAAGGTAGGTGTATGTGTGTCAAAGTCAACAATCAAGAGAAGACTTCACCAGAGTGAATACAGAGGGTTCACCACAAGATGTAAACCATTGGTGAGCCTCAAAAACAGGAAGGCCAGATTAGAGTTTGCCAAACGACATCTAAAAAAGCCTTCACAGTTCTGGAACAACATCCTACGGACAGATGAGACCAATATCAACTTGTACCAGAGTGATGGGAAGAGAAGAGTATGGAGAAGGAAAGGAATTGCTCATGATCCTAAGCATACCACCTCATCAGTGAAGCATGGTGGTGGTAGTGTCATGGCGTGGGCATGTATGGCTGCCAATGGAACTGGTTCTCTTGTATTTATTGATGATGTGACTGCTGACAAAAGCAGCAGGATGAATTCTGAAGTGTTTCGGGCAATATTCTCTGCTCATATTCAGCCAAATGCTTCAGAACTCATTGGACGCCGCTTCACAGTGCAGATGGACAATGACCCAAAGCATACTGCAAAAGCAACCAAAGAGTTATTTAAAGGAAAGAAGTGGAATGCTATCCAATGGCCAAGTCAATCACCGGACCTGAATCCGATTGAGCATGCATTTCACTTGCTGAAGACAAAACTGAAGGGAAAATGCCCCAAGAACAAGCAGGAACTGAAGACAGTTGCAGTAGAGGCCTGGCAGAGCATCACCAGGGATGAAACCCAGCGTCTGGTGATGTCTATGCGTTCCAGACTTCAGGCTGTAATTGACTGCAAAGGATTTGCAACCAAGTATTAAAAAGTGAAAGTTTGATTTATGATTATTATTCTGTCCCATTACTTTTGGTCTCTTAACAAGTGGGAGGCACATATGCAAACTGTTGTAATTCCTACACCATTCACCTGATTTGGATGTAAACACCCTCAAATTAAAGCTGACAGTCTGCAGTTAAAGCACATCTTGTTCATTTCATTTCAAATCCATTGTGGTGGTGTATAGAGCCAAAAATGTTAGAATTGTGTCGATGTCCCAATATTTATGGACCTGATTGTATATCCCCTCCTATACAGGAAGTACTTCTGTTTTTTTCGCCAGTGTCTGGAAGGTGGATGGTCACGGAAAGTGTTGCTGTGCTCTTTGAGCATACCTGAAATTCCAGAACGGTTTCGTTAGAGAATTGGGGACTTTAACCACTTCCCGACTGCCCTATAGCAGAAATACTGCTACAGGGCGGCTCGGGTGTGCAAAATCACGTGTTTGTATGTGTGTATATATGTGTATATATATAAATATGTGATTTTGCATTTCGCGGTAGGGGGCGCGCATCCTACCCACACCACCATTCGCGGCTGTCAATCCCCAGGTCCCAGACAGTAATTACCTGCCAGCACCCGGTGATTACTGAGCATCTCTGACTGGGAGGAAGATTGGTTTATTTACTAACAGTCTTCCTCCCTGTCAGAACTGCCATGCAAAAAATTGTTGGCAGGTTTTCTTTCATGGGGAACAGCTGTACAGTCTCAAAACCAAATGGGGATGTAAGGCCCATTTTGGACCTCAAGGCGCTAAATCAGTTCCTAAATGTCCGATCCTTTCGTATAGAATCGGTTCGGTCAGTAATGGCCTCTCTACAGGAGGGAGATTTTTTTAGCGTCCATGGACATAAAGGACGCGTACCTGCATGTACTGATATTCATTTCTCACCAAAGATTTCTACGATTTGCAGTTTATAGCACCACCATTTTGGCTAACCATGGCTACCAGAGTTTTAACAAAAATTCTTGCTCCGGTGTTTGGGCTACTCAGAACCCAGTGAGTGTGGGTCACAGGTTATCTAGATGATCTCTTGCTTAGAAATCTGTCAGTGCCAGGTCTGAAGCTGGATGTGGTCCTTACGATGCAGATCCTGGAACAGCTGGGCTGGGTGCTCAACCTCAAGAAGTAAGACCTGGAACCAATACAGAGTCTGGAGTATATGGGGATGGTCCTAGACACCATTCAGGCAAAGGTATTTCTGCCTCCAGGGAAACGTTGTGCTCTGAGGTACGAGGTTTGCAGTTTGAAGGCCAAGAGGTATCCTTCAATTTGCCTCTGTATGAGGTTGCTGGGGAAGATGGTATCCTCATTCGAGGCTATTCCCTGTGCTCAATTCCACTCCAGGCCACTGCAAAAGTACGTTCTGTCTGTTTGGAACACAGATTCGGGCCCTGGATTACTGCTTATCTCGGTCTCCAGAGGTGCAGCATAGCTCGAATAGGTGGTTGATAACTCACAATTTGGGGAAGGGAAAATTCTTTCGGCCAGTGGTGTGGAAGTTGGTGACCACTGATGTCAGCCTTCCAGGTTGGGGGGGGGGGGGCGGCATTCTGGAGGAGACAACAGTTCAGGGAACATATATTCCACGGGAAAGGGTTCTTCCCTTCAATGTCCTGGAACTTCAAGCAGTGAGGCTGGCTCTGAGGTATTGGACATCCAGGCTTCATGGTTGGCATGTAAGGATTCGGGAAGAATTGGCAGGCGGATTATCTCAGTCGCCGGCAGTTAATTCCAGGATAATGGGCTTTGCATCTCTATGTTTTCAAAGAAGTCTGCTAGCGATGGGGTTGCCTGGATGTAGATCTATTGGCATCCAGGTTCAACAAGGTCAGTCTTTTTGTGTCCAGGGTAAGGGACCCTTGCGCGGCAGAGGTAGACTCCTTAGTGATTCCTTAGAACCAGTTCTCACTGATTTATGCCTTTCCTCCAATCCAGCTGCTGCCTGCCACGTCTATTACACAGGGTTTGGGAGAAGTATATTCCAGTGATACTGATTGCGCCGACCTGGTCCAGGAGGGCCTGGTATGTGGACATAGTGAAGATGGCAGTAGACAGGCTGTGGGCCCTGCCATGTTGGCCAGACCTGTTGTTGTCTCAATGTCTTATATTGCACCCAGCTTTATGGTCGCTAAATTTGATGGCATGGCTATTGAAACCCAGATGTTGAAGGATAGGGGAGTGTCGGATTCTGTCATTCCCATCATGTTTGGTGCTAGAAAGGAAGTTTTTGGAACATTTATTGCAGAACCTAGAAGGCTTACATTGCATGGTGTGAGGTTCACAAATGGCACTCATGAAAGTATGTGATTAGCAGGATTCTGTTTCTTCAAACAGGGTTGCAGAAGAATTTGGCTGTTGGTACCATTAAGGGCCAGGTTTTAGCATTAGCTATTTTTTTTTTTTTCCAGAGGCCCGTTGTGTCTCACTCTTTGGTCAGTACGTTTTTACAAGGAGTGATGCATATGGCTCCTCCTGTCAGGTTGCCTTTGCCTTGGGCCCTGAACTTGGTTTTTGGAGGTTTTGCAAAAGCCACCATTTGAACCTATTGGAGAGATTCCACTGGTCCTGTTGACTCGTAAGGTGTTTCTAGTAGCAATCACTTCTGTGAGAAGGGTGTTGGAGCTGGCTGATCATTCAAGCCTATGATTTGAAAGGTAAAATCCCACCCTTTCGGGTGAAGGCACGTTCTTCCAGGAGTGTCAGGGCATCTTGGGCAATCTGCAATCAGGCATCAGTGGCTCAGGTTTGCAAGGCAGCAACATAGTCTTTGGTTCACACATTCTGAAGGTTCTACCAGGTGGATGTAGGAGCCGCAGAGGATTCTGCCTTTTTGGCCGCAGTGTTTTATGGACGGTTGGGTAGGTCCTGAGGGATTATGGACAGTGACTATCATGGTGTCATCCTCCCCTCAAATTTTTTATTGCTTTGCAACATAGTCATGAATAGCCTGCTCTGTGTCCCGTGATGTAAATTAGCTTTTTTTTCATACTTGTAAAATCAATTTCTTGGGGTACATCACAAGACACAGAGGTCCCGCCCCTCTTTCTGGAATTTTTATTGCTTGCTACAAAAACTGAAGTACTTCCTATATAGGAGAGGGTTATATAGGGGAAGACCTCCTCTCTGATTAGTCAGCCAGTGTCCCACCATAGGGGGCCTATAACCCACATAGTCATGAATAGCCAGCTCTGTGTCCCGTGATGTACTCAAAGAAATAGATTTTACAGGTAAACATGTAGAAAAAAATCAAATTTTTTCAAATTCCGTTTTTTGTTTAGTTTTTTTTTACAAAAAAAATGCACTTTTTAATAAATTTTGATTCACAAAAACACAATATAATACCCGATTTTTGGTAAAATGTAAAAGAGGTTACGCTGAGTAAGTAGGTACCATGTCACACTTTAAAATTGTGTCCGCTCGTGGAACGGCCAAACTACAGTACCAAAGAAAAAAATTCCCAAAGGTGGCACTTTAAAAGTCTTTACAGGTTACCAGTTTAGGGTGACACAGGAGGTCTGGCGCTAGAATGATTGCTATCATGCTGATAAGTTTACATATGCATACAAGACCTGCGCGTGTGTTCGCATTTGTGTGCAGGGGCGCTTTAAATTTTTTTGTTTTAATAAACATTTCTACACATCCTTTTTGTCAGTATGGGCCGAGACAGGTCCACTTTATGGAGAGATCTGAGATCTAATAGGCTCCTGATCTCTCCTCTGGCCTCCAATGCAGCCAATCACACAAATCGGTTTGATCAGCTACCTTACTGGCTGCTAAACCCAAAGCCGAAACCGTAAGTGATGAAATCCTCGTCGCTTCCTGTTTCTGACCGCGCACAGCTGGAGGAACAACATCTGTTCCTCTCACTGTGTGCTCGGAGTCAGATGCTGACAGTTGCATCCTTATTGGGCTCCTAATCGCTCAAAAGAGCTTTGTAACAGCGGTGGGGGGACGGGCCCCCTTCCACACCTGTAAAATTGATCCAGCAGCTCATTAGCTGCTTGGATTATTTTTACTGGCTTCAGAATCGCTGGCTGAAAACGGTGATACATCGGTTGTCTCTGCAGCAATGACTTGAGATACCACCCTTACTATCCAGGGATAGGGTTAACCTGGTCCGTTGTATCTGTGATATTTATGGGCATCTCAGGGGTATGAGAGGTCTTTTTGATCCTCCTTTTTTTTTTTTTTTTTTCTTTTTTTTTTCTTTTTTTGTACAAGTTTAGTCTTTTGTCTTGTTTTCTAGCATAAGGACTTCCTTTTTTAAAGTGAATTTTGTGATGCATTTCCTATTCCTGGAGGCAATGCCTATATCTCATGGGCTGTCTTGAAAGACTCTCTGAATTAGAGTTAACGGTAAGTCTAGCTCTGTGGGTTTTTTTTTTTTTTTTTAAATATGGGTGAATTTTTTTCTAAAAGGTGGACTTAGATTTTAGGGTCTATTGGATAGGGTGTTTATGTGGTGTCCACCTGTGTCTCTGTGGGATTTAAGTTTGGTTCTCTTTGCACTTCAAAAACTGCCTTTTGACCCTATTGCATACTTGCCCACAAGGTTGTTTTTTCCGTATTACCATTACCTCTGCAAGGTGTTTGTATGAACTTGTGGCTTTGTCCAGTAAAGAACATTCTGTAGTCATACAGAAGTAAAGGTGGTATTAAAGTGGACCTTTTCCCCCTTGCACAAAGACTCTCAGCAGCATACTGCTCTGCATATTGGTATGAAATCCTCTTACATTCATTAAACAAACATTTTTGCTTTTAATTCAAATTACTGTTTTTCAACTTCCTGGTTTCTTTAAGGCATTGATGATGTCACCCTGGCCTTACAGCTGTATCCTGGGAAGTTCCTGTCACATGTTCCAGGAGGCAGACCCAGAGTATAGCCTAAGTCCTAGGAAGTAATGTGAGATGGATTATTCTGCCCTTAGTAAAAATTGCCACCATGAGAATAGTGGGTAGCAAAAGAAAAATAAGGTATGCAGAGAAAAAAAGGCTGCAATTATTTATAGGTATCTGTTTGTAGATTGCAATTGTTAAACATTTTAAAGGTGGCATTGTAAGTTCCTTGGCTTCCCAGCGGCTGGGCAAGATGAGCATTGTTCTGGGAGGATTTACCTGTACAAAAACTTTTTTTTTTTTTTTTTTTTTTGTGGCTTTAGACACTACCTTCAAAATAGCATACCATTTTTATCTAAAATACACACCTGTAACTTTGGGTATATTAACTTATTTGTCAAAAGGTTACTTTGTTGCCTTATAGAACTCTAGGTTCCAATAATTTTCTCAAATAGAAATGATAATGTACAGAATTCTAAAATAAATATATACACACACACATTTTTTTTTTCTTTTTATGCTTACACATAAGCCATGGTTATGTTTGCATAGCAGAGACAAATTACAAAACATGAAATATTAGAGCTAAATTAGCATTATGACACACAATAAATACAATTTACAATGTCACAAAGTCCCACCTAATGCAATTATAAAAGGTGGAAGCATCCTGTGAGTCAGCTTGGAGCTGAACGTTTTCATGCAGCCTTAGCAATCTTACAAAGTAGTAGTACTCATAAATACTTGTGTTATTAACTAATACATTTATTTCCAGCACTAGAATAAAATGGCCATCAAATAAGAAATATTTTTAAAAGAATGTTCTGCTAAGAGCAAATTATTTTTATGACACTTTCAGAGAGAACGACCGTGTTCTTATGGTAAATGGAACCCCTTTGGAGAATGTGCCTCATTCATTTGCAGTTCAGCAACTAAGAAAATGTGGGAAAACAGCTGTCCTGGTAAATATGACCATTATATTCTGATTATTTCATTTTTGTTTTTAAATGTAAAAAAGGTTAATACCATAGGATATTGTGCAAGGAATGTCTAAACAGCACCTTCAAAAATGTGTATTTACGGAGACTTTGCACTCTAGCTATTCGGTGTGCCAATACCCACAGTAAGAGAAACAAATGGGGCTGGTTGTTTTCTCCTGTCATATAAGTGAAGTTTTATAGAAGCATATACCAGTAAAGAAGAGAGGGAATAATTACTTTTACCTCTGCCTGAACTCTGCTCCTTTCCGAGTCCACACGGAGTTTGGGGTAACAGTTCTTAGGAATGGGGTACAGTTCAGCAGCACAGGCAACATGAAAGTCAACTGTTCCCTCACTCCTTTACAAGTATGTACTTCCTTCATATACTTTACTTCTATGACAAAGCATTGTCCATGTGTGGGAGTGCATGCTTGTAGAAACAAGTAAATCTTGTTTAGATTAATAAGCTTTAACAGGTATGTTCCTGGATTGACCAGCACAAGAATTCAACTGGCTCATTATAAATACAGGGTTCTCAATCCTCACAATGGTAAAAAACATAGAGGTAGCAACCCAAGGCATATTTTCCTCCATCGCACTACTAGACTTTTAACAGCTGTATTTATATACGGTTTGTTTGCTTCTGAAAATAGAAAATATACAAGTAGCTTTATTCGCCATTGCCTTGTGCATGAGTGGTCTTTTACAACCAGGATTGCTCATTCTTCAGCCTAGGGTAAAGCATGTAGAGTGCTGTCATTGTGTAGCTCTGGTAGGAATCCTGCTAAACTTCTAGTGTGTTTCGTTTGATATTTTTATATTATCTGTTACACATTGATGTAATCTGTACATTCCTTTACATTATCTAAAAATAAACAGCTGAATAAATCTCCAAATGCTGATTATAATCTTCTGACCTCTTGATTTTTTTTTTTTTTTTTTTTTTTTTTTTTTTTTTAACATCTGTTGGCTAAAACATATTAACCTCTCACTTCAATTCTTAATTTCTTTTTTTCTTCTTCAGGCATGGAAACATGCCTGACGAAGGGGTTCTGCGTGGCTCTGAAACGTTGCACTTTTGTGATGTGCTCTTTCCTCAATAAAAGTTTGGAACAACATTGAAGATCCTTGGTGTGCTGGCAAATATGTGCATTGGGCCTTGGGGAGAGGAACCAGCAGCGCAAAATGCCAATATGGTTTGCTGCAATGCTCATTGCTAACACATGGTATAGTCAGAGATGAGCTTAGCAGTCTATGGCTGCTCCTTCACATCTAGTAAGATGCTATGTACAGGAACAAGACTTTATTACTGTTTGACTGCAGTAAAGAGAACAGTGTTGGATCAAGCCTTGCTGCATTAGATTGTTCTGCCCAGATACAAGCTGCAATTGCGCAAGTCTGAAAATCGTCCATATCCGTTATGACATTTTACAAAGTTACAGGTAATATAGTAAACGATAAGATGCCCACTATCCTCCAGTACTCTCATGACAATGTCTTTAAATATCCCAAACCCTTGCTAGCTGTCGAACATCCCATCAATCCTGAAATCTTCCTCCCACAAATCATTTATTAACATTCTTGTTAAAGAAAAGGTTGTCCAAAGTGTCGGCTGCTGGTTCTCAAAGAAGAGATGCTTATTAACATAAGATCAGGGTGTCATGGTGGGGAACATTAAACTTATTGCAGAAGCGAAGGAGTTAAATCGTTCAATATGTTCTTGAAAGGTTTCTGTCCCTGGTTTTGTCATAAAAGTCCATATTCTTGGTAACTTGTGTATACGTTTTTTAATGTAAGTTCCATTATACTTATTGTTCAATAAAAATGTTGTGCTTGGTGTTCATTCTTGATGGGTTACTGTTTAAGTAAATTTTTAACCTGTTACTGGGATGTTTACAGGTAGTAAGAAGACCACGAAGGGTGCAAATGGTTGTCCCAAGCAAATCTGAGCCTGCTTTGGATATGATGGATGACTATACAGAATTTGAAAACAGAACAGCTTACACTGCATATAGTGACAGAAGTGTAGATCCAAACCCAGGCTATAGAAGAGACCAGGAAAGGGGCCCTTATTATGAAAAAGATCAACGAGGATATGGAGCCCGTGCAAAAAGTGTCGACCAAGATCTTAATGTTGATTATGGACCTCGACAAGAATATAGTCGTGGCAGAAGTATGGAGCGAGGCCTTGATGATGAACAGAATTATCGAAGAGACCACAGCCGTGGCAGAAGTATAGACCGTGGTCTGGATGAGGACCGTGGGTACAGAAGGGAAAGAAGTCGAGGCAGGAGTCTTGACCGAGACTTGGATGACCCACGAAGCTATGGAAGGGATAACAGTCGTGGAAGGACCTTGGATAGAGATGACCACTATGATAGAAATGCACAGTACAGCCCAGACAAAGGTTATGGCAGAAGGGCTTCTCCTGACCGCAGATATGATAAAGAAATGCAGAAAAGTCGAGATAGACTTCAGTCTCATAGCCCATCTCCTTCAGACACATCGACAAGTGTCCTTTTAACAAAGAAAAAGCCTAATGAAGGCAAGTATTTTTATTTTTGTTATCAAATTTTCTTTGTCAGCAAAAAGTGCCATTATGTATTTCATTTGTATTCCAGAATATGGGCTTCGGCTTGGAAGTCAAATTTACATTAAGGGATTGACGAGCACTGGTTTGGCAGCAAAAGATGGGAATTTGCATGAAGGGGATATTGTTCTCAAGGTAGTTAATACATCTGGTTTTCTTATGTAATTTTTAATATCTGCATGTGCTGTTTTGTCACTATAAACTTGTTGATTAAACACAAGTCCTATTCGTTTAAATGATTTATTTAAAATAAACTAAACTATTTAAATATGTATTTCGTATAAAAAAAATCAAGTACTAGCTGGATGAAATGAACATGAAATTGTAAATGAGAAGGAGAATCCTAAAAGCCTGTCCCTAATGTAAAAGCTTGTTGGAAAAATTGACTACAAGTAAAGGTGCCATTTTAGGAAGGATACATTTAAACCTCAGACAGTTGTACAGGTGCATCTCAATAAATTAGAATATCATCAAAAAGTTAATTTATTTCAGTAATTCGATTCAAAAAGTGAAACTCGTATATTATATAGATTCTTTACACACAGAGTGATATATATTTCAAACATTTCGTTTTTTTAAATTTTGATGACTATGGCTTACAGCTAGTGAAAACCCAAAATTCTGTAACTCAGAAAATTAAAATATTATATTAGACCAATAAAAAAAAAAGATTTTTAATACAGAAATGTTGGCTTACTGAAAAGTATGTACAGTATAGTATGCACTCAGTAGCTGGTCGGAGCTCCTTTTGCATGAATGACTGCATCAATATGGCATGGAGGTGATCAGCCTGTGGCACTGCTGAGGTGTTATGGAAGCCCAGGTTGCTTTTGATAGCGGCCTTCACTTCATCTGCATTGTTGGGTCTGGTGTCTCTCATCTTCCTCTTGACAATACCCCACAGATTCTCTATGGGGTTTAGGTCAGGTGAGTTTTCTGGCCAGTCAAGCACAGTGTTACCATGATCATTAAACTAGGTATTGGTCATTTTGGCAGTGTGAGCAGGTGCCAAGGCTTGCTGGAAAATGAAATCAGCATCTCCATAAAGCAGAGGGAAGCATGAAATGCTCTAGAATGTCCTGGTAGAGGGCTGTGTTGACTTGGACTTGATGAAACACAGTGGACCCATTTCTACATCTAATGTACGAAACCCGTGAGGTATCCAAATCATTTTATCGAATTGACTAGGATAGTGTTGGATACATGGGACAGATTACACAATAAGGAAAAATGGGAATTTAATTCACTATTGATACCACTAGTGGGAACAGTTTTTGTTTTTTTTGTTTTTGTTTTTTTTTTGCACCAGGAAATGTTAAAATAAGTGAAAGATGGATAAAGGATAAAAACGCACGCTTGACAGATATTATAAAAGGGGGGAGATTATGCATGGTTCAGAATTTAAAAAAGAATAAGGATTTGTTTGTTAGAATAGATGAATGAAAGTATAACCAGTTGTCTCATTTTGTTGCAAATTTACCACAACCATTTAGGGATGTAGGAGAAATGAACCCGTTTTGAAAAACTAATGAATGCTGAATTAAGCCCAAAACACATCACCTCTAGTATATATAAAATCCTTGTGGACTTAGATGATGTAGAGCCCCCTGGATATTTAAGTAAATGGGAAAGGGAACTAGGAATAAAAATCAACCCTCAGCAAAGGGAAGGTATTTTTAACCTAACACACAAGGCAATAAACATGTGCACAGTAGAGATGAACTACAAATGCTTGGCGAGATGGTATTTAACACCCAGTATAACCCATAAGCAGCAAGGGGAAAGCTCCCCATGGTGCTGGAGAGGATGTGGAGAAAAGGGCAATATGGAGCACATCTGGTGGAGTTGCCCGAGGATACAGGTTAATTGGAGGGAAATGGCGTATTATATCAAGGAAATATGTGGGGTGGATATTCAAGGGGACCCACTGAAATGCTTATTCTACTATTCTGAGCCCATGGCAGAAGTAAATAGGAATAAAGTATTGTACCATTTAATCAGTGCAGCAAAGGGTTTGATATCAAAATTTTGGTTAGTGGCAGAGGTTCCGAGGGTGGTGGATTGGATAGATGGAGTGGAAGGCATTTTCAGAATGAAAGAACTGAGAAGTTTAGAAGATTATAAGATTGGAATATTTAAAAGAATATGGAGTGTTTGGTTACATTTTAAAACTGCAGATTCTTATACAGAACTAATTAAAGTAAAGGGGATAGCCTAAGAAATCACGATGAGATTGGTCGGAATAACAAGTTATGGAGAAATGGATACAGATAGAGAAAGATAAGACAATGATGGGGGGATGGGTGGGGGTGGGAGATGAAGGGGTTATAGAATGTATTCATTTAGGGGACAAAAGAAAAAAATCATATTTTGGAAGATGGAATGTTTTAATGTTTGTATAAGTATGAAATAAAAAGTTAAAAAAAAAAAACGCAGTGGACCCAACACCAGCAGATGACCTGGCTCCCCAAGTCATCACTGACTTGGAAACTTCACACTGCACCTCATGTAACTTGTATTCTGTGCCTCTCCACTCTTCCTCCAGACTCTGGGACCTTTATTTCCAAATGAAATGCAAAATTTACTTTAATCCGAAAAGAACACTTTAGACCACTGTTGCTTGTGCACCTTTTTCTACCACACTTTTTTTTCCTTCCACTCAACTTTCTATTTACATGCGTGGATAGAGCACTCTGTGAACAGCCAGCTTCTTTAGCAATGACCTTTTGTGACACCCTCCTTGTGGAGGATGTCAATGACTGTCTTCTGGACAACTGTAAGTCAGCAGTCTTCCCCATGATTGTGTAACCTACTGAACCAGACTGAGAGAATTTAAAGGCTCAGGAAACCTTTACAGGTGATTTGAGTTAATTAGCTGATTAGAGTGTAACACCACGAGTCTACAGTATTGAACTTTATCACAATATAACATTTTTATGAGATACTCAATTTTGGGTTTTCACTAGCTGTAGCCATAATCATAAAAATTAAAAGAACTAAATGCTTGAAATATATCACTGTATGTATAATCTATGAAATATGAGTTTCACTTTTTGAATTACTGAAAAATTCACTTTTTGATGATATTCTAATTTGAGATTCACCTGTACTGTACAACACAATGTATTCCAGTTATGTGTTCATACTTTTCTCTTTTACAACTAGTTTGAATCTGTCTTGATATTTTCCTGTATTTCCTCACACAACAGCACTTGGGGAGGATGCATCCGTACTGTGAATTAACCATAGCTCTGTCTATATTGCACACACAGTGCTGTCAGCCTAATACTGCCAACATGCTTACAGGAGGCGTGGCCTTGATGTTCTGCTATCATTCACTATGTACTCAAATATTAGGGCAGGTCCTGAATCAGGTCAAATAGATTAAATGTATTGTAGTCTGCAGATTGGCCCAACACTTAGCTATGCTGTCTTGCAATGGTGTTTGGGTCGCAGAACTCTATAAACATAATTCCAAATCCTTTGACAGATAAAATAGTTCACATTAGAATTTCTTTTGTAGCTTTTTGCTTAGAGTTTAACTTTAACATGTACCATTTTCACTCTACAAGCTTTTTGTGGGCCTGTGGTCATAAAGGCAAACTGCTGTGAAACATGCAGCCTGTCAAAGCAGACTTCTGAAAATGCTGCTTCCTGTCTGACAGGGTAGCCTTTTCTTGCACTTCTGGATAAATATTGATTGGTTCAGTTGACATCTTGGATCTTATATCACTTGTGGCCTTTGGAAAATCTCTGTGTTTACATTTCCTTATCCTCCCACCCTGTTGCCATTTTAAGGAGACTCCATACACCCTTATGAGTTCTTCATATATTTTACATTACAAAAATTCAGCAGGAGGAGTAAGGCTTTGGGTCATGGGAAAAAGAAACTAAGAATTTTGGAAGGGTGAACTGTCTGCAGGAGTTCACAGATCATATTGGTAACAAATAGGAGATTTAATGTGTTGGCATTTACCCAAATTTGAATTAGTTTTGTACTTGTAGTGGCTGAACTGTGTATATGTCGACATACACTGTTTTACACAAAATTGGTACCCTTTAACTGCCACCAACGTGACTGTGGCAGCGGTGTTTTTTACACACACACACACACACACACACACACTTCAAAAGCTGACTGTTGGCTTTCTGATGAAAGCGATTGAGTGGCTTCCCCACAAGTACCATACTTGTGAAGAGAATCTGTAATTATTAAGAAATTATATTTATACATTTAAAGTAGAATTACATATTTTAACCTCTTGCTGACCGAATAACACATAAGCATCAGCATGAACAGTGTACTTTAACACCCAGCTGCTGCACGTATGCATTCATGGTGGTCTGAGGTTGTGTGCAGAGAGTGTGCTTACTGGACAACGGTAACATGTTGAAGCGGTGCCGCCTCCCAAGCATTAGGGCCCATTCACACTAGAAACTGCATGTGAATCACACAGGAATGATGTGAGATGGCATTAAGAGTCAAATTATGTGACATGGCCTTTTTATTTCTGTTTACAGTCTAGAAGTCTGTTTATTGTTTCTTATGTTTTTAGATCAATGGTATTTTGACTGAGAACATGTCTTTAACTGAAGCCCAGGCTTTGATCGAGAAATCGCGTGGAAAGCTTCAGCTGGTGGTTCTGAGAGACAAAAAGCAGACTCTGATCAACCTGCCTTATGTCGAAGACAGTGATTCGGAAATGGAAGGTGATTAAACAACCAGTGAACCTAACCTGCAATTTACCTTAATATCAGAATAATACTATTGGCAAATGTGTATGTAAATGTTTCCATACAGTTAAAATGGATGTATAGTGTTTTTTATAGTTGGAGGATTGGCATCTCTCATGTTTTTTTATTGCTGTCTCTGCACCTGCTGTGTGGATTTACTCTTATTTGTCCTGGTGACCATTGTCACAAAGACAAGAATTGATGGGTAATTCAAACTTTAACAGTTGTCACTAAAACAAGAGGTGAAGGCAAATCTTAAAAAGGAAACCTATCTAAGTGGGCAATTCATTTCACTTTGGTGATTTTGTACTCTCACTTTCCAGTGTGTCCCAAGGACAGGAAGTGACGCAAATCATCCCCAACAGAACTCAGAAAGCAAAAGAAAAAAAAAATCAGAAAAATCCTGATTTTTTTTTTTTTTTTTTTTTTTTTTTCATGGAAAAAGGAATGAAACACGGGGACATAAGTATTCTTAAAGATTATCCACTTTCAATGCACAAGTTCTGTGTACTCTAGTTATGGACTTTATCCCTATCCAGTGCTGGTTTTTTTTTTTTTGTTTTTTTTTTTTGGGGGGGGGGGGAGTTGGTTTTTTTTTTGTTTTTTTTGAGGGGGGGGGGGCTAAAACATTTTAGGTAGATATGTTTTATGCACTGTCTGGTTGGTAAAAACTGCTTTCCCAGATGTGTGAGCAGACAAGACATGTTATAAGTAGTATCATTAGGTTTAAATAAAGGAAAAAGCTAGAAAAATATGAAAACCAATGCAGGCACCTCATCTAATGAATAACCAGCTGCAATGTATTATAAGTTCATATCTTTATAATACAGTACATGACACAGGCTTGATATCCATAGACCCTGGGTTATAGGCTGATACCAGTGATTGGACACTGGTATAAGTGTGAAGACATAACCCTACCCCACTCTTAGTCCTCAGTTGTTTTTTTTTTAATATTTTAAAGGCTAAGTCCGTCTTTAAGAAATAAATAAATGCACATATTTTTGCAAGAAAAAAAATGTGTATTAATTTTTTTTTTTTTTTCCAGAGGAGCCTGCAAAGCAATGCACTCACAATCAGTGGATTGCAGGTGCAAAGCCAAGCTCCTCCAGCTATCTACCTGTACCTCTCTATGGGCTTTCATTTACAGAGCTGGTGGAATTGTCTGTGGGCTACAAGTATGCTGATTATAACAATCATGTTCCATTGACGGCTACAAGTCTGTCTGCTGTGGCAGCAGGTGTAATTTGTAGTTTCAGTCTCAGATCTTTGTGAATCGTGGCTGCAGGTGAGAAGAACCCTAGCACTTTGTTGGAGGAAAATGTTTCTCAGCAACATGTTACACCCTGAATACAGATGTAACCTGTTGATAAAGGTGAAGTTTGCATTTAAGGTGATGAACCTCTTCTCCCTAATGGATAAATTACTCTTCCCTCAGCTAGTTTATTATTTTACTTGAGATACCTTAAGCAATTGTTCACTGTCTTTGGAGCCATAGCCAGACCTCACACCATAGGGACGGCCTTTAACCACTTCAATACTGGACACTTACCCCCTTCCTGCCCAGGCCAATTTTCAGGTTTCAACATTCTCTCACTTTGAATGACAATTGCGCAGTCATGCAACACTGTACCCAAACTAAAATTTTATAATTTTCTTCACACAGCTAGAGCTTTCTTTGGTGTTATTTAATCACCACTGGGGTTTTTATTTTTTGCTAAATTAACAAAAAAAGACCGAAAATTTTGAAAAAAAAACCCCCATGTTTCTTTGTTTCTGTTATAAAAGTTTGCAAATAAATAATTGTTCTTCAGAAATTTAGGCCAAAATGTATTCTGCTACATGTCTTTGCTGTAAATAACCCAAATCAGTGTTTATTATTTACTCTGTAGGAAAGTTAAAGAGTTCAAAAACTATGGGATATATCTGGAAATTGATCAGTCCTGAAGTACTGACAGCCAATCTCATTTCTTGAGGCCCAAAAATGTCAGAACAGTACAGATATCCCCCAAATGCCCCCTTTTTGCAAAGTAGACAGTCCAACGTATTTCATAAGAAGCATGGCAAGTTTTTTGAAGTTCTAATTTTTTTAGAAAATGAAGACATTAGAAAAATGATTTTCACGATTTTTTTTTAATTCTTTAATTTTAAAAATTTTTTTAATTACATCTTTTTTTCTTTTTAAGATTTTATTTTCATATTACACTGACCAAAGTAGTTAATGTTACCATAAATACATTATACTACTTTGGGGAAATGATCAGAATTTTTGGGGTTTTTTTTACACAATTTGCTTATAGCAAAGCATGATCCGGGAAGGATGTCATATGATGCCCTACCAGAGGGACGAGTAAAATGACGGCCGGGCGGGAAGTAGTTAATGTTGCTTTAGGCATTGGAGCCTGTATGGGTGCTCACCTTGGCACTTGGCCATTATCCATCCCTATGCAGCCCAGACCCCGAAGACCCCTTCAGGTTTATGCCAGCTGTCATGGGCGAAACCTGTACCCTGTACAGTGAACAACGACATGGATGGGTAAGACAGGGTCACCCTGTTTTTGTTGTTGTCCCACAGCAAAAAGGACACACAAAATCTCATAACTTCATTTCCACTAATTTGTTTCCTGCATAATATTCATTTATAAATAGAAACTATCAGGAAACCATGAATGTGTTTGAAACGTATTAATTTACACAATATAACCCATTGCTGAATTTCAACCAATCAGAGCTTAGTTTCAGGTGGGTGACCAGGTGTAACATCAAATCATAGGTCGCACACTTTACCACCACTTCCATCTTGAGCCCCTTATAAGGTACTCAGGACACTTCTTCACACCCATTTGCCACTCTATTTCTGCACTTTACTATGCAAGTACCCCATAGAAGAATAATCTCACCAATAGAAGTGGCAGGAACCATGACAAACGTTCAGAGAACATTCACTCTGCCAAAGGGCCTGAAGAACATTCAAACTGCTTTGAGTGACATTGCTTTCCTTGCATCAGCACGGGACTCTATTTTAACACTGGTCTCTACCAGGGTGGATTTGATTTAAATCAAACTGATTTAAATCACGATTTAAATCACTAGTCAGTAAGGCTTGATTTAAATCCTAGTTTTCTATATAAAGACTAATTATTGCTGGTATAACTTTAATATGCAAGTAGATGAAGATTTTTAGAATAACAACTTTTCATATTAGTTTTTTTATCCCCAGTTTAATAGGATAATCATTCATATTTGGACAAGTTTTCTGTTGTACTTGGGAAGGAGAAAAATAATCATTACCTTAATAATCACAATTTAAATAGATTTATTCATCTGAAACAATAACATTACAGCATATGTTATTTACTTAAACAAACATCCATGTTTGCTAACTAATTTGGCTAAACAAAATATATATATTTTAAGAACCTTAGACTGTCAGCCCCTTCCTCCTCACACTTAGTTTCACTTTCTTCTTGTGCAGATCTATTCCACTCCAAACAATCAGAAAAATATTGTTTCTATTCTATTCACTGAACTTCTTGAAACTTAGCACTGAAGGGGTTGATTCTGTATTCATAGGTTTGTAGAAGTTAGGATTAAGGTCTTTTTCTTAACTCTGTTCATGTTATAACATTTTTGCTGTGAAGAAGAGGCATGTGATCTCCGCTGAGTCCAATTCAGTTTTGAGAACTGCAAAAGTAAACCAATCATCTGTGATAATATCTTGTAGGCAGAGAAACTGTCCAATAATCTTACAAAAACCTCTGGAAGAGCATGACATTGTGAATGGATTAATGGAATTTATTTACCAAAAAAATTAAACATATACAGCCTTATTCTACATAATTAAAAAACTAATCTTTATTTCATGATGGAATAATCTTTGGATGGTAATATATTTTCCTCCAAAAAGCATTTTATTCAAAAAAATCCGATTTTAAATTAAAATCCGATTTAAATAAAAAAAAATCCGATTTAAATAAAAAAAAGTCCGATTTTAAATAAAAAAAATCCGATTTAAATAAAAGTCCGATTTTAAATCAAAAAAATACGATTTAAATAAAAAAAATTAGATTTTTTTTTTTTTTTTTTTTTAAATCATTGATTTTTATCCACCCTGGTCTCTACCACCAATTCTTGCTCTATCTCAGGCTTGCAACAAGCAGCCTACCCGACTAAAGTAGATTTTTCTGCACCTATGACAAATTCTGGCTTTATTACAGCCATCACTGTCCAGAACTCAAAGTGCCAGGTTCTTTCTCTACCCCCTCCTTCTCTAACCGAGTCAATGGTTTCAATTGGGTACTTATAGTTTGTTGCACTGCCATTTGGCCTTTCCTCTGCTCCCTGAGTATTCACAAAAGTACTTCAACTTCTTCTTGCCCTTTTTCGGGGCATTCAGGTCACAGGGTACCTAGACAACCTTCTTCTGAAGGACCCCTCTCCCTTCCAGTTATCTGCAAGTGTCCACAACAATAATCAGATACTTCAGGCTTTTGGGGGGTGGGTAGTCAACTTCAAAATAGCTTCTCTCCAACCTTTTCTTCGCCTGGAGTACTTGGGCTTAAGCAAAAGTCTTTCCTTAATAAAACAAACTAATCTTTCTAATATCTCATGCTCAGACCTTGTGATCAAATAAACTTCCCTCTGAGATTCTTCTTGAGAGGTTCTGGGTCTCAGTGGGAGAAGAAAATGTCCTGGCATAAGTGGGAGTAAGCAGTGCCCCATCATTGGTATTAGGAGGAGTTATAGTGCTCCATCATTGGTATCAATGGGAGGAATAGTGACCCATCATTAGCATTAGGGGGAGTAATCGTGTCCCATCATTGGTGTCAACGGGTGTCATAGTGCTCCATTTTGTATTAATGAGAGGAATAGTGCCCCATCATTTGTGTCAGTGGGAAGAATAGTGCCCCATCATTTTTATCACTGAGAGGAATAGTGACCCATGATTGGTATCAGTGGAATAATTAGTGCCTCATTATTGGTATCAATGGGAGTCAGTGCCCCATCGTTGGTATTAATGGGAAGAATAGTGTCCTATCATTGGTATCAATGGGAGGAATACTGCTTCATTATTAGTGTTAGTGGGAGAAATGGTGCCCCATCATTGGGATCAGTGGAAGGAATAGTGCCCCATCATTGGGATCAGTGGAAGGAATGGTGCCCCATCATTGGGATCAGTAGAAGGAATGGTGCCCCATCATTGGGATCAGTGGAAGGAATGGTGCCCCATCATTGGGATCAGTGGAAGGAATGGTGCCCCATCATTGGGATCAGTGGAAGGAATGGTGCCCCATCATTGGGATCAGTGGGAGGAATGGTGCCCCATCATTGGGATCAGTGGGAGGAATGGTGCCCCATCATTTAGTGTCAGTGGGAGGAACTATGCCACACTCTTGCTGACAGTGGGGGGAATAATGCCCCAAGGGCCAGATAAAAGCAAGCAAATGGGCCACAGTTTGGAGATGACTGGTTCAGAATGAGTTAGAAGTTCTCTTTATACAATTATAAAAGTGGTTCTAAAGGCTCAAGGTTTTTATCCTTTTATGCGTTCTATGCATGAAGGTAAAAAACCTCCTGTGTGTGACAGCCCGCTCCCCCCTCCAAACACTTGCCTGATCCCCATCCTGATCCAGCGATGTCCACAAGAGCCTCCGTTCTCCAGGGACTCAATCCTGAGTAGCTGTCAATCACAGCCAGTGAGCCAATCAGGATAAGGAGGGGGTGGGGCTGAGAAGCTGCTCTGTGTGTGTGTGAATGGACACGCAGAGCCATGGCTCAGGAGCACGCCTGCTTGGGTGCCCCCATGGCAAGCAGCTTGCTGTGTGGGCACCCGACAGGAGGGACCCAAGATGAGGAGGATCTGGGCGGCTATGTGCAAGACCATTACACACCGCATGTAAGTATAACATGTTTTGTTTTTTTATTTTTTTTGTTTTTACAAAATAAAAAAAAAAGACTTTTTAGTATCACTTTAATGTTAAAAAGTATACACATATGTACAAATATTTTGACTGGGTTTGATAATTATTTTTGTTCCTCCTTTTTAGATGATCCTCCTTATTCAAACAGAAGAAGAAATCCAAGGTCCAAAGAGCAGTGAACAAAGGTTTGTACTCAAATGTTTCTGACACATAGGAAAGGATCTGTGAAAACAATACATTTTTGTTTTTTCCATACACTTTTTTAACTTGAATTCAGTACAGTGGTCTTCTAAAGTTAACAGAATAGTCAATCCACTTAACTGCAGACACCTTAAATTAATTAGTAGGAAATTAATGAAATTAATGCAACTGTGTTACAAAGCAGAGGAAACGCCTTTTTTTTTTTATTTTTTTTTTTTTTTGCGTAGATACACAACATGAGTGTAGGTAGAGATGCCATTTAACTAATGAGGTGAATCTGCATACTTAACATTAGATTTAACAAAGAAAGGCTATTGTTGTTGCCCCATGTATAGAGCAATTCTGAATAAAAGAATTGGCAGAATAATATTAATTTTATCTTTTTTTTTCATGTTTTAGTATGTCAGGAAAATGTTTGAGTTGACAATTTCTAGTGAAACTCTGCTACTTATATCTTTAGCAAAACTTTGGCACCCCAATAAAATAAGAAAGCATTAATACTGTATGTATTGCAGCTACTTGTATTTCTTTGAACTACTGTTTACGTTAACATATTTTTTAACTATTTTAATATCTCATATGTAATGGATAGCTGAAAAGTTTTGTAGTTTACTGTAAATTTTGATCCAAATACATGTTTATTAATGCTTTAAAGTCATTGTTATTGGTGTGTTGCATAATTTTAAAATTGTCCTTTTTTTTTTTTTCTTTTTTTTTTTGCATGATCTTATCGGCATAATATTTTCTATAATTACCCGATGTGTGATTGTACAAAAAAAAAAAATTAAATGGTTTAAAGTACACATTAACTATACAGGACAGTATGGTAGTGACATGTGAGTCATCATAAACTTTTCCAGCTGCTATTAGATTGGAAGATGTTCTGTTAGAATTATTTCTTTCCTGTTAAAATTCTTTCATCATTTTTTTTCTTTTTTTTTCTTTTTTTTATGTTATGCAGGTCCTTGTTATGGGTTCAAGATCAAATTTTCTGTTTTGCTAACCAAAGATGTACATGTACTTGAGCACACAAAATATTTGTATTTTGTATTACATTAAAGACTTATTCTTAACAAACACATCTTTTGTTGTTTCACTTTATTTGCGGAATACCAATTGGCTCACTGAGTATAATTGAAAATGTCCAGTGGTCTTCAAAATTTGCTATTAACAATGTCACTAAGGGACAGAAGAGATACTACCACAGGTAACACAACTGGCAGAAAATTCAATATGCAGCTGTTACTTATTGCAATACAGGGAAACCTCGCTGCCTTGGAAAATAGGAAAATGCCATCACTGTAGGTGAGAAAGTTGTAGTAGTTGCTGTATATTGCTGTCAAGTGTGACAGATCTCATTTTGTATGGATCACACATGTTAGTTTTACATATTAAGACTGGAATAGCAAACTGTAAAAGAAAAAGCCTGAAAAATCTAAAGTCCCCAACTATGGTGTGTGTTCAGGAAATTATAAAATGGCACTATTTTTCTACCTAGTACAAGAAGGTGCTTTGTGTGAAAATAAGACCTCAGTTTATTTACAGTATTTTGCAGGCAAATCTGTAATGAAGCAGATGTGAAATATTGTTTCTGTTTTCTGGTACTAGCTGCTTTTTGTGTTATGATAATTACCCATTGTCCGCTAATTTGCTGGTATATTTTCTGTATATTAAATGTAAGCTCAGAATAGTCACGCCTCAGTTATTGATGTGGAATATTTCTAACTTTGAGGTAAGATACATTAATGTGTATATCAAATACTTACATTTTAAGAGTGGTAATAGAAGTGCCCCATTAACAGCGGGGGGGGGGGGGAGATTAGCACCCCATCATTAGTGCCAGTGGGAGGAATAGCACTCCATCATTGGTGTCAGTGCGAGGAATGGTACCTGATCATTAGTGGAAGTTTTGGATGGAATAGTGCCCCAAGGGCCGGATAGAGGCAAACACAGGGCCACATCTGGCCCCAGGGTTGCAGTTTGGAGACCACTGGTATAGATTAATTTAATTCAATCCCTGATGACCAAGAGAATGACAGGTCTGACCGCTCCGCTGCTGCAAAATGGACACAGACACAGCCCGCTGTTTTTGTTTTTTTTTGTTTGTTTTTTTTTTTTTATGGGGCGGTTGGATGGTCTGATCGGGTCCGCCTGAAAAACTGACAGATGGACCCAATCAGACCATCAGTGTGAAAGGGGCCTTATAGCAGTGGTTAGTATGAGTGGTCAGGGAAATGAATGACTTGTTAGAGTTCCAAAGAGAGCAAATTGTATTAGTGTACATTTAGTTGGCACATTTGTAAACCACTGCAGCCAAATTGTTTGGTGTTCCAAGAGGAACAGTCTCCGTGTGTATGACTACATGTGCATTTGCCAAGACTTCATTAGCGAATAATAGTGGCCGAAGTAGATTTTTAGCATTTTATTTAAGCTATTCATGGATGGTGGCTTTGTAAAGTTCTGTGGACTTTCCAAGATGGATATTGAGTTCTGCTGCAGTAGTTGCATGCTTGGCCATATACAATGGATATAAAAAGTCTACACACCCCTGTTTAAAATGTCAGGTTTCTGTGATGTAAAAAAATATGAGAAAATTAGTTACCGTATTTTTCGCCGTATAAGACGCACCTGACCATAAGACGCACCTAGGTTTTAGAGGCAGAAAACAGGAAAAAAAAAATTCTGAACTAATGGACTGCAGACACAGCACAGGGATGACCAGAGACTGCGGACAGCACAGGGATGACCAGAGACTGCGGACAGCACAGGGATGACCAGAGACTGCGGACAGTACAGATGACTGCTGACCTTTGGGGAGGTGGGGAGCGGGTACCTGAATTTGACAGGTACCCGCTCTTACTTCCGCAGTTGTTCTTTGATCTTACCTGTTCCTCGATCCAGCCGCGCGCTGTCTTCCCGGCTTCTGTAATGGCGCTCGGCATGACAGCCGGGTGCCCAGTGCGCATGAGCGAGAAGCACTTGCGCTTTGTGATTGGTCCGGCGGCTTCTGGGATCTGTCATGTGTCCCAGGTACCGCCTTACCATTCACAAAAAGTACCGCTTCTTGCGCATGCGCACTTGGCACCCGGCTGTCATGCCCAGTGCCCACACTACAGAAGCCGGGAAGACAGCACGCCGCTGGATAGAGGATCACAGCTGATCGCATGTAAATAGGGAAATGCCGGTTATCGGCAATTCTCTCCTCATGAGCTGTCATGCTGACAGCTCGTGAGGAGTGGAGAGGTGGTAATCGGCACCCCTCAGAGGAGACGTGCACTAATGATCAGTGTAGCCCCAGCAGTGCCAGCTGTCAGTGCTCATCCATGCCATCTGCCAGTGCACATCAATGCCACATATCAGTGCCCATCTGAGCTGCCAATCAGTGCCTCCTATCAGTGCTGCCAATCAGTGCGCATCAGTTCTCGTCAGTGCCGCCTATCAATGCCATATATGACTGCTGCCTTTTAGTGCCCATCAGTGATGCCTGTCAATGCCCATCACTGCAGCCTCATTGGTGCACATCTGTGAAGGAGAAAAATCGCTTATTTACAAAATTTTATAACAAACTAAAAAAACCTTTTTTTTTTTTTTTTTTTTTTTTTTAATTTTCAGTGGTTTTTGGTTTGTTTAGCAAAAAAAAAACCCAGAGGTGATTAAATACCACCAAAAGAAAGTGTTATCCGTCTAAAAAAAAAAAAAGGTAAATTCATATGGGTACAGTGTTGCATGACCGTGCAATTGTCATTCAAAGTGTGACAGTGCTGAAAGCTGAAAATTGGCCTGGCCAGGAAGGGGGTATAAGTGCCCTGTAGGCAAGTGGTTAAATACCACCAAAAGAAAGCTGTCTTAATAAAAAAAAAAAAAAGGTAAAAATTCCATATGGATACAGTGTTGCATGACTGCACAATTGTCCTGGGCAGGAAGAGGGTGAAAGTGCAAACAAATTAACATGCTTTCAACAAACCGTGTAGAGGGCAAAATGTGGTAACCCATAACAATCAATCAGATTTTAGTTTACTGAACATATATTGGCTAAGTTATTCTGTTAGGGTTTGATGTGCATACCATTGCTGGAGTTGGTGATTGAAAGGAGGGATGTCCTAGGAATACTAAAATGCAAAAATGTAGTACTCTTGTATTCAGGAGAACTGGGTGAATACATCTGAGGAAGAAAGGGAATCTTCCAATGAGGACAGTAGTTCTGGAGTCAACCAAAATTTCCCCCACTTTGGGGAGATTCTTTTCATTTTGCCTTTTGGCTATGGGACAGGAAGTGAAGGGAAATTTCCCCAAGGGAGCACATGGCAAAAAACACACAGGTCATAACCCTACCTTGCAGTATTCAACGCGGGGGAAAAAAATAAGTATTTTCCTATTATTTCTACTTTAGAACTGCTGCTTGCAAAGAGTTAACAGATCTTTTATTGGTTGCTAGTTTGTGTGTGTGTGTGTGTGTGTGTGTATGTGTATATATATATATATATATATATATATATATATATATATGAAAAAAAATCATACACAGTATATCATTTATTGACAATTGTTTAAGTGGGCACACTACATGGGTATGCGGCTGCCCCAGCCCCCCTTACCTTTAGTCATAATTTACATTCATTTAAATTGAGCTGTTTAGGTTCTCGTTTGGGCGAGAATTTGAAAGGGTCATGTGACCTGGAAAATTCGAGAACCTCTGGGGTACCGTTCTATAAAGGAGACTCACCCTATGTTAATTGAAGTTGGTTGGCAACAGCCAAATGAGCTCAATCAGCTATAATACCACCGGAGTTCGTTGGCTGTGCCCAACCATGAAGACTCTCGCCCGGCACGTCTTGGAGCGGGTAGGTGGCAGCAGAAGAGAAGAGTGGCTCCAGCAATGTCTGGAGGAGGCAGATGAAGAAGAGTCCCAGCGCAGTCAGGAGGAAGAAGCTCCCCTTCTGGAGCTGGAGGAATTTTGCGGTGTGGCAGTGGATAGAAGAGCCTGATGCCTGGCTGCCCCAGCAGGTTCAGTGCAGCCTGCCTCCGGAATGCCCAGGACCCACCGCAACTCAAGAGCCCAATCGGCGGCAGAAGATGGAGGGGTCTGCAGATGTCACCGCCGGAAGGAGGAGCAGCCGGAAAGTCAGGAGGAGGAGAGCAGCGCCTTCCCTGTCACCTATAGCAGTGGATGGTCCCAGGCCACGCGCACCTCCCCTTCGAGGTGAACCTCACCTGCCCCCTAAGCTGGAGTTGCTGGGCAGCGGTCACTGCTGTCTGCACCAGAAGCGGTGACCAGGGATGAGCCTCCAGCAATCGCATCCCCTCCGGCCTGCAGTGACTGCGCCATGGTAACCCAGGACACTTTGGCTGCTCTGCCTGAGCCTCCGGCAGGGAGCAGTGAGTTGTCTCATATGACTGTGAACATTGTAGCAAGTTGTTCCAGCATATAGACCATGTCCTGGAAGCTTATAAAAATTTTTAGTGGTTTAGGGTGGTTTCATTATTGCTAATTCTCAAGGTCAACGTGATATTTTTTCCAGAACACTGCACACCTGTGAGGCTGGAAAACATGCATTTTGGCTGCAAATGTATCCAAACAAGGAGAAAGCAATATTCCTAATTGAAGGTTTCTCTAATGGTTTTCCTGTTTTTTTCTGGATTGGGTTGTTCTATAGTAAGCAATTTGAAATCGGTTAATGCTCATCATCACATTGTCAAAGAGAAGTTATTAAAGGAGACTAAGGAAGGAAGGGTGGCATGTCCTTCTTCCCACCTTTTTGAGAATTTTCCTATTTCTCCTTTTAGGGATTGTACCAAAAAAGGAGCCAAAGCTGTTTAGACTCTTCCCTAAATGATGAAATTGATGATTCTCTCTCTTCTGTTGTACTTTTGAGGAACCATATCCAAGATTAAACAGTATGGTTCAGGTACATTATTGGCTAAAACAGATATACAATCCACTTTCATTACCTATTGCTCCTTCTTTTAATTCTCTAGGAATTTATTTTGACGGGTTTTTTTCAACATGTGCCTTGCAATGGGCTGCTTCTTTATCATGTTCCTATTTTGAATCGTTTGCTTCCTTTTTACAGTGGGTTACTAATTTTGAATCTGGTTTTGACGGTGGAATTCATTATCTTGACGATTTTTTGTTTATTGGTCCACCTAGTTCTGTATGTTTTAGCATTGCTTAAATTATTCCTTTTAGTCATGGAACATTTTGAACATTTTGAGATTTTTTTAGGTATTTTTATAGATACATCGCTTTCTCAATTTCAGTTGCCTATAGCCAAGATCAGTAAATTGAAACAGCTGATAGCTTTCTTTTTACGTCAGGAAAAAAGTGCTTTTGAAGGAGATTCAACCTGTATTAGGCTTATTGGCCTTTGCTTCCAGAATTATGCCAGTTCTGTCGCTCCTAGTACATGGGCTGAATACACAGTCGCATGGAACAAAGGGATATCTTTTGTGAAAAACCTTGGTTTCTCTTTCAGAACACACTATATTAGTTTTCTTATGTTCTTTGATGGAGCAAGAATTCTCAGTCATATTGTAAAAATTTTGGCTGGAATCTCCCATCTTGTTCTAGCTCCTTTTTGGTTAAGCAAGCTCTTGAAGGATATAAGAAATCTCACTTTACTCCTTATGGCAGGCGTCCTATTTCTATTGACAATTTACGTAGCATTTGTTCAGTTACTTCAACAATATGCTTTTCTGTTTTTGAATTATTACTATTTAATATCGCTTTCATATTAGCCTTTTTTGGAGCGTTAAGAATATCTGAATTGGCTCCACACAAAAACGCCTTGCAATGGGCTGCTTCTTTATCATGTTCCTATTTTGAATCGTTTGCTTCCTTTTTACAGTGGGTTACTAATTTTGAATCTGGTTTTGACGGTGGAATTCATTATCTTGACGATTTTTTGTTTATTGGTCCACCTAGTTCTGTATGTTTTAGCATTGCTTAAATTATTCCTTTTAGTCATGGAACATTTTGAGGTTCCATTAGCTTTAGAGAAAACTAATTGCATCTGTATCACTAGATTTTTTTAGGTATTTTTATAGATACATCGCTTTCTGAATTTCAGTTGCCTATAGCCAAGATCAGTAAATTAAAACAGCTGATAGCTTTCTTTTTACGCCAGGAAAAAAGTGCTTTTGAAGGAGATTCAACCTGTATTAGGCTTATTGGCCTTTGCTTCCAGAATTATGCCAGTTGGCAGAATTTTTTCATGTCGTCTTTATCTAGCAACTGCTGGTTTGAAGTCTCCATTTTCTCATGTTAGAACTACTACTGAATTAAACTACGATTTATTAGTTTGGTTACAATTTTGTAATGACTATATAGGTAGATCCTTTTTTCAAGATGACTTTATTTTTGCCCCTGCAAGGATTCAACCTATGTCTGTAGCCCCTGTCCTCTTTATTTTCACCCTCAGGCCTGGGAGAAATAAAGCTCCAGACACTGAAGCGTGCAAGCTAAATCTCTGAAAGTTTAATGCATGACAAGAATGGTTATACAGAACTCAGTAGGCATTGCTTAATCTTAGGATGACCAGTGAAACATTCCATTCTTATCAATATAGTTTTGTGAAGAAGAGAAACTGCAAATAGTTGAGGAATACCATATAAGGTAGTTCTATTTACAGAAATGAAACTAGTCTAAGAAAACGAGAGAGAGGTTACAAAACCGAAACTAACTTTTCACACGTCTAGAAATGGAGGCATTATACAAAATGGATGCCAGTTAATAAGACCTATTTCCTTACAGCCCCTGATTTTGAACTTCTTACTGATGTAGCAGGATCTTGTGGTTTTGTTGCTATAGGGCGTACACATTGGTGTTTGTGTTTGGCCCTCTGAGTAGATTTACAATGAAACAACAAAAAATACGGTGCTTTTGTATTTATTTCAAGTTGTGGTTGCGTTTGAGCTCTGGGGTGAATATTTTTCTAACAAGCGATTTCTTTTACAGACTGATAATAAAGGGGTAATGTTTGCGGTGAATTGTCTACCTTCTAAATCTCATTTTGTTAAGTGCTTGCATTTTGGTCTATGTTTTTATGTTTCTATATATGGGTTAAGGTAAAATTTGTACCCAGAAAATCAAATAGCAGATATTTTATCTCAGTTACAGATGACACGCTTCCGTCAGTTACTCCCCAATGCAGATTGGTACGGTCATGTCTTCTCAGAGCACTTGTGGAAGTTGATATGAATTTGGTTTTGAATGCCATTAAACGTTCTGTCGCTCCTAGTACATGGGCTGAATATACAGTCGCATGGAACAAAGGGATATCTTTTGTGAAAAACCTTGGTTTCTCTTTCAGAACACACTATATTAGTTTTCTTATGTTCTTTGATGGAGCAAGAATTCTCAGTCATATTGTAAAAATTTTGGCTGGAATCTCCCATCTTGTTCTAGCTCCTTTTTGGTTAAGCAAGCTCTTGAAGGATATAAGAAATCTCACTTTACTCCTTATGGCAGGCGTCCTATTTCTATTGACAATTTACGTAGCATTTGTTCAGTTACTTCAACAATATGCTTTTCTGTTTTTGAATTATTACTATTTAATATCGCTTTCATATTAGCCTTTTTTGGAGCATTAAGAATATCTGAATTGGCTCCACACAAAAACGCTAGGTCTGCTCTCATGTTTGATCACGTGGTCCTGTCTGACGTGAGTGTATGAATATTTATCTGCAGATCTAAGACTTACAAGCTGGTATAGGCAATTGGATAAATCCTTAATGCATGTCATGATCCACTTATCTGCCCATTTGTTAACATTAAACGATACTTATCCATTCAACCTACTGGTCATGGCAATTTTTCCAAATTTTTCTTCTCATTCATTCAGAATTGGAGCTGCAACTGAAGCAGCAAAAATGGTTCTAAGAAGTTTGAAGTTTGTCCATTTCCTTCCACCGTTATTGGCACTTATGAGCACTGGATCTCTTGTTTATGATGAAGTGAGATTTACATTGTTTTAAGAAGTTGTCTCCCAAGACAACCATCTTCTCAGAGATAGTTCCTCGTCTTCTGTGGTTATCACCTGAATTTAAGGTTTGATGACACCCAAATCTATCTCTCTACCCCTCAGCTCACTCCATCAGTCTCCTCTAGCATCACTAATATACTAACAGACCTATCAGCCTGGATGTCACACCACTTCCTGAGAATTAATCTATCCAAAACTAAGCTCATATTTTCTCCTCTACCTGCCCCTTCCACTGATTTCTCTGTCAAAATCAACAGCTCAACCATCAACCAATCCCCACATGCCAGGGTGCTGTGTGTAATCCTGAACTATCCAATCACTGTCCAAAACTTGTTGCCTCAAACTCTGCAACATCTCCAAGATATGCCCCTTCCTAACCAATAACACCACAAAGCTTCTCCCTGGTTAGCTCCCGCCTTGACTACTGCAACTCCCTTCTTACTGGCTTACCTTTACATAGGCTATCCCTTACATCATATACCTTACCAACAGTTCAATGTCTGCCACCCCTGTTTGCCAGTCCCTCTACTGGCTCCCACTCGCCCAACAAATAAAACTCAAGATACTTACAACTTATAAAGCCATCCACAAATCAGCCTCTAGTTACATCATTAACCTGGTATCATGCCAATACCAACCAAATCATTCTCTTCGTCTCTCCCAAGACCTCCTGCTCTCTAGCTCCCTTGTCACCTTCTCTCATGCTCGCCTCCAGGACTTTTTCAGGGCTACTACCATCCTCTGGAGCTCCCTTTCCAAATGTGTCAGACTATCTCCATCTGTCCACTTTTAGGCAATCCCTGAAAACTCACCTCTATCCTGCCCCACCTAACAACTGTACATGTATTTTGTCCATCAGCCTATCCCCCACAGTTATTACCTTTTTTTATCTCTTGACCCTCCCTCTTAGATTGTAAGCTCTAATGAGCAGCGCCCTCTGAATCCTCCTGTATTCATTTGTTTTGTAATTGTGCTGTCTGCCCTTATGTTGTAAAGCATTGCGTAAACTGTTGGCACTATACAGTATAAATCCTGTATTATAATAATAAACCAATAAAAGTGCTGCTGCCAATTTTATGCCATTTGTTTGTGTGATTATTTAATGTCTTATTGATGGTTGTATTGTATTAAGAGGGTAGAGTTGTTCAGCCTGCACTCCCAAGAGCTTTCTTTGGTATTTAAAACTGACCTTCACCCAGGAATCTGGTTTACTCTTTTGACTTTCTCCCTCCCTCTTACAGAATTGGAAATATTTTTATGTTCTAGTCAGCTTGCTTCCTGTATCCTCACCTAGGAAAGGATGACCTATCCAGGGCTACATCTGCTCTTATGGGATCTTGTGTGTTTATGGCAGTTCTATAGGACCTTGCAGACACCTGAAGCATGTCTGTGCATGCACAGAAAAAAGCAGGTCTATGGGGCTTGGGATATGCCCGTGAGCGCACAGTGGATTTCACACATTTCCCATAGACAAAGATCTGTGGTGTGGCTGCACATGTGCAGGATAACCATAAAAGATGGCATCATAGGAGAAAAGTGGTGAAAAAGACCATTGGGCTGCAAGAAGGACAACGCTGGATTCCATGGGCTAAGTATGCATTTTTTTAGATTACATATAGGAACAATTTACATGGTCTTACATGCCCTCAAAAAATGGCTAGGGAGTGTGGAGTGCCCTTTTAACATCCAATGAGTTTATTTTTATAATATGTAAAGGAAAAAAGATCTCCCTTTCTGTTGTACCACATACTTTGACAGTGCAAACACCCCAAAAATTACCCCTTTTTGGTAAGTAGAAACACTCAAGGTCATCTCATTTTTTGGAAATGAAGAAACATGCTGGCAATGAGGTGTTAAAACATAGGGCTTGGCAATAATGCACTAGATGCAGTGAATACAGGTCATACAGAGAGGGAGGAGGAGGTAACTGGGGCCATGCAGTGGTGTATTTTGTTTTTGTGCTGCCCTAGGCAACAGGATGGCGATCAGATGTAAAGGAGAGGAGGGGGTGATCTGTTGCTGCCACTAATCTGTGTTGCAATCTGGAACTAATGAATGATTCATTCATACATTAGTTCCTCCATTATGAGAGAAAAGAGAGGGCTTTCCAATGTAAATACTACACCGTTTACATTTGTGATCACTGTGATTATCACATAGCACAGAGCCTCTTGGATCAGCTCTGTACACTGCGTAAATGTAGCCATCTGAAGATTCAGTTCACACCAATAATGGGTGTGTTGCTTGTATTAGGACAATTTCTACAGTGCCATTTATAATTAGCATTGCAGAAATAAGTGTTGATCACGCTGTGTGGTTGTTTTTTTGTTTAGTTTTTTTTTAATAAATCGTGTCTCATTGGGGAGGGGAAATTTCTCCCAACAGGAACAACAGACAACAAATACCATTTAGGAGAGTGGGGATATAATTTCTGACTATACTTTTATTGCCTTCCTGTCCAGTTGAAAACCGAACCTTCTATTTCTTATATCAATATCAAAGGGAGTAGAGGTGAGGGAAAATTTCTTGAATTGAATCAGAGAGAAATAAAAACCCGAGAAAAATTTTAAATCTTTACCACACTATCCAAAATAGAGATGATCTTATGTGAATATGTGATTAGCAGAGTAGCTAAAACAGTTAGGCCTAATGTATACAGGCATATAAATTTATGCTCAAAATATGCTGTTTTTTCCCTCCAGAAACTGCCAAAAAAATGCCTCTAATGTTGCATACAGTGCATTGAAAAAGTATTCATACCCCTTAAAATACAACCAAAATGGAAATGTATTTTATTGGGATTTTATGTGATAGACCAACACAAAGTGGCACATAATTGTGAAATGGAAGGAAAATGATAAATGGTTTTCAAAATTGTTTTACAAATATCTGAAAAGTGTGGCATGCATTTGTATTCAGCCCCTTTACTCTGATACCCCCAACTAAAATCTAGTGGAACCAATTGCCTTCAGAAGTCACCTGATTAATAGAGTCCAGCTGTGTGTAATTTATTCTCAGTATAAATACAGCTGTTCTGTATGTGAAGACCTCAGAACATTAGTGAACAAACAGCATCACAAAGGTCAAGGAACACACCAAACAGGTCAAGGATACAACTGTGGAGAAGTTTAAAGCAGGGTTAGGTTATAAAAGAATATCCCAAGCTTTGAACATCTCACAGAGCACTGTTCAATCCACCATCTGAAAATGGAAAGAGTATGGCACAACTGCAAACCTACCAAGACATGGGCGTCCACCTAAACTGACAGGCCGGGCAAGGAGAGCATTAATCATAGAAGGAGCCAAAAGGCCCATGGTAACTCTGGAGGAGCTGCAGAGATCCACAGCTCAGGTGGGAGAATCTGTCCACAGGACAACTATTAGTCGTACACTCCACAAATCCTGGCCTGTTTGAAAAAGTGGCAAGAAGAAAGCCATTGTTGAAAGAAAGCCATAAGAAGTCCCATTTGAAGTTTGCAAGAAGCCATGTGGAGGACACAACAAACATGTGGAAGAAGGTGCTCGGGTCAGATGAGACCAAAATTTAACTGTTTTTTTGCTTTAAAAGCAAAATGCTATAGGTGGTGGAAAACTAACACCGCACATCACCCTGAACACACCATCCCCCCCGTGAAACATGGTGGTGGCAGCATCATGTTGTGAGGATGTTTTTTTCTTCAGCAGGGACAGGGAAGCTGGTCAGAGTTGATGGGAAGATGGATGGAGCCAAATACAGGGCAATCTTCGAAGAAAAACTGTTAGAGTCTGCAAAAAACCTGAGACTGGGGCGGAGGTTCATCTTCCAGCAGGACAACGACCCTAAACTTACAGCCAGAGCTACAAAGGAATGGTTTAGATCAAAGCATATTCATGTGTTAGAACGGCTCAGTCCAAGTCCAGACCTAAACCCAATTGAGAATCTGTGGCAAGACTTGAAAATTGCTGTTCACAGACGCTCTCCATCCACTCTGACAGAGCTTGAGCTATTTTGCAAAGAAGAATGGGCAAAAATGTCACTCTAGATGTGCAACGCTGGTAGAGACATACCCAAAAAGACTTGCAGCTGTAATTGCAGAGAAAGGTGGTTCTACAAAGTATTGACTCACGGGGGCTGAATACTAATGCATGCCACACTTTTCACATATTTATTTGTAAAACGTTTTGAAAATAATTTACCATTTTCCTTCCACTTCACAATTATGTGCCACTTTGTGTTGATCTATCACATAAAATCCCAATAAAATACATATACGTTTTTGGTTGTCACATGACAAAATGTGGAAAATTAAGGGGAATGAATACTTTTTCAAGGCACTGTATGTACGCATATAAGTGTAAATGCATTTTGCTGGTGAGAATATTAATTCTGGCCAATGGAATACATTTTACACGTGTAAGTGTGTAAAAGCAAATTCAAATATAAATGCCTATATGTGCATGGCCACACAGGCTAACATAGAGATATGCTTTTACAGACTTAAAGAAAAACAAAACAAAATGCTGGTCGCCATTACAAGTGGAATTTTTAAGGCCCTGTGTACATGAACCCTAAAGTTGCAACAAAGCCAAACATAAAAAGCTTAAAATTTAAGCCATTTAAAATTCATCCATTTTCATCTGTTGATTCATGCTTTTCACCATTACATTTTGTTAGACTATGTATTTGAGAATGTAGGACTGTATGTAACAGTTTCAGGTCAAGCATTATTAAGTTTTAATATACCCACTTTACAGAGTGCCTGTGGCCCTACGTGCAAAATAGCACTCAATCTGCAATCATGTGCTTTTATGTGGTCACAGGATGCCACATTATTTCTAATATCCTTATAAATTACTGTAACCATTGCATTATCCTCCATATCTTGTGCAGCAAATTCTAATGAAACTTTTTCAAATGTGTATTATGAGTAATGACCTGTAGAGGTCAGTATTGCTTTTATTTCCAGAAAAAAAACTATTGGGAAGCATTTCTACTGTACTTTTCACATTTACAAATGCAAAAGTTACAATTAAAGATACTGTTCCTATTTTTTTAAAAGAAATTGTATACATAAATTCACTGCCACTAATGCTAGTATGTTTTAAAAAAAAATTATAAATACTATGTGATAGTCTGTAGTGAGCACCAACATGACAGCCACTACTTTTCCCTTTGTACTTTCCCTGCAATCTTTACTTATAGCAATTCTGATATGATACATACTAGCTCAAAACCAAACTGCAATATCCTTTTCTCCATTAGTTTGTTGGGGACATAACCTTTAATAACTTAATATAGCTCCTCTAGGAAGTCAGACACTAGGCAAAACCAAAATCACGGCCTAATTTAGTGGCTATAGTCCTGCATGTACTTGTGATTAATGAGGGCAATTCCTACCTGAGAAAGCATCGTAACTGTGCCAGCTATTAACAGGATAAAACCAGCAACAGGATGGGAGAGATCTGACTTCCCCAATGAACAGCTGAAGATAAGGATTTCTTAAACATTTCAAGTTGAAGAAATTCAGGTACTTTGGGTTATACTGCTGTCTTTAGAAGATTGGAAACTGGCAAAACAAAGCTGTAAGGACAGTCTAGTATAAGCCCTCCCACTCCCAGCATGCCCTAGTTTTTTGGGGGTTTTTGCTAGTATCCTAGAAGAATAGATACCTTCACCTTCACCAAAGATTTATTAGACTACTACAGATCCTACCCTACAGACCCAAACTATTGCAGACCCTACCCTACAGACCCAGACTACTACAGACCCGACCCTACAGATCCAGATCACTACAGACCCTACCCTACAGACCCAGACTACTACAGACCCGACCCTACAGATCCAGACTACTACAGACCCTACCCTACAGACCCTACCCTACAGATCCAGACTACTACAGACCCAGACTACTACAGACCCTACCCTACAGACCCAGACTACTACAGACCTGACCCTATAGATCCAGACTACTACAGACCCTACCCTACAGATCCAGACTACTACAGACCCGACCCTACATACCCAGACTACTACAGACCCGACCCTACATACCCAGACTACTACAGACCCGACCCTACAGATCCAGACTACTACAGACCCGACCCTACAGATCCAGACTACTACAGACCCGACCCTACAGATCCAGACTACTACAGACCCGACCCTACAGATCCAGACTACTACAGACCCTACCCTACATACCCAGACTACTACAGACCCTACCCTACAGACCCAGACTACTACAGACCCTACCTGTCAGGGCTCCCGGGTATGACCAGAGGTGCGTGACTGATGCAGGGAAACGCAGACTTCAGATATGTTATAAACAATATAATTTATTAACACTAACAATACAAACATAAACGCAGTGCAATACTAAAACATAACACAGTGCAAACAAACCAAACCAACCACCCACAGATGACAGTACATACAATGCAAGCGTCGTCAGGCAGGCCGGGTCAATATCAATCGGGCAGGTAGGTACAGGGGGAGCAAGCGGAGAATGGTCGGGGTCACAAGCCAGGTTCAGCAGGTAGCGGGCAGCGTGGTACAGAGGGTCAGGCAGAGGAGAATGGTCAGACAAGCCAGGGATCAGGAGCAGGAGAATGGTCAGACAAAGCCAGGGATCAGAGCAGGGTCAGCAAGGAATCAGACAGGAACAGGAACAGGGAGCAGGAACAGGATACAGGGCCCAGGAGAAACACACACCAAGGCAGAGTCTGCAGGTCTGGCCATCCCTTAAATACACCAGTATAATCAGTTCCAGGCGTTTGACTGGCTGCAAGGTTGAGTCTCTGATTGCTGGGAGCACCCGCTGGCCAGCCCTGGTACTGCAGCTCATAAGGCAGGTGAGTCCCACTATTGCTGGCCAGTCCATTCCTGACAGTACCCCCCCCCTCAAGGAGCGGCCTCAGGACGCTCCAAACAGTCCTAGCTGGGCAAAATGTTCCACCGCCTGGGTCTGGTAACTGGCGGGATATCAAAGACTGGCACACCGGGCAGGACTCCGGGCAGCGGCACACCGGGCAGGACTCCGGGCAGCGGCACACCGGGCAGGACTCCGGGCAGCGGCACACCGGGCAGGGGCACACCGGGCAGAGGCACATTGGGCTGGACTCCGGGCAGAGGCACATCGGGCTGGACTCCGGGCAGAGGCACATCGGATTACCAGGCGGAGCAGCAGGCACCGGGCCACGAGCGGCAGGCACCGGGCCACGAGCGGCAGGCACCGGGCGGAGCGGCAGGCACCGGGCCCCCGGGCGGGGCGACGGGCAGCGGGCCCCCCGGCGGGGCGACGGGCATCGGGCCCCCAAGCGGAGCGGCGGGCGCCGGGCCCCCAGGAGGGGCGATGGGCATCGGGCCCCCAGGTGGGGCGACAGGCATCGGGCCCCCAGGAGGGGCGACAGGCATCGGGCCCCCAGGAGGGGCGACAGGCATCGGGCCCCCCGGCGGGGCGTCAGGCATCGGGCCCCCCGGTGGGGCGACAGGCATCGGGCCCCCAGGCGGAGCGGCGGCCACTGGGTCAGACATTGGATCGTCTGGCTGGACAGCGGGCATCGGGTCACCAGGCATCAGGTCACTTGGCTCAACAGCGGGCACCACGTCATCTGGCAAGACAGTGGGCACCAAGTCACCAGGCACGACAGTGGGCTCTGAGTCAATTGGCACGACAGCGGGCACCGGGTCATCAGGTACCGGATTGTCTGGCTCGACAGCGGGCATCGGGTCATCTGGCAAGGCAGTGGGCACCGAGTCACCAGGTACGACAGTGGGCTCTGAGTCAATTGGCACCGGATCAGGTACCGGATCATCTGGATCAACAGCGGGCATCGAGTCAACTGGCCTAATAGGATCATCAGGCTGGATCAGTTCATCATGCTGGGTAGAGGCATCAGGCTGAGTGGAGGCATCAGGCTGAGTGGAGGCATCAGGCTGAGTAGAGGCATCAGGCTGAACCACGGAAGGCAGGTTCTCAGACGGCAGGCTCACCGGTTTGGATACTGGCAGGATGGTATTGGTTGGAAAGAATTTTCGCTTTTTTCTGGTTTTAACTACTGGAGCACTGCAAGTAAACGCAGGTCTGCAAACGAATGGAGCAGCTGGAGACAGAGAAGAGCTGGAGGATGGAACAGGGGAAGGAACAGTTGCTACAGAGGGCTTCTTTACAGGGTTAAAGGCAGGATAGGTGCAGCGAGTGGGAACAGGGTACTGACATGCGATAGATAGCAGGGCAGGAGGAGCTGTTGGGAATGCAGGAATAGAGCTTTGAGGAAATAGATTAGAAGCAGGACTGGGTTTTTGTAGGCTGACTGAGGCTGGGTGCAACAAATCTGTCTATGTCTGCAGTATGGGTTGAACAAAGCTGAGCTTACACAAAGCCTGTCTGACCAAAGACTGCACTGCGTTTATACAATCTCTTAATACCTGTGGTGAACATGCAGCATAATGCTCCAGAAAGTAACCCACATCATCCTCTAATAACCATACCAGGGACTCTACCTGGTCGGCACTAAATGGCGGCAAAAATTCATCCCTGCATTCGGGGGTACCAGATGAAACCAACTCAGCACAAACCTCAATCAAAGGCTGCACCTCAGAGAATTCTGTGCCCTGATCTACTAGAACATGAGCGAGCCGTATACATTCTAGCAGTTCATCCCGGGGATACTCCTTCAGAGTTTGATAAGCATACTCTCTGTCATCAAACACTAGCAGATATAAATACACAACCTCATCAAGATCCATCCTTCCCATCAACAAACCAAGATGGCTTCCCTGTGCAGCCACTTCTGGTCAGGATTGGCCTTGGTGTAATGTCAGGGTGTGACCAGAGGTATGTGACTGATGCAGGGAAACGCAGGCTTCAGATAAGTTATAAACAATATAATTTATTAACACTAACAATACAAACATAAACGCAATGCAATACTAAAACATAACACAGTGCAAACGAACCAAACCAAACCACCCACAGATAACAGTACATACAATGCAAGCGTCGTCAGGCAGGCCGGGTCAATATCAATCGGGCAGGTAGGTACAGGGGGAGCAAGCGGAGAATGGTCGGGGTCACAAGCCAGGTTCAGCAGGTAGCGGGCAGCGTGGTACAGAGGGTCAGGCAGAGGAGAATGGTCAGACAAGCCAGGGATCAGAGCAGGGTCAGCAATGAATCAGACAGGAACAGGGAACAGGAACAGGATACAGGGCCCAGGAGAAACACACACCAAGGCAGAGTCTGCAGGTCTGGCCATCCCTTAAATACACCAGTATAATCAGTTCCAGGTGTTTGACTGGCTGCAAGGTTGAGTCTCTGATTGCTGGGAGCACCCGCTGGCCAGCCCTGGTACTGCAGCTCGTAAGGCAGGTGAGTCCCACTATTGCTGGCCAGTCCATTCCTGACACTACCCTACAGACCCAGACTACTACAGACCTGACCCTACAGACCCAGATTACTACAGACCGTAATGTCTGTTGGAACCTTTACCTGAAAACCATTTAGAGGGCATGCTCTCCAGAGAGGAAAAACTTGCTGGGAGTGACCTACTGCCTGGATCCTGCCTCTTTCTCCTGATGTGCCCTTGCTGGACCTTCACTGTGCTAAGTTGAGCTTTTGCCCATGTTTTTACAAAGAGCTTGATCAGTGTGCACAGTTTGATTCCTCCCTGCGATCTGGCCACGACACGGCCTGCAATGAAAAGAGTGAGTCACGCCAGTTTCTTTATCTGGCATTCCATGCACCCTGGCCTGCACAGTTATATGTGCTCTGCACCCTTCTGCTCCTGTGTAATGCAGGCCATAGATGGGGAGAAAAACGGCAGATTTTTCTTTTAAAAAATGAAAAATCGGTCGTTCAAGCGGCCGACGTTACCATCAATGGTAAAAAAAATCGGCCGATTTTCATCCCGTCTAGAGCCGGCAAAAAGTGTCCCTGCAGAGAGCTCTGCTATTTCTTTGACAGTTCTCTGACAGTTCCTTGACATTTACAGAGGTTGCAACATTGTATCTATTTGTTTCCATTTAGGATACAGATGTTTTTATTCGGAAACAAATAGATACAATGTTGCAACCTCTGTAAATGTCAAGGAACTGTCAGAGAACTGTCAAAGAAATAGCGGAGCTCTCTGCAGGGACACTTTTTGCCGTACTGGAATTCCTCTAATTTTTCATTCTTCTTCTTCTTCTCCTGCTTCATCATCCTCCTCTTCTTCTTCTTCATCCTCCTCTTCTTCTTCTTCATTCTCCTCTTCTTCTTCATCATCATCCTCTTCTTCTTCGTCATCATCATCCTCTTCTTCTTCCTCTTCATCATCATCATCCTCTTCTTCTACTTCTTCTTCCTCTTCATCATCTTCATCCTCTTCTTCTTCTACTTCTTCCTCTTCATCATCATCATCCTCTTCTTCTTCTTCTTCTTCTTCTTCTTCCTCTTCATCATCTTCATCCTCTTCTTCTTCTTCTACTTCTTCTTCCTCTTCATCATCATCATCATCATCCTCTTCTTCTACCTCTTCTTCCTCTTCATCATCATCCTCTTCTTCTACTTCTTCTTCCTCTTCATCATCATCATCATCCTCTTCTTCTTCTACTTCTTCCTCTTCATCATCTTCATCCTCTTCTTCTTTTTCTTCTTTTTGTCTTCCTCTTGCAGGTCACTGCTCATGCGCAGATTTTTTATCGGTAAAAAATCGGCCGATTTGCCCATTATTGTCGCGAAAATCGGCCGATCGGCAAAATCGGCCGATTTTTTTCCAACTTTACCGAAAAAAAAACACGGGCAAAATACCGAAAAACGGCCGACCAAATCGCCCACTAATGATCCGAAAATCGGCCGATTTTATTTTCGGCAGAAAAATCGGCCTATTTTCGACCCATCTATGGCCTGCATAAGTCCCTGCCACGATGGCCCTACTGCACATGTGCACACCAATTTCCCTGAGAGCCTGCAAACCTCATCGCCTTCCTGCCCTCCCCTCTGCACCTGCAGCAGTTCTAGGATCCTCTGTATGGTAGTTGGGCTTCTTGCTGCCCCGTGGGAGGGTTTTTGCTCTGTTTGCAGAAAGATATTGTGTAGGGTCATAGAGAGTTTGTATCATATTTATAAGATTTTAAACCCCAAGTCCTGTATTTTGTTCACTAGAGAAGATTTATGGGCAAAATAGAGAATATAATCTCATTGTTCTACTGAGAAGGAAAACATGACTTGTCTTCCACCCATTTCTGTCAATATATTTAAAAATAATCAGCTGGCATTTGGTTCATAAGGGGATAGGAATAGGAGAGGTTGTGACCAAGTTGAATAGGGCAAAAGGAGAGTGCTTCAAAATGGGTGGGGCTACTTGCCAATTCCTGACCTTTACATAAGGTGAGAAGAAAGTGTTACATATGGGTTGGCTATGATTGAGGGGTCTGTCAGAATCTCAGAGATTGTCTTCCGTCCCCCAAGGACACAAAGCTCTTCACCCTGATCTTCTTAGCATTTAATAGGGGTTTAAAGTCTGGTCCAGAGCAGCAGGATGAAAAGGCAGGGTTCCCCTTGATGGGGGAATACATGGAGTTCTGTTGTATCCTTGTCAATAGGCTTTCATCTCATGTAAGAACTTGGAGGATAACTGTCAGGACTTGTCATCACCTGCTCGTGGCACGGTGGTTCCCAGAGTCAAAAGGCGCAGTTCCGGTGCTCACCAGCAGGGGTTTCCCAGCAGCTGGGCTGTCTGAGTAATTAGTGCTGATTCACACATGTGCAGTGCAGATTGAAGCTCAGGTTTCACAGCTAATTGATACAGTAGTTGTTCAATGGTTCATGTCAGGTTCAGGAAAGGATTTTAACCTGCTCACAACTGATCACATATGCGGTTTAGAAATGGTTCTCATAGAAGTTGATAGCCTGTAATCCGCACCTGAACTGCACTGCACAGAAATCATACAGGACTCTTTTTCAATCCACACTGAATCTGCACTGCCAGTGCACTACAAATGTGTGAACAGGCACCATAGGAGGCAATGTTATTATGCATGTCATGCGGTTCAAGCCACATCCAATCCGCATAAATGTGAATCAGCACTTAGGCTGCACCTGACATGGGCTGCTGGAAGGTATCACATATGCAGTTTAGAAATGGTTCCCATAGAAGTTGATAGCCTGTAATCCACACCTGAACCGGACCATACTACTCAGAAATTGTACAGGACTCTTTTTCAATCCACAAAGCCAGTGCGCCGGATATATGTGAACAGGCACCATAGAAAACAATGTTATTTTGCATGTCATGCGGTTCAAACCACATCCAATCCGCATATATGTGAACCAGCAGGCTGCACCTGACATGGGCTGCTGGGAGGTATATAATCCCACTCATAACTGAGGTTCAGTGCTTCAGTATTCCTCCTGCAAGCTATGTCCCTGCCTGAGCCTGATCCTTGTTTCTGTACCTGACCCTGAGACCTGTTCCTGTGACCTTCTCCCTGTACCCTGCTCTCCCAGTACCTTGCCCCCTGCTCCTCTTGTTTCCTGTCTTAGTCCTGACCTTGCCCTGCTTGCGTGTGCTTCCTCCATTTGTGTATAGTTAAGTTATTGTTTGGTTTGCTGCACTTTCACGTTTATTATGTCACTTTACATTGTTCTGGAATATTGGTGTTGGTATTGTAAGTGATATTTATGTTATTAAACTTCATTTAATCTTACTCAGCCTGCTTCCTGATTTCCTAAGGTACAGCCCAGTGATCCGGTCATCCTTGCTGGATGCCTGAGGTATCCCTGACAGTTACTCCTGTTGTGGGACAGCACCTCACCTTAAGACTGAGTGAGTTCAAGACTAAATAGGCCTTGTAGTGATTGATCCAGGTACTCCTACTCCAGTTAAAACCGCAAAGTTTGTAGACAAATGTTCACACTGTTTTTAGTGCAATCTTATTTTATTCAGTTTTGTAAGAAATAAATAACATACATGTAAGACAATGTCATAGTTGCCAACATTTCAGAAAAATTTTTAGGGACACTTTTTTTTCCCTGTATGTCCAGAAAGATAGCGCAGGCGGAGCAGTATGTTAATTAGGGGTGTGGCATTCATTTATGGGTGTGGCATAACATGAAAGAGGATGGTGCCGCACCAAAAATGGGTGTAGCTTAAATTATGCTAAATATTGGGCATGGCTTAAAAGGAGTGTGGTTAAACAGAGTCTGAGATTCTCTTGGGCACCCCCCATGCAATTTTGCACTCCACCCCAACATCCCAAAAACAAAAACACAATCATAGACTTATCTCAAAAAACTTAATTTAAAAACATAAAGAACTGGTTCACACTCACTGGTTGCTATAGGTTACAGCACATCATTACCGCTCACTGAGTGGTTTCTAGAGGTTACTGCAGTTGGTACAGGACTATGGTCTGAGATTGCAGGCGTAGTACAGGAGTTGGTCAGGGACTGCAGGCGTAGTACAGGACTATGGTCAGAGACTGCAGGAGAAGTACAGGAGAGGGTCAGAGACTGCCGGCATAGTAGAGGAATGGGTTTTAGACTGCAGGCATAGTACCGGAGATGGTCAGAGATTGCAGGGATAGTACAGGAGTTGGTCAGAGACTGCAGGCGTAGTACAAGAGATGGTCAAAGACTGGAGGGGTAGTACAGGAGAGGGTCAGAGACTGCAGGGGTAGTACAGGAGTTGGTCAGAGATTGCAGGTGTAGTACAGGAGATGGTCAGAGACTGCGGGCGTAATACAGGAGAGGGTCAAAGACTGCGGGCGTAATACAGGAGAGGGTCAAAGACTGCCGGCGTAGTACAGGAGATGGTCATAGACTGCCAACATAGTACAGGAGAGGGTCAGAGACTGCAGGTGTAGTAGAGGAATTGGTCAGAGACTGCAGGAGTAGTAGAAGAATGGGTCAGAGACTGCTGGCCTAGTAGAGGAATAGGTCAGAGATTGAAGGCATAGTACAAGAGTTGGTCAGAGGCTCCAGACGTAGTACAGGAGTTGGTCAGAGACTGCAGGAGAAGGGTCAAAGACTGCAGGTGTAGAACAGGAGAGGGTCATAGATTGTAGGTGTAGTACAGGAGAGGGTCAGAGACTGCAGGACTAGTACAGGAGTTGGTCAGAGACTGCAGGGGTAGTACAGGAGTTTGTCAGAGATTGCAGGTGTAGTACAGGAGATGGGCAGAGACTGCGGGCGTAATACAGGAGAGGGTCAGAGACTGCCGGCGTAGTACAGGAGAGGGTCAGAGACTGCAGGTGTAGTAGTGGAATGGGTCAGAGACTGCAGGAGTAGTAGAAGAATGGGTCAGAGACAGCTGGCCTAGTAAAGCAATGGATCAGATACTGCAGCCATAGTAGAGGAATGGGTCAGAGATTGAAGGCGTAGTACAAGAGTTGGTCAGAGGCTCCAGATGTAGTACAGGAGTTGGTCAGAGACTGCAGGAGTAGTACAGGAGAGGGTCATAGACTGCTGACGTAGTACAGGAGAGGGTCAGAGACTGCAGGTGTAGTAGTTGAATGGGTCAGAAACTGCAGGAGTAGTAGAAGAATAGGTCAGAGACAGCTGGCCTAGTAAAGCAATGGGTCAGATACTGCAGCCATAGTAGAGGAATGGGTCAGAGATTGAAGGCGTAGTACAAGAGTTGGTCAGAGGCTCCAGACGTAGTACAGGAGTTGGTCAGAGACTGCAGGAGTAGTACAGGAGAGGGTCAAAGACTGCAGGTGTAGAACAGGAGAGGGTCAGAGATTGTAGGTGTAGTACAGGAGAGGGTCAGAGACTGCTGGTGTAGTACAGGAGTTGGTCAGAGACTGACTAGTACAGAAGAGGATCAAAGAACTCACTCTTCCATCACAGCTTAATGAGACAACCCCCACCTGCTGCCCCCCCCCCCCAAAAAAAAAATATGTTTACGCCTTGTTTGGCAGTAGTGTTTATTTCTTGGGAGGGGGGGCAGTGGGTGGGGGTTGTCTCATTTGGTTGTAAGAGAGTCTCTGTTTTTCTCGTGTTTTTTTTGGGGGGGGATTATCATGACTGGAGAGGAGCAAGTTTTTTCTTTTCTGGGTGGGGGAGCAGTGGGTGAGGGTTTTCTCATTTGGCTGTGAGAGAGGAGCGAGTGTGTGTTTTTTTTTTTTTGGGGGGGGAGAATTACATCCCACCCAAACCCCCCCCCCAAAAAAAATAAACAGACTTATGCCTCCATCATAGCCAAATGAGACAACCCCCACCTGCTGCTCCCCCCCCCCCTCCAAAAAAAAAAATGTCTCTCACAGCCCCCCAAAAAAAAACTAACCTTCACTGCAAAAAAGTCAGCAACTTCCCTGAGTGGGCGACTCATTGTCCACTTTTAGGCTGGCTGGCGCTGCACTTCTCCTCAAGTCCTCAGCTGGTCAAGTCTGAGTCTCAGCTTGATCCTGGTCAGTGTGTGTCCTGGGCTTGGTCCACACTGTAGCAGCTTCCTCTGCCTTGCATGTGCTCCTGCTGAGACTGAGGAGGCTAAGGCAGGCTGACACAGTCATCCCTTGGCTGGCCATGCCCCCTCACAGTAACAGCCAAGGGTGGGAAAAGCGGCCACATGACTTCCTGTCTCAGTCCCAGGCAGGGGTAGGACAGAGAGGGAAGGCAAAGGATTGCAGGGAGTAAAGAGGACAACAATAATTAACACACTGCAATAGACCGGCAGTGACAAAACTCAATTTTTGTGATTCTACCTGGGACAAGGACTGTCCGTGACAAATGTAAAAAATCCGTTAGCGTCTCGGGCATTTCAGGACTGTTGACAACTATGCAATGTATGGTACAAGTAATATGGTAAATGATTAAGAGAAAATTTGTGGTACAATTTAACATCATATCATGACATTAACTTATTATTATACAGGATTTATATAATATAGCACCAACAGTTTGCGCAGCTGTTTACAATATAAAATGGAGACAGTACAGTTACAATACAATAAAAAACAAGAGGATTAAGAGGGCCCTGCCCATAAGAGTTTACAATCTAATAGGGGCAATCTACAGCTGGATGTGATTAGACTTTGCAGATAACAAGTGCAACAATGCTGAATTTTACCCATTGTAGAGGATATAAAGATATAGGAGAGTTAAAGGAAAAGAGAAATGAGCTAGAGGGGTAAAGGGGAGACAAAAGGAACTCGGGATGAAAAGGGAGAGGAAACATAGAAGAGTGACTGCAGAAAAAAGACCAAAAGGTCCATTGAGTCTGGCCAATTTTTTTAAAATCTATTTTGTTTTTATTAACTTTTTTGTCTGAGATCTATATATTATTGTCTCAAGCATGTTTGAATTCATGTACTGTTGATTGACTGACTGCTACTGCTGGAAGTCTATTGCAAGCATCAATTACCCTTTTGGTAAAATAAGATTAGTTTTGAACTTTTCTGTTGTTATTTGAAGTTGTGTCCCCGTATTCTTGCTTTTGGTTTCATATTGAAAATGTTGTCCTCCTTGAACTTTATTCACCCTCTTGATGCATTTAAAAGTTTCAGTAATGTCTACCCTTTCCCTTATTTTCTCCAGACTGTAAGTTCCTGAAGTCTCTCCTGATATGTTTTATCCCTCAGACCTTTCAACATTTTTGTTGCCTGTCCCCAATCTCACTACTTGGGAGGTAGTGAGCTCTCACCATCCTTGTCACGGCAAGGTAGTTATGTCTATTTTAATTGGCTAGTAAATCTCAAAACTTGGGAATGCCAAAACATCACCCATCAGCCCAGGTAAAGTTATGTCAAGCTAAATCATCATTTTCTGTGGCAACTAGATGTTCAAGATGCATGATGAAATCCAATTCTGTAACCTGCTCTGCTAGAGATGGTAGCTGTGGCAATCGCCAATATCTCACAGCAGAATTTTACTTAACTCTTTAGTTTGCTGGGTCTTTACTGGTTTTAGAAGTGATATCAGTAGTAACAGTTCCATGTGTAGCACTACCCCTTGGGGGTTGCTGTTGAGTTTGGGTCCACCTATAGCCCTGCACAGTCAGTCAGTAAGCATTCTCCCCGCAGCGTTCATCCACAGACAAGAAATCAAGCCTTGAGCATTGATTTTTTTATTTTTTATTTAGGGAATTTGAACTTGGATAGAGAATAGGGGTGTATAGGATGCCCAATGGACTGAACTTCAAGGACAACTTACTGACTATATACAGCTTCTTCTCTAAGGCTTTAACAACATGGTTGGAGTGCTAGCCAGCACATCCAAAAGACAAAGTCTCTTTCTAATCCTGAGCAGAGAACCCGAATCCTGTTCTCTTGTGTAAGGTGGACAGTCACTAGCAAGGGAGCCAATCTAGTTTCCCACCAGAGTGCTCCTTACCCAAATCACTCAGGGGTTGCTCTCCTGTACAGCTTGTGAATGGTGGCAGTTGCCAGGCTTGTGAGCTGGACAACGTCTTCCTGTTCTACAGGTGTTCCTCTCAGTACAGTCCCATGAGTCACGAGTTTCTCCTTTATCATCACCAGGCTTGCAGGCAGGCCGTATCCTAGCGGACCTCCTGGCTACTTTACAGCACTCTGCAGGGGGTGCTCTCCTGGACAGCTTGTGGATGGCAGCAAGTTACCAGGCTTGATAGCTGGACAGCTCCTTCCTGCCACACAGGGGATATTCTCCTGGGGGACCAGTGAAGCCTGAGTTTTCCGCCTCTCCAGAACCAGGCAGGTCTCATCCCAGCGGCCCTCCTGTACTCTCCAACACCTACTCTCCACTCTCCTCCTCCACACCACCTGCTACTGAGAAGACTCTAACACCTTTTAAGGAGTCCAGCCCCCTTACCAAGCCTCCTGTTGGGGATTGGCTGAAGTCCCTAAGGAGATGTAGCCAGCTACTCTTCAGATCTACCCATTGCTTCCAAGGCCCTCCCTGAGAACCTCAGAGCAGGGGGAAATTCCAGAGAGGCTGGCCTGGAGTGTCTTTCAGCCCTGATACAAATTGTGTGACCCTTCTAGCTATTACACCTAAGCTACTAGCAGCTCCTGACTAAGAATTAGGGCTTCTAACTCCCCCTAGTGTAACTAGGAGGGTGTTATACATGTACAAAGTTCCATCTTAAAACTATAATCGGATACACATTATTTTTAAAGCTGTCACTATAAAAGGTCCACTTATACACCAGACTAATGAATCATTCCCACGAGTTTCAGTTTGAAAGCAATATTTCACAGGATGCTGTAAACGATGACATCAGCAGACAAAATAATCATTCCCAAAAATGCTCAGTATACACAGTCATCTTCTAGTATTTGTGTTCAATTTATCAACATTTCAAAATTTGGCTTTTTATTCTCTAGCAAATAAAACGTTTCAGTATGTTTTTTTTTTCTGTGTAAATAATAAGTGATTCAGAAGAGTAGATCTGATAGTACACCAGTAGTTTGACTCAGTCTTTTATTACTATGTTCTCTGAGAGTGAGAAGAGTGATACCTATGACCCATAAACACCTCCCCTTAGCACACACTCTATACTGGCTCCCATACACTGTTCTGCAAACAGGAAGCTTCCTGCCTTTCATTCTCCACCCTGGCTGCTCCAAGGCAGCACACACCCTTTCCAGCCCAACCTTAAGTCTCCAGTCTCCCTAAGGAATCTTTTACAAAAGAAACACGAATCTCTGGAAAATGTCCGGATTGTTTGCTGGTCACACATAATACACTGGATCGCTCCTTTCGCTTGTCATCACACACCTTGCACACTTTCAGGAACTACCAGGTGAGTGCAAGCCTGACAATATGGCTTCAGGTTACAGCACACAGTCCAAACTGTATGCTGGGGTTGTTTGTAGACGCAGCAACTGGACGGCTGGGATTTTACGCTTTTGTTCCTACTTTTGGCATAGCTTTTCTTATCACCGTAGTTTGAATGCGATTATGAAATTAGGAGTAGAGTGTCATTGGCACAGTGTCAGACACAGAAAGTGAGCACCTCCATAATTGTCTTCGAAGTCTAATTTTTTTTTCTTTACTTAAATATACATGATTACTTCTTGATCTCAACTGCTACTGATATTTTAAGACGTGAAGGATAATTTGCAATTTGTAAGCTCAATTCTAAAGTCAACTGGTCTATCCACATAACTAAGCAAGTCCCAGCATGCAGCTGTACAAGAATCCTCTGCTAAACTCACTGTTATTCCAAATAGGATTTGACGGTAAAGGTTGGGATTCTTGTATCCAAATCATAAGCATACACCCTACGTTCAGTTTAATGACAGCAACGTGTGTTAGGGAAAGGTTTGAAATATCGCCTGCTGAACAAAAGGAAAGTTCCCATCGACAACAATGTTACAACCTCTAGAGTCAGGAAGTCAGGAGAAAACACAGATAAAGCTTTCACCTGTGTGCCATCTACTTTCTAATGCCACAACCTTGGGTCTTCAATGGCTACAAGCAAACAAGTATCTACAAACTAAGGCTGGCCATATATGGGTCGATTTCCGAATGATTTTTCATTCGAAAATTGGACCTAAGAATAATCGGCCGATTTTCGCGCTGTTAGTGGGGCAATGGCACCAGACGATTTTCGTGGTTCCTCCTCATTTAGTTTATCGGGTATGCTGAAAATTTGTGAAAAACTGCCAATTTTAAAAATCATTGGTGGCACCATTGAAGTACAGAACGAATGATGTTTTAAATTTTTTCATGTATGGCCTGCTTTAGAGGTTGGGTATTTAAAAGCTTTTCAAACTTTTTTTCTTTGATGTGAGAATACAGTTAACAAACAGGCACAAAATGTGGCCAGTAGGACAATACAAAATTGAAAACATACAGTTTGTTATTATATTATGAGAATCAGGTATCAGTGCTAGATCAAGGATGGATATTAAGACTAGGTTCACATCTGTGTATCCGCACAAAAATCTGTGCAGCCACACCACCCGCACAGAGAAATGCAGACCCACAGGCGGGTGTCATTAGTTCTAATGGCACACCGCCCGCACTGGAAAATGCAACCGAGGTTCCCATGGGGGCTGCGTTTTCGGAAGAAGTGCAGGGACTTCTTCCGTTCGTGTCACGGGGCACGGGAGTCCATTCAAATGAATGGGCTCTTGTGCCCGTGCAAAAAGCTGCCCGCACTGCCGCATATATGTGAACCGGGGGTTAGAAACAAAAAAAGAAGAGATGCATGGCGGTTGGTCTAACAACTAGCAGATGATGGAATGAGGAAAGGCTTTAGCTGCTAAAGCATAGAATATATTTTAATTTGAATTGGAGGGTAGGATATCAATTGGAGGGTCATTGGTTCACAGTCGGGTTTGAAACCATTGTGTATATTAAAAACATTGTACTATTGATTTTTGGGTATCTGTAGGCAAGGTTTGAATGAAAGATTCCCAGATATCAAAGAATTTTTGGAACCGTGACTCCTTATGCAGGGAGGCCTCCGCCCATTCCATGTGAAAAACATAAGAGAGTTTGTCTATAAACAAACGGTGTTGGGGGGGTTCTTGGTAGATCCACTTATGTCAAATGGTTTTTCATGCTACAAGGGATATGACAGTTGGAAGTTGTTTCTTTTCAAACTTTTTAAAATTTTGAAACTTTTTAACCTAAGAGGTTCGGTAATATTTCACAGATCTACAGCTCTTGTCTGTGTAAAAAATATAAAATAGACATTTTCTAAAATCAGTTCTGACTTTCAGGTATTATAACTAACATTTCAACTGGGTTTCAATATCACTTCCTCAAATTGGAATTCCAGCTAAATCTAACTAGTCCTACAAATGTGCCCTCCCTCCTCCTAACACCTATTCTAACTATTTTCATCCCGCTGTGGTCCAGTCACTTGATCCCTTGTGTCAGCCAGTCCCAACTGCAGGGGAGGGAACACTCGATAACAGTTGGTTATGCACAGGAGTGGTGACATCATGCATTATTATTATTATTATTATTATACAGTATTTATAAAGCGCCAATAGTTCGCTCAGCGCTGTACATTACAAAGGGGACAGAACATGTGACAGAACAATACCAATACAATGCAAAACATGAGGGGATCGAGGGCCCGGCTCTTTCAAGCTTACAATCTAGGAGGCTCCTATGGCCCATCCATTGTTTGCATTCCCTCTCCCCTGCAGCTGCCACTGGCTGACACATGACCAGACCAGAACGGACTGAAAATGAGTAAGTATACACAATTTTCTTATACAGGCTAGTCAAAATAGGTGTTAGGAAGGGGGAGGGAGCATTTTTAAGACTAGTTAGGTTTAGCCTTGAATTCTACTTTAAGCAATAATGGTCAAATGTTTATATTTGCAACACACATAGATAAAATACCTATGTTATGTAAATACCTGCTAGGAAAGTACATGAGATGTCACTCTTTTGCTGGCCTGAACACTGTGGGAGGGCGGAATTCCCTAGGGACAGACAGCCTCTTGGCAATTCTGCTGCTGGCAATTTTAGAAATCACAAGCACCAGGATCATTAGTGGCAATGTCACCCAATTTACATGAGCCTAAGGTCCCGTTCACACTTGATGTTTAGGATCTCAGTGGCAATAGTGGCAAAACACACCATAAGGTGTTCTGGTGCCATTCATTTTCAATGGCACCTAAACGTGGTGCAGTTTTGCCACGTGATAAATCATACTGCAATCGCACAAAGCTTTTCGCCCCAAAACAAGCTCCTGCTCCTTTCTGGGCCACAAGCTTTGCGCAATGCAAATTTGCTGCATTACAATACCGCACTGCGTTTAGGTGCCTTTGAATGAATGGCACTTGAACACGTGTGGTGTGTTTTGCCACTATTGCAATGTGATTTGGGATCGCAGGCAGAATTGCAGCGATTCTGGCCGAGATCCAAACATACCAGATGTGAACGGGGCCTTAGTGTCCGTTTACACAGAAATCTCCTGTTTGCAAAGCATTTACAGTCCATTTTGTTGCATTTGCAGTGCTTTTTTTCCAAATTTGTATCACATTGTCTGCTTTACATGCTTTAAAATAAACACACATGAAAGCACTACAATGGTAAGAAGCTAACTGAAATACATTAATTTTTTTGCTTATGCATTTGTACTGCATTTCAAAATGCATTCAACTGCACCTGATGTAAACTAGCCCTTAAAGCAGAATGTAACTGCCAAAAGGAAAATAGTTCTGTTTAAACATCACCCCCTCCACTTTTTTTTTCTTTTACTTTGGCCCTGCTTCCCACTCCCATTATGGCCTAGCTCAGACGTGATATTTTGTCCTGCAGCCTCCCACCATATCTCCCAGGAGGCTGCATGATCAGGCACATAGAGCAGCCAGGGGACAGACTGGAGGTCAGGCCCAACATGTTATCAGTAGCTGACTGCCTCCATCCGGAAGTGACAGCCAGCTAAAGAGGACCAAGTTGGTGGCACGGGCAGGGCCGTGGATAAGGGGGTACCACTGGTCCTCCTGTACGGGTCCAGACCAGAGGGAGGCCCCAGGCATCAGGGTGAATTGGATATGAACAGGGAGGGTGATTGGTGCAGCAGGGGCGGGGATGGGGCAGTTACTGGAAGTGATCCCTTGTATGGCTCTCACTGCAGTACCCTGCCAGTGCATCATACATTTCCTCATACTGCCCAAGCCCCCTGTGTGCCTTCCCCCACACCCCTGCAGTGCTGCTGGCTTCCCTCCTCTCCTTCCCACCAGCAAATGCAAGAATACAATAGGATCAATAGAATGGAGAGTGTGAGAAGGGTCCGTAAATATGTCACATTTACCAGCCCCTTCTTTCCCTGAATGAACAAAATGGTGATCGGTAGAGATCACTCACTGTGTTCATTCGTAACTGAAGCATCATAAACTGTGTTTATTTGGGGGCCCTACTACATTGGCTGTACGGGGCCCCGTGGTTTCTAACAGCAGCCCTGGGTGCGGGACCCTGTGTATGTCACCCAAACAGTGGATTGCAGCAGGTCAATGCTGGCTTCTCTATGCGGGAAGGTATGTGTTTTAAAGAGAACTCAGCACCACAGGTAAGAGAAAAAAACAACATATGGGGGGGGGGTTACTGCTTTAAGCTAGGTATGCAAAAGTAGAATTTTGTTTGAACATTCATATGAAAATCATTTGTCAGAGTATTTCTTTCTTACCATCCTTGAGTCAACTAACTTGAACACCCTTTAAATTTCATCCAAACCTGTTATTTCAATGTAATTCCAGACATAATAAACAGGTTTCATTATAATATGTACAATTTTTCATGAGCAAAAACCACATTCACAATTAGTATTTCTTTTGTTTGAGTAAAAAATTCTGTCCTGCTTTTTGAAATTTTCATCAATACAGCTGAAAACAAATATTTATTTTACTTTTACAAGATCAATAGAATGTTCTGAAATCTATTTTTTTTTATTGAATTCTACCTGTGTGTAGCCACCATTACTTAGCACCTAGGTTCCTATCCCTTGCAATATGTGTGCCAATACTCTTCAACAACAACACATGCGACAGTATCTCCTCAACTACACATATACACGCACCTGCACAATTTTGAATTGTTTTTTAGGGAAAATATTAAATGCCTATGCAGGGAGAAACATGACATTTCAGCAAAAATGTGTAAATTACCATTTAATTTCTGAATTGAAGACATGGAAAAAAATGAACGTTTAAGATGGCAGTTTGCTAAGCCGCAGGTGCTCATTTATGACGTGTTGTTATTATAACCTTACTTTTTTGTGTCACTATTGTGATTTTACTAAAGAAGATAATGCCTATTGTTCAATTTACAGTACTTTGTGGTGCCTAATTTGATCCCTTAGAGTATTAAATTACACAACATTAAAATACACTGTATTAAATCTGAACTCCAGGTATGATATTTGTCATACTTAGAATAATTACGCTTCCCCTGCAGGGGCTGCTGATTTTAACTGGTTCTTCCCCAAACAGTACAGAGGCCACCAGCCGCCCAAGCAACAGTTCACGGACTCTGGCTCCAATAATTCAGTTTAGGTGATGTCATAGACGATGCAATTTTCTTTCCTGCAACTACGGGTTTCATGAAAGAAAATTGCTCAATTACCCCATCAACACTGACTGCTTCCGCGCAGCTACTGTAGTCTCCCAGTGGAGGGGAGAGCCACTCCTGACAGGAGAACATAGTGATTATTGCTAGCTGCTATAGCTGCTGGCAATAATCATATGAAACATCTGACAGGCTGGTTGTACCTAAATCGTACAGCAATAGATTGGGAACAAACAGCCTGCCTGTAGATGGTTCAAAACTTGACCAGTTCCTGCCTCACTAGTAAGCATCATGAGTCTCTTTGTCATCTGGTTACCTTGCAACACTACACAGTTATTGATGTACCCAGTACAATCTCAGCACAGTAGAGTACAAGAGGGCACTCTTCTCTAAGCTCACAGTCCAGGACATTTCTGAAGAAAGAAAATGGCCAATATCTGAGCTGTCTCAGTCCAAGCTACCTCTGACATTTATATTCCAAAAGCACACAGTCACCAGGAATCAATTCACGGTCATTACTCACAGGTCCCCAGAACAAGTGCCACCTTCCAGTTTCCTCCAGACACAATACAGCAAGTGAGACAGTCTTTATTTAGACCAGATACCTTCGGTGAAGTCCTGCCATTATTTCCAGATCACTTCTAGGTCCCAGCTTTGCCACCACTGAGACCTCACAGAACAGCATCACAGTCAATAGGCTGCCTCAGGGTCAATAGCCCCCTGAGGCTTGGAACTCTCCTTCCTGGGGAAAGACCATCTCTCTAGGACTTCACATTATTTATCAGCTTCCCAGCTACCATCTGGGCACACCTCATGAATGAAGTCCTGATCAATATTTATTGGTTATTGGAATTCTTCTTTCCTTAAACTCTAGAAACTTCTTCTAGAAGCAAGGGAAGCAATCAAACTCCCTGCCTGTGAATCCCTGACCAGACCAGACCAAACAATCACTGCTCCCTGGATCATAGAAGGAGCCAAAACCTAAATTTACCCATCCTATGCTGGGAGGGTGCTAAATTGATCCAGCTTAGACAAATGTAAGTATGCATATCTCAGGGGCCAAGAACAAGTCTCCCTTACATTGGTCAGTGATATGTTCACTTTTGGACACTGAAGGTCAGTGCTGTGTCCTTCCTTAAATGTTGGTAGCCAGTGTGCATAGCCCTCCAGGGTGGACCATGTACCTCCCCCCCCCCGTGGTCAGAGTGTTCTCCCGACTGATGGTCAGTGTGCCCACTTTCCTTTCATTAGTGGTCAGCGTTAGCAGTAAAAATGCTGCTTCCAGCTGGCTCCCTGATCTCTCCTTTGTGACATCAGTCCAGAACTATACAGTGTTGGGTTGGATATCCTTTCATCCGGAAACAGAACACAATACTCTGACAGTCACTGTTCTCTTTTAGGTCTGACTCAACCCAGGGCACTTCACAGAAGACATGGTATGTTCCTGGTGTCAGGGTCTAGTGTTGCCTATGACATACACACTTTCCAATATTCATGTCATCAATGAGATATGCACTCCAGCACACACACAACTTAAGGAGATCTGCCAGGTTTGCAATTTAGCACAGTTCTTAAAGCGGAGCTCCACCCAAAAGGGGAAGTTCCGCTTTAATGCTTTGTCCCCCACTTCCCATTAAGGATTGGCACCTTTGGAGAGCGGGTACCTGAATTTGACAGGTACCCACTTCTGCTGCGATCGCCTAGGTGATCGGAAGCAGAAGTTGTCCTACCCCCCCCCCCCCCCCGTAGTCTTCTGGGACACATGACAGGTCCCAGAAGACCACGGGACCATTCACAAAGTGCAAAACGTCTCGCGCATGCTCAGTGGGAACCCGGCTGTGAAGTTGCAAGCTGTCGGAGAAAAGATGGCTGGTGAAACCAGCAGTGGTGTGGACACCACTGGACCGAGGGACAGGTAAGTGACTGTACTTTAAAAGTCAGCAGCTACAGTTTTTTTTTTTTCAGCTGGAACTCCGCTTTAAGTAATTATGCCCTCAATGAGATCTGCACTTCAACACACAGAGTTCACTCCCCAGTATCCATACTAACAATGAGATGTGTCCCCTAGCATACACCGCTCGCTTCCCAGTATCCATACCACCAGTGAGATTCACCTCCAGGACAATTGGATGCCCAGTACCCATGTTACTGGCGATCTACCCTCCAACCACACACCACTTACTAATGTTTATGTCACCAGTGAGATTTACATTAAGTTCCTCATGGAAATCTAAAAGCTGCCTGCCTTTAATTTTTACATTACACCACGCTGCAACATCTACCTGATGCTGCAGCTGTCTCCTGCCAGCTCTAAGACCGAGGACTGACAGATCACATGACCACTGACTGCTCAGTTCTCTATGTGCTCAGAGCAGAGAGCAGTGACTGTCAGCCAGCGCTCTCCACTCTGCTCCTCCAGCGCTCCCTGGAGCACCAGGCTGTTGAGGGGGTTGGAGTGACTGCCTTCAGCTCTCAGATCAGAGCTGGAGCCTACTGTGAATCAGGCAGTTGCGTAGAGCTTGACAGGATCAGGATCCTTCCAGAGCCTGGAGCGGCTCTATGACCTCATCTGTAAGTAGGCTTTAGCCCACTAGTAGGTGATTCTAGGTCATGGGGAGCAAAAGCAAGTGCACTCTTCTGACCCAAAGGAGAAGTATGGTGAAAAAAGCTTTTGCCATACTTCTTTAGACTCACCACACTCGCTACAGTCTGACTGAAAAATCCACCCACGGGTACGTAGTGCACGAGTCTGTGTGATTGGATATAAATTGATTGGATGGATTAGGTTGGCTCTCATATTACATAGTTTTGGTGGAACTAAAGTTGATTATACAGCATTTGTATGGCCAGATTGTAGCATGTATGGTAAGCTACCCATACTCTATACAATCTAATTATACAATCTCCTTTAGATTTACCAAAAGTGTGGAATTTGAGGACAAATCGAACAATCTATTCAATTTGCATCAAATAAGGCATTACATATTTGATGGTAGATCTAAAGGAGATTGTACAATCAGATTGTACTATAGTGTATTAAACCCAAAAACCCACAATTATAGTGAAAAAATCAAGACCCAAAGAGATTACCCAAAAATATCAAATATATATAAAAGAAGAAAAATAAAATAAAGTCCCAATATGCAAAGTGTCCTTTGCATATTGGGATTTATTTTATTTTTGTTCTTTTATATACAGTCAGGTCCATAAATATTGGGACATCGACACAATTCTAACATTTTTGGCTCTATACACCACCACAATGGATTTGAAATGAAACGAACAAGATGTGCTTTAACTGCAGACTGTCAGCTTTAATTTGAGGGTATTTACATCCAAATCAGGTGAACGGTGTAGGAATTACAACAGTTTGCATATGTGTCTCCCACTTGTTAAGAGACCAAAAGTAATGGGACAATTGGCTTCTCAGCTGTTCCATGGCCAGGTGTGTGTTATTCCCTCATTATCCCAATTACAATGAGCAGATAAAAGGTCCAGAGTTCATTTCACGTGTGCTATTTGCATTTGGAATCTGTTGCTGTAAACTCTCAAGATGAGATCCAAAGAGCTGTCACTATCAGTGAAGCAAGCCATCATTAGGCTGAAAAAAACAAAACAAACCCATCAGAGAGATAGCAAAAACATTAGAAGTGGCCAAAACAACTGTTTGGAACATTCTTAAAAAGAAGGAACGCACCGGTGAGCTCAGCAACACCAAAAGACCCGGAAGACCACGGAAAACAACTGTAGTGGATGACCGAAGAATTCTTTCCCTGGTGAAGAAAACACCCTTCACAACAGTTGGCCAGATCAAGAACACTCTCCAGGAGGTAGGTGTATGTGTGTCACAGTCAACAATCAAGAGAAGATTTCACCAGAGTGAATACAGAGGGTTCACCACAAGATGTAAACCATTGGTGAGCCTCAAAAACAAGAAGGCCAGATTAGAGTTTGCCAAACGACATCTAAAAAAACCTTCACAGTTCTGGAACAACATCCTATGGACAGATGAGACCAAGATCAACTTGTACCAGAGTGATGGGAAGAGAAGAGTATGGAGAAGGAAAGGAACTGCTCATGATCCTAAGCATACCACCTCATCAGTGAAGCACGGTGGTGGTAGTGTCATGGCATGGGCATGTATGGCTGCCAATGGAACTGGTTCTCTTGTATTTATTGATGATGTGACTGCTGACAAAAGCAGCAGGATGAATTCTGAAGTGTTTTGGGCAATATTATCTGCTCATATTCAGCCAAATGCTTCAGAACTCATTGGACGCCGCTTCACAGTGCAGATGGACAATGACCCAAAGCATACTGCAAAAGCAACCAAAGAGTTTTTTAAGGGAAAGAAGTGGAATGTTATGCAATGGCCAAGTCAATCACCTGACCTGAATCCGATTGAGCATGCATTTCACTTACTGAAGACAAAACTGAACGGAAAATGTCCCAAGAACAAGCAGGAACTGAAGACAGTTGCAGTAGAGGCCTGGCAGAGCATCACCAGGGATGAAACCCAGCGTCTGGTGATGTCTATGCATTCCAGACTTCAGGCTGTAAGTGACTGCAAAGGATTTGCAAACAAGTATTAAAAAGTGAAAGTTTGATTTATGATTATTATTCTGTCCCATTACTTTTGGTCCCCTAATAAGTGGGTGGCACATATGCAAACTGTTGTAATTCCTACACCGTTCACCTTATTTAGATGTAAATACCCTCAAATTAAAGCTGACAGTCTGCAGTTAAAGCACATCTTGTTCGTTTCATTTCAAATCCATTGTGGTGGTGTATAGAGCCAAAAATGTTAGAATTGTGTCGATGTCCCAATATTTATGGCCCTGACTGTATATTTGATATTTTTGGGTAATCTCTTTGGGTCTTGATTTTTTCACTATAATTGTGGGATTTTGGGTTTAAGTCAATGAATATATGTTTTATTAGTACTTCAGGGGAAGGATATTGATATGACTTTAAGGGATTTCTGAGGATTTTATATATATATGTGTGCTGATTTATACTTATACTATAGTGTATTGTCAGCTTAAGTATTACATGTGGTGCCTCCGTATTATATGCAGTACCTTATGCCTCTTTTTTACATGCAGCATCATACTGTCCCAGACCTTTCTGTTACCTGCAGTGGCTTACAGCTGTTACAGTACTTCATGACACTCTATTAAGTGCAAATAGCTCTTTACCTTTTCAGTTACTATAATAATAATTATATACAGCATCCATGCCACATGTTCCCTCGTGTCTATCACAATCAGTGCCTCATGCTTCTCTACTGCATGTTTTACACCAGAGCTTCTATATCACATGCACATGCCTGTATATTGCAAGAAATACTTCCCCATACCTGTATCCTGTATAGTATATAATGCCTCTGTTATAGCAAGGGCCTTTTACCTGTGTATTATAATCAGTGCCTTATGCCTCTGTTATAGCAAGGGTCTTTTGCCTGTGCATTAGAATCAGTGCATTATGCCTCTGTTATAGCAAGGGCCTGTTACCTGTGCATTATAATCGGTGCCTTATACCCCCTGTATTACAAGCAGTTTCCCATAACTCTGTGTTAAAGCCTAAGTTCAGACCAAAAAAAAAGCACAAGGGGCACAATATACTATTAATTGAATGTATCCCTTCTTCTGCTAACTCTTGTATTGCTTGAAATCTTCATCCTCTGCCACCACTTCCCACCTCCACCACCGCAATCTTCTGGTGCTGTGGGAGTTAATAAAACTGGGGTGCTGTTTACAGGCATTCATCAAGTGCCCACTATGTCTGTCCTTTCCACCTACCTCCTCCATTCATAGAAGCCATACTACAACTTCTATGAATGAAACATGATCTATGAATGGAGGAGGCAGACCTTTCAATCATCTATCCAAAATCATATTTCATTCATAGAAGCTGTAGTACGGCTTCTATGATAGGTGGAGCTGGGTGGAAAGGGCAGGCATAGTAGGGCACTCTTGATGAGTTCCCTCAGTTCTATATACCCCTTGGAGGATAGAAAACACCTTGGGGGATGAAAATTGCAAGGAATCCAGAAGCCAACAACACATGTGCTTTTTTTTTTTTTTTTTTGTGTGTGTGTGTTTTAGGATTTAAATGCAGTGCCTCGTACCTGTTTACTGACTATGTGCAGCATTGATAGAGGTCTTGTATTAACCACTGGAGCTCCGGAAGGTTTTACCTACTTCATGACAGAGAATGTTTTTTCTATTCAGCACTGAACTACTTTAACTGGCAATTGCGCGTTCATGCAACACTTTACACTAAATGACATTTTTATAGTTTTTTGTTTCACACAAATACAGCTTTCTTTTGGTGGTATTTGATCACCACTGGCTTCTAATTTTTTTTTGCAATATAAAGAAAGAACAAAAACAATATTTTCTACTTTCTGTTGTAAAACATATCCAATAAAAATACAAAAAAAAATCAAATTTCTTCATAAATTTAGGCCAAAATGTATTCTGCTACAGATTTTTGGTAAAGAAAAAAAATTAAGTGTATATTAATTGGTTTGTGCGAAAGTTATAGCATCTACAAACTATGGTGTATATATATATTGGAATTTACACAGCTATGACACTATTATTATTATTATTCAGGATGTATATAGTGCCAACCGTTTGCTCAGTGCTTTACAATATAATGGGAGATGATACAGCAACAATACAGTTCAATACAAGAGGGGTAGGAGGGCCCTGCTCCTTGGAGCTTACACTCTAAAGAACTATACTAGTAATTGCGGTGATCAGCGACTTATAGTGGGACTGTGTGGCGGACAGTCTTGTGCTAGCTGACACTGGCTGGGAGGTACACTAACTGACTAACTGATATCAATAGTGGCACTAATACAGCGATCAGAGCTAATACTGTACACTGTCATTGTACTAATGACACTGGCTGGGAAGGGGATAACATCTAGAGGCAATCAAAGGGTTGACTGTGTGCCTAACAATGTGTAATGTGTGTTCTATGTGCTGCTTTCACTTCACTGCATGGCTGTTTATTCTCCTTGCTTTACAGGGAGAACGAATAGCCAGGTCGCTGTTCCTTGTACACAGAGTTGTGTATTTTGTAAGCACAGAGCTCAGTGTGTGATTGGACACTGCCTGATATTGACCAAAACCATTGGCTGAAATCAGCTACCAAACGTGTGCTGCGTCCAATCACACACGGGTCGACAGGGGGCGACTACATGCGCTCCTTCAACCCGGAAGAAAGATCGCAATGTACAGGTAAGTCGCTTGGCCTGGAGCTACCACAGTTAACCTAGCCATGTGCTGGGCAAAATCCGATCAGCTGCAGCCACTGTTTCAGGGTACTGCCATGGGTGCCAGCTGTCAGAATACAATAGAGTGATTCACAGGGGAATCGAGTGATTTCTTGCAGTAAAACAGTGTGAAGATCTTGGAATCCCAAGATCTCACCTGGTACAGCTCTGTACCAAGTGGGGATCTTGGGATTCCATGATCTTCAGACTGTTTCAAAATGTTTAGGGGTATTTTAAGTACGACCTCTATTCCTAGGGGCTATACACATAATACTCTCCTAAGGTGCAGAAAGGCTGAGCATTGATTGCTTGCATTGTAGGCCAGCCCATCTCAAAGTCAGTCCTCAAAAGTGTTCCAGAGCATTTGACCTCTCTATGCCTCCCCTGCTAGCCTTATCCTGATCAAACTTGTGTTTACTATCATTTATTTTTTAACATTGCGGACGTAACCATATTAAGCATAATACTGTTGCAAACCACCCACACAAAGAATTCAAGAAAAACAGTGTGATTATAGGGAAGGGCCAAGATGGGATGTTTTCCTGGACATAAGAGTTAGAACAATATCTCTGGATAAACTATAATGGAAACATTTGTATTACAATATTTATAGAACATTGGCACATAATGTGGCATTAGGCTCGGTTCACACTACTGCGACCTGAAAGTTGTGTGACTTACTGTGCGACTTTGCCAGGCAACTTCCTGGTGATTTGCTGACAACTTGATGCGACCTGAGTACTACTTTGAATGCAACTTGATGCGACTCTGAAGCGACTTTCATACCACCTGACTTTGCCTGTGGCCAACGAGAATGTAATGTCCTGTAATGTTGGATCCAAATCACATCAATATAGATATATAGGCGACTTCCATTAAAAGTTGGATAGAGAGGTCACCTTGAACTAGTACAGGAAACTTTTCTAAAGTTGGAGCGACTTCAGTAGTGCTAATTAAGACAGCTCTCATTGACTAACGTGGGATTTCACATGTCATGTGACTTGGGGTCTGAACCAGTGTGAACCAAGCCTGAGTCTAGGTTCACACCTAAACGTTTTCTGCAGCATTTTGCAGAAACGCACAGCAGTCCATTTAACATGATTTCCTATGGGACAGGTTCACATCTCCATGTTTTCACCTGGTGGATTTTTTGGAAAGGGTCAAGGATTTTTTTAAATGCAAAACGTTGCGTTTTTGGTTCTATAGACTTCAATGGAGATGCTGCAGAAAAGCATGTAGTGTGTTTTTTATGTGTTTTTGATGTGTTTTGTGTTTTAACCTGCCTAGCAACAAGAAAAATTAAATTTTTAAATGCAAAACACCTAAAAAATTGAGGCAAAAACACACTGCAGAAATGGATCAAACGCAAACTGCATAAGTGTGAACCTAGATTAAAAGAGGGACTTTTTACTTACCCTTTACTTGCACCTGGAGCTCTACTCCAATGAGGCAGGAAATCTGAGGAGCAATATTTCTGAGGGTCATTGGAGTCCTCCCTGCACAATACTTGTACCCAAGGTTGTGTCAAACGTTTGAGTTAAATTCTGCACAGGTAAACCAAACAAGCGATGAAAACCAGGAAATTTTACTGGCATTCTATAATCTCTTAGCAGTGAAGCATGTTGGGAAAAGTATTATTTCACTTCCTTCTTCAAAAACTTCCCCTCCAAGCCATTGAGAGTGAGTTTCATATTACCATCATTAAATGTGCAATTTAAACATTCTATATAAACATAATAGAGAAATATGGCATGCTACCTAAATTACTTGTTTTTTTTCTTTGAAGTATACAGTGCCTTGAAAAGGTATTCATACCCCTTGAAATGTTCCACATTTTGTCATGTTACAACCAAAAACGTAAATGCATTATATTGGGATTTTATGTGATAGACCAACACAAAGTGCTTGGGATTTTTTGTTTATAACTTAACCCTGCTTTAAGCTTCTCCACAACTTTATCCCTGACCTGTCTGGTGTGTTCTTTGGCCTTCATGATGCTGTTTGATCACTAATGTTCTCTTAACAAACATCTGAGGGCTTCACAGAACAGCTATATTTATACTGAGATTTCATTACACACAGGTGGACTCTATTTACTAATTAGGTGACTTCTGAAGGCAGTTGGTTCCACTAGATTTTAGTTAGGGGTATCAGAGTAAAGGGGGCTGAATACAAATCCATGCCACACTTTTCAGAATTTATTTGTAAAAATATTTTGAAAACCATTTATCACTTTTCTTCCACTTCACAATTATGTGCCACTTTGTGTTGGTCTATCACATAAAATCCCAATAAAATACATTTACGTTTTTGGTTGTAACATGACAAAATGTGGAAAATTTCAAGGGGTATGAATACTTTTTCAAGGCACTATATATCCGAACATTCTCCAAATTCACCCCCAGACCTCCCTCTCCTCTTCATGTCTTGGAATTATTTATTTTACTTTGTCTTTTACCTTGAAACATCTTATTTAAATTCCTGTGCCATCATCACAAGGCTTGCATATTTCCTGCAGGGGCAGCTGCTGGGAGGTCAGTTCCTAGTGATGTAGGCACACTCTCCAGAACTACGTCTCCCAAAAGCCCCCTACACACAGTGTTTGGGCAGGCGTTTGGGATTTGAGGCAGTCAGGAAATAATTGTATGTACAGTTGTGCTCAAAATTTCCTTACCCTGGCAGAAATTGTGAAATTTTGGCATTGATATTGAAAATGATATTGAAACATTCCACTTCTTAATAGGTGATTTAACAGTACTGATTGGCATATTCAAGGCTTTGGGCATCTTTTTATGCCCTTTTCCATCTTTATAAAGTTCCATTACCTTGCTAAGCAGGACTTTTGACAGTTCTTTTCTGATCCCCATGGCTCAGTATCTAGCCTAGTCAGTGCTTCTACGTAAGGGCTAACAAACTCATTGACTATTTATACACTGACACTAATTGCAATTTAAAAAGCCACAGATGTGGGACATTAACCTCTAATTGGAATTTTAACCCATGTGTGACCTTGCTTGTCTGTACCAAGGCCAAACATTCCAGGGTATGTAAACTTTTGATTATGGCCATTTGGGCGATTTCTGTTATCATTATGATTTAAAAAGGAGCCAAACAACTATTTGATAATAATCATCATTGTTCAATAAAAGAGCATTTTTTGGCATGATCAGTCATGTTTTCAATAACAATGCCAAAATTTCACAATTTTTGCCAGGGTATGCAAACTTTTGAGCACAACAGTATGTTTGTATATGGAGAGGGATAGAGAGGGCTAACACGTGTTAGAATTTCAGTGCAGCATAGACTCTGTGTTGTCAGCTCAAGCAGGAAGTTCAGGGAACACTGGATATCTGGCAGATCAACAGTTTTGTTTCTTGTATTTTCAATGTTATTAAAGGGATAACACATGGGGAAGCCTGTATTGAGGGAATGCACTAGATAGGCTTTTTTGATCCTAACCTTTATGACTTCAAGTATTTTGTGTCTTCATATCCTGAGTGGTTTTGGTCAGAAAGCTTTAAATACATTTTTTTTTACCTTACACATTGGCATCATGTACAGTGAAGGAAATAAGTATTTGATCCCCTGCTGATTTTGAATGTTTGCCCACTCACAAAGAAATGATCAGGCTAAAAAGCAAATGGTGTATTGTAACACTGCGAGACAGAATAGCAACAAAAAATTCAAAAGAAATGCATGTCTAACAAGGTATGCACTGATTTGCATGTTCATGAGGATGGTGTTCTTGGGGTCATAGGCAGCATCCCTCCTCCTCCAAACACGGCGAGTTGATGCCAAAGAGCTCGATTTTGGTCTCATCTGACCACAACATTTTCAACCAGTCCTCCTCTGCATCATTCAGATGTTCAGTAGCAAACTTCAGACGGGCCTGGACATGTGCTTTCTTGAGCAGAGGGACCTTGAGGGCACTGCAGGATTTCAATCCTTGTCAGTGTAGTGTGTTACCAATTTGTTTTCTTGGTGACTGTGGTCCCAGCTGCCTGAAGATCATTGACAAGATCCTCACATGTAGTTCTGGATGATTCCTCACTATTCTCATGATCATTGACACTCCACGAGGTGAGATCTTGTATGGTGCAGCAGACCTAGGGATATTAACAGTTGTTTTGTGTTTCTTCCAATTCCTAATTATTGCACCAACTGTTGTCACCTTCTCACCAAGCTGCTTGGCCATAGTTTGGTAGCCCAGTCCAGCCTTGTGTAGGTCTACAATCTTGTCCCTGACATCCTTGGACAGCTCTTTGGTCTTTGCCATGGTGGAGAGTTTGGAATCTGATTGTTTGATTGCTCCTGTGAACAGGTGTCTTTTCTACAGGTAACAAAATGAGATTAGCAGCACTCCCTTTAAGAGACTGCTTTTAATCTCAGCTTGTTACCAGTATGAAAGACATCTGGTGTCCAGAAATCCTGCTGAATGATAGGGGATCAAATACTTATTTCCCTCATGAACATGCAAATCAGTGCATCATTTGTTAGACATGCATTTCTTTTGAATTTTTTGTTGCTATTCTGTCTCTCGGTGTTACAATACACCTACAATTTGATTTTTAGACTGATCATTTCTTTGTGAGTGGGCAAAAATTCAAAATCAGCAGGGGATCAAATACTTATTTCCTTCTCTGTACCTGGAGGTTGGTTTCGGCGGCAAAGCAGTACTTGTATTTTTACCAAAAATCAGGCTTTTTTTTTAAATGTTCCATTCTGTCTATGGTATCTGTACTGGTGAGTTACCTAATACTACACTCTGCTACTGCAGACATGCTGACACGTGTATCAAAACCCCAAACCAAAAATGTCATATATGGCTGCTTGTTCAAATAATCCTGCAATACCACACTTTATGTCCCTGGGTGGCTACATCCCTCCTTCACTGTATTTGTGGAGGGAGTCGTGTTTGTCACCCTAGGCTGATGATGTGGGCTACAAACCTATCCTTATCTCTTCATATCCATTACATGGGGAACAATATAATTGGCAGTTTACAGAAGACAGCTAAAAAGGAAGATATTCTTCTGTGCAGCTCATAGGAAGTGACACAGACATGGTATGTCTGACAAGATCAATAAGTGTTTTCAGTATTTCCTGATAATGTTCTTAAAGTGAAAAAAATCGAAGGCAGCCATATCTAAGGTCTGTAAGCTGCAATATATTTCATTTTTGTTCTTGGGTTTAGTTAAAGGATCATCAGCAGAAAAATTCAGTTTGAACCACCTTCGAGATGCACATAGTATTTGTCTGCATTGTGGAATATGCTATGCAGTCTCTTGTTCCGTCCTTTAATAGCATTTGAAAGGAACCTTCATGGTATGACAGGATAATTCTAACCTACTTTCACTACAAATGGTTTATCAGAGGGATTCTTTTTCAGCACATAACTAGAATGTGGTCTGTTTTAGATTTCGGTTTTTTTAAATATTGAGGCCTCAAGCCTTTCTTTGTATGTCTGTATTTCATACAATGAGCTCCTGATAAAAGGATCATTACCTGTGCATTGACATTGACTTACATTTTTCTCTGGCAGACCCTTTGTATAGGGAATATAAATCATGCAATGACCTCAGGTCTGTTATCAGCTGTTATGAAACATGTGACAAAGAATGTCAAATGACACCATTCTATTCAAAGAACAAGAAGGTATTCTGCATTAATGTGAACCTAGAACTGAAATTCACACCTCCTATGAATCAGTAGTGTCCATATCAGCATTACCAGGTATCATTAAATCGGGCAAAAAAGAGTTCCCTGGGATGACCCAAACCTAGGCAGCCAATCACATGGTCTATGGCCACCAGACGCATGTAGATATTTGGCATCATTAGAGACAACAGAGGGTCTATTGTTTTTAGTGACATAACAAGATCAGCTAGGAAAACCATTGACATAATTTCTTTTTTTGCAATAACAAAACAATACGTTAGAGTTTGTACAGTAGAAGGAGAGTTTTAGGATTTCTAAATTTACAGTTTGCAAACACAGACATAATTTCAGCCTGTTCCATTTAAAATGTTACTAAACACTCAACAGTAAAATCAGTCTCTATATGCAGTAGTAAAGCATGCTTGTTATACTTATTGTGGAACCTAAGGGGTTAATCTTCTACATTGTATAAAAAGGATGTTTGATCCTCTCTTCCCTGATCCTCCCCTTCTTCCAATGCCCCCTAAATATCTCCTAATAGAACATAGCTTAGAGTCACCCTGCACATGCTCAATTTGGTGTGTATGGCTAGAGGTTTTTTTTTTTTCTTGGGAGGGTGCATGTGATCAGCACAGGGCCAATCAGCACTGTCTAGACAGAGGTCAGGGGACTCACATCCTCCTACAGCAAAATGAAAACCCCTCCTACAAGATTAACCATTGCTCAGCTGGACACTGATAGAAGTCACAAGACTGCTCTAACTGCTGATGAGAAAAGGTATTTACCAGTTTATATTTACTAAACTAATTGCAATTCCATGTTGTGTGTACTGTGGCAGACCAGCTATAGTGAATACAGGGTCATGGATTTAGTAATACTTTAAATACCAATTGAAGTTACACTATATTGCCAAAAGTATTGGGACGCCTGCCTTTACACGCACATTAACTTTAATGGCATCGAAGTCTTAGTCTGTAGGGTTCAATATTGAGTTGGCCCACCCTTTGCAGCTATAACAGCTTCAACTCCTCTGGGAAGGCTGTCCACAAGGTTTAGGAGTGTGTCTATGGGAATGTTTGACCATTCTTCCTGAAGTGCATTTGTGAGGTCAGACACTTATGTCAGACGAGAAGGCCTGGCTCGCAGTCTCCACTCTAATTCATCCCAAAGGTGTTCTATTGAGTTGAGGTCAGGACTCTGTGCAGGCCAGTCAGGTTCCTCCACCCCAAACTCGCTCATCCATGTCTTTATGGCCATCTGCCTGGAGTTTGAATGTTCTCCCTGTGCCTGCGTGGGTTTTCTTCGGGTACTCCGGTTTCCTTCCACACTCCAAAGACATGCTGGTAGGTTCATTGGCTCCTGTCTAAATTGGCCCTAGTATGTGTATGTATGAATTAAAGTTAGGGACCTTAGATTGTACGCCCCTTGAAGGTTAGGGACTGATGTGAATGTACAATATATATGTATATATATATGTAAAGTGCTGCGTAAATTGATGGCGCTATATAAGTACCTGAAATAAATGATAATAAACCCCTGAAAAACAACCCCACACCATAATCCCCCCTCCACCAAACTTTACACTTGGCACAATGCATTCAGGCAGGTACCGTTCTGTTGGCAACTGCCAAACCCATACACGTCCATCAGATTGCCAGACAGAGAAGCATGATTCGTCCTCCAGAGAACACATCTCCACTGCTCTAGAGTCCACTGCTTAGAGATGTGCTTTACACCATTGCATCCGACGCTTTGCTTTACACTTGGTGATGCAAGGTTTGGATACAGCTGCGCTCGGCCATGGAAACAGCGCTTTACAATATAGGGGGGACAGAACAGTTATAATACAGTTCAATACAGAACGAATAGGGAGGCCCTGCTCATGGAGCTTACAATCTAAAGAGAGGGGGAGGTGATATAAAAGGTGATAGCTGCAGGGGATGATCTGATGGAGATGACTCAAGTACAATTCTTAGGCGGAGGTGGGGTAGGCTTCCCTGAATGAGTTTTTAAAGATCTCCTTTTAACTATTTTATAGCTTACCAATTCTTAAATGTGATGGTTGCATTAGTTTTCTTTTTTAGGCTTTCTTTCTTTTATTTTCATCTGGTGATCAAGCTAGTAATATCTGCTGTCTTCAACAGAACAAGCTGCTCTGCAGATGTAGCATTTAGAGGATTGAGACAAACCATTTACCACTGACAGAGGCGCTTATATAGGTCAGCTTTTTTTTATGTAAAACATTTATCCCAAAAGAAAATAACTTTTGCTGTAACTGCCTATAAAGTGTTATCTGGAGTTTATATTCCCCTCCCCCCCAGACTAACAATGATGCAGTCCAAAGGTGTCTCTATTGCTCCTTCATCCAGAGTGGGGACACTTTAATACTAATACTAGGTGTGTTATGGGCCAGTTCACCAGGTGAAAACAGAGGGGAAAAAGTCTAAAAAAAAAAAGAAAACTAATGCAACTACCACATCTAATGATTAGTAAGCTGCAATATATTACACTTTTGGTTTTGTGTGTAATGCCACTTTAACATTTTCATCAGGTTTTATTTCTATTTCCCATCTCTTACATCCTGACACTGTGTCACTCATACAAGAAGTTGGGGGAATGGTTGTCACTGTGACAGAAAAGCACAGACAGCAATATAGACATAGCCAGAAGTTCCAGTTCCTTCTAAAAATGTTTTTGTATGTGTCTTTATTGGAAAGATTTCCCATCACTCTCTGTCTGGACATCAAGTGGCGGGAAGCCTCTCCAATATGTATGGCCATAAAACCTGCAACAGGAACCTACACCCAATTTTAAATATAAAGAGTAAGCACACCACATACCAAGCATGCAATTACAATAAATCTCTATCGGCCTATAAACACGATTATACAAGAGGTACAACTATCCAAGCATGCCATGTCACATCAAGCATAGTACAGCAAAGGTTTAATGCTTGAAGTGAAATGACATACTTGGATATCTTATTGTATAATTGTGCCTAAATGCTGAATACAACTTTATTGTAAAAGCATTCTTGGTATGTGGTGTGTTTACTATGTATATTTAAAATGATTGTACCAGCAGGTCGGTTCACTGAAGTGGGGTTTAACCAGTTCCTGCCCGACCAATAGCAAAATGATAGCCGAGTGGGACTTTTGTCTATCCAGGTGGGCGTCATATGACGTCCTCCCGGAACGCCGCCTCGAGCGCGCCCACAGGGCCCTGCTGAGGCGAGATCTGTCACAGCTTATAACTGATCTGTGTATCAGCCCATTGCTGGTACCATGTGACCGCTGTGACCTACCATGACAATTGTAAACAATAGATTACTTTCATGCCATCTATTGTGTTGTTAGCTGTTATTGGTCACAGTGATCACATGGTACAGACTGGGCCAATCAAATCCCATCTGTGTCATGCAGGAGCGGACTGACCATTTGGAAACTCGGGCACTGCCCGAGGGCCCGGGTCAGTAGGGGGCTCCATGAGATGTCCCTGGTACCTTTTTCATAAGCTTTTTTGAGTTTGGGCAAGAACACAGGGGCCCCATTATCCCCTATTGCCCAGGGGCCACATGAGTTGTCAGTCCGCCCCTGGTGTCATGTGATTACCTGTAGCCAATCACACCTAATTATAACAAAAAACATTGAATAAATTGATTTAATTCAGTTAAATGCCTGCCTACAGCAGTGAAATTCATTGCCGCATGCCACCCTACCCGCACCGCCATTGGCGGCTAGGGATGTCAATCACTGTGACGACACCTGGCCATTGTTGGGAAAAGCAGACAGGGGAGAGACCTGTGTGTAATCAACACAGGTCTCTCTCCTGCCAGCAAGGACATGCTGCTTTGTATTTCTCTACACAGCAGAGAAATCCACAGCAGCATGTTTCCCAAGTAAAACACACACAGCACATGATGTAAAACAGCACACAGTTAACCCTTTGATCACCCCAGATGTTAACCCCTTCCTGCCCAGTGTCATTAGTACAGTGTCAGTGCTTTTTATTAGCTCTGATCACTGTATTGGTGTTACTGGGGATGTCAGTGACAGTTAATCAGTTCCCCCCAGTGTCAGAATACCCGCCACAGTCCCACAGTACTGCTATAAGTCGCTGATCGCCGCCATTACTAGTATAAAATAAAGAAAATTCCAGTACAAATATCGCCATTTGTAAACACTATAACTTTCACGTAAACCAATTAATTTATACGTATTGGGTTTTTGTTTTAGCAAAGACATGTAGCAGAATACATATTTTTTAACTGGAAATGTTTTATAGCAAAAAAGTCAAAAATATTGTTTGTTTTTTCTAAATTATTTTTTGTTTATAGCGCAAAAAAATAAAAAAATGCAGAGGTGATCAAATACTACTGAAATAAAGCTCTATTTTTGGGAAAAAAAGGACATAAATTTAATTTATTTACAGCGTGGCATTACCACAAAATTGTCAGTTAAAGTAACGGAGCGCAAAAAATGGCCTGGTCAGGAAGGGAGGTAAATCCTCTGGAAGGAAAGTGGTTAATAGATGCACAACATTCTAACACACACTAGGGTTTATTTATTAAAGCTGGTGTACTCAGACTCTGGTGCAGCTGTTTACTCAGAATCCCGCGCACTTCTGCATAGAAACCAGTCAGCTTCTAACCTCAGCTTGTTCAATTAAGCTTTAGCAAGAAAACCTGGAAGCTGATTGGTTTCTAAGCAGAAGTGCACGGGATTCTGAGTAAACCAACTTTAGTAAATAAACCCCCTAGTCCTAAAAAGCAAAATATTTTTTGGTGGACTGGCTACAACTCAGGTCAGAGGGCGAATTCACACAGCGTGAGATGACAGATGTTTTACTCCATTGACAAGTGTCTCTCACCACAAGAACACACAGAAAACAATGGTTTCCTAGGTGTCCCATTCACACTGCAATGCGGACATGCTGCAAATAATCGCAGTGCAGTACACAGAATCGCATGGCACTATACGGTAGCACAGCTGTACAACGCCATGAATGAAGTGTACATTTGTACAAAAAAAAAGGGGGGGGGGCATGTGGTGCGCGCCGGCAGCTCTCCATTGCTATGCGAACTTAGCCCTCTTGAGCCCCATAGTGTTTTTTTTTTTTTTTTCATTTCGGAATTTCAGAGAGATCTTAGATACGCACCTTAAACCTTTTAGCATTTGTCTACCCCAATGTATTATAATTATTTTTTTTTTTAGACATAGGGTAATATTTTATTTAATATCAGCATTTTATACATATATTTTAATTTACTATTTTTTTTTTAGCAGAAATTGAAAAAAATATTTAAAAAAAAAATAAGGTGTTTTCCAGTACGTGTTCCAAAAGCATAATTTACACACGCAGACTGTTATATTTACCTCAAATTATAAGCCTCAAAGTCTGTCAATTAAAATATCACATTTCTTTTTTCAATGTAACATAACAAAGCTCAAAGTGAATGTATGCATTTTGCTTTTGGAGAGATTTATTCCCCTTTCAATCTACATTGTGATGAATACAGGGGAAAAAAATTAGATTTCAGCTAGCAGCACACCTTAGCTTAGCACACTAAAAATTCATGTTTTTTTATGGAGTTCACCACATCAGGTGGCATGTACCCAGGACCGGTGCTCCCACTAGGCCAACTAGGTAGCCACTTAGGGCTCACTGCCACCTAGGGGTGCCTGGGTGCAGCACTCTCTCTGTGGCCTGTAGACCTCTTGTATGAATTCTTCATTTCTCTGCAGTCCTCCACAGGGAATGATGAAGGAATGATGGTATCTTTACTCTGCACAATTGTCTCACAGCCTGTCTACAGTGTTGGCTGCCCCTAGGATGGGAAGTGATGACATTAGCCCAGGACCCCGGGTGGTCAGCAGTCTCTGATTGGAGGATCAGTCCGTGCATCTCCAGTACATACATTGGCACACACAATCCTCCAGCTGTAAAAGGGAGCTGGCTATTGACTGAATGGGGTGTGTCCAGCACTGGTTCTGCCTTCTTCTACACAGCTGGAGCCAATCAATAGGTGGGGGTGTGCTATGGTTGCAGGGTTAACCCTATGTGAGGATGATCGGGGCCCAATGTGTATGAGAGGGAAGCGGTGTAATGCTGGGAGGCCACCTGAGAGCCACAGCCTGGACTGGCAGGAGCCATCAGAGATGAACCGAGCCTAGGAGGATTGTGGCTCATGGAGGTGATGGGAGAAGGAAGGGGGGCAGACAATGGTCAGGGTGAGGGGAGCAGATGCTGATTGATCATGTGGGAAGCCACCACATCATGAATGTTCCTTCAGCTGAGGGAAGCGGCGGCAGAGGGGGAGGAAGAAAGGACAGAGGAAGATGCCGGGTGTCTGAGGCCAGTGTAGCAGCTCAGCTGCCGCTACTTCCAGTGTTCCTCTCAGACTCAGTCCCTTTCTGCAAGCCAGCTGGCGGCTGCTGATCACTGTGGAGTTTTGTAACTCTGTCTCTTTTTATTTGTTTCTCTGTCTGGTTGGTTAATACAGTTAATTTATATTTGATTAATATATATTTTGTCTTTAATATTGCTGCTGGTAGCAATTTATGGCGCTTATGTTTGTAAATTAAAATAAATGTAGCAGTTTCATTGTTGATGTAATATTTTCTACTGTTTTTAATTTTTTTTTTGGGGGGGGGGCGCAAGTAGCTGGTCTTGTCTAGGACACAAAATAGTCTAGCACCGGTCCTGAATGTGCCACATCTTATGATGCATGTGACATTCATCATAATACACTGCAGTACAGGTTCATTTTCTGAAGTTAGTTGGGGTGCCATTCAACATAAATGGCAATGCAGCGCTCTTACCACAAGGCATTAATATACAGTACATGGCCCCTATCTGTCTGTAAATGTACTGTAACTTAAAGCGGAGCTTCACCCAAAAGGGGAAGTTCCGCTTTAAGGACTGCTCCCCCATTCCCCATTAAGGATTGGCACCTTTGGGGGGCAAGGGGGAAGTGGGTACCCGAATTTGACAGGAACCCGCTCCCACGTCCGGTCCGATCGCCTAGGTCAGTGGTCGGCAAGCCGCGGCTCGCGAGCCACATGCGGCTCTTTACACGCTTTAATGCGGCTCTTGTGTGCCGGGCGCCCGCTCCCCTCCCTCCTCTCGGGCGGCAGGGACTCTGCAGCGTGATCCAAAAAAAAAACAGCCAGGGCAGCGCGCTCAAATGCAATGATTGGCCAGTCTCGCTGCCACTCACATCCTGATAGCCAGTGATTGGCTGTCAGGATGTGTGTAGGCGGGACAGCGTGACGAACGTGAGAGGAGCTAGGCTCCTCTCACAGTCCGCCCTGAAGACTGGAACGGCGCGGGTACACAGCGAGAGGAACGCGCGGAGCAAAGGTAAGTGAATTAACACAGGGGGGACTTGGCTTACTACTTGCTACTTACTTACTTACTACTACTATATGAGGGATGAATTAATATGGGGGATGAATTACTATAGGGGGGATGAATTACTATAGGGGGATGAATTACTATAGGGGGGATGAATTACTATAGGGGGGATGAATTACTATATGGGGGATGAATTACTATAGGAGGGATGAATTACTATGGGGGAGGAATTACTATGGGGGATGAATTACTATGGGGGATGAATTACTATAGGGGAGATGAATTACTATGGGGGATGAATTACTATATGGGGGATGAATTACTATATGGGGGATGAATTACTATGGGGGATGAATTACTATATGGGGGATGAATTACTATGGGGGATGAATTACTATATGGGGGATGAATTACTATATGGGGGATGAACTACTATGGGGGATGAATTACTATATGGGGGATGAATTACTATGGGGGATGAATTACTATGGGGGATGAATTACTATGGGGGATGAATTACTATATGGGGGATGAATTACTATGGGGGATGAATTACTATATGGGGGATGAATTACTATGGGGGATGAATTACTATATGGGGGATGAATTACTATGGGGGATGAATTACTATATGGGGGATGAATTACTATGGGGGATGAATTACTATATGGGGGATGAATTACTATGGGGGATGAATTACTATATGGGGGATGAATTACTATGGGGGATGAATTACTATAAAAACTTATTGAAACTAAAAACAGTGTACCATCCTATGTATTTTCAGTTTTAAAAATGTGGCTCTCAAAATAAATTTCAATCGTGGTTTTGGCGAGATTTGGCTCAGTTGAAAAAAAAGGTTGCCCACCACTGGCCTAGGTGATCGGAAACGGAAGGTGTCCTCCCTCCCTGTAGTCTTTTGGGACCCGTGACAGGTCCCAGAAGACTACAGGACCATTCATGCAGAGCATACTCACACATGCACAGTGGGTACCCGGCTGTGAAGCCGCAAGCTATTACAGCCGGGTGCCCGCACTGAAGATGCCGGCCTCCTGGAATACAGGACGGCCGGTGAAACGGGGACACACCACAGGACCGAGGGACAGGTAAGTGGCTGTTTTTTAAAAGTCAGCAGCTACAGTTTTTGTAGCTGCTGACTTTCATTTTTTGACAGGGTGAGTGGAACTCTGCTTTAAGGCCAGCTAACTGTGGTTAGACCTATCACTGAACCAAGCTCGGTCATAAATTCATTTTTTTTTTTTTCAGTTCAATATGGTGCCACTTTTGCTGTCATATGGTATGCTTCTAAAGATGGATTACATTTCTACTACGATAAATTTAATAAACTAGGATAAATACAGGAAAGAAAATATCAAGAGATCCGCACTGAGAAGCAGATTCCATTGGATTGAGGTCTTGGTATTGGGGCCAATGATGATAATCGTATGACCTCGACCCTATCAGTTAAAGTCCACTTAAACTGCTGCAGCAGTCTCTTATTGTAGACCTGTAACACTTGGTAGATTGTTGACCTAAAAGATTTATCCAGGGATTAGAGAATTGGAGTTCTAGTCTGTACGGCGGGGCTTACAACATGATTGTAACTGCAGAGAATTTTCATTACGGCTTTATTTCAAGATCACTGGAATTATATAAGAGTGACGTTACGGACAACCTACTGTACGCAATGCATCTCTTTTTTTATCATCCCGGTTATGTTTTTAAAACATGGCATTACGATTAGGCTGCGTTATAGCCATCATGCATGGTTTAACTAGATAATAGCAGCTGCTTACAGATGTGAGATCAAAAGTCGCAGGCACAGCGATTCACCCAGTCACAACTTGATGCAGAGGTGGAGTGACAGAGGCAGCATGAGGTACAAGAAATATTTTACTATTCTAGAGGCTGCCATTGGCATCACCCCCCTGAATAAAAGAGAACTACTTCCAGAGGGAAGACATGCAAATCTGTGGACGTATTCGGGGTAAGGCAAGAAACAACTGGTCCTTTGAATTTGTTCCCTGTGTTATTTGATTTGGACATTGCACACACCTCCCCGTAAACATTTCTCATGTATATAGCTATGTTTGTCCAATTATGTACATAAGTGTTCTAGTTTGTTGGGAGTAAATATTGTCTCACTGTTAGTTGTTATTTGTGCTGGATTAAAATGCTCCCCCCTCCCTAACTCATATGCATTATAATGATTACATATTAGTATGATATTAGTCTGATTGTAATAGCCTGAAATGTAATGGTGGATTTTCTAATGTATCAGTGCTACATGTACAATTAAATCAGAGCCATTAAAATCAATGCAATGATGTCATTTCTTAGGTTCTTTCTGATGAAATAATTAAAAGGAATCTAGTGTATCTAAAAAAAAACTTTTCTATGATTAAAAACATTATCTCAAAATTATTTGCATCAGAAAAAGTGCACTTGTGCTTATATGAGTCAACTGACCAATCAATACTACTGTATCTTGATAAAAAGATTTGTTCTGCAACAGTAAAAATTAAGATGTGTAAAGCTGGCCATACATTCTACAATTTTCTTGTACAATTTTCTTTTAGATATACTAAAATCACAAATTTTGAGGTCAAACCTAAACACTTTTAATTTGTATGCAATCAGACAGGCCCTTGTACTATGTAGTTGAAGGTAAATCTAAAGGAAATTGAACAAGAAAATTGTATAATGTATGCCCAGCCTCAGGGCCCATTTAAGGACTCGTTTATTATTGCCACCCATTCGTTTCTAATAGGTTGCCAGTGCACCCCAGTGTACTCTAAATCAGACCTGACCATTTTTTTTGTTATGTAATGCTCAGGAACACATTATTGTGAATTGTGGGGCCCTACAACACTGGTGCATTGGGTGCCATTCAAAATGAAAGACACCAATGTACATAACAAGCATAATTGTAACACAAACCTGTGGTTCAGCTTATATACATTTTTCATGTATTCAGACTGTTAAAACATAGGTTATTTTAGGATTGTGAAATAGGAAATGGGGCACAGCTAAAAATACAGACATATCACAGCATGTCTATGAAGATTCTCGTTTATCCAGGTCTCGCTAGTAGTAGTTAGTCACATTCAATTGGACTTGCTCTGTAATGGTGAAGATGTTGTTTTGCAGCTTATCCAACCATCGTCTTTGGTTCTAATTGGTGTCAGTGTATGTTATTCATGCAACAAGAACATAAAATAAGCACTGAACACAAAAGGGAAAATGGTTTAATGCAGCAAATGCATCTATGAGAAGAAGCAAACATGTAAATTATCGAATTTCAATATGCTAAACTGAAATGGATATTGTTTGGAAACAGCTATATCTACTTGCTGACCGCCATAAGTACATATACACTATATTGCCAAAAGTATTGGGATGCCTGCCTTTACATGCACATGAAGTTCAATGGCACCCCTGTCTTAGTCCATAGGGTTAAATATTGAGTTGGCTCACCCTTTGCAACTATAACAGCTTCAACTCTTCTGGGAAGGCTGTCCACAAGGTTTAGGAGTGTGTATATGGGAATGTTTGACCATTCTTCCAGAAGCGCTTTTGTGATGTCAGACACTGATGTCAGACACTGATGTCAGACGAAAAGGCCTGGCTCGCAGTCTCTGCTCTAATTCATCCCAAAGGTGTTCTATTTGGTTGAAGTCAGGACTCTGCAGGCCAGTCAAGTTCCTCCACCCCAAACTCACTCATCCATGTCTTTATGGACCTTACTTTGTGCACTGGTGTGCAGTCATGTGGGAACAGGAAGGGGTGATCCCCAAACTGTTCCAACAAAATTGGGAGCATGAAATTGTCCAAAATGTCTTGGTATGCTGACGCCTTAAGAGTTCCCTTCACTGGAACTAAGGGGCCAAGCCCAACCCCTGAAAAACATGCCCACACCATAATCCACCTTCACCAAACTTTACACTTGGCACAATACAGTCAGGCAAGTACCGTTCTCCTGGCAACCGCAAAAACCAGACACATCCATCAGATTGCCAGAAAGAGAAGTGTGATTCATCACAACAGAGAACACATCTCCACTGCTCTAGAGTCCAGTGGTGGTGTGCTTTACACCACTGCACCACAGCTTACATGCAGCTTCTTGGCCATGGGAACTCATTCCATGAAGCTCTATACGTACTGTTGTTGTGCTAATCTGAAGGCCACATGAAGTTTGAAGGTCTTTAGCTATTGACTCTGCAGACAGTTGGTGACTTCTGTGCACTATGCGCTTCCGCATGCGCTAACCCCGCTATATCATTTTACGTGGCCTACCACTTTGTGGCTCAGTTGCTGTTGATCCCAGTTGCTTCCACTTTGTTATAATACCACTAACAGTTGACTTTGAAATATTTAGTAGCAAGAAAATTTCACGAATGGACTTATTGCACAGGTAACCTATCACGGTACCACACTTTAATTCACTGAGCTCCTGAGAGTGAGCTACTCTTTCCCAAATGTTTGTAGATACAGTCTGCACACCTAGGTTCTTGAGTTTATACACCTGTGGCCATGGAGGCGATACAAAAACCTGAATCCGATGATTTGGAGGGGCGTCTCAATATGTTTCGCAATATAGTGTATGTTGCGGTTTGCAAGTGGTTTACCGGGGGTTTGGCTGAAGATATTAGCCATAACCCTGGTATCTTTCAGCCGGCAGCTGGCTTTCTCATGAACACGGTCTGAGCTATTCATAAACCACTGGATTGCTTTTAGTAGGGATGTCCCCTCCCGCCTCTTACCTGTGTTTCTCAGTCTTACCATTTCAACCGGTGCGCCCAAGAAACGATCTGACGGTGCGGCCAGCTGGTCACAGAGACGATGAAAAACTCGATTGTCTCTGATCGCCTCTATTGCTTTGGAGGACAGGAATGATGTGATGACATCACTTTCATTCCAGGGTGGATGTAAAAAAATTTTTTTATTAAAGCAAAAGATCAAAAAAAACATATTTTATTGATCTTTTGCTTTTAAAGGTAAAAGAGAGATTTGGGGTCTTTTTTTAATCTCTTTTTTATCTCTTATTAAAGAGGACCTGCCATCCTTTTTTCTATTACAAGGGATGTTTACATTTCTTGAAATAGGAATAAAAAAGTGATAAAAAAAAATAAATGGGACAGTGTAAAAATAAAAAAAATAAGAAAAAATAAATGTTTAAAGCACCCTTATCCCTCTGTGCTCATGAGCAGAAGTGAATGCATATGTAAGTTGCGTATGCATATGTAAATAGTGTTTGCAGCACACATGTGAGGTATAGTCGCGAACTTTAGAGTGAGAGCAATAATTCTAGCATCAAACCTCCTATGTAACTGTAAACAGGTAACCTGTAAAAAATTTTAAAGTGTTGCCTATGGAGATTTTTAAGTACCATAGTTTGTTGCCATTCCATGAGGGTGCGCAATTTTAAAGCATGACATGTTTTGTATCTATTTACTCACCATAACATCACTTTTAATATTTGAAAAAAAAAAAAAATTGGGGTATATATTGTGTGTTTTAATTTTTTTTAATTCAGTAAAGTGTATTTTTCCCAAACAAATTGTGTTTGAAAGAACGCTGCACAAATACCATGTGACATAAAAAAAATTGCACTGATTGCCATTTCATTCTCTAGGGTCTTTGCTAAAAAAATATATAATGTTTGAGGGTTATAAGTAATTTTCTTGAAAAAAATACTGATTTAAACTTGTAAACAAAAAGTGCCAGAAAATGCTTGGTCTTCAAGTGGATATAGATAGGAGAATAGTACAATGCTGCATGGATATCACCATCCCAGGGGCAGACTGACAACTCGTGGGGCCCCTGGGCAATAGAGGATCATGGGGCCCCTGTGTCCTTGCCCAAACTCAAAAAAGCCTATGAAAAAGGTACCAGGGGCATCTCATGGGGACCCCTACTGACCCCGGGCCCTCGGGCAGTGCCTGAGTTTCCAAATGGTCAGTCCGCCCCTGCACAATCTCTTATACATTTAGCACATTGCCCTTAGTATTCTCCTTGACTTTCATAGAAGTGCATTTTTTAATCAGTTCCAGTATGTGTTAGACTGATTCTGAGATATATCATTATTTTTAGAATGTCATTTAAAAAACTTCATGTGGCCTTCCCTATATACATTTGATTTCTGGGAAGATAGAGAGACTATAATTAATTTAAAATAATTTATATTCACTGATATTCAACCATGGGAAAATGAAAATAGGATATCCATTCTTACCCACTGCTTTTTTCATTTTCCCCACTTCTCATGTGTGCATTTTTAAAATATTTTAGGCAACGGGCCACAGTATTACCCAGCGCATGTGAGTGGTACACAGACCCACGCTGGAAGGCTCCGCCAAAGCACGTGACTGGGCCAACACACAAGACATCTCGCAACAGATTGCTTCATCAGGTATGACCCATATCGTCACATTTTGGCATCATTACTATTATTACCTTTTCAGTTAAATAATAAATTACAGTGTAGGCATCACAATGCAATAGTCTCCCCTGTCTGTAAATTAGAATGTTATGTAGTGTGTTTGCTGTAGGGTAGAATAAGCTGCATAAAGTGCAAATTTCCTCTTGATTATGGCCTCATGCACATTGCAGCTATCAAGTGCCCGTTTCACAGGCTTTGACATTTTTTCTTTCTGCCCCTAAATGCCACTCCCTGTTATGCTATGTGTTTCATGCAGACCTAGGTGTTTAGAGGAGTTTAGAGGCAGATGCATTTAGGGGAATAAATCTAATAGCACCTAAATTGCCTTCAGAAGGGGAATATTTGTGCAAAAGAAACGCTTGATATTCTGGCCAATTAAATGAATAAACACCCAAATGCTTGACACATCTGAAAGTGTCTAAACGTACCTAAATGCATTTGAAAAATGCGGATTTAGGCACGTTTTTAATGCTTTTTTTCTCCTGTTAGGAAAAAAGCATTCAGAAGAGAGTAGTGCACATGAGGCCCAAAATTACAACAGACAGGTTACATGCGTCAGTGATTTGCTTCATACATTTGACACTTTTTTTGATTCCTTACCCACCAATTTTAGCGTATTTTTTAATAAATGAGGCAACTATGAAGGGCGTTCAAGTCAAACCAGGATTTAATGTTACAGGTATAAAAAGGATGCAAGCGTGATAGTACTAGACACAGTAGTAAGTGGCAGGTGTGTCCTATTATTGATAGGTGGCACACATGTCGCAGGCCAGTGTAGAGGCCGTTAATCAAGATGGCAGACAACAGTGTTAGTGTATACATGGAACAGCATGCGGTGATGAAGTTTCTTGTGAATGAAGGCGCAAAACCAGCGGATATCTACAGAAAACTTCAAGCACAGTACAGTGATGAGATGCTCAGCCCCAGTAAGACATTTGAATGGTGTAAATGTTTCAAAGATGGCCAGCATACGTCCATCAGAGATGATCCCAGTTGTGATGGTTCCCAGCCCACAGTAGTCATTCCTGTGAACATTCAATGCCTGATCCTAGATAATGGACACATAACCTGCCATGAAATTGCACAAGAGAGAAATTTTTCTGTGGGAACGTTGAACACAATGATGACAAAATGAAGCAGGCTGTCTTAGGATGGGTTCAGGCGTACTGACCAATCTTTCTATGCCGAAGCTTTCCAGGCATTAGTTAAATGCTGGGATAAGTGTATAAATGTAGCAGGGGAGTATGACGAAAAATAAATGCAGTTTCTACTCCTTCAAAATTTGTTCTTTTTTTATATAAACTCGAAAATCCCAGTTTGAATTGAACGCCCCTCGTATTAGGTAGGTTTACCAATTAATGTGTCAATACGTTTAAGGGGTCATTCACATGGGCCCAAAAGTCAATACACCATAAAAAAAAGGGTTGCATTTCTTTACCTAGGAGTCACAGGTGTTGCATATAGCCTCTAAATATCAATGTCCGGCTGCGGATGTATGCTGGTAACCAAACATCCAAGCGCATGCATGCATAGAGACATGGACGTGCATCACTGGATGCATAGAGTTTTTGCCCTATACCATTTATTCATTACTTTATGCATATAAATGCTTCGATGTGCTGTTAACAGCGTACAACTACAGCTTGTCATTGATTCATACAGGGGCTGTGCACAACGTCTGTGATTTCCAGGCACAGAAATTTACAATTTTTTTATGGTTTTATAATGTTTGCGGCCACGTGAATGAGTCTTTAAATGGTTTTAGAGACCCCCCAGGCCTCTACAGAATTTGCATACTTAACATTTTGTTACATACAGTCATTACACAATACTTCAGAAATGGTGTCTGTTTGCTCATCTTGGACTACCACTCGTCATGCAAAGTCAAACCAAATTAATCAACAAATGTATTTATTTAGGACCTAGTCTAGAGGTGAATATTGTCTAGGGCACACATTCTACTTACTGAATAATATCCACTGGGTTGAATAGATATTATGGAAAACATGGTTCTCCGTATTTGTTCAAGTTTACAGCCATTGTGACCTTTTCCATCATCTGTCCACTGTCTAAAAGCTAGTAGGATGTGCAGAATGCCAAGCTCATGCTAAGTTCAAGCCTTTATGTACCTGCCAATAGTTGCCACCTTTAAAAGCAAAATATATTGTATTTTCAGTGAGTTAACATTTTTCATTAGTATGATTGCTGAAAGTCTACTGGATATCACTAAAAGCTTTTTTGATGTTACAGCCAACATCCTCATTAAACAAAAAGTTTAGGTTTGAGTTCTCCCCACCTCCTCCTATCTTGTATGCCTGCACTCAGATCTCAGATTTAGCGATGATTATTATTATTATACAGGATTTATATAGCACCAACAGTTTGCTCAGTGCTTTACAATATAACGGGAAAGAATACAGCAACAATACAGTTCAATACAAAAGGGTTAGGAGGGCCCTGCTCCTTGGATCTTAAAATCCAAGAGGGAGAGGCTAGTGGTACAGAAGTTAATAACTGTGGGGGATGGACTGGTAGGAGGAATAGAAGATTCCATTATTAGCTGAGGGCAGGATAGGCTTCCATGAAGAGATAGGTTTTCAGAGATCGCCTATAAATGAGCAGAGTAGCTGATAGTCTGATAAATTGGGGTAGAGAGTTCCAGAGGATGGGGGAAGCTCTGGAGAAGTCCTGGAGACGAGCATGGGAGGAAGAGACAAAGGAGCTAGACAGCAGGAGGTTGTGCGAGGAGCAGAGAGTACGGTTAAGGTGATATTTGGAGACAAGATTGGTAATGTAATTTGGGACAGAGTTATAAATGGCTTTATATGTTATTGTTAATGTTTTGAATTTTATCTTGGGCAATGGGAAGCCAGTGGAGGGATTGGCAGAGAGGGGTGGATGTGCAGCTCTGGACTGCCTGGCTCTCTGACACCCTGGGTAATGTTTATATTAACTTTTTTCTGTCAACGCGCATGCTGCAGTGCACATGTGCAACCATAGGCCCTACAGAGTAAATGGGAGATCCAAGGCACCCAGACTGGATTAAAAGTATGCTTTAACATGAACCTGTGGGATCTATCAAGTTACTACGTTAAATATACTTATGAAAAAATGGCAGTATCGTTTGTTAGCACATATTTGTATTACCCAATAACACCTCCTATTGCCCCTATTAAGACACTGTTTGCACAGCCATAAGCTCTTACCCCATGTGACAATGCCTGAGTCTGATATGTTGCACATGCACCAGTGCATCATACATTGCTTAAATTATTTTAGTAACCAGAATCTGCTAACAGCTCATGCTGTCAGATATCTGCTAGGGCAGTTATTTTAGAAACTTGTCCTCACTGGGATGAAAGATAAAAAACCTAGTACCATGTATAGCGGGACTCTGGTGTGACAGTGCTGGTGCTTAGTGATTGGTCAGTCTAGCTTCCACTGCTGTCATATGGAAATAGAGAGAGTCTGGGGAGGTGTGGTGCTGTGGGAGCCAGCATTAAAGCGGAGCTCCATCCAAAAGGGGAAGTTCTGCTTTAAGGCTTTGTCCCCCACTCCCCATTAAGGATTGGCACCTTTGGGGAGCGGGTACCTGAATTTGAAAGGTACCCGCTCCCACTTCCACTGCCATCGCCTAGGCGATCAGAAGCAGAAGTTGTCCTTCCTCCCTTCCCGTAGTCTTCTGGGACACATGACAGGTCCCAGAAGACTACGGAGCCATTCACAAAGCGCAGTACTTCTTGCGCATGCACAGTGGGTACCCGGCTGTGAAGCCGTAAGTTGCCACAGCCGGGTGCCCACACTGAAGATGCTGGCACCAGGGAGAGAAGACTGCTGGTGCAACCAGTGGTGGTGAGGACACCGCTGGACCAAGGGACAAATATGTGTCTGTATTTTAAAAGTCAGCAGCTACAGTTTTTGTACCTGCTGACTTTTATTTAATTTTTTCAGGTGGAACTCCTCTTTAAAGAGAACTTGTTTCTTATCCCTGCATAGCCAATCAACAGGTTCACCTTATGGACCATTGCATGTTTTTGGAGATCCTGTTTTTAAAAATTCGTCTTTATCTGCTTCTAGCCCTTGGGTCTTATATATAAGCCGGCGACCATCTTCCATGTAAAAGTGATCACTTTTTTTTGTGATAGTGATTACTTTTATAGGATTTGGAAGGGGTCCAACAGACCCGAAATGTCTCAATAAAGAGTTAAAAAGTTAAATAAAATAATTAAGAAAATGTGTTAAAAAAAATTAAAAATATAATAAAAAAATAAAGTGCCTCGTCCTCATGTGCTCACGTGCAAAATGCAAATGCGCATGTAGGTCCTGCACACATATGTAAATAGTGATTGCAGGACAATCTTGACATGTTTTGTATCTATTTATTTATCGCAACGTAATTTTTTATACTCTACCAAAAAATGTATTGTTATGTGTTTGTGTGCTTTTTACTTTCAATCTTTTTTATTAGTTGTGCAAAGTACAAAAGTAGAAAAAGAGTCATTCAGTGAGACAAGAATATGGTGCAATGATAAAAGATACAGTTGTCCAGGGTCCAGGGACCAGGGTATACATACAGATAACGTAAAAGCAGCAACAACCGTACAACTATAAATTGACATAAAGACCGAAGGTGTTTTCCCATGAGTGAGCTATCGTGAGCTTGGCCACTAGAAACATGGAAAAAGATCAGCTTTCTTGTGGAGCAAGGCATATCCTCCACTGGCTCATTGTATTTGTGTGCTTTTACAGTAAGTGTATTTTTTCTGAAAATTTGCATCTTATAAACAGCTGCGCAAATATTGTCCAGCTCAAAAAAAATGCAGGAGCCACTATTTTATTTCTCCAGGGACTCTGCTTTCAGAAAATGTATAATTTGTACGGGTTCTAAGTAATATTCTAGCAAAAAAATTTGAAACTGGTATATATATGTGCTACTAGAATAGTGCAGTGTATCATAGGTAAAATCATTGTGTATGACTCATGGTAGTTGTATGAGTCTGTGAAGGAGATCGGGTTATTACAGGCCAGCTGGATGACTCAACAGGTTGTGGCTCTATCGCCTCCTCCTGACTCTGGAGGACCATAGAATCAGAAGTCAGTAAGCAGGAAGGGGTGGAGACTTGATCTGCATACTCATTGGAGGTCCAGCCAATCCCAGGTTTGGAGGCCCTGGTAGAATGGTGGACTGGCCTATAAAATGGGAGAGTCAGGCTGACAGAGGAGTCAGGTGGAAGATGGAGTGGTGGGTAGACTGTCGGTGACTTGGAGGGGTCTCTTAGGTTTGGGTGGGTCTGGCCTCCAGGCTGGGCTTGGGCTGGTTCAGGAAGATACATTCAATAGTAAGGATTGAATGGAATCAAGACCTGGAGCAGCAGGGAGCAAAGAGGACAGTGTGAGTACAGAAGCAGTCTGTGGGATCTACAAGGGGAAAGACTACCACACATAGCAAGCTTTCTAAGTAGCTTTCTTTATCCTTGACCCAGGAGATTTTCTGAAAAGCCAGGAGGGCTTTTAGTGCTTGCAGGCTGTGGAGCTGGGAGCAGCTCTAGGAGGGGAGAGAGGAGATGTCTGTGCATGTAGCCACGAGAATTAAGTTGATTTTCAGGGGCTGCTAGTTCCACGCCCATAAAGGGCAGCTGCTACTGATCGGCAACGACTGACAGCTTTCAGGAAAAGAACGGTCCAGGATCTGTCTTTGTACATAAGAAGGAAGTGCCCCCCCCCCCTTCCATGGATTCAAGCCAACTGGACATCCCATAATCTCTATTTCTCTATCCAAGTTGAATCCCCTAATAAAATAACAGAACCAAGACTTTGGATGCAAGTCTGTGTGAAAGAAAAACCTGTTGCCTGGCTGTGCAAAGGGAAGCTATGGGATACTCATTACACATCAGCCCTCATGAGGGTAACGCTACATACACTATATTGCCAAAAGTATTGGGACGCCTGCCTTTACACACATAAACTTTAATGGCATCCCACTCTTAGTCTGTAGGGTTCAATATTGAGTTGTTCCACCCTTTGCAGCTATAATTGCTTCAACTCTTCTGAGAAGGCTGTCCACAAGGTTTAGGAATGTGTCTATGGGAATGTTTGATCATTCTTCCAGAAGCACATTTGTCAGGTCAGACACTGATGTCAGATGAGAAGGCCTGGCTCGCAGTCTCCACCCTAATTCATCCCAAAGGTGGTCTATCAGGTTGAGGTCAGGACTCTGGGCAGGCCAGTCAAGTTCCTCCACCCCACACTTGCTCATCCATGTTGTTATGGACCTTGCTTTGTGCACTGGTGCACAGTCATGTCGGAACAGGAAGGGGCTATCCCCAAACTGTTCCAACAACGTTGGGAGCATGAAATTGTCCAAAATGTGTTGGTATGCTGATGCCTTAAGAGCTCTCTTCACAGGAACTAAGGGGCCAAGTGTAACTCCTGAAAAACAACCCCACACCATAATCCCCTCTCCATCGAACTTTACACTTGACACAATGCAGTCAGGCAAGTACTTTTCTCCTGGCAACCACCAAACCCAGACACATTTATCGGATTTGAAAGTGAAAAACCCAAATACTCCTGCGCTTAGGGATGGACTGTATGTCATAGGGATCACACAATGAATGTCTTGGAATATGCACGCCTTGCTGCCCTCAAAGAACTGGGGAGTCCAAAAGTACTAATAGAGAAAAACAAAACAGAGGGCGCACCGATTTTGTGCATTACCTTTAAAAATATGTTTATTAAATTAAAAGAAGGTATTCTACTCACAAAAGTACATGAAAATAAGTACATCATATGAGACAGCTCTGTCCAATTCTAACTGTGTTTCTGAATGGTGATGAGAATGATGGACATCCAAAATGTCTGACGCGTTTCGAGGACTAGCCTCTTCCTCAGCAATAAGCAAAGAATGTGTACCACTCTTCCCCTAAATACTCATACCCTCTAAAAGGTGAAAATTGTGCATTTCACTGTTAAACGTGAATCAGATCCACAATACGTGTGTCCATTCTTCATCTACCACCTGTGTGCAAAGCCAAAATGACGTGCTCAATCCCTTCCCTTTCAGTCATGCACCTTACCCTGCATGTCTTGTAAATAGCTTTTTCACAATCAAATCTCAACGTGCCCAATCGCCTCCTCACTTCTTCACAAATTCTCAATGGCCATGAAAGATAAACATGCTCCCATAGTGCAAATTTTTTTGAATTCCAGTTTAATAATTATCAAGTACAAATTTTAGGAACTGCAACCATTTTTATACACAGTCCCTCCATTTTCAGAGGTTCAAATGTAATTGGACAAAATTAATATAATCATAAATAAAATGTTAATTTTTAATATTTTGTTGAGAATCCTTTACTGGCAATGACTGCCTGAAGTCTATAACCCATGGACATTACCAAAGACTGGGTTTCCTCCTTTCTGATGCTTTGCCAGGCTCTAACTGCAGCTGTCTTCAGTTGTTCTTGTTTGTGGGTCTTTTTGCCTTTAGTTTTGCCTTCAGCAAATGAAATGCATGATCAATTGGGCTGAGATCAGATGATTGACTTGGCCATTGCAGAATATTCCACTTCTTTCCCTCAAAAGCTCCTGGGTGCATTTGCAGTGTGTTTTGGATCATTGTCCATCTGTACTGTGAAGCGCCATCCAATCAACTTTCCTGCATTTGGCTGAATCTGGCCTGACAGTATATCTCTAAACACTGACGAATTCATCCGACTGCTTCTGTCTTCTGTCACATTATCAATAAACACCAATGACCCAGGGCCATTGGAAGCCATGCATGCCCATGCCATCACACTGCCTCCACCATGTTTTACAGATGACGTAGTGTGCTTTGGATCATGAGCTGTTTCAAGCCTTCTCCACACTTTTTTCTTCCCGTCATTCTGGTACAGATTAATCTTAGTTTCATCCATCCAAAGAATGCTTTTCCAGAACTGGTCTGGCTTTTTTAAATGTCTTTTGGCTAATCTGGCTTTTCTATTCTTCAGGCTTATGAATGGTTTGCACCTTGGGGTGAACCCTCTGTATTTGCTCTCGTGAAGTCTTCTCTTGATTGTAGACTTTGATACGCCCACCTCCTGGAGAGTGTCCTTCACTTGTCTGGATGTTGTGAATGGGTTTTTCTTTACCATAGAGAGGATCCTGCGATCATCCTCCACTGTTGTCTTCCGTGGACGTCCATGCCTTTTTATGTTGCTGAGCTCACCAGTGCATTCTTCTTTCCTCAGAATGTACCAAACTGTTGATTTGGCCACTCCTAATGTTGCTGCTATCTCTCTGATGGATTTGTTTCATTTTTGAAGCCTTACAATGGCCTGTTTCACTTGCATGGACATCTCCTTTGAACGCATGATGTAGGTTCACAGCAATAGATTCCAAATGCAAATACCACACTTAAAATAAACTGCAGACCTTTTACCTACTTAATTGATGAAGAAATAATGAAAGAGTAGCCCACACCTGGCCATGAAAGAGCTTTTGATTCAATTGTCCAATTACCTTTGGTCTCTTGAAAAGGGGGGATGGCTACTCTTAAGAGCTGTAATTCCTAAACCCTTCCTCCAATTTGGATGTACATACCCTCAATTAAACCTGAGAGTGTGCACTTTCAGCCCATATACATTATATAACTATAGATAGCTTGAATATGTTTTGGTAAATAGCTGAAAAAAAACTAAAATTGTGCCTGTGTCCAAATATATATGGACCTATCTGTATATTAGAAGAAAAGATAGAAAGCACATACGTATATAACTATATAAGCTGTAGTGCCCACACTAGAGATTAGTCTGACAATTCCTGAATCCACATAACAAATCGAAGACAGGTTGCAGCACTAGCTTTTTCTTGAATCAAAGAAATGAACCCATTACATTGTTACATCAAATTGTAGTGGCAACAGTTTCGAGCCAGCAAGAATACCTTGTCAGGCCAACAGATACATACAATTAAATAGTATCAACAATCTGTTAAATAGCCTGGGCTAACCGGAAATAGATACTGTATATTTCAAATTCATTAACCCTTCATATATAACCATTTAACCTCAAATCAATTATTCTTTACTAAAAAATTCATATAGCAATTGTTCAGAGAACTGTATTCTCCCATGAAAAAATAAGTTTTTACTTGTAAAAATAATCATGATTGTATATTTTAGATTGTAATTAGGTAGAAAGAGGTGATAATTAAAAAAAATATACAGACATTTTTTCCTACTATTTTTAAATTAGCAAAATACCTGGAATTTACCCAAAAGTATAATAGTGAAAGAGCAAGTATAGTACACAAGTGCAATGTTTATATAAAGAAGCAGAAGAGTGAAGCCAAAAGGCAAAGTTCACCTTTCAATTTAGGAATTTAGGGAGCTTTTTCTCCCCTTTTGAAGTTACTCTGCGTTGCACACAGTTAATAAGAATCTGCATAAATCTTAAGTGTAGTGCCAAGAAAGAGTTGATTCAGCTTTAAGCAGGTGGGAATCAGTACAAAACGCTGTTTGCATATGCTTGCAAACACATGAACACTCAATGACATTACACAAACTGAGAACTTGTGATAATGTGAGGCACGCCATCCAATGCATCTATTTGAACCTGGGGGTTAATGGGAAGTAGGCATTGATATTTTTCAAATATTTAATTGGTTGTGGTTAATATATTTTTATATTAATTTGTATCTACACTTATCAATATGAGGGGGCTAGATCAGGTTAGTTTAAGATGATTTAGCCCCCTGAGTACATCTGAAGCAACAGGTCACTTCTAGTAGTGAGCTATTGTTTGTTGTAAACTGCATCATTGCATTGATCCAAATGCTTAGTAGCTGACCAGTTCGGGAACTGGTGTAGATCCCCAGTGTAGTGTTGAATTCTGTATAACTAGCCTGCCCATACATGGATTGAAATTTGACCAGCGCTTCCTTAACCAGCCAAATTTTGATCATGTCTGGCCAGCTTAATGCCTATTGTTAGCTGTAAACAGAATCGTTATCCGACCATACATGGATTGAATTTTGGTTAATTGAAAATCGACTTCTGTATAACCGCCCTGTTGGATTTTTGCTGCTTGATCAGGGCTGGCAGGGCTCCCCGGTGCCAGAATACAGTAGCTCAGTGGGGAGGATCCACATCGAATGTGTAGATGGGAAAAACGAGTAACTTTTTTTTTCAATTCGCTGGTTGAACGAAAAATTCCTAAAACAAAACAGTTCAACATAAGGAATATGCCAAAGCATCCAAAATGAAACAAAACAAAAATTTCCATAGTGCACGTCTAATAATGAATCATTTACGGGTTGCATAAGTAATGTGGTTTGCTTAACAAAGATGGATAATCAGTTTTGCAAGTGTGATCCACTACACAGTTTTGCCGTTTCCAGCCAAGTCAGGACATGGGTTAACTAACGGCAGCAGAACTGGAATTGGGGCACAGCTAAAAATACAGAACTATTACAGTGTACAGTATTTCATATAAGAGGTTATAAAATGGGCAATGCTGCTTAAATGAACAAAAAGAGAAAAGTCTCTGAGTGCAATGGTAATCGCTAGCACTTAATCCTATAAATGTACTCCCATAAATGTATGCAATCCCTTCAGATATTTTTTTATTATGGCTCAATTATTGTTAAGCAGCCACAGGCAGTGCATCTACAAAACTAATCCAGAAGTGCATTATCCACTGCAAAGCAAGGCTTTCCCTGTGCAAGACCTCTGGAATTTAAGCTGCTGATTCACTAAAGAGGTAATTTCCATCTCAGTCTGCAATCACTTCACACACTCAATCCGGTCTGGTGGGACTTTTAAAAACAGACATTTTATTGGATAATAATTGGATATTTGAAATGCACACAGGCTTCAGAGGAATCTACTCTCAGCAAATCAGCCTGTACATGACATCTAAATCATCAACTAGAGATTGGGGAAGATTAAAACTGAACCAGACTATGAAGAATAGGAAACTAATAGCCTTTGTAGGCTGTCCTGAATACATAAATGGATTTCTCAAGACTATGTATATGTAAACTTCATATGTTAGCCTCACAAAGTACACATGCTAAAAGTGCTACTGCTACAACTTTAGAGCACTAGGGTAAAACTTACAGGGGAAAAAGGACTACAACTTCACGTGTTAGCCTCACAAAGTACACATGCTAAAAGTGCTACTGCTACAAATTTAGAACACTAGGGTAAAACATACAGGGGAAAAAGGACTACTCTGTGAAAGCAGTGGTGTATTTAGGTTTTGTGTTGCCCTAGGCAACACAAAAATTCCCCCACCCCCCTGCAGAGAAAGACTGACATTGACCTACAACACCCCAGCCCCCCACCCAAGAGAGCCTTTCATTACTACTGCCTCTCATACACCAGCCACCATCCCCCATGGCAAGAGAGAGAGAGACACTAACATTCACAGCTCTGGACATCCCCAGGAACGAGAGTATGCACCGTCATGAAACCTGTAGCCTCTCTTGGAACCCACCAGATCCCATGCCACACGTGTCTCTTCTTCCAAGGGGCAGTGCTGCCCCCCCCTGAAAAATGCCACCCTAGGCAAATGCCTTGTTTGTCTTGTGGTAAATACACCCCTGTGTGATAGCACACTGACAATACAGCTAATGCTTAAAGTGGTTCTAAAGTCTAGGTGGTTTTTTACCTTAATAAATTTCCTGCATTAAAGTAAAAACACCCCTCTAAACCAGACTTTCCTAATCTATTCAACTCAAAGGAACCCTTGAAATAACTTTCCAGACTCAGGGAAACCCCTTCTAGAAATTACTATATCTACAACTCATGCTACATTAGTGTGATGGTCAGTGGGAAGAATGCCCCTTACACTTGTGGTCATTGGGAAGAATTACTCCCTTATAGATAGCTAAAAAGATCAATATGGTCAGTGGGAGTTTATCTGAGAGGCAGAATATGCTCAAGGAACCCCTGGAGGAACTTGAGGATTCCATGGAACTGTGGTTGAGAAACTCTGCAGTAAACACTTTCCCAAGGTCTCTTACCTGAGAGGAGGTAAGGGATCGGCCTCTGTGCAATATTGCTGCATACAGCAGATACGTATCTTTTTTATGTTATTTTTTAGAAGGCAAATTGCCCATGGAACTAAAGTATATCTGAGCATCACAAACTAAAAACACAATTTAAATCATTTTTAATATTCAAAGCAAAGTCTCTATGCTTAATTTTATTGAGAAATCACTTTCTCAGCATTTCTAGTCTTGAGTAAGTGCAGATTATTTATGTAGCATTTACTTCCTGGAATCCATCTGCCCTTATCTCAGACATGCTAGCAGGAGGGTGTGCTTAGCCGAGAAAGTGGAGACCTAGAAGACGACCTCCCGAAGACATCAGCGACCGGGTGGGGAGCTCGGGGATGCCGCTTCTCTGGAGCTGAGGTGAGTATGGCTCCACTTTAAGCACAGAGCAGAGAAGAGAGAATGGTTCCTTGAGCCCTGGTGAGGGTGTGAGTGAGCCAACACTATGCAACTTCACTAGCAATGCTTCCATTTAGGCAAATCTACTGTAGCTATTAGTAGCTAGTAGTCACAAATAAAGGATAACTATACCCAAGAACAAAAATATAATATATTGCACCTTACAGTCCTTCGATGTGGTAGGTTCATATTTTTTCTAGGCTGAGAACAGTTTAACCACTTCCTGTCCGCCCTATAGCAGGAATACTGCTACAGGGCGGCACGGGTGCGCAAAATCACGTGTATATATACATGATTTTTCAGTTCCGGGTAGGGGGCGTGCGCAAGCTGCACACCTGCCCTACCTGCGCCGCCATTCACGGCCTCAGCTGTCAATCACCGGGCCCCCGCAGGTGATTACTCGCTGGCACCTGGTGATCGCTGAAAATTAGCAAAGGGGAAGAGAACTGTATGTAAACAATACAGTTCTCTCCCCTGTCAGTTCCTGCACACTGCTTTGTATGGCTCTGCATGGCAGAGTTATACAAAGCAGTGTGCTTACAGTTGAAAGCACACACAGCACACAGTTAACCCTTTGATAACCCCATATGTTAACCCCTTCCTGCCCAGTGCCTCTAGTACAGTGTCAGTGCTTTGTATTAGCACTGATCACTGTATTGGTGTCCCTGAGGATGAATTAAACTATATGTGTAGAACCCTCACCTTGTATAACAACCCATTCAGTTTGAAATAGAAGTGAAAGGCATAATGTTTGTGTATGTATTTTTAAAAAAACATTATAAATACCCTTTTTTTTTTTTTAAAGCAATCACATACCCTGTGTACTCAGCTACATAAAGGGCTTGGAGAGATGGAGAGATGGGGGGGTCACATCAGCAAAGGGACAAAACAGCCCTACACTGATCTTACCAGTAAATGGCTGTTCATGGGGCCACAAGTTTTGGTCATTAGAGAACAGACAGGCTATAATCCCAGCACAGCCAGAAAACTGACCAAACTAAGATGGAATGTGCTCTCATGTCTAGTGGTCAGTTTGAACTATGTTTGAAAACAGAGGGACCGGAAGGATCACCAGGTATTTTACACAAAAGACGAAATACATAGAGAATAGGATACATAAGTAGGTGATACAATATACACCAGGAATATGAAATGCCGGTGTAATGCTGGCGTAACTTACTATTACAGCTCCAGGTGCTCAAATCATGTATTGGTTTGTAGACTGAAGTGATGGAAGGGACTCCCTTTCTCCTCTAGCCCAAATACCCCTGGACTGATGATAGGGAGCGACAGTGGCGAGGATGTGGAAAGTCCTAGGGTGGTGAGAAGAAAGCCTTGAATACGGAGTGCTCCGATGGGCATACCAATCAGGAGACCTCAGAAGAGTTGTTCTGCAGAGTTTGGTGAGGCTGAAGTCAAAAGCTGGTAGAACCTGACAGAAGGCAGAATAGGGCTTTAGGCTTGTGTCAATGACATTAATCTGAGATGCTTCTGAGATCATTCAAAATTTATTGGTGGGTGCATTTTATCTCCTTCTGACCTGCATTTATCTTGTTTCAAGAGGATTTTGCATTCCCATAGACTTGTACAGGGCTGCAAAACCCCAATAACAGAGGCTCTTTAATGCTACAAGCACATGGACAACAGTTCTGTATGTGTGTAAACACTGATGCAAAGAAACATCAACATTTATACAAGTAAAGGGGTGTACAGCCACTCACAACTATGACTGGCTGTATGCTTCACCTGCGGCTCCGCGATCGTGGGGAAACAACATGTTTTTTATGCAAGTCATATTTTATGCCTTTATTATATACGTCTATGTCAATGAGGCCATTGTTGTATACTAAACATTTAGAGGAGATGTCATCGGAAAGCCAGTGCTCAGTGTCACTACACCCAGGACTTTTAAAGGTTTGACTGCTGATTGCTGCATATACTGTATATTTAGTTCTATTCTCCATCCATCTTACAGCACCACACCTGCTGTCAGCACCATTCTGTTTCATGGTGAGATGACAAACTTTGAGTTTGAAGAAAGATAGGAGGATACACCATTCAAAAAATGACTAATTTGTTCTCACCTTTTAGATGTGGATAACAAAAAAAAAGTGGCAGAATCACAGATGTACTTATTACAGGTACTTAAATAGTGCTGTCAATTTATGCAGTGATTTTACATTTATATATATATTTTGTACACTGATGTGGTCCCTAACCCTCAAGGGGCATACAATCTAAGGTCCCTAACTTACATTTATACAAATGCATACTATGGCCAATTTGGACAGGATCCATTTGGCCTACCAGCATGTTTCTGGGGTGTGGGGGTGCCTGGACCAGGCCCACACGTGCACAGGGAGAATATGTAAACTCCAGGCAGGTTGGGATTTAAGTCAATTACTCTAGTACCTCAAGGTGGAAGTGCTAACCATTTAGCCACTGTGCTGCCCCACTTAGGAGGGCCCCTTCCTTATATTCATTGAACTGATTCATATCCCAGGGAAAGCAATGGCATGTTCATTTGTCTCATATCCCAGGGAAAGTAATGGCATGCTCTGGAGAAGCACTGGAACAAGGTGCAGAAACATCCAGATCACTCTGGTACCAGTCATAGCTCAGACTCCACAGGACTTCAAAGAACTTGAGTAATACAGAGCAACCTGCTAGCACAGTAGTATCCACAGTAAAAAGCCTACCAATACCTTTGGTAATAACAGCACACCATAACATCCAGGAATGTATTTGTAGGGCACCTTTCACATGGACTCCATTGAGATCTGTCAGCTGATGAGAGCAGAGTGGACGTATGACGCATCTGTGTCCGCTCAGTTTGTGCAGGGTGGACATACACAGAGGCCGATCTGCTCTTTGGGTGGATGGGTGTACATGGACTCTGCTATCTGTTTTCACCTGACTGCCCTTCAATCCGTTCCAATCCACCTTTATAATGTACAGCGCTGAGCAAACTGTTGGCGCTATATAAATCCTGTATAATAATAATAATAGACAGAAGGGGACAGATTCTTGCGGTTTTTTTTCAGTGGACGAAATTGGACCCAAGTCCATTTGCACCTTCCTGTTTATAAAGGAAACTGGACCATCTGATCAAGTCTGCCTGAAAAACTGATGGGTGCACCTGATCGGACCCTTTATGTGAAAGAACCCTTACAGTAAAATCATCTTTACAGTTAAGCGATATTAGAAGGTGACCTGCCTATACAATGTTTTTACCCCTGTCAAACATACTTACAGCCACCACCTAGTCCCAGGTTTACAACTGTTAGTTCCCAATCATTGTATCAATGTGCTTCATCAGGGATACTTATGTATACCTCCGTTTGGACTTGGGGCAGAAGAAATAGACTGCAGGAGCCTGAGCATTGCAACCATGACCCACTGATTGTAGCTGCAATGCTTTTCAGACTCCAATGCAAAAACAATTAACTGCTTCCATGCCACCCTATAGCACAAATACTGCTACAGGGCAGCACGGGTACACAAAATTACGTATATATATTATATTTTGCAGTTCTGGGTACCTGCTGAGCAAGCGGATCTGCTAAACGGGTCTGTCCCATCTGAAAGAGCCCAAAGGGGCCTATATTTCTTCCGTTAAAACCTGGAATGAATGAAAAATGGATGTAAATGGATGAAAAAACGAATGTAAATGGAAGAAAAAACGGATGTAAACAGTCAAAAAACAGATATAAATGGACAAAAACAGATGTCAATGGACGAAAAACAGATGAAAATAGACAAAAATGGATGTAAACTGACGAAAACAGACAAAAAACGAATGAAAAATGGATGTAAACTGATGAAAAACAGACATAAAGTGATGAAAAACTGATGTAACCTGATGAAAAACTGATGTGAACTGATCCGTTTTTTCTTGGAAAAAACGTGATTGAACTGATGAAAAAAACGGAATGCCCATGTGAAAGGGGCCTATTTTTCTTTCGTTAAAAAAATACGGAATGCACCAGAAACTAATGTAAACAGACAAAAAACGGATGTGAACGAACAAAACGGATGTAAATGGACAAAAAAAGGATATAAATGGACAAAAATGGATGTAAATGGACGAAAATCAGATGTAAACTGATGAAAAACAGATGAAAAACTGATGTAAACTGATGAACAACTGACATAAATTGATCAAAAACTGATGTGAACTGATCCGTTTTTTCTTGGAGAAAATGTGACTGAACTGATGAAAAAAACAACGCCCGTGTGAAAGGGGCCTATTTTGCTTCTGATAAAAATAACAGAATGGACGAAAAATTGATGTAAACAGACAAAACGGATGTAAATGGACAAAAACGGATGTAAATGGACAAAAATGGATATAAATGGACAAAAATCTGATGCAAACTGACAAAAAACAGATGAAAAAGATGTAAACTGATGAAAATGGATGAAAACTGATGAAAATGGATGAAAAATGGATTTAAATTGATGGTAAACTGATGAAAAACTGCTGTGAACTGATCCATTTTTTCTTGAAAAAAACGTCACTGAACTGGTGAAAAAAAAGGAACATCTGTGTGAAAGGGGCCCATTTTTCTTCCGGTAAAAAAACCAGAATGGACAAAAAATGGATGTAAACAGACAAAACGGAGGAAATGGACAACAAAAAGATATAAATGGATAAAAAGCAGATGTAAATGGACAAAAATCAGATGAAAACGGATGAAAAATGGACAAAAAAACAGATGTAAACGGATGAAAAACAGATGTAAACTGATGAAAATAATGAAAACTGATGTCAATTGATGAAAAATTTATGTGAACTGATCCATTTTTTCTTGCAAAATCGTGATTGAACTGATAAAAAAAACCCGAACGCCTGTGTGAAAGGGGCCTATTTTTCTTCCATTAAAAAAAAAGGAAGAAAAATGGATGTAAACTGACAAAACAGAAGTAAACAGACAAAAAAGTATATAAAGGGACAAAAACAGATGTAAATGGACAAAAAAAGTATATAAAGGGAAAAAAACAGATGTAAATGGACAAAAAAAGTATATAAAAAGGGACAAAAAAGGATGTAAATGGACAAAAAAAGTATATAAAAAGGGACAAAAAAGGATGTAAATGGAAAAAAAAGTATATAAAAAGGGACAAAAACGGATGTAAATGGACAAAAAAAGTATATAAAGGGACAAAAACGAATGTAAACGGACAAAAAAATGTATATAAAGGGACAAAAACGTATGTAAACGGACAAAAAAGTATATAAAGGGACAAAAACGGATGTAAACGGACAAAAAAAGTATATAAAGGGACTAAAACGGATGTAAAAGGACAAAAAGTATATAAAGGGACAAAAATGGATGTAAACGGACAAAAAAAAGTATATAAAGGGACAAAAACGGATGCAAATGGACAAAATAGTATATAAAGGGACAAAAACGGATGCAAATGGACAAAAAAGTATATAAAGGGACAAAAACGGATGTAAAAGGACAAAAAGTATATAAAGGGACAAAAACGGATGTAAAAGGACAAAAAGTATATAAAGGGACAAAAACGGATGTAAAAGGACAAAAAGTATATAAAGGGACAAAAACGGATGTAAACGGACAAAAAAAGTATATAAAGGGACAAAAACGGATGTAAACGGACAAAAAAAGTATATAAAGGGACAAAAACGGATGTAAACGGACAAAAACGGATGTAAAAGGACAAAAAGTATATAAAGGGACAAAAATGGATGTAAACGGACAAAAAAAAAGTATATAAAGGGACAAAAACGGATGCAAACGGACAAAAAAAGTATATAAAAGGGACAAAAAAGTATATAAAGGGACAAAAACGGATGCAAACGGACAAAAAAAAGTATATAAAGGGACAAAAACGGATGCAAACGGACAAAAAAGTATATAAAGGGACAAAAACGGATGTAAAAAGTATATAAAGGGACAAAAACGGATGTAAACTGATGAAAAAATGATGTGAACTGATCCGTTTTTTTCTTGGAAATAATAAAAAACGGAACGCCGGTGTGAAGGGTCCTCTAAGTGTAGTTTAATGAATCCTCCGTCTCTGCTTGATCAGATGAGAAGCACATAAAGAACAATGAATTGCAATGACTCTCCGTGTTTCCAGCGCTCTGACAATGTCTTCCTGCCCAGGGCAGTGAATGGCACACACCAGTGAGCAGTGATGATGAATGGTGACTTCTCCTGGTCTCAGGACACCACAGGGTGTCACCCCCTCCTCCTCCTCCTCATCTGATTCCAAACTTCAAGCTTGGAGTTGCAGCACTTGGCCTGTACCATTCCTCCCGGGAGGGGAGCACTGTCTGTACAATAGCAGTCAGTCCTCCGTAGCCGGCTGAATACACAGGAAAACAGAGCCATCTTCTGTATTTGCTGAGCCCAGCCTTTGATCAGCACTGGATTCCGGAGTACATAGGAGAATTGAGGGACTTTCTCCAACTCAGAAAACATTCCCCCCTCCCTGTGGGAGTGCTGGTGGTAGAGGCCCGCTGGAAGCTGCCCCGGGGGAGTTCACACTTGGTCTAGGAGGGATCAGACGGTGTGCACGGGCAGGTTGATGATGGCAGCACACAAAGTAAAGTGATCGTCCGATCGGAGCATACATACACGGGCAGATCGCTCTTAAAGGGACACACGTGTGACAGCTGGAGTGAGGAAGCAGAGAGGAGCCGCGATGCCCATCCGAGGAGACAGGTTATTTCATCATCAGGCGGCCAGCCATGGCAAGGATCTGTCAGCCTGGTTCGGGGTAAGCTGATTGGTGGTGGTGGGGGGTGTTAGGTGACAGTCCCCTGGCTGCAGGTATTCGTGGAGGAGTCATGTGAGCATACCTTAGGAGCAGGAGGGGGGGAGGACAACTTGCTGGAAGTGGCTGAAACTTCAATATAGTGTGATGTGACCTGATGAGGGGGGAGGTGCCTGCTCCCTATGATCCCTCTTACTACAGGGATCTGCTGCAGTGCAGTGTGTCCTCATCTATAATGCACTGCTCTCTCCATGGCCTGGACTGCTGAGCAGGGACTTTGTGTAGCTCCTGTGACACCATACTGACACTCAGGACAAGAGAGATCCTCAGGATCCTAGGAACACCACTTCTTTACCATTCTGGATTCTGCCTTGGCATGTGTCATCCTATCGCTCACATATACTAAACAACTATTCACTCCAAAAACAAAAATAAAACACTTTACTCATTACTAAACCCTCAGCAGTCAAATCAGTCTGTATTGTTATACTCACTGTTGAACCTAAGGGTTCAACAGTGCCTCTGCATTGTGTAAAAACGCTGTTTGATCCTGTCTTCTCTGATCATCCTCCTTCTACTGCCCCCAGTCCATCTGCTGATAGAACAGAGCTCTAGGAGTTACTCTGCACATGCTCAGTTTAGTGTACACTCACTGGCCACTTTTATTAGGTACACCTATTCAATTGCTTGGTAAGGGTCCTTTCACATGGGCGTTCTGTGGGTCCGTTTTTTATCTGTTCAATTACAGGTGAAAAATGGACACCCATGTATTTCTGTGGACTAGCGGATATAAATGGATGATCATCTGTGTACATTTGTTAATGTCCGCATCCGTTTTTTTTTAACAGAAGAAAACCCTATTTTTCTTCTATTAAAAAAAAAAACCAAAAACAAATGTAAATTCGGTCCATTTTTGCATCTATTTTTACACTGGTAAAAGATGTAAAAACTGATGAAATACCGATGTAAACTGATCCGTTTTTTTTCTTTGAAAAAATGTGACCGAACTGATGAAAAAAATGGAACGCCCATGTGAAAGGACCCAGAGGGTCAGGGGTCATGCAGCCTCATAGGACAGTCAGAGAAGAATGAAAACTCCTCCTACAAGCTTTAACCAGTGCTCAGCAGGACACTGATAAACAGACATAAACAGATGTAAACAGACATACGGTCTGTTTTTTGCATCTTTTTGCATTGGTAAAGCATGTGAAAAAATGCAAAAACTGACGAGAAACTGATGACAAAAACCGATTTAAACTGATCTGTTTTTTCTTTGAAAAAATGTGACTGAACTGATAAAAAACAGAACACTCGTGTGAAAGGACCCAGAGTGTCAGGGGTCATGCAGCCTCACAGGACAGTCAGAGGAGAATGAAAACTCCTTCTACAAGCTTTAACCAGTGCTCAGCTGGACACTGATAGACATCACAAGACTGCTCTAGCTGCTGATGAGAAAAGGTATTTAACAGTTTATAGTTGTTAAAATAATTGCATTCACATGTTCTGTGTACTGTAAGGGACCAGATAGATTGACTGCAGGGTCCTGGGTTTAGTACCACTTTAAAAGTAGTGGCTGCATTGGTTTTCTTTTTCAGGCTTTTTTCCTTGATGATATCAGTAAAGGCTAATGCATTGCTCATTGAAGAGCGATCCACAGTGGATTGCTTTTCAAAGAGCAGTGCAAGTATGGCTGACAGACATTCAGGCTGCAACGATGCCCTATTCCCTTTAAAGTGGTAGTAAAGTTTCTTTAAAGAAACAAACAAACAAAAACCTGCAGGTTAAAGTGGTTGTAAAGTCTCTTTAAACAAACAAACAAACAAAAACCTGCAGGTTAAAGTGGTAGTAAAGTCTCTTTAAAAAACAAGAAAACAAACAAAAACCCTGCAGGTTAAAATGGTTGTAAAGGCTCCAGGTTCTATGCAGGAAGGTAAAAAACCTTCCATGTGCAGCATCCCCCTAATACTCAAGCCCCATTGTGATCCAGTGATGTACATGAGAGCCTCAGCTCTCTGGGGACTCTCCCCCCTCACTGGCTGAGACAGCCATTGGCTCCCGCTGCTGTCAATCACAGCCAGTGAGCCAATGAGGAGAGAGAGGGGCGTGGCAGAGCCATGGCTGTATGTGTAATGCCAGCCATACATGGTTCAAATTCCGAATTATTTTCGTACGAAAATCGGACCTAAGAATAATCGACCGATTTTCGCTCTGTTAGTGGGGCAATGGATTTTCGTGGTTCCTCCCCATTTTGTTTATTGGGCATGCTGGAAAAATTTGTGAAAAATGACCGATTTTCGAAAATCATTGGTGGCACCATCGGATTACAGAACGAACATTTCGATGAAAAACCGTTCGGAATTCGAACCATGTATGGCCTGCATAAATGGACAGGCAGAGCAGTGGCTCTGGAGCAAGCCTGCTCAGGTGCCCCCATGGCAAGCTGCTTGCTTTGGCAGGAGGGAGGAACAAGGTGCGCCAGGCAGGGCACCCGGGAAGAGGAAGATCGGGGGTGCTCTGTGCAAAACCACGTATAACATGTTTGTTATTTAGAAAAAAAAACACCTTTAATATTGCTTTAATGTCACGGTGTGCTATGCACTGCATACTAGCATATTCTGAGACTTACCTGTAAAGTAGATCCTCCATCGGCACTCTGTCACTGCTGACAGGACTTCCATTTTCACCCGGGCTTCCTTCCAGGTATGAACACTCTGGCTGTTGGAATGGCCGAGTCGCAGTGACATCACTCCCACACGTGCACACAGGAGTCCCGATTGTGACACAGTGCTCTGAAAGTACGGCACAATCAAGTGTTCTGTCCATTGAGAGTGCGCATGTGCCAGTGATGTCGCCGGCTGCTACAAATGTGAAACGTGCACGTTCAGGAGATATTCACTACCTACAGGCAATCCTTATGATAGGCTTACCTGTAGGTACATGTGAAAACGCAGACTTTACTACCACTTTAACTGCCATTTTTGAATGGGAATACCATGCTTCAACCGCAAGCCTAGCTTTTCGTCTTGTGATTGCAGAACAGCCCCATTCACTTGATTGGGTTATATTTGCGGGCAGTACTACCACAACGTGTCCAGGGGTATCATTTGTGTTGTGAAACAAAGCATCACAACTTTGGCATGTGTATAAACCCATCTGGCTGCACACCTGCAGCTTCAAGGGCAGTAAAAATCATGCCTCAACTACCTTCTTTTACTGCCCCTAACTGCAAATGTAAACTAAAGTCCTGTACAGTAGACACCGGGCAAAATTCAGCCCATCTGGTCCTTGTTTGACAGAAGCTGATCTCACAACTGGCTTCTGTTGAACTAATTTGCTGAAAAACTAGCAGCCGATCGGCATGCAATCAGCGTGCTCAACCAATGGTAGCGAGCGCTGACCAGAGTGCCCTGGCGGTGGGCAGTCCCCCTGTCAGGAGACAATAGCTCAGAGTGGAGATAACTGTTCCCAGCTTAAGCCTAATGCCTTGTTTACACTTGTGTTTGTGGGGTGGTAAATATGCACAAAGGTAGTGGAGGGGGGGGGGGGGTACATATGCTGTGGCCATGATGCTTTGTTTCCACAGCATGGCAAAAATTATCCCTGCTGTCGCATTCATACTGACAAGGCTGCTGTCCAAAGGTGCTTCTGTTGCTCCTCCATCCAGAGTGGAAACACCCTTAAGTTGGCCATACACATGTAAATTTTTGGACGAGAATGTTCTTAAGAAAAGTCATCCAAAAATTCTTTGAACATTCAATGAATGAACGAATGTCATTAAAAAATTGTCTTTTGCTTTTAATATTCGATTTTAAAATGAATGTAATTTATGAACGATAACCATGTACATTGGCTGAAAATTCATTTGACCAAGAAAAGTTTTCCTTCCTGTTCCGTTGAATTTTCCCATCAATGCCTTATAAAACGAACATTTGATTTGACCCCAAGAACGAATAGAAAATAAAAAGAATATTCTTGAAACGAAAATTCCCGGACAAAAATCTTTACGTGGATAGCTAGCTTTGGGCTATGTTCACACCTATGCAGTTTGTGTTTGATCTGTTTCTGTAGTGCGTTTTTGCACACGTGTTTTTGACTCATTTTTTTTTATTCATTTTGCGTTTTTGTGGGATCTTTTTTTTTTTTTTCAGCCAACTTGTTGCTAGGCAGACTACAAACGCAAAACGCATAAAAAATGCACTGCATGTGTTTTTGCAGCATTTCCATTGAAGTCTGTTGAACCAAAACACACCGTTTTGGTTTCAATACTGGTTGAAAATGCGGAGATGTGAACTTCACCCATAGGAAATCATGTTAAATGGACTCTAGTGCGTTTCTGCAAAACTCATTGCAAAATGCTTAGGTGTGAACCTAGCCTAGGACAGCCCATATGTGAATCAAGTTTTTTTTAAGTGTTTTTTTAAACCTGCAAGTTGGATGAAAAAAAAACAGACTCACTTCCCTATCCACACATTTGATGTGGATGGGTTAATCTTCCTCTGAGTTGTTGTACTCTGATCAAATGGCAAAAATTAGGGATGCACCAAAATTTCGGTGGCCAAAACGTTTCGGCCAAAAACACCCCTTTCAGCCGTTAGCCGAAATGAAAGAAAAAGCACTGATACAGGTGCCGAAAAAACCCCGCCCCTCGCCGCCACCCCCACCACCTGCCGTTCGGTAGTTCTCAGCCTTACCTGAAAAACCATCGATCCCAGTGCTGGGAATAGAGATGAGTGAAGGAAAGATGGCTGCCACTCATCTCCATGCCCTTGGAGGACCGGAGCAGTGTCACTTGCGGTTCAATTTTTGTTTTTTTAGCACTAGATCAATGTTTTTTTTTTTTTGGTCCAATGCTTTACATTGCAGAGGAGAGATGTGGGGTCTTATTGACCCCATATCTCTCCATAAAGAGGACCTCTCACTAATTATTTCTATCACAGGGATGCATGCATTTCTTGTGATGTGAATACATTTTTTTTTTTTAAAGGGACAGTGCAAAAAAAAATTAAATAAATGGAAAAAAAAGTTTAAAGTGCCCTCCGTCCCCCCGTGCTCGCATGTAGTGGTGAACGCATACGTAGGCCATGCCCACATATGTAAACGGTGTTCAGACCACACACGTGAGGTACCACTACAAACGTCAGAGCAAGATCAATAATTCTAGCACTAGACCTCCTTTGTAACTTTACATTGCTAACCTGTAGAAATTTTTAAAGCATCACCCATGGAGACTTTTAAGTACCGCAGTTTCTCACCATTCCATGAGCTTGCGCAATTTTAAAGCATGACATGTTGGGTATCGCCGTAACATCCTCTTTCATATTTTACAAAGCAATTGGGGTATATGTATATGTTGTTGTTTTTTTTTTTTAATCAAAGTGTATTTTTTTTCCCAAAAAAATATTCCTTTTTAAAAACTGCGCGTTTCGGTTTTCAGCCAAGTGCATTGTGAATTTTCGTTTTCGGCACCAGAATTTTCATTTCAGTGCACCACTAGCAAAAATCCAGCTGGCTGGTAGTAAAGAAGTCAATTAGTAGATCAATTGCTACTAGATGCATTTCTGCAGCATCTCCATTGGAGTCTATTGAACCAAAACCCACTTTTGCGTTTAAAAAGGTCCTTTTCTAAAAATCGCACCAGTTGGAAATGCAAAGATGTGAACTTCACCCATAGGAAATCATGTTAAACGGACTCTAGTGCGTTTCTGCAAAATGAATCACAAAATGCTTAGGTGTGAACCAAGCCTAGGACAGCCCATATGTGAATCAGGTTTTTTGTTTTTTTTTGTTTGTTTTTTTAAACCTGCAGGTTGGATTAAAAAAAAGGACTAAATTCCCTGTCCACACATTCGATTTGGATGGGTTAATCCTCCCTGCTGAGTTATTGTATTCTGATCAAGTGGCAAAAATCCAATAGGCTGTTAGTACAGAAGTCAACCAGTAGATCAATTTCTGTTCAACCACCCTGACCACACATGGATTGAAATTCATCTAGTCCCAGCTGAACAAGCCACATTTCGATTCATGTATGGCTGGCTTAAGACAGGAAGTGCGTTTATTGGCTGGATGATCAGGTTAAAATAAAGGGGGGGGGGGCCTTGAAACAGAAAACAATTGCAGCCACAACATTGAGACCCCGTTCACATTACGCAATTTGGAATTGCGGACAGAATCGCCACAATTCTGCTTGCGACTCCAAATTGCTGCAAAATGTACAACACGCATTGGGGCGCCATTATTTTTTTTTATATTCAAGTTGTTTTTATTGGTTTTTACAGTGTATAACAAGAGGAAAGAAACCAGGTTTGGGCACCATTATTTTTAATGGCATTCCAAGCACGGTGCGATTCTGCCTTGATTATTGCGTGTCAGAATTGTGCAGCAAAACGCACATTTAAAGATCGCACTAAACCTGTCGCCCAAAAAAGGAGCAGGAGCTTCTTTTGGGCCACAAACGTGAATGGGCCGCCCTATGTGTAAAACGTGGAACCGTGTGAAAATCACTATCCGGAACGATCATTTCCGCTACACGTTATGTGAACAGGGCCTTGAAGGATTGGTGAGCTGTAATATTTACATTTGTTTATTTTGGGTTTTTTAACCCCTTTAACAGATCACAACTAATTCTGGAGTTTTAATTAATCATCCTCCAAGTATCTGCTTGGTGGACTGAAAAGGAAAAAACGGCCCATTCACATTAGAACGTGGTGCAGGAAGCACTGTGTGTGCGCAATCTGCTGCAGTAGTCAAAGTATTCCTAACAACACGCCAAATGCAGAACGCAAAAACAGTGCATTTACCTGCTCCAGATAGCATGGTACTGCAGTACCATGCAGTCCAACTGCGGTGCGTTTTTAAGCAGTGCATGCACTGCTTTGGGGGCAATCCAGTGCAATTTCAGTACATTCAAATGAATGGGCTGAAAAGAGCATTGCAGTGAATTGCACAGGAATTGCGGTCCATGTTGCTGTGTAATTCCACTTTGAAATGGCTCCTAAGCAGCCCATTGATGATTAGTTCTTTTTTTAGTTCAGCCATGCACACATTCGATGTGGATGGGGGAATCACTCTCACTGGGCTATTGTGTTCTGCCAGTGGGGAGACTTCCCTGCTGTCAGAATACACCGATCAGCACTGCCGGCTATAGCCACCAGCACTGATTGAAGGACATTTATCCGACAGGCTGGTTGCACAGAACTTGATTGGTAAACCACTGTCCCCATACATGGATCGAAATTCTGCTGGTCCCTGCTCAATCGGCTGAATTTCTATGCATGTATTCTTCCTCTCTAGCTCCCTCATCACCTCCTCCCACGCTCACCTCCAGGACTTCTCCAGAACCTCTCCCATCCTCTGGAACTCCCTACCACAGTTTGTCCGGTCAGCCCCCACCCTGTCTGCCTTTTAGGCGATCTTTGACAACTCACTTCTTCAGGGAAGCCTACCCCACCTTCACCTAAGAACTGTACTTGAATCACCTTCACCAGATCATCCCCTGCAGCCATCACCTTTTGTATCACCTCCTCCTTCCTTTAGAGATTGTAAGCTCCAAGAGCAGGGCCCTCACATTCCTTCTGTACTGAAATGTATTGTAACTGCGCTGTCTCCCTTATATTGTTAAGCGCTGCGCAAACTGTTGGCTCTATAGAAATCCTGTATAATAGTAATAATAATAATAATGTATGACTGGCTTAATGGACATTGCCCAATAGCAAGCAGACAGGGCTGATCTCTTCCTTTTTATATGACTTTAGTAAACAGTACAATGACAGATAATTGCAGTATGGTTACTATGGGGTACTGTTCTTTTATCATTGCTGTTTGTTATGTTGATATCCACATTGTTTTGGTAATGAAGCCTTGCTGGGATTCAATTCTGAGATCAATGAAAAAAACAGCAGATTGTATTGTTGGCTATTTTGTCACACTGTTTGTAAAAAGGCAAAATGCAGTTAGGCTGGATATACATTTTGCAAATTTGATGAACTGGCCAAATCCCCTCCATGGGTGGCCTTGTCACCACCTACCTGGCCAACATCTTTTGTTTGAAAGAGCCAGATAGACAGTTTTTGACAACAGCGGTTACATCCAATCAAATGCAGCTGTTTGGGTATCTGACAGCCACTGGTGCAAGCTGTCAGAACATTGTGCGCAGCATGAGATTCGTAGATCGAGGATGGGGGAATCTGTTTGTTAGATTTTTTTTGTTCTGTTCAGCATAAGTGTATGACCAGCTTAACGCACAGCAAATAGGAAATAAATTTTTTTGTCTTGGCATTGGCCCCCATGCATACCTGCAGGAGTTTAAACATTTCCAAAGCACTTCAAAACTTCTAGTTTTATCACAATGGACAGCTTTACATCTCCGGCAGCTGTCCATTTCTGACTGCAGTAGGGGTTAGTGTGGTATCGTGATTCAGCGAATCACACATAGCTCCCATTTTTTGTTTTTGTACAAACTCTATTTGACGTGAACGGAGCCAGAAGTTCAGCCCCCCCTTCCCCCCCCCCCCCCCCCCACACAGTTGTCTGGGACATTTCACGGGTCCCAAAAGACTACTGGACCATTCACAGAAGAAAATCGGCTGTGAAGCTGTAAGGCTTCACTTTCAGTTTCCCTTACTTGTTATGCTGGCGCCAAGAATCTGGAGGCTAGTGTAGAAATAGCCTGGGTGAGGATGGTGCTGGACCCCTGGACTTTTAAAATTTTTGGGGGAGCCTGGAGTTCCTCTTTAATATTGATTCCCGCTCAGTTGCACCGTATTCTGGTGTGAATTGGCCTTTAAGGTGAATCTTAACCTAAGAACAAGCAAAAATACCTATTTTTTGTTAAAAAGGAAAAGGGTCTCTTCCTCAAGTCTGGTGTGAGAATATGGGGGTGTATAGGAGGGACTTATAAGAATGTCAACGCTCCCTTTATAATAAGGGGACCCCAGATATCCCCCCAACTGAGAAATAAGTACAAGGGTACATTAGTACCCTTTAATACTCATTCTAAAAAAAATAAAATGTTAACCATGGTCCCCCCTTCCCATCAGTCCATCATCAATTGCATTGTCCAGCGATGTGTGTTCATTGTCAATCACTACTTCAGGCAATGTTGTTTCACCACTCCAATGACAGATCCTTGCTAGAATGTAAAAAAAAAAGCTCCCTTTCCTGATTGCCTATTCTGAATGCCTGCATAAGTTTTACATTTTTAGGGTGAACTCATTGCCTTTACTCTCTTGTGTCTTTTTTTGTGCTAACTCCTCCCCCCCAGATCTTAATGCCTGAACACAGTTTTGCAACTATAACGTGTTAAAACTGTACATATCATTGCCCATATGGAAGAAAAATATATTTGACATATATTTTAAAAATATTCTTCCCAAATATATTGACATACATTTGAAATGCTACAACTTTGGCCATAATCAATATATATATACAGTCAGGTCCATAAATATTGGGACATCGACACAATTCTAACATTTTTGGCTCTATACACCACCACAATGAATTGTAAATGAAATGAACAAGATGTGCTTTAACTGCAGACTGTCAGCTTAAATTTGAAGGTATTTACATCCAAATCAGGTGAACGGTGTAGGAATTACAACAGTTTGCATATGTGCCTCCCACTTGTTAAGGGACCAAAAGTAATGGGACAGAATAATAATCATAAATCAAACTTTCACTTTTTAATACTTGGTTGCAAATCCTTTGCAGTCACTTACAGCCTGAAGTCTGGAACGCATAGACATCACCAGACGCTGGGTTTCATCCCTGGTGATGCTCTGCCAGGCCTCTACTGCAACTGTCTTCAGTTCCTGCTTGTTCTTGGGACATTTTCCCTTCAGTTTTGTCTTCAGGAAGTGAAATGCATGCTCAATCAGATTCAGGTCAGGTGATTGACTTGGCCATTGCATAACATTCCACTTCTTTCCCTTAGAAAACTCTTTGGTTGCTTTTGCAGTATGCTTTGGGTCATTGTCCATCTGCACTGTGAAGCGGCGTCCAATGAGTTCTGTTTTTGTCAGCAGTCACATCATCAATAAATACAAGAGAACCAGTTCCATTGGCAGCCATACATGCCCACGCCATGACACTACCACCACCATGCTTCACTGATGAGGTGGTATGCTTAGGATCATGAGCAGTTCCTTTCCTTCACCATACACTTCTCTTTCCATCACTCTGGTACAAGTTGATCTTGGTCTCATCTGTCCATAGATTGTTGTTCCAGAACTGTGAAGGCTTTTTTAGCTGTCGTTTGGCAAACTCTAATCTGGCCTTCCTGTTTTTGAGGCTCACCAATGGTTTACATCTTGTGGTGAACCCTCTGTATTCACTCTGGTGAAGTCTTCTCTTGATTGTTGACTTTAACACACATACACCTACCTCCTGGAGAGTGTTCTTGATCTGGCCAACTGTTGTGAAGGGTGTTTTCTTCACCAGGGAAAGAATTCTTCGGTTATCCACGACAGTTGTTTTCCATGGTCTTCCGGGTCTTTTGGTGTTGCTGAGCTCACCGGTGCGTTCCTTGTTTTTAAGAATGTTCCAAACAATTGTTTTGGCCACGCCTAATGTTTTTGCTATCTCTCTGATGGGTTTGTTTTGTTTTGTTTTTTCAGCCTAATGATGGCTTGCTTCACTGATAGTGACAGCTCTTTGGATCTCATCTTGAGAGTTGACAGCAACAGATTCCAAGTGCAAATAGCACACTTGAAATGAACTCTGGACCTTTTATCTGCTCATTGTAATTGGGATAATGAGGGAATAACGCACACCTGGCCATGGAACAGCTGAGAAGCCAATTGTCCCATTACTTTTGGTCCCTTAACAAGTGGGAGGCACATATGAAAACTGTTGCAATTCCTACACCGTTCACCTGATTTGGATGTAAATACCCTCAAATTAAAGCTGACAGTCTGCAGTTAAAGCACATCTTGTTCGTTTCATTTCAAATCCATTATGGTGGTGTATAGAGCCAAAAATGTTAGAATTGTTTCGATGTCCCAATATTTATAGACCTGGCTATATTATATATTAGATATAGATATATGTTATGTTGAAATGCGGTTTTATTACAAAATATATGAAAAATATTTTTTTTAAATACATTTCAAATATACTGTATGTCTTTAAAAATACAAATCTACATTTTTGGAATGCATTTACAACTATATGTAAAAATATATTTGTAAAAATATATTTTTTTTCTAAATATAATCTTCATATTTTTTTATTGAAAATATATTTTATATAAGTATATATTGAATATGGCCAAAATTGCAGCATTTAAAATATATGTCAATATATTTGGGAAGAAAAATATATTTGAAATATATTTAAAAAATATTCTTCCATGTGGGATAGTGTATCCAGGTGAAGTAGACTGCATTTTTTTCCACTTGGTGGTAAATGGTAATGCATGGAGATATATATACGTGTGTGCGTGTGTAATATCTATATATATATATATATATATATATATATATATATATATATATTAACAAATTGGCACAATATAAGGAAAGAAGCATTGTTTTCAAATTTAGCTGTACATTTCTTGCTATTGCCATAACCTATTGCCAACTAAAACAAACTACTCTGACAGCAAATTAAAAATACGGTTTTTCTTTTTTCATCCTATCTAAAACAGATTGACACTGACCTAGCTCAAACACTGATCTAGCTATTTTATCTTTATTTTTATTATTATTTATTTTTTTACACACTTTTTTTTCTTTTGTTTACACTTTTTTTCCATTCAAGAGGGGGAAAAAACCCCACAGGGACAGGCTGTACAGTGACTGATCACTGTGATAGCCAATCAGAGGCTATCACATCGTTCAGGTGATTGAAAATCAGGCCTAATGGTTCCCAATCATTAGTATGAGTCCTGAACCTCTCAGTAAGAGCTCAGTCTCTGTCCCGGAAGCACTCCGTCCTGGTAGTGCGCTCAGCACAAACACTGTGACGCATATACGCAGCCCCACAGATAAAGACCCACTTTTGCAAGGTCTATATATACATATGTTCTGTGGGAAGAGGTTAAAAAGCTCTGCTTGGAGTTTCTCTTTAAAGCTTAATTCCAGAAACCACTTTCTAAAATGTTCTTGTTTGTTGGGGGTTAAGTCCAACAAGGTGCATGCCACCTCAAGATTTGGATTTATCTGTTTAATTTATAACTAACAGTTTTTTACTGAGGGCTGGGAGCACAGCTATCGCTACACTCCCAGTGCTCTGAAAAGAGTGACACTGCTTTCTTATATAGCAGCACCTCTGCCCGCCCCTCCCCTCTTCTGTACATTTCAGTAACCCATAAATGGATCAAAATTCAGCCAGTTCAACAGGGACTGGCCAGATTTCCATCCATGTATGGGCTAGCTGGTTGTACACAAGACAATTGATAGATCAACTTATGTACAACTAGGCTATCGGGTTTTTCCTGAATGGTCAGTGCAGCAGGCTATAGTTGGCAACACTGATCATTGTATTCTGCCTGTGGGAAAGGTTCCCTGTCTTCAGAATACAATACCACAGCAGGAGGATTCCCCCATTCACATTGAATGTGTGGGTGAGAGAACTGGATCTTTTTTTTTTTTTCATTCAACCCACTGGTTATTATTATTATATAGGATTTATATAGCGCCAATGGTTTGCTCAGCGCTTTACATTATGGTGGGAGACAATACAAGAGGGATTTGAGGGCCCTGCTCCTTGGAGTACTGGTTGATTGAAAATGAATCATGTATGGCCTTCCTTACAGAAGGCTTTGTAGTTTGTCAATAGGTTCACATTATACAAAGCACTCTGTGATTTAGCAGGAGGGCAGACATTTTTGATGCATAAAAGACTCACTAGACACCCCCATTTTGTGTGTTTGTTTTTTTTTGTATAGATTTTGTATGATCATCTCGGTAAGATGAAACAACTTTCTAAACACATCTCAATATGCTGTAAACACCATAGGCGTGTATGACACGTCTGCATTGCATTTACACGAACATTAATGGAAGCATTTGGGGAGTGGCAAAACCAGGAAAATGACCCATCTAGTCAGTTTTGACGCAATGTGGCGCTGACGCAACCATGTGAACAACCATGGCCCCTGCAATGCGCACAATTTTGACAGGCGTTCATGGAGTTTCAAAAATTCTCATAAAATGCCTGCTTTTGAAACGTAACCTTAGCTTAACCACTTCCTGCCCCTAGGGTGTACCTGTACATCCTTGAAGTGGTTATACCTGGGCCATAGCTGCAGTCATGACTCTGGTATCTTTTTTTTTTTTTTTTTTTTTTTTTCTGGCGGTGATGCTCAACAATGTAAAAGTGATCCAAGTGGCTGGAAAGCTGCTGTATTGCTTTTAAATGAGGTGGAAGAGGGTCTTCGGCATAACAAAGAGATGACTGAGGATCAGAATGTTCCCGATCATTTCTATGGTATAAGAAACCAGAAGAGACAACGATTTTGTCACTTTTGGTTTGTGAAAGCGTCTGACCAAACTGATCTTGGTTTGATTAGATTCTATTAAAGGCAGAGGAGAGATCTGGGGTCTAGTAGACCCCAGGGGGTTTATTTACTAAAGCTGGAGAGTCCAAAATCAGACTCCCTTATGCATAGAAACCAATCAGCTTCTAACCTCAGCTTGTTCAATGAAGCTTTGGCAATGAAACCTGGAAGCTGATTGGTTTCTATGCAGAAGGGAGTCTGATTTTGGACTCTCCAGCTTTAGTAAATAAACCCCCAGGTGTCCTGGTAAAGAGTACTTGTCATTGCCCATGCTATCTCAATGGATGTTGTTCAGCCCTTGTGATAGCAATAAAACTGATGAAAAATAAATTTAAAGAGACAGTGTAAAAAATGTTTTTAATAAATAAAAGAAATGTAAAGCGCCCCCCTGATCACAGACAAAAGCAAATGCATGTATAGGTCCCGCACGTATATGTGAATGGTGTTCGCACCGCTGATGTGAGGTATAGCGAGAGCAATAATTCTAGCACCAGTCCTCCTGTGTAACTTCCACTGGAAACCTGTAAAGTCTTTAGAAGCGTTGCCTATGGAGATTTTTAAGTACTGTAGTTTGGCGTTGTTCCACAGGTGTATGCAATTTGAAATGTTGGGTATCTATTTACTCAGCGTAACATCAACTTTTCTATTACCAAAAAATTGGTTATTATATTGTGTATGTGTTCACTTAAATTCATTACAGTGTATTTTTTTCCAATAAAATTGCTGCGTGTAACAAAAAAAAATTGCAACACCCACCATTTTATTCTCTTAGTCCGTAGGGTTCAATATTGAGTTGGCCCATCCTTTGCAGCTATAAAAACGTCAACTCTTCTGGGAAGGCTGTCCACAAGATTTAGAAGTGATCTATGGGAATGTTTGACCATTCTTCCAGAAGCGCATTTGTGAGGTCAGGCACTGATGTCAGACGAGAGGACCTGGCTCACAGTCTCTGCTCTAATTCATCCCAAAGGTGTTCTATCGGGTTGAGGTCAGGGCTCTGTACAGGCCAGTCAGGTTCCTCCATCCCAAACTCGCTCATCCATGTCTTTATGGACCTTGCTTTGTGCACTGGTGCGCAGTAAAGTTGGGACAGGGGTCATCCCCAAACTGTTCCCACAAAGTTGGGAGTATGAAATTTTCCAAAATGTCTTGGTATTCTGATGCCTTTAAGAGTTCTCATCACTGGAACTAAGGGGCCAAGCCCAACCCCTGAAAAACAAACCCACACTATCATCTCCCCTCCACCAAACTTTACACTTGGCACAATGCAGTCAGGCAAGTACCATTCTCCTGGCAATTGCCAAACCCAGACACTTCCATTGGATTGCCAGACAGAGAAGCATGATTCGTCACTCCAGAGAACACTTTTCCACTGCTCTAGAGTCCAGTGGCGGCATGCTTTACACCACGCTTTGCATTGCACTTGGTCATGTAAGTCTTGGATGCAGCTGCTCGACCATGAAAACCCATTCCATGAAGCTCTCTATGCACTGTTGTTTTGCTAATCTGAAGACCACATGAAGTTTGGAGGTCTTTGACTCTGCAGACAGTTGGCGACTTCTGCGCACTTCAGCATGCGCTGACCCCGGTCTGTCATTTTACGTGGCCTATCACTTCGTGGCTGAGTTGATGTTGTTCACAGTTGCTTCCACTTTGTTATAATACCACTAACAGTTGACCATAGAATATTTAGTAGCAAGGAAATGTCACGGATGGACTTATTGCACAGCTGGCAAGCTATCACGGTACTGCACTTGAAATCACTGAGCTCCTGAGTGTGACCCATTCTTTCACAAATGTCTGTAGAAGCAGTCTGCATGCCTAGGTACTTGATTTTATACACCTGGTGGCCATGGAGGTGATTGGAACACCTGAATCCCATGATTTTGAGGGGTGTCCCAATACGTTTGGCGTGTATGTGTGTGTGCGTGTATATCTCATGCTGATTTTTACATGTATGACAGAATTGGCCTGGGAGTCAAGTAGGTAAGTCAGCACATTTTTACAAAGTTGCTGAATTCCTGGAGTTCATCTTAAAGGCGGTTTTAATTTCAAAATGAAAGGAAATAGATTTTTAAATAGGGTCCAAACAAGGATTCGGAAAACATAAATTAGAGAAACATAAACATTTATTATAGTATGAAAACAGCCAATTCTTTCCACCAAGTTTGTCATATTAATGAGATAAGAAGTATGCCAGGAATGAATTGTGTTTTGGTGAAGGGAGGCAGTGTTCTCGTGGCATTACTGCTGAATGGCTGTATTGTTTGTCCTCTGCAGGGGCTCAGTAGTTCCATGCAGCTTAGTCTTTCAGTGCTTGGTGTCTTGTTTTTGTTTCTGAGGGTGTGTGTTAATCAGCATATACACAAAGTGCTTAGTGTTTTTTATTTTGTCATATTTATGTTCTTTAATGCCTATATGTATTGATTGACAACAGACACTGACTTCTGCTTTTGTGAATTATATCATCTAGTGTGAATTTTAGTTGATTTGTCTGTGTGATAAAACAATTGCAATGCTTATGTTGTATCAGTTTTCTCATGATTTCGAGCTTCTGCCTGCAAAATACATTAGGCCTCATACACACAGATATGGGAAGCTGAAAATGTGCCCAGCAGAAAATTCTGGAAGCTTTCCCCGCAATCAGGGAGCTGCAGGTGCAGCATACAGTTATTTACTTGTATGACAGGCTGAACACACAACTTCTGCCTTCGGAAGTACTTCTTACACGCAAACACGGGTAAATGCCAGTGGTCAAAAGCATTCAACTTTAGGTCTCATGCACAATGGTTTATTGTAAATGCTGTTTCTCCTGACAGAATATATGTGTTAACGCATCTAAGACTCGTTTTTTCAAAATTCGTTTAGGCATGTTTGACATTTAAGTGTTTATTTCATTGGCCAGAATGTTAATTTATTCTGGCTGTTGAAATGCATAGATGCTCAAAAGCTAACTGTTCCTGGTGCTTGGATGTGTTTAGCCACATCGGGCATTTTTTTTTTTTTAATGCCAAAAAAGCTCCTTCGCTGAATGCGATTTTTCAGCGCTCAGGAGAGGAGTTTGGACTGCCTCTTAAGGCTGCTTCTCCTCTATCTAAAATGGGGCTGACGTACTAAAACTGGAGATTGCGAAATCTGGTGCTTCTCTGCAAAGGAACTAATCAGGTTTTTTTTTTTTTGTTTTTTTTTTGTTTTTTTTCAAAGCTTAATTGAACAAGCTGAAATTTATTTGTTTTATTTTTATTTATTTATTACAGATACTTATATAGTATGTATAAGTATCTGTAATAATATATATATATATATTATAAATATATATACAATAAAATATTGCATGTACACATCAGTCCCTAACCCTCAAGGGGCGTACAGTCTAAAGTCCCTAACTTACATTCATACATACACATACTAGGGCCAATTTAGACAGGAGTCAATTAACTTACCAGCATGTTTTTGGAGTCTGGGAGGAAACCGGCATACCCGGAAGAAACCCACGCAGACAGGGAGAACATGCAAACTCCAGGCAGGTGGTTGAGAAATTAGAAGCTGATTGGCTACCATGAACAGCTGCACCAGGTTTTGCACTCTCCAGTTTTACTAAATCTACCCTGTGTGTGCATGGATACATAAGAGTTGATTTAAGGCCCATTCACACTATGCGAGGTGACAGACGTTTTACTGCATGGTAAAACGTCTGTCACCCCAGGGGCACACAGGAAACAATTGTTTCCTGTGTGTCCCATTTTCAAGGCAATGCAGCCTAGTGCTGCGTTAAAATGCAGATGTGCTGCATTTTATTGCAGCGCACCACGCTGAATCACACTGCAATGTTGGGCAACGCATGCAGCGAATGAAGTGTACGTTTTTTGTAGTATACTTCACATAAAGCTTGTACAAAACAAAAAAAATATATAGAAAGAAAAAAAATAGTGCTGTGTAATGCGCTGAATCACGCACCACACTGCCCCCTAGTGCAACCAGTAACTAAGAGCTGTTGCAGCGGTATATAGTGCTGCAGCAGCTCTCCTGAGTCCTCATGCATACTTGACGTTTTTACAGAGGCTGTTTTGCCTTTTGACGTTTTTTTTCTACAACCAGTAAACCCCCCAGCATGTTATCCTATGTGTCCATGCACACACAGACTGTAATCAACATTTTTTGGCTAAAAAAACCCCCCAGAACTAGTGAGTTTTCTATCTGTAAAAATTTTCTAATGCTGAAATGCCACAAAGCAGCTTTTTTTTGTCCTTTTTTTGGTAAAAAAACGCAAATGTGGGAAAACGCGGCAAAACATTGCAAAAACGCTAGAAAAAGCTGAAAAACTCACGTTGTAACGTGACTTTACACAACTAACGTTACCAGCGTTATCAGAACGTCCAGTGTGCATGAGGATTGGCAGTGTGAATCTGTCCTTATGAAGGCTAGGTTCACATCTGCACACAAATCCGTGCAGCCACACCACCCGCACAGAAGAATGCGGACCCACGGGCGGGTGCCATTAATTCTAATGGAACGCCGCCCGCACTGGAAATTGCAACCGCACTGGGAACCGAGGTTCCCATTTGGTCTGCGTTTTCAGAAGTGCAGGGACTTCTTCCCTGCGTGTCCCGGGGCACGGGAGTCCATTCAAATTAATGGGCTCTCGTGCACACGCATACATATATTACCTGTGCACGGCTGCGTATATGTGAACCAGGGCTAAAACTGGAGAGTGCAGAATCTGGTGCAGCACTGTATAGAAACCAATCAGCTTCCAGGTTTTATTGTCAAAACTTATATGTAGAGACTGAAGTTAGAAACTGATTGGCTACCATGCAAATGAAGCCCAGTATATGATTAGCCAAAATGATTAATACTGCAGCTATTTTCTATATGTCTTCAATCTGTCTGTTTTGAAAGTTAGATGCGCAACAAAAATTACAATATGGGCATTGCTAGTCCTACAGTCAAAGGTCAAGTGTCTATTGTGTAATGTTTCTGCATATTTTGCCTGTATATTGCCAGCTGACTAATAAGGTGAGCTATGCTATAAAAAAAAAAAAGAAAACATACATGTAACTCTGTGTCATTAAAGCCGGCTGTTACGTATACTGCTTTACCCACAATTGTAACCCACAGATGTACTGTCAAACAAGCAGGATCAGGTTTCTTGCTGAAAGGTGCACTGAACAAGAGGTGGGGCCTCTAAAGTAATTATTAACATGAGATCATTTGACTTATAGGATGATAGTAGTTTTTCCCTTGCATGCTTCTCCCACTGTCCACGGCACATCATGCCATGCAGACAGACGGCGAACCTGTCCGCAAACTCTCTTCATGCATAGTTCAGCAGAGGCGCCGCTACACATGGCCAGGAAAACTGACAGTCAGATTCCAAGATCAGGTAAACCAAGACGTCATGTGTTTTATTCATCAGTGGACGTGTATGTGACAGGTTAAGACTTGGATGTTGATGAGCTGTTTTCATGACAAATGGTTGCGGCTGTGATAGCAATACAAGCATCCTAAAGCCTAATGCTAACATTCTAATTAAATGCATCTATGTCGGTGGAATGTGCTATTCTTTGCTCTGCCAGTTGGGTTCCTTAATTATAGTGACAAAATTGTACGTTATCTCGAAATACAGAGCCTGTTTCATGTCATGGATGAAAAGAAATGTATCACATCTATCCAGTATATGTATTGTGCAGGGTTTTTTTTCCCCAAATATTTTATTTATACAAAGAACGCATCCAACAGTGCGATGCAAGAAAAAACAGCGGCAACATGTATTGTGCAGGGTTTACACAATTTGCAAATAAAACAGCACCAAAGAGGTGTAAAGTTGTCCATTAAGCCAAATTTCATTCGTATGCAAATTCAGAGAAATTGTTCGTCAGAGCATTCCACCTTGCCATCATTGAGTCAATTAATTTTGTTCAAAAGCCCTTAATATTTTGTCCAGACCTGCCACTTGAATGGAGTCACAGATGTATTAAATGGGTTTCCTTTTGTGCCTAGAATATGCACGTTACGAGTACAATTTTTCTGGAGCAAGAACCACATTCACAAGCAGAATTTTATCTATTTTTGAAAAATGTTCCATCCTGCTCTTTCAAAATTTCTTTTCACTACAGTTGAAAATGATCATTGATTTTACCTTTCTAACTATCAGAAAATCAAGCAGTATTCTGAAAAGTAAATGAAAAAACAAATTCTACTGGTGTATGGCTAGCTTGAAGGATAAGTTCACCTTTTGTAAAACAAAAATAACAATAATAAATGCACGTAAAAAAATTGCATTTCTAATTAATTATTTACATTGCAGCCTGTAAAAGCAGGCATCACTAAATGGCGGACAGGGGTCCGGATGCGGACCGAGTCACTGCCCCATCCGGACCCATGCAGTCCCACCATTTTGGAGCCTTTTCTTCCACCAACTGTCTCACGGTCATCCTCACAGAGCTGACAGCAGGAGGCAGGACAATTGTGGTTGGAAGGCAGGAGCTGCCTGAGGTTAACAAACAGGTGATTGGTTGTTAAGTTGAACTGCAGTCCTAGCCATCAATCACTGTCTGTGTAAGGTAGGACAGTGTGGGGGGGCAAAGTTAAAGGGGCTTAAGGACATTAGTGTGAAGGGGGGGCAGATGTGAAAAGGAGTTGAGGACTGAATGTGGGGGGCTGAAGACTGAATGTGGGGGGGCTGAGAACAGTAATTTGGGGGGACAGAGGACAGTAGTGTGTGTGTGTGTGTGTGGGGGGGGGGGGGGGGGGTTGAGAACATTAAACTTAAAGTGCAGGAGCAGAGGCCTGAAATTTGAGGGGCTAAAGGCTGTGATGTGGGGGGCTGAGAGCATTAAAGTGGGGGGCTGAGAACTGTAATGTGGTGGCTGAGGACAGTAACGTGAGGAGGGCTGAGAACATTAACGTGTGGGGACTGAAGACAGTAATGTGGGGGGGGGTAGGCTGTGGGCAGTAATGTGAGGGCTGAGGACCGTAACGTGGGGGGGCTATAGAGAGTAATGTGGGGGAGGCTGAGGATAGATGATGTAAAAAGTGAAAGAGTACTCTGCATTGAAGTGGATAGTACTGTTGGGGGGGTGTTTGATGTCAAGGAAGTGTGAGAACACTACTGTGGAAGGGGTGGAGGGGGGTGATGTAAAGGGGAAGCTGAGGACACTCATAAAAAGGGGATCCTGCTGTGAATGAGGAGAGGACTGTGATGTGCAGTGGGGATTGAGGACATTTATTTAAGAACAGGCTCAGATCTGTACATTTGTATTTGGCGCACATTGTGGGTAGGTCAGCCTATTCATTTTAATGGGCTGCACTGCCCGCAAGAATCACGGAAAAGTCCCTGACCCTTTTTTTTTTTCAAAATCGCACTGCAGCAACATGTGGTTTGGCACACAAAAATGCACTGCAGGTGCATACAGGAGATTCGGACCTCTGATTCATGGACATTTTACTACCTGGACCTCGGTGAATTTGAATTCAATACCCATACTGTAAAGCATTACACCCATGATCAGCAGATTGCAGTGCCAGGATTCTGCAAACTCTCTGTAAGCTGTCTGTCTGTACCACCCATATGGGCAGGCAGTTACTGAATGGCAGGAAGAATCCATGAACTACGAGAGCGCCCACCAGTGCCCTCATAATTCATTGAGAACTGCAAGCCAGCAGCCGCAATGTCTGATGGGACTGGTAGTCTATTTATTCACAAGAAACTGTGGATGAATGACACGGCTGTGTGGGTGGAGTCCCGCATGGCCATGCTGTTTTCAAATTGTGAGAAAATCCCCTCTCCACTGTCACAGAGGAGGGAGCGCTGACTGCGGCAGGTGGATGCATAGGAGCATGTTACACCTTAAATATAGGTGTAACATGCTCCTAATGGTGAACTTATCCTTTTAAGTGTCCCTATAAATAATTTAATAATAATTTAAGGTTTGTAGATTCTAGTGTTTTTAGTGTCAATATTTTTTTTATTAAGTTTATAGTGAGTTTGTACATGGAAAAATAAAATTGAACAATCATGACATTAGCAGTCGACAAGGTTAACATGACTGAATGGGTACACTCTTGACCCCAAGTTATAGTCCATTAGGTAGACTTCCACCAAGCTGCATTGTTGGAGATCAGCAAGCAGTTGTGACACATATATATTGTACATTCACAGCAGTCCCTAACCCTTGAGGGGTGTACAATCTAAGGTCTATCTTTCATTTATACATACACATGCTAGGGCCAATTTAGACAGGAGCCAATTCACCTACCAGCATGTCTTTGGAGTGTGGGAGGAAACCAGAGGAAACCCACGCAGGCACAGGGAGCACATGCAAACTCCAGGCAGGTAGTGCTGTGGTTGGGATCATCATGGAAATTTTGCCTAGGGTAACACCTCTGTTCATTCTGTTTCATGGTGAAACTGTATGTCTGGGCAATAAAAAAAGAAAATGCTCACTCCGGTCAACTCGCTTGTTGAATGAAAAAAAAAAAGAAAAAAGGCTCCTCTATGGGCTGCTTAAGAGGATCTTCACCCTAGGAACAAAAAATTAAAAGTCAGCAGCTACAAATACTGTAGCTGATGACTTTTATTAAAAGTACACTTACCTGTCCAAGGATCCAGTACCGACCTCACCCGAGCTGCACTTTGCGAATTGTCCCGCAGCCTTCTATGACCTGTGATGCGTCCTAAAAGGCTGAGCGGGAAAATGTGGCAGAAAAGTGGAATGCCCCCTTTTGGGTGAGTTCCTCTTTAAGCAACAAAAGAACAAGAGAATTGCAGTATTTGAAACACTTTGATATGGTGTTGTGGGGTCATTGCCACTTTTCTTGGAAGCTATATTGAATTTTTACTTGCTTTCAGGATGCCCTTACAATGTTTTATGTGTATTCCCTAGAACAATGTGAAGAAATCTGCTCTTCATACAGGAGAAATTATTATAAGTGTCATATTAAATTGTGTGCTTAGGGGAGAAGACGTAGTATCTGGGATTTCACGTTTTTGTAATAAAGATATTGTTAATATGATATTAATGTGCAGTTACATACTGTTTGTTTACCCCTTTGTGCCATTTTATGCATGACTTGCGCACTGCACCCTAAACTGTAAATAAGTTGGCTAATCTGGGAAGTGGCACTTTATACATTTTATGTATTTATAGTTTGTTTTAACTTATCTAACCAAATGGCAGTGGCTTTTTTAGAAAAAGGTCAATAATGGTAGCCTCATTATTTCATTGAAGTGTTACTAAACCTAGAACCCTGCATTCACTCTATCTGGTCTCCCACAGTACACACAACATGGAAATGCAACTATTTTAATAAATATAAACTGTTACATACCTTTTCTCAGCAGTTTGAGCAGTCTTGTGACTTCTATCAGTGTCCAGCAGAGCACTAGTTACAGCTTGTAGGAGGAGTTTTAATTTTGCTGTAGGAGGATGCAGAACCCCTGATCTCTGTCTGGACAGTGCTGACAGTGCACTCTCTCAAGAGAAAAAAAACTCTCTAGCAATACACACCAAACTGAGCAATGTTCAGCTTGTCCATAGCCTGTGTTCTATGAGGAGATATTGGGTAGACACTGGAAGAAGGGGAGGATCAGAGAAGAGCGGGTCAAATATCCTTTTTACACAATGTGGAGGATTAACTATTTAGGTTCCACAGTGAGTATAACAAGCATACTTTACTGCATATACAGACTGATTTTACTGTTGTAGCTTTAGTAACACTCTAAGAACAGGTATTTTTGAGGCATTGGGTGTTGATTATGAAAATGAGTTGCTGCCAGGTTACAGATCTGAAAGTAATAGATATTTAGCAGATAGCTACAGCCTTCACTGTGTTTTGTAGAAGCCCTAAATAACATGCATACTTTTCTGAAAGTATCTCTTAGACAATCATGTGACTCATGTAATAGATAACACACAGTTATTGACAGGAAGCCTTCAATTACATGTGAAACATTTCATTGTGAACGTTTTACAAGGAACTAGTTTACCAGGAAAGCTTGTAATTATTCTTAATCAAATCTCTTTTCTTCCATTTCTGCCCCATTCTGTATATGAAGATTTTAGAAGATGTGTCCAGACTAAATTGATTTTTGGTTGGGGTCTTTAATCACTTGTTGTCATTTTTATTCCACCAGAGATTCCAGCAAGGGGAATGGGGCACTGGTGTACATTGAAATAAGCTGAATAGGAAAGTCCCTGAGATATTAAAATGTCTACATTATAGCGGAACTAAACCCTCTTATCCTTTTCAGCCAATGAAGCTGCCAGCTTAGCCTGTTTGTTCTGTTTGATTTTACATAGTGCTGCTCATGTCATCAGTTATGACACCAGCCATTTGTGACCGTTAGTATTTCTGCCATAGGGGGAATTTTAACTGTTTTTTGAAACCGTTAAATCGCTGGGTTTAGTTCTGCTTTAACTGCTTTCCCTCCACCGTATAGCAGAAATACTGCTACAGGGCAGCAGGGGTGCGCAAAATCACGTGTACATATACTTGATTTTGTATTTCCGGGTAGGGGGCATGCACGAACCACATGCACGCCCTACCCGCACTGCTATTCGCGGCCTCGGCTGTCAATCACTGGGTCACAGCCAGTGATTACTTGCCGACACCTGGTGATCGCTGAGTATTACCAACGGGGAGAGAACTGTATGTAAACAATACAGTTCTCTCCCCTGTCAGCTCCTGCACACTGCTTTTTATGGCTCTGCATAGCAGAGCCATACGAAGCAGTGTGCTGACAGTTGAACGTACACACAGCTTACTGTGAAACAGCACACAGTTAACCCTTAGTTTTACCCACATGTTAACCCCTTTCTGCCCAGTGCCATTAGTACAGTGTAAGTGTTTTTATTAGCACTGATCACTGTATTGGTGACACAGGGTATGTCAGAGACACCAAGTCAGTCCCCCCCAGTGTCAGAATGCCTGCCGCAGTCCCGCTATAAGTTGCTGATTGCCGTCATTACTAGTAAAACAAAAAAAAATGCCAATATCTATACCACCATTTGTAAACACTATAACTTTTATGTAAACCAATTAATTTACACGTATTGGGATTTTTTTTAGCAAAGACATGGAGCAGAATACATTTTGGCTTAAATTAATGATGAAATTAGATTTTTTTTTTTACTGGACATGTTTAATAGCAAAAGGTCTTTTTTTTTTTTTTTTTTTTTGGCACAAAAAAATAAAAAACACACAGGCGATCAATTACCACCGAAAGAAAGCTCTATTCATGGGAAAAAAAGGACGCAAATCTCATTTGGGTGCAGCGTTGCATGACTGTGTGATTGTCATTTAAAGTGACGCAGCACCGTAATGCAAAAAATGGCCTGATCAGGAAGAGGGGTAAATCCTCTGGAGGGCAAGTGGTTAACTAGAGTTGGGACAAAGGAATGAATAAGCTGGGTAAAGTTTTATTTCGAGTCAGTCTCTGCTTTTTGTAGTTTAGCGACCGTTGATTAGGGACCTAGTAATCCATGTCACCTGACAGGTATCTAGAAATCACACCATCAGTTTTTAAATTTTTCTTGTCTGCATCCTCCAAATGACACAGATGGGCAGTTGAGCAATTCTTTTCAGATTCATTGTATTCCAATATTTTAACATACTCCTTCTTCATGCAGACGGAATCTTCAGGTTCTTGCCTTTGTTTTGTCACAGAAAGTTAGATCATAATACTATACTTCCTACATGAGGTGTGGACACAGCTTGCCATTACACATAAAATATTTTTATCCTTCAGACACACACCCACGCTTCCACATTCTGCATGCAGCAATTAATACAAAATCAAAGGAGCTTCTGTCATAGTAAAAGAAAAGAAAATACCAGATGTGCTCAATCCCATACCTTTCTTGCCATGAGTAAAGATTTCTTGCTTCGGCCTCCAGCCTAGGCAGTCAAGATCACATGGTCTCTCTGTTTGATAACTATTACTGCAGGGAAGTCTCTTGTTCTTAATTATTGAAATAAGAGAACAAAAAACTGCCCTTAGATAATTAGATGTAGATAGACATATAAATCTTAGATTGTAAGCTCCAAGGAGCAGGGCCCTCCTAACCCTCTTGTATTGAACTGTATTGTTACCGTATTGTCTCCCGTTATATTGTAAAGCGCTGTTGGCGCTATAAAAAGCCTGTATAATAATAATAAAAAATATAGACTACATATATACTATTAAATGCACACATTTGTAAGATTTTCTTTTTTTAATGAACCCTACAAAGTTGATAGGTGTAAAAGTTAAGGATGTAAGAGTTATGTGTGTGTGTGTGTGTGTGTGTATATATAGGCTTGTTGTGTCCTTTGCTTCAAATGCCTCTGCTACAAATATCTGCTTTTACTTCTGTTCACCCACAGCTAGGCATGCTTCTGGTTCCTGTACTGTGTTCTACATAATTAGAAAAAGGGTGGTCAGGCCATTATAGTCTCTTATGATTTTCTGATCATAGCAGACCCTTGTAATCTTTGGAGATTTTCTAATTGGTGAGAGCAGACCCCTGTAAACTCTAGGGATTTTCCAATTGGTCAGAGCAGACCCCTGTAGTCTCTGTGAACTCTCTCATTGATCATGGCAGACATACAGTGGTTAAAATAATTATTTGATCCCCTGCAGATTTTGTAAGTTTGCCCACTTACAAAAGAAATAAGGGGTCTATTATTTTTACCATATGAATATTTTAAATGATAAAATATCAACAAAAAAAATCCATAAAAAACACATGATACAAATGTTATAAATTGAGTTGCAGTTCGCTGAGTAAAATAAGTATTTGATCCCCAAGCAAAACATGACTTGGTACTTGGTGGAGAAACCCTTGATGACAAGCACAGAGGTAAGATGTTCTCGGGAGGAAGGATTAAGGTCTGAAGACTGGCTAGGCCACTCCATGACCTTAATGTGCTTCTTGACCAACTCCTTTGTTGCCTTGGCAGTATGTTTTGGATCATTGTCATACTGGAAGACCCATCCCATCTTCAGTGTTCTGGCTGAGGGAAAAAGGTTCTCATCCACGATTTTACAATACATGACCCCGTCCATTGGCCCCTCAATGCAGCAAAGTCGGCCTATATCTTTTAGCAGAGAAACAGCCCCAAAGCATAATGTTTCCACCGCTGTGCTTGACCTTAGGGATGGCGTCCTTAGGGTCATTGTCAGCATTTTTTCTTCCTGCAAACATGGCGAGTTAAGTTAATGCCAAAGGGCTCAATTTTGGTCTTAACTGATCACAGCACTTTCTCCCAATCCTCCTCTGAATCATTTAGATGTTCATTGGCAAATTTCAGATAGGCCTGTACATGTGCCTTCTTGAGGAAGAGGACCTTGCAGGCACTGTAGGATTTCAGTCCATGGTGGCGTATTGTTACCCATGGTTTGTTTGGTGACTGTGGTCCCAACTGCCTTGAGATCATTCACAAGCTCTTCCCGTGTATTCTGGCCTGATCCCTCTCTTTTTGACCATCCTTACCCCATGAGGTGAAATCTTGCATGGAGCTCCAGACTGAAGGCAATTAATAGTAATTTTGTATTTCTTCTATTTGCAAATAATCTCTCCAACAGTTGTCTTCTCACCAAGCTTCAGGCTGATTGCCTTGTAGCCCATTCCAGCCTTGTGCAGGTCTACAATCTTGTCTTTGACAGCTCTTTGGTTTTATCCATGGTGGTGAGGTTTGAATGGAAGAAAGAGAGATTCTGTGGAAAGGTGTCTATTATACACAAAGAGTTGTCATTACGGGCACCTTCTTAAATTGACAGGACAAATCTGCGTACCACATGAGCACATAGCCAGTCTGTGGGAGCCAGAATTATTGTTGGTTTGTAGGGGATCAAATACCTATTCTCACTGAACTGCAACTCAATTTATAACACTTGTATCTTGTGGTTTTTTTTTTTTTTTCGTTTTTTTTTTTCTGGAATTTTGGCTTATATTCTGTCTCTATCATTTAAAATAAACTTATGATAAGAATTATAGACCCTTCAATTCTTTGTAAGTGGGCAAACTTACAAAATCTTCAGGGAATCAAATAATTATTTTCCTCACTGTATGTAGTCTCTGGGGACATTCTGATTGGTAAGAACACAGAGGTCATTAGTACTTTGAGCAACAGGTGACCAGCTGGGAGAGCCTAGATTTTGAATGGGCATATGTAGCAAAAGATGTTACATAGCTAAGTGTAATTTACACATTGCATTTAACCTCCCTAACATTTACACATGTCGGCTTTCTGGAGTTTTCCTCTGGACCCTAACTATAGACATAGGGTAAACACCTTTTTGTCCCGTAGGTACTACTGTCTGATTGTGTCTTTGTGTTGACTTTGCTAGAAAATTTATTTTTTATATGTATGTGTGTGTATATATATATATATATATATATATATATATATATATATATATATATATATATATATATATATATATACAGTATCTCCCAGAAGTGAGTACACTCCTCACATTTTTGTAAATATTTTATATCTTTTCATGTGGCAACACTAAAGAAATGACACTTCGCTACAATGTAACAAAAGTGAGTACACCCCTAAGTGAAAATGTCCTAATTGGGCTCAAAGTGTCAATATTTTCTGTGGCCACCATTATTTTCCAGCACTGCCCTAACTCTCTTGGGCATGGAGTTCACCAGAGCTTCACAGGTTGCCACTGGAGTCCTCTTCCACTCCTCCATGACGACATCACGGAGGTGGTGGATGTTAGAGACCTTGCACTCCTCCACCTTCCGTTTGAGGATGCCCCACAGATGATCAATAGGGTTTAGGTCTGGAGACATGCTTGGCCAGTCCATCACCTTTACCCTCAGCTTCTTTAGCAAGGCAGTGGTCATCTTGGAGGTGTGTTTGGGGTCGTTACCATGTTGGAATACTGCCCTGCGGCCCAGTCTCTGAAGGCAGGGGATCATGCTCTGCTTCAGTATGTCACAGTACATGTTGGCATTCATGGTTCCCTCAATGAACTGTAGCTCCCCAGTGCCGGCAGCACTCATACAGCCCCAGACTATGACACTCCCACCACCATGCTTGACTGTAGGCAAGACACACTTGTCTTTGTACTCCTCACCTGGTTGCCGCCACACACGCTTGACACCATCTGACCCAAATACGTTTATCTTGGTCTCATCAGACATGGTTCCAGTAATCCATGTCCTTAGTCTGCTTGTCTTCAGCAAACTGGTTGCATGTTTTCTTGTTCATCATCTTTAGAAGAGGCTTCCTTCTGGGACGACAGCCATGCAGGCCAATTTGATGCAGTGTGCAGCATATGGTCTGAGCACTGACAGGCTGACCCCCCACCCCTTCAACCTCTGCAGCAATGCTGGCAGCACTCATGCGTCTATTTCCCAAAGACAACCTCTGGATATGACACTGAGCACGTGCACTCAGCTTCTTTGGTCGACCATGGCAAGGCCTGTTCTGAGTGGAACCTGTCCTGTTAAACTGCTGTATGGTCTTGGCCACTGTGCTGCAGCTCAGTTTCAGGGTCTTGGCTTTCTTCTTATAGCTTAGGCCATCTTTATGTAGAGCAACAATTCTTTTTTTCAGATCCTCAGAGAGTTCATTGCCATGAGGTGCCCTGTTGAACTTCCAGTGACCAGTATGTGAGAGTGATAACACCAAATTTAACACACCTGCTCCCCATTCACACCTGAGACCTTGTAACACTAACGAGTCACATGACATCGGGGGGATGGCTAATTGGGCCCAATTTGGACATTTTCACTTAGGGGTGGACTCACTTTTGTGGCCAGCGGTTTAGACATTAATGGCTGTGTGTTGAGTTATTTTGAGGGGACAACAAATTTACACTGTTATACAAGCTGTATACTCACTACTTTACATTGTAGCAAAGTGTCATTTCTTCAGTGTTGTCACATGAAAAGATAGAATAAAATATTTTCAAAAGTGTGTGTGTGTGTGTGTGTGTGTGTGTGTATTTCACTAGAATATGGAGAACCTAAAATAGTTTTAGATAGCATTAACATTCTGACAGGGATTCTGACACTTCTACACTCAAAACTGAAACTCGATATGTACTTGAAAAATACTCCTCTTTAATGCCAGGCTCAATTATAAAGAGTAAAATATGTAGCTTTTTTTGTTTTGGGTAAATACAGTATACCCTGTAATATGTCTTGTATTATAACCAGATGTTACAGTTTGCACAGGCATACATGTTATCACCTTTTGCACTATAACTTTTTCTTAGAGGCCTAATGATTGTTTACTGTCTTTGATTTAGGCCTCCAGCATGGAAGAGACCATATGGGAGCAGTACACAGTGACCTTGCAGAAGGTAAGCCTCATTTAAAATCTTCCCTTGAGTAATTGCAATGTCTTATCATTTATTTTGCCATAACATGACTATGAAGTATTTTGTGCATTTACAGCTTTACTAAGATGAATGAAATGGTATTTCTTTAGGTACTTAGTCTCTCTGATGGAGTTTTTTCGAGTGAAAGTGCGTAAGGAGACCCTGTCACCTTACCCAGGGCCTCCTTAAGTATACTTGCAAATGGTACTGATGTTTTTAATATTAGTATTCCTGTCTCAGATTTCTTGCGTTTTATTTCTCTCATATTTGTAAACTAAATTCTAGCTCTGAGAATTGAATTTTAACCCCTTCAAATTAACATGTAATGCACGTACACTCGTAAAATACTGACCAGCTGCTCAGATTTCTTTTTTTTTTCTTAATGCAAGGCATGTTTTACGTGCCTGTGTACACAGGCACATTGGAAACAATGGTCTGCATTTAGATCAGTAACAAATAAAACGCTTGTATGCTTAAAAACTCTGAGTTTTCAGGCAGCAATGTGCAAGAGGACTAATGCTCAAACTCCAACCTACTACACATCATTCTCACATCCCCTTTCTCTTTTAGAGCTGCACAATGTTGGCTGGCATTAGAGCTCCACCATCATGTGACAATGCTCTTGGAAAAATGAGACCGTTAAGTAAAAAAAAACACTAAAAAGAAAACTAATGCAGCCACCACATCTAAGAATTGGTAAGCTGCAATATATTCTATTTATGTTTTTGGGTTTTAGTACCACTTCAAAGCTGATCGTTAGGCAACAAAATTCCAGTCCAGCTTTAGTCCCAAAGGTTTTACTCAACTGTGATAGTGAGAGGTTCCCTGGTCTGAAATCTCCTTTTGCTACAGTGTTCCTTCTTCTCCACACACTGAGGGTGGAGAAATCTCTGCTCCCTGGTTGGCCTCCTCTTGACTCTGCCTTTCAAACCTGCCTGAACACCTATAACAACATTATAGGTTTTAGTGCCCGGTCACATCGGTGCGATTTGCGAATGGAAATCGCAACTAATGAATGTGAATGTCAGTGTCTTAAAGTGGAGCTCCACCCAAAAGGGGAAGTTCCGCTTTAAGGACTGGTCTCCCAATCCCCATTAAGGATTGGTACCTTTAGGGGTGGGGGGGAGCGGGTACCCGAATTTGACAGGTACTCATTCCCACTTCCGGTCCGATCGCCTAGGCCAGCAATGGGCAAACTACGGCCCGCGGGCCGTATACGGCCCGGCGGACCTTTTAATCCGGCCCGCGGAGCTAGGCTCCCGCAAGGCCAGTGGTCGGCAAGCCGCGGCTCTTTACAAATTTAGATGCGGCTCTCCTGTGTGCCGGGCGCCCGCTCCCCTCCCTCCTCTCCTCCTCTCCCCTCCCTCCTCTCCTCCTCTCCCCTCCTCTCTTCTCGGATGGCCGCCCCCCCTCTCGGATGGCCGCCCCCCTCCCTCCTCTCGGACGTCAGGACTCTGCAGCTGTCAGGATGTAGGCGGGGCAGCCAGGATGTAGGCGGGGCAGCGTGACGAACTCCTCTCACAGTCCTCCCTGAAGACCAGAACGGCGCGGGAATACGAGAGGAACGCGCGGACCAAAGGTAAGTGAATTGACACAGGGGGGGGACTTACTATATGGGGGATGAATTACTATATGGGGGACTTACTATATGGGGGACTTACTATATGGGGAATGAATTACTATATGGAGGACTTACTATATGGGGAATGAATTACTATATGGGGGACTTACTATATGGGGAATTAATTACTATATGGAGGACTTACTATATGGGGAATGAATTACTATATGGAGGACTTACTATATGGGGAATGAATTACTATATGGGGGACTTACTATATGGGGGATGAATTACTATATGGGGGACTTACTATATGGGGAATGAATTACTATATGGGGGACTTACTATATGGGGGATGAATTACTATATGGGGGATGAATTAATATGGGGGATGAATTAATATGGGGGATGAATTACTATGTGGGGGATGAATTACTATGTGGGGGATGAATTACTATGGGGGATGAATTACTATATGGGGGATGAATTAATATGGGGGATGAATTACTATGTGGGGGATGAATTACTATGTGGGGGATGAATTACTATGTGGGGGATGAATTACTATGTGGGGGATGAATTACTATGTGGGGGATGAATTACTATGGGGGATGAATTACTATGGGGGATGAATTACTATAGGGGGGATGAATTACTATGGGGGACGAATTACTATATGGGGGACGAATTACTATATGGGGGACGAATTACTATATGGGGGATGAATTACTATATGGGGGATGAATTACTATATGGGGGATGAATTACTATGGGGGATGAATTACTATATGGGGGATGAATTACTATGGGGGATGAATTACTATATGGGGGATTAATTACTATGGGGGATTAATTACTATGCTTACTATGGGGGAATATTACTATACTTACTATGGATGACACATACAAATCATTCATCTACTCTTGGTCCGGCCCCCGGGTCCAATATATGAACCCATTGCGGCCCTCAAGTCAAAAAGTTTGCCCACCCCTGGCCTAGGCGATCGGAAGCGGAAGGTGTCCTCCCTCCCTGTAGTCTTTTGGGACACGTCACAGGTCCCAGAAGACTAAAGGACCATTCATGAAGTGCAGCGCTACTCGCGCATGCGCAAAGGGTACCCGGCTGTGAAGCCGGATGCCCACACTAAAGATGCCGGCCTCCTGGAATACAGGACGGCCGGTGAAACGGGCTGCGGGGGACACACCACGAGACCGAGGGACAGGTAAGTGGCTGTTTTTTAAAAGTCAGCAGCTACAGTTTTGTAGCTGCTGACTTTTATTCTTTGACAGGGTGAGTGGAACTCTGCTTTAACATATGCAATTTGCTGCAGTAAAAGTAGTTCTTGCAGTACTCTTTCTGCAGTTTTGTTGCAATTTCATATAGATAGAATATAATGGAAATCGCACTGCAAATTGCAAGAAATCGTTGAATATCTTCACAAGTAGCAATAAAGTCTTCAGAAATGGCACATGAAATCATGCTGAAATTGCACACAAATTGCACAATTTTAAATCGCAGCTGTGTGACCAGCGACTTAAAGCAGTAGTAAACAAATGAAAAAATCTCCTGCAAAATAATGTCATAATGTATTAGTATGCGATATATGAAAGACTTGCCTTACACCCCGGTCACATCAAACCCGACTTTGAAATCGTGCAAATTACAGTGAAGTCGCACGATTTCAAAGTGGGGTGAACTGCTGATTTCAGGTGCAGTTTGCAAGACATCTGACACAGATGTCTATCTAAATTGCACCAAAAGTAGTGCATGTACTACTTTGCAAATCAGTGCGGCACCGACATGACCGCTGTAATTGCGGACAATAGGGTGTGACTTGGCATGCGTTTTGCAAATCGCATGACATGCAAATCGCATGCCAATTCGCATCCAGTGTGACTGGGGGGTTAGAGTGAAGCCCTCCAGTGGTGCACTGTCACTGCTGCAGGGACATTGAATATCTCCTAAACCGTGCAAGTTTTATTATAAGCTCACCTGTAGGTACAAGTGTCCAGTGGGAGTTTATTTCCACTTTAAGAAATGCCTATGAACATCTGCTGGACCTGTCGGGCACCCCATGGGTTTGATTTACTAAAACTGGAGAGTGCAAAATCTGGAGAAGCTGTGCACGGTAGCCAATCAGCTTTTAACTTCAGCTTGTTGTATTAAGCTTTGACAATGAAACCTGGAAGCTGATTGGTTTGTATGCAGGTGTGTTCTGCCAGACTACTGTGTCCATTTTCCCTGTGCCACTTTGAAATCATTAGCGCAACACCATATACTAAACTGAAAATGTACTTGTTCAATTCCCTGTGTACAGGGAGAGCACATAAAGTGTGGGATTGTACCATAGTGTGTGGATTGAAGTTTAGAATCAAAGTTCACCTTTCCGTTTAGGTGAGGTTGTTCTCCTTTTGACATTGCATCATGACACATGCAGGAAAATAGAATCCTTTTCTGTAAATCATTGCACACACTCATAAAAGGGTTCATGCACAAAATGTCATGATCTGTTCATTGGGACCTGGGGGTTAGTTGTGGATTGGGGGGAGGTATTTATTATTACTGCTGTTGGGAAGATTTCTGCAATTTTGTATACAGACAGCAATAAAACCTGACCAATTGTTATGCTTATTGACTCTACTTAAAAACACATGGTTTTATTGGTGTCCATGTCCACGTTTTTCCCTCACTTGCTATCCTGGTGATAGGACAGAATTTTCCCTGAATTCCTGAGCTAACAGAAGTTTTAGAACTTCTGCACTGTGATCCTGCCCCCATGACTACACAGGAAGTGAAGGGAACTCTACACAATGGGGAAACAGACAGCAATTCGTTCTTGGCAACAGTTACAACTCTTGGCAAGTAAACATTAGCAATTTTAATAGGACAATTGTGCTTATCAAAGTCTCCTAAGGACTTGTTCACACTTGACTAATTTCAAACGCTTGCCAAATGCCCCTGACAGGCGTTTGGGAAGCATTTTAACACTCGCCAAACGCCCTATGAGTGTTTTTGAGGCATTTGATAGGTGTTTGCCAAGTGTTAAAACCACACCACAAATGCCTGCAATGAAGTTTAATGGTATTAACGCTCCGCAAACATGTCCCAGGCATTTGAGGAAGGTCACCATAGACTTGAATGGGAGGCTTCAACTCCTCCTGACTTGACATGAGGCGTCAATTTTGCCGCGACGCTAACACTTCAGTGTGAACACCACTGTGTGCTGCCATGTATAGAATTTTCATAGGCGTTTGAGGAACATTAAAAACGCTTCCCAAATGCCTGGCTAATGCCTGCTGACAAAGCTAGTGTGAACATAGCCTTAGTCCAGTAAGGTGACTGTCGGTAAGTAATTAAAGCTCTTAGAATGAGATTAAAACTGCTTTTGTAGTTTACTGGTTTTTACTGTTTAAACCTTCTGATCATATGAAACATCTATTACTACTAAAATTAGAGTGCTACTGGATATTGGTAAACTATTACATGATAGGGATAGGGGTGGAGAGGGTCACAGGCACTTTGTGCTTTCTTTTGCTGGATTGTCTCTCTTTGATGGGTTAACGGGCACTTTATTTTTATTTATAAAGGATCAGTGCACTCTTAAAGTGTTACTAAACCCACAACAGTAAAATCAGTCTGTATATGCAGTAAAGCATGCTTGTTATACTCACTGTGGAATCTAAGGGGTTAATCCTTCACATTGTGAACAAAGGAGGTTTTAGTCTCTCTTATCTGATCCTCCCCTTCTTCCATTGTCTCCTAAATATCTCCTGATAGAACAGAAGTTTGGAGTCACTCTGCACATGGTCAATTTGGTGTGTTTTTCTAGAGAGAGGTGTTTGTTTTTTTGTTTTTTCTTGGGAGAGTGCATGTGATCAGCAGAGGGCCAATCAGTACTGTCCAGACAGAGGTCTGGGGTCCTGCATCCCCCTAGAGCAGAAAGAAAACTCCTCCTACAAGCTTTAACCAGTGTTCTGCTGGACACTGATAAAAGTCACAAGACTGTTCCAACTGCTGCTGAGAAAAGGTATTTAGCAGTTTATATTTACTAAAATAATCGCATTTCCATGTTCTGTGTGCTGCGGGAGAGCAGATATAGTGGATACAGGGTCCTGGGTTTAGTAACACGTTAAGTGATATTTAATAAGTTTCAAATGCAGCTTGATGAACTTAATATCCTTTCTGGACTTAAGCAGGTTTTGTTCCTGATTGCTGTGAAGTTTTGGGTGTTTCTGCCCACCTTGTGGTGTCCCCTTGTTTCCTATTGCATTTTGCATGCTATAAAAAAAATGAAAACATTAACAGGGAGAAGGAGCTCCTCATGATGGATGTGGCCCTTGTGCCAAGCCAAGGACTGAAGCCTGGAGCTCCCCCCCTCTGAAGTCTAAGACCTAGGCGGTTAAGCTCTCCAGCATATATAAAAAATATCTCTCTTGGAGAATTAAAACTTTTGTCAGTGTCAGTGTTTAACCCAGATTTATTAACTCCATATATTTTGCTTTTTACAGGATAGCAAAAAAGGCTTTGGAATTGCAGTCTCTGGGGGAAAAGATAATCCACACTTTGAAAATGGTGAACCTTCCATTGTCATTTCTGATGTGCTTATTGGGGGTCCAGCTGATGGATTTTTACAGTAAGTAAATAAACAATATAAAAATCATGCTTAGGCAACCTTGCAAGTCTTGTGCCCCATTAGAACATTGCTTGCAATGATGAATCCATTTAGATAATAACAACAGGTTCAGACCATCCAAAGCAATTGTTATCATACACAGAGATTTTACAGCAAACTGGAAAATCTCTATGTGAGCAAGTTTTAGCCTTCCCTTCTGTAGATTAAAAGGGATGTAGATTATATCTATGTATGTGACCAAATCTTAAACCAGGGGTCCTCAAACTACAACCCGAGGGCCACATGCGGCCCGCCGAGGACATTTATCCGGCCCGCCGGCAGGGGCGTATTTGCCGCCAGGAAGGGACACTAAGTACAGGGGTGGGCAGGGGACTGCTGTATCTTACCTGGCTCTGTGTCCCAGTCCCACGACGATCCAGTCCAGGATGCGCTGCTCCTTCATTCACTCCGGCCACTCCCTCACTCGATGTTCGCGCTGCCGCTCGGCTCCGCCTCCTCACCGGTGATTGGGCGCCATAACTGTAGCTCAGGAAAGGCACACAGGTGGCCAATCACCTGCGAGGAGGCAGAGCCAAGTGGCCCCGCGAACATCGAGTGAGGCAGAGGCTGGAGTGAATGAAAGAGGACAGCTGACCGCCCGGTAAGTGTGCAGCGCAGATGGTGCTGCTGCAAGCTGGTATGCTGGCTGCAGCAGCACCATGCTGGAACAGGGGTCAGAAAGTTAAGTGTCCTTGGTGTCAGTGGGAGGAATAGTGCCCCATCATTGGTGTCACTGATACTAATGATGGGGCATTATTCCTCCCACTGACACCAATGATGGGGCATTATTCCTCCCACTGACACCAATGATGGGCACTATTCCTCCCCCCACTGACACCAACAATGGGGCACTATTCTTCCCCCCACTGACACCAACAATGGGGCACTATTCCTCCCCCCACTGACACCAACAATGGGGCACTATTCCTCCCCCCCACTGACACCAACAATGGGGCACTATTCCTCCCCCCCACTGACACCAACAATGGGGCACTATTCCTCCCCCCACTGACACCAACAATGGGGCACTATTCCTCCCCCCACTGACACCAACAATGGGGCACTATTCCTCCCCCCACTGACACCAACAATGGGGCACTATTCCTCCCCCCACTGACACCAATATTGGGACACTATCCCCCCCCCCCACTGACACCAATGACGGGGCACTATTCCCCCCCACTGACACCAATGACATACTATTCCTCCCACTGACACCAAAGATGGGGCACTATTCCCCCCCACTGACACCAATGACGTACTATCCCCCCCACTGACACCAATGACAGGGCACTATTCCCCCCCGCTGACACCAATGACATACTATTCCTCCCACTGACACCAATGATGGGACACTATTCCCCCACTGACACCAATGATGGGACACTATTCCTCCCACTGACACCAAAGATGGGGCACTATTCCTCCCACTGACACCAATGATGGGACACTATTCCTCCCACTGACACCAATGATGGGACACTATTCCTCCCACTGACACCAATGTTGGGACACTATCCCCATCCCCCACTGACACCAATGATGGGGCACTATTCCCCCCCCCCCCACACTGACACCAATGATGGGGCACTATTCCTCCCACTGACACAAATGATGGGGCACAATTCTTCCCACTGACATCAATGATCGGGCACTATTCCTCCCACTGACACCAATGATGGGGCACGATACTTCCCACTGACACTAATGATGGGGCACAATTCTTCCCACTGACACCAATGATGGGGCAATTTTCCTCCCACTGACCCCAATGATGGGGCACTATTTTGCTCCATAAGACACACTTGGGGGGGAAATGTCTGTGCGTCTTATGGAGCTGCCGACCCAGTATTCCCGCCGCCATTGTATGTCCGCAGTCTCTGGTCATTTCATGTACTATGTCTGCAGTCTCTGGTCATCTCCTGTACTGTGTCCGCAGTCTCTGGTCATCTCCTGTACTGTGTCCACAGTCTCTGGTCATCCCCTGTACTGTTTGCGCAGTCTCTGGTCATCTCCTGTACTATGTCTGCAGTCTCTGGTCATCTCCTGTACTATGTCTGCAGTCTCTGGTCATCTCCTGTACTGTCCGCACTTGTTCATAGTCTTTTTTTTTTTTTTTTTTTTTTTTTTTTATAGTCCGGCCCTATAGTAATCATTTCTTGTTCTATTTTTTCATGCTTTTAAATTATTTGGAACATAGTCATATTTGTTATGTGCCATGTTTAATTGCAAAGATCAGTAAGCACAGTATCTACAAAGGACAATAACCGATCAAAACACACCAGATTTAATGCTTTATAGCTTCAGAATACAGTTACCTCAATTCTGTCTAGAATGCTGTAAGTTACTGCAGTTTTCAGATAATAACTTTGTTACATTTTACAAAAAAGCTTGGAATTCCTAAAGATAAACCGGGGTAGGCAAACTTTTCAGCACAGTGTGCTGAAAAAGTTTTCAAAGAAATTGAGAGTGCCAGCTACTTAAACATAATGTCCACGTCACATATAAATCAAGAAAAAAAATCTTTAAATAGTAAATGCTGTAAATGACTTGAATAATGGTAAGAAATAAATATTGAGGTTTGCACTTCAGATCACCCTAATTCCTGCACCTTCGCACTTCAGATCAGCCCAGTTTCTGCCCCTTCACCACTCAGATCAGCTTAAATCCCACACCTTCACACCTCAGACCATCCACAATAATCACACCTTCACACCTCAGATCACACCAATTCCCACACCTTCAACCATCAGATCACACCATTTCCTGCACCTTCAGCCCTCAGATCACACCATTTCCTGCACCTTTAACCCTCAGATCACACCATTTCCTGCACTTACAACCCTCAGATCACACCATTTTCTGCACCTTCAACCCTCAGATCACACTATTTCCTGCACCTACAATTCTCAGATCACACCATTTCCTGCACCTACAATTCTCAGATCACACCATTTCCTGCACCTACAACCCTCAGATCACACCATTTCCTGCACCTTCAACCCTCAGATCAGCCAGATTACTGCACCTTCACATCTCAGGTCTACATCAATTCCAGCACCTTCACACCTCACATCAGCCCGATTCCTGCACCTTCACACCTCACATCAGCCCGATTCCTGCACCTTCACACCTCACATCAGCCCGATTCCTGCACCTTCACGCCTCACATCAGCCCGATTCCTGCACCTTCACACCTCACATCAGCCCAATTCTTGCACCTTCAGCCCTCAGATCAACCCAATTACTGCAGCATCACACTTCAGGTCTCCCTCAATTTCTGCACCTTCACCCCCTCAAATCACCCCAAATTCTGCACCTTTACCCTTTAGATCAGTCCCAGTTCCTGTACCATCACCCCTCAGATCACCCCCAATTCCTTTAGATCAGATTTCAGGTCACCCCAGTTCCTGCACCCTCACACCTTTAGATCACCCCAATTCTTTACACCTCATATCAGCTGAATTCCTCCACCTAATCAACTCAGTTCATCCGAATTCCTGTGCCTTCATACCTTAGATCAGCCCCAGTTCCCGCACCTGTAAATTAGTAGTACCCAATAGCTAACATGGTTCAGCAGTGCAGGCAAAAGAGGCAAAGGATGGGGTCAGTGGGGAAGTGTACAGGGGTCAGCAGGGCAGAGGTCTGGGGTCAGAGGAGCAGAGGATGGGGCAGAGGTCTGGGTCCATCAGGGCCGAGGATTGGGGTCAGAGGAGCAGAGGATGGGGCAGATGACTGGGGTCATCGGGGAAGAAGACTGGAGCACAGGTCTGGGATCAACGGGACAGATGTCTGTGGTCAGAGGACTGGGGTCAGTGGAGCAGAGGATGGGGCAGAGGTCTGGGGTCATCGGGTCAGAGGACTGATGAAAGTGGAGCAGAGGTTAGGGTAGAGGTCTGGGTTCAGCGGGCCAGAGGTCTGGGGACAGAGGAGCAGAGGATGGGGCAGAGGTTTGGGATCAGCAGGGTACAGGACTGGGTTCAGCGGGGCAGAGGATTGGGGCACAGGTGTGGGGTAATCGGGGCAGAGGTCTGCGGTCAGTGGAGCAGAGGATGGGGCACAGGTCTGGGGTCAGTGGAGCAGAGGACTGATCAGAGGTCTGGGTTCAGCAGAGCAAAGGTCTGGGATCAGAGGACTGGTGTCAATGGAGCAGAGGATGGGACAGAGGTCTGGGGTCAGAGGACTTCACACCTCACATCAGCTGAATTCATGCACCTAATCAACTCAGCTCATTCTAATTCTTGCACCTTCACACCCTCTGTAGCTTTCTACTGTTCCAATCTGGAGATTTCACAGGTGAGAGCAGCAGCATAGCAGGCAGCTATATACTGTGGGGATGAAAGTTTTTAGTCTGTAACAGAATCTGATTCAGCTGTGTGTGGGAGGATGAGATCTGCTGAGTACCCCATGCGGGAATGGGAGAAGCAGCTCAGCAGTCCGGGAACAGCATCCATAGCGGGGGAGCGCAACATTCCCTAGATCAAAATAGCAAAATATCAGTTACCTAAGCACCTATACCGGCTAAATGCAGGAAAGCTGAATGAGGTGGGAAAGGAACAGCTAGTCTCGCTCCTGGGTAGCCAGCTGCAAGCAGCGGCCAGCTGACTTTGTTGATGTGAAGGATGTCCCCAGGCTTCTTTCGTGTGCCAGAAAAAATGCAACCATGTGCCATGTATGGCACTTGTGCCAGAGGTTGCCGACCCTGAGATAAAGTGTTGTCAAATTTAAGTTTTCAGTGCTCTATTTTGAAATGTAAGGTAAACATATTACTTAATGTAAACCTGTGGCAAGGGAATGGACAGCATTTACACACTGTTAACAAGCAGTAAATGAATTTTAAAAAAAGGCTTCACTGACCTCTGTAGCTGCAGGCACCATTGAGCAACTCATCCTTAAAGTTCATAACAACAACGCTCTGGTCTAATTTATAGTTGGACTCTTAGCAGCTTTATTTCACTCTGTTCTCTCTTTTGCAGCTGTGACTTGGCAGCCTTACAGCCTTATAAAAAAGGCAGAGTACATTTACAGAAGGATTGAATGCTGCCATGTCCCTACTGGGAGACAGAGCAGGCTGGGATAAAGCTGCTAAGAATCCATCTACAACCATTGCACTGTTCCTGGTTTTATGAATGTTAAGGATGAATTATACTACCTCCTCAGCAGCTAGAGGTCATTAAGGGCTTGTTTTAAAACCCATTTACTGCACTTCTTGTTCAATATTTTTATTGGTTTTCAAGCACTTTACAAAAATCAAAATACTAACACAAGAATTATAGGTTTGTAGAGTTTTTAGCAAGCTACACACAACGCACCCAAAAAAGTATGAAATAATAGAATTCACATTACAATGCTAATAATTGAAAGCAATCCTAAACATAGTGGCCTTCTGGTCTTCTGACCTGGTTCCTGATTGTTAATACAAGACCCAGGATTGTCATTGAGAGCCCATTCTCTGTGTTGGGAATGTGCTGCACAGCTCACTCCCAACACAAACACATGTATGCATATATGTGGCCTCGCGTAAGAAGACCCACTTCATTGAGATTGACAGAAGCAGTGTTCTAGTGGTGTTAGCAGATGAAAACTTGAGTGTTCAATTATTTTCTTTTGCAGCAGTTATGCATTTTTTCAAATTTTTTATTTTTGTGTGTAAGTTCATCTTTTCATAAACTATCCACATGGAGGGTACAGTAGACTGTAAGACTGTAAGAAGCTGATGCAGAATCAAGTGGCATCAGGTACTTCCATCAATAAAATTTTTTATTTATTTTTTTTAACGAGCAATGTATTTTTTTATTTCAGCTCTGTGTATTTGCCTGCAGTTCAGCTTTAACAAAATCCCAATACAGTTTTTGAAAACATCTACTATGATTGGGGTCTAGCAGTTTTTATCCCTGAGACATACCTGTCACGATCGTGGCGTCAGACCCCAGCCCTTCTCACCAAACTCGTGACCGAAGGACTAGCCGATCTAAAACCGCGATGTCACGTACGTAACAATGCCAAACCCAGCTGCACCCTGCACAACGATTTTCCAGCAAATTGGACCACAATCGATGTACCGGCAGCCTGAGCGATTGTTACTGGGTCAGGTTAATTATGCAATTAACCCTTCACACTGCCACCACCTCCTTTTTGTACAGAGAAAGAGGAAACTCGGCGATATCAGTTATAACACTATAATGGTTGAGGTAATCTTCTGTATAACACGGTTATACAGAGGGTTAAACAAACACAGTAGCATTCTCTTTAGAGGCAGGAATTCGTAAATTGCAATAAAGCACTATAGAAACAGTTCAACACTTTCAGAAGGAAAGATTTATTACTAAAAGGTCAAACGGGCGCAATAAAAATATTTACAGAAAAGATGTAACTAAGATATATACAGTGGGGATCGAAAGTTTGGGCACCCCAGCTAAAAATTTGTATTAATGTGCATAAAGAAGCCAAGGAAAGATGGAAAAATCTCCAAAAGGCATCAAATTACAGATTAGACATTCTTATAATATGTCAACAAAAGTTAGGTTTTATTTCCATCATTTACACTTTCAAAATAACAGAAAACAAAAAAATGGCGTCTGCAAAAGTTTGGGCACCCTGCAGAATTTATAGCATGCACTGCCCCCTTTGCCAAGCTGAGACCTGCCAGTGTCATGGATTGTTTTCAATCATCGTCTGGGCAGACCAGGTGATGTCAATATCAAAGGTTTTACATGCCCAGACTCATCTGACCTTGCCCCAACAATCAGCACCATGGGTTCTTCTAAGCAGTTGTCTAGAAAACTAAAACTGAAAAAAGTTGACGCTCACAAAGCTGGAGAAGGCTATAAGAAGATAGCAAAGCGTTTTCAGATGTCAATATCCTCTGTTTGGAATGTAATTAAGAAATGGCAGTCATCAGGAACAGTGGAAGGTAAAGCAAGATCTGGAAGACCAAGAAAAATATCAGACAGAACAGCTCGCAGGATTGTGAGAAAAACAATTCAAAACCCACGTTTGACTGCACGATCCCTCCAGAAAGATCTGGCAGACACTGGAGTTGTGGTACACTATTCCACTATAAAGAGATACTTGTACAAATATGGTCTTCATGGAAGAGTAATCAGAAGAAAACCTCTTCTACGTCCTCACCACAAAAATCATCGTTTGAACTTTGCAAATGAACATATAGACAAGCCTGATGCATTTTGGAAACAAGTTCTGTGGACCGATGAGGTTAAAATTGAACTTTTTGGCCGGAATGAGCAAAGGTACGTTTGGAGAAGAAGGGGCACAGAATTGAATGAAAAGAACCTCTGTCCAACTGTTAAGCATGGGGTTGGATCAATCATGCTTTGGGGTTGTGTTGGAGCCAGTGGCAAAGGGAACATCTCACGAGTAGAAGGAAAAATGGATTCAATAAAATTTCAGCAAATTTTGGATGGTAACTTGATGCCATCTGTGAAAAAGCTGAAGTTAAAGAGAGGATGGCTTCTACAAATGGATAATGATCCTAAACACACCTCGAAATCCACGGGGGATTACATCAAGAGGCGTAAACTGAAGGTTTTGCCATGGCCTTCACAATCTCCTGACCTCAACATAATTGAAAATCTATGGATAGACCTTAAAAGAGCAGTGCGTGACAGACAGCCCAGAAATCTCAAAGAACTGGAAGACTTTTGTAAGGAAGAATGGGCAAAGATACCTCAAACAAGAATTGAAAGACTCTTGGCTGGCTACAAAAAGTGTTTACAAGCTGTGATACTTACCAAAGGGGGCAGTACAAGATATTAACTCTGCAGGGTGCCCAAACTTTTGCAGACGCCATTTTTTTGTTTTCTGTTATTTTGAAAGTGTAAATGATGGAAATAAAATCTAACTTTTGTTGACATATTATAAGAATGTCTAATCTGTAATTTGATGCCTTTTGAAGATTTTTCCATCTTTCCTTGGCTTCTTTATGCACATTAATACAAATTTTTAGCTGGGGTGCCCAAACTTTCGATCCCCACTGTATATATATATATATATATATATATATATATATATATATATATATATATATATAAATATACAGAGACCTACAGCACAGCAAAGAGATATCAGAGAGAGGTGAAAGGGTTAAGGTACTTGCCAAAGTCCTGGGTTAGCAGATCCACGTTTCAGAGCAAAAGGGCACGGGTCTCCCCAGGTGGTACTGATGTTAAAATGGGAGACGTCTTCAATTTAACTCTCTTAGGCCTGACAGCCCATTTTGTAGTTCCCTAGCAGGGGGGTGTCTCTGAAGTCAAGGACCAATACCACGTTTAGGGCGTGGAGGTCTGGGTGTGGACCTAAACTAGAGCCAAAATCTCGTGTAGTTCATATTTTGGCTCATAACTTTTCCTATGCACAAGTGACACTCCACCCGTGGGTAGATTATTATGCAGACACGTCTGAGGATTGATTAGATATGAATTATGAAGTTCTACACTGAATGGTTCACGAGATCTATTTTTCTGCTTTTCTATGTATTCGAGACAAGGCGAGTGACCCATCAAATTGTTCGTCTTCTCTTAGCCAATCTGACGATATGTCTGGTTTTTATGTAAGTCTCTCATATTCCAAGATATGAGACATAGGGGAAAAATGGATTTTGAAAAGTGTTTATCTGATTCGTGCTTCGTTGGAATTCCTTGAACTCCGGGAAGGCTCTGTTATCTTTTTACGAGGTGTTAAATGGCCCAGGTTGCTCAGACAGCCAGGCATCTTGCTCAGAGAGGTGTTTTATAGCTCTGGACTCCCCGCCATGCTCTAGCCTGCCTGTGACCCTTCCAACACCCTTCCCTGTGGATTAAAAGAGAGGAAAGGGAAAAAATGAGGGACAACATGGAGATTCTTAAAATGGAGGACTTCGTCAGTCTTTGGTGTGCACGTTTGCGACAATACCTACCAACATTGTACCTAAACAAGCAATTAATCCTTGCAATGTGTAGCCATCCTGCTTCAAGGGATCATTTTTAAGATTCATAGAGCTGAGCTTTAAGAATGAGACAAGAAGGGACATGGCTAAATTGCGCTGAATATTGGACATCACACTAGCATGGTTAAATCGAGTGTAGGTGTACATACTGTGTACACTGTACACATTCTGCAGTGCCTGTACCCACTCCATTAGGGCTCATGCCAGGGGACTTTAACAGGCATTTTATATGCCTGGCTGAATTTTCTAGCCCATTCCTACTTACAGCCATACACCTGTTTGGCAAGCAGCACTCTGGTAAATGCATTGCTTCTTTGCATCCGCGTTTACCCATGCATGTGTGTCCGATGTATTTCCTGAAGTTTTGCAGTTGGAAAACATGATTAAACGCCTAAGATATAGACAGATTAAAAAATCCATCATGTCTTCCCCCGGCTTGTCTGGGTTCATGATACTGTATGATATTGGCGTTCCCGGATTCCTGCTTCTGGTCTTGTTTTCTTCTTCCTTTTTTTGCTCTTTTATCCTCTTTATTGTTTGAATCTGTCAGGTGGTAGATACTTCCCTTTGGCTGATATATTGTTGGTGTTATATTGCTGTTTTTGTATTTTATGTGCCTTTAATGGCCCGTATGTGGACACGCCTTTTACATTGTCGGTGTTATAGCACTGTTCTCTTTATTTTGTATGTGCCACTGATAACCCCTGTGTGGGCGTCTTTTGCTCTAGTTTTTCTTTGTTAAAATTGTTTAAAAAAAAAAAGTTAATAAAAATATTTGAAATGCAAAAAATCCAGCATGTCTTGTGCCTCTCCTCCTTTTGTTTGTGTCACTAAAGGCACCTCCTGATTCTTACAAAAACAGATAAAACCTGGTATCTCCTTTCCCCTTCTTTTCTTTACTACTAAATATGCTGTGCTTCTAAAAACGTATCTGATCTACCGCACTAACAGGAAAAAAAAAATACATGGCTGGAATGATGGAATTCACAAAACTCACTTGTTCATCTCCCAAGAGAGCAGCCATGACTTATAACGCTGACAACTAATTATTCTGGTTGTTGGGTTTGCCAGGGAGCTCATTTCCATATTGAGGATTTAGGCAGATCTCAGCAAGTAGAATAATTTCTACTATGATATATTTGCACATATTCTCAACAGGGTTATATTTTTAGTTATATATATACATATATTAGTTCTATTTTGTAATCTAGAGTTTTTATTTTTAACCATGGTGTCAAAATTCTAGGCCCACACTGCCTCAGATTCACCTTTGGATACTTCTATAACCTGTTAACTCAGAAATATGGATTGTATTTTACATGTATATGCCAGGGCCAAAAATAACGCAGTAGTTTTCTACAATACATGCACATTTCCCATGTTTTATCCCAGCAGGTAGAGACAAATATCTCTTGATCTGCCAGAAATGCGCTCCAAGTCCTGTTGTGGGCGGACAACACACAGCATTTTTGTAGACAGGGTATCCTTCCTTCCTCCATGGCCATCTGACAACACAACTGGCATAGAGGCGACTGCTTTGATAAATAGCACGTTTCTCCATCCCCAAGTATTTGCCTGCTTACCTGGAACATGTTAGCTAACAAGCATTCCTCCCCCTGCATTCCTAGTGAGACAAGCAAGTGCTTAAAATGTATGTTACTCCAAAATTTCATATTCCTGATATGTGTCTGTTGTACCATTTACTTGTATGAAAAAGTATCCCGTGCTCTTTCATTACTGGTGATCCTATTCATCCCCTTGCATTCCTATTTTAAACTGACCATTCCAGGCATGGAAGCACATACATACCAGTATGGTCAGTTTTGCTTCTTTGAATTCTACTTGGGAGCACAGCCTGTCAGTACTGCAAAGATCAGACTTGTGCTGATACAACCCCTTAACAGCAATTTTCACTGGGAAGATCAGTGTACTGCTATATATCTGTCTCCTGCTGTCATGCCCCCTGCACAGCACTTCACTGGAAATGATCAGTGTACTGCTGTTTCTCTGTCTCCTGCTGACACACCCTCTGCACAGTTCTTCACTGGAAAGATCAGTGTTCTGCTGTTTCTCTGTCTCCTGCTGACATGCCATCTGCACAGTTCTTCACTGGAAAGATCAGTGTACTGCTGATTCCCTGCCTTCTGCTGACAAATGCTCAAAGATGTTGAAAAGTGCCATTTTGTCAAAGCAGCCATCTTCTTTCTAGCTGCAGTTTTGGATAGAGCGTAGAAGGGTTAGAAATTCTATCATGTTTTTAATGCTGTCTTTGCCCCTGCTGGAAAGATTTTATAGCTGTTACAGAACAAGAATAATGGAGAAGTCTTGCAATGGGGACACTTTTTCTGTGACATGCATTTAAAATGGGAATTCCCCCCACTTTAGGGATATTTCCACCTGACTTTGTTTCTGGGACAGAAAATAAACACAGTTTCAAAAATTTTAATTAACAGGGTTTTTAAGCATTCCTTACTCATTTGTTGATGAAAAAAGGGGTTTGGTTATACATCACTTTAGATAAGATATATTTTCTCTTGAAGATCAGAATAGGGAAAATGTATCCTTCCAATTGCTACATTACAAAAATTAAAGAGAATGTAATTAAAAAGTTGGTTGGTTGCATTTATTGATGAGGGATTGTATGAAGACAATTTTATGTGCTTTGCTCTTGCAGCTGCACCCTGGGTATACCAGCAAGGCCTGCACATTATGGGTGTATGCAGTAGAGCAGTGCTTTTGTACTGTGCTCTGCAACCTAAATTGATTTACTGTATGTTTGAAGTCTTATTGAATAATACGATCGTTCAGGGTACCTCTAGAATAAATATGGCAGTTAAGTGAGTGGCTCTTTTTTTTTTTTTTTTATATGGTTTTGCTTATTTTACTTATTGTTATCTTTTTCTTTTTCTTTTTATAGAGAGAATGATCGTGTGGTTATGGTCAATGGAACATCTATGGATAATGTGCTCCATTCGTTTGCAGTACAACAGTTAAGGAAATGTGGAAAAACAGCCGTCATTGTGAGTATTCAAAATGGTCTTGCTTAACCCATTAATGCCTGAAGGTAAAATCAAATCTTTACCTAAATACAGTTCTGCAGCTTTGGCATGTGTTGGTAAATGTACATATCATCGCAGCCACTTAGTATATCATGATGAATTACACTTATTTTTTTTTGTTTTTTATGGTAAATGGTAATGTGTTATTGTTTGTCCTCTCCGACACTAACTGTTTGATATCATTTTGGATATCATTTGGTTTTTTTTATCATCACAGGAAAAAAATTTAGATTATTTCTTGCCATTTCCACGATCCACCACCAAAAATAAAATGCCAAATAAATTCTCCTACTTATGAAGTTTATGGTAATACCATGTAAGTGTATATTATTTGTTGTTTCTACCTTTAGTAGGGCCAAGAAACAATAGTGCCTATTTTTATTGTTTATCCTATCTAAACCACTTACACTAAAGGTTTGTTTTTTGTTTTTTTTTCATGTTTCCTCCTCTGGCTAGGAGAAAACAATATAGCAGTTCATATAATAGTTCATATATTGCAGCCAGAGGAAAAATGGAAATGATCCAATGATGTTCCAGATCACATTCGGTGAAACAAGAGAAATTAGTGAGGTTGTGCGCTTACCACAAGTACACACAATATGAGCATTGTATGTAATTAACAGCAACCGGGCATCATGGTCTGGTCAACAGCCTGGGCACCATCTGGTCATATATGGACATCTGGGTCACAGGTACACCGCTGTCCAGGCCCCCTATCGACATGATATAAATCCAGGCCCACATAAATAGGCTCCCTGGTGGTCAGTGGTTCACTCAACATGCAACGCATACAAATCAAAGTCCAATGTACAGAACCCTGGTGGCTAGTGTGATCACAAGTACAAAGCCATAGAGTATAATGAGTAGTAATGCAAATATACTCATCCAGGTCTGGTGAGGTAGTTCCCTGGTGGCTAGTGAGTCCCTAGTAGCAAAAGGCGTCAATAGGGTGGATCCCCTAACATGTTTCGAGCTAAAGCTCGTTTTCAAAGCTTTAGCTCGAAACATGAAAACGCTTTGAAAACGAGCTTTAGCTCGAAACATGTTAGGGGATCCACCCTATTGACGCCTTTTGCTACTAGGGACTCACTAGCCACCAGGGAACTACCTCACCAGACCTGGATGAGTATATTTGCATTACTACTCATTATACTCTATGGCTTTGTACTTGTGATCACACTAGCCACCAGGGTTCTGTACATTGGACTTTGATTTGTATGCGTTGCATGTTGAGTGAACCACTGACCACCAGGGAGCCTATTTATGTGGGCCTGGATTTATATCATGTCGATAGGGGGCCTGGACAGCGGTGTACCTGTGACCCAGATGTCCATATATGACCAGATGGTGCCCAGGCTGTTGACCAGACCATGATGTCCGGTTGCTGTTAATTACATACAATGCTCATATTGTGTGTACTTGTGGTAAGCGCACAACCTCACTAATTTCTCTTGTTTCACCGAATGTGATCTGGAACATCATTGGATCATTTCCATTTTTCCTCTGGCTGCAATATATGAACTATTATATGAACTGCTATATTGGTACTTCGTATTGTAAACAGCCCCGTGCTTATTATCTGTTCTCTAGCGCTACATACCCCATTCAAAGTTTATGTTCCAAGGTATTGAGGATTACCCTGTATGTTAGCTGCTCACCTGATCTGTTTGCGCTCACTTACCCACCCTTTATAGGAGAAAACAATACCTTGGAGGGAATTAGCAAAGAGTGGTGCAAGCACAATGCTTGCACCACTCTTCTAAACGTAAAAAAATTGAGCAGTTAATTAATAAAGCTCCTTTGTTAATTAGGAGCAATCAGTTCTATGTTCTATCTGGCTTTGACAGATACAGCATAGAGGACAGGAGAGCTGGAGCTGCATTCTCCAATCTTTATGCTCATCCCTGCCCCCCCCCCACTCATATCAAAGCAGGGGAGGAGGATTGTTGGTAACCCTGGAGGCTCTGCTCATATAGTGTAATCACTGCCCAGGCAGACAGAGAGGGATGGGTTCTGTCTACTGACAGCTCACATCCTATAAGCCAGGTCCAAGTTGTTATTTGGGTACAGACCTTGTACCCATTTCTTTTTCAATCTGAAATAGAAACTGGCTGGTGGCGCAAATGGACCTAAAACAGGTAATGTGGTGCACACCACTTGCAACAGTTTCCTGCCCCATTATATTGGTGCAAGAAGCTTAGTTAATGTCCCGGAATGTATCTTCTCCATTCAGAGGCAAAACAGAGTTCAGGGGTAGATTTTACTGACTGATCACTGTGATAGCCAATCACAGGGTATCACAATGACCATGTGACTGCTTGGTGTTATGGAGCATGCTTCCAGCACAAATGCCATACCACATATGCGACACCTCAAGAGAAGACCCACTTCCGTTACGCCTCATATATGTGTTACACCGGCGTCATTAAGTTAAAGGCAATAAATTGTTCCATTTCACCAGAGGGAGAACGTTCTGTGAGTGTGGATTCACACATGTGCGGTGCGTATTGAAGCTCAGGTTTCCCAGCTAATTAACACAGTAGTTGTTCAAGTCAGGTTTCCATCAGGTTCAGGATAAGTTTAGATCAGGTTAAGGTCAGGATTTTATCCTGTTCACAACTGACAACATGTGCAGCTTAGAAATGGTTCCCATAGAAGTCAGTGGCCTGTAATCTGCACTGCTGAACCAGACCGCACTGCTCAGAAATTGAACAGGACTCTTTTTCAGTCCACACTGAATCCGCACTGCCTGTGCACCGGATATATGTGAACTGGCACCATAGTAAACTGTTATTTCACATGTCATGCCGATTGGATGTAGTTCAAACCGCATCCAATCCCCATGTATGAACCAGCATTGAATGAAAGCATACTAAAAATGTTTTCATAGTTTCATAATCTTTTTCTGTGTATTTATTTATTTACATAACTCATTTCCTTTGGTGCAGTGTTAGCATATTAAAACAATGCCAAAATAATGCTAAATTTAAGTGATAAATATCGCAAACTTATATATTTAACACATTCGGTAAATAACAAATTTTTTTAAGTGAATTGACTTCTTTTGAGATAAATGGCGCATGAGTTACTTTAACTCAAAAAATCATGTGGCACTTATCTCATAGTGAATTCACCCCTAATACACCTTTAAATTGGATATAAACCCTCAGATTCAGTAATCAGATGTAGACAATATTGTCCTAAAAACTGTGAAGCCCAAAAATTTCTTTTTATGTTAGATTAAGCAAACGATTAAATCCACTGTCGTGGTTTTCTTTTTCTTTTCATTTTTTTGCTATTTCCCATGGGGGAGATTTTCCCTTCCCTTCCTGTTCTGGGGACACAACAGAAAATGAAAGATAATCTCTTTGAAGTGAATGGAGAGTTGTAACAGCAGAGTGGTAATGTGGAGTAACAGGTGTCCGCATTTTGGAGCATTATCACTCAGTTCTTGCTCTGGTGTCCTCTTTTTCCATCATTTTCTGAGTGACAATGCCTGCAGGATAAATAGAGGGGTGTGAAAAATGCATTTTGTTCACAATCCATTAGCGCCTCTCTGAAGAGGCAAAGCAATGTATTTATACATGAATGTAAAGACCTGTATGTAAATGTTTAATACTCATGCGAGTTCTCATTTTAAGTGGCTGTCAGTGCCGGTAATTTAATGCAGGTGCCTCTTTGGCCTTGAGCGAGTAGCTGTAAAGAATGGCAAATATAAATAACTACAGGTGGGAATGGCCAAAAAAAATTTCATATTTAAATGGGACTGTGTCTCTGTGCTGTAATGGGAGGTAAGGTAAATACTTTAAATTTGTGGTGATAAACCCCAGACAAGAGGGTGCTGGGTTTTTAATATTTTGAGATTTATTTTTAATGAGGTAGAGAAGCATGCTGTTGGGCTACAAAGTATGCCCTTCCTTGTGAAATAGTCATAACTCTTCATCTTGACAGTGGTTTGTTGATTTCACAGAAGGGATTCATTGTGTTGGTGTGCGTAGGTGAATTCACAGGGACAAGTCACAAGATCACAATAAATTATGGCAACTACAGTAGATATGGAAAGACTTTTAAGAAAGCTCCAAGCATTGCTTGTTGGCATGGGCTTAATATACAAATTGTATCTTGATTAAAAAAAAAAAAAGCAGTAACTGACTCAAATACACAGCTGTTAGGGGAGCAAACCAACTTTTTAGAATGCCATTCTCTTTATTAACATTGTTAGTCTACTTTTTATCATGTTTTGACCATCTCCTGGGTTTGCTAAATAGGTGGTGAAAAGACCTCGGAAATTTCAGATTACAGCATCAAGGCGGACCCCTTCTCCTGAGCCTGACCCTAGAGCCTTTGAGACTCTTGATGATGATGGACATTTTGACCGCAGAAGTGCATACAGTGGTTACAGCGAGAGCTGGCAAAGTGGAAGTGGCCGGCGCAGCAGGGAATCCAGTCCAGACCGAGGCTATGGAAGAGATCAGGAAAGAGGTCGATCTTATGATAAAGAGCCGGATTATGTCCGGGGAAGGAGTAGAGAACGAAACCTAGATGATAACTACAGACGGGAACGCAGTCGTGGTAGGAGCATTGATCGGGACTTGAGTGAAGAACGCAAATATAGGAGGGATCGGGGAAAGAGCGTGGACAGGGAAGAGTCATTTGAACAAAGTTACAGTGGGGACTATAGCCCAGAAAGAGGAAATATTCAGAAATCTCAAACCGACTACAGAATTGAAAAAGACCTGCTTCACCGCAGTCGAGATAGACTTCAGTCCCACAGTCCGTCGCCCGAACTGCATGCAGCACGAAAGGGTCAGGAAAAACCCGTCAGTGTACTCCTTGCCAAAAAGAAAAAGAATGAAGGTAAAGATTTCAATTTCTTCCTCAATACATATGCAGATTGTTTACACAGTTAGAGGTTTTTTTATTTGTACTGCAATATATTGTGATTTAATTTATAAATAAATTCAAGTCATAAAATCATTTGATTTTCAGAGCTAAAGAAACTGGCTTCTTTTTAATATTTATTATGTATGTTTTGTATAAATAGCGCTGCACCATTTTTTCATATTTTAACAAACGTGAGTGTGTTTAGTGGTAGCTGGCTGTGTGTGTGTGTGTGTGTGTGTGTGTGTGTGTGTGTATTTTTTTTAATTGATGATATTTTTTAATCAAGCAAACTTTTTTTTAATGAGGGGAACAGACATGCAGGCACATCACATATTCAATATAAACAAACACAGGTCGATTAGACAAGCAAGTAATGCTTAATGTAGATTGTAGAGCCTTTGCTGTAGGCAAGGAAAGGAGGACAAACATAATAACAACCAACATAATAGATTTACAGAGAATTAATCATTCCTCCTACTCCTCCTCCTCTTCCTCCTCTTCACAATTAAACATAGAGTCAAGCCATTTATCCCAAACTTTTTGATATTTAGCAGGGCATCCTCTACCATATAGGAAGGTCATCTATATTCATAAAGTACTATTTACCGCAGCTACCCACTTTGAAAACTTAGGCGACAGCGCCTGCAACCACATACGAGCAAGCAATAATGTAGCCACATATAGCGTCTCTTGCAAAAAAAAGAGTCTGAAATTTGTCGGTTTCTGAACTAGGAAGACCGAGTAGGCACTGCTTAGGGCAGAGGGTAAGGGGAGAGCCCATCTTGTCATGAAGGAATCAGACCACCTGAGACCAGTAACCCCGAATCAGAGGACAGGACCATATTAAATGAAAAAATGTCCTATCCGGGTCCCCACATTTTAGGCAAAGTGGGCTATATTGTGGCCTGTATTTAGACAATCGAATTGGTGTCAAGTAGGTTCTATGTATAATATATAACTGAGTGAGATGGTCCAACAACCTCGGGGAAACCATCTTAGTCAAGGACAACACCTCCCACATTTCATCATCCAGCTCCCCTACATCCGCCTCCCAGCAGGTTTTAAGGCTTTATGCCAATGATGATGCAGAAGGTGAGAGTAGAGCATTCTGGAATGTGGACGTAAGTTTCTTGGGATCCAGGCGTCCCATTGAAAAAATAGGTAACCCAAAATAAAACCAGCAAAAAATAAAAAAGGGAAGTGGAGAAAAGAAGGAAAAGAAAAATAAGGAAAGGGAAAATGAAGAGAAAAGGGAAGGAGGCACAGAGAGAGGAAAGTGAGGAAGAGAGAAGGAAGAAAGATGAGGAGTGGAAGAAAACCGAAGAGGGGAAGAAGAAAAAAGCAAGTGGGCAAAGAGAGGGAAAAGAAGAGAAAAGAAAAAAGAATAAGAAACATGGGAGAAGTATAGGAGAGAGATGGGAGAAGAGAAAGGAACAGAAGAAAAAAGGGGAACCAGGTAGAGGGAGGGAACACCAGACATCCAGAGAGGAAGGACCCAAGACTCACAAAAAGGAATTAAAAGAAAAGAAGATAGGAGCTAAAACTGAAATATGAAACGTGTCAAAAGAAAATAGAAGGGAGAAGGAGAGGGAAAGGAGCTAATACAAATGGTGGGAGAAGGGAGAGAGGAATAATGAAGACTAGGAGTAATAATAGGGGAGGCAAAGACAGTGAGATGCACTAACGAGGCACCGGGCTAGGGAGACATGAAACATAGTAACAGAGACTGTCCCAAAAAAAACAAAAATATATCAGGCCGGAGTAGGTCCTGGTGCTGTTTGCTGGTCTAGCCAGGCCAGCACCGATTCTGGTTCTTCAAAGAAGTGAGCCTTGTCATCCCTCACGACTCGAAGTCTAGGAGGGAAAAGCATAGCAGAGGACACATAGTGAACCCGAAGTTGTCTCTTAGCCTCCACGAATTGCACACAATGTTTTTGGACCTCTGCCAAAAAGTCTGCAAAGACCGTGACCCTGGCATTCAGGAGCAGAATGCTTCCCTTTTCCCTGCTGAGGCGAAGAAGTGTCCCGGTCCAGACAGTTCAGAAATTTGGCAATAAACGTACGTGGTGGCACTCCCTTGGGTGGAGGCCTAGAGGCCAGGTGATGGGCGCGCTCCACCATGAAAGTAGGGGAGAACGCCTCCCTGCCATAGATGGTAGTGAATAGCGACTCCAAGAAAGAGGCCGGGTCGTAACCCTCCACATTCTATGGCAGACTAACGAACCTAAGATTGCATCAGCGAAGCCTGTTTTCCATATCATTTTGCTTCTGTAGCACTGTGTATGAAGCTGGTGCTGCAGGCGCTCGGTAGTGACTTGTAATGGCGGCAATTTGTCCTCCACGTGACTAAGCTGCGCTTCCGCCACCGTGACCCGCTCCCGGAGTTTTTGTAAATCTTGTCGAATAAGTGAGATATCTATCTTCACCTCCTCAATCTTGCAGGTTAAGGTACTCTGGCAGTTAGAGATCACCTCCAGCATCTTACTAGTGTCAGACTTCCCCCAGAGACAGAGGCCTCGGCGCCATCTTCCCCCACGATGTCCCTCTCCTTATAGCGAAACTCATCAAGTTTACCGCCAGCGTCGGCACCCTTCTTTGGCGGCAACATAGCACAAGGAGATGGAGAGGAGTTTAGCAGACGTAGCGGGCGTTAGTGTGAGCAGGATAGTTGTCAGGATCAATGGAAACGGATGAGTCTCGGACGGAGCTCCCAGAAGTGCACCCTACGCCATGCTGCTCCTGGCCACGCCCCCCCAATTGATGATATTTTAGTTGCGCACACAGTCTTTTAGTTTTGTATATTTCAAAGGTTTGTGGCCAGGTCCATGGACTTCTGGGCAAAAGCATCAGATGCTCTGGTGACTCCTTGGCATATGTACTGCCTGATCTATACTTTCACGTCTAAAACTCCTCCCTCAGTTGTTATCCAGAATCCAGTGAGAGGGCATTCTGGTCCCTCCAGACTGCCTGCACAAGGCTTGGTCTGCGGATCTTGTTTGGTTGGTCGCAGATGCTCCATGACTCCTTTCCCTTTCCTTTTCCTTTCTTTTCCTTTTTCTTACTTTCTTTTCCTTTTTCTTCCTTCTTTTCCTTTTTCTTCCTTCTTTTCCTTTTTTCTTCCTTTTTTCCTTTTTCTTCCTTTTTTTTCTTTCTTCGTTCCTTTTTTTTTCTTCCTTCTTTCCTTCTTTTCTTCTTTTCTTCCTTCTTTCTTTCCATCCGTCCATCAGTATGGCTGTGTCCTTCATTGAACAGAAGATAAAACAGGACTTTTGTTACTTGCCATAAAATCCGTTTCTCTAACTTAATTGAAGTGTATAGCACCCACCCAGTTTTCTTTGGCTGTCTCGGTGTGCATGTCCTATACTGCAGGCTACTAACTGATTTCCTTGCTGGAGATGGGGGGGGGGGGGTTTGGCCACATCTAGAGGGCTGCCCCGAGTAGGATTTTAGTTGCATCTAGCATCCTGTTCATGACAGATGGATTTGATTTTGCCACTTACAGAAACTATGGCTGTGTAAAAAAAAAAAAAAAAAAAAAAAAAAAAAACAAAAACAAAAAAAAAAAACCTTTTTTTTTGCACTTTCTAGAAAGGTGATAGGATAAAAAAAAACGGAACACCCCTTTAAGAGAGGTCCAGTCACAGGACATCCATTCACTACTGTATAACATTTGAAACCTGCTCCATTGGGTTTCAAATGCTTGGGACTAGTTGGTTTATTCTCTTACGAGGCATACAGATTGTGTTTTGGGTAACTGTCAAGGTCCTACCTTTCCTCAGACCTTGTGCTGCTCCATGTGCTGGCATCCATCTTAGGTGTCTGCAAAGCATTGTGGGATCCTTTATACTTTCAGCCCTCTGCAGCTCCTCCCCCAGGAGGTGGTGGCTTATCACATATAAGTCTGCTGTTTGTGGCTGTCCATTGCATTTGTGTCCTGTCTGCTGTACAACAGCAAGCTCCTGTTTAGCTACTCATTGCTTTCCTGGATACCGACTCGGCTTTGGCTAAGACTCCTCCTGGCTTCTGACCCCGGCTCTGGCGACCATTCTTCCTGGCTCCTGATCCCGGCTCTGGCGACCATTCTTCCTGGCTCCTGATCCCGGCTCTGGCGACCATTCTTCCTGGCTCCTGATCCCGGCTCTGGCGACGATTCTTCATGGCTCTTGACCCCGGCTTTGGCTACGATTTCCGCTGTTGGACTTGCATAGACTTGTCTTATTTTTATATTACTAAACCTACCTTTTAATTGCACCTCCTTGTGTGTCTGGCTCCTCGCTCCCTGACAGTAACATCTACATTTCCATTGGTGTCTGAGGCTGGCAGAGTGTTTTTTTTTTTTTTTTTTTTTTTTTTTTAATTTGAATATTTATTGATTTTCAAAATATTAGGAAAATTAAAATCTACAATATAAATTCTTTACATTCATAGAACAACAATATCTAACTTGTACATTCACTTCCCATATTTTCCTTATTTCTCCCAACCCCCCATTAATAAAATCCGAAGTCACCCCCCACCCTTCAACTACCGCTCTTTGGCAAGAGAGAAAGAGGCTCTAAATCGTGCTCTCACCACAGGGGCAGGAAAAAGAGAGGCCTTATTCTCATCCACTCAACCTTGATCTAAACTCTTCCCATTTTTTCCATTTTGCATGGTATATCACCAAACCATCTTCCTGGGTATAAAACAGTTTCTCTAATCTTACAATATAGTCCACTCTATCTATCCAGTCTTGTTTTTTTGGGGCTTCTACTTGACGCCAAAACTTTGGAATCAATCCCTTGGCTGCATTTAAAAAGTACCATGCTCCTGATTCTTTATATTTATTTACTGTTATTTCTGTATTATGTAAAAGGCAGGGTCCAGACTAATATCAATTTCTGTAATCTTTCTAATTTGGTGTACCACTTTTCTCCAGTCTGAGGTGTGTCTGAGGCTGGCAGAGTGTTTTCATCTCTGCACAAAAAAAAAAAAGACTTGACTTTACGGGCATGTTGGCAGTGGCTTCAGGAGACCAGACCTGGTCTGCAACTGGAAAATAACACTTCTGCTGAGGGAGACCACTTTGTAGAAAACTCCTTTTAAAAGCCCTGGATATTGACATTTTATTTAATAAATATGCTTGCGTATCCTTAGAAAGTATATACTGTATATTGGTATGTCCACTTTTATTTTTCAGAATTTGGTTTGCGTCTGGGCAGCCAGATATTCATTAAGGAAATGACAGACGCTGGTTTAGCAACAAGAGATGGAAACTTGAATGAAGGAGACATTGTTCTTAAAGTGAGTATCTTGGTATTCTATTTATGAAGATGTGTATGATTGTTGTTCCATTGCAGACAGAATTCCAGTGGTACACGTACTGTATGTTTACATTGAGAGGTTTTCGACTGCCTTTACAAAATCCATTAAATCATATCAATATAACTAACCATTGAACCAATGCTTCATCACAAGGTACATCATTTTACCATTTGGCTACCCTCAAAAACTTTGTCACACTAGTCTAGAATACTTCTGCGCAGGTACCTCCACCTCATGCTTTTCTTATTCTCCTTAGACCCAGTCAAGTTTTCCCTTGAAATAATTGTTGTGTGACTAGGGACAATGGGGCTAATCTTGTAACAGACAGCCATGGTCTTCATCATTTGTTAACGCAGTCTTAAACCCAAATCTAAAAATGTAATATATTGCAGCTTACCAATCAGATAGTGGTGGCTGCATCAGTTTTCTTTTCTTAAGCTTTTTTCCCCTTTGTTTTCACCTGGTGGTTTGGCCAGTAACATACTGTACCTACTGTTTTAGAGTTCCCCCACTTTGGATGAATGAGCACAGGGACACCTATAGACAGCAGCATTGTCAGTCTTGACGGAAGGGGAGAGTAAAATGGACTAGCAGATTTAAATACACTAACAAATTGAAGCCAAAATTCCAGTTAATACTTTGTAAGCAGTTACAGTGAACGTTTTTTCCTTCTTTTGGGGTAAAGGTTTTACCGAAATAGATAAAAGCTGATCGTTGTAAGCACTTGTCAGTGGTAAATGCTTTGTCCCAGATACATTCTGCTGGAGAGCTTGTTCTTTTGAAAAACAGACTTACTGGTGGATCACCAGATGAAAATAGAAGAAAGCCTAAAAAAGAAAGCAAACACAGCCATCACGTAAAATAATTGGTAAGCTGCAATATAATGTTTGCTTTTGGTTTAATACTGCTTTAAACTTCTGGGAACATCCCCTCTGTTGAAAGATTAGTGTTTCTTTTAGGAGTATAGAGTTTACCTGACTACACCACTCTTCCACGGTGGGAGGGTAGGTGTGGAGATAACCACTATAAGCTTTCGAGCCAGGAATAAAAGCTTAGAGACAGAAGCTAAAATTTCTGTGTGACATAAATCTTCATCCAGACTCCTAATAGGTAAACAAGAGGTTCTTGAGCTATAGTTGTTTTATATGTCCTATTGATGGTACTCACAATAGCCTCCAGTATCTGAACAGTTAGGACCTTTCCAGAGCTTGGCTGTTTCTCCCTGACATGTCGGATGTCTTGGGTTATCTCTAAGATGCCACCGAAAAAGTTTTTTAAGGGTGCGGTATACTCTATGTGCAATAAAAACGAGTAGGTGACAAGGAGACCATGGCATTCTATGCATGAAGGTAAAAAACCTTCTGTGTGCCCCCCCCCCCCCCCCCCCGATACCTCAGCCCGATCCTGATTAAGCAGTGTGCATGAAAGGAGGCAGGGCTGAGCCACAGCTCTGTGTGTGAACGGCTTGTTTGGGTGCCCCCAGAGCAAGCTGCTTGCTCTGGGGGCACTTGGCAGGAGGGAGGGGTCTGGATCTCTAGCGGGGGGACCCGAGAAGAGGAGGATTCGGGCTGCTCTGTGCAAACCCATGTGTGGCACATAAACAGAAATGAGATGTTTCACCTTTATGTTGGAGAGGTTGTGGGAATAAGGGAACAATAACACATACAGTGGGGCAAAAAAGTATTTAGTCAGCCACCAATTGTGCAAGTTCTCCCACTTAAAAAGATGAGAGAGGCCTGTAATTGGCATCATAGGTAGACCTCAACTATGAGAGACAAAATGAGAAAAAAAATCCAGACAATCACATTGGCTGATTTGGAAAGAATTTATTTGCAAATTATGGTGGAAAATAAGTATTTGGTCACCTACAAACAAGCAAGATTTCTGGCTCTCTCAGACCTGTACCTTCTTCTTTAAGAGGCTCCTCTGTCCTGCACTCATTACCTGTATCAATGGCACCTGTTTGAACTTGTTATCAGTATAAAAGACACCTGTCCACAACCTCAGTCACACTCCAAACTCCACTATGGTAAAGACGAAAGAGCTGTCGAAGGACACCAGAAACAAAATTGTAGACCTGCACCAGGCTGGGAAGACTGAATATGCAATAGGCAAGCAGCTTGGTGTGAACAAATCAACTGTGGGAGCAATAATTAGAAAATGGAAGACATACAAGACCACTGATAATCTCCCTCGATCTGGGGCTCCACGCAAGATCTCACCCCGTGGGGTCAAAATGATCACAAGAACGGTGAGCAAAAATCCCATGACCACACGGGGGGACCTAGTGAATGACCTGCAGAGAGCTGGGACCAACGTAACAAAGGCTACCATCAGTAACACACTACGCCGCCAGGGACTCAGATCCTGCAGTGCCAGACGTGTCCCCCTGCTTAAGCCATTACATGTCCGGGCCCATCTGAAGTTTGCTAGAGAGCATTTGGATGATCCAGAAGAGGATTGGGAGAATGTCATATGGTCAGATGAAACCAAAATAGAACTGTTTGGTAGAAACACAACTCGTCATGTTTGGAGGAGAGAGAATGCTGAGTTGCATCCAAAGAACACCATACCTACTGTGAAGCATGGGGGTGGCAACATCATGCTTTGGGGCTGTTTCTCCGCAAAGGGACCAGGACGACTGATCCATGTACAGGACAGAATGAATGGGGCCATGTATTGTGAGATTTTGAGTGCAAACCTCCTTCCATCAGCAAGGGCATTGAAGATGAAACGTGGCTGGGTCTTCCAACATGACAATGATCCCAAACCTACCGCCCAGGCAACAAAGGAGTGGCTTCGTAAGAAGCATTTCAAGGTCCTGGAGTGGCCTAGCTAGTCTCCATATCTCAACCCTATAGAAAACCTTTGGAGGGAGTTGAAAGTCTGTGTTGCCCAGCGACAGCCCCAAAACATCACTGCTCTAGAGGAGATCTGCATGGAGGAATGGGCCAACATAACAGCAACAGTGTGTGCCAACCTTGTGAAGACTTACAGGAAACGTTTGACCTCTGTCATTGCCAACAAAGGATATATAACAAAGTATTGAGATGAACTTTTGATATTGACCAAATACTTATTTTCCACTATAATTTGCCAATAAATTCTTTCCAAATCAGCCAATGTGATTGTCTGGATTTTTTTTCTCATTTTGTCTCTCATAGTTGAGGTCTACCTATGATGCCAATTACAGGCCTCTCTCATCTTTGTAAGTGGGAGAACTTGCACAATTGGTGGCTGACTAAATACTTTTTTGCCCCACTGTATATGGTGGGAATGTCCTAAAATACAGTAGTATTGGCAGGAAATAATCCAACATATCCAGGAGATATTTGGGATCACCATACAGAAAGACCTGGGGGTGTGTTTATTTTACAATATTGACCCTTCAGTGAAACTGTATAAAAATAGGGTGTTATATAATTTAATCAGTGTGGCTGAGGGCCTGATTTTGGCAAGTCCAAGAAAATATACACAGGATGGAGGAGTTATATCATATGGAGGAGGATAAAATGGAACAATTTAGGAAAACATGGAGTCGTTGGTCAGATTTTAAAACATCTAAAAGATATGCAGAATTAGTTGGAGTTTATGGTGAAAAGTGTGTGAGAGTAAGATGGAGTATTTGAAAGAGAGAGTGGAGGTAGGAGGGAAGGGACATGAATATAGACAGAAAAACATGGGAGGAAATAGAAACTAGGAAACAGGATATGGCCAGGGGTAATTGGATGGTGGGAGGATGGGCGGGGTAGGGTATAAGGTATTGCAAAATGGAATTTATGTTTTATGTGAATTGTATGAGTACAAGGTTGTTCTTCTGTTTTTGTATTGAAAAATGTAATAAAAGATATAATAATAATAATATAAAAAAGAAACGTAGAAATTTATTTTCCTTTTTAAATGACTGCTTCTGTCATTTACAGTGGAAGACTCATGAAAAATAATTTGTGTTTTAAGTCCACTTCAAGGGAAAGCTCCAGCTTCCTAGACAAAGTATACATTCTAATTGCTACACAAGTTATTTGTAACATTAATGTCTAGTGCTGAAGGATTCTGATACCATTCCTTACATACACCATACTTACAGTGAAACTTTGGCATTGATATTGAAAATGACTGAAAACTTGTTTTATTTGGAGATCATGATCATATGAAGCTATTTATTATCACATAGTTGTTTGACTCCTTTTTAAATCATAATAACAGAAATCACCCTGATCATAAGTTTATATTCGTTGGAATGTTTGGCCTTAGTACAGACACACAAGATGACGCACACTTGTTAAAATGGCAATTAAAGATTAATTTCCCACATTTGTGGCTTTTTAAATTATATAGTGTGTGTGTAGTCAGCGTGTTTGTTAGCTCTCACGTGGATGCGCTGAGCAGGCTAGATACTGAGCCACGGAGAGCAGAAAAGAACTGTCAAAAGACCTGTGTAACAAGGTAATAGAACTTTATAAGGATTAAAAATGATATAAAAAGATATCCAAAGCCTTGAATATGCCAGTCAGTACTCTTCAATCACTTATTAGAAGTGGAAAATCTGGGGATCTTGATTCGAAGCTAAGGTCAGGTAGACCAAGAATGATTGCAGCCACAACTGCCAGAAGAATTGTTCGGGATACAAAGAAAAATCCACAGGTAACCTCAGGGGAAATGCAGGCTTCTCTGGAAAAAGACAGTATAGTTGTTTCAAGGAGCACAATATGGCCTCACTTGAACAAAAATGAACTGCATGGTCGAGTTGCCAGAAAGAAGCCTTTTCTGTGCCAATGCCACAAAAAGGCAGATTACAATATGCCCAACAACACCTTGACACGCCTCACAGCTTCTGGTACACTGTATTCTGGAGTTACGAGACCAGAATATAATTTTATGGTCACAACCATAAGTGCTATGTTTTCAGAGGGATCAACAAGGTCTATAGCGACAAGAATACCATCCCCACTGTGAAGCATGACGGTGGCTCACTGATGTTTTGGGTGTGAGCTCTAAAGGCACAGGAAATCTTGTCATATTTGATGGCAGGATGAATGCAGTAAGTTCTCAGAAAATACTAGCAGACTATTTGCATTCTACTGCAAGAAAGCTGCTCATGGGACACTTTTGGACTTTCCAGCATGATAATGACCCTAAGCACAAGGCCAAGTTGACCCTTCAGTGGCTATAGCAGAAAAAGTTGAAGGTTCTGGAACAGGGGCGAACTGACCACTCATGGGGCCCCCGGGCAATAACGGATCATGGGGGCCCTGTGTACTCGCCCACACTCAAACTACACCCAAAAAAGCCTATGAAAGGTACCAGGGGCATCTCATGGGGCCCCTTACTGAGCTCGGGCCCTCGGGCACTGCCCGAATTTCAGAATGGTCAGTCCGCCCCTGTTTTGGAATGGCCATCACAGTCTCCTGACCGTATTATCATCGAGACACTCTGGGAGGATCTCAAACGTGCGGTTCATGCAGGACAACCAAAGACTTTGCATGACCTGGAGGCATTTTGCCAAGACGAATGGGCAGCTATATCACCTGCAAGAATTCTGGACCTCATAGACAATTATTACCAAAAACTGTACACTGTCATTGATGCTAAAGGAGGCAATACACAGTATTAAGAACTTAAGATATGCAGACTTTTGAACAGGGGTCATTTCATTTGTTTACTTGTTGCTATGTTTTGTTTTATGATTGTGACATTCTGTTATGACCTACAGTTGAATATAAATCCCATAAGAAATAAGAGATATGTTTTGCCTGCTCACTCATGTTTTCTTTAAAAATGGAATGTGCTTTGCACTCTGGTTAACATTGTTCATTGAAAGTCTTAAAAATATGTCAACCCTACATTTCATATTCCAGATATGTGCCCGCTGTGCCATATACTTGTAAAGTATCCTGTTCTCTTTGTATTGCTTTCTTTGGGTGAAACCCCTGGTGTTCCTGCCAGTCCCTCTGCTTTCCTATTAAAAACTGACCACACTACTCAGGAGAGAACAGAGTGGTCAGTTTTCTGGCTGTACTGGAACTCTGACCGCTTTTCTCCAGTGATCACACTTGTGCTGAAATGCCCCCTCTGCACAACTATTCACTGGGAAGACCAGCGTACCACTGTTTCTCCTCCCTGAGCTCCTTAAGCAGCTGAAAACCAGAGGGTATGTGATCACTAAAAAGAGGGGACAGAAGGTAGGTATTATGTTTTTTTTTTTAGATGTATATACAAATGTTTTGCCATTCATTTCTATTTTGAACTGAATGATTTGTTTTACAAGGTGAGGATTTATATATTCTTTAAGACTACATTCATGTTTGCTTTATCTACTCGTCCAGCAACTCGTTTCATGGCTGCTACCTGCTCTAATACAGCTTGCGCACAAACACCTCCATATAATCCATTGCTTCATAGCTCTCTATACATTTATCTCTTTGTTCCTTATTTGCAAACTAAGTGCCTATCAGTGTTTTATTGTGCCTTCTACTTCCAGTCCATTAGTTGCACATTATTCTTACTAATATTATTATTCAGGACTTCTATAGTGCCATCAGTTTGTGCAGCACTTTACAATGTAAAGAGAGACTATATAGCTACACTACAATTAAAACAAGAGGATTAAGAGGGCCCTACTCATAAGCGCTTACAATCTAAAAGGGTGGATCTGCTCTGTCAGTATAACATTGACATTCCTTCTTTCCCTGCACTTTGCTGGCTTTGACTACAGTACAGTTTTACCTTCTCTTCTCCTAATAAACAACTGTTACATAAAAATATTGAAAAATAACAAGAAAAAACCTTCATTAAACTATGAATCACAACACCCACTCTCAAAATTACCGTTATTTCATGAATTCTCTTCTAGATATCACAGGTTAAGTTCAAATGAGGCCATGTTTGGCAAGTCAAAGTTATATCTTGTGGCTGCTCAGTAAAAAGGAAGGTAAAATGATAAATTAGCATTGCTGCTATAACAGCCATTAATAGCTCATTTTATTCTCCACTATAGATCAATGGCACTGTGACAGAAAACATGTCCTTAGCTGATGCACGGAAGTTGATTGAGAAGTCAAGAGGAAAACTGCAGCTGTTGGTGCAGAGAGATGTCCAACAAACTTTGATTAACGTTCCTTCTGTGCACGACAGTGACTCTGACATAGGAGGTGGGGACTGTTTTTTAATCTTTATTTTTAGGAATCTCATTATTTTAATACAATCTTTAATAACAGTAGCACAGTCTGTTTGGTTATATCAGTGCTTTTGCCACTGATGTTTTCACTGAGTGTAAACCACAATTAACCTATCGATGTCTAAAGTGATTTCATTCTTTAAAGTGGTGGTAAACTCAAATATAAATATATATATATATATATATTATACATATATAATTTATTTTTACCTCCAGGTAAGCTTATAATAAAGCTTACCTGTAGGTAAAATGCACGGGAGTGACGTCATGATGGCTTGGCCATTCAAGCATCTGCAGCTGGGGAACCCGGAAGAAAGCCCAGGTGCCGACGGAAGAGGTGACTGCTTGCCTGGCTCCGTTTCAAGGTAAGCCTTTAATAATGAGAAGTACTAGCACATTATGCCTTTGCCTTGCAGAGCGAAATACTTTTTTTTTCCCAGCTGTCCAACATATTGTTATGTCCATGTAGTGTTTTCTTTAATCAATATCTGTATCAATTTTGTCTTTACTCCCAGTAGATATTAGGAGAGAGAGGCAATGAAGTGTACTGCATATTGTGTTCATGTCTTTTATTTAAGGATCATATCTTGGCTCTCTAAGAGACCACTTATTTTTTCATATGTAGTCTCTTCCTTGTTGATCTGACCTGCAACATGCCATTCCTTGACTACTCACTTTCTTGTGCAGTTAGGTAGTATTTCAAGTTAGCAAAAAAGTAACTCTATTAGAATATTATTGTGGTGATTCTGCCACTGATTATGTGAGACTCATCTAACATGGTCCTAAAGTCTGTTGAAGTGTTTCAGGATGTTTTGTTCTTACTATCTTGGTTAAAGCATTTTTGTTTACAATGTCAACAGATATTTCCGAGATAGAATCCAATCGTTCTGGCTCCCCTGTGGAGGATTTGAAATTGCACCACTCAGACTCTCATTCTTCCAATGAGAAGCTAAAAGAAAAAGCAACGTAAGTAATATCATTCTTCCAGCTCCATATTGTGACTTAAGTTGGGTACACACTCGAAATTTCTTTTTTTTTTTTTTTTCGTTAAACCCAGTAGGTTAAACAAAAAAAGAAAAATTAAGAGATCACCATACTAACACAAGCAATGTTGGTGCGGCTATCCCCCCCACTGTGCCTTTGTGTTGTGGCAGAGGGACTGCCCCCCCGTCAGAACTCACCGATCAGCACTCGCAACCATTGGCTGCCAGCGCTTATAGGATGCTGGTTTTCCAGCATGTCCATTTGACAGAAGTCAGTTGTGAGATCGGCTTATGTAGAACAGACAGCCGTGCACATGGGCTGAAAGTTGGCCAGTTCTTATCGATACGACTGGTTTCGGACCATTTTCGGCCTATGTGTACAAGGCTTAAGGAATACCACAAGGTGGACATGGCAGCTATGGTAAAAAATGCCATAACCTCTGGCCTTTATGATATTTTCATGCTTTCTTTCAGCTCTAAGGAGGATCCACCCAACAGACTGACCAAGATGGGAGCCATGCCTACTCCTTTTAAAGTAGTGAACAGAGCTGAGAGCCCTGCTCCCGTTAGTGTAAGCCCAGTGGTTCCAGAGACCAGCCCAGAGCCAGAATCAGAAGACATTCCAGGTGAACAGTACCATAACTCTATTTCTACTTTTCTCATTAAGGTTACGTTATTGTTTCTTAGTGACATGCCTTCATGAATGTTCTTGGTGATTCTGAATTACCATATTTAGCAAAAAATTAAATCAACAGTGAGGTTTAGCCATGGTCAGCAAAATCATAACCAAGGCTACTATCAGTGGCGTCCCTAGGGGGGTGCGGGCCGCACCGGGTGACACCATCACAGGGGGTGTAGGAGCAGGATGCTAGCAGAGCTTCTGGGCTCTGTGTAGGTCCTGGCCAGTTATTGGGGTGATCCCGGATTCCCGGCACAGTGACAGCTGCCCCCGGTGTAGCAGTAAAATGAGTATCCCGTGAAGATATGTATCCCCTGAAGCAACTGCGCATGTGCCGGTTTCAGGCCGAAGAAGCCGATCACAGACTTTAGCACAGAGCTGCCACAGTTAACCCCTTACAGGCTGCAAAGGTTCAACCTATACGGGGTTAACTGATCTTGCAACCCATAGTGATATGCGGGATCAGCTTCAGCGGTTTGCAGCCTGTAAGAGGTTAACTGTGGCAGCTCTGTGCAAAAGTCGGAGATTAGCTTCTTCAGCCTGAAACCGGCACATGCACAGTTGCTTCAGGGGATACATATCTTCACGGGATACTCATTTTACCTCTTCACCGGCACCGCTCCTTCCTCTCTTTAGGGGGGACACCACGTGTTACCATGTGTTACAGCACCGGGTGACACCAACCCTAGGTAGAATTATCAGTAAATATAGTTACTTTGGACTTTTATTAGGTCAAAATCACATCATTTAACTTGCTCATCACTTTTTATCGCTTAAAAATACTATAGCTTTTACTAAGGTAAAGTATGTTGGTTTCATATTTCTTGCCAATGTTTGAATGCTAATAGAAACTTGTCACTGAAAATGTGCACAAATACGTGGAAGTTTCTGGATGTTATGTGACAACATAAAGAATTTTTTTAAAACTCGATTTCGTTACTTTGAATTTCCTTCTTTAACTTGACTTAGAAAAGTGTTTCTTTCCATGATCCAGTATTTTGCATGTATACTAATTAAGTGTTCTTGCATGGCAAGACCACTTACTGTTATCTCACATATATATTGTTATTATTATAGCCAAATTTACCACCCTAACTCCTCCCACAGTTTTTACACTACATAGACCGTAATATACCGAAACGTGCGGATTGTTCCCGATTGGTGTGCTATTACTTTGTGGAACGTTTTGCCGAATGGTTTACGAAATATCGGCGTTTTTATGGTGAAATTAGTCCCATAGGAATGAATGGCAGAATATTCAAAACTAGAGTGGGAGCTAACAAAAGCTAGAGTGTGAGCTGAAAAATCAGGACATGATTTCTAAACTGCCATCACTCCCTCCTTTTTAAGCCCACCTACAGAAATCTTATATCAAAACGTTCAGCTATCCCTGCTGCCACTAAAAATGCCCACGCCTAAGCCATAGTTCTGATAGTTTTCACAATATGACCATTTGTTTGCAACTCACGCCGCCCATTGAGATTCATTGAAACTCCACTCTAGCCACGTCAAATTTGAAGGGCAATTTCTAAACTGCGACTGTGCCTTCATTTTTAATATTTCAGAGACATATATAAAGCTCTTCGGTGTAGGATTTATAATTTTCAAACTACAACTGTTTGAAAAATGGCAACCACCAGTGAAGTGAGCAAGTTGGAGCAGTTTGTTTTTAACCACTCTTCTCTGCCCTTGCTGTACAGTGAGTTGCCATAGGAACCCAGGTGTGTGAGCAGGCAAGAACACTTCACACAATTTCCCCAGAAATTGTAGCTTTTCTAGTTTCATACTATTATACTAATACAACATTTAAATTAATCCTATAGGTAGGAACATTTAAAGAACATTTATCTTTGATTTTAGAAAATTACTTTTCTAAAATAAAAGAATATATGTTTTAGAGATTTGCCTGCGCTTTAAAATGCTGCCTTCTCTTTTTAAAAATGGTCCTTACTTACAACATTGCTTCTACTGTGGTCTCCCCATCTCCATCCTGCTTACATGGCAGGGTGTGCTGACAATTGGATGCATGTCCCAACGCTTCTCAGATAAGCACTCGGCTACAAGAACTTGGTCTGCCTAACCATGCATGTGCAGTCTGCTCTCTCACTTCAGTGGCTGAGATCAGCATTCTGCAAGATTGAGAAAGAGCAGACTGTATATGCAATGCTTGTTTGTGAGGTGTGGGGCCATGTATCCAATGGGGCGGAGAGGGGCAGCCCACAGTAAAAGCTGCATCAAAAGTAAGGGTAAGTTTTAAAAAATGGGGGGGGCAGCATTTTGCTGCAATGCTTATGATTCTTTTTTTTTAAGGTTAACTAACCTTTATATGATCCTTTTTCTGCATTAACTCTACAACTTACTCAAAATTAAAATGATAAATGCCAAGCAGCTATATACAATTGTGTTAAGCCCTCCTGATACAAGGTAGTAAGTGCCTTTATAGATGCAGCACTACCCATAAAAAAAAAAGCACTCAGCCCCCACCACAACAAACTGAAATAATATGCACACAAACAATATAATTACAACCACAGTATATAGGTGTGGCTGTGATTAAAATTAAAATGTGACAAGTATGTAAGTCCTTGCAATGTGAAAAACTATCAAATTCAGTCTTTATTCACCTTCAGGGATTCTTCCTTTTGTTGCGACTCTCTCTCCACTGACAATTCCACCCATGTGTGTGCCCTCCTAAAACTAAAAATGCTCTCGCCCAACCCTTTATTATTCTGTTTAGGGAAAGGTTTAAAAACTTGTGGTAGCTTCAAATCAAAGATCATTAATCTTTTAATTGAAGTGTGATCCGCCTTTTCCTGACACTGTCCCAGGTTATCGCTTGCAGTGGATTACAAAGCGCAGATTGTGTAAAAACATTTATGTATTTAAAAGTAAAAATGTCAGCTAGAAACATCTATGCAGACTATGTGCAACAGAGCATTTGTAGACGATAGCAGCAACTTCAGCATTTCTTTACAGGCACTGCACCAGCGTTCCCAATCGTAGTGCAGCTGGCATAGTTTTGTGCTGGAATTTTCCTCTCCTGCGTGAGCGTAGTACCACCCCTTGTGGCACATTTCAACGCTGGACTTTTTGGTTCTGCACTTTTTGTAATCTACTGCGGGATGTAACCTCAGGAAAGGCAGATCAGGCTTCATTCAAAGGATTCATGGTTCCTTGATTTTAAATTTCCACAAGCCTTATTTACCTTTCCCTAAACAGGTAAAGGGCTTAGTGAGTGTATTTTCAGTCCTGGGTGGAGGGCATAAACGTGGTTGGAATTTTCACTTGGGGAGTCACAACAAACGAAGAACCACTGAAGGTGGAATACAAGAAAGACTGAATTGATTTTTACACTGAAAGAACTTTGTCATGTTGTAACCATTGACACACCTATGTACTGTGGTTGTAATTATATTGTTTGTATGCTTATTAGTTAACATAATGGCGGTGGGGGTTGAGCATTTTTTTTTATGAGTAGCACTGCATCTATTAAAGGTTTACAGTAGTAATAAGATTGTATCAAACATTAGTAAACTTGTTATTGCTTGGTAATATAATAACCTCTAGATCTGGATTTCAACTGAAGGCACTGTGCAGACTTTCTGAGCATTGCCCAAAAACTCCCAAAACCTGGAGGAATGCTTAGCTGAATGTATCCTATTGCAATATAGCAATTATTCGCAGGAATCGTTTGCCACTTTTCATTAAAGTGATGCTGACTCTTGCACTCCTGTAACTCTTGCGAGGTGGTTAATATCACTGCTAATGTAGACAGAGCTAGCGTATTACATGCACCATTGGAAGGCTACTGTGTGCATTACAGCAGCTGTGTATATGGCATACTTGTGCTTGTTGTGTTTACAGGCTCTGGTGTTATCTGGCTACCTGTGTCTTTCTAAATTTGAGTATTGACTAGAGATGGGAAGGCCTGGAAAAAAACGCACTGGGAAAAAAAAAGTTTTTTTCAAAGCCTTTTTTTTTTTTTCCGGAAAAAATTGGAAAAAAAAAAGTGTGGAATTTTTTCTTTTACAATGATAAATAACATATCTATGACATGGTATTAAAACTATATATCATGAAAACCTTAATGAAAATTATTTTTGAGACTTTATGTAAAGTCTTAAATTATTGCAAGTTCTCTCAACTAAAGACAAGCAAATCCTGGAATACATACATAAAATTGGGTGCAGCGCTGATCATAAATAAATAAATATATGTAAAAAGGTGCTTAATTGCAGAAATTTGACCAATGACTTATTCAAATGAAACCATATAAAGGTGTTGATGGTATGAAATAAAGTGACATAAGTGTTAAAACATATGTAAACACACTGAATAAAGCGCACAATAGGAACCACATATAGTGGTTAAGGTGATAGGTGAATGTCCAATGTATTGAACGTGAGGATCACGGGGGATCTCAAAATAGGTATTCCAATTCCTTAATCCGGAGTGGTAAATGGTGTGACCGATATTAGGTAAATTGCGCACTCACCAGATGCACAATTTAATCACGCATTTGAGATATAACTGTCTCATCAGGTCAGCCAGATTATCCACTCTGGTGATAGTCAAGTTCCTGTTCCCTTCAGGGTCCTCCAATTAGTACCAGCAACGTCAGGTTTCCTCTAAGATAGGCTCTGTGAATGGTGAGACTCATAGAGAGCCTGCTCACACTGTCAGTGTCCTCTGGTGCACAGTGTACAGATCTGAATTATTTTAATTTTCAAATATTGTGAGAAGAAATAGTCTTTTCCAAATGCTGCAGGGTTGACAAAACACGTCCTGGCATGCCAGAGGTGGCCTAAAGACATTAAAAATACTTTATGGAATTAAATGATGAGGACCGTAATGAAAGTGCAAGTAGCTTTTCGCTCCAGAGTTCTCATTCCAGAAACAATTTCTGCTGCTTCTGGATCATCAGAAAGTGTTTCTTCACCAGCAGCATCCTCAAGTAAGGAAGTGTTACAAACCACTGCCTCCCAAAAATGCACAATCCCTTCATTTATAGATAAAATGACACCTGAAAACCAGGAGAACACTGATAAAGCTTTTTACAGAGCAATATATGCTTCTGGATCAACATTGCCAATAACTGAAAATGCATAATGGCAGGAAGCTTTTAAATTATGAGGGAAAGTAGGGTGATTACCTGTTCTCATATACAGTCAGGTCCATAAATATTGGGACATCGACACAATTCTAACATTTTTGGCTCTATACACCACCACAATGGATTTGAAATGAAACGAACAAGATGTGCTTTCACTGCAGACTGTCAGCTTTAATTTGAGGGTATTTACATCCAAATCAGGTGAACGGTATAGGAATTACAACAGTTTGCATATGTGCCTCCCACTTGTTAAGGGACCAAAAGTAATGGGACAATTGGCTTCTCAGCTGTTCCATGGCCAGGTGTGTGTTATTCCCTCATTATCCCAATTACGATGAGCAGATAAAAGGTCCAGAGTTCATTTCAAGTGTGCTATTTGCATTTGGAATCTGTTGCTGTCAACTCTCAAGATGAGATCCAAAGAGCTGTCACTATCCGTGAAGCAAGCCATCATTAGGCTGAAAAAAACAAAACAAACCCATCAGAGAGATAGCAAAAACATTAGGCGTGGCCAAAACAACTGTTTGGAACATTCTTAAAAAGAAGGAATGCATCGGTGAGCTCAGCAACACCAAAAGACCCGGAAGACCACGGAAAACAACTGTGGTGGATGACCGAAGAATTCTTTCCCTGGTGAAGAAAACACCCTTCACAACAGTTGGCCAGATCAAGAACACTCTCCAGGAGGTAGTTGTATGTGTGTCAAAGTCAACAATCAAGAGAAGACTTCACCAGAGTGAATACAGAGGGTTCACCACAAGATGTAAACCATTGGTGAGCCTCAAAAACAGGAAGGCCAGATTAGAGTTTGCCAAACGACATCTAAAAAAGCCTTCACAGTTCTGGAACAACATCCTATGGACAGATGAGACCGAGATCAACTTGTACCAGAGTGATGGGAAGAGAAGAGTATGGAGAAGGAAAGGAACTGCTCATGATCCTAAGCACACCACCTCATCAGTGAAGCATGGTGGTGGTAGTGTCATGGCATGGGCATGTATGGCTGCCAATGGAACTGGTTCTCTTGTATTTATTGATGATGTGACTGCTGACAAAAGCAGCAGGATGAATTCTGAAGTGTTCCGGGCAATATTATGTGCTCATATTCAGCCAAATGCTTCAGAACTCATTGGACGCCGCTTCACAGTGCAGATGGACAATGACCCAAAGCATACTGCAAAAGCAACCAAACAGTTTTTGAAGGGAAAGAAGTGGAATGTTATGCAATGGCCAAGTCAATCACCGGACCTGAATCCGATTGAGCATGCATTTCACTTGCTGAAGACAAAACTGAAGGGAAAATGCCCCAAGAACAAGCAGGAACTGAAGACAGTTGAAGTAGAGGCCTGGCAGAGCATCACCAGGGATGAAACCCAGCGTCTGGTGATGTCTATGCGTTCCAGACTTCAGGCTGTAAGTGACTGCAAAGGATTTGCAACCAAGTATTAAAAAGTGAAAGTTTGATTTATGATTATTCTGTCCCATTACTTTTGCTCCCTTAACAAGTGGGAGACACATATGCAAACTGTTGTAATTCCTACACCGTTCACCTGATTTGGATGTAAATACCCTCAAATTAAAGCTGACAGTCTGCAGTTAAAGCACATCTTGTTCGTTTCATTTCAAATCCATTGTGGTGGTGTATAGAGCCAAAAATGTTAGAATTGTGTTGATGTCCCAATATGTATGGACCTGGCTGTATAGTTGGAATGTTCTTAAGATATACAGTCCTTGTTTTTTTTTTTCCAAAAAAGTTTTATTGAAGATACAGTCCTTGTTATTCCATTTGTAATTAAAAAGCAAGTTTAGTTTATTTACTGAAATAGCTGTATTTTTATTTCAAGCATAATTCTTTTACATACACTGCATTTCACCTCCCCAGTGTAACAAAATAACTTTCAGTTTGTAAAACTACTCCACACTGATATTTATTTTTTCTATTTTTCCAAAATGTCCTTTTTTTCTTGGAAAAAAAACAGGGAGAAAAAAAAAGTTTTTTTTCCCATGGCTCCAAAATTTCCAGAAATTTGACATCTCTAGTATTGACACACCATTTTGGCTAATAAAAGTAACTACAAATATTGATGAAGGTCTTTGTTATTGTGTTTCTACATGATTTCATTCTAAAAATAGGATTTCTGTTTTTCTAGTTCACATAGTAGAAAAGCTTGTAGTGATTCGAAAGCAGTTTCTGCAGCCCAATCCTGAAGATTTGGAGATCTATGGGTATGTTTTTTGAATTGTATCAGAAAACCTGTCATCATTTGTTGAAAGGAACCGTGTCTTAAACCTACCATTCACATGTACAACTTGGCTCGAGTGCCAAGTTGGAGGTAAATGGCAGGGAAACTCGGCTTGCTCTGCTGTTGCTGGCATTTTCAAATGGAAAGAGGCAATGTATGTGCAGATACATGTAGATAAGATGTACAGTAACCCATAGTAACCACTCAGATTTTGGTTATTCACTGTCAAAAAAGGTAAATGTATATTCTTGCTGATTTTTATAGCTTATTGCTCTTTAGCTTAAAGTGGTTCTAAATGCTCAATGTTTTTTAATTACATGTATTCTATGCATGAAGGTAAAAATCCCTCTGTGTGCAGCAGCCCCCGCTTAATCCTTACCTGAGCTCCATCTGATCTAGCAATGTTCTCGACAGCCTCTGCTGTCTGGGGACTCTTTGTCCTCATTGGCTGAGGCAGCAGCAGGAGCTCATTGGCTCCTGCTGCTGTGAATTACAGCTAGTGAGCCAATTAGGAGAGATTCGGCTCAGGAACCAGCTCACAGCGGTGCCCCCAGGCTGAATGGCTTTCCCTAGGGTCATTGCTCGAGGAGGAGAAGCCAGGAGCATCGACGGGACCCGAAAAGAAGAGGATCGGGGCTGCTCTGTCCAAAGCCACTGCACACAGCAGGTATGTATAGACATGTTTGTTATTTAAAAAAAAAAATTGAAGCTTTAGTGTCACTTTAAAGTTGAATGCAACACAAAGAGCTAGATACACAACTGAAATATATAAGTATACAGAAGCTGTTTATTAAAGGAAATGTAATTTTGTCTTATGGTTTACACAGCCATGTCAGAAAATACAGTCAGGTTGGTAAGAAGACTTTTCTCGGCAGCACCCTATGCAATAATTCTTGATCATCTTCATGATGGCATTCGATTGGTGTTTATCTGCCTGTAATTTAGCATAAATGAATAAGCTGACTATATTTCTCTACACATAAGCTTAGCCATAAGCTCTAACAAATATCAAGTTTAAAGCCAACCTGCAAACACTAAAGTCAGTTTTTCTCTTTAGGCCTAATACAAGAATGATTCAGTTTCGGAAAGGTGACAGCGTGGGCATGCGGCTTGCTGGTGGTAATGATGTTGGTATATTTGTTGCTGGTGTTCAGGAAGGAAGTGCTGCTGAGCAGGAAGGCCTACAAGAAGGAGATCAGCTGCTCAAGGTAACACTTCAAATTTTACGGCATTTATTTTTTTATTTATTTCAGGTACTTATATAGCGCCGTCCATTTACACAGCGCTTTACATATATATTGTACATTTACAGTGGGGATCGAAAGTTTGGGCACCCCAGCTAAAAATTTGTATTAATGTGCATAAAGAAGCCAAGGAAAGATGGAAAAATCTCCAAAAGGCATCAAATTACAGATTAGACATTCTTATAATATGTCAACAAAAGTTAGAATTTATTTCCATCATTTACACTTTCAAAATAACAGAAAACAAAAAAATGGCGTCTGCAAAAGTTTGGGCACCCTGCAGAATTTATAGCATGCACTGCCCCCTTTGCCAAGCTGAGACCTGCCAGTGTCATGGATTGTTCTCAATCATCGTCTGGGAAGACCAGGTGATGTCAATCTCAAAGGTTTTAAATGCCCAGACTCATCTGACCTTGCCCCAACAATCACCACCATGGGTTCTTCTAAGCAGTTGTCTAGAAAACTGAAACTGAAAATAGTTGGCGCTCACAAAGCTGGAGAAGGCTATAAGAAGATAGCAAAGCGTTTTCAGATGTCAATATCCTCTGTTCGGAATGTAATTAAGAAATGGCAGTCATCAGGAACAGTGGAAGTTAAAGCAAGATCTGGGAGACCAAGAAAAATATCAGACAGAACAGCTCGCAGGATTGTGAGAAAAACAATTCAAAACCCACGTTTGACTGCACGATCCCTCCAGAAAGATCTGGCAGACACTGGAGTTGTGGTACACTATTCCAGCGTTTTTCAACCACTGTGCCGCGGCACACTAGTGTGCCGTGAGATATTGTCTGGTGTGCCGTGGGAAAAATTCCAATTTCATCTGTAACATGTGGCTTCGGCTCACAAATAGACCAATCATTAGAATCTAATGATTCAGTGGTCGGCAAGCCGCGGCTCGCGAGCCACATGCGGCTCTTTACCCAGTCTAATGCGGCTCTTCTGTGTGCCGGGCGCCTGCTCCCCTCCCTCCTCTCGGTCGGCCGCTCCCCTGCCTCCTCTCGGTTGGCAGCCCCAAAAGTCCGCGCGGACCTTTTAATCCGGCTTGCGGATGTGGCTGTCAGGATGTGTGTAGGCGGGGCAGCGTGCCGAACGTGAGGGGAGGGGAGCTAGGCTCCTCTCACAGTCCGCCCTGAAGACCCGAACGGCGCGGGAAGACAGCGAGAGGAACGCAAAAGGTAAGTGAATTGACACGGGGGACTTGGCTTACTAGAAGGGGGGGGGGGAATAGTACTGTGGGGGATGAAATACTATATGAGGGATGAATTACTTTATGAGGGATGAAATACTATATGGGGGGATGAAATACTATATGGGGGATGAATTACTATATCAGGGATGAATTACTATATGAGGGATGAAATACTATATGGGGGGATGAAATACTATATGGGGGGATGAAATACTATATGAGGGATGAATTACTATATGAGGGATGAAATACTATATGGGGGGATGAAATACTATATGGGGGGATGAAATACTATATGAGGGATGAATTACTATATGGGGGGATGAAATACTATATGAGGGATGAATTACTATATGAGGGATGAAATACTATATGAGGGATGAAATACTATATGGGGGGATGAAATACTATATGAGGGATGAAATACTATATGGGGGGATGAAATACTATATGAGGGATGAAATACTATATGAGGGATGAATTACTATATGAGGGATGAAATACTATATGGGGGATGAAATACTATATGGGGGATGAAATACTATACGGGGGATGAAATACTATACGGGGGATGAAATACTATACGAGGGATGAAATACTATACGGGGGATGAATTGCTATGGGGGATGAATTACTATATGGGGGATGAATTACTATGGGGGATGAATTACTATATGGAGGATGAATTACTATATGGGGGATGAATTACTATATGGGGGATGAATTACTATGGGGGATGAATTACACTATGGGGGATGAATTACACTATGGGGGATGAATTACTATATGGGGGATGAATTACTATGGGGGATGAATTACTATATGGGGGATGAATTACTATATGGGGGATTAATTACTATGGGGGATGAATTACTATATGGGGGATTAATTACTATGGGGGATGAATTACTATGGGGGATGAATTACTATATGGGGGATTAATTACTATGGGGGATGAATTACTATGGGGGATGAATTACTATATGGAGGATGAATTACTATGGGGGATGAATTACTATATGGGGGATTAATTACTATGGGGGATGAATTACTATATGGGGGATTAATTACTATGCTTACTATGGGGGAATATTACTATACTTACTATGGATGACACATACACATCATTCATCTACTCTTGGTCCGGCCCCCGGGTCCAATTATAAAATACTTTATTATTTCATAATAAAGTAATTATAAAATAATTTCTTTGTGTTTGATTCCTATTCAAGAGAATTACTTTATATATAGTCAATATAGGCACAGAGGTAAATTTTTTTAACATTTTCTAATGGTGGTGTGCCTCGTGATTTTTTTCATGAAAAAAGTGTGCCTTTGCACAAAAAAGGTTGAAAAACACTGCACTATTCCACTATAAAGAGATACTTGTACAAATATGGTCTTCATGGAAGAGTCATCAGAAGAAAACCTCTTCTACGTCCTCACCACAAAAATCATCGTTTGAACTTTGCAAATGAACATATAGACAAGCCTGATGCATTTTGGAAACAAGTTCTGTGGACTGATGAGGTTAAAATTTAACTTTTTGGCCGGAATGAGCAAAGGTACGTTTGGAGAAGAAGGGGCACAGAATTTAATGAGAAGAACCTCTGTCCAACTGTTAAGCATGGGGTTGGATCAATCATGCTTTGGGGTTGTGTTGCAGCCAGTGGCACAGGGAACATCTCACGAATAGAAGGAAAAATGGATTCAATAAAATTTCAGCAAATTTTGGATGGTAACTTGATGCCATCTGTGAAAAAGCTGAAGTTAAAGAGAGGATGGCTTCTACAAATGGATAATGATCCTAAACACACCTCGAAATCCACGGGGGGTTACATCAAGAGGCGTAAACTGAAGGTTTTGCCATGGCCTTCACAATCTCCTGACCTCAACATAATTGAAAATCTATGGATAGACCTTAAAAGAGCAGTGCGTGACAGACAGCCTAAAAGTCTCAAAAAACTGGAAGACTTTTGTAAGGAAGAATGGGCAAAGATACCTCAAACAAGAATTGAAAGACTCTTGGCTGGCTACAAAAAACGTTTACAAACTGTGATACTTGCCAAAGGGGGCAGTACAAGATATTAACTCTGCAGGGTGCCCAAACTTTTGCAGACACCATTTTTTTGTTTTCTGTTATTTTGAAAGTGTAAATGATGGAAATAAAATCTAACTTTTGATGACATATTATAAGAATGTCTAATCTGTAATTTGATGCCTTTTGGAGATTTTTCCATCTTTCCTTGGCTTCTTTATGCACATTAATACAAATTTTTAGCTGGGGTGCCCAAACTTTCTATCCCCACTGTACATCAGTCCCTAACCCTCAAGGGGCTTACAGTCTAAAGTCCCTAACTCACATTCATACATACACACACTAGGGGTAATTTAGACAGGAGCCAATTAACCTACCAGCATGTCTTTTGGAGTGTGGGAGGAAACCGGAGTACACAGGCACAGGGAGAACATGCAAACTCCAGGCAGGTGTTGCCGTGGTTGGAATTTGAACCAATGACCCTAGTACTGCCGGGTGGAAGTGCTAACCATTTAGCCACTGTGCTGCCCATGATTAGATGTCAGTTTCTGGTTCCTTTTGGGCTTTGCTCAAAAAACTAGGTTGTCATAGCTGTTAAAGCCCAGCTCAACCAAACTATATATACAGTTTATATAATTATTTTTTTTTGATTGAGTGGAAAAGACTTCTAGCTTCCTTCAGGTTTATGTTGCTATCTGTGTCCCATTAGGGCATATTTCTATTAATGTCCAATCCTAGTGTTACTATCATGGGAAATCGCCAAAAACAGGAAGCCTATGGAAAGATTTCCTCCATCTTTTGTTTCCGTAACACTCGGTGTGCCTGTGTGTACTTGGAGGATGGAGTTTGAAAGTAAATCTCCCCAGAACACAGAGAGCAATAAAAATTGTGTATAGGTTCTAACTTGGGTTGGCATTGGACTTTAATTACTTTACTATAAGTTGATGGGATATAAAATAAGTTTATCCTAGTTTTATTTCTGTTTAAGCTGCCCACACTTTTAAGATGGTTTTTAAGTGTAGAAAATTCAGGTTTATCTGTATAGATTTCAAAGGCATACATATGAATACTCCAGTACCCTGGGAGCCAAATATCTTTATATGAGCACTATAAGGCCTCATGCAGATTGGAATTTAAAAAAAATGTACTTTTACAAGCGTTTGTACTTTCTTTTCTTTTTTTTTTTTTAGCCTGCCAAAGCACCTCTATGTTAGCCATTATGTCCATGCACACATAGTCGTTTACGGGCTGAAACAAAATCCCATAAAATCACCTTTTATGTTAGCCAATGTGTCCATGCACACACAGTCGTTTACAGGCTGAAAACAAATCCCATAAAAGCACCTTTTTGTTAGCCAATGTGTCCATGCACACACAGTCGTTTACAGGCTGAAAACAAATCCCATAAAAGCACCTTTTTGTTAGCCAATGTGTCCATGCACACACAGTCGTTTACAGGCTGAAAAAAAATCCCATCAGTAGCATATTCAGAAGAGGAGCTTTTCAGCAGAAAAAAAAACATGCAATGCGCATAAACGTGCATAAATGTTAGAACCATTTAGGTTTGTTAATGCATACTTATGGCCAGAATAAGTTAATATACATACGTGGTATATACTTTATATGCAATATTCTGCTTTTACCGCATTTAAGTAACCTTTCTCCTGCCAGGGAATAAGGCGTTCAGAAGGGCTAAGCAGATGCCCTGTGTGCATGAGGCCTACAGAACTACCAGCCACCCATATTTGTTGGTGAAAATAAATGCATTAGTAGGAACATATTTTGGTTCTGTTTATATCTGATTGCACTCAAAACTGACTTTTCTTGTTGTTTTGTTTAATTTAAATGAAATAACTCCAGTGGTATGTGATTCTAAGCCTAGGTTCACACTAGAGCAGCTGCAGTACGATGCGTTTTCCCATGCAATTTTGCAAGGAGACATTGCAGGTTTTTGAAGCATTTTTCTCAATGATGCGTTTTTTTTTTTTTTTGGCAGAAGGAGACTGGATTTTTATACACAAGACCAAGCCAAAATGCAGTGAAAACACATTGACGTCTATGGGGCCAAAGTGGCACCTGTGCCTTTTCAAAAAATGCTCTGCACCATTGAGAATAATGGAATTTCCATTGTCATGCAGTGCAGCACAGTAGCAGCTGCATCAGAAAAGGCACTAGTGTGAACGGGGGCTCAAGCTGCTCTGTAACCATGCTTAGGTTGTTAATTTTATTAATGAATTATAAAGCTCCAATAGTTAGAACAACTTTATGCATATGATGGACAAGAAGATGGGAAAAAAACTTGTCATACTGATACCATAGGAATTGTGTGCACTGTTTATGTAAGGTAGATGACTGAACAAAAACCTACTTTCCATGTTCTAAAATCCCTCCTTTTGTTGTTCTGTATATCGCTATCATAGGTCAATACACAAGACTTCAGATGCATTGTTCGAGAAGATGCAGTTTTATATTTGCTGGAAATTCCAAAAGGAGATGAAGTTACCATTTTAACTCAGAGCAGATATGATGGTAATTGAGCTTATGTGTTTTTAAGAATGTGATTAGAAGAAGCACACAGCCTCTCATATTTTCATACTCCATAAATGTGCATTGTTTAATGTGGCATATGAGGTTTAAAGCTGAATCCAGGCATGATCTGTATTGCATGGTTTTTATTGGTCCAGGTCCCATACCTACCTGACTGCTGGAGAAGCTGGCAATCACTGCAGTAGTCAGTTCTGCTACATACTGTAGCTACAGTCTTCTGGGTCTTATGAGGATTTCCCTGTGCACACTGTCCACAGTGGGGTTGCTTGCTTTTTTTTTTTTTTCTTCTTTTCTTTTTTTTTTCAATTAAAGGCATTCTCTGATTGAATGAGGTGAAAGATTGTGACATCACCACCCCTCATCTACACCTTTTTTTATTTTGAGGGCTCTGAGCCACACTAGACTGCACTGATTCTGCAGCCACGGGTATATTCTGACATGGGGACCTCCCACTTTTTGATGTTAGACTTTCCTTTAATTTAGTGTTTTCATTTTTTTTGTGTGTTTTTTACATAACAAATGTTCAAAACACACATGCAGGTAGTACAATCAAATGGTTACAAGTAGCAAAAGTGCACACAGTTTGGGTGAACAACAATACTAGAGGTTGGCAGTTGCACACCTTGTCTCTGCTTCTCTACTTATTTTAATGTTGCAAATAGAGACTGATCAACAACAGAGCTGGGGAGAACTGAGTGGGATGGGGTCAGAGATTGGGGAGGAGGGTGAAGGAGAAGGGTGGGGAATGGGTAGGTAAGTGGAGAGATTGTGAATAGCCCCTTTTTCACAGAAGCAAGAGTTCTGCATCGAATTCTGGGGGGGGGGGGGGAATCCATCCATGGACACCAAATCACTCAATACTTGTTACACAATGCGATATTGTATCTGAGATATTGGCCTCGATTTTTCTCATGTAGCATCACCAGAGATCCTGGATCAAGTTTCGGCAATATGAAAAATCGTTTTCTTAGAACATTTTTCTTCACTCTTGTATAGTGTACGGAATGGTTAGAACACCTGTCAGTTATATATTTATTTTATTATTTTGGCTGTGTTCCAGGAGGGAGATTTCCCTTCATTTCCTTTTCTAGAGATAGAACAAGAATTGAGAGGAAATCACCCTAAAGTAGGTGAAAACTCCTCTTAAACAACTGTCACCAAATAAGATATACCAGCTGGTAGGTTTTTCCTCACCTCCTATTCAGTTGAAAACTGTAAAATTTTGGATTTCCCCTTGCTCTCTGTCCTGGTGGCAATGATTACCTTCTTCAGGATACTGTTGGTGGCCAATGCTCTCTTGTGGCATTATGCCCATCCATGAATAATGTAGTATACTCTATCCTTTGAATTCCCTCAAATTCTTAGAATCATAATCCTCATTCTTTTTTTGTCAGTGGTATGGAATGTTCTCATTCTGACTTCTAGTGATCTAGCTTACCTTTTGCTCTTGCAGCATGAATTGGTCATCGGTAAAAGGTGCATACTGTTTGTGCCAGTTTTATTTACTCCCTATTTAACTGTCACACACATGGAACATCTCTTGGCAATCAGTGCTTTATATGTTGTTTTTGTAGATTAAGGTTACATTCACACTGGCGATTAGGGTCCTTGTGAATTGTAACAACAGAAATAAAATTCCTGCTGCTGCTCTCAGCAGCTAGGTGTGGTCACTGGCCCCACCAACACATTTTGTGTATGTCCAGCAGTGATCACCACCAGGGGCGTATTTACCACAAGACAAACAAGGCATTTGCCTAGGGCGGCAGTTTTTAGGGGGCAGCACCTCTCCCCAGCAGAAGAAATGAAAGACAGGACACGCGCACTATGGGAAACAGGTGGGATCTGAGAGCGGTTGCGGGCTGCTTCATGTCAGGAGCTGTGAAGATTAGTGACTGTCGCCTGGGGGGTTGGGGGGGTGGGTAGTGAAAGGCTCTCCTAGGTGGGGGGCAGGGGTGTTGTTGGTCCGCTGGAGGGGGGAGGGGGGGTTGTGTTGGTCGGTGTCCGTGGGGGCAGACGATTTTCGTGTTGCCTTAGGCAGCACAAAGCCTAAATACACCCTTATCACCACAGGTAATCACTGGCTGGGCAGAGAGCCATGAATACCTGCAGATGCTGCTGACCTGCCATTTATAGTGAAAGAGTCCAGCACCTAGCTGCTGAGAGCCACAGCAAAAATCATTGTCTCCTGCCACAATACACATCATCCCCAATTGCTTGTGTGAACGTAGCCTAATGTCGTGTTCACTATATTAACTATATAGTAACTATAACTATAATAATACATTTCAGCACAAAATGGTTCACTTTATGGTTTGAACAGCAATGAATAGACACTATATACCCGCAGACACCAGGTATATGTACTTTAAAGTGTTACTAAACCCAGGACCTTGCATTCACTATATCTGGTCGCCCACAGTATACAGAACATGGAAATGTAATTATTGAAGTCCATATAAGCTGCTAAATACCTTTTCTCATCAGGCTCATAATATGGCTTTCAGGAATGTAATTTACAGAATTATACTTCCCCGAAGCTGCTGGTTAGCTAGTGAGAGTGCCAGTATAATTACATGTCCTTCAAATACTAGACCAAGACAAAGTTCTTTGTTTCCTTGGCCCTTGAACAAGAGCTGTAGCACTACATTGATTCTCAGAGGATTTTCTTTGATATAGCTTTCATCTTTTGTTTCCAGTCTACAAAAACATACTTGCCTGTGGCCGGGGAGATTCGTTCTTCATAAGGACTCATTTTGAGTATGAGAAAGAGGCTCAGCAATTTTTAGGATTCACAAGAGGCGAGATTTTCAGAGTGGTTGATACACTATATGATGGGAAGCTTGGCAGCTGGCTGTCTGTGCGGATTGCCAATGAATTGGAGAAGGGACTTATTCCAAGTAAAAGCAGGTACTCTTTCATCTGTCTTTTAAATAATTGTTTGAAATGTTTTGTACTAATAGTTTCTGTTATGTATAGTCATTTAGCCTGAAAAATGTCATCAAGTTCAGTCTCTTAGGTTGAGGAGTTTTGATTTTTTTTTTTGTTTTGTCCCGATGTATTTTACCAATGTTGCTCAAACATATTTATTTTTTTATTTTTACAGCTGTAGACTAAAACAGCCCTGTATATTTCTAGATGAAAGTGAAATATTTCTTGTATTGCTTGAAGTAGGTGGTTGAATATGGAAGCTCAGCTGTAGAATATTTATTTATTCCAGGCACTTGTATAGCGCTGTCAATTTACGCAGCGCTTTTACATTAACCCTCAAGGAGTGTACAATCTAAGGTCCGTAACTCACATTCATACATACACATACTGGGGCCAATTTAGACAGGAGTCAATTAACCTACCAGCATGTCTTTGGAGTAACATGCAGCAAACTTCCCTAAAAGAACAATCTCCTTGCATCTACATAAACCAAAATAAAAAGAGAGAGGGGTGCCAGACTAAGTGCAGTATTAACAATCATAATAGCACACAATGGTATGTAACTCACTAGATACAAGTGGGTCATAGGCATGGATAAAATATGGATGTCATCCTGATTGAAGAAGCAGCAGCTTTGAAACGCGTTACGGCCCCTTCCTTGCGGCATTACGTTCCCGTAGTGACATCACTTCCGCCTGGCGGCCATTTGCGTTCCAGCCTGGTTCTGCACGAGACACAGCCGGTACACGCTGCAGAGGACTCAGTGTGAGTCAGGAGACCTGGCTTCTACCACAGCTGTGGCATCCAGATGTCCATCCACCCTCTCCTCTCTGCCTTTGGAACTCCATCAGGATGACGTCCATATTTTATCCATGCCTATGACCCACTTGCATCTAGTGAGTTACATACCATTATGTGCTAATAAATGATTGTTAATACTGCACTTAGTCTGGCGCCCCTCTCTCTTTTTATCTTCCACTACAGAGTCCAGCTTAACTCTATAGGGTGCTGCCTCATGACGGTGCTATCCAATAACTGACTACCTCCCTACCACTAATGGGACTCTCCAGCACCAATAATTTACCTCTTGATAAACCAAAATAATAGTTCTAACTAGTTAGAACTAAGCTAGACACCCACCAAACATGTATATACATGGTATTTTCACTGTACTTAAAGTGGTTTTAAACCTCGGACATGAAATATGAACAAAGCATATCCTTCTATAGTGTGTACTTGTCTCAATTAAGAGCACTAAGTGCCATTTCTTTCTGCTGCTTCATTCCTCTCCTATCAGCATGAGTCACTTTTGATAAGATTTCTTGACACCAAGAGGAAAATAGTAACAGAGGAGGGAGCTCCAGCAGATTGACAGCCTCAGCTCTGTTCCTGTGTGCTGTGTGGAGGGGAGTGTGTTTCTTCCCTGCAAACAGCTCTAGGAACTCTCCTCACTGAGCTCTGCAGAGTGTAACATCAGCTCTCTGCCCCTTTTTTTCTGAACTCTCAGACAAGCTGTATAAATTCAGAACTTTGATCAGATGTAGAGAAAAGAAGACTGCAGATAAACAGGTATAATTTATGTAGGAGGATTTGTTTAATCTCTGTGTATCAGCAGAGGCCAGTCACTTCACGTGGTATATGTAAGTGTTTACAACCATTTTAAACAATCAAATCTGTATCATTGAAGATCATTTTTCTTTGAGATTTGTTTTAAAAAATTATAAAAAAAAAAAGAGGAACGCGCTCCTTTGTTTCCATTTGTGCTTAAAAAATCTTATGACGTGCTTAAACATGTTGCTATTTTAAAAGATACATATTTACAGTAAATGTTTAAAGATAATTTGTAATCACACACTTTTTTCAGGCTGCTCACATAAATGAAATGATTTTCAATTAACAATTACTGATGCCGAACTTGACCCGGTTCACATCTATACGAACCGGATGCGTTTTGAACACATTCATTTTGCATGACATGTGAAATAACATTGATTTCTTATGTTGCTGTTTACAAATACGCGGTGCAACCGGAGTGCAGATTCAGTGCAAATTGGAAAAGAATCCTGTTCGTTTTCTAAACAGTGCGGTCGGACTCAGGCGTGAATTTAGTCTCATTGACTTTTATGGGAATGCTTCTAAATTGTGCATGTCATCAGTTGTGAACAGGATAAAATACTGACCTAAACCTGTCCTGAACCTGATGTAAACCTGACTTGAACAACTACTTTGTCCGTTAGCTGTGAAAATGGAGCTTCAATCCGCACCGCACATGTGAATCCACAATCACAAAGCCTTTTGCAGTGTAATTTTCTTTACCCTCTGACATTTCAGGACAGCCCACACTGTTCCCTCCTTCCCCCTCCTGGTCTACCAGGGTGTCTGGCTGCTGTCTCTGAAGCCTGCAGTACTCTTTGAGTGATTGCAGGGCACAGGTTCAGTTTCCTCTGCCTATGCATGGCAACGCAACTCCCTGCTGTCACTGATAATGTCCAGATACTATTTATAAACCCATCAGCCAGCTGCTTATTTAGGCAGGCTATAGATGGGCCATTTATTGGCCAAAAATCTGTCGGCCCCGTTGCTGTTGCTGCCACCCATTTCCACGAAATACGGCCGTTTTTTGCAGATTTTCCAGCATGGCCGATAAAAATAAATGAGGAGATCCACGAAAAACGTCTCAAAATTTGGCCGATAAACGACCTGTCTATGGCCTGCATTAGGCTGATTACCCGCTGAAAATTTGTCAAAAATAACTTTAGCAGGATTGCTAAGAGGATGCCTGTTTATGTTCCTATGGAAACTGTAGCGAAGGCAGCGAGATGTTGCTGCCATGGATAGCAATCAAAATTCAGCAACATTCAGGCCAGCGCCAGTGCACCATCTCGCTGCATGTGACCACAGACAAGTGATTGCATGGGGACACACAGGCAGCCTTTTTAACCACAAGTCTACAGGGCACTTATACCCCCTTCTTGCCCAGGCCAATTTCCAGCTTTCAGCGCTGTTGCACTTTGAATGACAATTGCGCGGTCATGCAACACTGTACCCATATGAAATTTCTATCATTTTTTTTGTGACAGATAGAGCTTTATTTTGGTGGTATTTAATCACCTCTGGGTTTTTTCTTTTTTCTTAAACCAAAAACCACTGAAAATTTTGAAGAAAAAAAACTTTTTTCTTTGTTATAAAATTTTGTAAATAAGTGATTTTTCTCCTTCACTGATGTGCGCTAATGAGGCTGCACTGGTGGGCACTGATAGGCTGCACTGATGGACACTGATAGGTGGCACTGATGGGCACTGATGAGGAGGCACTGATAGGTGGTACTGATGGGCATTGACAGGCATTACTTATGGGCACTGATAGGCGGCACTGTTAGGCAGCACTGATAGGCGGCACTGACTGGCACTGATAGGTGGCACTGACTGGCAGCACTGATAGGTGGCACTGATTAGCATTGATAGGTGGCACTGACTGGCACTGATGGGTGACACTGAAAGGCAGCTCAGATGGGCACTGATATGTGGCATTGATGTGCACTGGTAGGCACTGATATGTGGCACTGGTGGGCACTGGCACGTGGCACTGATGAGCACTGACAGCTGGCACTGCTGGGGCTACACTGATCATCAGGGCATACTGATCAGTGTACATGTCCCCTCCGCGGAATGCCGATTACCGGCTCTGCTCTCCTCTCGAGCTGTCAGCTTGACAGCTCGAGAGGAGAGAAATGCCGATAACCAGCATTTCCCTGTTTTACATGTGATCAGCTGTTATTGGACACAGCTGATCACATGACCGAGCCGACATCTTCGGCTCCTTCCGTGGATCTGTGATCCGCTGTGTCCGAGGGACACAGTGCACCCCCAATCGCAGCGCTGCGCGTTCAGAATGGGAGGACGTCATATGACGTCCTCCCAGAGTGAGAGAACCACCTTGCTTCCGTCATATTACTATATGGCAGGTGGTTAATGATTCTGCCTCTGGACAATCTGCTGCTAGTGGCAGAATTATCCATGTGTCAGCTTTTGAATGTATCTAAACCAGATTATTTTTTATTTTATTTTTTTTTTTAGTTTCAGATGGAACAAGGAAGACTTAAAACCCTTTTTGGACATTTAATGCTGTCTGCATCCCTGCTTGGTAGATTCTCCCTCTCTATTTGTCATGTTGACCATTGTCATCAGGAGAGCCAGTGTTTTACAATTGTCTTCAGAACAGAAGATGAGGGGAAAATATCCAATGGGGAAACCTGTTCCTGAAGACAGTAGACTATAAAGGGAATTCCCCTCTTGCAGAGATTTTTTTTTCTTTTCTAGGTTCCTATTGTGTCTCCAGGACAGAAAGTGAAATCGCTGCAAAGGGACACTGCATACAAAATCGCCACAGCTAAAAACAAAGTTGTGGGCACACTGTTGGTTTCTTTTGTAAACCATGTTAAAACCTCAATAAAAAAGTTATCTGATATGAAAAACAAAAACAAACTTTTGGCTTTGGATATACTTTAATTCAATATGATAACCAAAGCCTTGTCTTCTATTTACATCCACTGGGCAGAAAGCTTCTTCAGGGCTGGCTATGCCCGGCTAGGGAACCCCCATAGACTTCAATGAGACCATGCTCTGAGAATTTCTAATCTCTATGTATAGTTTAGTATACAAGAAGTTCATTATTAAATGTGTAAAATGTATCTTAAATATAATATGTACAGGTAAATGATATGCATGTTGTATTCTGATGGTGTACCTATAGTTTATGGGTTTGTTTCAGAGCTGATCAGCTGGCCAGTGTACAGAATGCACAGAGATCTGCAGCTGGAGATAGAGCTGACTTCTGGAAAAATCGAGCCCAAAGATCTGGAGGCAAGAAAAATGTGAAGAAAAGTCGCGATGACCTAGCATCACTTTCTCTAATCAGTACCAGGTTTCCTGCCTATGAGAGAATCATGTTGAGAGAAGGTGAGTGGAGCTTCAGTGTACTTCTAGACTTTATGCACACATTACCTATAGGTTACACATGACTTCACATATCACATGCAATGTCTGTAGATTCGAGCCATTCCTAGTTTGTGATACACCACTTTCTGCTGGTGGTAATGGTGCCCTGGGTTTAAAATGGTTTTAAAGCCTAAACATTTTTCCCTGTATTAAGGTAAAAAAAGTTTCAGTATGTTTATTGCCCCCTCACCCCCAATGTACACTGCTCAAAAAAATTAAAGGAGTACTCACTGCTCAAAAAAATTAAAGGAGTACTTTTTAATCAGAGTATAGCATTAAGTCATTTAAACTCCTGGGATATTGATCTGGTCGATTAAGTAGCAGAGGGAGTTGTTAATCAGTTTCAGCTTAGCAACAGGTGTACTAGATGGGCAACAATGAGATGACCCCCAAAACAGGAATGGTTTTACAGGTGGAGGCCACTGACATTTTTTTCCATACTCCTCTTTTTCTGACCGTTCTTCACTAGTTTTGCAGTCAGTGTCACTACTGGTAGCATGAGGCGATACCTAGACCCTACAGATGTTGCACAGACACTCCAACTCCTCCAGGATGGTACATCAATACGTGCCATTGCCAGAAGGTTTGCTGTTTCTCCCAGCACAGTCTCAAGAGCATGGAGGAGATTCCAGGAGACAGGAAGTTAGTCTAGGAGAGCTGGACAGGGTTGTAGAATGTCCCTAACCCATAAGCAGGACTGGTATCTGCTCCTTTGTACAAGGAGGAGTAGGATGAGCACTGCCAGAGCTCTACAAAATGACCTCCAGCAGGCCACTGGTTTGAATGTCCCTAGAGCTCGATTGGCATTTGTCATTGAACACTAGAATTGGCAGGTCCGCCACTGGCGCCTTCTGCTTTTCACGGATGAGAGCAGATTCACTCTGAGCACATGTGACAGACATGAAAGGGTCTGGAGAAGACGTGGACAATGTTATGCTGCCTGTAACATCGTTCAGCATGACCATTTTGGTGGTGGGTCAGTGATGGTCTGGGTAGGCCTATCCATGGAGGGACGCCCAGACCTCTACAGGCTAGACAATGGCACCCTGACTGCCATTAGGTATCGGGATGAAATCCTTGGACCCATTTTCAGACCCTATACTGGTGCAGTGGATCCTGGGTTCCTCCTGGTGCACAACAATGCCCGACCTCATGTGGTAAGAGTATGCAGGCAGTTCCTGGAGGATGAAGAAATTAATATCATTGAATGGCCCCCACTCACCTGACCTAAATGCAATAGAACACCTCTGGGATATCATTTTTCTGTCCTTCTGATGCCGCAAGGTTGCACCTCAGACTGTCCAGGAGCTCAGTGATGCCCTGGTCCAGATCTGGGAGGAAATACCCCAGGACACCATTTGTCATCTCATTAGGAGCATTCCCCAATGTTGTCAGGCATGCATACAAGCACCTGGGGGCCATACAAACTACTGAGTGGGGGAGTTACATCAGAGCACTGAGCCCCCCCCCCCCCCACCTCCTCTCTAAGTTTTGAGTTGCTGCAATTAAGTTTCAGCAAAATGAGGGGTGAGCCTCGCTGTTTGTGTCTATAGACACAGGCAGTGTAGCTCAGGATCAAGCCTGCAGGTTTACCACAATAGGAAGCAGCTTCCAATGGTTGTACAAGAAGAAGAGGAGGAGCCAGGAGCTTGGCAGGAGATCCGAGAATAGGAGGATCAGGAGTCACTCTTTGCAATACCGCTGCACAGAACAGGTAAGTATAAACCTGTTTGTTATTTTAAAAGAAATTGACCTTACAAATGCTTTAAATATGTCTTACATAGTCAAACGAACCTGATGTATTGTAGTTGTAATGCAGTACTGAGCATTCATGGCTTTGGATCATGTGATCATCATAAACAAGATGAGTTGAGTGTAGAGTGTGTACTGACATGTGATCGGGATTTTTAGTAACCGATCAGGAGCTCTTCATTTGTTTTTGTTATGTTTCATATGCAAAATTTGGGTTTTATAGTTTGTACAATACAGCTTGTTCATGTCCACTAGTGAACATCGCACCACTTATTCTACCAGGTATATCATTTAATATTTCAGCCTAAAGGAAAATGCTTTTTCTAACAATATTATTCATGATTCCCTTTCTACAAATTTCTTTGTAAAGCTTATCAGGGATAACAGATGAAGGACAAAGATATAAAAATGTATTTTGATGGTAAAATCACAAAGTATATTCATACTGCAATTGTCTTCAAAGATGGCATTAATTAAGCTCTTAATTTATTTATTTTTTTCTTTGCAGCTGGCTTTAAAAGACCGGTTGTGTTGTTTGGCCCAATTGCTGATGTAGCAATGGAGAAGCTAGCAAATGATATGCCAGATTTGTTTCAAATAGCAAGTGAGTAAATTTGCTCCTGTCATTCGTACATTGTATTACACTTGTCTTATCTGAAAGTAAATAATCTCTCTATCCCTTTATTTTGCTCTTCCAGAGACAGAGCCAAAAGATGCTGGTTCGGAAAGGGCAAGTGGTGTAGTGAGGCTGAATACTGTTAGACAGATCATTGAACAGGTATGTACATTCCTGAATGTATAGAATGTAAACTTGTTTTTTATATTTCTTCTTAATCTTTTCCTTCTGTAAACCAGAATATTATGAGATTTAATTTTTATAATTATCCAGTTAAGGCTTTTAAAATGATCCATTTATGACTACATGATGTTACAATTGTAGATACAGTAGAGTTGCACAAAACAATCATGTAAATATCTTTTGTATCACTCAACCCTTCCTCCTAGATTGTAAGCTCTTGTACCAAGTTGTATTGTAACTGTAATGTCTACCTTCATTATGTAAAGTGCTGCACAAACTGTTGGCGCTATATAAATTCTGTATAATAATAAATAAAATTGCTCTCATTGTATGGTTCAAGTTCTACTAAATGTGCTACACTAGCATGAAACTAAACTCAGATGGCTTTGGCTCAAAGAGGAAAATTGGAAATTTTGAAGAAGATAAAAATCTACATTAAATATCTTAGGGAACTTGGTACACATAGCTTTTGGTCCCGTAAACATCCATCCAGTGGTTCAACAACAAATTATTTATTATTTCAATGCTGTAGTTCCATCCCTGTATGAAGTCCACTTTATGGGCATTCCTGTGGGGGAGTTACATCAGAGCACTGAGCCCCCCCCCCACCTCCTCTCTAAGCTGATTGTTCATTTGCTATTATAAATGGACAAATCAGCACAGCAGTCATGGGGATAGATCGGAGCAGGGTCCAGTGTGACATGCACTTGGTCCCCTAAGGCAGGGCTTAAAATGTGAAAAGTCCTGAGGCACTAGCCAGGCCTTAAGAGTTATTCGCCACCAACAAACACACACAAACAGAGAGACATGTACACACACGCAGACATGTACATACACACACAGAGACACATGCACACACACACATACAGGCACATATAGACACGCATACACACAGATACATGTACATACACAGAAATACACACGCACAGACACATGTACACACAGACACATGTACATCATTGGTGTCAGTGTGGGGGGGGGGGGGAATAGTGCCCCATCATTGGTGTCGGGGGGGGGGGGGGGAATAGTGCCCCATCATTGGTGTCATTGGGGGGGGGGGGGAATAGTGCCCCATCATTTGTGTCAGTGGGGGGGGGGAATAGTGCCCCATCATTTGTGTCAGTGGGGGGGGGGGGAATAGTGCCCCATCATTGGTGTCATTGGGGGGGGGGAATAGTGTCCCATCATCATTGTCAGTGGGGGGGGGGAATAGTACCCCATCGTTGGTGTCAGTCGGGGGAGGAATAGTGCCCCATCCTTGGTGTCAGTGGGGGGAGGAATAGTGCCCCATCCTTGGTGTCAGTGGGGGGAGGAATAGTGCCCCATCCTTGGTGTCAGTGGGGGGAGGAATAGTGTCCATTGTTGGTGTCAGTGGGGAGAGGAATAGTGCCCCATTGTTGGTGTCATTGGGGGGGAAATAGTGCCCCAACCTTGGTGTCAGTGGGGGGGAAATAGTGCCCCATCATTGGTATCAGTGACACCAATGACGGGGCACTATTTCTCCCACTGACACCAATGATACTTACCTTGCTGACCTCTGCTCCAGCCAGGGCTCGCTCCCTCCCTCTCCCATCCACAGCCAGCATACCTGGCTGCAGCAGCAGCACCATCTGCACGGCACAGACACTTACCGGTCAGCTGTCTTCCTTCTCCGGCCGCTCTCATCTTCACTTTCACCGGATGTTCCCTCACTTCTTTGATCTTCGTGCTGCTGCTCGGCTCCTCCTCTCTAAGCTCTGCCTCCTCGCCGGTGATTGGCTGCGTGTGTGCCTTTCCTGAGCTACAGTTCCGGCGTCCAATCATCGGCGAGGAGGCGGAGCTTGCAGAGGGAGGGACAAGCTGCCATAGGCTGTTGAGTGATCCTGGGGGTGAGGCAAGATGACAGGGGCGGCATGTCATCCCGCCTACACATAGCGATCCAGGGAAATGAAGACACCGGACCCGCTGACAACCTCCCTACCCCTCCTCCAGCAGCGCCTTGTGGACTGGATTGACGTGGAACTGGGGCACGGAGTCACGTACCCAGGTAAGACACAGCAGCCCGCCCCTGTACTAAGTGTCCCTTCCGTGGGAAAGGGGGGGTGGTGTTGCCGCTGCGCTGCCCCCTAAAAAGTGCTGCCCTAGGCAAGCACCTTGTTTGCATCATGGCAAATACGCCCTTGGGGGACACACTCGCCCCCACCATAATTTCCACTCGCCATTGGCGAGCAGGCGAGTGGAAATTTCAAGGCCTGCCCTAAGGGATTTAACAGACATTACAAGCTTGAAATAATGCTCCTTTAAATTTGACAGTGTCTGGGCTGCTATTCGTTGCTTTAGGTCCTGTGTTCACCGGCTTTGGGCTTGCGCCGATGGCATCAGTTTCAGAGACACTTATGAGATCATTCAGAATTAATTGGCAGGTGCATTTTATCTTCAATTGATTTGTATGGGAATCCTATGTATAGACTTGTATGGGAGTGCAGTACCTGTTTGAAGCGAAGACTGCCTGTTGATTATTGCTGTTGTGTGTTGCTTTCCTGTACAGCTATCAATCTTAGTTCTTTCTTTAAGAGCTAGGGTGCCTGGATGATCCTCTTCATCCAGTAAACTTCTGGTAGTATTGGATCCCTGGTAACCCTGTTTCATCCAATGGCACCTACATCACAACATGGTTATGCAGTGACTTACGAAAGCCATAGATTATAAAATTATACAAAATTGCTTGACTCCTCCATCAATACTGTTCCCTCCTGCAGCAGCATTGTGTCCTGCCCGGCGGGGAGCCTTCCCTGCTGGCAGAACACAGAGATCACTGCTAGCAGCTATAGCTATAGCTGCAAATCCAACAGGCAATCAATTAATAGATTGACTTTAGTACAATCAGCCTGCCCATAGATGGATTGAATCTTAGCCGGGCTCTGCTAAGCTGGCCGGGATTCGATCCCTCTATGACCGGTTTTAGGGAATGGCTGGAGGATGTTGTCAAACCATCAAACTCAAAGTCTCATCTGCTACCATAATCAGATTTTTCATGGGCATTCTTATGCAGGTGTCACGCGTAACTGTCAATGGTGTGCTTCTTGAAGGAACAATAAATGCCGACTTTCAGGTTCTGTGTTGCTTTTTGCAGCTGTTTGAATTGAACTAACTTTTAATACCCACCCTTCTTTGTCTTTTGTTTTTTTTTAAGGACAAACATGCTCTTATGGATGTTACACCAAAAGCTGTGGACCTGTTGAACTATACACAGTGGTTCCCTATAGTTGTGTTGTTTAACCCAGACAGTAAGCAAGGAGTGAAAACCATCAGACAAAGACTGTGTCCACAGTCAAACAAAAGCTCCCGGAAACTATATGACCAAGCAAATAAACTTAAGAAGACATGTAGTCATCTGATTACAGGTAAATAATACTTTTTTTAACCTCTTCCCTGCTGCTCTATAGTAAATATACTTCTACAGGGCAGCAGGGGTATGCAAAATCACGTATATATTTGCATTTCTGGGTAGGGGGCACATGTCCTACGTGCTCCGCCATTCGCGACCAAAGCTGTCAATCACCGGGTAAAGTCCGGTGATTCCCCACCGGGGCCCGGTGATTATAGAGGCTCTCCGAGGGGGAGGAGGGCTGCTTTGTTTATGAACAGTCATCCTCCCTGTCAGCTCGGACACACTGCTCTGGATGGCTGTATTGGTGTCACTGGGGATGTCATTGACACCAAGTCAGTTCCCCCCAGTGTCAGAATGCCTGCCGCAGTCCCATTATAAGTCGCTGATCACTGCCATTACTAGTAAAAAAAATTAATAAATTTCCAGTATATATACCGCCATTTGTAAACACTGTAACTTTCACATAAACCAATTAATTTGGGATTTTTTTTTAGCAAAGACATGTAGTATTATTATTATATTAAACAGTATTTATATAGCGCCAAAGGGTATGCTCAGCGCTGTACAGTAGCAAGGGGGACAGAACATGAGACAAGACAGTAACAATACAATACACGAGGGGTTCGAGGGCCCTGCTCTTTCGATCTTACAATCTAGGAAATTTTGGCCTAAATTTAAGATGAAATTTGATTTTTACATTTTTTTCATTTTTTTTTACTGGACTTGTTTAACCATTTCAAGTCCAGACACTTTCACCCCCTTCCTGTCCAGGCCAATTTTCAGCTTTCAGTGCTATCACACTTTGAATGACAATTGCGCGGTCATGCAATACTGTACCCATATGAATTTTTTAGCATTTTTTTTGAGACACATAAAACTTTATTTTGGTGGTATTTATTCACCACTGGGATTTTTATTTTTTTGCTATACAAATTAAAAAGTCCAAACTTTAAAAAAAAAAAAAAAGTGTTTTTCTTATAAAATGTTGCAAATAAATAATCTTTCTTCATAAATCTTGGCCAAAATGTATTCATCTATCTTTTAGTAAAAAAAAATAAATAAAACAAATATAAAAAAATGTAATTTTTGGTTAACATGCTGTCACCCTAGCAGTACAGTGTCACCATAGTGACACTGTACTACTTGTGGGGTGTGATGAAGATTTTTTTTTTTTTTTTACACTGATTGCTTTTACACCCATAAAGGCTGTAAATGCAATCATTTCTCCTTCTCTCTGGCTGCATTCTTGCAGCCATTGAGAAATACTATGAGAGCTGTGATTGCTCACAGCTTGTCACATGGTACAAGGCTGTTGTGAATAGCCTTGTACCATGTGACCTCTGTGATCATTCCCAGATTTCACTAGTATTAAGTAATGATGTCAGAAGTGAAATCTTGCTTACTACTATTCATGTGATCACTGATTGGCCAATCAGTGATCACATGATCAGGACCTCACACAGAGGTCCCGTACAGCGATCGTTGTTCCTTTGTGTCCAGAGGACACAACGGACACCGGATCGCGATGCTGCGCACTCCTAGGGAGCGCACACAGGCAGGACATTTATAAATGGCCACCCGCTACTGCAATGCTCCCGTCCGGCCGTTTATACACATGGGCCGGATAAGAAGTGATTAATAGCAAAAAGTCAAAAATATTGTTTTTTTTTTTTTTTCCTCAAAATTGTCGGACTTTTTTTTTTTAAAGCACAAAAAATAAAAAACGCACATGCGATTAAATACCACTGACAGCTCAATTCGTGGGAAAAAAAAGGACGTAAATTTCATTTGGATGCAGCGTTGCATGACCGCACAATTGTTAGTTAAAATAACGCAGCGCCATAAGGCAAAAAATGTCCTGGTCAAGAAGGAGGGTAAATCCTCAGGAGGGAAAGTGGTTAACATGCTAATGAAATATAAACTTTGTGTTTTTCACTTAATAGCCGTGTAGAGCACTACAGGCAGGGTAGCTGGCAGGAACGGGAACCAATGAACCACTCTAGCCAAAAATGTCAGTGACTGTAATAGTTTTTGAATGATATTCTATAAATGAAATCTGATTGCTATGGGTTACTTCACACGAGGCTTATTTCACTGAGCTTTAGCATTTCTTAATTACTGTTATTTTCATTAAAGGGAGGTGTAAATTGTAATGGCTGAAATAACAGACCTTGTCAGGGGCGGACTGACCATTTGGAAACTCAGGCACTGCCCGAGGGCCCGGGGACAGTAGGGGGCCCCATGAGATGCCCCTGGTACCTTTTTCATAGGCTTTTTTGAGTTTGGCCAAGGACACAGGGGCCTCATGATCCCCTATTGCCCGGGGGCCCCATGAGTTGTCAGTCCGCCCCTGGACCTTGTAGCAAATACGTGCTGTAGCTTTTTTTTTTTTGTTTGTTTTGGGGGTTTTTTTTCACTGCTATTTTAAAGCACTCAAAGAAAGTGTGTTTTAAATATATGAAGATCAGCCATGCCATTAGAATATTCTGTACCGTCTGTACTCTCTGGCTGGATGATCAGGCTCATCAAGGTAGCAGTGGAGATGGTGATATATGAAATTCTCGCCTCATACATCATAGTTGGTGTGTGCACATTTTATGTTTATTTTTCTGTCCCTTACATTTGTTGTCCTTACAAATAAGTTGGATGTTTTTTTGTTAATTTGTTGTTTGAAGTATATTCTTTTGTTTGGAACTAATATGTTTGCTCATATTGATTTTTTTTATCCTACAGCTACTGTTAACCTAAATTCATCTAATGACAGCTGGTATGGAAGCCTGAAGGATATGATTAAAGATCAACAGACAGAGGCAGTCTGGGTGTCAGAAGGAAAGGTAACTGTCGTAGTTTAACTTCTTTTTGGAAGGCTGGACAAGTTCCAGGGCAAGCTAAACAGCCAGTGCACCCACAGATCTAAAAGCTGAGGGCTTAAACTAGTTACACAGTTTTTTGGGGTTTTTTTTTTCATTCAGCCAGTGGACTGAAAGATAAAAAAATTAATAAATTCATCCATCCACACAAACAAGGTAGATGGAGGAATCCCCCCGTCAGAATACACTGATCGGAACCTGCAGCTGATTATCAGTAGAACATTTTTGAAAATGTCTCTTCTACAGTAGTCAATAAACAATTGACTTCTGGCAAGCACGGGAGCTCACTCACTGATCGAAATTTGGTCATTGCCAGCTGGGCTGGACGAATGTTGATCAGATTGTATGGCCAACTTTACTTTTGAGCTTTTTCCACTGTTGTCAGTGGAAGCGTCTTGCTCTGGCTGTCTAAAGTGTTTTCTTTTGATAGAATGGGTAAGGGTTAGAATATCTAATATTTTTTTTTTTTTTGCTGTCTTCTCCCCCCCATACTATATACTTACCTGAGTCCTGTATTGATCCAGCACTGTGCTTGTCTGCAGGACTTCTCTTCGCTCTCTCACAGGCTTGACCAAGAGCAGTGGGAGCCATTAGCTGCTGACACTGTCCGTCAAATCAAGTGAGGAGGGAGGGGTGGGGGCGGAGATAAGCCACGCTCTGCATCCATGGACATGCAGAGCCCAGCTCAGGAGCAAGTACACATGTGCCAGGAAGTGGCTTTCTATGGTGGCACAAATAAAAGAGGAAGAGGCTGAAGTGCCGACGGGGGACTCTAGAAGAGGACGTTTGGGGCTGCTCTGTGCAATACTGTTGCACAGAGCAGGTCAATATAACTTGTTTATTTTAAGAGAAAAATGTTAGTCACTTTAAGATAATTAATTTTGCCACTTGAAATGTCCAATTAAAAAAATAGGCAGAAGGAGCAGATGAGGATGAAGATCGCATGTCCTACCTGACTGCAATGGGAGCAGACTACTTGAGCTGTGACAGCCGATTGATCAGTGACTTCGAAGACACAGATGGTGAAGGAGGAGCATATACAGACAATGAACTTGATGAACTTGTTGATGATCCTGTACCAGTTTCTGCCATTAGTCGATCTTCTGAACCTGTCCGCCCAGAAGAGGTAAATTAAATCAGTAACATCACTACAATGTATCACTGAGGATAGTAATCACCCTCCGATCAATGTACATTTTAAAGATTCTAACAAACTTTGTTGCAGATTCCTACCCATTTCTGCTCTGAAGAAAAAAGCTATTTGTTTAATTATATGAATGTGCATAGTAGATCTGAACGGAAGTAACTTTTCCATTTTTAATGATGATGATAATGATGCACTTGCAGTATTCTTATGAGGAAAATTGCTGGGTCTGCATCCCTTAACCATTTTCGGGCCGCTGCCCGCAATGTACTGTGGACTGGCGGCAGCTACAGGACCAGCAACGTACCCATACACCACTGGTCTTTTGCCAACACGGGCACTGCACACCCTACGCCCCCACGTTCTCTGTACTGCGAATCCCAGTAATCGGGACCCAGTGATTATGTGATCACTATGCGATCACATGATCCCAATGACAACAAAGCTTTTATGAATCAATCTGATTCATAAAAGCTTTGCTTCTCTTCCTGGTGAGCTGTGATTGGTCCACAGCTCTCACATGTCACATGGGGCCAATCACAGCACCCTGTACCATGTGACCAGCTGGAGCCAATCACAGATCACTATTATATTAAACTTAACAAATTAATGACAGTTCAAATAAAGCTTTGCACTGCAGAGCAATGATCTTCATTGCTGCTGCAATGCAAAGTGTAAAAAAAAAATTGCCCCTATTAACCCTTTGATCACCCCTTCACTTAGCCAGTGCCAGTAATGCAGTGTTAGTATATAGAATTTTTCACTGATCACTGCATTACTGCCACTAGCGACATTAGATAGCCTCAGGGTCAGTTAGCGCTCCTCCCAGCCAGGGTCGTCTAGCGTTAGATTGCCCGCACACTGTCGCACTCACGCTATTGGTCGCTGATCACCGTCATTACTAGTATAGTGTTTGTACAGATCAATCATAAACAGAACTATACTAGTGCCTCCTTTATATAGTGTCCCCAAAAATGCAGTGTTAGCAGGATTGGCCCCGTTCGCTACCAGCACAGAAGATTTTTATCAGATGATTGTGGGCCAAAGCAATTTATATGCACAATACATTGCTGCCCACCCAAATTTAGTTCTTGCCTCACAATTCACATGGAAACCTATCACAGTTTCTGAATTTTAAAAATCTTTTGGGCCTAACCCTCAACATAGGCATTACAAAAAAGAATAAATTGCAGTCATATTGGTCCACAGACCTGATTCATCATATGACCATGTTCTCTGCTGTTACATATATACCCAACAAGGGCCAGAAATGTACTGGTACGTCGCTGGACTTTTGAGTCCTGGTATCGTTTTTTCCAGCTGTGGTCGTCTTTCATGTAAAAATAATCCTTGCTGCTAATTAGCCGCATGATCATTTTTACAAGCAACGGGAAGGGACTACCCAACCCCTCCCGCAGCCTTTCAAGGTTTTCTTGGGCTCTCCCGTCCCCCCGGGGAACCCAAAAATGCAGCAGGCAGTTCCGCTGGCTGACATTGGAGCTAATCAGAGACTGCAATGCCTCCAATCATCTCTATGGTCTAAGAGACCGGAAGCTACGAGCATTTGATCATTTTCCGTTTCGCCAGATATAAACAGCGATATTTTAAAATTGGGAAAGCATCTGATCACACTGATCTTGGTGTGATCAGATGCTTTAAGGGTAAATGAGACATCTAGATACAGTCTAATATAGTCTAAATAAATAATTAAAAAAAAAAATTCACCCCCGCCCCATGCTCGTGCGCAACAGCAAACGCAAGCATCCCATGGCGGTATGTAAGCAGAGATTGCACCATGCATGTGAGGTATCACCACGAACGACAGATCGAAAGCAGTAATTCTAGCATTAGACCTCCTGTGTAAATCTGAAGTGGTGACCTGTAGAGGCTTTTAAAGCGTCTCGTTTGGATGTTACAAATTTAATTTGACGCCTTTGCACAGGTGTTTTAAAGCATATCATGTTTGGTATCCATTTACTCGACATTATCTTTTATACTTTAGCAGACAATTGGGCAATATATTGTGTTTTGTGCATTAAACATTCTAAAAAGTGTATTTTTTCCAAAAAATTTGCATTTGAAAAATCACTGCGCAAATACTGTGTGGCATGAAAAATTTCAACACCCGCTGTTTTATTCTCTAGGACATCTGCTTTTAAAAAATGTATAATGTTTGGGGGTTCAAAGTAATTTTGTAGCAAAAAAAACTTTTTTCAAGTAAACAAAAAGTGTCAGAAAAGGCTTGGTCTTCAAGTAGTTAGAAAAGTGGGTGATGTCTGGCATAAGCTTCTAATGTTGGCCCTGAAATGTCAGGATAATAGAAGCACCCCCCCAAAATGACTTCTTTTGGACACCCCAAGGAATGTGATAAGAGGAATGATGAGTATTTTGCAGATCTCATTTGTTGCCACAAGTGTTTGTAAAACGAAGAATGAAAATTTATTTTTTCTTTTCTTTTATTCTTTTTCAAAACCCTGTGACAAAAATGATATCTGCAAAATACTTACCATGCCTCTTATCCCATTCCTTAGTGTGTGTACTTTCTGAAAAGGGGTCATTTGGGGATGGGGGGGATGTCTGTACTATCCTGGCATTTTAGGGCCTCCGAAACTGTGATAGGTAGTGAGGAAGTGATATGAGGAAATCTTTGAAAGCCTGGAGGTGGTCATTGGATTGTGAGGGCGTGTATGTGGCTAGGCTGCCAAAAAGTCCCTCACATGTGGCATCCCCATACTCGGGAGAAGTAGCAGAATGTGTTTTGAGGTGTTATTCCACATATAGCCATGGCATGTATGCGCAATATATCATTTAACTGACAACTTTGGCTACAAAAAAAAAAAATGTTCCATGGACTCAGCATGCTTCTCAGCAAATGTCTTGGGGTGTAAACTTTCCAAAAAAGGGTCATTTGGGTTTTTTTTGTACTGCCTTGGCATTTTAGCATCTCAAGAAATGTGATAGGCAGTCAGAATGTAAAAGTTGTGTAAATTCCAATATACAGTCAGGTCCATAAATATTGGGACATCAACACAATTCTAACATTTTTGGCTCTATACACCACCACAATGGATTTGAAATGAAACAAACAACATGTGCTTTAACTGCAGACTGTCAGCTTTAATTTGAGGGTATTTACATCCAAATCAGGTGAACGGTGTAGGAATTACAACAGTTTGCATATGTGCCTCCCACTTGTTAAGGGACCAAAAGTAATGGGACAATTGGCTTCTCAGCTGTTCCATGGCCAGGTGTGTGTTATTCCCTCATTATCTCAATTACAATGAGTAGATAAAAGGTCCAGAGTTCATTTCAAGTGTGCTATTTGCATTTGGAATCTGTTGCTGTCAACTCTCAAGATGAGATCCAAAGAGCTGTCACTATCAGTGAAGCAAGCCATCATTAGGCTGAAAAAACAAAACAAACCCATCAGAGAGATATCAAAAACATTAGGCGTGGCCAAAACAACTGTTTGGAACATTCTTAAAAAGAAGGAACACACCGGTGAGCTCAGCAACACCAAAAGACCCGGAAGACCACGGAAAACAACTGTGGTGGATGACCGAAGAATTCTTTCCCTGGTGAAGAAAACACCCTTCACAGCAGTTGGCCAGATCAACAACACTCTCCAGGAGGTAGGTGTATGTGTGTCAAAGTCAACAATCAAGAGAAGACTTCACCAGAGTGAATACAGAGGGTTCACCACAAGATGTAAACCATTGGTGAGCCTCAAAAACAGGAAGGCCAGATTAGAGTTTGCCAAACAACATCTAAAAAAGCCTTCACAGTTCTGGAACAACATCCTATGGACAGATGAGACCAAGATCAACTTGTACCAGAGTGATGGGAAGAGAAGAGTATGGAGAAGGAAAGGAACTGCTCATGATCCTAAGCATACCACCTCATCAGTGAAGCATGGTAGTGGTAGTGTCATGGCGTGGGCATGTATGGCTGCCAATGGAACTGGTTCTCTTGTATTTATTGATGATGTGACTGCTGACAAAAGCAGCAGGATGAATTCTGAAGTGTTTCGGGAATATTATCTGCTCATATTCAGCCAAATGCTTCACAACTCATTGGACGCCGCTTCACAGTGCAGATGGACAATGACCCAAAGCATACTGCAAAAGGAACCAAAGAGTTTTTTAAGGGAAAGAAGTGGAATGTTATGCAATGGCCAAGTCAATCACCTGACATGAATCCGATTGAGCATGCATTTCACTTGCTGAAGACAAAACTGAAGGGAAAATGCCCCAAGAACAAGCAGGAACTGAAGACAGTTGCAATAGAGGCCTGGCAGAGCATCACCAGGGATGAAACCCAGCGTCTGGTGATGTCTATGCGTTCCAGACTTCAGGCTGTAATTGACTGCAAAGGATTTGCAACCAAGTATTAAAAAGTGAAAGTTTTGATTTATGATTATTATTCTGTCCCATTATTTTTGGTCCCTTAACAAGTGGGAGGCACATATGCAAACTGTTGTAATTCCTACACCGTTCACCTGATTTCGATGCAAGTACCCTCAAATTAAAGCTGACAGTCTGCAGTTAAAGCACATCTTGTTCATTTCATTTCAAATCCATTGTGGTGGTGTATAGAGCTAAAAATTTTAGACTTGTGTCGATGTCCCAATATTTATGGACCTGACTGTATATACCATAGTTTGCAGACGCTATAACTGTCACACAAACCAATTAATATACATGTATTGGGAATTTGTTTTTACCAAAGACATGTAGCAGAATATATTTTGGACTAAATTTATGACTAACTTTGACTTTACTATATATGTTTTATAACCGAAAGTAAAAAATATCTTTTTTTTTTTTTCTTCAAGAATTTCGGTCTTTTTTCGTTTATATCACAAAAAATAAAAACTGATTGGTGATCAAGTACCACCAAAAGAAAGCTCTTTTTTTATGAATAAAAGGACATAAATTTTGTGTGGGTACAGCATTGCATGACCGCGCAATTACCAGTTGAACTAGCGCAGTGCCAAACAGCAAAAGAATGACTTGGTCATTAAGGGGGGTAAATCTTCCGGAGGGCAAGTGGTTAAAAAGTAATTAGGCCTTTGGGAGTATCTCACTAAATAATAATTTTATGCTACATATGATGGCTAAAACCTGACTTGTATCTTAGTGCAGAATTCTGGGAAAATCAGTGAGCCAATCATACAAACAGGAAATAACATTTTTTGGGAACTTCTGTGCATCAGCTGTGTAACAGAACGCCTCCAGGATGCTATATTGCATTGAATTTTACAGAAAATTATGGCGCTGCAGATTGAAAAGGAAATTTAATTTTTATTAACATTTAATTACATTATGGCTTGTGTAGCAATTGTACATGCTTTATTTTTTTATTTGTTTTTTTTTTCCCAGGAAAGTGGAGCTAGCCTTAAAAGAAGATATATAGTCTAGATAAGCTTAATGGGGAATTGTAGGGCTAGCGTAGCACTGTTGAGAATACTGTGCAGATAACTTTGTGATGGGAGTTGTTTGAAAACCATCATACATTTCTAGAGAAGTCAAAACTGATATAAATAGCCTTTGAATTGACTGGACATTGCTCATATATTTGCTAATATTCATTTTGAGATATTTGTTTGTACTCTGATATTTTTCAGACCACAGTAAAACCAGTTCCAGAGCCAAGGAGTCAGCTGAAAGGTGCAGGCAGCAGAGAAGTGCTACGAGAGCCCAGTCCACCACCATCATTTAAACCTGAACCTCCCAAGGTATGTACTGTTAATATATCTAAAAAAAAGTGCAGATCTTTTTTTTTTTTTTTTTTTTTCTGCCATTTGTGTGCTCCTCATTCCCCATTCTAAAATCTTGCTATTCTCACTGCTTGTACAGTTTTTGAAGGGCTGAGTTTCAGGTATAACCATATTAGAAGTCAAGCTATGATCATACTGCTTTCGTGGATATGAATCCCATACCTGTATATCTTATGTCGTAATCTGCAGTAGTTAAATAAAAGCAAATTTTATATTTTCTTTGCAGGTCAAAGCACAAAGCAAAGACGAACTGTACGATTCACCTCGCAGTTATGATGCTAAACGGAGTAGCTCTAGTGTAGCCAGCAGTGAAGCCTCAGCAGGTTCTGGCAAAGCTCTTCCACCCCCAACGGCTGTTAAACCTGTGCTTGCTACAAAACCCATAATAAAGCCTCCTGTCAGTGTTAACCCTCCTGTGGGAAATATTAATGAAGGCCCAGTTGAGGAAGTGACAAATGCCCCCAAGTCTGTTTTAGGGAAAGTGAAAATTTTTGAGAAAATGGACCTCAGTGCAAGACAACAAAGGATGCAGGAGTTACATGAGGCACAAAATGCACGGGTAAGAATGAATGACCGTAAAAATCATGTTTTTTTTCAGCATATACACTGCATGAGAGCATGGGCTGCATAATGGCATGTTCTTTGTGTTTTTATCACCACCAAACCAAACTTGTTTGTTTTCAAGGAATGGAAAAAAAAATAGCTTACAAGGGGATTACACACACACAGATCAATTCCAACTGGGGGGGGCCATATAGCTGATCCTTCGCCAGCCTACATGGGTGTAAGAACACATTTTTGCAGGACTGTGCGATCATGTCATTTGTCTGCAGCTACGGTGCTGTTGATACACATTAATTCCCGTATGTAAGGGGCCTTTCACTTGTCCACTAATGGCTGAGGTTACTAATAGTCTATCTAAGCACACAGTGGTTGACAAAATCCTCAAGGACCCCTCTGTAAGAAAAGTTTTCAGGTCCCTCAGTCAACTACCAGCCAAGCAGAGACAATCACTGTGCATCCCCTGACTAATAGAAATAAGCTATGTCCAGGTCTACATGACAGGGAAGATGGGGCAGGGCCTAGCACTCATCTGACCCACATCTTGTACAAATGGACCCTCAAGTCCCTGAAGGTCCGTCTGCAGCTTCACAATCTGTGCAAATAATGTTTGTGCCTGCAAGCTCATCAATAGTATACAGAAGTCCTTCTCTTTTGAAACACAGTTACCTTATCAGCCTCAGCCCCATCAAGCCTTTTGAGTCTGGTAAAGGCTGCACCCACCAGGTTTTTAAAATTGGATGTCAGTGTATCATAAGTGAAGTAAATTTAAATTTGCCCCTCTTCCAGTATGATTTAACTGCTTGGCTAGTACATCAAGTATTGCCAAAATTATCTTAATTCTGTAGTACAGGACACAGGCCTGGATATTCATAGTCCCAGGATTATAGGCTGCTATCGTTAGGTGACTGGACATTGGCAAAGCTTTTGGACATGCCCCCTGAGCATACCACTATAACCCTACCCTAATCCTAAACCTCAGTTGTTTTTTTTGTAAAGTCCTTAGGTGACAGACCTTCCCTATGGAGAGGTTTTTTTGTGTAAATGATTCCTTTTTATTTCAAATTTTTATTCAACTTCAGTGTACTGCAATCTAGATCAGTGTAACTCTGTTAATACCTTAGGAACTGTACCCAGAACCCACGCTGTGGGGACAGCGTGCAATGTTGCTTTGGGCACTGGATCCAGCTTGGGGACTCAGCTTGGTGCTGAATGCAATGTGTGTAATTTGCCCCATGGTATTATACAGCTACAGGGCCGTGGTCCATTCTTATGGTTCCCAGACCCTGAAGAACGCCCCAGGGGCATGCCCTTTATAACAGGCAAAGCCTGGACCCTTACAGGGATCAGCGACACGTGAAGGTAAGATAGGTGTATCCTGTTATTGGACTTAGCAATTATGAGACTTAAAATCTCCACTACCCATACAGGGATCAGCAACATGTGAAGATAAATTAGGTTTATCCTGTTCTTGGACTTAGCAATTATGAGACTTAATATCTCCACTACTTGTAGTAATTTGACTTTAGCAATGGCGGAAACCAGACTCAAGGGAACAGCAGCAAAAACTCTCACTGTGCGATTGGGTGGCAAAACACTCAACCTAATTTAGGACCTAATTTAACACTGGTCTCTGCATCCGATTCTAATTCTGTCTCAGGCATGCAACAAGTGACCTACCAGACCAAGGCAGATTTTTTGCAACTATGTCAGAATTTCTAAAACAACTAAAGCCTTTAATACAGCCATGTCTGACCAGAGCCTAAAAGCACCAGGCTTCTTCCCCACCTCAACCTTCTCTACTTCAGTAGCTGCTCTAGTAGAGGTGGACAGAGGGAACATTGAAGCAGACCTAAAGGCAGTGTTAGAGGAGGCCATGGAAGATTTGTCACCCCCCAGACTCTTGTACACTTGATGCTATGGCTTCACACAACATGCTTACCAATGTAGATATGCTAACTTGGCATAGTTGACTTGATTCTCCTCCATCTTGTCATGTCTCTCTGGGTACTAAGAGACCTGCAAAGTCTAAATAGACATTTCTTATTCATGAACAAATAGAATGGGTAATTTCTGATGATTGGGTTTCTCCTGAATGATTTTCACCCCTTCAAGCTACATCCAGTTGCAAATAGAATTCATTAAAAAGTTGACTGCTCTGAAAGTTGACCCTGACATTTTAGTCTTAAACAAACCTTTTACTGTGCATATAGAAGATGTTCCTTATTTTAAGGATTCTGCAGACAGAATATTTGAGACACTCTTAAAAAGCTCTTTTTATTCTTGTAGGTCCAGCCCTGCAACCAGCTACATTGCTGAATTTTCTGTTTGTCAAACCAGAGCTAATTAGACTAGGGCAATGAACAATCAACAGGATCCTGTCTTCCAGGACCAAACTATGGCAGAACAGTCGCAAACACTGTCTTTTGCCTTTCTTTTCTGTGTTGATGCCCTAGATCCAGTCAGGGCACAAATTTCCAGAATGGCGATCATTTCTATCCATATTTGCAGAACCTTAAAGCTAAAAGTCTTGTCAGTGGAAGCTGTCTGTAAAAGACTCCTCATTCCTATGCCCTTTAAAAGAGGATGCCTCTATGGTGATGAAATGGACATGTTCAAAAAGGATGTCACAGGAGGAGAGTTATTTCTCTCCAAGACTCTAAAACCCTACTCTTAAGGGGCTTCTACCTCCTCTAAATGCACAGCGCCCCATCATTCTCCTCCAGGCTATTACTTCTAAGCCAAAATTCTACCTTTCCTTTGGCGTAATATTGGAACACAAAGTTCACCAAGTCTAAAGCCTTCATTACAATGAAGGGTCACCCTCATTCCTACGAGTGGGAGGACATTTGTTTTCATTCTTCATTGCTCAGAGCAATAAATTGGCTCTGCATCACTGAGCATACTCCGGGTGTAAACTGAGATCGCCACTGTAGTGGCCTACAGTATATCAGTCATAAGGGGGGGGGGGGGGGTACTAGTCAGCCTTGAAAGAAGTAAGTCCGATCATCTACTGGGCAGAGAAGCACTGTCTGCCAATCTCTGCTGTTTAGAGAGTGGTCAATTGGAAGTTACATTTTTCCAATTGTCACTGCCTGGACCAGAGCAATTAATCCCTTCATCCCAACATCTTCAATCTCCTATGTCAGAAACGGGGGATTCTAGGCATGTAGTTTTGTGGCCAGGACCAAGGCTCCTCTGGTACTGCCATGAGATGATCTGGTAATTGCCTGGAATTCCGTTCAGCTTAATATATGCCTGTCCTCCAGTACACTTTCCTCTGCTGCTGTGCAAATAAATGAAGAGAAGAAACTGGTGATTTTCATTGCTTCCAGGAGACGACCCCTGGCCTCCTCCAAACATGACAGACCTTCTGTTTCAATGCCCCCTTCTCCATTGCACTCCTCAGTCACTGGCTTTAATGTCATAGCTGTTGAAACCCAGGTCTGGAAGGACAGGTGTATATCTGATGATGTCATTCCTACATTACTCAAAGCTACAAAAGCCAAGGAAAATCTAGCACATCACCATAACTGTAAATCACATTGCTAAGCTTTATAAGGCCACCACCTGGTCTCCAGTTCATACATTCTCCAAATTCTTCCAGGTGGATGTCCAGGCTTTTGGCAACAATGTTCTTACAGAAGCACTCTGAGCTGGGTCTCTGACCATTGTCTATTTTCCCACTTTGATTTATTGCTGGAGAACATCCTAGTAGCTATGATTCCAGCCTGTGTCCTGTATTGTACTCTAAAATTGAATTTGCAGGTCAAATTTACAGGTAAGTCAAAATTGCTTTCACACTTGGTTCACACTATGAACCGCATATGAATCCCACAGGAATCGCACTTAATTCCTGTGCAATTCACATGCGATTCAGTGTGGTGCAATTTGAGCCCATTCATTTTGAATGGGCTCAAATAAAACTGCAGCTCACCGAAGTTGTGCATGCATCTGTTTCAGAACCGCACTGCAACCAGATCACATGGTCATTTTATACCATGAGATCCAGTTCAAGCAAATGCACTTTGAGTTTACGACCTGCGTTTGGGGTGTTGTTAAGATTGCACTGACACCCGCTGCAGATTGCAAGGGTAGTGCAATTTGAATGCAATGTGAGAAATATGCACGGATTGTGGGTTTCCTGCACCACATTATACTGTGAAATATTTATGGGACTCTAGTCTAGTCTAGTAAAGGTATCTGATGGCAGAGCTGTCTCAATAGGCCTATGTTACCCATAGCAACCAACAAATATTTTTTGGGGCTTTCATTTCATTTTCAATTTAATTGTTGTACCCTGCTGTTCTCTTATGCATTCTTTCTTCTATCCAATCTATATATTTATTCTTCACTTTAAATATTTTTTAGCCTTTGTAATATTTCCATCCACTTTCTGTTCTGTTCAGTTGACCTTTTTTTCCTTTTCTGATTTAAAGTTGGAGCTGGCACAGAAACTTCCTGACATTTATGCGGTACCTATAAAAGCACAGAAAAATGACCAGAATCGATCACAGGCAGTAAGGTATGGTAATTATAATTATATTCCCCTTTTTACACTTGCTGGTATAAAGCTTTTCTTTCTTTCTTTACTTCCCCTATTGAACTGCATTTATAGTGTTACTAAACCCACAGCAGTAAAATCAGACTGTATATGCAGTAAAGCATGCTTGTTATACTCGCTGTGGAATCTAACGGGTTAATCCTCTGCATTGTGTAAAACCGCTGTTTGATCCTGTCTTCTCTGCCCCTCCTCTTGTTGAAATGACCACCTGATACAGACGGAACCTGTGGTCACATGCACATGGTAAGTTTGGTGTGTATTGCTAGAGAGGTTTTTTTTTTCCTTGGGAGAGTGCATGTCATCAGCATAGGGCCAATCAGCACTGTCCAGACAGAGGGTCAGAGGTTTCACATTCTCCTAGAGTAGAAAGAAAACGTCTCCTACAAGCTTTAACCAGTGCTCTGCTGAAGTCACAAGACTGCTGTAACTGCTAATGAAAAAAGGTATTTAGCAGTTTATATTTACTAAAATATTTTCATTTCCATGATCTGTGTACTGTGGGAGACCAGATATAGTGAATGCAGGGTCCGGGGTTTAGTAACACTTTAACATCTACATATTATGTAGCACTTTACATAACTAATATTCACCTTTCATGTCAGTCCTTTTTTGAGAGATGCTTACACACATGCAAATGCAGACCAATTTGGACAGAAGTCTCTAGTGAGAGCTTCCTTTGCTAGCTTGGTTTAAAAGAACTTGCAGCCAGTAAAGTCTGAAAAAACTGAACAACCAGCCTGCTTACTTGTTCCAGCTGTTAGCATTCTTCCTTATTTACTCTTTTCTTTTATAAAAATGTGTGTTCAACATGACCTTCAGTTTCCTTATGAGTTATTGGTGTATTGAGAGGTGTCATAGAAAGATGTCATTGATGAAAGAATTCAGGACTTTTCCAGCAAGCTACTGATGCACATAGTTGTAAAGGACCTACTGCTACTTAACCCAAGACCAGAGGTCATTAAAGCCTGGATGCCCAGACACAATTTAGAAGTATCCATGCATGATGGAACTTTGTTTGCGTCAAATGGACTCTGCATTACCATACATGCCTATAGGAAACCAGTTGACCACCTTCTGACCTGCATATAAACTTGAAGCATCTCAAACTCATTTTTTTTTAGGACAAAAGGTTATTATTTGGTACACTGTCTTTAAAGCGGAGTTACACTCACTCTGTAAAAAAATAAGTCAGCAGCTACATAAACTGTAGCTGCTGACTTTTAAAAAAAACAGCCACTCGCCTATCCCACGTTATCCCCTCCACAGCCCGTCCTGTAATCCGAGCGCCGGCTTCTTCAGTGTGGGCACTTTGCAGCAGCTTGCGGCTTCAAGGCGCGAGTAGTGCTGCATTTCCTGAATGGCCCCGTCATTTTCTGGGACCGGTCACCGTGAACCCCCCCCTCCCCCCCGCTCCCCAAAGGTGGCAATCCTTAATTGGGAGTGGGGGACCAATCTTTAAAGCGGAACTTCCCCTTTTGAGTGGAACTCCGCTTTGAATGTGTGTATTAAAATTGCAGAAACTGGCAGCTGTCATTGTATCACAGTGTCAGTAACAAAAACATACTGTCCGATCAGTAGTGTAGAACTACAACTGGTTTGAGCTATTTTACTGGTTGTGGATGTTTAAAGTTGTTTAATTCTAACTTTTACTACATTTCAAGTTCCAGGCATCCAGAGCCTCAAAAACCACCAGGCTGGTCCTACACAGACCATAGGGGAAGCTATGGAAGTGATGATGAAGAAGAGGACTATCGTCGACAGTTGGCTGACCAATCAAAACGTGGATTTTATTCACATAAATACAGGGACACTGAGCTCTGAATTGCTGCACAAAAGACAAACTAATCGTATATATATATGTATGGTTTATGAATTTACAATTTTTTTAAGTATATAAAAAATAGACTTCTCAAATCTACTGTAGCTGCATCCTGCTCATGTGTTAACTCATTTTGCACTGTTTGATCCATTTTAACACATAGCTGGCATTTGAATATATTCTTATACTGAACTGGAAAACGGCAACTAACTATAGTAGGTACGATGGGTATTATGTAAATATGTAAGGGAAGGTTCCTACTGGAATGTTTGTCTTATGTTTGTGGTAACTTGTGTTGTAATTTTCACTAATGACACACATCTTTATTGCAGTTAGGGCTATCTTCTGGCATAATTTCCATGTCAACAGCCCTCATTCCATAAGAGCAGGGGTGTGCAGCCTCTGGGTTGAGACCCCAAAGGGCATACAAGAATTCATTTTTTAAATATTCTCAACTGCCCTTAATTTTATTGGATTTTAGTGGCTCAAGATTTTTTTTGCTGATAATACTCCTTAGCAGCTGGGGCACCTAAGATATAACACACGTTCAGTTTATCAATGCCTCTAAAAAAAGAACCGTGTATGTTGTCTTAGCAACCTCTCAGATTCAGTTTGTACTGGAAAATAGCTGGAAAGGGAACATGTAAACTGGAATGCAATGGGGCAAATAGGCTCAGATTTGATACGTCATTTATGGCACCTGGTTTAGTCATTCCACCCAAAACTTTTGTCTTAATTACTTCAGACTCAGCAAATATCTGGGTTATTTGATACATCATTTGGAGGACTTCATACATCATTTATGGCACCTGGTTTAGTCACTCCACCCAAAACTTTTGTCTTAGTTACTTCTAACTCAACAAATGTCTGGGTTATTTCTTGAGGCTCAGATGTTTATAATCCTGCTCACCTAACAATGAGCCCTACTTTGCTGTCTGTGTCTGCGCTTTCATTTATTTTTCATCTGTGAGCATCTGTTTCCCCTGCTATTGCAGGATTAGGAGTGATGTAAGGTGTTGAGGATGCAGAATCAGGAACCAAACTGGGGTGCTCTTACCCCTAGGATCCTAGAGAGAGAAAAGAATCTGAGGTCTGAGTCACTTTGCCATCATCTATAAAGAAGCTGCATTCCATCCATCAAAAAGTTACATACTATACCTGTGGGAACATACAGCCTTGGGCTGCAAGGTTTATGCACAGAATTCTCATGTGTTAAACGACATTCCTAATGTGCCTTTTGCAGAAATGTCTTACAACATGCCTTGCATTATAGCAAAGCAATGTAAAAGGCCTGGCTGCTTCTTAGCATTACATTATTTCTTCAATCATTCAACTTGTAAATGTCAATGAAACTGTCCAGTCAATAAGACTGTTACAAATTAAGCTTGTAAACATAAAAACTGTTAACAAAAATGTTTTCTTATTGCCATTAATAAACTGATTAAACTTTGTTTTATAGTTTTCATTGGTAACTGTTGTTTTGTATCATTTATTGAATACTATAGAGACTTGGTTATATGACATGGCATATTTCACTAAGTTAATAGCCTTTAGCAACCATTAGCAATGAGAGTGAATGGGAGCTGAAAATTGCATGGCTGGGAAAAAAACCCAGCGTTATAGCTTTGTGAAATAAGTATATGGATACTCAAAGGTTTAAAAGAAAACAAGCACACAAAAGTGGATTTGCTTCATATTGAAAATTCATGGTGTGCTCTAATTCTCTCAAATGGCACCTCTAAACTTTTTTCCTGCTTGATCTGCTCCATGTATCACCACAGACCGTTTTTACGGCATTGTCCAATTTCTTTAAGATTACATATGATGTTGTTACATTATATATTTTGTGAAATTAACAGTACTTCTTATGCCGTTGTTCATTTACAAACGTTGGCATCTATATATAAAAACTCAAAACCAAATTGCCATTTTCAAAATATAACATCAAAAACCTTCTTTGACATTACTATCTGTTTCTACTGTACACGTGGCTCAAACAATCCTTTTTGTATGTTATCACTGTAAGGTCATATAAACATTTATGAAATCCTCTGCCACCCTTCCAATTTGAATGGGTTGTACTGCTCCCCATAATTCCTTGCACTGTGCATATATCATGTATATGTTTAATAGCATCAATAAAAGAAGACCTTGCAGGAATGATGCTAGAGTTTATAAGACTTGCTTCCTTCCTTTCCCTGAAGGACTGGACAAAGTCATATACTAAGAGTCATTTTTGGGGTTGTCCACTTCTAACCAATTTGGGCTTATTCCTTACAGGTCAACTGCAATAAACATAGAGAGGGCCTTAAAGTATATTTCCACTTTTGGGATAACACCTACAGTTGTGGCCAAAATTATTCAACCCCCAATGCTGTAAAGGGGTTTAGGGACTATAGTGTACATTTGGAATTGTATTCAGAATCAAATCCTACAAGGACGTTGTAACTACCCAAATGCAACTAAAATGACATCAATTGTTTATGTAATACAGTAGTAAATGGTTCTTATGTGGTTTCTTCATTGCCACAATTATTCAACCCCTTAAAGACTACCACTCTGAAGAACAGAGGTTCATACAGGTGCTTTCCATCAGGTATTGAAAACACCTGTGGATGTCACCGAGCAGCAATCAAGCATAATAAGCACCAATTAGGCAGCTTTAAAATGACTGTGATACTCAGCTCCTTCTAGACATTTACTGGTGTGGTTACAAACATGGTGAAGGCAAGAGAATGGTCCAGGAAGACAAGAGAAGAGGTGATTTCTCTTCACAGGAAGGGCAATGGCTATAAGAAGATTGCAAAGATGTTAAACATACCAAGAGACACCTTAGGAAGCATCATTCGCAAATTCAAGGCAAAGGGCACTGTTGAAACGCTACCTGGTCGTGGCAGAAAGAAGATGCTGACTTCGACTGCTGTGCGCTACCTGAAGCGTAGAGTGGAGAGAAGTCCCCGTGTGACTGCTGAGGAACTGAGAAAAGATTTGTCAGATGTGGGTACAGAAGTTTCAGCCCAGACAATAAGACGCACACTGCGTAATGAAGGCCTCCGTGCCAGAACTCCCAGGCGTACCCCCTTGCTGTCTCCAAAGAATAAGAAGAGTCGACTGCAGTATGCCAAAAGCCATGTGGACAAACCACAAAAGTTGTGGGATAGTGTTCTGTGGACTGATGAAACAAAATTAGAACTGTTTGGGCCCATGGATCAACGCTATGTTTGGAGGAGGAAGAACAAGGCCTATGATGAAAAGAACACCTTGCCTACTGTGAAGCATGGTGGAGGGTCAATCATGCTTTGGGGCTGTTTTGCTTCTGCAGGTACAGGGAAGCTTCAGCGTGTGCAAGGTACCATGAATTCTCTTCAGTACCAGGAGATATTGGATGGAAACGTGATGCAGTCCGTCACACACCTGAGGCTTGGGAGACGTTGGACCTTTCAACAGGACAATGATCCCAAGCATACCTCCAAGTCCACTAGAGCATGGTTGCAGAGGAAAGGCTGGAACATTTTGGAGTGGCCATCGCAGTCACCAGACTTAAATCCGATTGAGAACCTCTGGTGGGACTTAAAGAAAGCAGTTGCAGTGCGCAAGCCTAAGAATGTGACTGAACTGGAGGCCTTTGCCCATGAAGAATGGGCGAAGATACCCGTAGATCGCTGCAAGACACTTGTGTCAAGCTATGCTTCACGTTTAAAAGCTGTTATAACTGTAAAAGGATGCTGTACTAAGTACTAAGATTGAATGTCACTTGGGGGTTGAATAAAACTGATAATGCTGTGAGCACAGAAAAGACATTTGTGGTTATTTCATTATAACTGTTATGTTATATTTGTCTGACCTACAAGTGCCTCTTTAATGTAAATGTAAGCAAGATGACTGAATGATCAAAAGCAATGTCAAACTGGCCAAAACACTCAATTTCAGTGGGGGTTGAATAATTTTGGCCACAACTGTACATTATATGTGTTACATGTCCCCATTCACATAAAATACTGCAGCTTAACTTTTTTAGATGCTCTGTTCTGCACCCTTCGGCAAGGAAAATCTATTTGCTTGTGGGGGAGCTGGGCAACTGTGTTGTCTATATTATGCAGACAGATCTTCATTATCAGTTGTAAGTAGATTTGAACACTGTCGGTCCTAACACAGGTGTAGACGCTGAGCTTTTTCCATTATATGTTCATGGGAACAGGCTTGGCACAGGACTCATTCTGACCTTGTTCAAAAAACCTTAGTCATATTTGACAGCTTGTGTTGAGAAGCATCTAAAAGGTGAGAAATTTTAAAAAAATAGTCATGTTGAGTGAATGGGAGCACTTAAAAGCATTCAGTGAGGTTTTCTCAAATTTGACTGCAAAAGTGGCTCTCTTACAACCTTTTGAACCAGGAAGAGGCACAAGATAGGGATGCCTGTTTTCAACCCGATTTTTTTGCCCTGGTGATTGAACCCCTTGCATCCACAGTTCGGCTAAACTCCCATATTATCGGGTTTGTTAAACATGATGGGGAAGATAAAAAAAAACTATATGCAGATGATGCTGTTCTGTACTTGGGAGACACTCCACATGATCACGATTAGCCGACACTACTGCGTTCAAAACAGGAACCTTTGGTGGATTTTTGGGCCCTTTTTAACAAATTGGGAAAAGACAACCCTATTATCCAGACCAGAATTCACTCCTTGTATGCACACACCAAATTAGACTTAACTCCTTCTGATGTTTGGGTGTGATGATCTCAGCAGATCTGCTAAACTACTAAACATAAAGCTGACGTTAAGTTCAAGTGTATGCAATTTCCTTTGAATGGCTGCTTGTTGTAGGAGTTTTCTCCAGTGAAGCCAGCTGTTCTGCACATCACTGAATTTACATGCCTCAGGTGTAACAATGAAATGCAATGAAAAAGTCCCAACAGGTGCTCACCCTCCTGACTGCTCCATAGAAAAAAGTCTTTGCATTATTTTTACAGAATGTAACACATTCATGGGGCATTTTGAGAACCCCAAAACATGTTGGCACCATCCTTTATCCTAATTCATACTGAAATAACTGTATACTGTACCTGGACAATGTATTCTTGGTGTGGCGTTTTAATCTCCTAATCCATACTCAAACCCCTTCCAGATCATCCAGACCTTCTGTCCAAAGAACCAGTATTTCATCTGCTTTTCGGTTGCTGGCTGTTAAAGCCACAGTTCTAACAGGCAGGAACCTTTCAGACATGTGCATCCCTACCCTCTTGAAGCCTAGAACGTTTACTTCTTGCAAAGTCTACCATTACACCTGGATGGCCTATTTTTCTTGGTGCAAGTCAAGAAAATTTCATTCTAGAAAGTACACCATGGGATGTATTCTGTCTTTCCTGCATTCCATTCTGGATCAAAATATGGTCTTGAGTACCATCATAGGACAAAATTCAGTCTTGGCAAGTGGCTGAAATTGGACATGGCTGGACGGTGCACCAAGTGGTACTAATTTGTGAAGCAGTAATGCGTCCAGGAACAAATGTCCAGAATGCAGATGCAAACTAAAAGACTATTTTACCAATTTATTTAGAGTAATTTGACAAATATTAGTGAGTTTATATAGGGGAGGGCAGACTTGACAAGTGATTTCCATCCTGAAAATGTGGTTGGGTCGGAGCTTTCAGTGGAAGAGTATTGCTTTCCTTGCATAGAAGGCAGCATAGAAGAGAAAATGTCTAGACTATCCAACAGACCCAGGAGAAGCATGACAGGATCCCAACCCAGAGTGTCACCTTAATGGTGTCGTATATTTGTAATATGTCAATATTAAAAGACAGGTCGCTTATAAGTGAGCCAGGTTCAGTTTGACATTTAGGGCAGAGGGTGTTAGGGATGGGTGTGTAATACACCCTGTGTAGTATTTTCAATTGTATATATCTTTCTTTGGATGGGATCATTTTGGAGTGTGCTTAATGTGTCATCCCAGGCTTCATTAGCTAAGGTAGATGTGTCTTCCTTCCATTTTGATATATACATTAAAGTCTTTGTGTGTTTGACATTGGGATTCTCAAATATAAACAGGAGGGGGTTTTGTAACCTATTTTGTATTAGTTTCAATGAGGTCTGACTCTGGTGTGGGGAGGTTGGGAATGCATTGCATTGCAAGTAATGGAAATCACTGCACTGGGCAGACTGAGGTTGGCTTTAAAGTCATTAGATTAGAGATGGTTGTTTTTGACTATAATGTTTTATAGATTTGTTATATGTTTTTAGGCTTGTAGCTGCAGGTCTTGTATTGTCTGCAGCTAAGGCTAGGCAGGACTTCCCCACAGGGGTATAAAAGAAATTTCAAGACATAGGAACTTTTGTCTGACTGACCTCCTATGGTTTAAGAGAAGGGGGGTAGTGATATCAGGGCATGAGCAAAGCCCTCGGGACAATGGGTTCCCAAGCACGGTGTAGGATCCTAGTATGGCTGTCTCCAGATCAACAACTGGGTTTTTTATAGTCTGTGAAAACCACCAGCCTACTGTAACCAGCACAGTGGCCCAGCAGTATAGTTGGAATTTGGTTTTCCCAGACCACCTCTCCAGAGTTGGAGTTGGACAGTAGGAAGTGGAAATTTTGGTGTATGGTCAGCACATATAAAAGAGGATACAGTCAATTAATTTTGATGAGTAGGGTTTAGGAAGCTATATGGGACTGTCTAACAATATAGTTGAATTTTGGGAAAAAGATCCATTTCATTAAATTGATCTGTCACATAAGGATCAAGGGGAAAAGGTTATGCAAAATTCTGGACATAATTATTGTGAGGCAGAATGGCAGATGAATTCTATACCAGTGGCATTTTTCCACCTCCAGATATTGGTAAGCCATTGGGTGTCCGTCCATTTGGAGAGTTCCAAGTACATCATGTTCATTGGGGTTAGTCTGTCCAGCTGGGTGAACAGGTTCATGTTAAAGTCCCCAAGAAAGAGGATATTGCTGATAGGATAGCAAATTAACCAAAGTTGCTGTTCTCTGAAGCACTTGGGTATTGGGAAGGGTACGGGAAGAGGCCCAAAGATAACAAGTTTATTAGAGTTTATTACAATATGCATTACAACATTTATGCCAACTGGATATAACTTGAGATCCAAAAGATGGAAAGATAACAATTTGTAGACCAGAATACTGACACCATTGGTATAATGCCCCACACAGGCCTTTTTAAGACTCAAAACTTTGTACTCCAGAAAACCCTTACTGGTAGTAGAGATGTGGGGTTTTTTTTTGCAGGTATTGAAATGCTAGCAGTCTTTTCATTTTAGCTTTTAAGCGCTAAGTTAAGGGTTAACTATTTCCATTGTTTATATAGAAGAAAATATAGGTCTTTGGCCATGGCTCAAATGTGGTCTGGACACAGAGGTAGCTGTTATCGAGATACTCCATACTGAAAGCAAAAAAGATTAAGTTATACACACATATACAAGGCACAAAACCGTAAAACCAGTAGAACATTAACATTCCCAAGCACCCTTCATTTTCCAAGATACTTGGATCCCAAAACACAATCTGGGAAAGAAAACATTCAGGGTAGTGCGCAAACACTGAAACCTAGGGAGTAAGCTCCCTATGTAGGGAGGTGCTGTCCAATTAGAAAAGGATTTGCAGTTTACGCACCTTGTTTTTTGGTTTGCTTGGCTTGTTGACTTTTGGTGGCCCTACACAGTGTGATAAAACTGAATGATCAATGTTCAATACCACAAAATTACAGAATCTGAGCAATCAATTGAACCAAGTCAAACGGTTGTGGCAGAAAAGATTAGGTTGTATGGGTTTGATCAATGGAGGTTTTTTTGCTACCAGTTCAACCACCCATGATCATTCTATATGCAAAGGCATAAAAGTGACCCTGTATGATCAATGTTTTTCCACAGTATCCAATTTGATTGTTTTTGTTGAACAGACACTTGTTCATTTTTTTTTTTTGGCACCTTGTATGGCCATTATTAAGCTACCTAGCTAATGCTACAACATCGCAAGCAAAAAATTCAGGACTGTACCATCCACCACGGGTAGGAAAAAATGGCAGGGAAAAAGGGCCATTCAGTTGTCAGAAGGTAGGGTGGATACAGGTAACTGATAGGTGCAGTCAGAGGGGATGGAAGCAGTGGAAAGTAATTGCCAATAATCTTTAAGAGGAGACAAAGGAATGTAAATCAGTATATTCCAACTAATAAATGTAACTTGAGGTGTAGAAATGTTCCATGTCTATAGTTGTTGGTGTTATTCTCAGAGGACTAAAGAGGGTGTATATTGAATTGGTGGTATAGATACAAGGACAGGAAAGCAGATCTTGGGCAGTCCATGTGTTCCTCAAGGGCAAGCTACAGTAGAAGGAAGACCATCAGCATATTGGAGCAGAAATGGGGCTCCTAAAAGGTGGTTAGGTTATGTGTCCCCAGGACCAAGAAAAGGTAGAAAGGTACAGTGTCAGAGAGTTAGTACTTGTAGGGTGTCGATCCACGTGGAAGTTTCTGAAGCTAGGTTAGGAAGCGTGCTGTTTCTCCATCCTGCACTCATAGTTTAGCAGGGAGCGGCATGTTATATTTTATGCACTTGGTGGGTAGAGCGGCTCTGACTGTATTAAATGTTACATAGAGCTTCATGGAAAAATCTAGGAGCAGCATCAGTGTTGAATTCTTGAATTTTAGCTCACCCAAGGCCCTTGCATCTTGTAGAATAGGATCATAGTCACAAACGTTGAACAATTTCAATATGAAGGTGTGCGTTCCACCACAAAAAAAAAAAAATGGAGAAGCGGGCCTCAGGGAGCAGGAATCTCAACAGTAAGCAAGAGAATCTCAGTGAAGGTAATGGAATCTAAAACCTCAGCTCATTTAGGTAGGCCCAGGATCTGCACATTTCTGCAGCTGCGCTTACCCGCATCCTCTGCCCTGAACTTCAGCCATTTGACCTTAGTCACCAGGCAATGGATGGTGGCAGTATGGGATGCAGCAGTGTCTACAGAAAAAAATACAACTGTTATGGCTGTGAAATTGACCAGGAGGGAGTCATTAAGACTTGGGGACTTCTTAGCCTGTACAAAGAAATTAGCAAAATATATTTGTATAAATTTACTTCATGGTCAAAATATTGAGGCAGAATCAGGGGTTCACTTTTAACTTCTTTTAATATAACATTCCAAGACCCATTTCCTTTACTAGAACCAATCCCATTGTATTATGTAAAACCAAGCTAGCACAAAAAAATGAAGTCCTGGCAAAAACTGAGACTAGGGCTCTAAGCACATTGCTCTATAACTGTAGGAGGAATATCTGAAAATCGTTTTTGGTTTTTACACAAAAGACATTTTAAAGCATACAAATGTCAGAAGAACAGGGTAACAGAAACCAAGTCAGTTGTCAGAAATGAAATTCTTTCTTATTCCTGTAGAGAAAACTGTGTCCATAGTGCAGAACATTCAACTGAGACATCCCTCCTGAAACACAGAAAGCCTCCCACCGAGGGATGTCGCTTCACTGGTATAACTTATGACTTATGAAAATAGTTCTGTTGAAACAAGGTATGAATGTTAATAATCCACATTTCTCTCAGTGTTCTCTGAGGAAGACTCTTTAACAGCTACAGTGCCTTGAAAAAAGTATTCTTACCCCTTGAAATTTTCCACATTTTGTCATGTTACAACCAAAAACTTAAATGTATTTTTTTGGGATATTATGCAATAGACCAACACAAAGTGGCACATAATTGTGAAATTGAAGGAAAATGATAAATGGTTTTCAACATTCAATACATTGTAGAACCACCTTTTGCTGCAATTAAAGCTACAAGTCTTTTTGGGGATGTCTCTACCAGTTTGCACATCTTCATTCTTCTTTGCAAAATAGCTCAAGTTCTGTCAGATTGGATGGAGAGTGTCTGTGAACAGCAATTTTCAAGTCTTGCCACAGACTCTTAATTGGATTTAGGTCTGGACTTTGACTGGCCATTCTAACACATGAATATGCTTTGATCTAATCCATTCCATTGTAGCTCTGGCTGCATGTTTAGGGTTGTTGTCCTGCTGGAAGGTGAACCTTTGCCACAGTCTCAAGTCTTTTGCAGACTCTAACAGGTTTTCTTCTAAGATTGCCCTATGTTTGGCTACATCCATCTTCCCATTTACTCTGACCAGCTTCCCTGTCCCTGCTGAAGAAAAGCATCCCCACAACATGATGCTGCCACCATCATGTTTCACGATGGGGATGGTGTGTTCATGGTGATGTGCAGTGTTAGTTTTCGGCCACACGTAGCATTTTGTTTTTAGGCCAAAAAGTTAAATTTTGGTCTCATCTGACCAGAGCACCTTCTTCCACATGTTTTCTGTGTCCCCCACATGGCTTCTTGCAAACTGCAAAAGAGACTTCTTATAGCTTTCTTTCAAAAGTGGCTTTCTAATTGCCACTCTTCCATAAAGGCCAGATTTGTGGAGTGCACAACTAATAGTTGTCCTGTGGACAGATTCTCCCACCTGAGCTGTGGATCCCTGCAGCTCCTCCAGGGTTACCATGGACCTCTTGGCTGCTTCTCTGATTAATGCTCTTCTTGCCCAGCCTGTCAGTTTAGGTGGGCGGCCATGTCTTGGTAGGTTTGCAGTGTCATAATCTTTCAATTTTTGGATGATGGATTGAACAGTACTCCATGAGATGTTCAAAGCTTGAGATATTTTTTAAATCACCTAACCCTGCTTTAAACTTCTCCACAATTTTATCCCTGACCTGTTTGGTGTGTTCCTAGGCCTTCATGATGCTGTTTAATGTTCTCTAACAAATCTCTGAGGGCTTCACAGAACAGCTGTATTTACAGTTGCAAGAAAAAGTATGTGAACCCCTTGGGATTACGTGGAGTTTTGCATGAATTGGGCATAAAATGTGCTCTGAACGTCATCTAAGTCACAACAATAGAAGAACACAGTCTGCTGAACATAATACTACACAAACATTAGATGTTGCCATGGTTTAATTGCACATAACATGTAAACATTCACAGTGCAGGGAGGAAAAAGTATGTGAGGCCCTAGCTTAATGACTTCTCCCAGAGCTAATTGGAGCCAGGAGTGAGCCAACCTTGACTCCAATCAGTGTGATGATATTGGATGTGTTACTGACAGCTGTCCTGCCCTTAAAAAACACACACCTGTTTTTGGTTTATTGGTTTCAAGAAGCACTGTCTGATGTGAACCATGCCTTGCAGAAAAGAGCTCTCAGAAGACCTACGATCAAGAATTGTTGACTTGCATGAAGCTGGAAAGGGTTACAAAAGTATCTCCAAAAGCCTTGATGTTCATGTGTCCACGGTAAGACAGACTGTCTACAAATGGAGAAAGTTTAGCACTGTTGCTACTCTCCCTAGGCGTGGTCGTCCTGTAAAAATGACTGCAAGAGCACAGCGCAGAATGCTCCATGAGGTAAAGAAGAATCCCAGAGTGTCAGCTAAAGACCTACAGAAATCTCTAGCACATGCTAACATTTTTGTTGACACGTCTAAAATAAAGAAAACATTAAACAAGAATGGAGTACATGGAAGGACACCAGGGAGGAAGCCATTGCTGTCCAAAAAGAATATTGCAGCATGTTTGAAGTTTGCAAAAGAGCACCTGGATGTTCCACAGCACTACTGGCAAAATATACTGTGGACAGATGAAACCAAGATTGAGTTGTTTGGGAAGAACACACAACACTATGTGTGGAGAAAAAAAGGCACAGCACACCAACATCAAAACCTCATCCCCACTGTAAAACATGGCGGAGGGAGCATCATGGTTTGGGGCTGCTTTGCTGCCTCAGGGCCTGGACGGATTATTGTCATTGATTGGAAAATGAATTCCAGAATTTATCAAGACATTTTGCAGGAAAACGTACGACCATCTGTCTGCCAACTGAAGCTCCACAGAGGATGGGTGATGCAACAGGACAATGACCCAAAGCATACAAGTAATTCAACAAAACAATGGCTGCAACAGCACAGAATACGCCTTCTGGAGTGGCCCAGTCAGAGTCCTGACCTCAACCCGATTGAAATGCTGTGGCATGACCTTAAGAGAGCGATTCACACCAGACATCCCAAGAATATTGCTACACTGAAACAGTTTTGTGAAGAGGAGTGGTCCAAAATTACTCCAGATTGTTGTGCAGGTCTGATCTGCAACTACAGGAAACGTTTGGTTGAGGTTATTGCTGCCAAAGGAGGGTCAACCAGTTATTAAGTCCAAAGGTTCACATACTTTTTCCTCCCTGCACTGTGAATGTTTACATGTTATGTGCAATTAAACCATGGCAACATCTAATGTTTGTGTAGTATTATGTTCAGCAGACTGTGTTCTTCTATTGTTGTGACTTAGATGACGTTCAGAGCACATTTTATGCCCAATTCATGCAAAACTCCACGTAATCCCAAGGGGTTCACATACTTTTTCTTGTAACTGTATATGGAGAATAAATTACACACAGGTGGACTCTATTTTCTAATTAGGTTACTTCTGAAGGCAATTGGTTCCCCTAGATTTTAGTTAGGTTTATCAGAGTAAAGGGGGATGAATTCAAATGCTGCCACACTTTTCAGAGATTTATTTGTAAAACATTTTGAAAACAATTTATCATTTGCCTTCCACTTCACAATTATGTGCCACTTTGTGTTGGTCTATCATATAAAACCCCAATAAAATATATTTTGGCTTTTGGTTGTAACATGACAAATGGTGCAAAATTTCAAGGGGTATGAATACTTTTTCAAGGCACTATATATATTATTATTAGCTATTATATTATATTATTCCATAGAAATTTTGAAGTGAAATTTATGTCTTTCTTTATAAGTTATAAAAAATATACTGACGTTTCCTTTGCAGCAGGAATCTTTCATTTTCTCAACATGCAGAAAATGAAAGATTCCTGCTGCAAAGGAAACGTCCTGCTGCATGGATGTTCCTAAACCCAGGGCACTCTGTTATGAAAGTAGTGACTTGCTTTGGCATGCCCTGTCCTATCGTTTGTGCTTTACTAGTGGCCAGTCACTATGATGGACAGCCTCACTAACCAATGGTAAGATGCAATAGGTGGGAGGAACCATGCCAGAGCTGACAATTAGGATGTTGGTTAATACTTGCATGACAGAGTGCCTGGGTTTTGGTTGATTCTAGGGACCTTTACAAGAGATTCAGAGTGACATACTGTACATGCACCTACGCATTTTGTGTTTTACAAGGAGATAGCAACTGTACAATCTGCTTTACAATTTACATAGAAACTTAGAAAAGCAGTAAGAAAAAAATGTTTAATCAAAAGTAGCAAAGGATGAGACTGAACCTCAGAATGTCAGAGACTTCACTTTTGCTTTCAACCCAAATCTTGTGAAATGTAACCTATCGTGGAGTTTGCGCATGTGATGCACACCCTAAAGAGTTTCTATGAAGTACAAGAGGTGTATGTTTCAATGACCATGACAACATTTCTTCTAGCAAAGGAACCCCCTGACCACACATGGTATGAATTGGCCATTTATGCTGCACAGATCAATGAAGAAGCAATAACTTCCAAACTTGGACTCCAATAGCTCCACTCCAGATGCTTAATATAACACTGAACTCACCACTAAAGTTGTTTCTCTGTAGTAGGCAAGACTGTTTGCTCTGTCATTTTATTATAAACTGATTTTAGTGTAATCCAAGATAACTTAAAGTCAAAAGAAAGACTGAAAAAAAAACATGTTTTAAATCTTATTTATTTCAGGTACTTATATAGTGCTGTCAATTTATGCAGCGCTTTACATATATATTGTACATTCACATCAGTCCCTAACCCTCAAGGGGCGTACAATCTAAAGGTCCCTAACTTACATTCATACATACATATACTAGGGCCAATTTAGACAGGATCCAATTAACCTACCAGCATGTCTTTGGAGTGTGGGACCGGAGTACCCGGGGGATACCCACGCAGGCACAGGGAGAACATGCAAACTCCAGGCAGGAGGTGCCGTGGCTGGGATTCGAACCAACGTCCCTTGTACTGCCAGGCGGAAGTGCTAACCAATTAGCCACTGTGCTGCCAATCTTGCCTCCCCATTGCTCTGATACAGCCTACATGTTAAAGAAAATTTCAAAGGATATACTTTTTAAAAATCTTTTTCCAAGCAGCCACAGAATTAAAAAGCTCCAGCGAGTGTGCCTGTCTGTGCAGGCCCTACATTGTCACTGCTTAGAGCAGTGATGTCATCCCAGTGGTGCTCATTACTCTAAGGCAGTGGTCTCCAAACTTTTAAAACAAAGGGCCAGTTTACTGCCACTCAAACTTTAGGGGGGCTGGATTGTGGCCAGTGGGAGTAGAAAATGCCCTGGTATCAGTGGGAATAAACAATAACCTAGGCTTGGTGGTCAGTGGGAGGAACAGTGCCCCATCATTGGTTCCAGTGGCATAATTATTTTCCCATTTCTAGTATCAGTGGGAGGAGCAGTACCCCATTGTTGGGATCAGTGGGAGGAATAGTACCCCATCGCTGGGGTCAGTGGGAGGAACAGTGTTCCGTCAGGGTCAGTGGGAGGAATAGTGCCCCATCATTGGTGTCAGTGGGAGGAATAGTGTCCCATCAGTGGTGTCAATGGAAGAGATAGTGCTTTGTATCAGTGGAAGGAAAAGTGCCCCAAGGGCCGAATAAAAGCAAGGAAAGGGCCACATCTGATCCGCAGGCCACAGTTTGGAGATCCCTGCTTTAAGGTTTGTTGGCCCTGAAAACATTAGTGCCCACCATGGTTGCGAACCTACCAGATTAAAATTCACTGACACGACACCCACATTTTACTGGCACACCCAAGTTTTTACTGGCGTTTAAAAAGTTAAAAAATTAGTTTTAAGTGCCAATTTCAGTATTTAGGCTACAAACAAGTACAATATGCAATTAGCAATGTGATTTAAGGTAGATATTAAGACAAAAAATATATTTATTTTATTTTCGATATAGTAAGTAGCTCTGGGACAGAACTCAGGAGGGTAAGAAATTAGAATGGGCAGGCACACACACATGAAATTGACAGCAATGTGCAGCAACACAGATGACGTCACCTGACAAACATGACACATCCCCTCCTGAGTCACAGTGACAGTTTCTCTCCATGCCAGATGGCCCGTTCAGTCCACTCCAGTCCAAACAGCACTGACAGTCCTGCTCCCGGCTTGACTTGCACCTGTGTAAGCCGTGTACTGGGGTGGGCTCCCCAGGATACAGTGAAGTCATGAAGGAGGAAAGCAACCCCAACACCAGCTTTTGCCACAACAGAATTTTACTTAGATGTGGCAAATAAACACAACCACAAATGCTGGGAACATTCAATAAATTTACATACATCCAGCCCAAAGGCTGAGACCCTTGTGGTGCACAGCACAGAGCCTTCTGATGGATGAAGGTAGAAAGTGAAGTAATTTACCTACTGGCGGGCACAAATAAGCTGCCACACCTTACCTGTTATTACCCTAAAAGAGCAGGAATCAGTGTAGGGGTGTATGGTATGGGCTAGCCTGTGATGCAGCACAACAGCTTACAATCTTACACAAATCTACAGTATTCCCTCTCCCATAACTGGTCCTGTAGCACGTGCCTGAGTATTCCTTCTGAGCAAAACGCCAGTCTGGCTTGAGTTTGTAGGATTTTATCAGTTCTCCAATGTGAAATGTCACTTTAAGTGGTGGAGTCCTTCCAATAATCAGTAACAGCACTTGCGGCCTGACACAAACAGAGACCCTAACTAACTATTGGCCTGGACTCAGTCTCTGGGCGCCAACACTGAAATGAGGTGAGTGCACGATCTTACCGACCCTGGTCTGCTTTGCATCCGCTGGTGACTCTGAACAGAACAAATGTTGCTTCTCATCAGCCTTCCTAACAGCAATCTCTGGTTAGTGAGGGACGCTTTCACACCTGGATGTCATCGGACTCTCAGCTCACACGGCCCCTGCATTCAGCATCGTCCAAACATGGTGCAGTCTCCTCTTCCTGTTCACTCCAACTCTGTGTGAAAACCCCACCTCTTCATGAATATACAAATATCTATGCAGTCTGAGGCTGTGTTAGAAAAACAGTGACATCTTGTGGCTAAACCGCAGAATGTCAATCAAAACATCAATTTACTCCATAGCATAATTTACTGCACACAAACAGTGTTCAAACAATGAAAGCTGTTTTCCCCATCTCACACCCACACACGAGACTCCATCAGCTCCCTTGAACTATGACATCACAAGACATGCTCAGGCACCGCCTCTGTCATTGCCCCCCCATGTAGGCACTACACTGTAGCAGCACACGGACGGTCTCAGCTGGTCCTGGACAGAACTGCGCATTTGCAGATCCAAGCCGAGAGTCACAGCCATATTTTTAACTGGCAATCTTTTCCTGTCACTGGCATTTACTGACAGAAAAAAAGTGCCCTTTTTTTACTGGCTGCTGGTAAAAATACTGACAGTTGGCTACACTGCTGCCCACCACCTGTCAGTCTAGGACCTTGTTATACTGGACCAGCCAGTGATCAGCATCTTTTGTAAGAAAAATCTGATTCCTATCAACATGAACATGTTCAAGGCATGGCATGTGAAGTTATGTTTGTTGGTGTAAATTAAGCTCAAAAGTTTCAACTCCAGGAACACAAAGCATTCTGACAATATACTGTAATTGGATGGATTCAGGGACACTGTCTACTATAGTACCCTAATTCCTCTGGATTAGCATTTAACAAGACAGGGTGGTATGCATAATTTAAAGTTGTAAATAAATTCCTTCACAGGCAAAGCCAGCATTTTGGCCAACAAAAAGCCACTGACTTCAGATGAATAATAAACAAATGAAATGTATATCCTGTAACTCGGATAAGACCTATGTACAAATTCACATGTAGGAGTGTACACGTTTTGATTTTCTGGCAGAGATAATTCCCCCCAACAGTTAACTATTTGGCACATTGCCAAAAAAACTGGACCATGTTGTAAGGGGATATTGTGTTTAGTAGGGAGTCGTTGTGGGAAAGATGTGTCGACGATAATAGGCTGGGGAGTTAATGAGTGTAGCATATTATTTGACATAGATACAATAAGGGCAGAGTTTAAATCATGAAGTTTTGCTTTACATTTGAGGAAATCCCTATCCTATTTAGGCCACATTGTCTCCTGTTTAGTTCAGCCATGCATGTAGTGCTTTGCGGAAATGAGTGTAATGAGGACCAAGGCTGGGAGGAGAGCATAATTTGGCAGAAGCCACCCTATTCAGAGCAAAGGAGGGTGTGTTGTTGTACTGGGCAGTAGCTAGGTCATGAGAGGTTAGGTGAGGGTGGAGGTGAGGGAAGCCAGGATGTCTTAGAAGAGACTTCAACGTATGCTGCAAAGATAGAGACAAAGAGGTTTTAGGGGAGAAGAGATAGGACAAGCTCGAGATATTATTGCAGATTTTGTTGGATTCTACAAAGTTAAACAACTGGTAGTTTCTAATATCTTGTAGTGACTCAAGTGGTGGGAATTCCTTTATATGCCCACCTGCTATGATTATTAGGAGGTGTAAATTATCTCTAACTAATCTTTTTTTATATTATGGAGAATGCAGGAGGAAGAACTGGAGCACAAAAAGGTGGGCAGGAACCCCAAAAGGGAGATTAAAATCTATCTCACATTTGATCTCATATAGCAGTGGTCTCCAAACTGCGGCCCGGGGGCTGGATGTGGCCCTTCACTTGCTTCTATCCGGCCCTTTGGACACTATTCCTACCACTGACATCACCAACAGGGCATAATCCCTGTCGCTGATACCAACAATAAGGCACTATTCCTACCAATGACCCCAACAATGGGACACTATTCCTGCCAATGACACCAATGGCAGGGCACTATTCTTCCCAATGACACCAACAATTGGGCACTATTTCTTCCCCTGGTCTCAACAATGGGACAATATTCCTCCCACTAATGCCAATGATGGACCATTGTTTATTATTATTGTACAGGATTTATATAGTGCAAACAGTTTCCTCAGAGCTTTACAATATAAAGGGAGACAATACAGCAATGATACCGTTCAATACAAGAGGGTTAGGAGGACCCTGCTCTTTGGAGCTTACAATCTAAGAATGAAGCCAAGGCATTTTATACTTTCACTGGCCACAGTCCAGCCCCCTCAAATATGAGCATGCGCAGAGTTATTACGAGCTGGGCAGATGTGCGGGTGCATGGGCCTGTCACTAGTGCTGGCGCCAAAAGGGCTATTTAAACTGAGTGCAGTAAATCTATCCGTTTGGTCTTATCCCTGCTTGTGTTTCCTGATTCCTGTGATTGACTCCTGATACCGAACCAGCTTGTTCCTGACCTCCGTTTTGACCGCTACCTGCCCTGACCTCTGGCTTGCCTTGGATTACCCTTCTGTCTCTGCTCCTACCTGATTGATCTTCCGCTGCTGACCTGGCCTGTGACCCGACTACTCTTCCTCCTGCCGTTTATGCCTGATCTGCCCGACCGCTACTGAACCAGGCTTGTCTGACCCTGCATCCTCAATATGCACTCCTCAGTGATCCATCCATCCAGCACGGCTGCATCCGGATCCTGCTCTCTGCCTTCAGCCTGCCCTGCAGCTCACCTGCCTACCAACTACTACGGGACTGATCACAGGCACTCATACCACACCGTGCCCCTGTGGCTGCTGTTCCTCCATCAGCGGTCCTTGAGCCGGAGTTGTACGGGAGGCCTGCCTCTTCACATCAGGCTCACTATCCAGGTATGTGACAGGCTGTATTTTAACCACCTCCCGCCCGCCATATAGTCCAATGACGGGCGCAAGATGGTTCTCTCGTTCCGAACTACGGAAAGAGCCGAAAATGTTGGCTCGGTCATGTGATCAGCTGTGTCCAATAACAGCTGATCACATGGAAACAGGGAAATGCCGGTTATCGGCATTTCTCTCCTTACGAGCTGTCACGCTGACAGCTCGAGAGGAGAGCAGAGCCGGTATTCGGCATTCCGCGGAGGGGACATGTACACTGATTATCATGGCACTGATGAGCAGTGTGCCCTGATGATCAGTGTGGCCCCAGAAGTGCCACCTGTCAGTGTCCATCAGTGCCAGCTGTCAGTGCTGAACAGTGCCACGTGCCAGTGCCCATCAGTGCCACATCAATGCCACATATCAGTGCCTACCAATGCACATAAATGCCACATAGTGCCCATCTGAGCTGCCTTTCAGTGTCACCCATCAGTGCCAGTCAGTGCCACCTATCAATGCCAATCAGTGCCACCTAACAGTGTCACCTATCAGTGCCAGTTAGTGCCGCCTATCAGTGTGCATCAGTGCCACCTAACAGTGCCCGTCAGTGCCACCTAACAGTGCCAGTCAGTGCTGCCTATCAGAGCCGCCTATCAGTGCTGCTTTTCAGTGCCCATCAGTGATCCCTGTCAATGCCCATCAGTGCCACCTACCACTGCCTCCTCATCAGTGCCCATCAGTGCCACTTATCAGTGTCCATCAGTGCAGCCTATCAATGCCCATCACTGCAGTCTCATTAGCGCACATCAGTGAAGGAGTAAAAACACTTATTTACAAAATTTTACAACAAAAACTAAGAAATAACTTTTTTTTTCATACTTTTTGGTTTGTTTAAGAAAAAATAAAAACCCAGAGGTGATTAAATACCACCAAAAGAAAGCTCTGTCTGCCACAAAAAAATGATAAAAATTTCATATGGATACAGTGTTGCATGACCGCGCAATTGTCATTCAAAGTGTGACAGCGCTGAGAGCTGGAAATTGGCCTGGGCAGGAAGGGGGTATAAGTGCCCTGTAGGCAAGCTGTCAAAAGTCAGCAGCTACAGTTTTTGTAGGGCTCAAATCCCAATAGCTAGTACATGCATTTATCTATCAGGTGCTAAAGGGGTGTAACCACATATTAACACTATAAATTCAGAAGGACCTTCTGCACACTGGTATATACCTTTTCCAGCAGACTTTGCAATAAAGAATAGGGATATTCATGTACTAGCTAATGAGACTATACAGCGGTTTAACAGGACAGGTTCCACTTAGAACAGGCCTTGCTATGCTCGACCAAAGAAGTTGAGTGCACATGCTCAGCATCATATCCAGAGGTTGTCTTTGGGAAATAGATGTATGAGTGCTGCCATCATTGCTGCAGAGGTTGAAGGGGTGGGGGGTCAGCCTGTCAGTGCTCAGACCATACGCCGCACACTGCATCAAATTGGTCTGCATGGCTGTTGTTCCAGAAGGAAGCCTCTTCTAAAGATGATGCACAAGAAAACCCACAGTTTGCTGAAGACAAGCAGACTAAGGACATGGATTACTGGAGCCATGTCCTGTGGTCAGATGAGACCAAGATAAACCTATTTGGGTCAGATTGTGTCAAGCGTGTGTGGTGGCAACCAGGTGAGGAGTACAAAGACAAGTGAGTCTTGGCTACAGTCAAGCATGGTGGTGGGAATGTCATGGTCTGGGGCTCCATGAGTGCTGGCAGCACTGGGGAGCTACAGTTCATTGAGGGAACCATGAATGCCAACATGTACTGTGATATACTGAAGCAGAGCATGATCCCCTCCCTTCAGAGACTGGGCAGCAGGGCAGTATTCCAACATGATAACGACCCCAAACACACCTCTAAGATGACCACTGCCTTGCTAAAGAAGCTGAGGGTAAAGGTGATGGACTGGCCAAGCATGTCTCCAGACCTAAACCCTATTGAGCATCTGTGGAGGTGGAGGAGTGCAAGGTCTCTAACATCCACCAGCTCTGTGATGTCATCATGGAGGAGTGGAAGAGGACTCCAATGGTAACCTGTGAAGCTCTGCTGAACTCCATGCCCAAGAGGCTTAAGGCAGTGCTGGAAAATAATGGTGGCCACTCAAAATATTGACACCTTGGGCCCAGTTTGGACATTTTCACTTAGGGGTGTATTCACTTTTGTTGCCAGCGGTTTAGACATTAACTAGTTGCCGACCGCAGATAGCCGAATGACGGCTTCACTGCGGCCGGCCAGTTCTGGGTGGACATCATATGACGTCCCCCCAGAACGCGCTCTCCTGCGCGCCCCAGGGGGCGCGCACCCGGCGATCTCCGTGATCGCTGTGTCCTACGGACACAGCTGATCACGAGATGTGGTAAAAGGCCAATCATACCGGCCTTTTACCACGTGATCAGCGGTGTCCAATGACACGCTGATCACAGGGAAATGCAAGTGCCGGTTCTCGGCTGCACTTTCCTCACGCTGTCAGATCGTGAGGAAAGTACTGCCGAGAACCGGCAGTTGTCAGAGCGAGGATCGGCACCGATCATCAGGGCCACTGATGATCAGTGCCCTGATGATCGGTGCCCAGCAGTGCCACCCGCAAGTTCCGCCCACCTGTGCCCAGCAGTGCGCCCACTAGCTCCGCCCACCTGTGCCCAGCAGTGCACCCACCTGTGCCCAGCAGTGCACCCACCTGTGCCACTCTGCAGTGTCACACACCTGTGCCCAGAAGTGCCACCTACCTGTGCCCAGCAGTGACACCCACCTGTGCCCACCCACCTGTGCCCACCAGTGCCACCCACCTGTGCCCACCAGTGCCACCCACCTGTGCCCACCCACCAGTGCTGCCCACCAGTGCCACCCACCAGTGCAGCCCAGCAGTGCTGCCAGTCAGTGCCACCAGTCAGTGCCCAGCGGTTGTGCCAGTCAGTGCCGCCAGTCAGTGCCCAGCAGTGATGCCAGTCAGTGCCATCTATCAGTACCCATCATCAGTGTCACCTATCAGTGCCGCCTATCAGTGCTGCATATTAGTGCCGCCTATCCGTGCCACCTCATTAGTACTGCCTATCAGTGCCCTTTAGTGCTGCCTATCAGTGCCCATCAGTGCCGCCTATCAGTGCCCATCAGTGCTGCCTCATCAACGCACATCAGTGAAGGAGAAAAAATACCTGTTTGAAAAATTTTATAATAGAAACAAAGAAACTTTTTTTTTTTTTCAAATTTTTTGCACTTTTTTAATTTATAGCGCAAAAAGTAAAGCGCCCAGTGGCGATTAAATACCACCAAAAGAAAGCTCTATTTGTGAGAAAAAAATGATCAAAATTTCATATGGGTACAATGTTGCATGACCGCGCAATTGTCAATCAAAGTGCGGCAGCGCTGAAAGCTGAAAATTGGCCTGGTAAGGAAGGGGGTATAAGTGCCTGGTAGGCAAGTGGTTAATGGCTGTGTGTTGAGTTATTTTGAGGGGACAGCAAATTTACACTGTTATACAAGCTGTACACTCACTACTTTACATTGTAGCAAAGTGTCATTTTTTCAGTGTTGTCACATGAAAAGATAGAATAAAATATTTACAAAAATGTGAGGGGTGGGCTAACTTCTGGGAGATACTGTAATTGCATTTCCATGTTGTGTGTACTGTGGGAGATCAGATATAGTGAATGCAGGTCCTGGGTTTAGTAACACTTTAAAGATCAGCCCTTAAGCTATAAAAAGTGACTTTACCTAAGCGGATATGACATTTTCAGCCATTTGCAGGCAGGAGGAGGCATTTCTGAAATCTTCTTTTCCTCAGTGATCATTTCAGGTTGAAGCATTATAATTGTGAACTGGCAGCAAGTTGTGAAGATGCAGCAGGGGGCTGATTGCTAGACATACAGTGTACAGTTAGGCAGGCCATAGACGGGTCATTTATCGGCCGAATTTTCGACCGATAAATGAAATATTGGTCATTACTGGCAGCAATGCTGCCACCAATGTCCATGAAAAACGGCCGTTTTTTGTGGATTTTCTAGCATTACCGATAAAAGTAAACGAGAAGATCCACGAAAAACGGCCGACGGTATTGCCCACTAACGGCGGACGAAAATTTGGCCGATAAATGACCCGTCTATGGCCTGCATTAGAAATTGTGCAGACAGTGTCATATATGAGCCAGCATCTTAGGAAGTAGATGCTGTCCGTGGATAGTTCCTAAACAAAAGATTCCTCAATAACTGCCATAGACTTTCTATTTTGTGTGTGTTCCTCACCCATTGTGCAGTGGAGAATAGCAATCCTTTATCCCAGATTATACAGACACTTTGGGGTTAATTTATTAAACTGGGCAGCACAGTGGCTAAATGGTTAGCACTTCCGCCTGGCAGTACTAGGGTTGTGGGTTTGCATCCCAACCACAGCACCACCTGCCTGGAGTTTGCATGTTCTCTCTGTGCCTGCGTGGGTTTGCTCCGGTTTCCTCCTACACTCCAAAAACATGCTGGTAGGTTAATTGGCTCCTGTCTAAATTGGCCCTAATATGTGTATGTATGAATGTGAGTTAGGGACCTTAGATTTATCAAATATGTGCAGGCCTTCTCCTCATTAGGTGACTGGAAAACAATAAAAATGCGCACTCACCGACCGCACATTTTAAATGCGCCTGTGTGTAATCTTATCCAGAGGACCAGCCAAGCATGCAGCTCCAGAACACATATGGATCCTCCCTCTCAAGCACTGACATCAACCTTGGGTGTAGCAATACCTCCAGATCCAGAGACCCTCTCGCCCCAAATGATAGGTAGACAGGGATCCCCCTCGTGGTTCCAGGTACCCCAAAAATGGAAGGTGTAGATCTGCAACCATCCAACAGGAGAGTCAAAGAAAGAAAGGGGAACGCCAATAGTGTGGTAGGTTCAGAACTTTATTGTAGCAACACTCATAAAGCCAGGGTCACATATACATACATACACTATTAGCCAGTAAGCGGACAGGTAAGTATGAGAAAAAATGGTACTAACCCGGCAGTGGTAAAGATTAGAGACCACTGGACCTCCTCGTGGTCTCAGTGGTCAGGAAGTCACACTTGCTAATGGCTCCTCCTGAGGCCTTTCGTGCCAAATGCACTTCATCAGAGGATGGACGCCACCTATTATTATTTTATTATTTTTTTATTGTTTTCCAGTCACCTAATGAGGAGAAGGCCTGCACATATTTGATTTTATTGTGACTAAAGACTTGATGAACTATTTTAAATCATGTTATTTTAAATCACATCACAGCACTGCACTATATATATACTATATTTCTGTTATGAGGTCCGATGATTCCGTGAAGTGTTCCAGCTGCTGATTTCTCTGAGCGCTCGCTATATATCTACTATTTTAATTTAGGGACCTTAGATTGTACGCCCCTTGAGGGTTATGGACTGATGTGAATGTACAATATATATGTGTAAAGCGCTGCATAAATTGACAGCACTATATAAGTTCCTGAAATAAATAAATTAAATAAATAAACTGGAAAATGCAAAATCTGGTGCAGCTCTGCATAGAAAGCAATCAGCTTCCAGATTTTTTGTTGTCAACGTTGAATTATACAAGCTGAAGTTAGTAGCTGATTGGCTACCATGCACAGCTACACCAGATTTTCACTCTCCAGTTTTAGTAAATCCACCCCTTTTTGTCATCAGAGCTAAGCCTATTCTCAGCAGAACTGCTCTTCTTGAACTTTAGCCAAGGATAACAAATAATTTAAAAATAAAGCAAGGGAAGGTACTTCCAAGATGAGACTATAGATCACAATCTCTTGTTAAAGATATCGTATTGCCCACATTGCTATGGGGATAGCATACACATATGTGCTGGAGCTATCTTCTTTCTGCACACTAACTCGTTTGTGGTGCAGGGTCTTCTCAGGTAAAGTACTGTTGTTTGCGGCTTTCTTTGGCACATACAGTAGGTGGGACATTAAGTGAGTGGTATACCAGCCAGTAAATAGTAAGTTGCTTTTATTCAGCCTTGCTCCTTTATTAGGAAAAAAGCAGCAAACCTAACATACAATCAGAATTGTAAATTTAATACCATCAGGAATGGAAGTTTCCACCTTTTCTTAGTAATTAGCTGTTTTGCAACCAAGCTCTTTTGCTAGTCTTCTCGACAAAACTTAGCAATGCATGGTTACATTTTCATTCAAAGTTTCATATGGAAAATTCAGAAAAATAGTTATGCAGAGCATTTTTTCTTGCCATTGAGTCAACAAATTCTGTTCAAATCTGCTATTTGAGTGGAATCCCATGTTCCATTATCATTTGTACGGTTTTGCCTGAATGAAAACTACGAGGGGTGCTCAAGTCAAAGGGGGACTTTTGAGTTTATATAATAAAAGAATAATTTCAAGGAGTGGAAAATGCATTTATTTTTGGACATACTCCCCTTCTACATTTATACACTTATCCCAGCATTTAACTAATGCCTGGAAAGCTTCGGCATAGAAGGATTTGTCAGTACGCCTGAACTATTCTAGGACCATGGTTTCTGTAGGGGACCCGGGCCCTGTCCCTTATTAGGGGGGCCTGGCTGGCAGCTTCAGACTTCATGTAGGATTTGTACAGTCAGTGTACATACTGTTCCCCGCCAGAGTCCCAGTTAATCATATTCCCTGCTTTGCTGAGGAGGGAATCATCTGTTAATCCAGAGGGCTGGGAAACTGTAGATGGCTGGGGACTTTATTAGTTTTCAGGCTCCCTGATAGGTGAGATGGACGTCTCGGCTCTGTATGTCCCGGTAAGTCATTACCATCATGATGATAGTCACACAATACAGTGCTTTGAACCCTAGCACCTGTATTATGTGATTATCATGATGATAATGATGAAGATCATGGAAGGAAGGACATTGAAATGCAAACCGGCCATAGATGGTTCAAATCCTGGACTGTTCAGCTGGGACCGGTCGAGATTTGAACCATCTATGGGCAGGCTGATTGTACCTAAGTCCATTGTTGTATGACCTTGTATGTTGTACAACCTGCTTGTCTGATTTTTCATGCTGTTATAGCCATTAGCAATAATCACTGTGTTCTCCCAGCAGGAATGGCTCCCCTCCACTGGGAGAACACACTGGCTCCACAGGAGGGATTTCCCATCAACACCAACTGTGTTGATGGGGGAATCAAGCAATTTTTTTTCCGGCAAATTGTGGTTGCTGGAAAGAAAATTACATCATGCACGGCCTGCCTTGGGCCCCTAACACACGCTAGTACACTCATCCTCCACTGAGCAGAGCATAGTGTGCGAATGACAAGTCCTTGTCTGCTCAGTTTATGTAGAGCAGACGTAAACCAAGTCCACTCTGCTCTATGGGTGGTCTGGTGCAAATGGATTCCACTGTCTGTTTACACCGAACTGCCCTATGATCAGATCCGCCTAGACAGAGGAGGATGGATCCCCTTCTGTTTTTTTTAGTGGACCAGATCAGATTGTAGGTAGGCAAAAGTAAACAGACACAAGTCCATTTACATTTGCTGCTCTATAAGAGGTTAATGGAGGGTCTAACTGGGTCCACCTGAAAAACTGACAGGTGAACCAAATCGGACCAATCATGTGAAAGGGGCCTTAGCCTTAATTTACACTTGTGTTTGGGGGTATGGTAAAAATGTGCAGCTCAGCTGTGTGTTTTTACCTCCCCCAATTATTCCCCCTTATACTTCTAAGCAATGGAGAGGGGATAATTTACGTATACTGTGGCCTGATGATTTTTGTGCAGCTAAAATTATCACCGCTGTTCTGTGTACCCACAGCCCGCCACTGTTTTTCTGGGCTCTCCAGCTGTAAGCAGTCAGGTTGGTAGCATACAAAGTAGAGGAAGGAACATCCGTTTCTCCATACCCTCCGTGATGAATGAAACCAGAATCTGCGAGGATTACATCACTTCCAATTTCAGTTATTATTATTATTATTATTAGAGATGAGCGAATCGAACTAGGCGAACCGGAATTCGAGTCGAATTTCAGGAAATATTCGATTCGTGTCGAAACCGAAATTTTGCCTACTTCGGGTGCGCGAATCGAACATTTCCCGATCAGCCGGCAAAAGTGTCCCTGCAGTGAGCTCCGCTATTTCTGACAGTTCTCTGACAGAAGGAACACATGTTTAGCGGTTGAAACATTGTATCTATTAGTTTACATTTAGGATACAGATGTTTCAACCACTGTACATGTGAAGAAGTTGTGAGAGAACTGTCAGAAATAGAGGAACTCTGCACATACACTTTTTGCCGGCTTGGAATTATTCTTCTTTTCATCCTACTTCTTCTTCTTCTTCATCCTCAGAAGAAGAGGATGAGGATGAGGATGAAGAAGAAGAAGAAGAAGAAGAAGAAGAAGAAGAAGAAGAAGTAGGATGAAAAGAAGAATAATTCCAAGCCGGCAAAAAGTGTATGTGCAGAGTTCCTCTATTTCTGACAGTTCTCTCACAGCTTCTTCACATGTACAGCGGTTGAAACATCTGTATCCTAAATGGAAACTAATAGATACAATTTGTATCTATTAGTTTCCATTTAGGATACAGATATTTCAACCGCTGTACATGTGAAGAAGCTGTGAGAGAACTGTCAGAAATAGAGGAACTCTGCACATACACTTTTTGCCGGCATGGAATTATTCTTCTTTTCATTATACTTCTTCTTCTTCTTCTTCTTCTTCTTCTTCTTCTTCTTCTTCTTCTTCTTCTTCTTCTTCTTCTTCCTCATCCTCATCTTCTGAGGATGAGGATGAAGAAGAAGAAGAAGAAGAAGTAGGATGAAAAGAAGAATAATTCCAAGCCGGCAAAAAGTGTATGTGCAGAGTTCCTCTATTCTGCAGATACACTTAGAGGAGCTCTGCAGATACACTTAGAGGAGCTCTGCACATACACTTTTTGCCGGCTTGGAATTAATCTTATTTTCATCCTACTTCTTCTTCTTCTTCTTCTTCTTCTTCTTCTTCATCCTCATCCTCATCCTCAGAAGAAGAAGAGGATGAGGATGAGGATGAAGAAGAAGAAGAAGAAGTAGGATGAAAATAAGAATAATTCCAAAACGGAAAAAAGTGTATGTGCAGAGCTCCTCTAAGTGTATCTGCAGAGCTCCTCTAAGTGTATCTGCAGAATAGAGGAACTCTGCACATACACTTTTTGCCGGAAACCGCTGTATGGAGTGAATGTCCCAGAACTGTCAGAAATAGACTATTTATGACAGTTCTGGGACATTCACTGCATACAGCTGTTTTAACCGCTGTATGGAGGGAATGTCATGGAACTGTCAGAAATAGACTATTAATGACAGTTGTGGGACTGTCCTTCCATACAGCGGTTGAAACATTGTATGTATTTGTTTCCATAAATGGATCCATTTATGGAAACAAATACATACAATGTTTCAACCGCTGTATGGAAGGACAGTCCCACAACTGTCATTAATAGTCTATTTCTGACAGTTCCATGACATTCCCTCCATACAGCGGTTAAAACAGCTGTATGGAGTGAATGTCCCAGATCTGTCAGAAATAGACTATTTATGACAGTTCTGGGACATTCACTGCATACAGCTGTTTTAACCGCTGTATGGAGGGAATGTCATGGAACTGTCAGAAATAGACTATTAATGACAGTTGTGGGACTGTCCTTCCATACAGCGGTTGAAACATTGTATGTATTTGTTTCCATAAATGGATCCATTTATGGAAACAAATACATACAATGTTTCAACCGCTGCATGGAAGGACAGTCCCACAACTGTCATTAATAGTCTATTTCTGACAGTTCCATGACATTCCCTCCATACAGCGGTTAAAACAGCTGTATGGAGTGAATGTCCCAGATCTGTCAGAAATAGACTATTTATGACAGTTCTGGGACATTCACTGCATACAGCTGTTTTAACCGCTGTATGGAGGGAATGTCATGGAACTGTCAGAAATAGACTATTAATGACAGTTGTGGGACTGTCCTTCCATACAGCGGTTGAAACATTGTATGTATTTGTTTCCATAAATGGATCCATTTATGGAAACAAATACATACAATGTTTCAACCGCTGTATGGAAGGACAGTCCCACAACTGTCATTAATAGTCTATTTCTGACAGTTCCATGACATTCCCTCCATACAGCGGTTAAAACAGCTGTATGGAGTGAATGTCCCAGATCTGTCAGAAATAGACTATTTATGACAGTTCTGGGACATTCACTGCATACAGCTGTTTTAACCGCTGTATGGAGGGAATGTCATGGAACTGTCAGAAATAGACTATTAATGACAGTTCTGGGACTGTCCTTCAATGCAGCGGTTGAAACATTGTATGTAAATGTTTCCATAAATGGATCCATTTATGGAAACAAATACATACAATGTTTCAACCGCTGTATGGAAGGACAGTCCCAGAACTGTCATTAATAGTCTATTTCTGACAGTTCCATGACATTCCCTCCATACAGCGGTTAAAACAGCTGTATGGAGTGAATGTCCCAGATCTGTCAGAAATAGACTATTTATGACAGTTCTGGGACATTCACTGCATACAGCTGTTTTAACCGCTGTATGGAGGGAATGTCATGGAACTGTCAGAAATAGACTATTAATGACAGTTGTGGGACTGTCCTTCCATACAGCGGTTGAAACATTGTATGTATTTGTTTCCATAAATGGATCCATTTATGGAAACAAATACATACAATGTTTCAACCGCTGCATGGAAGGACAGTCCCACAACTGTCATTAATAGTCTATTTCTGACAGTTCCATGACATTCCCTCCATACAGCGGTTAAAACAGCTGTATGGAGTGAATGTCCCAGATCTGTCAGAAATAGACTATTTATGACAGTTCTGGGACATTCACTGCATACAGCTGTTTTAACCGCTGTATGGAGGGAATGTCATGGAACTGTCAGAAATAGACTATTAATGACAGTTCTGGGACTGTCCTTCAATGCAGCGGTTGAAACATTGTATGTAAATGTTTCCATAAATGGATCCATTTATGGAAACAAATACATACAATGTTTCAACCGCTGTATGGAAGGACAGTCCCAGAACTGTCATTAATAGTCTATTTCTGACAGTTCCATGACATTCCCTCCATACAGCGGTTAAAACAGCTGTATGGAGTGAATGTCCCAGATCTGTCAGAAATAGACTATTTATGACAGTTCTGGGACATTCACTCCATACAGCTGTTTTAACCGCTGTATGGAGGGAATGTCATGGAACTGTCAGAAATAGACTATTAATGACAGTTCTGGGACTGTCCTTCCATGCAGCGGTTGAAACATTGTATGTATTTGTTTCCATAAATGGATCCATTTATGGAAACAAATACATACAATGTTTCAACCGCTGCATGGAAGGACAGTCCCAGAACTGTCATTAATAGTCTATTTCTGACAGTTCTATGACATTCCCTCCATACAGCGGTTGAAACCGCTGTATGGAGTGAATGTCCCAGAACTGTCAGAAATAGACAGAAACTGTCACAGAACTGTCCTTCTTCTCATCCTTCTCCTTCTTCTCATCCTTCTTCTCATCCTTCTTCTCATCCTTCTCCTTCTTCTCATCCTTCTCCTTCTTCTCATCCTTCTCCTTCTGCTCATCCTTCTCATCCTTCTCCTTCTTCTCATCCTTCTCCTTCTCCTTCTTCTCATCCTTCTCCTTCTCCTTCTTCTCATCCTTCTTCTTCTGCTTCTCCTTCTCCTTCTTCTCATCCTTCTCCTTCTTCTCATCCTTCTCCTTCTTCTCATCCTTCTCCTTCTTCTCATCCTTCTCCTTCTCCTTCTCATCCTTCTCCTTCTTCTCATCCTTCTCCTTCTCCTTCTTCTCATCCTTTTTCTTCTCATCCTTCTCCTTCTCCTTCTTCTCATCCTTCTCCTTCTTCTCATCCTTCTCCTTCTTCTCATCCTTCTCCTTCTTCTCATCATTCTCCTTCTTCTCATCCTTCTCCTTCTTCTCATCCTTCTTCTTCTCATCCTTCTCCTCCTTCTTCTCATCCTTCTTCTCATCCTTCTTCTTCTCATCCTTCTCCTTCTTCTCATCCTTCTCCTTCTCCTTCTTCTCATCCTTCTCCTTCTTCTCATCCTTCTCCTTCTTCTCATCCTTCTCCTTCTCCTTCTTCTCTTCCTTCTCCTTCTTATCATCCTTCTCCTTCTTCTCATCATTCTCCTTCTTCTCATCCTTCTCCTTCTTCTCATCCTTCTTCTTCTCATCCTTTTCCTTCTTCTCATCCTTCTTCTTCTTCTCATCCTTCTCCTTCTTCTCATCCTTCTTCTTCTCATCCTTCTCTTTCTTCTCATCCTTCTCCTTCTCCTTCTTCTCATCCTTCTCCTTCTCCTTCTTCTCATCCTTCTCCTTCTTCTCATCCTTCTTCTTCTCATCCTTCTCCTTCTTCTCATCCTTCTCCTTCTCCTTCTTCTCATCCTTCTCCTTCTCCTTCTTCTCATCCTTCTCCTTCTCCTTCTCCTTCTTCTCATCCTTCTCCTTCTTCTCATCCTTCTCCTTCTTCTCATCCTTCTCCTTCTCCTTCTTCTCATCCTTCTCCTTCTCCTTCTTCTCATCCTTCTCCTTCTCCTTCCTCATCTCCAAGGGCATTTAAATTAAAGGTACAGTGTTCTGCACTAATTTAAAGGCTCTCTGAAGCCTAGAAACCCTTTAAATAAGTCATCTTCGTAGCGGAGAAATTCGCATCGAATCGAATTTCACACTGGAATTCGCCGAATCAGCCGAATCGAATTTTTCATTTCTTCGCTCATCTCTAATTATTATTATACAGGATTTATATAGCACCAACAGTTTGCGTAGCGCTTTACAAAATGAAGGTAGGCATCACAGTTAAAATGCAATTTGGTACAAGAGGAAACAGAGGGCCCTGCTCATTAGAGCTTACAATCTAGGAGATCTATGTTTACCTGGCTGGTACCAGCCAGGAAAGCACCCAATCAAGCCAATCTGTGTTTGATCAGTTGTCTTGGAGGGCAGGGGAGGGATCAGAGGTCTAATAGATTCCTGATCTCTCCATAAAGAGGACCTGTCACTGCCACAGCTATCATCAAATTTACTGTATAACAGGATGGATAAGGATAACTATCCCTTGAAGACCATGCTGTGTTTTTTTAGGTGGGTGGGCTGGGTCAGGAGTGAGGTCAGAGGGCACGCCTAAAAACTACCAGCTTCCAACCTCCTTTTATAGCCGTTCCAACACCATCCTGAAAAAAAGTACTGGCCTCCAACCTCCCCTCACAGCTGTTCCAATGCACGCCTGCAGAAAAGAGAAAAGTCTACCAGCCTCCAACCTCCCCTCACAATCAGCCCAATGCACACCTGCAGAAAAGAGAAATGTCTACCGGCCTCCAGCCTCCCCTCACAGCCTGTCCAATGCACACCTGCAGAAAAGATAAATCTCCTGGCCTCCAATCGCCCCTCACAGCCGGTTCAACGCACGCCTTTAGAAAAGAGAAAAGTCTAACAGCCTCCAACCTCCCCTCATAGCGGGTTAAAATTATGCCTGCAGACAAGAGAAAAAGTCTACCAGCCTCCAACCTCTCCTCACAGCTGGTTTAACGCACGCCTGCAGAAAAGAGAAAAAAGATGGTGGTGTTGCTCTCTGGCGGACTGATGAGAATCCTCCAACAGAGTGATGATGTAGAAGAGACTCCAGTGGTGATGGCTTGATACGGAGATCCTCTGATATGCAGATCTGTTAAGGAGAAGAGACAAAGGTAGAAATGGTTACAAAGCCAGCCATTTAGAAATCTGTGTTGATGTTAAAGAACTAAGATTATATTATGATAAGCTGGTACACTGTTCCCAAAATATCAGTCTATTTGAGGACAAAAGCAATCTCCTGGAGACATATTATCCTACTGCACTATGAGAACAGAATGAGGTTCTTAGTACATTTGAAGATTAATGCTCTGCACATCATACACTCACAAATCGGTAAGCCAAAAAAACCCTTCCTACCTACCTTAATTGCCATCTATGTCTTGTATGTGTTTTTTTTTCTTCTTCTTTCGTTCCCCCTGTTCTTTGCAAATTCACAATGAAAAGGAAAGCATTCAGGACAAGTATTAAAATAAGGGCCCCTAGGCAATGATGAAGGGAGAGGACAACCGAGGCGGCCAAACGTCACAAAACTTTTTAGGACACCCTCTTTTCAGATAGGTCCATTTGTAACACAGTATCAGTTTATTCATTTAAGTCTTCCAATAGGTCTCCGCAGGAGCTACAGATTTCTTCCAGTGTAGTACAATGGCCTTACGGGTATGAAACAGAAGGATGCTGAGCAGTGTCTTCAAGTCTCTATTAGGGACCAATCCCTCCACCAAGCCCAATAAACACACCGAGGTTGTCAATGACAGTGATACTGTCAGGACATCATTAATGCAGTTAGATACTCCCAGCCAGAATGCCTGAATCTCTGGGCAGTACCAAAACATATGACCATATTTACCTGGTGTGTGATAACAATCCCAGTACTCTGAAACCGAAGGGTGAACAGTAGCTAATTTAGCCGGGGGTGAAATAAATTCTATGCAAAAATTTGAAATGAATGAATCTGTCCATGTCCAAGACGTGGGCTTCAGATTTTGGTGGCGTCTCAGTGTTGACTTTACATTCTGGTTTGTTTCTTCTGTTTATTTTTCTTTGGATTCCTCTGCAATGGGAGCTGATGGCAGCTCAGTGCAGAGACTTCACATTTTTGCACCTTCCAGTTTGCTTCTTCTTCTGTTTTTTTCTTTTGCCTGGGATGACCATGGGTTCTTCTGCAAGGGGAGCTAATGGCGCCTCAGTGGGGGGAGTCTCAATGTGAAAATCACACTGTGGTTGAAAGTCACACTCTGGTAGAGTCTCAGTGTGAAGGTCACTTTTTTGTTGGAATCTCGATGGGAACATCACTTTCCGGGTGAACCTCAATGTGAATGCCACACTCTGCTTGAACGTCACACTCTGTTGGAGTGTCAATGTGAACGTCACACTCTGTTGGAGTGTCAATGTGAACGTCACACTCTGTTGGAATGTCAATGTGAATGTCGCACTGTGGTGGAGTCTCAGTGTGAATACTGTTGGAGTCTCAATATGAACGTCACATTTTGGTGGAATCTCAGTGTGAACGTCTCACTCACTGGGGCAGGCCTCCCTTGTGAGCTCTGTCTGTGGTATAGACTGCGCACGTTTGCAATAAGAAAAAAGGAATCAGATTTAGTACCTTCACCTACATTTCATATATTTTTCTTTGTGCAACATCAAATTATAGAGAGATTAGTTCAAAACTCCAGTGCCAGGGACAGTAAATAAACACGACATGACAGGGACACAGGCAACCAGCATTTTTATAAGATCAGCAATTGTAGTCTCTGACACTTATCCCGACCAACTGGCTTTAATACTTTTTACAAGTCTGTGTGTCAAGAAGCCAGCAACAAGTATTTTCAGCGCTGTGATGATGACCATTCATAGTTTAATTAATGGGCAGGTCACAAAGGAAGTTGCAAAGCCGCAACAGGAAGTAGTGGTGTCACCTGCCTGGTTGTGCATTGTGGTAGAGTTTGGTAAATCTTCGGACCAGCTATGAAAAATTACAAAGGTATTTTAAAGCAAAACAGAGGTTTTGTTAATTGTCAGTAATTGGTCAGATGTTGTGTCATTTATCAGCTCTGAGATCATACAGGAGGTGGGTCACCCGCTGTGAGGGGTCATACCAGCCTGACACTTCGGGGGAGAGAAAACAAGAGACTAATGTAGTAGGAATATTTATGTATGGTTTTCCTATCATTGTTTAATAGATATTCATAGGCAGGTGATGCCTGCAGCTGCAATAGCAATTGGAGTAGCCGCTGAGATCTCCCATCCCACTGGGTGTCCCATCCTGTTGGCACGGTCCTGGTGTCAACGCGACACATAGAAGACAAAGCGCCAATCACTGCACATGGTGTGAATGAGTCCTAAGTGGATTCAAACATGCTCGAGACAAAACATAGATCTATACTTATACACAAAAGGATGACCCCTTCCGACCCAACCCCATTGTCCCTTTAACAGGGTCTCTACGTCCCTGGGGCAGAATGGACTGCCTGATTATGTGGCCATTGTGATTGGCTGTAACAGTGGTCACATGATTGTGAGTCGGTCCCGCTGGCTCCCGATCATTACTGGAGATTGTGATCTGTCTATGACAGCTTGGTCTCTGTGACAGTGCTCCACTGGAAGGCTTCATTTTAAGGTAAGTCTTTCATAATGTACTAGTATGTGATGCATACTACCACATTATGCCTTTACCTTGCAGGGTTTGTTTTTTCCCCCACCTTTACCACCGCTTTAACAAAACCCCTTCTATTGCTCCATGGCCCCACTGTATGTAGAAAAATAGCCACCCTCTCTTGCTTGCTCCCCAGATGGACTATGGGATTTATGTGCATGACCACAACTAACGTGCACTGATCATTCTAACCAAACAGAAGCGAGAAGGAAAAGGGGATATTAGGGAGCTCACAGAGGCAGAAAAACACATTCAGAAACCATTTAATAAAAAATAGATTACAGGGCCAATAAGCAGTGAATGTGCATGGATTATTATTAGAGAAATCTGGCAATGCCAGGGCAGCCCCACTGCCAGGGAGGGTTTTTACATTCAACTCAAAATACACACTTGCTGTAATTACACCATTTCATCCTTTGGAATGCTGAAAAATTGGCAGCTATTCACACTTCTGTTTTATTATCCGATTGATGTGTTACTCCAATACAATGTTGGAGATATAGGGAAGGAAGCTCCAGGTGAGAGGTGTCAATTACATGGAGGATTAGGATCCAATGCCATATTAACATAAGTATTATTTTTCTGTATTTTTATGAATTTTATGATGTGTCTAATACAGATGATGTATTTTTTAGAATATGGTGTAACTTTATTATTATTATACAGGATTTATATAGCGCCAACAGTTTGCTCAGCATTTTACAATATAAAGGGAGACAATACAGCAACTATACATTTCAATACAAAAGGGTTAGGAGGGCCCTGCTCCTCGGAATTTACAATCTAATAGGGAGGGACTGGTAGAACAAAGGGTAAAAACTGTGGGGGATGAATTGATGGGGGAAAGAGAAGATCCGGTTATTAGGTGAAGGCAGGATAGGCTGCCCTGAAGAGACAAGTTTTCAGGGATCTCCTAAAAGTGATTGGAAGCTTTGACGCTTCAGGGAGCAAGTCGAACCTCTGCAAAGAGGCTGCTGCTTCCCCATAGAGAGTAAGGAACCTTTCCTGCAGCATGCTGGCAGGGCACAGGTTTTTCTCCTCAAGCTGTGGCTGATTGTTTAAGATAACAACCTGTATGGCTTTACACACCTTTTGTTTGTATGCATCTAGTATGCAGGGCCGCTGATAAGGGGGTACCACCGGGCCTCCTGTAGGGGGCCCAGGCCCTGTCACTTGTCAGGGGGACCCAGCCGGCAGCTTCAGACCTCATGTAGGATGTGTACAGTCAGTCAATGTACATACTGTTCCCCGCCAGAGTCCCAGCTAATCATATTCCCTGCTGGGCTGAGGGGGGTCCCATCTGTTTATCCAGAGGGCTGGGAGATTGTAGATCACTGGGGACTTTTCCTTCATTTCCAGCAGACTTTCACACTATCCTCTGTGATCAGATGGAAGTCCCGGCTCTGTAAGTTCTCACTGCTTGTCTGGTGGAGTGATTTGGCTTGCCTTGCACACTGCCTGATTCCTTCAGCAAGTAAGACCCATCCCAGTGCCATTTCAAAGAAGCTTCTACAGCTTCTGTATATTTAGCACTGGATTCACCGGCTGTTGGAATTTTTTCATACTGCTTCATTCATTCATTAATGATTGATTTTTGATATAGATATTAAAGAGGTCTGTTCTAGTCTGAAAACAGTATTTTTTGGGGGTCATCAAATTTACTGTATAACAGGCTGGAGAAGCATAACTATACCTTGAAGGCAAAACTGCATTTCTTTAGGCCAGGGGGTGGGGTTAGGGGCCATGTCAGGTAGGCTGTACGGGGCCCATGATTTCTAACAGCAACCCTGCCTAGGACAGCCTGCTTCTCTTCATCATCATTGTGTTCACCGTTCCCACAGAAAGATTAGTCTCCTGTGCAATTTCACAACAGGTTATGTGTCGATTATCCAGGATCAAGTCTTCCACGTGCTGAATGTTCACAGGAATGACTGCTGTGGGCTGGGAACCACGACAGCCATCTCTGACGAACATATGGCCATCTTTGAAATGTTTATACCATTCATATGTCTTGAAGCTAAACGTCTCATCTACTGTCCTACTGTGCTTGAAGTCTTCTGTAGATATCTACAATATATGATTAGCATGTATAAATACATCAGTGGTTCATACAGTGAACTCGGTGTCGAGTTATTCACCCTGAGGTCATCCCAGAGGACAAGGGGGCACTTTAAATTTAATCTCCAAAGATGGAAAGGTTTCTTCACAGTAAGAGTTGTGAAAATGTGGAGTAGACTCCCGCAAGAGTTGGTTCTGGCCAGCTCAGTGGATTGCTTTAAGAAAAGCCTGGATTCTTTCTTGGGTACACAGAATATAACTGGTTACTACCATTTATACGTTATCCAGTTGCCTCTCGGGGGATCAGGAAGGAATTTCTCCCCTGCAGGAGCATATTGGCTCATGCTTTGCTGGGATTTTTTGCCTTCCTCTGGATCAACTATAGGTATAGGATTATAACTTTTTTTTTTTCCTAATGGTTGAACCGGATGGACTTTTGTCTTTTTTCAGCCAGACTAACTATGTAACTATGTCTGTCATCTTGATTAGTGGTCTCTTAACACCCCTTAACATTTGCACTGTCTATCAGTAATAGGACACACTAGCATCCCTTTTTAAACCTGTAATATTAAAAGTCTTGGCTTCCCTTGAACTTCCCTCATACATTTGCAGTTAGAATTCCATTCATTCAAGAAAAGTTTTCCATTCTGCTCTAAATTTTCTTAGACCAGCTACTTGCGCCCCCCCCCCCCCAAAAAAAAAAATAAAAAATAAAAATAGAAGTAGAAAATATTAAATAAACAAAATATGAAATTGCTAAATTACTTTTAATTTGCAAAAAAAAGTGCCATACGATGCTGCCAGCACCAATATTAATGACAAAATCAGAGTCACGGGTGGACTGTATCTGTGGCTGGCAGTGGCAGGGTGATAGCTGCAGTGAGTGGAGGATGATGGATCCACACTCTGACAGATCCCAGGCTGGAATTCCCCAGGCAATAGGGGGAAATAAAATGCTGTGACAGCAGGCAGCCCAGCCCAAAACACACAGAAAGAACACCTGAACTGAGCGATTCCACACAGTGTCAGATCCGACACAACACACCATCACTGCAGAGTGAGACATTACCTTCCTCCGCAGGTGCAGCTCTGCTTCTGTTGATGAATGGGAAGAGAAGGGCTGGAACTCCACAGTTATCAGCAGCTGCCAGCAGATTCTGGGAGGAACACTGGAAGGAGCGGACGATCAACTGCTACACTGATCCCACACAATTGGCATCTTTCTCTGTCCTTTCTTCCTCCCCTCTGCCACCCCTCCCCTCAGCTAAAGGATCATTCATGATGTGGCGGTGTCCCACATAGAAAGAGTGCCGGCCTGTGCTGTGCCTAGGCACCCCTAAGCAGCAGTGCGCCATAGGCAGTTGCCTAGTTTGCCTAGTGGAAGCACCGGCCCTGGAGAGAAGTGTGCTGTGAATGTGGTTCTTGCCCGTATGTGCAGGAGTGACATCATTGTGGATCAGCCATTTAAATGACCAGAGCCTGAGAACTTGGAAGAAAGACTGGGTGAAGATGGAATCCCTGTCAGTGGTAACAACACGCTTCTGGAAGGATCCATTTTTTAGGTCTGTTATATTGTGCTAGTGTGCAGTGCATACTAGCACATTATGACATGAGCCTGCAGGGTGACATGGTTACCACTTTAAGCCCTGTTGTGGGCTGACAACACACAGACTTTTTGTGGACTAAGTATAGCCAGCCCTACCCATTATCTTTTGCTAAGCTACTCAACTACACACCCTGATCTCTGCAACATAAAGTCTAATAATCCTGTAGTTCAGGATAAGAACTGTGAAGTCTCATTAGGCTCTTTGAGATAACACAGAAAGTGCAGAGTACATATCTGAATTTCTAACAAGTTTTTTTTTTAATTATCAAACAAATACATAACACAATGCTCTCAAACAAGTCAAATAGGAGAAATTTAAAATTAGTAAGATGGGGGAACAGTAGAGGGCAATCTTCCCTGTGTTATATTGACTCAACAGCTGGCAAAGGACACATTACACACTAGGTTTTATAGACCTCTGATGTCTCCATAAACTGTACATGTCACTCTGTTTTATGTTTTATACCAGAGGTGAGCTCTAAAGGTTTTTGCTGTGTTTATATAATAAGCACACTCACCTGACACTTTATTAGGTACACCTTGCTAGTACTGGGTTGGACCCCCTTTTGCCTTCAGAACTGCCTTAATTCCTCAGACATTTTGTTCCATATTGACATGAGTTACTGTTTCCTTTTTATCATCTTGAACCAGTCTGCCCATTCTCCTCTGACAACAACAAGGCATTTTCGGCCACACAGCTGCCACTCACTGGTTATTATATTATAATACCTATTATAAAAAGCACATATCTATATTAAGGTTTTTCCTTAATATCTATGTGTGCTTTTTATAATAGGCATTTATGTCTACATTCCACATCTTTAATATGGGGACGTTTCTTCCTGACAGAATTTTGACTCTTAAACCACCACTTTTATTAGAAGATGTTCATCTGATGTGCATTAAATTTGTAGTTAATTATATAATTGATTCCAATTATGATGTATGTATACACTGATCTAAACAACATTTTGTATTTCAATATGTGTTCTGATCTGAAGAAGGGCGTTAACATAATAGCCTGCCTGCAACTGTTGAACACTATGATGTATGGCTTTGTCCATATTTTTTGGATCACCCTTTTGTATGGTGATTTTTCAGCAATAAAAGTTTTTTATGTATAGCAATCCAATTTTCTTTTTTCTATATATGGCCTTTGGGAGGGCCTGATTGCTATGCACTGTGATTGATCATCATTGTGCACTCCACCCATATTACTGATATATATATATATTTATTTCAGGTACTTATATAGCGTTGTCAGTTTACGCAGCACTTTACATATATATTGTACATTCACATCAGTCCCTAACCCTCAAGGGGTGTACAATCTAAGGTCCCTAACTCACATTCATATACATACTAGGGCCAATTTTGGATAGGAACCAATTCACCAACCAGCATGTCTTTGGAGTGTCGGAGGAAACCGGAGTAGCATGAGGAAACCCATGCAGGCACAGGGAGAACATGCAAACTCCAGGCAGGTGGTGTCGTGGCTGGGATTTGAACCAACAACCCTAGTACTGCCAGGCAGAAGTGCTAAACACACACACACACAATGATGCATTGTGCCCAGCAACCAGAGACAGGTTCTGGCTGTCCATGGACTTAGAGCGATGATCTTGTCTTGACTGCCATCTCTCTGAGTGTGGAAACAAGCATTGTCTTGATCTGATGAACTGGCAAAGAAAGGGTTCAAACAGGTGTCAACCCAGGCTGCATAGCAATCCGACAGAGCGATAGGTGAGGCTCCTACCTGCTCGGTATACTCTAATTTTTCGGGGTCGGCATTGTCTCACATGCAGCAATAGAAAGTGTAGGCTAGTGCACATGCACAGGAGGAGCAGGTCACCTTCAGTTCGCACAGACCACACAAGTTTAGCAGCAGAAAAGATAAGCAAGAAAAAAGCGAGCGCCAAAACTGACTAGCAGCTAATACACCAAAGGCAACCAAAAAACCTCATAACATACAATCCAATAAAATATGTATATGTATGAACCTATAAACTGATAGAAATGTCCAAATAAAATTACAAAAAATGCAATGCATACATATGCTACTGTGCCGTGTATGTAACATGGAAATGCATCAATATATCATACAAAACTTCTCATAGTGAAGAATATGGACAGTCCACACATGAAACAAAGTGACTGACATGCTCCAATTAGATAAATTAGATAATCCGTTAGATAATCTCTAATAAGTGATCCGTGCTTCTCAGGCGATCAATCAGGTGATGTGTCAAAGGGATGTTAAAAATGCACACTCACCAGAAGAAAGATCATAAAGCGCATGGTATGTAAGATATAGCCGGAGGTTATATCCGTCTTTTGATATATGTCTTCTGATTATGTGCATTTATGATTTTATTTGGACATTTATGTATATTTATATTTATGATATTGACCATTGGAGTATGTATATTTTATTTGACTTTTTAATATAGTGCTACTATGATCATGTTTTTTATCATTATATTGACAGCAGAAGATGACTTGAGCACAGTTTTTATATGTATATAAGCTTGTACGTAATTCTATTCAGACTAGAGTTTTATTAGTATATATTTATTCTTTGGATCTTGTATTCATTGATTCTCCTTCCTGATCCGACGATAATTTCCTACATATTTATTATACATTGTTATTTTTGCGCCCATGCTAATTCTCTTTTCATGTCTGCTGTCAGTTATTTTATGGGTAAAACCTATGGTACAATGGCGCCTTAGTCGGCGCGTGTATGTACTCCGGTAAAATGGCGGATTGGGAGTGCACGTGCGCCACCGCGCCTACTCAGGGGTTGCGTTGTGCGCACGTGCCACCCCAACTATATATTGGATTGATTGATGTCCCCGGCTCTATGTGCATACCCCTCATGATTACATGCTCGTGCTCGAAACACGTAGAGGAGGAGCCATACGCGGTGACGTCATGCCGCCGAGACCACGAGGAGGTCCAGCGGCCATCTTTAATACTGTACATGGTCAGTGTTGATTTTCTTTGCTGTTCTTATTGAGTTCCTCTACCTTGAATAAATGTTTTGGATATAAAATTACTACACTATGGGCATTCTTCTTTCTGGCTCTTTATGAGCCAATACCATCGCAGAGCCCATTCCTGGAGGACGATAGCTGTGTGGCAGAGTACCAGGGAGGAAGGAGATTTCTGGGACCTGACCAGGCTGACCACCTCTTAAGGGGGACCTCCGGCTATATCTTACATACCATGTGCTTTATGATTTTTCTTCTGGTGAGTGTGCATTTTTAACATTTCTTTGACACATCACCTGATTGATCACCTGAGAAGCACGGATCACTTATTAGAGATTATCTTGGAGCACATCAGTCACTTTGTGTTTTGTATGATATATTGATGCATTTCCATGTTACATGCACGGCACCGTAGCATATGTATGCATTGCATTTTTTTCATTTTATTTGGACATTTCTATCAGTTTATAAGTTCATACATATACATATTTTAGCGCTGCACCTTTTTATTGGATTGTAGGTTTAGCAGCAGGCTCACTGCCTTACCCCACTCTCCTTGATTACAGAGTTTAGCAGCCTCCAGAAGATACACAGGATGGTTTCTGGCAAGGCAGCATTACCCTCAGTACTCTGCAAGTTTAAATTTGGAAGCAAGTGCCTGGCTCCGTCCCCTAGAATTCCTGTTGGCTACTAACCTTGCACATGCTCTGTATGGCACTGAAGAAGCATGGAGAGATCCCTGAGGTTCCACAAGGCACCGACCAATTGGAGAGGAGAGACAATGCCACCTCAAAATTGCAGACCTTTAGCCTGCTTACCACAGCCCCAAAAATCAGCAGCGGGGAAGCCACTCAGCAAGCATTTAGCAGGCACAGAGAGGGCTACATCCAGGAGTACCCACACTGGACAGACAGCCAGATCTTTAATCCAGCAAGGTAGGAGACTGCACCAGGTCCTGACCACACAGAGGAAAGAAAAGGAATGCCTTCCTGGGCAGTGAGGTCAAATGTATGAGTTAGGTCCGGATAGCATGGGGGGATGGGCAGGGCATACCCCCAGAGGTGGCTGACATGGAGCACTCAGGAAAAAGTTTTGCTTTTAGTTATACTTTAACGCTGAGCTATGAAACAATAAAAAGTGTATTTTTTCTAACAAAGATAAAATAAAAAAGAACCATTCACAGGTTTAGAATGAGAAAAGTGAGAACAGAATGACAATAGAAAAAAGTGAAACCAGTAGAGGAGGTGATGCTGAATGCTAACTACTGGAGTTTCTGGGCCCAGTTTCAAACATTGTACATATTACAACACCTGCATCATTCTCCAAAATTAACTTGTTAAACAAAGTTCTCTAACATTTGACAAGTAACGGTCCATATTCTTTCCTGGTATTTGCAAAGAGTTCCCCTAGTGGATGTACTAGTTGTGTAATGACTTCATAATTATATTCTTACACTCTGTACAATGTGAGTGCCCATTAGTATCAGGCAGGCCAGGTGCCAGCATAAGGCCGAGGGGATTTAGACTTATAAAATACCTGTCTTTCATTCCCTAACACTGCGCCTTCTCTGCTACTGGGTGTAGCTTGGAAGTTAATATTGCCTCACACAATGCTCTGTGCCATCCTTCATGCTACTCCTCATCAAATTATGGGTGCAACGTGAAGGAGATTTGGCAGGTTTGGTGTGTGTGTGTGTATGTGTGTGGGGGGGGGTGTTGGACAGTAAAATACACCTTCGCATGTGTTGACAAATACTCTTGCACCTGCCCTGGTATCAGGAAAGCATCATGGGTCAGGTCTATCCTATAAAATGTTCTAGGCAATGTATAAAACTGTTTCCATTTTTTTTCGCCATCATTTTACACGTGTAGCACACCCTTGGGTGATGCTTGGCTAGATATATAGGTTCAGCTCCCACCTGAATCTGGTGACACCTCCGATTATACCCAGAACACTTCAACACTCTGAGAATATTTTTATGGGTTTTATTGAAGAAGACAAACCCTGAAAAAGAACTAGCTGATTTAACACAGGAAATGTACATAAAACACAGATACCACTTTACATAACACAGTAAGAAATCACTCTTCACTCGCCAAAGACTCCAAAACTGACTAGTATCACACTGACTAGGGTGGCACATGAGAGCGACATTGACACATGAAACAATACCTGTTAATGAGGCCCTTTTACGACATCAAGTGGCGAATCAAATATTTGGGAGGGCGGAGCCTAACTATGGCGGCAGCGGAGAGCTCGTGGTAGGAGCTCCCAGTCGGAGCCCCTCCGACTGATCCCCTTTTTTTGACCCACAAAATTCCCCTGAAGTATGGAGCCCTAGAAGCCTAAGGACAGGCGGGCTCCCTCGGCTGAGCGGCGGCCCGCGGGAGGAAGAGCTGGGGAACGGAGATCATCTGAGAGAGGTGGAGACGCTGAGTGCGGTTGCCGGGAAACAAGGAGGCGCGGCTGGGACATGTGACCGGCCACAGTGCATCCCTGGGAGGCGAGGAAGCCGGCCGGCTGGCTGGAGGCTGACGGGGAACAGGAGAGATATCATCCTGTTGGACGACTAGCCACTGTTGGAGCCCTGTGGGGGTGAACTGAAGAACTGCCTGCTCAACAAGAAAAAGGAGGAAAGTCCTGGAGGGTCCCCCTGAGAGCAAGAGAGTCGGCCTGCTGCAGAAATGGAGCCTGGAGCGGTCTCATGAGAGGAGCAGGGAGGGTGAGTGGCTCCTGGCTGCGGCCTCAAATATAAAAACTGTGCAGATTTGGGAGAAACTGTATCAAGTTGAAGGAAGGCAGAGAGTGAGAGAAAAGGGGGGGCCCCCAGAGAATATAAAGAAGAAGAACGTAAGGGGTAGGCAACAACACACAGAAAAGTTAACAGAAGGGGCTGGGATCTCTATCTCTATATCATATTGATTTCTTTTTTCTGTGTAAAATTCAAGTTTATGAGAGAAAAATAAAAGAAACAGAAGAAATGAAAAATAAAAGTGCAAAGGGAATCGGGCCTAAAGGGACCCAAACGGGTACAATTAAAAAGTACACATCCCAGGGAAACGTGACCCCGGAAAGGCCCCAGAGCAGAAATGACAAAGGAGAATCAGACTTAAGCATGCAAAGTAGTCCTAAACAATTAATGGATTTGGATGTCAGTAGTCAACAAAAATCAGAGATAGAAAAAGATCTACAAATTCCAAATAAAAAAGAGATGACAGAAATGTTTAAAGATCTGGAGAGAACAATAAAGCAAGAAATGGTAAATATTCAGAGTGATCTGGGGCAGCTGTTGTTAAGAGTGGAGGAAACGGAGCAGAAAGTTAAAAACCAGACCCAAAAAAAAACAACAAATACCTGTTAATGAGGTTAAGCAGCTTAGTGACATTTGCTATAGCAGTACTATCTAGAGCAGAAATATCCTACCTAACCACTGGCCAGTGAGATGAAACTTAAAGTCTCTCAACGTTGGGGCCCTTTAATCAATGGAAGAGCGCTCACTCTCTGCATGGGAGAGTATTTGTAATCCAGGGGTAGCAGGATAGCACAGTCTCCTTTAAGCAGAATCTTCCAGTGAACATTGCAATAGAAGAAAACAACACTTCAACAAATCTTTACCATACAGATGAAATCCTGATATACTGACACTTGCTCAGTATATTTAAAACAGCAAGCTTCTGTGGGGACTTGGAACTAAACACACTCTTCAACCACAGCACAAGTTTGAGGAGACAAACCAGTAATATACAGAGACAGAGCTCTCTCATCAATCAGCAGCAGGAATAGCTAATTCTGAGCAGCTTGGGGTTTCCAAGATCTGTGTCACTCTGAGAATTAGAGAGCAGGCTTTCTCATGACCATTCTCCAGAGATGAACAGCAAATGCAGCAATATCAAAATCCCCTTTCATCACAGAGTACTCACTGTTTCTGGATTGTCCTCTAGATAGCATTAGACAGCAGTAGAAATCCTCTCTCTTTCACCAGCTCCAGACTTTGAGAGACACATGCACTTGAGTGGCTGTAATCCTGAGTGTCAGGCAGGACAATCCTTAGTTTGCACACTGTCCTCCTGCAACAATTTCTCTGTTACACATTCCCAGCCCAGTCCATGGGCTCCAGCAGCACAGAGAGTGAGACTCTGTGACTTTACACCAGGAGCCCTTGCTCTATGCGGTCCTCTGAAAATGTCTGCCTCTCCACATGTGCTTCTTCTTCCTTTTTTTTTCCTCTCTCCTTTCCTCCACAGCCAATCATAAGTTCAGCTGCAACAGTGCTGCTATGGGTGGAGTCTTCTCACCTGTAGCAACAACCAATCAGAGCACAGTCCTGCTTTCCCTGTCTGTCACTCACAAAGAGGGAAAAGAAAAAAAAATGCTTTGCAACTGCTGTTTAAGATTTAAAGCAACCAGCACATCTCTACACACATAATAAATGTACCTTGACTGATACTTTACTTTACAAAAGAACACTATATCATTAAAGCTAAAATATGTAATGATGTCATCATGCTGAGTTTCTTGGCAAATTACAATATGTGCACATATCCAAGTTTAGTTATTAAATTGTCAGCCAAACATGCTTTCTCCTTACTTCTTTACAAAGCTGGATGAAGGTGTCCATGCCTTCTGCCAAGTATAGTCCTGAAACTAGTGCCATGTTTAACAAACACTTGTACAATCCCATATGACCCCCACAAAAAAGAGATGATACTGTACATAAATATGAAAAGCTAGGTGTGCATTACAAGGTAGATGAAATTACCTTAATAAAAGAGAATAGCCCCATTACAATTATTCCTATTTCAGTATACCCTTACATAATCTTAATGGCATATGTCATTTTTATGACCGCAGTGTTGTATTATTATATGTAATAGCAGTATGTGGAATATTTATTGATCATAAATGGATACCAGAAGCCCTATGTAGGTTCACGAAGCCCTATGAATTTGAAAAGCTGCAGTCACAGGAAAAAGAGATGGTTAACATTTCACAAAAGTATTCAGTGGAAGCAATTGCATAGCATATTTTCAGCAAGCGCAATTTTTGAGGGGTATTTTTTAAATTGCTATCCCTTTTTATATACTTGTTCTTTGTATATTTTTGCTATTGTATTAAAGCCCCACTGCAGGCAGAGAAAAACTGCTTTTGCAGGGTACCTTTACAGAAATAGCTGTTGTTCACATGTAACTTGAGCTGCTGTAACAAAAAGGGAGAGAATCCTTTAACTGCCTCATTCACATCTGAGCAGCGTTACAATGTCTTGTTTTTTGCGTGTTTTCGTAGTGCATTTTTGAGCGCAACCATTTGTTTGAATGTACCTCCCTCCACTATAAAAGTGCACCAAAGAAGCTTATGCGGCAAATTTTGGCACTGAGCCAAGATCACTTTGTAACACGTGTTTTTGCATTTTTTAATGTGTTTTGTCACGCAGGTAGTGCTGACCTACCCACAATGTGTGCACCAAATGCACATGTACATATCTGAATCTGTTCTTACATCAGTGTCCTCAATCCCAACTGTACATCACAGTCCCCTCCTCATTCACAGAAAGATCCCTCTTGATGAGTGTCCTCAGCTCCCCCTTTACATCACCCCCCTCCACCCCTTTCACAGTAGTGTTCTCACACTTCCTTGACATCACCCCCCCCCCCAACAATACTGTCCTCTGCCCCTTCACTGAAGAGTACTCTGCCCCTTTTTAAATCATCCCCCCACATTACTGTTCCCAGACCCCCCCCATGTTACTGTCTTCAGCCCCCCTCCATGTTACTGTCCTCAGCCCCCCTCCATGTTAGCCTCTTCCACTTTAATGTCCTCAGCCCCCACACACCACAGTCCTTAGCCCCCACATTTCTGTCCTCAGCCCCTTCCCACATTCAATCCTCAGCCCCCCTTCACACTAATGTCCTTAGCCCTTTTAATGTCACGCCCCCCCACCACTGTCCTACCTTACACAGACAATGATTGATTGCTAGGACTGCCCTTCATCCTAGCAACCAATCACCTGCTTGTTAATCTCGGGCAGCTCCCACCCTCCATCCAGAACTGTCCTGCCTCCCGCTGTCAACTCTGTAAGGATGACCATGAGACAGCTGGGGGAAAAAAAGGCTCTTAAATGGCAGGACTGCATGGGTCCGGATGAGACAGTGACTCAGTCACATCTGGACCCTGGTCTGCTATTTAGTGATGCCTGCTCTAGGTCCTCCACTTTAAAAAAATATATATACTCTATATGTTTGTAGGTTCTAAGAAATTTTCTAGCATAAATAAAAAACATTAAAAAGTTAAGTTGCCATAATGCCCCAGACATTCCTGAAAGCACCTCCGGCAATGAAAAAAACAAAACAAAACAAAAAAAACAAAAACACATTAACCCTACATATTTTCCATCCTGGCAATTTTTTTCTATCAGGACAAGTGGATTGACATGAGGGACAAGTAGATTGGGACCCCTTGGACAAGTAGTGTTTTAAAAAACTTCCACACTCTTGACAATCGTTTTTTTTTTTTTTCTTCCATTACATATGGTTTTGTGTACAGTGAAAATCGACAGAGCTAACACTTTGTCTAAGCCTAACTTATACCAACTTCATTAAAATAGACAGGAATTGCTTAGCAACCAGCAACTGTTGAGACAATAAATACTTTGGTCAGAAGTACGTAATGAACAATATAGTGAATATCATGCTGCAGCTTCTGATCAATGAAAATTTTTTCCAACATTTCGATCTCTAACAAAGACAGCCACCAATCAAAATTTGGCTGCTCCATGCTGAAATGGCTGAATTTCAATTACTGTATGGCCAATTTAACACAGTGTCGGGTTTAGGAGTACATAACACACACAGTTCAAAGGTCAGGAATATGTAAAACACAAAAAACAGGGATCAGGTGTATATAATGGACAAAATGCTTGGGTCAGGTGGGTGTGATGTGCACCACCCATACATTCCACCACCCCCCAAAAAAAATCAGCTCCTAAAACAAATCCTTTCCTCCTCCAAATTTCACCTCCCCTACTCAGCACAAATCATCTTCCCCCCAAATCCCCCTCTTAGCACAAATCCCTCCCCCAAATTCTACTTCCCCAGCACAAATCCTTTCTATCCCTCATATCCCCACTGTTAACACAAATCCCCCTCTCCCCCAGTGTTCACTTCCCTAGCATAAATCCTCTCATCCCCTCAAAAGTCCACCTTCCCAGCACAAATCATCTCCCCCGCTCCCAATACCCCATCCCAACACAAATCATTTCCTAACACAAATCCCCTCTCCCAGCAAAAATCATCTCCCCCCCACCCCAAATCATCTCCTCCTAACCAATATTCCCTCTTCCAGCACAAATCATCTCCCTCCACCCCAAGTCCCCCAAATAACTCCTCTTAGCACAAATCCTCCCTCTACCCCCATATTCCTCCTCCTAGAACAAATCCTCTCCCCCAAATTTCACCTCCCAAGCACAATTTCATCCCAAATAGCCCCTCTTGGCACTAATCTTCTCACCCACAGCAATCTTAGTTATTTTACCTCCAGGTCAGCCTGTCTCCTTACAATTCTTTCCCCCTCTTTGAATTTACAGACCTCAGATACAGTGTGGCATGGGAGAGTTCCTCCTTGTGTGTGTCAAGTGAAATGTTATAGAGGAGGAGGAGCCTAGGGGATACTTAGCTCGGCTCTGTGACAGTCAGCTAAAGCTGGTGGGGATAAATACTGGCTGCAGCAGTAGCAGGGCAGGGATCATGGTGTTGGGGAACAGAGGCATCCTGCACGAGATGCAGGGCACATGCCCCTGGGTGCCCAAAACTAGCAACACCCCTGGGCTGGTTAGTGAATTGTGTGGAGCAGAAAGGGGAGGCACTGGAGCAGCTGTGTAGTCTGGTTGACAACAATACAGGAGAACAGTATTATATTGTTGGGCAGGGGTGGGGACCAGGACCAGATCATCTGAATGGATCTTCTTTCAGATGCAGCCGAAAATTACAGGTGTGGCTGCAGCTCAAAGGACAGCACCATGGCCACTAATTAAAGCGGTATTAAACCCAAAACCAAAATGTAATATATTCCAGTTTACCAATCATTAGGTGTGGTGGCTACATTCGTTTTCTTTTTTAGTCTTTTTTTTCCTCTGTTTTCACCTGGGGATCTGGCCAGTACTACACCTCCAGTATTACAATGCCCCACTCTGGATGAAAGACCACAGGGACATAGCAGTATTATCACTCTGGGGGAAGGGGAGTGTTAGATGTACTAGCAGATTTAAATACACTAACAAATTGAAGCCAACCTCAAGCTAACACTTTATTAGCACTTAATAGCAAACAATTTTTACTTTTGGGATAAAGGTTTTACATAATTAAATAAAAGCTGATCATTGTAAGCACCCCTGTCAGTGGTTTGTCTCATCCCTAACTGGAGCTAAGGGGAGCTGGTTCTTTAAAAAAACAACAGACTTACTGGAAGGAACACCAGATGAAGATAGAAGAAAGTAAGCCTAAAAAGAAATCTAAAGCCGACCACAGGTTGTTCAAATCTCGGCCAATTCAGTAGGGACTGGCCAAGATTCAAACCATCTATGGGCAGGCAGATTGTACAACTTGGGTACAACCAGCCTGCTGTATTTTTCAGGTGATTAATGCCAGCGCCTATAGCTGCTAGCAATAATCACTGTGTTCTTCCAGCAGGGAGCTCAATAGCTCCACGGGAAGGATTTTCCCGTCAATGAAGAAGAATAAGAATGGGTAAGCTGCCATATAATACATTTTATAATATAATAAAATTATTCAAGAGAGAGAAATAAAGCAAGGAAACCAACCTGCATGTGAATGGGTAAGGTTTACATCTAGACTTGAATGCTGTCAGCGTCATAGGAGAATCCTGATTCTTGATTTTGCCCCCATACTGCCTGCTGTCTTCCTTAAAGCTAGAGTACAGGTCCGCACTTTTAATACTCTGAAAGAGAGGTAATGGGGGAGGTACTATAAAACGGGATGTTATTAGCAAACAGGATGACTTTATGAGGAGCACCATCTAGTTTCATACTACAAATGTTTATATTGGATCAGATATGGGCACTGAGCTGACAGTGAGCTGTAGAGTGCATCAAACTATTTTAGAAAAGGGTCACCCAGTTTCGTAAGGATCAAGGTAGAGCACAGATAAGACCACGCTAATGTATTGAATGCCTATTGCATGCCTTAGTGAAGACAGCATCATCCGCTGTGATCTTTGGTATGCAACATGGTTGAGAAGTATTGTGCGATGGATGTGGTCTGCCACTTGATGGAGGTGAACAAAGCCTATATGGACCTTATGGTTGAGCTTGTATAGGACTAGGGTCAAGCATTTGACAAGAAGCCTAGCTAAGAGCTTAACATCAACATTCGCCAATGAGATAGAGGTAAAAGTCAGCCCAGGAATGTGTCTCGTTATCTGTTTTGGAAGCATAACTATGCTAGATTTTGACATGGATGATGGTAAGCAATTGTCATGTTTGAGCCGATTGAACATATTCAATAGATGTGGGGCCACAATGTCTGATGATTTTCTATAGAATAAAGTCATAAAGTGATCAGGCCCCAGGCATTTGTGAATCTTTAGTTTTTTGATAGTTGAAAGAACCTCTCAGACAAAGGTGTCAGTACCCAGACCCATGACACCACTGTAACACTCAGTGCTGGGACAAGGTCACAAGGTCATCCAGTGCCCAGGGCAAAGATGCCAAACTGCGCGCCCCCCCCCCCCCAGTACATGATGTACAAACTGAGGGGATCCTACACCCAACAGTCACTCACGTATCAAAATCACTGCCACTGTTCCTGTCAGCATTGTAACAGAAGGAAGACGCCCCCATCCCTACAGCAAACCATTGCGTCCAGGGCTGCCGCCCCTTCCGCCCACCCCTTGTCCCAGGCCTGGTAATACTGCTACTGGAATGCATACCAGAAAGTTTCCTCAAGGCAGGTGTTGTCCCTATTCTGACCCTACTCACCAGGAACCATTCTCTGTGCTATACACTCTCCCTAACAATTGGGGTCTCTGTCCCTGACCTAGCAAATGCTCCTGAGTGAAGTCGAAACCCTATTTTATAAGGTGCCACATCAAACTGGTCGCTGAAGGTCACCAAAGGTTGCAGCTTCCAGTCAGACAACTGGTTCTTCTAAGACATGGATGGGGTTCATAAGGAGACATGTCTCCACGCCATAATCAAACAACTGGATGGATGGGAACCTTGCCTGAACCAGCCTACATATTGGTGGCATCATGCCGCCATGGATACTTATGTGTGGCCGCTGGGTGTTAAAGCCCATATTCCTTGCTACTGCATATACAGTATATGTTGTGTGGTTGGCAAGAGGTTAAAGTATACAGTAACTAAAGGCAAAACTTTTTTTTTAGGTTTTGATAGAGTGGAGAGGAATTAGAACACCTGACAGTTTTTCTGCTGTTCGTGCACCCCCCTCATGTACACCGTAAAAACTGTTTTACTGGCAGCAGAAAAGTGATAGATATGGTACATTTAGCACTTGGACGTTTAATAATTTCATTGGCCGGAATACTTGCCATTCAAATGAATAAATGCCCAAGTGCTAAACGTGGGCTTTACTAAAGGAAAATAGACTGTGCACTTTGCAAAGTGCAGTTGCCCTGTACAAGAGCAGTTGCTCCAGAGCTTAGCAAATGAGCAGAAGCTCTGCTGACATCCATCATCCAATCACTTGCAAGCAAAAATGCTGTTTTTTTCAGGTATTTACCAAAACATATTTAAGTTATAGCTAATAATGGATATGGGCTGAAAGTGCACACTCAGGTTTAATGTGAGGGTATGTAAATTCAAATTGGAGGAAGGGTTTAGGAATTACAGCTCTTAAGAGTAGCCATCCACCCTTTTTTCAAGGGACCAAAAGTAATTGGACAATTGAATCAAAAGCTGTTTCATGGCCAGGTGTGGGCTACTCCTCCATTATTTCTTTATCAATTAAGCAGGTAAAAGGTCTGGAGTTGATTCTAAGTGTGGTATTTGCATTCGGACTCTATTGCTGTGAACCTACATCATGCGTTCAAAGGAGCTGTCCATGCAAGTGAAACAGGCCATTGCAAGGCTTCAGAAACAAAACAAATCCATCAGAGAGATAGCAGCAACATTAGGAGTGGCCAAATCAACAGTTTGATACATTCTGAGGAAAGAAGAATGCAATGGAGAGCTCAGCAACATAAAAAGGCATGGGCGTCCACGGAAGAGAACAGTGGTGGATGATCGCAGGATCCTCTCTATGGTAAAGAAAAACCCATTCACAACATCCAGACAAGTGAAGGACACTCTCCAGGAGGTGGGTGTATCATTGTCAAAGTCTACAATCAAGAGAAGACTTCACAAGAGCAAATACAGAGGGTTAACCACAAGGTGCAAACCATTCATAAGCCTGAAGAGTAGAAAAGCCAAATTAGACTGGACATCTAAAAAAGCCAGACCAGTTCTGGAAAAACATTCTTTGGACGGATGAAACTAAGATTAATCTGTACCAGAATGACGGGGAAAAAAAGTGTGGAGAAGGCTTGTAACAGCTCATGATCCAAAGCACACAACGTCATCTGTAAAACATGGTGGAGGCAGTGTGATGGCATGGGCATGCATGGCTTCCAATGGCACTGGGTCATTTGTGTTTATTGATGATGTGGCAGAAGATAGAAGCAGCTGGATGAATTCTGCAGTGTTTAGAGATATACTGTCAGCCCAGATTCAGCCAAATGCAGCAAAGTTGATTGGATGGCGCTTCAAAGTATAGATGGACAATGATCCAAAACACACTGCAAAAGCAACCCAGGACCTTTTGAAGGGAAAGAAGTGGAATATTTTGCAATGGCTGAGTCAATCACCTGGTCTCGACCCCATTGAACATGCATTTCACTTGCTGAGGGCAAAACTAAAGGCAGAAAGACCCACAAAGAACAACTGAAGACAGCTGCAGTTGAAGCCTGACAAAGCATCAGAAAGGAGGAAACCCAGTCTTTGGTAATGTCCATGAGTTCCAGACTTCAGGCAGTCATTGCCAGTAAAGGATTCTCAACAAAATATTAACATTTTGTTTATGATCATATTCAATTGTCCAATTACTTTTGGTCCCTTGAAAAAGGGTGGATGGCTACTCTTAAGAGCTGTAATTCCTAAACCCTTCCTCCAATGTGGATGTATGTGCCCTCAAATTAAACCTGAGAGTGTGCACTTTCAGCCCATATCCATCATATAACTAGAGCTTGAATATGTTTTGGTAAATACCTGAAAAACCTAAAATTGAGCCTGTGCACAAATATATATATGGACCTAACTGTACTAAGCTCTGCAGCAACTACACTTGTAGAGTGTGACTGTACTTTGAACAGTGCAAGGTCTGTTTGCCTTTAGTAAATCAACCCCTATGTGTTCATGGACAAATAGGCTTTTATTGAGTTGAATTGAGGGGCTTTGTTAAAAAAAATTCTAAAAGCTTCTGAACTCACGTTTAGGAGCAGCAGTGTATGAGGCCTAAGGGAGATTCACCCATTCCACTTATCACCACACCTGAAAGTAAAAGAAAATCCCAAATTATGGGTTGTCCCCAGAACAGGAATTGTGGGGATATCTTCCAATGTGGACACTAGTTCTGAGGGACTCCCTCACTTTGGAGGGATTTTCTCTCACTTCCTGTTTTGGCTATGGGACAGGAAGTGAAGGGAAACCTCCCAATTGGACACAAGTGGCAAAAATAAACCTTACAGGGGTTCTAACCTTCCTTTATTCTATGTAATAAAAAGAAAAAAAGGTTCGGACATTAGTTCTATTTCACCTAATGGATGTAGGGCAATTTCTTCTCAGCAGGCAGAGCTGTATGCCAGTGTGATGTTTAGGGAAAAGGAGGGAAAAGTCTGCTGTGAGATTTCTCAGCCCTTCCTTGGACTAGTCCCAGATTTGGGACAGAAGTCCAGTAATATTATGGGAAATGGTCCCTATGAGAGGAAAAAGGTCAGAACAGAGGTGTCCCTCCCATTGGTGTGATGTCCAGCCTCCAGAGGGAAGTTGATGTCCAGCCCTCTTTGTACACATGCCAAGTATGTGAGAGCCAGGCACTGCTCCCCCTCCTAATAATGACTGGAGTTATTTTGGAACTTCCATGTCGGATTGTGGTGTGCAGGAAAGAAGAAGGGAAGAGGGTGTGAGGTGAAGAAGAAGAAGAGGAAGGCTTCCAGGAAGAGGAGCTGAGGAATGAGAGCATGCTATGGCTGGCCCATATCACAAGACGGTATTAGCTGGGCTGTTTTCTGTCTGATCAGGTTTCCAGCCTCCCCCCTCTTCCAGCACTGCTGCTACCCTCCCCTTCCCAATGATGTCTCTGCCAGTGCTGCTTCCTGGCTCCTGTTGTCCCATGGCCGGGCTATCCTCCTCCATGGGCAATGCAGCCCCCACTTCTTCCCCGGGCGGGGACCCCTCTCAGCACCGGACACGTAGGGCCCGGGGGGTACTGCAGCCCCCGAGATGTTCAGCCTCCCTGGGGCTGTGCCCCCCTCCTCCTGTCAGCAGTAGGCGCCGAGCGGCTTCTGGACTCACTCTGCCTGGCAGACCTCTGCTCTCCCTCGGCTTGTTACAGCTCATCCTGGGCTGCTGCACGGTGGCCCTCAGTTTTGGGGCCCTCTCACTCAGCAAGAACCCCCAGATCAGGAGCTCGTGCCCTTTCTGGGCTGGCTCTTCGGTAAGTAGTCCTGCCTTTATCTCAGATAACCAACCTTTCCTCTCTGGGGCTTGGGGCTCATCTCTGCACTTGTTGGAATGAACTTTTCATTGTTGGACTCGGGCTGCTGCTACTACTACGGCTGCTGGGTTGTTTTTATAGAAATACCAGAGATGGACTAATAAGGACACATACATGACACCCCAGGACCGTCTACACACATACATACATACATACATACACACATACATACATACATGGGAGAATAGTGCACCCCTGCATTTGTTACATTATTACATAGAGTCATTGAGAGTTATAGAGAGTGATTGTTACACTGACACTGTGCAGGGACCCACACAAGTCACACATAAAGTAGGCATAAGGGCAGTCTATGTATCTACAAATCTGTCTACTTACCAATCTATCTACTAATATCTAGCTATCTATTTATCACTCTCTCCCCCCATACATGTATCTGTCTGTCCATCTACCCATTTATTTATCTGTCTATCTACCCATCTATCTATCAAACTATTAATATCTATATATATTTCTATTTGTCTATTTACATATTTATTAAACTTCTATCTATCTACCCATCTATCTATCTATCTATCTATCTATCTATCTATCTATCTATCTACCCATCTATCTACCCATCTATCTACCCATCTATCTACCCATCTATCTACCCATCTATCTACCCATCTATCTACCCATCTATCTATCTATCTATCTATCTATCTATCTATCTATCTATCTATCTATCTATCTATCTATCTATCTATCTATCTATCTATCTACCCATCTATCTACCCATCTATCTATCTATCTATCTATCTATCTATCTATCTATCTATCTATCTATCTATCTATCTATCTACCTATCTATCTATCTACCCATCTATCTATCTACCCATCTATCTATCTACCCATCTATCTAACTATTAATATCTATCTACTCACCCATCAGCTATCTATCTATCTATCTATCTATCTATCTATCTATCTATCTATCTATCTATCCAACTATTAATATCTATCTACTCACCCATCAGCTATCTATTAATATCTATCTATCTACCAACCAATCTATTTATCTAACTATTAATGTCTATCTATTTACATATCTATCCAACTATTAATATCTATCTACTTACCCATATCTATCTAGTAATATCTATCTATCTATCTATCTATCTATCTATCTATCTATCTATCTACATCTATCTATCTACATCTATCTACCCATCTATATATTTATTGAACTATATCTCTCTATCTATCTATTAATATCTATCTTTCTATCTATTTTTTTGTCTATCTATTTACATATCGATTTATCCAACTATTAATATCCATCTATACACCCATCTATCTATCTATCTATCTATCTATCTATCTATCTATCTATCTATCTATTATTATTTATGTCATGTACTTATATAGCGCCATCAATTTACACAGCACTTTACATATATATTGTATATTCACATCAGTCCCTAACCCTCAAGGGGTGTACAATCTAAGGTCCCTAACTCACATTCATACATACACATACTAGGGCCAATTTGACAGGAGCTAATTAACCTACCAGCATGTCTTTGGAGTGTGGGAGGAAACAGGAGTACCCGGAGGAAACCCACGCAGGCACAGGGAGAACATGCCATGGTTGGGATTCGAGCCGGCGACCCTAGTACTGCCAGGCAGAATTGCTAACAACTTAGCCACTGTGATGCCCATCTATCTAACTATTAATATCTATCTTTCTATTTGTCTGTCTATCTATTTACAGATCTATTTATTTAACTATTAAGATCTATCTATCTATCTACCCACCTTTCTATCTATCTATCTATTCCCCTCCCTCCTAGGTTGTAAGCTCGAAAGAGCAGGTCCCTCGAACCCCTCGTGTATTGTATTGTTACTTTCTTGTCTCATGTTCTGTCCCCCCTGCTACTGTACAGCGCTGAGCATACCCATTGGCGCTATATAAATACTGTATATTAATAATAATTATTATGTATCTCTCTATCTATCTATCTATCTATCTATCTATCTATCTATCTATCTAGCCATAGAACAGAGAATAGTAAGACATGCCACAAGTGAGTTTACTGTAAGTTAGGTGAGTGTTCATATAAACCCCAGCGTCTGTTAGACAATATTAAAGGACGACTGTTCTGCTGATTTATAAAAGAACCCTCTCAGCATTTCCTTTTATTGCGAAAAATAGCTCATGAGCTTTTTTTGTTTTGATGTCCATGAGTCATTGTTAAAATTGGAATACAGGTCAACTTTCCTCATTGTTTCTTTTGTTTTGTTGTTAGGGTCACTGATAGTACGTAATGATTGGTAGTCAGAGAGGCCCATGGTGAATGTTAGTATGAGGTCAACACAGCACATTGATCACTATGAGGAATGGAGAGTCAGTATTGACAGTGGGGTGAGCAGTGTTTACTTCTGTATGGTATCAATCTCTATACATAAAAGATCACTGTGTTCACTATAATACATCATTATCTTAGGTTGATAGCATTATCGTTTTAGACAACATTGCATAATTATCTTTTTTTATACATTTGAACAACGATTAGCAGTGACAAACCTGTGCTTTTTTTCCAATTAGAACAAAGCAACAGGTTTTCCTAATGTGTAGTCAAATTATTTTAGCTGTTGATAGTGTAAAGCCAGCCATAGATGGTTCAAATCTCAGCGATTTCAGCAGGCACCAGCTGAGATTCGAACTGACTGTGTTGATGGGGGAATCAAGCGATTTTCTTTCTCACTGTTGAAGGAACAAAAATCATATTGTCTATGGCCTGCTTAAGTAAGGTTTAAAGCCCCTGTCACTTTACCTTTTGCTGTGGGCAGTAAGTGCCAGATCTAGTCTGTCTGATGTGGGGGTGCAGTAAAAATGTTGGGGGGTGGAGGATGGGAGGGCAGAAGACAGGCAGTACAGTGGAGGCTAGGGTTGGCTTTGTGGGGGTTGCACAACTAAAATCTGGGGGGGCATAGCCCACCCCAGCACCCCCCTAGATCCAGTCATGTATGCAGTTGGGGAACACAGGCAGTCAGAGCAATTTCTACAAAGTGAGGGTAATCCCCACTGGGACAGGTGTACCCATTAGAAGATATGCTCTGTGGTGACAACTTCAAAATGTTGAATTTTCCCTTTATTTCTGTCTCAGTGACAATGGTAACCAGGACAAATGGAGAAGGTAAATTTACCCAGTTGGGACACAGGGAGCCCTATAAAATTTCTGGGAGTTCTAATCCTTTCCTACACTGTCCTAAATAGAAAATAATTGGCAATATGGCCACTGTATAGGCTAACTTTTTAGATCCAGTTACAGTCATATTTAAGGTGAAACGTGCAGCATGGTTGTGGGTGGACTCCCACCCCTAAAATGACCTCCCATGACAGCATACAAAGGTTCTTTCCCCTTTACCCCTCCCCCCTTCCTGGTAGCTGTCAGCTTTGAATTTTGCATGTCTGTGCAGGACTCTACTCACAATCCACTGATCATGGTTGCAATGCTTTTCAGGCTCATTAAAGAAAAAATAATAAATGCACAATTTTTGGTGCAAATTTAGGTGAATTGGATTGAGCCTTTTGTTGCTACCCAATTCCTTAGTGTTGGAAACCCTTGTAACCTCTCGCTGCCAGGTCCATACAGGATACATTGTGCAAATATCACGGGGCCTTAAAAATCAGTAGCACCTTCTTTTCATTTTACTGGTCCTATGCTTTCAGAAAATGCATGGTTTGGGGTGTCTTTTACAAACTGAAAGCTGTAAGGGAAAAAAAAGCAACGGAAAAATTGCAAAAATGGCCTTGCCACATAGGTTTAAAAATGGAGCGCAGGGCCTGTCAGCGAAAAAGTTAAAGTATAAAAAAAATTGGGCTGATTCCTCCATCCACACAAACTAGGTTGATGAAGGCATTTCCTTCTCTCCCCAGGATATTGTATTCCTGGACTTCTATTGAGTGGAGACGATCACACACTAAGGCTGGCCATACATTATACAATTTTCTTTAGAAAATTGCTTTAGATTTAAAAAAAATCATATAATATGAGGTCAAACCTAAACAACACTTTCAATTGTATCCAATTAGGCGGGCCCTTGCGCTACATAGTTGAAGGTAAATCTAAAGGAAATTGGGCAGAAATTGGACAGAAAATGGGAAGAAAATTGTATAGTGTATGGCCAGCCTAAGTGAAATTTGTCCAGTCCGTGCTGAACCAGACACATTTTAATCGGTCTATGGCCAGATTAACCACTTCAAGTCCGCACACTTTCACCCCCTTCCTGTCCAGGCCAATTTTCAGCTTTCAGTGCTATCACACTTTGAATGACAATTGCGCAGTCATGCAACACTGTACCCATATGAATTTTGTAGCATTTTTTTTGAGACAGATAAAAGTTTATTTTGGTGGTATTTATTCGCCACTGGGATTTTAATTTTTATGCTACATAAATGAAAAAGTACAAACATTTTGAAAAAAAGTGTTTTTCATATACAATTTTGAAAATAAATAATCTTGCTTCATAAATCTTGGCCAAAATGTATTCAGCTATCTTTTTAGTACAAAAAAAAATAACCCACATTAGTTTATAACCAAAAATTTTAATTTTTCGAAACATTTTTATATTTTTATTTTATTTTTTTATATTATTATGTTTTTTTTTTTTAACATACTGTCACCCTAGCAGTACAGTCTCACCATAGTGACACTGCACTACTTGTGGGGGGTGATGAAGATTTTTTTTTCTTTTTTTACACTGATTGCTTTTACACCCATAAAGGCTGTAAAAACATTCATTTTCCTTCTCTCTGGCTGCATTCTTGCAGCCTTTCAGAAATACTGAAATTGATTGGTCACAGCTTGTCACATGGTACAAGACTGTTGTGAATAGCTTTGTACTAGATGACCTCTGTGATCATTCACAGATTTTACAAATAGTAAGCAATAATGTCAGGAAGTGACATCTTGTTTACTACTGCTCTCGAAAGAGCAGGGCCCTCGAACCCCTCGTGTATCGCATTGTATTGTTACTGTATTGTTGCATGTTCTGTCCCCCTTTGTAATGTACAGCGCTGAGTGAACTGTTGGCGCTTTATAAATACTGTATAATAATAATGTGATCACTGGCCAATCAGGGATCACATGAATCGGGGCCTCGTTTTGGTGTGCAGGTAGGGGAGGTCCCAGGATACCTACCCTCCAAATCCGGAGGACACAGCGGGCACCGGATCGCGGTGCCCAGGGAGCGTGCAAAGGCAGTGAATGCGGGGGCCATTTATAAACTGGAACCCGCTTTGGCACTGCTCCCGTCTATCCGTTTATGTACATGGGCCGGACGGGAAGTGGTTAAAGGTCATCACACACATTACAATTAGGGCTGCCACCTTATCCCTTTAAAACTGAACACATATTAATTACACAGGCTCTGAGGCTAATTTAATGCAGATAAGGCAGTAAGTGAGTTTAATTACCACCTTAATCAGCCACAGAACCTGGGTAATTAATGTGTATCCGGGTTTAAAGGGGATGAGGTTGCAATCCTAGTTACAATCTGACTGTACAATCAATTTTAGATTAACCAAAACTATATACCAGGAAAAAATTACCTAAATTATTCAATCAATCTGCATCTAAACAGGCAGAACCTTGTACAACATAGCTGTTGGTAGATCTAAAGAAGAGTCTACAGAAAAATTGTAATGTATGTGGTGAGCTTAAAGCCAACAATTTTATTTTTTATTTCAAAAAGAGCAGGGAGGGGTGTCTCATTTGGTAGATTTCTCTACACTTCCTTCACTGTAGATACACAAATTGCAATCAAAACCCAGCAGCAGTTCTAACTCTTCACCGGTCTGTCTAAAACTTTAATAAAAATAAAAGTTTGGGGTTTAGATACAATTTAAAGTGAACCTGTTTCTTTGCTTTTTGTTTTGTTTTAGAAACTATGGGGAAGGGTTTCAACTACTTGCAGCCTGTCCACAGTAGTTATACTTTGGGTGAGCAGCACAGCCCCGCCAAATCATGTACCTTTACGTCAGTGGGACGATTTTGTCAACAGGTTCAATGATTCATGTTTGAGACCTGCTGATCAGCTGTGTCCAATCACAGTACAGAGCCCTGTGTTTTTAAAAACACTCAAGGCTTTGTACATTGATCAGCGATCTGGATGTTTCTCTTCCTGCAAAGCAGAGAGAAAAAACATTAAGATAGAAAAGTAAAAGCAGCACACATTACACATTGTTAGGCAGATATTTAACCTCTTGATTGCCCCTAGATGTTAACCCCTTCCCAGCCAGATTGCCTGCCACCCTATCACAGTCACTTTATAAGTTGCTGATCACCTCATTATCAGTATATCGTCATAGCTGTGTAAATTCCAGTATATGTACCACAGTTTGTAGACTCTATGACTTTCGCACAAACCAGTTCATATACTCTTAGGCTACGTTCACACTAGCGTTGTGTGCAGGCGGCAGAGAGGCGTTTGGGAAGCGTTTTTACCGCTTCCCAAACGCCTCTGCCAATTCTGCACATTACAGCACATGGTGCTGTTCTAACAGGAGCGTTTGCGTCACGTTGCGTCGTGGCAAAACGGACGCCTCTGGTCGAGTCAGGAAGCTTTGAAGCCTCCTATTCTCATCTATGGTGCCGCTCCGCAAACGCCCGGCCGGCGTTTGCGGTGCGGTTGCGACGCGTTTGCGGGGCGTTTGCGGAGCGGTAACACCACTCAAACTGCATTATAGGCGTTTGTGGGGCGTTATTAATGCTCGGAAAACGCCTAGCAACCACCGCTAAACCGCGCATGCTGCGTTTGCCGAACGTTAAAAAACGCTCCGCAAACGCCGGACCAACGCTTGCCAAACGCTATAGGGGCGTTTGGCAAGCGTTGGTAAAACAGCCTAGTGTGAACGAGCCCTAATTGGGATTTTTTTTGCCAAAGACATTTAGCAGAATACACTTTGGCCTAAATTTATGAAGAAATGTGATTTTTACATTTTTTTTCAGTGGATGTTTTATAACTGAAAATAGAACTTTTTTTTTTTTCAAAATGTTGTTTAACCTCCCTCCAAGGTAAGTGCAGAAGGGATCCCAGAGCAGCGCCGCAGGGTATTCCCGAGTGTAGCTCGGGGTAAAATTTCAGTACCACAAGCGGTAACCCCGAGCTACACTCGGGAATACCCTGCGGCGCTGCTCCGGGATCTCTTCTGCACTTACCTTGTCCTGCGCTCCCGTGATGTCCCTCCTGCAGTGTCCCCTGTAATGTAATCCGGCCGATGCCGGCATCTGTCTTCTGGGTTCCGTCCCCTGCGACGTCAGGACGTACGGGGGATGGAACTAGCGGGAAATTTAAAAATGACAAAAAGTGACATTCACTAAAATCACATAGTAAAACATTACTGTATCAAACCATTTCACATACATTTTGTCCCTACTGCTTTGTCCTGTGTCCTGCCTGCATTTTTACTGTTCTTTCTGCCTGGAAACTGAGAAAAGTCCATGGCGTCCAAAAAGCGTCCCTTTAGGTCAAAAGTGGTTTTAGACCAGCTAGAGAACAGCGATAGTAAATTAGAACCACTTGCAAAATTGAGTGATAATGATTCGTGGGGAAATTCGTCATCAGACACTGAAAACGATTTTGAGACTTTGCTCAGTGATGTGCGAACTTGGCGCTATATTTCAAATTTCAGTGTTTTTGGTTTGATTATATTATTGAATTAAATTTATTATTATTATATTATTTTTTATGATTATTTATTAAATTATAATTTATGATTTCGTGTTTCAAATTTTAACATACCTGGGATATTTACTAGACTCTTGTTCGGACAGATTTCAGTGAGTTATTCCTAAGAATTACAGGCCTACAATAAAAAAAAAACATATTTCCATGCAAAAAAATGTACCGCTTTGAGCACAGAAATATGGACATAATCAGACCGTTAGGGAGGTTAAATCACAAAAAAATAACCCATTGGTGATCAAATACCACCAAAAGAAAGCTCTAGTTGTGTGAAAAAATTATAAAAATGTAATTTGCATTCAGTGGTCATGAAGGGGGTAAAACCTTCTGGAGCGCAAGTGGTTAATATTTGTGAAATTTGAATACTGCTATCTAAATTGCCCTTAGGGAGATCTTCCTTCACTTTCCCCTCACAGAGACTTTCCTAATCTGTCCAAAGCTAAATGAACATATTTCCAATCTAAGGCTAAGTGCAACGCAGAATCAGGCCTGATCCCATTTCTTCAGTGATAATAGAAAGCTGATATTTTATCACATGCACTTGGTTATATATAGAATTGTGTGGCCGTAGTCATGAGGCAATATGAAAAGTAGCCTTTTAGGTCACGTGACTGAAATCTGGCCCTAGATATGAGACACCTGGGAGGATTTTAATTGATAAGTAAACTAATGAAAAAAAAAAGGCCATTTATTTTAATTTAATAAGAATAGGGTTGGATTAGAACCCTTGTCAGGTTTGTATTGGTATCCGTGTCCTGCTTAGGTAGATGCACCTTCCCTATTTGTCTTGGCGATCATTATCACAAAGACAGATATAAAGGGAAAATTCTAAGTTTTACAGCTGTCACCAGAACAAGAGGTGAGGGGAAAACTTCTGAAAGGGGCATTAGTTCTGGTGACAACTGTCTAAGGCAGTAGTTGTCAACATATGAGCTAAAGGGTGCCTCACATGCAGCCCCTGACATCACCAAAGGGCCGCACATGTTATTCAGTATTTGTAATGCATGAGAGGACTGTCAGAGACTGCAGACCTAATAGAGGAAACGAGGGTCAGACAGTGTGGACAGGATACATTTTTGGCTGGGGATATGCTGCAGAATACAAAATAAAATTGGGAACATGATACATGAGGCTAGTAGAGATCAATGATATTATCCTAATCAATGTTCCCAGTATAAATTGCTGAGGTCCATGGGCCACACATCAAATACCAAAGGGCCACAGGTTGGGCACCGGGGGTCTAAGAGGTGATTTCCTCTACCTATAGATTTTTCTCTTACATCATTTAGCATCTATAGGACAGGAAGCAAAGGGCAATCTTCCCATACCAAAATATTTGTTTTTTTGTGGCATGGCCTTTTAAATTAATATTGTAAAGCTTTGCTCAATAATGATTCTAACTGTAAATCTTATATGTATTGCAGGTTATTTTGTCGGGGATTATAGGACTAACCACATGGAAAAAGCCTATGGTTCTTCTGGTAAGGTAAAACACACAGATACAGATTAAAATTTATGCAAATCCTAGAACAGAACTTTTCTGCTCTCTTTTGGTCTGTGAATACACTATCGAAAGCATTTTTTAATTCTGTTTGATAAGTGCATAAATACCTGTAGATTTTGCCAGAAATTCTGTAGGGGTTATGTGGTCAGTGTTCTCTGGAATTAATTAGAAATTAAGTAGGCAGAGCTGACACCACATGCCTATGCTTTCAGAGGTAAAAATTCACTGTGTTGTCAGCTCAAACAGGAAGGTAGAAATACTCTGGCACATCAACAGGTATTTTTCTGTATTTGCAGCATGTTTAAAGGGATAAAACAAGGGGACATGTGCATGTATTGTAGAGATATAATGAATATGTTCCTTTTTTATTTTTCCTTAGGTCCATATATATTTGGACACAGGCACAATTTTAGATTTTTTCAGGTATTTCCCAAAACATATTCAAGCTATAGTTATATAATGGATATGGGCTGAAAGTGCACACTCTCAGGTTTAATTTTGAGGGTATGTACATCCAAATTGGAGGAAGGGTTTAGGAATTACAGCTCTTAAGAGTAGCCATCCTACCTTTTTCAAGGGACCAAAAGTAATTGGACACTTGAATATAATCATAAATAAAATATTCATTTTTAATATTTTGTTGAGAATCCTTTACTGGCAATGACTGCCTGAAGTTTGGAACCCATGGACATTACCAAAACTGGGTTTCCCCCTTTTTGATGCTTTGCCAGGGTCTAACTGCAGCTCTTTACAGTTGTTCTTTGTTTGTGGGTCTTTCTGCCTTTAGTTTTGCCTTCATCAAGTGAAATTGTTTTACAGATGACGTTGTGTGCTTTGGATCATGAGCTGTTCCAAGCCTTCTCCACTGTTTTCTTCTCGTCATTCTGGTACAGATTAATCTTAGTTTCATCAGTCCAAAGAATGCTTTTCCAGAACTGGTCTGGCTTTTTTGGATGTTTTTTGGCAAAGTCTAATCTGGCTTTTCTATTGTTCAGGCTTATTAATGGTTTGCACCTTGTGGTGAACCCTCTGTATTTGCTCTCGTGAAGTCTTCTCTTGATTGTAGACTTTGACAATGATATGCCCACCTCCTGGAGAGTGTCCTTCACTTGTCTGGATGTTGTGAATGGGTTTTTCTTTACCATAGAGAGGATCCTGCGCTCATCCACCACTGTTCTCTTCCGTGGACGTCCATGCCTTTTTGTGTTGCTGAGCTCACCAGTGTGTTCTTCTTTGCTCAGAATGTACCAAACTGTTGATTTGGCCACTCCTAATGTTGCTGCTATCTCTCTGATGGATTTGTTTTGTTTCTGAAGCCTTACAATGGCCTGTTTCACTTGCATGGACAGCTCCTTTGAATGCATGATGTAAGTTCACAGCAATAGAGTCCAAATGCAAATACCACACTTAGAATCAAATCCAGACCTTTTACCTGCTTAATTGATTAAGACATAACAAAGGAGTAGCCCACACCTGGCCATGAAACAACTTTTGATTCAATTGTCCAATTATTTTTGATCCCTTGAACAAGGGGGATGGCTAATCTTAAGAGCTGTAATTCCTAAACCCTTCCTCCAATTTGGATGTACATACCTTCAAATTAAACCTGAGAGTGTGCACTTTCAGCCCATATCCATTATAGAACTATAGCTTGAATATGTTTTGGTAAATACCTGAAAAAATCTAAAATTGTGTCCAAATATATATGGACCTAACTGTATGCTTTCAAAAAACAGAAGGAAAGGCAAATGCTTCCTTTCATTGTCTAGGCTAGTATTACTTTGCCCAAATGTTTTTAAATCAACTTCAGTGTCATTATTAAATGAAAAATGTAAAAGAACCAAACTTATGCAACAGAATGTAAATGGATTGTCAAAGCTTAAAAAAAGTTGGTCCTACTCACTCCTACCTTGTCTATCAACTAGACTGTATGAATGGTATCCTGATGTGCTATGATGATTGCATCCCTGGACACTCTTTTTCCAGGTGTGCCTCCACTGCCCTTAAAATGTATCTAAAGGCATATTTTTTGTTTTGGATACAGTGTTAATTGATTAGGACTTCTGGCAGGTTTTATTGGCGTTCATATTCCCTATTTGGAATTTTGCTATCCAAAGTAAAAATCAAGTTTTGGCTTTACACTGGTCACACAAGTTATAATATTATTATGCACTCTTCTTTTAAAGGTACAGTCTACGTTTTTAAAAATTAATAAATGCACCCACATAAAATAAATAAATGTGCATTTATTAAAGGATAAATTAATCTTTTGAAAAAAAATAATAAATGCACATTTTTGCAGGTAAATAAATGAGCAGATCGCAGGTGCATTGTCAGGCTCCTGCAAACTCGCAGGATAGCTGTCTGCCCACGACACATATCAATGTTGCATCTGTCCCCTGCTGGCACTGCACTGAGATCTGAGCGATCAAACAACACAGATTGTTCAGTTCTCCCCTCCGCTTTGAGCAGAGAGCTGTGATTGTTATTCATTGGAGTGCTGGGCTGTGGAGGCGGCCGGAGGGGCTGGCTTAGGCTCTCAGTGGTTTGCTGAGAAGCTGAGCCAGCTTCTGGCCCTGGTATTTGACTGTAAAGTCAGTTGAAAACAGGTCACAGGAGTGTAGAACAAACTGCACTCCTGTGATCCTTATGAGAAATAGGGCAAAAAAGCTTTGGCTATAATGTCTCCTTTGAATAGAAGCACAGAAAAATAGGAAAGTCAGAGGTGAAATGCCAGTGCAATAGAGCACAGAATTCAAAACCTGAATACTATTTCATAAAATAAATAATGATCAGTTTATGAAACGTGCAGCGAACAAAATTGTTGATGTTGCCAATAAATACCAAATCCAAAGCTTTGTTTCACTATTTAAAGTGTTTCAAAATGAAATCCTGCATCTGGTTGATGTGGAAAAATTATTTTGTTTGCAGATACTGTTACAATTATGAAGTTACACATATTATCATTACAGTTACTTATATCATTAGATATGTTTATTTATATAGTGCTTTAAGTAGTTTACAATCTAATGGAAGAAGAGATAGATACTGAAATGAAGGGAAAGTTGTTGAAAAATTGTTCAGTTATGTCTTTTGTCCCTTTTTTATGGGCTACCATACTACTGCAAGACTGGTTTATGAAAACTAACCCAAAGTATAAATATTATTTACAGTTAGCAGTTAAAAAAAAGCTGTAAATAAAATAAAAACTATGCCATGTGCAGTAGCTCCAGGTGAAAGCCATTTTCTGTGTAGGAGCCATAGAACTGCTTCTGAGATTCCCCCTTCCAGTGCACCATAATTGTCATCTGTGATTAATCATACCAGCATTACAGTATACTCAGAAAAGAAGTTGGCAGCTCTAGCTGTCAAAAAAGCTGTCTCAATCAGTGTTTATAAACAGCAACACTGTTTATAAGCTCCAGACGCCATTATACAAGGATACATGTTGTTACTTTTGTATCTTTCTGTTCATTCATCTGTAGATCAAAGGTATGAACTGAGATCTGCAGATGATGTCATTTAAAGCAACCTGACAAGTAAAAACATTTTTTTTGCTTTTTTTTTAAATGTTCATCTGTTTACTCCTTTATTAAATTTACTCTAAATAGTCCTAATGAACTCTTTAGTCTCCTTTTCTCTTCAACTATTATTTTCTTACTAAGTTTTTTTTTTGTTTCTATTTTAATAACTTAATACTTAAACTTTTTTTGGTTTTGTTTTGTTTGTTAACATTTTTACACATTTAACATATAATTGCACATTTCCCATTTTAAAAGTTCAAAACTTAAAAAAAACCCCACTTTATTTCATTTGCAAATAACTTTGCAATGCTTTGTAATAGAATCATAATTTTTGTGTCATTTTAAACAGGACAGACTACAGAATACAATTTTATTTGCAGTAACACTATTTTTAAACTAATTGCTCAAAAAAAAGGAAAAAGTGCATTTTGTTTAGTTTTGTTGTGTTTTGTCATCTAAGGATTGGGGAAAATCACTGTTGAAAGACAATATCATGAAAACAAAGTATTGCTTGTCCTTAAAAAAACAAAATATGTATTATCTTATTATCTTTAGTAATGACAAAGTTATTGCTGAATAAACAGGTCCATAGCGGAATTGTAAAAAATTATCTGGTCCATAGGGGGTGAACAAATGTGAGAGATGAAGTTCATACTTTTATTGCCGTTGCTCAGACACTACTCACATTCAGCTGCTGAGAACAAGGAAAGGATGAGTAAACTTCGATTTCTTCTACGTGACAGCACTGAACCAATCACCAAGCATTAGCACTGTCATATGACAGGAAGGATAGTGAGTCACGTGCTCCTCCACGCCTCCATACCTAGAAATACCATAACAAGGGGGAGGGAGGGAAAAGCAAATACAGATGTGCTTAAAACTTTGCATACCCTGGCAGAAATTTTGGCTCCGATATTTAAAATATGACTGATCATACCAAAAAACGTTTATTTAAGATTAGTGATCCAAATCCACACCTACCTATCATCTAACAGTACACGATCAACAGAAACCCTCTGGCTGAATGTCTATTTACAATGCTGTAGAGGGAAATACCCTGATAACTGAAAACACCTCCCTCACACATAAGGATGGTCTGTGGATCTACACCTCAATATACCTTTTGGTTCGATCCTGTATATATATTTTAAGCTCTAATAATACCTGTCTGGCTTGGCTAATACATGAGGAGGTAATCCCTTCTTTACCTCTTCCCCCCCCCCCTTTTTTTTTTTTTTTTCCTTCCCCAACCTCTTTCTTACTGCCTTTCTTTTTAACCTCCTTTTTTCACACCTGTTATTTACTTGTATCACTTAGTCTCTACCAGCCAAATAGAACATTTACCTGTACACAGTTATGACTAACTTTATCCATAGCATATACTCTAGTGTGAATATGTAAACAATGAACCTCACGATATCCAATGCTTTCCCCGCCCCTATCATCACACTACCTCACCATTAAAAAGTTGACGAGAGTCAAGACGAGATAACACTCACCAACACTACTTCACCCATTTGCCTCTTGTTATCCACCATTTTGCATTGTATGATTGATGTAATGTTTTACACCACTTCGTCTTGTATGACTGTTTACAATTTGCCCCGTCTGCGAAACGGGAAGCAACATGTTATGTTGCTGTTTTGACTGTGATCTATGGCTGTACATGCTCTAAATGCTTTTTTTTGTCTTCTCTTATAACAATAAAGTATTTTTGGAAGAAAAAAAAAAAGATTAGTGATCATATGAAGGCATTTATTATCACATAGTTGTTTGGCTCCTTCTAAAACCATAATGATAATGGAAATCACCAAAATGGCCCTAATCAAAATGTACATAATCTTGGTTGGGCCTTGGTACAGACACACAAGGAGACAAACATGGGTTAAAATGGCAATTAAAGGTTAATTTCCCACATCTGTGCCTTTTTAAATTGTCATTAGTGTCTGTGTATAAATAGTCAATGAGTTTATTAGCTCTCACGTGGATGCACTGTGCAGGCTAGATACTGAGCCATGGGGAGCAGAAAAGAACTGTAAAAAGACCTGCATAATGAGGTAATGGAACTTTATAAAGATGGAAAGGATATAACAAGATATCCAAAGCCTTGAGTATGTCAGTCAGTACTGTTGAATCACTTATTAAGAAGTGGAAAATTCAGGGATCTCTTGATATGAAGGTCAGGTATACCAAGAAAGATTGCAGCCACAACTACCAGAAGAATTGTTCAGGATACAAAGAAAAATCCACAGATAACCACAAGAGAAATACAGGCTGCTATGGAAAACGTCAGTGTGGTTGTTTCTAGGAGCACAATAAAATGACACTTGAGAAAAAATACAAAAATGAGCTACATGGTCGAGTTGCCAGAAAGAAGCCTTTACTGCGCTAAAGCCACAAAAAAGCTGGCTACAATATGGCTGACAACACTTTGACACGCCTCACAGCTTCTGACATACTGTAATCTGGAGTGACAAGACCAAAATAGAGCTTTATAGTCTCAACCATAAGCGCTATGTTTGAAGAGGGGCCAGTAAGGCCTATAGCAGCAAGAATACCATCTTCACCGTGAACCACTGTGGTGGCTGACTGATATTTTGGGGGTGTGTGGGCTCTAAAGGTATGGGGGCTTGTGAAAGTTGCTGACAAGGTGAATGCAGCAAGTTATTTGAAAATACTAGCAGACCATTTACATTCTTCTGCACAAAAGCTGCACATTGGATGCTCTTGGACTTTCCAGCATGACAACGACCCTAAGCACAAGGCCAAGTTGCCCCTCCAGTGGTTACAGCAGAAAAAGGTGAAGGTTTTGGAATGGCCATCACAGTCTCCTGACTTTAGTATCATAGAGCAACTCTGGGGAGATCTCAAACGTGCGGTTCATGCAGGACGACCAAAGACTTTGCATGACATGGAGGCAGTTTGCCATGACAAATGGGCAGCTATACCACCTGTAAGACTTTGGGGATTCATAGACAACTATTACAAAAACTGCACACTGTCATGGAGGCTAATAGGGGCAATACAGAGTATTAAAGAGTAACATTTTTGTTGAGAAAAAACATTTCCCTCTGGGTGAGCTATGCACATTACAAGGATTATAACAAACCTTGTTGCAGATTCCTACCTTTTGCTATTCTGAAGAAAGAGTTGTTTTGTTTGTCTGTGCCCATGTGGAAAGTGAATTTAATAAGAGTATCTTTATAATAATCAGCTGCTGCATTTGCAGGGCTCTAATGAGGAAAATTGCAGGGTCTGCATTCCTTTATTAGTGCTTTCCTATTGGAAATATCTCACCAAAAGATTACATTTTTGTTGCAGGGGATACCAGAAATCCGATTTGTTTCTTAGTGCAAACTCAGTGAGCCAATCACACAAGCAGGAAATTATGTTTCTGGGGGGGAGGGGGAGGGTGCTCTGTACACAATCTGTGTACAAAACGCCTCCTGGCTGCCATATTGAATTGCATTTTACAGAAAATTTCAGTGCTGCAGACTGAAAAGAAAAGGTCATTTTAATAACATTCAATTACAATATGACTTGTGTCGCGATTTTACATTCTGTTATTTTTTTCATTTGCTATTTTTTTTTCCCACGGAAGTGGAGTTACCCTTTGAAAACTAAGAGTATGCAGACTTTTGATCAGGGGTCATTTCAGTTTACTTGTTGCCATATTTTGTTTTATGATTGTGCCATTCTGTTATGACCTACAGTTGAATATGAATCCCATAAGAAATAAAAGAAATGTGTTTTTCTTTAAAAATTTCCAAGGGTATGCAAACTTTTGAGCACAACTGTATTTGCTGCTATGGAGAGGTGATTAAAGAGAACCTGTTATTTTGGCCTGCATGGACAAAGTACAGTCTCTTTTGGTCATAAAAATATTTTGTTAATTATGCTGTTGCTGTTATTTGTGAATTGTCATAAATGTAATCATGCAGACTTTTAAATTATTATTAGGTCCGCTTTAGTGAGAAGCTATGGTGATAAACTAGCCTGTAGTTAGCATGAGCATTTTAGCACTGTTTGTGAATATTTCTAGTTGCCAGTTCAAACATATATTTGCATTATTCGGTATAATTGACATTCACATAAGTCTGCATTCCTTCTTTATGTTAGACTGAATTGGAAGTTATGTAGTACTGAAATTTAAATCTATATTCCCTGCAGATTTGTAAAACTCTCAGACTTATTCATAATTATGTTGTAGAATATTTATCTCTGATTGCGGTGTTGATTTGATTTTTAGCAGCTCTTCCACTTCGTAGTGATTTTCTGCTAGACACTCTTCTGTACTGTGTCTGTCAGTACACTGTGTATGTGTCTGATGTAGATTCTGCATGACCCAGATTGTTAAAGCTCTACATCTGCACTTTTATGTAGTTTAGCTTACTAAATCACTAGATTCTAAACCCAGATAATCAAGTCTACATGCCTAATGTGGCAGGATTGTTCAGTACATCATACAATCATCACAGTCTGTGCAGCAGTTAAAATGTTCAAAAATCCTAAGGTTGCTATTTGACACCAAGAAATTCCAGATGGTGGATGATCATGGAGTGACTAATCCCTGACCAATAGTCAAAGTTTACAAGTAGATACATGCAAAAAGTTCCACAAGTCTTCTTTGGTGTGTGAATGACCAGTGTTTTTGCTGAACAGTGTGTACGCATGGACAAACCCTGATTGTCAATACGTGCATTATTGGTTTTCAGCATGCACTGAAGTTTTTGTTGTCAAGAATCTTTGCACAAATAAATTATTAGTGATATTATTTATGCAGCAGTATTTTCTTGATTATTAAAATTCAGCCTGCATAAAATGAGATTTATATTTCCCTTTAGAAAACCCATAGTGCTATGGAAATCTTCTATGATATAGAAACATATACACGTTTTGTCAGGCAATCTGAGCAGAAAAGGATTGTGAAGGGCATGGTGGTATGCAAATGGGTGGATTATATAGGGTTTTAGGGTGAGCAATATGTGCAGGATTTGCATATTAAGGGTATGCCCATGGCCAGTATGTGCAGGAGAGGAGAGCCAGGGGGTATGACAGCAGGCAGTGCAGGACAAAACTGCCAGAGAGTATGGTACACAGCAGTATGTGCAGAAGAGGAGTTTGAAAAGTATGAACATGAGCATACATAGAAATGCAGTTACTGTTGCAGATCATTCTTTAAAGCTTCTGCTAACATGGGTACCAATCCATGTACTGCTAATGTATTGGTTCAAAAAGATAAGGTCACAAACCGATCATTGCCGCAAAAAAACTTTAATTAAAAACTTTAATTACAATCCAACAAAGTACATCAGATATCCTAGACTTCTTTAAGACATTTTTTTTATACTATAGCACTCATTCATAAATGTAATAAATCTAATCAGTCTATATAGAGTATCATCAACCCTCAAGACAAGTCTGACAAGTTATCCACTTGAAATCAAAATGTAGCTAAAACATCAAAAGTGCTAAAACATGAATTAAGAGCATTTACATGCACATATACAAAAGTTCTCAAATATATTGGTATCCTTTATACACTGCTCAAAAAAATTAAAGGAACACTTTTTAATCAGAGTATAGCATCAAGTCAATTAAACTCCTGGGATATTGATCAGGTCAGTTAGGTAGCAGAGGGGGTTGTTAATCAGTTTCAGCTGCTTTGGTGTTAATGAAATTAACTACAGGTGCACTAGATGGGCAACAATGAGACAACCCCCAAAACAGGAATGGGTTTACATTTGGATGCCACTGACATTTTTTCCCTACTCATCTTTTCTGACTGTTTTTCACTAGTTTTGTGTTTGGCTAGAGTCACTGTCACTACTGGTAGCATGAGGCGATACCTGGACCCTACAGAGGTTGCACAGGCAGTCCAACTCCTCCAGGATGGCACGGTGTCTTTGAATTTAGTCCTCTGCAGGTTGATAATTTTCATTTCCTTCAAACGATGGGGCATCCTTACGTTCCTAACACATTACCCAGTCCATATCAGTATGGATATCCAGCATGATTTTTTTCCCCATTGAGATCTGATGTGTTTTCAAAGTGTTTCTTTCATTTTGTTGAGCAGTGTACTACTCATGCCAGTTCCTTAATGAAGACTTCACTGTTTTCTGTCTCACATAATGATCTATTAACTTTATAAAACAGCCCTTAAGGCAGATCCATCCTAAGCTGTGCAAGAGTGTGCACATCATTTATAGATGTAAATAATGTCCCATTATTGGTTTTATCCAGGAGGAATTCTTGTGTACAATGTGAAACTCCAGTACATCTCTCTCCTACACAACTGGAAAAAAACATCCTCCTTTCTTACCAGGCTAGATTTTCTCTATTCCCTGAGGATACATTTAAGTCATAGTGCTCCACTAAGTGTTGTTCTACATCCATGCTCCTCTCTTAGGCTGGGTTCACACTTATGGGTGTTTGGGACATGTGTGTAAATCATATGCTTTCCTGCACCTGCAGCAAAAATGGGCTGCTGGTAGTAGATGTGCGGGGGTACCATTAAGAATTAATGGCTCACTGGAAAATTTATAGCACTATCATGTGGTTTCCTTGTGGCTGTGATTTTAGACACAGTGCAGGTACATTTTCCATACATTTTCCACAAGCAGTCTATTCAAATGAATGTTCTGCTGTGTTCACATAAATGCAGCCGCAGGGAAACCGCAACAGTGTGAACCTAGCCTTAGTAGCCTTAGATGGTATGATATAAATAATCCCTCAGTCTGTCTATAATCGTTCTTTAGGTTCTTCACAAAATGTGAGAAATAAAACACAATGTCTTATGTAAACATGCTGTAGAAATGTATCCTAGTTACTGTCCTTTTGCTTATTCAAGGTCAACCTGTTTGTAATGCTGTCTGTGGTCTGTGTCCTTCTAAACTTGGCTGGCTTCATCTTGGGATGTCAAGGTGCGCAATTTGTGTCCAGTGTCCCCAGCTGTCAAGAGGTAAGCCAGCTTCTTTAATTCTTGGTTGAGAATGGTAATCGTAGTCAAGTGTGAACGAAACCCAAATTGTGAAGAATTTTGCTTTTTTTCTTTCTTCTTTTTGCAAACACAACCTATTGGAAGATTGTCTTTTTATATGAACAATATAGTAATTCAATCAAAAACTGCATAGTCTGCCTGCTGTGGGTTGGATATTTTGAATCAAATCCTCATATTAGGTTTAGAGTTGAGCTTGTCATCTCAGTTCACTGTCTATCTTCGGTAAGTAACCAGCTGGCATCTGTGTAGCCTGAAGAATTTGCCTTTGTGTCTCCAAAACAGCACTAGAAAGCTGTGCTACATCTAATTCTGAATCCTAACCTGAGCCATGGGCAGAATTTCAGAGGTCGCAGTGGCAACCACACCTATATTCCAGGAGGCCAGTGCACCCTCGCTGTCACATTAGGTTTTACACTGCATCACTGGAAAAAAGTGCTTGCTTGCTGCATAGGTAATTCAGTAAACTCAGAGGGCCTGGGCTGGCCGGGCAGGGGCCCTCTCGAGCCTGTCCCAGGCCCTCTGAGCTTCTTGTTTCACCTACACAGGGTGACAGGGTAAGCCCATTCTCCCAGTGGTACACTCTCTGCTTAGCCCCTCCGCCCAGCCCAGTACAGCCCCTCCCCACCCTGCTTATCTGTGCACACAGGAACACATTACTAGGGCGGAGAAGCGAATGGGCAGGGTATCCCAGCTGCCCTTGGCTCTCACTGTGGAGGGGAGATCACCCATCCTGCCCAGCATGGGCTTTACACCAGACACCAAGAAAAAGTTTACTTGTGGCTACCAGGTCCCCTTCACTCTGTGGATATGAGATGACTAAGAGCCCAGCAATAGGACATGGTGGAAACAGGACATGAAGGAGGGTGCAGGACATAAAGGTGGGCATAGGACTTGAAAGATGAGCCCATGATTATAAAAAGGGCTCAGGACATAAATGTGGGCACAAGACATGAAAGTGGACAAAGTAGGCATGAAGGTGGGCACAGAACATGAACAAGAGTACAGGACATGGAGGGTACAGAACATGGTGGGTACAAGACATGAACGAGGATGAAGATGGGCATAGGACTTAAGGATGAGCATAATACAGGCAGGAATGCACAATCTGCAAACTTTGTGTACAGGTATTCAAAAGAATTGGAGAAGTATGTAAAAATCTGAACAGTTTCCCTAAAATCTTTTGAATTACCCTATGAATATGTAAATAAAGATACGAAATATCTTGTAAGCCACTTGGAGTATTTTGGCGAGCGATGGAAGTACCATGGCACGGTGGAAGCAGTGGGTGGTAGTTTTTATTATGTTTTCCCTACATATTGCTGCCTTTAACAAGGTTCACCCCTCTCCAGCAGCTTTTTTTCTTCCTCCAACCCTATGTCATTGCTGTGTCCTGTAGTAATGTAAGGATCTAAAGATGAAACTACAGTGCACAACAGGGGACATCCCTGGAAGTGTTGAATGCTCAAGCGCCTGACTAATGCAGGCCATAGATGGGTCGAAAGTCGGCCAATTTTTCGGCTGAAAAAAAAATCAGCTGATTTTCGCACTGTTGATGGGTTAATTGGTCGGCCGTTTTTCTGGATTTTGTCAGATTTTTTTTGATTGGTAAAGTTGGAAAAAAATTGTCTGATTTTGCCGATCGGCCGATTTTCGTGGCAATGATAGGCTAATCGGCCGATCTTTTTACCGATAAAAAATCTGCGCATGAGCCATGACCTGCAAGAAAAAGAAGAGGAGGAAGAAGAGGAAGAAGAAGAGAAAGAAGAAGAAGAGGAAGAAGAAGAGAAAGAAGAAGAAGAAGAAGAGGAAGAGGAAGAAGAAGAGAAAGAAGAAGAAGAAGAAAAGAAAGAAGAAGAGAAAGAAGAAGAATTCCAGTCCTCTATTATATTTGACATTAAAAAGTATTGCGGTTGCAACAATGTATCCATTTGTATCCGAAAAAACCCATCTGTATCTGAAATGGATACAAATAGATACAATGTTGCAACCGCAATACTTTTTAATGTCAAATATAATAGCGGGCTCTCTGCAGGGACAGAAGTAATTAAATGTCGGCCGTAGACGGGAAGAAAATCGGCCGATTTTTTTTTACTGTTGGTGGTAACGTCGGCCTATTAAACGACCGATTTTTCGTTTTTTTGTTAAAAAAACGGCCGGTTTTCTCCCGGTCTATGGCCTGCATAAAGCCTAGAAAATACCACTTTCAAAGAAATCTTATGATAATCTGATCGTTAGTACACAGCTTTGATCAAAGGGGCAAGCACAAAAAATTTTCTCATACGATACCAAATTGTACGATTTTTGTTTAATCAGTACAGTTTTCGTCTGAAAATACAACACAAATGCATTACATCTCTTCTGAGTTTTATTCTGTCGTACAAGAGTTTTTGTACCTTTAGTAACCTCTTCACTTTTGATATGAGACTAGCATGCAAAAAAAAAAAAAAAAATGGATGATCATTCGTCCAATATTTTCATCGTGTGTATGGGGCTTAAGGCTGCACATTGAAACAGAAGGTAGGAGACATGGGCTGCTGAAGAGGTGAGTATAGTAGCTCTATTTATTGCAGATAATTATTATCTGGGATTGTTTAGGCCAGCAGTGTCCAATCTGTGTCCCAAGACGGCTATGAATGCGGCCCAACACAAAATTATAAACTTGCAAAAAATTTAGATTTTTTTTTAATTTATTTTTTTTAAATATGTTTACACTTAGTGAGCACATGCAGCTGAAGAAAAAATTGACAGTGTCTCTTTACCAGACTTGTATAAGTTTTAACTTCTCAAAGAAAAATATCCCACTTTTCACAATCACGTCTTATTCAGGTCATCAGTTTTCAGCAGCACCTATTTTTGTGAGCAACTATTTTCAAGGATGAAGCACACAAAGGACAAAATTAGACCGGAAATATCTGATAAGTACCTTGAAAATTCATTGAAAATTGCTACTACATCCATCGAACCAGATATTGATGTGTTAGTTTATCAAAAGCAGTGTCAAAAATCAGTAGTTTTATGTTGCGCTCTTTACTTTTTAATAAAACATATTACAAAAAAATGCAGTTTTATTACTTAGATAGGTACATTATCTATATCAGTGATCATTAACTTGTGATCTGCCTGACTTTTTCTGCTCATCACCTTTCCTAGTGTATTTTATGTGTAGCCCAAGACAATTCCTCTTCTTCCAGTGTGGCCCAGGAAGGTCAAAAGGTTGGACACCCCTGTTTTTTTTTTTTATAACAAACATGTCAATAGTTATGCATCGTGGAGCCCCGACCCTCCTTTTCTGTGGTCCCCCGCCAGTGCTCCTAGCCCCCCCCCTTGCTGAGTGCCCCCATAGCAAGTCACTTGACATACAGAATGTGGCCCTACCCCCGCTCCCTCCTCACTGGCTGTGATGGTTCCCAATGACTCTCACTGCTGTCTCTGAGCCAATGGGTAGGGAGAGAGAAGATAGAGCCACTGGTATTGGGAATATCACTGGATCGCGATTGGCCTCAGGTAAGTAAAGGGGGGGGGGTCCACACAGAAGTTTTTTTACCTTCATGGAAAGAATACATGAAGGTAAAAAAATAAATCTTCAGCCTTTAGAACTACTTTAAGAATAAATGGCAATGTACATTTACATTTACCATTCAGTGTGATAATGTGCATTAAACATGGGTTTTATCACTTGTGATCGAAAGCCAAAAGTTGTGAATTTAGCCATAGGGCACTTTCACATTGATCCATTGTTGATGCATTTTGGGGTTAAAGTGCAGAAGAAAAATGCATGAAAAATGTATTACTTTAAATCCTTTGGAACTCTTCAGGTGCAGTGCATTTTTAAAAGTCCTGCGTACTGCATTTTTGGTGCATTTTTAATAATTGCACCTCCCCATTGAAATAAAAGGAAAACGTATTAAAAAATGCACCCATGGTCTGTTTTTGGTGCGTTCTTTGAGTAACATGTCCAAGTTTCACAGGTGCGGGATTGGAGTCAGGAAAAAATTCATTAAAAACGCAGCACAAACGCATATACATTCTTACCATTTTTTTTTAACGGAGCAGTGTGAAAAAACCCTGAAGCAACCTTTACACACAGGTCTCTCCCCTGTGTGTAAAGGTTGCTTCAGGGCTACCGATCGACGTACCAGCAGCTTGAACCGATTGTTACTGGGTCAGGTTAATTATGCAATTAACCCCTTCACACTGCCACCACCTCCTTTTGGTTCAGAGAAAGAGGAAACTCGCAATATCGCTATAACACTATAATAATTGAAATAATTGTCAGCATAACCCGGTCATTGACACAGGCCGGTTATACAGAGAGTTAAACCAACAGTAGCGTCTCTTTAAAGGCAGGGATTCGTAAATTGCAATTAAGAGTTATAGAAACAGTTCAACACTTTCAGAAGAAAGATTTATTACTAAAAGGGTCAAACAGGTGCAGTAAAATATTTACAGAGAAGATGTAACTAAGATATATATCTATATACATAGAAAACAGCACAGCAAAGAGATAACAGGGAGAAGTTAAAGGGTTAAGTTACTTGCCAATAAGCCTTAGATGGAAGCAGATCACGTTTCAGAGCGAAAGGTCTCCCCAGGTGGTATATTGATGTTAAGAATGGGAGATGTCTTTAACTTAAACTTCCTTAGGCTTGACAGCCTGTTTTAAAGTTTCCCAGCAGGGGGTGGTTCTGAAGTGAAAGACCAATCCCCTGTTTAGGGAGGGATCATCAGGCGGAACCCTAAACTGGAACCAACATCTTTCGTAATTCATATTCTGGTCTATAACTTTCCATCTGCACAAGCGACAGTCCTCCCGCGGGTATATTATTATGCAGACAAGTCTGAGGATTATTTAGATATGAATTATGAAATTATATAATGCACGGTTCACACGTTCTATTTTTCGGCTTCCCTGATGGTCTGGGATAATCGAGTGACCCGTCAAACTGTTCGCCTGCTCATTGGCCATCTGATGAGGTGTCCGGTTTTTATGTAAGTCTCTCATATTCCAAGATATGAGACATAGGGGAGAAATTGATTTGAGAAGTGTTCATCTAATTCTGTCACCGACACTGAGCTAGGTTTATTAGCACAGAGACCCTTCAACTCCTGGGAAGGCTCCTTATCTTGTTATGAGGTGTGAAATTATACAGGTACTTTGGCCAGGGAGACTCCAGCTCTCTGGGGAAAACTGGTCCTATCTCTTCCTAGGTGAGAAAGGATACAGCTTTCACAGACAGCTCGGCACCAGCTAGAAATGCCTTGCCCGCCAGTGACCCATAAACAGTACACATACACACACTGGCCAGATGTCTCCTCTCAGTGAGAGGGATGGGTGGAAAGATGAGGGGAGAAAATGGAGATGCCTAACAAAATGGTTGAACCGCGTCCATCTCTGAGGCGCACGTTTGCGACAGAGACATACCCAAAAAGACTGTAGTTGTAACTGCAGCAAAAGGTTGTTCTATAAAGTATTGATTCAGGGGGGCTGAATACAAATGCATGGCCCACTTTTCAGATATTTATTTGTAAAAAAAAGTTTGAAACCATTTATCATATTCCTTCCACTTCCAAATCATGTGCCACTTTGTGTTGGTCTATTACATAAAATCCCAATAAAATACATTTATGTTTTTGATTGTAATATGACAAAATGTGGAAAATTTCATGGGGTATGAATACTTTTTAAAGGCACTGTATGTTGTTTTATATTGTCTTGATATCTTATGCACAGCTGCTCCTAAATAAAGAATTTGTAAAAAAAAAAAAAAAAATTATACCAACTTTATTGACTTAACACAAAAAAGAAGATTTTCCGTTTCTAACCATAAGCATTATACATTTAGGGTTATATTTCTATTCTATTTTTATTTTTCTTGTTATGTACCAGTTTAAAAATAGAGTCTTCATCTTCCTGAAAAGCTAAACATAAATAATGTGTATATATATATATATATATATATATATATAGAGAGAGAGAGAGAGAGAGAGAGAGAGAGAGATAGAGAGAGAGAGAGAGAGAGAGAAAGTGCTCAGCATAAATGAGTGCACCTCAACAGATTTGTCAGAAAACCTTTACTTTCCTTTCAGAATCCACATTTTCTATGGGACACTATACTACAAAATACTCCCACAAATGCGGGCCATTGATTGCAAACTAGATTTGTTCATTTGCACACACAAAAAAGTATTTTTCCTAACAAATTCATTCAAGACCATGTTGCAAAAATGAATACACCCCAATTAAAGTCTTAGGCTGGCCATACATTATACAATTATCTTCCAATTTTCTGCCCAATTTCCTTTAGATTTACCTTCAACTGTGTAGTGCAAGTGCCTGCCTAATTGAATACAACTGAAAGTGTTGTTTAGGTTTGTCCTCCTATTATATGGTTTTTGGTAAATCTAAACCAAAAATCTCCAGATAATTGTATAATGTATGGCCAGCCTAAGGAGCAAAGCTAAACTTTAGACGACAAAATCCTAATTAACAAGAATTCAACTACAGGTGAGTCTAATTATTCATTAAACAGGTGTCCAACAGACAGTTGATTATAAAAGGGCGTTACTTAACAAAGAAAACCCCTTCCCAATTCATGCTGTCAGCAATGGCACAACATGAAAGAGAAATGTCACAAGGCTGAGAAAGAAAATAATTTCTTTACACAAGAAAGGTGAAGGCTACAAGAAGATCAGCAAAGCTTTACTTATCAGTCAGAATACTGTAGCAAAAGTGATACAAAAATTTAAAGAAGATGGAACTGCAACCATCTCATGGAGACATCCAGGCGTCCACGGAAGTTAACATCTTGACGGGAGCGTCTTCAGATGAGAAGGGTTGAAGAAAATCACCATGTAAGCTCACTGCAGTTAGCTAAAGAAGTAGAAAGCCAAACTGGGGTGATTGTTTCCTGTAACACAATGCAGCTTACAATGCAGAGGAATGGCATGCATGGGTGTCATTAATGAGGAAAACCTCTCCTAAAGCCCATGCACAAAAAAGCTAAAATTTGCCAGGGCCCATGCTGAAAAAGAAGAAGACTACTGGGACTCTGTACTCTGGAGTGATGAGACCAAGATAAATGTTTTTGGAACTGATGGCTTCAAAACTGTATGGGGTCGAAAGGTGAGGAGTACAAAGAAAAAGGCATGATGCCTAAAGTGAAACATGGTGGTGGCAGTGTCCTTCTGTGGGGCTGCATGAGTGCTGTTGGTGTTGGGGAGCTGCATTTCATTGATAGAATCATGAATTCACAGATTTACTACTCTATATTGAAAGAGAAGATGCTACCATCACTATGTGCCCTATGTGGTCGTTGTGCACTTTTCCAACATGAAATTTATCCAAAACACACATCTAAGGCCACTGTTGCATTTCTGAAGAAGAACAGGGTGAAACTGATTCAGTGGCCAAGTATGTCTTGTGATCTGAACCCAATCCAACACCTATGGGGAATTCTGAAGAGACAAGTTGAGCATCACTCTCCATCCAGCATCCAAGCTCTAAAACAGGTCATTCTTAAAAAATGGAAAAAGATCAATGTTGTAATATGTCGCCAACTTGTTCATTCCATGCCTAAAAGACTTGGTGCTGTCCCTTCAAATCATGGAGGTCATACAAAATACTAGATGGAGTAGTGTTTGTTGTGGGGTGTATTCATTTTTGCATCAACTAATGTGAGTAAAAGTGAAGATTTTGTAATCCAAGTTATATTATTAATTTTACTTTCATGTAATGAGCTAAACAAATGTTCTTTGAAACTCAAAAATTTGGAAATTGTTCTTGTGTTCATTGAGAGATTGATAAAATCTTACTTTTCAAAAGGGGTTTAGTCATTTATGCTGAGCTTTGTGTGTGTGTGTGTATGTGTATATATATATATATATATATATATATACACACACACACACACACACTGTATATAGTCTCTGGACATTGGGCATAAATAATGTGCACTTAGATAACTATCACAAGACTATAAATTGTAAGGCAAACACACCAGTGCAGATTGTTAACTAGATGTGTATATTAAAAACGTGTTGTCATTGTTGTGGCACTTTGCTTTAAAAGCATCAATAAAAATGAACAATTAACAATGTGAACTGTACATGGTTTCCGTACTCAAGCACTCATGATGTAAATGTTGGGCTCACCAGCATCCTGTGAAGACATGTTATATTGTGATTGTTTTTCCAGTTGGGCCAAGCGGATCTTCATCTCCTGTTATCCATTAGCTGACTTGCATTATAATGAGCACTTTACTTACAGGAAGAATAGATTAAGTGCATTAATGTATTATTTCCTCATCTATTTAAAGAGGAATCCGAGCTCCCATCAATGTTCCTAAACAACAAAAAAAAGTACTTGAACCTCCACATTGTAATATGTTACTTTCACAAGATATAAGATTTACAGCACAGATCCATTTATTTTTATTCTACGAAGCCCTGGACCTTTTCTTCATTAGTTTGATATATATTGCGAAAGTGCGGGGCCCTGCCACTGTGGAAATGTAGGAAAAAATTACACAGGATTTGCATTAAGGTTTATAGCAAAGTTTCAGAGTATAATTTCTCAGTGGAGAAAGCTGTGTTTTTGTCTTTCTCTAAATTCTGTAGACTCGGATTGGGGCCTTGAGTTTGAAGGTTTCAAAGTGTCTTGGGTAGGAAGGAACACAGGTGTGCAGTTTATACGCTAAGCTTGAAGATAGCTCAGGGCCCCTATTTTGGAGACAGGGCTCCACAGAGGATGTCTCTGCCAGGGATCAGAGGTGTCCTGGTCAGGAGTCAAGAGACAGGAGGTCTCAACCTGGAGGCAGAGGTGCCGCAGCCAGAAGTTAGGTTGGCTCCTATCGGGGTGTCGGCAGAACCCCTACCCAGAGTCCAGGAGTGGGCTGTGCAGCAAGGCCATGCAAATAAAGGCTGAGTGAGCCGAGAGAATACAGTCAGAGGGACTGGTAAGAAGAGCAGTGGTGCTGCTGACAAGGGAGCCAGGTGACTCGTCATGTTCAGTTGACTATACATGTTGATGTGGAAGAAGCCCTGCATGGGCTACTGATGTGTATGTGAGCTTTCCATTTTGTTTAACAAGTTCCCGCCCAGCCTATAGTCAAATGACAGTTGGGCAGGACTGCTTTAAATCTGGGTGGACGTCATATGATATCCTCTCAGAACACTCCTCACGCAGGCCCAATGGGCTGTGCTGCGGCACGATCTGTCAACAGATCAGTGTACTGGGCCGCTGCCTGTACCATGTGATCAATGAGACCAATCATAGCAGATCACATGACAGTTGTACACAATGGATGGTGTTCATTCATGCCATTCATTGTGTACTATTGTGTTGTTTTCTATGATTGGCCACGATGATTATATTGTACATACAGGGGCTTTCGCAACCCATCTGTACCATGTGATTAGTTTGTGCCAACCACAGCTAATCACCATAGTACACACTGAATGAATAGATTTCATTTAGAAAAAAATTATCATTTCTAACAGTGAGTATCACCGTTATAAGCAATCATAGTGTGTAAAGAAAAAAAAAATCTTGATCACTTCCCCAGAGTAGAACAGTGTTACTATGTGAAATGAATACGGGGTGGTTTTTGGATTTCCCCCCTACATATAATAAAATATGTACTATCTTGTCGGTCCCTATAATAGCATATCTAACCTCTGACAATACTGATGGTACTAATATATTACAATATTTACTGTAATAATAAACACATGTTGAAAGAAGTAAAGTCTTATTTATTTACAAAGAAAATACAATTCTACAATCTAAATGATTATTATAGAGCATAAAGAAAAAAGCAGAGCAGAGATAATGTTACGTAAGTCCGTCCTAAGTGTTTCAGTATCTGGCTGGGCTCTGGGTAGAAATAGAACACAGGCAGGGCCAGACCTTGAATTTAAAACACTCACAGACACAACCCACATGAACACACTTGACCCTCCCTGTGTAGTCCACCGTCCAATGAATGACAATCCATAAATTATAAGGAGCTGTCAATTCTAATGAGCAGGAAGTAATGTGCTACCCTGAATCCTCCAGGAAGTATGTTGTTGTCTCCACCCTGGGGCTCTGCTATATTGCCAAAAATGATCAACATTCCAGTCCACATCTGGTTTCTTCCTTCTTGCTAGAAGGAATGCAATCAGTTATTATATTTTTTGCATCACCAGGGAATCTGGGTTGAGGCTTTCTTATCTCCATGCCCCACCACTAGGGGGGGGGGGGGGTATGTGTGATCTCCCAAGACCAGGATTTTGATATGCAATCTTTTGTTACACACACCCTGTTGTAAATTCTTGTGTTACTGACATTCCAAGGTAATATCCAACAGGCCATCTTTGTTAACCAGGCAGTAAGAATCCATAACGTCTGATATAAAAACATGTTGCCTTCCAACACTATGGTAACACTGTATTGTTCTGGTCACAGTATATATATATCATAAAAAGTTTAAATAAATATTTAAAAAATTATGTAAACATTTTTGTTTTTTTTACTTACTGTTACTAGTCAGTAGCCTCGATCAACGCCACACCAGTTATACTATGACGCTGTACTACACTGTTGACAGTATGTTAAAAAAAAAGTGAAAAAAACAATTTATTTGAATCCAAAAAATTGTGACAAAAAAAAATGGCTTCAAAAACTCGCCATGCCGCTCATTAAATACCTCAGACTGTCTACTTTCCAAAAAGGGGTCATTGGAGGATATTTGGACTGTCCTGGCATTTTCAGGACTCGGAATTAATTGATTTTCAGATATATTGATTACCGTATTTTTCGCCGTATAAGACGCACTTTTTCTTCCCCAAAACTGGGGGGGAAATGTCAGTGCGTCTTATAAGGCGAATATGGAGCGGCCGGTCCGGTATTTCCACCGCGGCCGTGTCAGAATACCGGGCCGGCCGCTCAGCTCTGCAGCGGGACCTTACCTGTTCCTCTATCCAGCGGCGTGCTGTCTTCCCGGCTTCTGTAGTGTGGGCGCTGGGCATGACAGCCGGGTGCCAAGTGCGCATGCACAAGAAGCGGTGCTTTTTGTGAATGGTAAGGCGGTACCTGGGACACATGACAGATCCCAGAAGCCGCCGGACCAATCACAAAGCGCAAGTGCTTCTCGCTCATGCGCACTGGGCACCCGGCTGTCATGCCGAGCGCCATTACAGAAGCCGGGAAGACAGCGCGCGGCTGGATCGAGGAACAGGTAAGATAAAAAAAAAACTCTGCGGAAGTAAGAGCGGGTACCTGTCAAATTCAGGTACCCGCTCCCCACCTCCCCAAAGGTCAGCAGTCACAATGAGCAGGTGATCAGGAACCAGTTTCTGGTTCCAGATCATTTATGTCAGACTTGGGGCTCTCAGTAAGAGCCTGTTTCCTGTGTTAGGAGCGCGATGTGCTTCCAGCACAAATATATTTATACATACGGCCTCACGGAAGAAGACCCACTTCAGTGAGGCTGCATATATGTGTACATGCAGCAGCAAGGGGTTAAATAAGGTGTATTATTTATTAAGTATTACACAGTGCATATCATAGCTAGTGGTGCACCAAAATGAAAATTCTGGTGCCGAAACCGAAAATTCAGGATGCACTTGGCCAAAAATCGAAACCGAAATGGGCAGTTTTTAAAAATGAAATATTAATTAAAAAATTTAATATTCTAATTAAATATATACCCCAATTTTTTGGTAAAATATGAAAGAGGATGTTACGGCAAGTAAATAAATAACCAACATGTCATGCTTTAAAATTGCGAACGCTCGTCGAATGTTACTTAAAAATCTCCATGGGTGATGCTTTAAAAATTTCCACAGGTTAGCAGTATAAAGTTACAGAGGAGTTCTAGTGTGAGAATTATTGCTCTTGCTCTGACGTTCGTGGCGATACCTCACATGTGTGGTTTGAACACTGTACATATGTGGGCATGGCCTACGTATGTGTTCACCACTTCATGCGAGCATGGGGGGACGGGGGGCACTTTAAACTTGTATTTTTTATTTATTTTTTTTTACACTGTCCCTTTAAAAAGAAATTTAATCACTTTTATTCCTATCACAAGGAATGCGTTCATCCCTTGTGATAGAAATAATCAGTGACAGGTCCTCTTTATGGAGAGATATGGGGTCAATAAGACCCCACATCTCTCCTACAATGTAAAGTATTAGATCAAAAAAAGCATTGATCTAGTGCTTTCAAAAGAAAAAAAATGGTATTGTTTACAAGGCAACAGAAGTACATCGCTCCAGTCCTCCAAGGGCTTATAGTGGAGGCCATCTTTCCTTCACTAATCACTATGCCCAGCGTCAGGATCGTTTGGTGGTTTCTCAGGTAAGGAAAACTACCGAGCGGCGCCCAGTGATGGCAGCGGCTGGCTGTGGCGAGGGGGGTGGGGTTATTTTCGGCACCTGTATCAGTGCTTTTTTTCATATCGGCCAACGGCAATCGGCGGAGCTCTGTGTCCCTCGGACACAGCGGATCACCGATCCACGGAAAGAGCCGAAGATGTCGGCTCAGTCTTGTGATCAGCTGTGTCCAATCACAAATGTAAAAGATGTAGTGAGCGCTTCTTGTATAACGGTAAAAATAAGCAGCTAAAAGCACTAAAAGGAGATCACAACAGCCTCAAGTAAAAGTAGATAAATATAGTGCAGCGCTAAAAATAACAAGCAGAAAATTCGATCTAGAAAATTCTGATCTAGAAAGTTCGATCTAAATAGTTCGTTCTGAAATTGGTTATCAAAAGTTCATTTAATCAACGATATAGTAGATTGGACACAGCTTATGAGAAATCCGGAACAAATGGCAGAAATGCGCACTCACCGACCGCGCATAGGAAATGCGCATGTGTATATTAAATTCCACAGAGTATCGATCTCCCTCAGGAAGGGGTGTTATCAAGCGATGGTCAGCTGGGCTCACAGAACCTCCCAAGGATCGGGATGGATCGGCCGGATAAAGACTCCAGGTGAAGGCTTCCCTCCTCTGGATGAAGTTGGAAGCTGTGTCTGCTGACCCCTCAATAAGGGGCAAAGAGTGGGAGAGTACCCATAGTGTAGTATGTCAAAAAAGAACTTTATTGGTAATAGACTTAGTGCAGGGTATATCAGTAATAATGCTGGCAGATGACCAAACATATGGGGTAAATTGAAATAAAAAGCAAAACCACTGACCCTGAATGAAGTGGCCGCCAGACCTCCTCGTGATCTGGGCGGCAATAAGGCGTCACAGGCTGTGTCCAATCACAGCTGATCACATGTAAACAGGGAAATGCCGGTTATTGAGAGGAGAGCCGGTAATCGGCATTCCACGGAGGGGACATGTACACAGATCATCAGGGCACTGATGATCAGTGTGGCCCCAGAAGTGCCACCTGTCAGTGTCCATCAGTGCCAGCTGTCAGTGCTGAACAGTGCCAGTGCCACATCAATGCCACATATCAGTGCCTACCAGTGCACATCAATGCCACATATCAGTGCCCATCTTAGCTGCCCTTCAGTGTCACCCATCAGTGCCAATCAGTGCCGCCTATCAGTGCGCATCAGTGCCGCTTATCAGTGCCAGTTAGTGCCGCCTATCAGTGCCAGTCAGTGCCACCTATCAGTACCATATATCAGTGCTGCCTTTCAGTGCCCATCAGTGATGCCTGTCAATGCCCATCAGTGCCACCTACCAGTGCCTCCTCATCAGTGCCCATCAGTGCATCTTATCAGTGCCCATCACTACAGCCTCATTAGCGCACATCAGTGAAGGAGAAAAATCACTTATTTACAAAATGTTATAACAAAAACTAAGAAAAAATGTTTTTTTTCCCAAAATTTTAAGTGGTTTTTGGTTTGTTTAAGAAAAAATAAAAAACCCAGAGGTGATTAAATAACACCAAAATAAAGCTCAATCTGTCACAAATGTTTTTAAAAATATTTCATATGGGTACAGTGTTGCATGACTGCGCAATTGTCATTCAAAGTGTGACAGCGCTGAGAGCTGGAAATTGGCCTGGGCAGGAAGGGGGTATAAGTGCCCTGTAGGTAAGCGGTTAACAGTGCTCAGGACCATGGGCTTCAACAAAATGGCAGCCTCCAGTAAGAAGAAAAAGAAGCAATGCTAGAATCAATTTACAGCACATATTAATTTTGGTAGTATAATTGTTTTGAGTAAAGTTCCACTAACTGCATCAAAACCGCACCGGAACAGAGTGTGGTGTGAAATGTAAGCAAAAATGTATCCAGAATGCATCCGGAGTGCGTTTTTGGGGTGTGAACTGGACCTTAATAAAAAAATATTAATTTTAACAACTGTAGCATCAGGCTGCAACATAACAAGATTGAACAAGCGAAGGGGGTCTGAATACTTTATGAATGCATTCTAGTCTAGAGTTTCAAAATTGGACTGTAAGTCCTTTGTTAAAAATGTCAATTTTCTTTTTATTAGCAGTACATTTAAGTGGAGAATTATATTCTCTGTGCTAACAATGAGACAGTAACTTTATAACATATAAAATTTTAATTCATGTATTTACTCCAAAGCGTGTTGCTACATGCAGAGTTTAAAAGCAGGAGGTCAAATTTACTTTAATCTGGGAAATTCCTTTTAAAAGGAGGTCTTCAGCAGATATGTGGTGTTCATATACTGAAAATAAAAGAAAGGCAAGGATCCTCTACCTTATGCCTTTTCAGCTTACTGTAACAAGGAGTAGATTATGCTCACATTTTTTAAGGAACTCTTTGACTTACAGATTTGTCTTTACAGGTAGGACTGGCAGACGATAAAATGTGTATATGCTGTGAAGAATCTCACGCTAACAAGTGTCCTGAGAATGGAAATGTTCTGAAGCTTGTCAAGATCCATTCCTGTAATGCAGTTCATCTCTTATTAAAGGTATCACTAACGGGCAAATGGAATAAAAGTTATATTATGTACATTTTAAATAAAATGTATCAAACTAGCTACGTTTTTGGGTCAGTTTTACTATATACACCAAGGGTCGGCAACCCTCGGCACGCGTGCCAGAGGTGGCACGCAGCCGCATTTATGGTGGTAGGCGAAGGGAAACTTGAGAGGCCTATCTCCCACACAACAAAACCGGCTGGTGGCAGCAGTTCTATGCATAGAAGCTAGCACAGATGGCTGCCACCAGCCTCAGTTCCCACCCCCCACTTTAGCTGCCAACCACTGCACTAAAAACAGGGATGCTTCCCGCTGGCTACAGTTCCCCCCTATCCACTTCTGCTCCGGCCCCCCACTTCAGCTCCCACCCACCTCACTCTGCCGCATTGAGCCTGAAGCACTGTGGAGAGTAACACCTCAGGTTTCCTGCTCTGGCTTAGGACAGGTAATTACAGGACAGCAGCACTCTTTTAGCCTGAGCATTCCTGTAAGCCTGCCTGCTCACACCCTGAGGGCCATTCCTCTTTTTCGGCAGCAGCATTAAAGAGGACCTGTGGTAGCTGCTGTATCTGTTCTAGTTTTGAGACACAACTATTTGAATAGCTATTGGGAACTACTACTTTAGAACAAGGTTCAGAAACTACTACTTAGAACCAATAGAAGTTCCAAAGTAGTAGTTACCAAAACTTGTTTTAAAGTAGTAGTTCCCAATAGAAGGAACTACTACTTTAGAAGAGGGTTTGGTAACTACTTTTTATCTTCTCTGGTAACTACTACTTTTAGAAAACACTAAAAAAAGGCTGGTTCATACAAAAATGCAGTGCGGAAAAGGTGCATCCAGTGTGCATTTTCTGCATTGCATTCGATTCTGCCTCCCTTTCAGTCTGCATGTGGGTGCCTATGTATTGTTAATGGCTCCCCAAATGCATATTGCAAACGCAGTACCATGTGGTTTTGGTGCAATGCGTTTTTGCACAATCCAGTGCACTACTTTTCACGTGGTCTACATGCATTGGGACTGATTTAAGGTCTAAAGGTGCAGAATTTGGGGCTCATTTGAGACCTGAAGGTGAAGAAATTGGTCTGAGGTATTGGGCCTGATCTAAGATTTGAAGATGTAGAAATTGGTCCTGATCTGTGGTGTAAAGTTACATGCAGTGAGGCTCATATGAGATCTGGAGGCACAGAAATTGGGCCTGATCTAAGATCTAAAGGTACAGAAATTGGGTTTGATCTGAGGGGTGAAGGTGCAGAAGTTGGGCCTGATCTGAGGTGTGAAGGAGCAGAAATTGGGGCTGATCTGAAGTGTAAAGGTGCATGCACTGGGTCTTATGGGATCTGAAGGTTCAGAAATTGGATCTGATCTGAGATCTGAAGGTGCAGAAGTTGGGCCTGATCTGAGATCTGAAGGTGTGGAATTTGAGCCTGATCTGAGTTCTGAAGGTGCAGAAATTGGACCTGATCTGAGGTGTGAAGGTGTATTTATTATGGCTCATTTGATATCTGAAGGTGCAAAAACTAGGCCTAAGCTGAGTTGTGGAGGTGGGGAAAAAGCTCTGAGGTTTGAAGGTGCAGAAATTTGGTTTGATCTGAGGTGTGAAGGTGCATAAACTGTGCCTTATCTAAGGTGTGAAGGAGCATGAACTGGGAGATCTGAAGGTGCAAACATTGGGCCTGATCTTAGATCTGAAGGTGTATTCATTATGGCTCATTTGACAACTGGAAATTAAACCTAACCTGTGAAGTTGCAAAAATTGGGTCGGATCTGAGATGTGAAGGTGCATAGGTTGGACCTGAACTTAAGTGGGAAAGTGAAAAATTGGGGCACATATGAGATCTGAAAGGTGCAAAAATTGGGCTCTGAGGTGTGAAGGTGTATTCATTATGGCTCGTTTGACATCTGAAGGTGCGGAAATTGGGTCTAATCTGAGGTGTGGAGGTGCAGAAACTGGGCCTACTCTGAGGTTTGAAGGTGCAGAAATTGGGCCTTATCTTAGGTGTGAAGGTGTATGCACTAGGTTTCATATGACATCTGAAGAAATTGGGTATTATGGTGTTTGGGTATTATGGGTATTGGGTATTAGGTGTGAATGAGCATGTTCTGTGGCTCAAAAGAGACCTGAAGGTGTAAAAATTGGGTGTGAGCTGGGGTGTGAAGGTGAAGGGATGGGGGATTGATCTAGAGTGTTAAGGTGCATGTAATGGGTCTCATTGGATCTGAAGGTGCAGAAATTGGGTCTGATCTGAGATCTGAAGGTGCAGAAATTGGGCCTGATCTAAGATCTGAAGGTGTGGAATTTGAGCCAGATCTGAGTTCTGAAGGTGCAAAAATTAGGCCTGATTTGAAGTGTGATGCATGCACTGGGCCTCATTTGAGCTCTGAAGGTGCAGAAATTGGGCCCGGCCTGAGGTGTGAAGGTGCAGAAATTGGGCCTGATCTGAAGCGTGAAGGTCCATGCACTGGGGCTCAGGCCTCAGGGTGTGAAGGTGAAGGGATGGGGGATTGATCTAGAGTGTTAAGGTGCATGTAATGGGTCTCATTGGATCTGAAGGTGCAGAAATTGGGTCTGATCTGAGATCTGAAGGTGCAGAAATTGGGCCTGATCTAAGATCTGAAGGTGTGGAATTTGAGCCAGATCTGAGTTCTGAAGGTGCAAAAATTAGGCCTGATTTGAAGTGTGATGCATGCACTGGGCCTCATTTGAGCTCTGAAGGTGCAGAAATTGGGCCCGGCCTGAGATCTGAAGGTGCGAAATTGGGCCTAATCTGAGATCTGAAAGTGCAGAAATGGTGTGGAATTTGATCCTGTTCTGAAGTGTGAATGTGCAGTAATTGGGCCTGGTCTGAAGTGTGAATGTGCAGAAATTGGGGCTAATCTGAGGTGTAAAGGTGCAGAAATTGGGGCTGATCTGAGGTGTGAATTTGCAGAAAATGGGGCTGATCTGAGGTGTGAAGGTGCAGAAAATGGGGCTGATCTGAGGTGTGAAGGTGCAGAAATTGGGGCTGGTCTGAGGTGTGAAGGTGCAGAAATTGGGGCTGGTCTGAGGTGTGAAGGTGCAGAAATTGGGACTGGTTTGAAGTGTGAAGGAGCATAAATTGGGGCTGATCTGAGGTGTGAAGGTGCATGCATTGGGGCACACGTGAGAGCTGAAGGTGCAGGATTTGGGCTGAACCAAGGTGTGAAGGTGAAGAAATTGATGAAAGTAGCCTTGGCAATGCTCTCTGCATTTGGATCTGTGTGTTTATTTCTTATTATTCAAGTAGCTGACAGCATTTACTTTATAAAAATTCCTTTTCGTAATTGAGAGTGTGAAATTGACATTTATTTTTATGTAGCCGGCACTCTATGCTCAAAAGGTTGCCTACCTCTGATATACACTATTAGCCAATAGAGGGAGACACTACATTACTGTTACTATAATGTACTGTTAGCCGCTAAAGGGAGACTGTACAAATCTTTGTTTCTTTCTAATCCATTGAGGGACAAGGGAAGCCTTCAACCTTCAGGTAATAACTCAGACTACAGGAAGATTGACCACTGGCAAGAAAAAAAACGGTTAACTCTTTACGCCCCATTAACTCAACTGCGCGAAAGCAAAAAGCTATGCTTTAATGACCACACACCGCATGTATGCAGCAATGTTTTAGCGCTGGGAGCACACTCACAACACAAAGACCAAGCTGCTGAAAATTGCTCTTGTCCTGAGTAAACATCAGTAGCTAGAGCGGGTCAGTTTTTTTTTTTTGCTATCTATGTCTCAATGGGAAGATTTTCCTTCCATTCCTGTCCCATAAGCAAAATAGGAAGTGAGATGAAATCCCTGCATATTATTTCCCTGGGCCCCCACAAGTAACCAGAATTAGTGTCCCCATTGGAAGATTTCCCCTCTATTACTTTTCTGGGGACAAACCAAAATGTGGGATTTTCTTTTACTTTTGCTTTCAAAGATAATGATAAACAGAACAAATCTCCCTAACGGGCACAGGCAGCAATACAACTGTTCCAGTCCCTCTCCACTCTGTCCAAAACTAAACAAAAAGTTTTGCCTTTAGTTACACTTTAAGAACCTCCCTTTAACTTAAGTAAAGGTTTAGGAGTGTTCAGACTAAGCTCCCTAATGTTGGCGAGTTGGACCTTCCTCTTGGCATGCTATATCTGTTAAAACGTTCTCTCCATGAAGTCAAGGGTCAGATATGCTAGGCTTAATTTTTTTCTGCAGTCAATTATTTTTTCCTATTGAACATGGTAAGATTGTTCATACGTCTCCATAGGAGCTGCTTTTTTCTGGCAGCATTACTTGCCTGTTAAACATAAATAAAACAATGCTGCACTGCAAATAAATAAATGAATAAAAAGCATATACAGTGAGGAACAGAAGTATTTGAACACCTAAGAAACAGCAGAATTCTGGCTCACAAAGACCTGTTACTGTGCCTTTAAAATGTCCACCTCTACTCCACTCATTAATCTAACTTAGTAGCAGCTGTCTGAGCTCTTTAAAGACACCTGTCCACCACACAGTCAGTTAGACGCCAACTAGTACCATGGGCAAGACCAAAGAGCTGTCAAAAGACACCAGAGACAAAATTGTGGACCTCCACAAGGCTGTAAAGGGTTACGGGGCAATTGCCAAGCAGCTTGGTGAAAATAGATCAACTGTTGGAGCAATTGTTAGAAAATGGAAGGGGGTAAAGACGACTGTCAGTCTCCCTCGGACTGGGGCTCCATGCAAGATCTCACCTCGTGGGGTATCACTGATAAGAAAGGTGAGGAATCAGTCCAGAACTACAAGGGAGGAGCTGGTCAATGACATGAGAGCTGGGACCACAGTTTCAAAGGCACTGTCGGTAGAACACTACGCCGTCATGGTTTCAAATCATGCATTGCACGGAAGGTTCCCCTGATCAAGTCATCACATGTCCAGGCCCGTCTGAAGTTTGCCAATGACCATCTGGATGATCCAGAGGAGGCATGGGAGAAAGTCATGTGGTCAGATGAGACCAAAGTAGAACTTTTTAGTCTAAACTTCACTGTTTGGAGGAAAAAAGATGAGTTGCATCCCAAGAACACCATCCCTACTGTGAAGCATGGGGATGGTAACATCATGCTTTGGGGGTGCTTTTCTGTGAAGGGGACAGGACGACTGCACTGTATTAAGGAGAGGATGAATGGGGCCATTTATTGTGAGATTTTGAGCAACAACCTCCTTCCCTCAGTCAGAGCATTGAAGATGGGTCGTGGCTGGGTCTTCCAACATGACAACGACCCGAAGCTCACAGCCAGGATAACCAAGGAGTGGCTCCGTAAGAAGCATATCAAGGTTCTGGAGTGGCCTAGCCAGTCTCCAGACCTAAATCCAATAGAACATCTTTGGAGGGAGCTGAAACTCCGTGTTGCTCAGCGACAAAATCCCTGTTGCAGTGTGTGCAAACCTGGTCAAGAACTACAGGAAACGTTTGACCTCTGTAATTGCAAACAAAGGCTTCTGTACCAAATATTAACACTGATTTTCTCAGGTGTTCAAATACATACGTTCAGCAGTGCAAGACAAATAAATTCTTTAAAAATCATACAATGTGATTTCCTGATTTTTTTTTTAAATTCTGTCTCTCAGAGTGGGAATGCACCTACAATGTGAATTGCAGACCCCTCGATGATTTCTAAGTGGGAGAACTTGCAAAATCGCAGGGTGTTCAAATACTTCTGTTCCTCACTGTATGAAGGTGTACAGGGTGTAGTATACACTAAATATTAAATGAATGTCCATAAACCAAGTCCATACTAAGTGAAATAATCAGTGATATTGTGACCAATCCAACTCTTCACAGCTCATTTGCTTCTTCATGTGCTCAAAACCTGCACCATTAGATAAGTGCTATAACTTAGCTTTGATCAAAAAATGTTGTACTTTAAAACAGCATCAAGCCAGATATGGGATCCGGTTTAAGGGGGGGGGGGGTTGTTGGAGGTCTGAGATAATCACCCTTAATAGAGGAGAGAAAAGGACACTCCAGTATGTACTAACGAGGGTATCTTTATGATGTTAAAAAGTATTGCGCTCACATGTAAATATATTTAAAAACGCCATAACCCAGATAAGAAACATCACCAGATAAGCTGCACTTCCAGGTAGTGTTAGACACAGTTCACATCTGCCCATGGCCATGCCCTTACGCGTTACATCACGCCCACTCTTCATCAGAGGGATTACTTTCCTGTTGAAAACACTAGTTGTTAGTCTGGTTTTCTCCAGTTCAGGTAGCATGTTTGTTCAACCTTGTTCAACCTGCTCGATGCCAATCATTGCTTTTCGTAGCAGTTTCCTCTTAGCTTTGACTATCTGTCCTGATCTGGAACACCAGGTTGATCGTTGGTGCTCCCTTTTAGTTTTGCTTTGGCCTTTTTTTCATCTAGCCTGGATTCAGATTTTGATTCCTTCAGATACATTTAGTTTTCTTTAGTTACATAGTTAGTCTGGCTAGAAAAAGACAAAAGTCCATCCAGTTCAACCATTAAAAAAAAAAAAGTTATAATCCTATACCAACAGTTGATCCAGAGAAAGGCAAAAAACCCAGCAAAGCATGATCCAATTTGCTCCTTTAGTAGAATTATCTCGACATCTGTTGGACCGTGCAGTGGCTGTCGCCCAGCTCTAAAAGTTGGACTTATTTTAGCTGTCCAATTTGGTTGAATGTTCTTAATTTCTCAGGTCCCTCAATGGACAATAAGGAAAATTAGATTTTTAATTTACTGTAAAATCTTTTTGAGGGACACTGTTCCCACCCCCTGTGTTATTGGCTCTCTTTACTGCTAGCTCACAAAACTGAGGGACGATGGTTAAAGGCAGTTATACAGGAACTGGCTTTTTGATTGCCAGTATCCGAGCATCCTATGGGCAGTAGTATTACCTGATTGGGAATTTTTAATTCTCTTTCTTCAATGGGCTTCAATAAAAAGAATGTATGGTTGCTTTTCAAGCATACATTCTTTAACAAGAAAAACTTGTCTTTGAATGGTATGTACAGTTAGTTTCATTAAATATACTGTATCTACAAGTTGATAATAAGTCATATAGACTGTAATAGATTGTGCGCCCCTTGAGGGTTAGGGACTGATGTGAATGTACAATATATATATGTAAAGCGCTGCGTAAATTGACAGCTATATATAAGTACCTGAAATAAACAAATAATAGAACTGTGCAACTCAGGGCACTTCAAATTGCAAATAGACATGTTTACACATAGTAAATGTTCTTCCTTGAGGCTTTCATCAGCGCTCTGCTTTGAATAAAATTGATCCTGACAGGATGTGACATAATTTGAAAAACAGAAAATATATTTGCTAAAATCCTCATGCACACTGGACATTTTTACAGCTGCTGTTTTTGGCTTTTGACATTTTTTTCTATAGCCAGTAAACTCCCCAGCAAGTTATCCTATGTCTCTATGCACACATAGACTGTAATCAACGTTTTTTGGCTGGGACGTTTTTTCGCTGGAAAAAAAACCCAGGACTAGTGGATTTCTAGAGGAGTTTTTTTAGCTGTAAAAACCCTTGAAAGCTGAAAAACGCAGTAAATCGCGGAAAACCAGCATTTTTGGACTTTTTTTTGACCAATAAATTAATTTTTTGGGGGTTAAAAAAGAGGCAAAACGCAAACGTGGCAAAACACCGCTAAACTGCTAAAAAACTCACGTTTTTTACGTGACTTTACACAGCTAACGTTACCAGCTTTATTAAAACTCCCGTGTGCATGGAGCCTTAGGAGGACCTTTTATCTTAGAAATTAAGCTGTTAGGACTTCTCAACTTTCTGTGTGGAAGAAGGTTTAGATTATTAAACACAAATGCAGTTCCAGTCCAGCATGACATGGCTGCATACATTTTGAAGACATGGACACTCCGTAAACAGTAAATGTTTTTTACAGAAAGGATGTATGTTTACTGAAGTTATACATATATGCTGAGTGGGTTTTTCTTTGAGGAAATCATTTTTGTTGGATAATTTGCCTAGAAAACTTTACTGATTGTCTTCATTCACAGATAAAGGGTCATTCACTGACATAAAAACTAAGAGAACACAGCCAAATATTGGCTCAGGGCCCCATTATCCACACACAGGGCCATGATTGGAGCCCCTGGGTAAAAAAGCATGAAGATTACAACTAAAAGATAACCCTCTACATCTGGTGCTACAACAGTCCCCTGAATGAAACTGAACAAAGGTAACCTATTGCAACAAACACTAATCGCCAGAAGAAACCATATGTATAGGTTGCCACTGCACACATACAGTATCAGTGAGATGGGCCTGAGTGCGCTGCAGAGCCTGTAGTACATATAGGCCAACAGAGAGAGCGACACTCGCAAGTCTTGAGAGGTGAACACACAGTGAAGGTTTTATTTTGACATTTCAGCGAGGCACAATCTTGTCTTCCTCAGGTCCTGAGGAAGACAAGCTTGTGCCTCGTCGAAACATCGAAATAAAATCCTCACTGTGTGTTCACCTCTCAAGACCCATCTTCACATCTGTGTGTTGGGGGGAATGCAGATCACGCAAACAAAATCGCATTCTGCAGAACACAGAAGCGCAGGTTCTTATCATTGTTGCTGTGCAGTAAAATTAGTTTCCATGACACTCCAATGCACGCTGTATATCCACTTGTTCCTGCGCCTATATGATATGAGGATTATACACACACTGTACAATTGCTTGTTAATACAAATTGCTTATCAGCCAATCACATGGCAGCAACTCAATGCATTTAGACATCTAGATGTGGTGAAGATGATTTGGTGAAGTTCAAACCGAGCATCAGAATGGGGAAGAGAGGGGATTTAAGTGACTTGGAACGTGGCATGATGGTGCGAGGTGGGCTGATCTGAGTATTTCAGAAACTGCTGATCTACTGGGATTTTCACACACAACCATCTCTAGGGTTTACAGAGAATGGTCCGAAAACGAGAAAATATTCAGTGAGCGGCAGCTGTATAGACGAAAATACCTTGTTGGTGTCAGAGGAGAGTGGGCATTCAAATTCAGCAGCGACATTCAGATGGTAGGGTCAGAATTTGGCATAAACAACATGAAAGCATGGATCCATCCTGCCTTGTATCAACAGATCAGGCTGGTGGTGGTGTTGTAATGGTGTGGAAGGATATTTTCTTGGCAGTAGCAAGGTGTACCTAATAAAGTGGCCGGTGAGTGTATATTACATTAACTAATTGAACTGTATTATATTTGGGATTCTCCCATGTCTGGATGGATCAAATTCTATAAAACGTTACAACTGATTGAATGCAGGAATAGCTAGATGTTACAGTAAAACAGGGGTCTCCAAACTATGGCCCTCCAGCTGTTGATTAACTGCAAGTCCCATGAGGCCTTGCAAACTCTGACAGCCACAGGCAAGACTCCCAGAGGCGGAGGTATGATGGGACTTGTAGTACTTCAACAGCTGTAGGGCCATAGTTTGGAGATCCCTGCAGTAAAATATACAATTTGCCATTGGTACAGGCTATTCCTAGAAAGCAGCTTAGTGCACAGCAACATCATTCCTGTCTGGTGGCAGACCAGTGGGACCTTTCATCTTTGGTCCATGGGCTGTGACCATACTGGGGTGATCACTCTGAATGTGGATTTCACATGGATATGGAGTGTGGGCTGTTTGTTTTAAAATATGTTTAAAGTGTCAAATAAAGCTTTTCTTCTATATATATATATATATATATGTATAAATGTATATATTACGATTAGCGTTTGATACAATGGCTATATACGTTTGTTCAGTTTCTTTCATGGAACTGTTGTAGCATCAGATATAGAGGGTTATCTTTTAGTTGTAAGTCACTGACATGGTGCCATTGTTTCAGGATTTCTGGCAAGGAGGTCTGTGTTTTGTTGTAGCATACATTAACATTGTCAGGGACAGGGTGACCTTCCAGTAATATAAGACAAAGAGGTTGATTTGTGCTGTAATGTTCCAGGAATTTAGTAGTCGTCTTAATTTACCAATTGACTATGCTGACACTGCACACTTCAAAGTCTAATAAAGGTTGAAGGGGTGTAAAGCAAAGACTATGTTCATTCTTTATGTTCCAGCAAGAATCTACCTGCTTCCCATTTTACAGATTATAATTTAGCAATTTTCCGTATCAAATAATACCAGGTTTTTAAACTTTTTTTCATCTTTTTATTTGCTCGTCTGTACCCAAGTAGAAAACTCTTAAAGTAAATGGAAGGTCATTTTATAATTCAAGCAATAAAAAGGTGCATTTTAAACGTTATGTACATATATGCATAAAAAAAAAAAATACTAAATAGGTTTATTTTATTTTTTGTATTGTCTTATTTACTTGGCTTAATGTTACATTTAAGCTCTGGATCAGTTATTCTGTAGTTGTCACGGTTTGTGTCTTCAAATCAAAAGTTGAGGACCGTACTCCTTTCAGTGTTCGAGCTTGGCGATGCACAAATCACATTAAAACAATTGTAGTACTACCCCCTTAGGAGACTCTAGAAGATTTGGGTCCCTCTATAGTCCTGCACAGCCAGGCATCACACATCTTCACACAAACTTGCATCCAGAGTCAAAAATCAGTCCTTGCGATTTGCTTCTGTTGTTTTGTTTAGAGGATTTAACCTGGGATAGGGTTAGGGGTATACAGGATGCCCAAGGGTACCGATAAACTGAGGACAACTTCCTGAAACTATTTACAAGTTTTCACCACTACACAATCTGAGTTGAAGAGCTAGCCAGCGTCTCCTTAGTGTACCACCCCAGACCTTAGATGAACTTCTCCTCTTCACCCAGCAATCTGGAGGTATCCCTGAACAGGGGATCCAGTTCCTGTCACTTTAAGAGATGAACAGTCACTGGCAGGTGGCTAATCTGGTTTTCCACCAGAGTGCTCCTTCCTCTATCCACCCAGGGGGTGTAGGTGTACTCACTCAGATCCTCTCCTGTACCACTTGTGTGTTGGTGGCTGCTACCAGGCCTATCAGCTAGGCTGCACCTTCCCTGCCATACAGGTGTTCCTCTTTTAGGGGGCCGGTGAGCTCTGAGCTTTCCTCCTTTCCAGCTCCAGGCCTACATGTAGGTCCCATCCCACTGGGCCTCTTCGCAGCCTCCTTCCTTCAGCCTCACATCCTCCTCTCTGTCTTCCACCCGAACTCTCCTGCTACTGAGCAGGCTCCAACATTTTTAAGGGTGTCCCAGTCCCTTGCCAACATCTTGTTGGGGATTGGCTAGGATCCCTCAAAGTGCAACCAGCCACTCCTCAGATCTACCCACTGCCTCCAGGGCCTTCCTCCAAAATCCCTAGAGCAGGGAGGAATTCCAGGAGAGCTGGCCTGCAGAGCATCCCAGCACTGACCACAATTTGACCCCCCTCTGGCTATTACACCCAGACTGCTACTCATCCTCTAACCATTGAAGTCTAGCTCCCTTTAATTCAATCCCCACTGAAAGACAGCCATGTCCTCATTGGCTGGGGGAAAAAAAGAACAAAATGGCTCCTGAGCCCAGGAGCAGGGCATCCTATACAAAAAATATGTAAGGGGAAAAAGGGTACAAAAACTGGGAAGGGGAAATAAAATATATACAAATAGGTTAGTCAGTAGAAAAATAGATTTCAATATGCAAAGTTACATTTTTACAACCTAGCTACCTCTCTGCAGCTAATGGCAAAGGCCAATTTTTTTTTTGGAAACATATATACAATGACATATATACACAATTAGAGCAAACAATCGAGTGCCTCAACTTCAAGGGAAACCCTCCACAAGCTTAATAGAGGTCTTCTGTGCTGCCAACAGGAAAGACGGCCGCCTTGAGTAATCTGCAAACAATAAGGTAGAAGACACCATAACAAACATAGCCTAGATACTGGCAAGATAGATAATAAAGCACTTCAGCATTGCATTCTAAATGAGCGTTACTTTAAGTCCTTAATTGATTTGAGGAGGAGCCCCTCCTAGGAAAATAGTGGCACTGAGCGGTCTCCTTGCAATCACCCCTAGACCAGCATATCTGGGAGTTAAGAGTCGGGCAAAGTCCGTAATACGCAGGACACAAAGGCCTACTAGACTGGGATCCCGCTTTGGTATTAGTAGTATTTCTATGGGCTGGGCAGTCTTACCATGGTGCCATCAGGTTTCCGGGTGGCCACAGAGTAGCTTCGGTTAAGCTGGCCAGTCTACACAACTACCACCGAGTCCCTGTAAATAGCCCAGCCTTTGCTCCATTCTTGCTTGATATCCTGAAAGCGGGCCCAAGCTTCCTTCAAATGAGGTCCTCTCAAGTGTTTCGGGACATGCATGTAGTCCCAGATCAAGTCCAACTCCCATTGAGCCCTGGACTCCTCAACTGTGTCCATAACTTGTACGGGTAATCTAGTCCCCACTCCAAGTTCACCCTCTTCTGTATATCCCTTTACAAATGGGAGAAGTGAGGAAGAAACTTTTTGTCCCCCAGTCCTGGCTGCACACAGGACTGAGGAGAATGGATGACCCACCTCTGCAGATCAGTAGACTTGGCTTTGACCTTAGGCCAGGGTGAGGAGAAGAATTTGGGTGGTTGGGCTTGGGTAGGTATCCCTACAGACTCTGATGTGCTGGAACATCCAGCAGAGTCTGGTGTGTAAGGGGCTTCTGACGTTCCCATCAGCGAATCCAGCTCTTCTGTGGTTCCCCCCCAGTCCCATTCTTCCTCTGTTAACTCTATAGACCACCCTTCTTGCTCGATCTCTAAAGGTCCAAACTCTGCCAACAGCCTGGGTGACTCACAATCTACCGCTGACACTGTCCGCTGGCTCACCTGACGATTGTGTGTACTTGCAGCTATGCTCTTTCCAGGCAGACCGGTCAGGGCTGGTGGGTGAAGCCAGTTGTTCCAGGGCATCTGCTGATTCCAACAGGGCAGCACATGTGGGCACCACCCCTCCAGCAACATCTTCGGGCAAAGGGTGGATAGTGGTTGGTGACCCTCCTCCTCTGTAAGGGTCCGCCAAAGGGGCAGGGGAGTCGCGGTCCCGGGACTTGACCCTGCTCTGAGATTCAGAAATCAATCTTTCTCCATCCTTCTGATTCAGGCCCTCTGGTCTCTCTGTATACTGTACCGTTAGCAGGTCCACACTGTGTATGGGACGCAGCTGGTTAAGTGGCTCTTTACTGATTACAGCAGGAACATTTGAAGCATAGTCTTTTGTTGAGGACACCTGTTAAGCAGTCAATAGACATTTGCAACCTAAAGGGCCATCTCGGTTGCTCCGAGTAACAGCAAAGCACAATGTTCTGACTTTAAGCAGGTTAATCAAAGCACAGTCCATTGACCGGCCATCTGTAGAGCAGCAGGGAGATCTTAAGTTAAGCCCGGCGTGGCTGCCAAGAGCGACAGCAGTAACATAAACTCTTTCTTGGTTAATCAGTTGACAGGAGTAATGGCAGGCAGGTTGCTAAAGGAAAATCCCGTTGTGGCCCAAAACATAGGCTTATTTGACTAACGTGCCATTGCAGTAATTAATGTGTGTATATTTATTTATTTCAGGTACTTATATAGCGCCCAGGGTGGATTTGATTTAAATCAAACTGATTTAAATCACGATTTAAATCACTAGTCAGTAAGGCTTGATTTAAATCCTAGTTTTCTACATAAAGACTAATTCTTGCTGGTATAACTTTAATATGCAAGTAGATGAAGATTTTTAGAATAACAACTTTTCATATTAGTTTTTTTATCCCCAGTTTAATAGGTTAATCATTCATATTTGGACAACTTTTCTGTTGTACTTAGGAAGGAGAAAAATAATCATTACCTTAATAATAACAATTTAAATAGATTTATTCAACTAAAACAATAACATTACAGCATATGTTATTTGCTTAAACAAACATCCATGTTTGTTAACTAATTTGGCTAAACAAAATATCTATATTTTAAGAAACTTAGACTGTCAGCCCCTTCCTCCTCACACTTAGTTTCACTTTTTTCTTGTGCAGGTCTATTCCACTCCAAACAATCAGAAAAATATTGTTTCTATTCTATTCACTGAACTTCTTGAAACTTAGCACTGAAGGGGTTGAATCTGTATTCATAGGTTTGTAGAAGTTAGGATTAAGGTCTTTTTCTTAACTCTGTTCATGTTATAACATTTTTGCTGTGAAAAAGAGGCATGTGATCTCCGCTGAGTCAAATTCAGTTTTGAGAACTGCAAAAGTAAACCAAGCATCTGTGATAATATCTTGTAGGCAGAGAAACTGCCCAATAATCTTACAGAAACCTCTGGAAGAGCATGACATTGTGAATGGATTAATGGAATTTATTTACCAAAAAAATTAAAAAATTAAACATATACAGCCTTATTCTACATAATAAAAAACTAATCGTTATTTCATGATAGAATAACCTTTGGATGGTAATATATTTTCCTCAAAAAGCATTTTATTTAAAAAAATCCGATTTAAATTAAAAAAAATCCGATTTAAATAAAAAAATTCTGTTTTTTTTGATTTTTTAAAAAAAATCATTGATTTTTATCCACCCTGATAGCGCCGTCAATTTACGCAGCGCTTTACACATATATATTGTACATTCACATCAGTACCTAACCCTCAAGGGGTGTACAATCTAAGGTCCCTAACTCACATTCATACATACACATAGGGCCAATTTAGACAGGATCCAATTAACCTACCAGCATGTCTTTGGAGTGTTGGAGGAAACCGGAGTACCCGGAGGAAACCCACGCAGGCACAGGGAGAACATGCAAACTCCAGGCAGGTGGTGCAGTGGCTGGAATTCAAACCAACGACCCTAGTACTGCCAGGCGGAAGTGCTAACCATTTAGCCACTGTGCTGCCCAACATATATGTTTGCAGTAGACTGCTGGCAACGTCTCATCATTTTTGTGTTTGTGTTCATTTACGCTATTGTGTTGTGTCAGTCCCCTCATGTTAATTTTCATTGCATTAAGGCAGTTTTTTCATTTGAATGGACTGCCTACTGCACCAAAAAAGGTTCATGTTGCTTTTTTGGCAGCTCAATGCTCATCTGTTGGTTAGGTTAATTGGGGTACTACTCAGAATGGTACCAATGCAACATAGTGCAGTAATGTGAATAAGTCTTTAAACCAGTTATTAAACTATGAAATGTATCTGAAGGATATACTAAGAAATTAGTCTGTCTTGAAGTGGCAGAGCCTATGTAAACAATTTTAAGATTGCTCAGTCATCAGATATCTAACCCAAAACTTTCAGTAAATGTTAAAACTATGCTATAGTTTAGTCGTTTTCAATGTTCTTTTGTCTGTTCATAAAAAACACAAAACATTTCAATCCTGATGGCATTAGCACGTTAATTAACTGGTTTAGTATTTTGACAACTTTATTAACTACAGCATAGTATATACTGTATGAGGTTAGCATTCCTGTCTCTCTTCTTTGAAATGTGGCTTTAAAGCACACTTGGGACTGAGTGTGTTCTCTCTGTGTTTTATGGCTTTCCTCCCACTATCCAAAGTTGAAAAAAAATGTTTTAGTTCAGTTCATTAGTACAACCTTCTTTTGTACTCCTCTGAGTTCTGAAAAATGATGCACTGTTGGAAAAGGTTCCAAAACAGTGCTTGGATTTTGTTTCTATAGACCAGTGTTTCCCAACCTTTTTTCAGTCAATGCACCCTTTAAAATTATGGCCAGTCTTGAGGCACCCCAATCTAAAATGGGGTGCCTCTAGCCTGTCCATAATTTTAATAGGGCACCCCATTCTAAAATGTGAAAAACTATTCTAATAGCAGCAGCAACATCCACACGTGTAGGACACCCAACATTAGAGGTGATTTATTCTTCCACATCAAATACACTTTTTCACACTGGTACAAATACTGGTACTGGTAGTATTCCAGTGTTTCTCTTCTCCCTCAGTTTTCTCCATCACTGAGCTAATGAGACCCCAGCACTGATGAAGAAGGGCGGGGGAGGGTCAAACTAGGATGCTGTGCAGGCAGCTGACATCCTCCTTATCTGATGATGTCATTGGTTTTTAGAACACTGGTGGCTAGAATGTCGCAATGGTTCACAATGAAAACCTGTGGCTTTGTGTAACAAAAAGGCAGGCTTGTTCTACCTGCTGGCTTCTATACATATTTTGGGATTTTTTTTAGACATTTTGCCAAGGTACCCCTGAAGAAACCTCAAGGCACCCACCCGGGGCACCCTGGTTGAGAAAGGCTGCTACAGGCAACAGCTAATGTTAGATAAAATTAAGGTGGAAAATTTAGTCCTGATAGATTACTTCAGGCTGGCCCCTTATGTATAGCTATGTAAAACATTAAAAATAAGTTCCTACACTTTTTAAATCCAGTAATGTACTCTCTCGCCCTGTTCTGCGCATGCTCAGTTGCTCTCTCTTCACAGTCCTGTGTCTAAAATCAGAGTCAGTAAAGGCGGATCGACTGACAGCTTTAAGATTTACTGTGGCTAAAGGGAGGAGAAAGCAACAGAAATGGTACAGACTGCGCTGAGGGAACATAGAGGGAGAAAAGAAAATCAGGAGAGATGAAAGGACAAACTCTGGTGTGCAAAAAAGCTAAACTTACAAGGATAGTGTCTTATCTTATTACCCTGATTTTCTCTCTATTCTTCCTGATCAGCAGCCTTTGAACTTCAAGTGGTTTTAAAAGGCAAAAGGTTTACCTTACTGCATTCTTTGACTGCTGCTGCTGTCAATCAGAGCCAAGAATGAGGAGCAGGAGGCGGTGCCGAGCCCCTTTTTGTGTGTCCTATGCTCTGGGGGCACTAGCAGGGGGAGTGGAGCCAGGAACACAAGTGATGAATCCAAGAAGGGGAGCATTGGGGCTGCTCTGTCAAAACCATTGTACAGAGCAGGTAAGTATGACATATTTGTTATTTTAAGAAAAGAAAAAAGTTAAGTATCACTTTTAGCACTGTTAAACTTCTCTTAGCCTTCCTTTTTATCTCAGCCAAGACATACACCCAAGGCTGGAAATGTACATATTTTAATTGAAGAACGTGACATACAGTTTTTGACACCAAGGAGAGAGGAAGAGTTACCAATAGAAATTGAATGCTCTGGGCTTCAACAAAATGGTGGCTTCCAGCAAGAAGAAGCAGGAGCAAAGCTGTAGACATTTTACAGCACACACTAATTTTGGTAGCATAATTATTAATGTGGAATGCATGTTCTTTTGTTAAAGAACATTACTTGTTATCAAACTGCTATGGGTAAAGTTTCTTTTTAACATTTGTAGTTAGCTTAATAAGAATTTCTCTGTCTAGATTTTACAAGGATGCAGTAGGAGCTCATTTATCAACAAGGGGCATTCTCGCCAGTATGAGTTGCTTGACTGTCCTCAGAAAACCAAAGGTGGATCTGGAGCCTGTTTATACTAGTGCAGTGGTGGGCAACCTTTTTTTTCAACTGAGCCAAATCTCGCCAAAACCACGATTGAAATTTATTTTGAGAGCCACATTTTTAAAACTGAAAATACATAGGATGGTACACTGTTTTTAGTTTCAATAAGTTTTTATAGTAATTCATCCCCCATATAGTAATTCATCCCGCATAGTAATTCATCCCCCATAGTAATTCATCCCCCATAGTAATTCATCCCCCATATAGTAATTCATCCCCCATAGTAATTCATCCCCCATATAGTAATTCATCCCCCATAATAATTCATCCCCCCTATAGTAATTCATCCCCCATAGTAATTCATCCCCCATATAGTAATTCATCCCCCATAGTAATTCATCCCCCCTATAAATTCATCCCTCATATAGTAGTAGTAAGTAAGTAGCAAGTAGTAAGCCAAGTCCCCCGTGTCAATTCACTTACCTTTGCTCCGCGCGTTCCTCTCGCCGTGTTCCCGCGCCGTTCCGGTCTTCAGGGCAGACTGTGAGAGGAGCCTAGCTCCTCTCACGTTCGTCACGCTGCCCCGCCTACACACATCCTGACAGCCAATCACTGGCTATCAGGATGTGAGTGGCAGCGAGACTGGCCAATCATTGCATTTGAGCGCGCTGCCCTGGCTGTTTTTTTTTGGATCACGCTGCAGAGTCCCTGCCGCCCGAGAGGAGGGAGGGGAGCAGGCGCTCGGCACACAAGAGCCGCATTAAAGCGTGTAAAGAGCCGCATGTGGCTCGCGAGCCGCGGCTTGCCGACCACTGTACTAGTGCATTGGAAAATATATATGTGTTATGTTAAAGTTCATAAAAACATTTTAACATTGTGTGGCGAAATCTAACACACCTCAAGATGCACTTTATGTGCATTTTACATGATTAATTCCTCTTTTTTTGTTCAATTTACTCCCTGCAAACATTTGAAATTGTGGATATGTGACTGAAAATGCCCTAATTTGCAGTGAGTTTTTAAAAACTAAAGGTTGTTGCAAGCGGGTTTTTAAATAAAAATCTACACACTGTACAATACTGTGCATTGCATTAATGTGAAAAGCTTTGGACATCATAATGGAAACTATTTTACCTGCTCTTTTGGGCTACTGTAAATGGGCGTTGTAGTGAAGTGGTGTGAACTGGCCCTATTATCAGACAAGAATACACATTTCAGGTGTAAGTCACAGCTAATTGTAGCTAAATATTATTCTCTTATTCTGCCTTTAGAAAGTGTTTTTTGCTCTTTGTGCCCTGAACGCTTTGACAACCACTGTGTGCCTAGTAGCAGCAGCCCTGCGATACCTACAGCTCCTCACCACTAGAAGACCCTGCACAGTAAGTGAGTGAAATGTTTACTAACATATATCAAGTTCTTATATGGTCAACTGAAAGGACATGAAAAGAAACCAGATTATTTAGAATTCATACAGTTAGGTCCATAAATATTTGGACACAGGCACAATTTTAGATTTTTCAGGTATTTACAAAAATATATTCAAGCTATAGTTATATAATGGATATGGGCTGAAAGTGCACACTCTCAGGTTTACGTTGAGGGTATGTACATCCAAATTGGATGAATGGTTTAGGAATTACAGCTCTTAAGAGTAGCCATCCACCCTTTTTCAGGGGACCAAAAGTAATTGGACAGTTGAATCAAAAGCTGTTTCATGGCCAGGTGTAGGCTACTCCTTCATTATTTCTTCATCAATTAAGCAGAATGTACCAAACTGTTGATTTGTCCACTCCTAATGTTGCTGCTAGACTTTTTAGACTTTGCCAAAAAACATCTAAAAAGCCAGACCAGTTCTGGAAAAGCATTCTTTGGATGGATGAAACTAAGACTAATCTGTACCAGAAAGATGGGAAGAAAAAGAGTGGAGAAGGCTTGGAACAGCTCATGATCCAAAGCACACAACGTCATCTGTAAAACATGGTGGAGGCGATGTGATGGCATGGGCATGCATGGCTTTCAGTGGCACTGGGTCATTGGTGTTTATTGATGATGTGACAGAAGCAGCCGGATGAATTCTGCAGTGTTTAGAGATATACTGTCAGCTCAGATTCAGCCAAATGCAGGAAAGTTGATTGGACAGCGCTTCACAGTACTTTATTATTATTATAATACAGGATTTATATAGCGCCAATGGTTTGCTCAGCGCTTTACATTATAGTGGGAGACAATACAGTAACAATACAGTACAATACAAGAGGGATTAGAGGACCCTGATCCTTGGAGTTTACAATCTAGGAGGGCGGGGTGAGTGGTACAGTAGGTAGTCACTGTGGGGGATGGAGTGGTTGGAAGAATAGAGGATACCAGAATTAGCAGAGGGCGGGATAGGCTTCCCTGAAGAGAAAGGTTTTCAGTGAACGCAGAAAGGCAAGTAGAGTAGGTGATCTGATAGATTGGGGTAGGGGGTTCCAGAGGATGGGTGACGCCCTGGAGAAGTCTTGGAGACGAGCATGGGAGGAGAAGATAAGGGAGCTAGAGAGTAAGAGGTCTTGCGAGGAGCGGAGTGTGCGGTTTGGGTGATATTTAGAGATAAGATCGGTTATGTAAGTTGGGGCATTGTTGTGGATGGCTTTATATGTCATTGTCAGAGTTTTGAATTTTATCCGTTGGGCAACTGGGAGCCAGTGGAGGGATTGGCAGAGAGGGGTGGCAGATACGGAACGGTTAGTGAGGTGGATGAGTCTGGCAGCAGCGTTCATGATAGACTGGAGGGGGGATAGTCTACGATGAGGTAAGCCAATGAGGAGGGAGTTACAATAGTCGAGGCGTGATATGACAAGGGAGTGAATGAGTTGCTTAATGGTTTCCGGGGTTAGGAACGGTCGTATCTTGGAGGTGTTGCGGAGATGAAGTCTACGTGATTTTGTCAGCGATTGGATCTGGGCCTGGAAGGACAGATGGGAGTCTAGGATTACCCCTAGTAGCCTGGCGTGAGGGGATGGACTGAGGATGATGTTAGCGATAGTTATGGTGAATTCAGTGGGGGTAGCGCAGGCAGGGGGGAATACTAGGAGCTCAGTTTTGGAGAAGTTGAGTCTGACAGTTATCGAAAACACACTGCAAAAGCAACCCAGGAGCATTTGAAGGAAAAGAAGTGGAATAATCTGCAATGGCCGAGTCAATTACCTGATCTCAACCCAATTGAGAATGCATTTCACTTGCTGAGGGCACAACTAAAGGCAGAAAGACCCACAAAGAACAACTGAAGACAGCTGCAGTTAGAGCCTGGCAAAGCATCAGAAAGGAGGAAACCCAGTCTTTGGTAAAGTCTATGGGTTCCAGACTTCAGGCAGTCATTGCCAGTAAAGGATTCTCAACAAAATATTAAAAATTAACATTTTATTTATGATTATATTCATTTGCCCAATTACATTTGACCCCTGAAAATGGAGGGAATGTGTATAAAAATGGTTGCAGTTCCTATAATTTGTACTTGATATTTATGTTTAACCCCTTGAATTAAAGCTGAAAGTCTGCATTCAAATTCATTTGTATGGTTTCATTTTAACTTATTCTGGTGGTATACAGAGCCAAAAGTATTAAAAGTGTGCCTGTGTCCAAATAAAAATGGACCTAACTGGATATCTGTTCCTTTAAATATGATACATAGCGATTAACCCTTTAGAGGAAGCTAAGCAAAGCTCGGTAAGCCTATGTGGTAAATGTGTTTGCTCAGTCTCTTAAGGCCTAGTGACAGCTGTATGTTTTCCTGCATTGAAACACAGGAATTTTACAGCTTGAAAATGCATTTCAAGTATAAATATTTTAGTGGCTGATTCATATCTATGTACTACATTGTGTTTGAAAGGTAAACTACATGAATTCATTTATACATACCCCAATGCATGCAAAAATGTGTAAATGAGCTCAACATATACATGGAAATGCTTTCTGATCTATCATTTATCAAATTACTTGTGCAACAAGATGACAGCATAATAGCATGACTTTTTTTTTTTTTTTATTCAAATATTTATTAAATTTTCACATTTATAATTACATATAAAAAGAGAAAGGAAAAAAAAAAAAAGAAAAAAAAAACAGGGGAACATGAAAGAAGAGCATAATGCATTTCATCTACATTCTCATATAATATTTTTACTCTTATTTTCTTTCTGTTACCTCCTTTTTCTTCCTTTCCCTTCCCTCTACCCTTATGCCCTACCCCATCCCTCCTCCCTCCCACTCTGCATTTTTCTCTTACTTCCATCTATATAAAATTAAGAATCTTCTCCTGGCATTTCTTCATATATATTCCTATGGTGTACAAAATCTTCCCATTTTTCCCATCTCCTGTTATATATCTCCATCTTATCTTCCTGGGTATAGTATAGTTTCTCCATCCTACTAATCTGATTTACTCTTTCTACCCAATCCTTCTCTTTCGGAACTTCCAAGCTATGCCAGAATTTGGGTATCAACCCCTTCGCTGCGTTCACAAAGTACCATATACCCGAGTTTTTATATTTATTCACTGGTAAATCTGTTTTATGTAATAAACACACTTGTGGGTCTAATCCTATCTTTATTCCTGAGATTTTCTCAATTAAGTTGACTGTTATCTTCCAAAAATTTTGTATCCTTGGGCACTCCCACCAGATGTGAAACCATGTACCAATCTTTCCACAACCACGCCAACACTCTTGTGTTTTCTCTATATCTATTTTGTGCTCTAGAATTGGTGTAATGTGCCATCTTACTAAACTTTTATAGTTTACCTCCACCTCTCTCATACTAGTGTTCTCGTGCGTGAGTCTATATATCTTCCTCTGTTTATCCTCATCTATCTCCACTCCTAAATCCCTTTCCCATTTTTCTATATAGCTTGGTTTTAATTCCGTAGCTAACTCGGTAAGAATTTTATAAATTTTTGCCGTGCCCCGTTTTCCGTCTCCCCGTGATTCCAGCAACCTCTCAAACATGTTCCACTCCTTTCTCCCTCTTATGGGTTTCGGAAGACTCTCAACAAAGTGATTTAATTGGTGATATTTCCACTCATCAATCTTAATAAAAAGTTCCCTTCCACTCTCTTTTAAGTCTTTCAATGTTTTCAACTTCTTTCCATCCATAATATCCCTTAGTTGAATGTCTTCCTTTTTAATCCATTTTCCCATACTCCCTTCAATACCTGGTGGGAAGTATTCTATATTCCTTAGTGACATTAATTGTGAATTAAAATCCCAGTGCATATACTTGTGTAAATTGTCCCAAACCCTTAAAACGTTCAATGTAAACACGCTCGTGGTTTCTTTTAAACCTCTATATTGTGTTGGTGCCCATATGTTTCTACTCAGGTCAACTCCGCTCAAGTCATTCTCTATCTTTACCCATCTTTTCCCCCTTTTATTGTGTGTCCAATCATAAATTCTTGCTAAAACTACAGCATTATAGTATCTCCCAAAGTCTGGCACTCCCAGTCCCCCTCTCTCTTTTCGTCTACTTATCAAATCATACGATATTCTAGGTTTTTTATTTTTCCATATAAATTTTGTTATCATCCTTTTAATTTCTTTAAAAAATGCTTCTGGGAGTTTTATTGGGATCATTTGATATTTATACAAAACTTTGGGTACAATTATCATTTTTATCAGATTTATTCGTCCTAACCAGGAGGGGATTCCTCCTCCCAATTTCTTCAGTTCCTCCTTAATCTCGTTTAAAAGGGAAATATAATTTAATTTATACAATTTTGAATATGAAGCAGAAAGTTTGACTCCTAAATATTTTATCTCTCTATCTCTCCATGTAAAAGGGAATTCTTTTTTTATCTTTTCTTTCTCACCATTCGGGAGATTTATATTCAAGATCTCAGTTTTTGTCAGGTTGATTTTTAGGTTTGATATTTCTCCATATTCCTTTAAGCTTTTCATTAAATTCGGGAGTGTTATCCTAGGATTACCCACATAGAACAACAGATCGTCTGCGAAAGCTGCCACCTTATGTTCCGTTTCCCCTATTTGTATTCCCTTTATATCTGCATTCCTCCTAATTGTTTCTAGTAAGGGTTCCAATGTTAACACATACAACAAAGGGGACAGTGGACATCCCTGTCTAGTGCCATTTGACATCCTTATAGGTGCCGATTTTTCACCATTGACCAAAATAACCGCGGATGGCATTTTATACAATTTTCCTATCCATTCCCTCATTCTACTACCTACCCCCATGATCTCTAGGGTGTCCATCATAAAGCTCCAGTTTACTCTATCAAAAGCTTTTTCAGCGTCGATCGAGAGAATCACTGCCGGGGTTTTCCCTTTCTTAGCTTTCTGGATCAACAACAGAGTTCTAATTCCGTTATCTCTACCCTCCCTCCCTGACACAAAGCCAACCTGATCTCCCTGGATCCATTCTGGCATTAAGTCTTTGATCCTATTTGCTAAGACCTTCGCATATAACTTTGTATCTACATTTAGGAGTGCAATTGGCCTATAACTTGAACATTGAGTAGGATCCTTCCCTTCCTTGTGTATAAGTGTTACATGAGCTTGTAGGGATTCCTGTCTAATCTCCATTTCTCCCCCCAGGGCATTCATATATTCCTTCAACTTTGGTATCAATAGTTCACTATATTTTTTATAGTACCTCACGGTGTATCCGTCCGGGCCAGGACTTTTCCCCACCTTAGTGTCTTTTAGTGCTATTTTTATTTCCTCCTGTGTGATTTCTAATTCCAGGGATTTCAATAGATCTTTATCTATCCTTGGTAGTTCTGCATTTTTTAGATATGCCTTTCTTTTTTCTCTGTTCTCATTTTCACTATTATTTACTAAGTTTTGAGACTTAATATTATACAACTTATTGTAATACTCCTCAAACACCTTCCCAATCTCTTTAGTAGAGTGAGCCATTTCTCCCTTGGGGTTTCTTATTTTTTCTATGTAATTTCTAGTTTTCTTTTTTCTCAGGGCCTTCATTATATATTTTCCTGGACGATCTCCCCATCTGTACCTCTCCACTGCAACTTTATTAAGTACTCTCCTCATCTCTTCTTCCATTAATATCTCCAATTCTTTCTTCTTTCCTATTATCTTCTGTCTTATCTCACATGTTATTCTATTTTTATGGATCTGTTCCAGGTCATTTATATCTTTTAAGAGCCCTGTCATTTTCTTACTCCTTTCTCTTTTCTTTTTTGCTCCTAACGCAATCAATATACCCCTAATATATACCTTATGGGACTCCCAGACAGTGGCCATTGAAACATCTCCTGTTTCATTCTCCTGAAAATATCTTTCCATTTCCCGTCTGATCTGCTGATCGATCTCTTGATCTAATAGAAGGGCCTCGTTTAATCTCCATCCCACCCCCCTTGTCAGTTGTCTCCCCCATCTCACCTTCATTATAACTGGGGCATGGTCTGAGAGAGTCATTGTCTCTATTTCTACTTTGGCCACCCTCTCGATAAGTTGATGTTCTACCATTATATAGTCCAGTCTTGAATAAATCTCGTGTGCATTAGAGAAGAAAGTATAGTCTTTTTCCTTTCCATGCATTATCCTCCATATATCCACTAGTTGCCCTTCATATATCTCCTTCTTCAAAGTCTTCATAGACCTACCTCCCTCTCGTTGCACACGAGATGTTGTATCCATCTGTGGATCTAAACATAAATTCAAGTCTCCCGCCATTATCAGTCTTCCCTTTTTAAAGTCCCTCAATTTTCTTAATATCCCTTTCAGGTATACCTCCGGTCTCTTATTTGGGCAATAAACATTCGCCACTGTACACTCTATTTCCTGTAATCTGCCCCTCAGAAACAAGAATCTCCCCTCAGGATCTGTCTCTCTCTCTTCCACCTCCCACCTTACGTTTTTAGCGAACCCAATTGCCACCCCTTTGGCTCTCTTAATTGGGGAGTCTGCATAAAACCATGTTGGATAGTTTCTAGTATTTAATTTGATATTTGACTTAATCTCAAAATGCGTCTCCTGTAAAAAAACTACCGAGGCTTCTCTGTGTTGTAACTCCTTAAATAGCTTAAATCTCTTCCCAGGACTATTCAACCCTTTTACATTATATGTTATAAATTTTATATCTTCCATAATTCTTGAGTACATCTCGTCCCTATGCAGAGTATTTTTAAAACCTTCCCCCTATACCATCTTTTACCTCCTCCCCCCCCCCTACCCTCCCTCTTCACCTCCCCCCTCCCCTGCCCCTCCCTCCTCCCTCCCCCCTCGAACCCCCCCCTCCCATCAGGCCTATTTTTTACCATCTAATCCTTTGTGAGCTTACTGTCACATTTGGATCTTGGCCCTGAGGTTGAACTCTAACCTTGTACGGTTCACCGTCCCTCCATTTCCCTCAATGTTCCCCTTTCTATCCCTTCTTTATTCTTTCTTCTAATTTGCTGCCATTGCTCTTTTCCCTCGACGTTTTCCCCTCCCTCAACCCCCCAACCTGGAACCTCTACTTTTTGAATGTTAAGTTTGTCAAAAAAGTCTCTCAAATCCTCAGGAAATCTCAGGTATGCAGTAACTCCATTCTTCCATCCGATTAGACACATTGAGCCGCTCCATCTATACTGTATGTTTTGTTTTTTCATCTGTTCTATTAAGGGTCTCAGTGATCTCTTTCTCCATAATGTCTCAGGTGTCAAGTCTGCAAAGATTTGTATATTTTTCCCTTCATACTCAATATTATATCTTCCTTTTGTCTTCTTCCATATTTCTTCTCTCTCTCCAATTTTATTAAATTGAACCACTACATCTCTCGGTCTCTCTTCCGCCCGATCTCGTTGGGCCTTTCCTGATCTATATATATTGTCCAATATGCATGTCTCTGTTCTAGGTCTACCCATAATGGAGTTTAAGATTTTTTGTATCGTCTCTCTTAATTCTTTATCTTGTATAAGCTCCGGAATTCCTTTTATCCTGAGATTTTTTCCTGTGTATGTTACCTTGTATCTCCAGTTTATATCCCAGTTTTTTTTGTTCTTGCCTAATCTCTAGTATCTGATTATTCAGTTCAGAAAGAGTTTGAGCATGTTTATTGATTTTTTCTTCTGTATCTTCTACTCTAGTCAAGAGATGTCCCAGATCTTTCCGAATAATTCCCATTTCCTGTTTAATTGATTTTTCCAAATTTTTAAACATTTCCGCCATTTCCTTTTTATTTGGGATTTGTAGTTCTCCTTCATTTTCCTTTGACTCTATTTCTCCTGATATTTGTTGATTATTATCCATTTCTACTGGAGATCTGGCGCTTTTATCCATACTGTTCTCCATTATACTTTTTTCACCTGCCCCCTGAGTTCTTTCTGGGGTCACATTACCTTGAGATGTAAATTTTCTAATTGTTCCTGATTGGGCGTGTTTAGGGGCATTCCCTTTACTATTTTTGCTCTTCATATTTTTAACTGTATCCGAGTTCTCTTTTTAAACTTTAAGATATATACTGATAATAAGTCCTTTAGGTAAATTCTACTTTCTTCAAACTATTTGGTGGTTCCCCCTTTTTCTCTATATATATTTCTTCTGCCACACCAAGAAGCTATCCATAAATAGATTTAATATATAATCCAGATAGTCTCACTCACCCTCCTTCCCGCTGCTTCGTTCCAGTGAGGCTGTCAGCATTCTGGTGTGGCTCTGCTCCTTTTCCCTTCAGCTCAGGAGGGGAGGGGGGGGAGAGGGGTTAGAAGAGGAGGGGGGGGAGAGGTGAAGGGGGGGTTTTCCGAGGCTCTTTTCTTCTCTCTCTCTCCGTTTCTCTCGTGGGTACCGACGGTCATGTAAATCTCTCTGCCCGAGCGGCTTCAGTTTCAAAGGAAGCCAGCCGTTTCTCTCTCCCTCCTCTTCTGTTGGGTCGGAAAGCCGGGGTCTCCCTCTGCTTCAGGAAGCCGGCCGGCTTCTCCGTCTCCCAGTACTGCCCTTCGGCGGGTCACGTGACCACCTCCCGTCACCCGCACTCCCAGCAGTCAGAGGTGAGAGATTCCCAGCCGTCTCACCGTCCAGAACTCCCGCAGCTCCGTCTCCTCCACTTCACTCTCAGGACCCCCCCTCTGCCGTAAGATCTCAGGCGGGGAGTTTAGCAGCTTCCATGGGGAACGTCAAGGGAAGGAGGGCGGTTATCCTGCGGAGAGCGCTCACATCGCTCTCTCTCACACCGCCACGATTAGGCTCCTCCGCATGACTTAAACCATAATGCTTGTTCTTATCGTTGTAACAGTTTATTAAAGTGTAAAGGCAGGCCATACATTATGCTGTTTTCTTTCCTTCAACAACGGGTTGAAGGAAAGAAAATATCTCTATTACCAGTGTGTAGGGGAGAATCCCTCCCGCTGTGCTATTTTGTGATAGCAGAAGGTTTCCCTACTGTTAGAATACAATGATCACTGCCGCTGGCTATAGCCACCGGCAGTGATCATACAAAAAAAAAAAAACCCGACAGGCCCGTGTTACAGAAGTAGAAAGATAGATCGCGTTCAGTACAACCAGCCTGCCTATAGATGGATCATGGTTTTCCTGATGAACCCGCTGAATTTCAATCTGTCTATGTTCGGCATAAAGCACACAGGCTGCAACAAGTGCATAATCCTTCATAAAAAAATGCAGTGTATTGAGCCACCAAACAAGCTATTTTTTAATCATGGAGTACAAATAATGAATATCCTAATCACCTTTAAATGGTCATAGCTATCACCAAACAGTCACTTTAAAACACACCTTTTTGTAATATGCAGTTAGATGTTAGTAATAGTAACTGAATAAAACTGTCTGAAACAATGATACATTATATGTGTGTGTGTATACACATATAGTTATGGCCCAAAAAATTGGCACCCCTGCATTTCTGTCAGATAATGCACCACTTCACCCAGAAAATTGTTGCAATTACAAATGTTTAGGCATTCTCATGTTTATTTTCTTTGTTTTGGAATGACACAAAAAAGCGGAGAAAAAAAAATAAACAAATCTGACACATTCCACGCAAAACTCCAAAAATGGACTGGACAAAATTATTGGCATATTCAATTTAATATTTGGTAGCACACCCCTTGGAAAAAATAACTGAAATCATTCGCTTCCTGTGACCATCAGTGAGTTTCTTCCACCTCTCTTCTGGAATTTTGGAGCACTTTTCTTTCACCAACTGCCCCAGGTCTCTCAGATTGGAAGGGTTCCTTTTCCCAACTGCTGTCTTGAGATCTCTACACAGGTGCTCTATGGGATCTGGACTCATTGCTGGCCAGTTCAGTACTCTTTGTCTTAAACCATGTCGGGGTGCTTTTTGACATGTGCTTTGGGTCCTTGTCCTGCTGTAACTTCTGATGGAGACCCAGCTTTATGACAGTGGGCCCTACATTGCACCGCAGAATTCTTTGGTAGTCTTCAGATTTCATAATTCCATGCACAAGGTCAAGACATCCAGTGCCTGCAAAGCAACCCCAAAACATCAGTGAACCTCCACCATGTTTGACTGTAGGGACTGTTTTCTTTTTTTTTAAAGGCCTCATTTTCTCTGAAAACAGTAGAATGATGGGCTTTACCAAAAAGCTAATTTTGTTTCATCTGTCCATAGCACATTCTCCCAAAACAATTTGGTTTCCTCAGGTAAGTTTTGGCAAACTCCAATCTGGCTTTTTTATGTTTGTGTCAACAGTGGGGTCCTCCTGGGTCTCTTACCGTGTCCCTTTTCATTCAAATGGCGACATATAGTGTGAGCTGAGACAGTTGTATCTTGTGCTTGAAGGTCAGCGTGACTTTGTCTGGAAGTTGATCGAGGTTCTTAATCCACTATTCAAACAATCCTTCATTGCAATGTTTGATCAAGTATTTCTCTTTCGTCCACGTCCAGGGAGATCAGCTACAGTACTATGGGCTGTAAAATTATTGCGCACAGTGGACACAGGAACATTATGATCTGTTCATTGATACAGGTGAGTATAATTACAAGTTACAGGAGCATCACAAACTTGGAATGCAATTAATTCTTATAATTTTGAGAAGGTGCCAATTTTGTCCAGTCCATTTTTGGGGTTTTGCATGGAATGTGTCAGATTTGGATTTTTATTTCTCCACTATTTTGTGTCATACCAATTCAAACAAAAGTAATAAAAATGAGAATGTCTAAACATTTGTAATTGCAACAATTTTCTGGGCGAAGTGGTGCATTATCTGACAGAAATGCAGCGGTGCCAATATTTTGGGCCATGACTGTATCTGTGTATATATATATATATATATATATATATATATATATATATATATATATATATATATTAGTAATTTTAAAGCTCATCACATGACTTTAGAGTATCAATAAATAACTACACAATATAGCAAGCTAGTTAAAAATACTGATTACAGTAATTTACCTATTTTATTATTAAAAATGTAATGGATTAATTTCATGTCCTGGCAAAAACTGTATTGTGGAAGGAAGAAACAGAAAAAATAGGTCCATCCCTTGAGCTATCAAGACTGGATTTTACATATATATATACGGTGCACCTAATGCTATCATTTATCATTAATATTTATACCATAAAAACACTCTCCCAGAACACGAAAAAATAAAAATAAAAAACATTGATAAACAAAAAGTCATAATAAAGGTAGCATATTCCCTCTTAGGATCGCAAAGTGTCTAGGTCTCCAGTTTCTTAAATCAAGTGGCTTACTTCTTTACCTTCTTTGACTATTTTTTCTTCCCTATTGCTACACCTTAATTGAGGAACATAATCCAAAACCTGAAAGCAAAACTGTGAAAAGGAATGTCTCTCATGCACAAAATTGCAAGCAACAGCCTGATTAATCAAATGATTATGCATGGCAGACTTGTGAGAGGAGATTCTACCTTCAAGTCCTGATGCACATTGGTTGTTTTTACAGCTGCTGTTTTTGGCTTTTGACATTTTTTTCTACAAACTCCCCAGCATGTTATCCTATGTGTCCATGCACACATAGACTGTAATCAATGTTTTTTGGCTGAAAAAAAAACCCAGGACTAGTGGGTTTCTAGAGGAGTTTTTTAGCTGCAAAAATGCTCTAACACTAAAAAATGCTGCAAAATACGGTAAAACGCCACAAACTTGGTAAAAAAAATAAATGCAAATGCAGAAAAACGCCGCTAATCGCGGCAAAACGCAGTTATACACTAATGCAGAAACGCTAAAAATAGCTGAAAAACTCATGTTTTTAATGTGACTTTACACAGCTAATATTACCAGCATTATCAAAATGCCCAGTGTACATGAGGATTAAAGAATAAGTTCACCTTTTAACAAAAAATAATAAATGTAAATTTTTTTGCATTATTTGTTTTAGAAGCCTGGAAAGCATTGCATCAGCAAACAGCAGATCGCTGGTGCCATGCAGGTCTTCTGCAGACTTCAAGTGTAATCTGTCTGCTTCCACCTTGTACAAGCATACAGTTTTACAGACAGGAAGAAGAATCAAATGAACTACCGCAGCGCTTGACAGTGCCCTGGTAGTTCACTGAAAACTACAAGCCAACTTGTAGTCTTCCCATTCACAGAACACTGTGAATGGATGACGGGGCCATGCAGGACTCTGGCTGCACAGCCATGTCATCCATTCAGCTAGCTGTCACAATGCGGGGGCTGGTACAATTGTAACATGTTATACCCTGAATGGGTGTAACATGTTACAGAAGGCGAATTTATCCTTTAATCTGGATTGTCTCCCCAACCTAGACAACCTGGACACTTCAAGCAATATACTATATACTCAAAGGGGCAGAAACCTTTGATTTTAAAGGATAGGTTCACCCATATTCAGAGTGTAACATGTTGCTGTTGCAGCAGCTCCCGGAACCCCCCACCCCCTTTCCCTGACTCTCCTGTTATGACAGTGAGATGGGGATCCTCTTCCCACATGCAGTCACAATTTAAAAAAAAAAGGTGCCCGTGAGGGGCTCCATCCATCCGGCCACATCATTCATTAACTAGAGTTCTGTGAATGGGAGAACTACAAGTACCGACAACCAAAAAGGCTTGTAGTTCTCTGAACTCCCTAAAATCGTGGGCCTTTTGAGCCAATGTCAGCTTTATCAGGTTTGTCATGAACAGAAGGTTCTTTCTAATGGTACAAAACTATGCTGATCAGTGCATTCTGACAGTGGGGGAGTCCCCCACTATCAGAATACAATAGAGCAGCAGAGAGCAATCCCTCATCCACCTCAAATGTAAGGATGGGGGAATCAGTTAATTTCTGGCTTATTCTCAAATCATTTTAGGTCTGAAGATTACACAGCACCCCCTAACATGATATATTTTCTGAAAGCAGAGACCCTAGAGCAGTGGTGGGCAACCTTTTTTTTCAACTGAGCCAAATCTCGCCAAAACCACGATTGAAATTTATTTTGAGAGCCACATTTTTAAAACTGAAAATACATCCCCCATATAGTAATTCATCCCCCATAGTAATTCATCCCCCATATAGTAATTCATCCCCCATATAGTAATTCATCCCCCATAGTAATTCATCCCCCATATAGTAATTCATCCCCCCTATAGTAATTCATCCCCCCTATAGTAATTCATTCCCCATATTGTGTCAATTCACTTACCTTTGCTCCGCGCGTTCCTCTCGCCGTGTTCCCGTGCCGTTCCGGTCTTCAGGGCGGACTGTGAGAGGAGAGGTGTTCGTCACGCTGCCCCGCCTACATCCTGACAGCCAATGTTTGCCACGCTCCGCGGGCCGGATTAAAAGGTCCGCCGGGCCGTAGTTTGCCCATTGCTGGGCTAGCTGCAGAGTCCTGACTTTTGGGGCGGCCACCTGAGAGGAGGGAGGGGAGCGGGCGCCCGGCACACAGAAGAGCCGCATTAAAGTGTGTAAAGAGCCGCATGTGGCTCGCGAGCCGCGGCTTGCCGACCACTGCCCTAGAGTATAACATTTTTTAATGTTGCATGATATAACCGCAAAATTTCAGTAACAAATACAAGTACGTTCATTTTAGGGCACAAATAATCAATAAATTACCCTATTTTTTTGTAAAATATAAAAGACGAGGTTGCACCGAGTAAATAGATATCCAACTTGTCAAACCTTAAATTTGTGCGCGCACGTGAAACAGCGATGAACTTCAGTACACTATATTTTCTATAGGTCAACACTTTTAAAGCTCCTTATTGGTCATCAGTTTAGTGTTATGGAGGAGGTCTGGTGTTAGAATTATTGCTCTCATTCTGGCATGCACGGCAATATGTGACATGTGTATCGCAATCTACATTTTCATGCGTAGGTGCCCCAGTGTGTGCTTTTATATTTGTACGTGCGTATGTTTTTTTTGGGAAGGGATGGTATGTGCTTGGGTGTAACTTTTTTTTGTTTCATCATTTAGGGGACAAAGTCCCCTATGTGATGATTTTTTGGTTGAAGGTTCTTTATATTGTGGCATCCAGGGTCTAAAAGACCCTGCATGTCTCCCCTGTGCTCCACTGAATGTAATGCGGTGCACATCGCACCGCATTACATTCTTTACCAGCTTCCATGGAATGTTTCAAAGGGGTCCCGGAAGTGACATCATAACATCACTTCTGGGTCAGGACTAGAAGAGGAGGGGAGCGGACGTGTCCGCTCTCCTCCCTCCTGTCTAGCCGATGGTGATGAGCCAGTCCCGGGCTCGCAGATGGGCAAGCAGAGCCCAGGAGACCTCACGGGGGGGAGACGCTGACATTGTGTGGAAGCAATTGGGCGGCAGCGCTGCCAACCAAATGCTTCCACCTGACAGGTGAGCCCGCTGCTTGCCCGCAGCAGAGCTAAAGGTAGAAAAAAAACTACCTGCCCGACGCCTGGAACTACATGTCCCGGGAGTCCTTCAATAGGAATCAAACATCCCTGACAGTATGTCTTTCATCTGTATATTTAGCTGTATGTCTGCAATTCAGCTTTGAAGTCTTTGATTCTGCTGTTAAGGGTTAAGCGATTCTTTCTTTTTTTAGGATGAATCCCAGGTGTCTGCAGAGGAAGTAGAAGAGCAAGAGCGGGTGCCAGACCCTGAAGATTTTGTTCCACCTGCACCCCCACCTTCATATTTTTCAACATTTTATTCCTACACTCCTAGAATGACACCAAGGTAAATTTTATGGGTTTCTACTAGTGATGTTACAGAATAAAATAAGTCCCCCTAGTATTAGTTCTAGGTAACATTTGGCTGTCTGCAGACCCACTTTGTGCCTCAGAAGCCGCTGCTGCAGATCCTGTGTATGCTTGCTAACATTGTATTGTTACAACATATTTACACTGGTTTTTTTATGTGCAGGCAAAAAAAGTATTATTTCTAAATAATGTAATTTAAAGAAACCACACAGATTAAAAAAAAACAGTACACTGCAGTACCTTGTGAAGAAATCAGTTTGGCCTGTTTGCTAAAACTTCACTCTGTAGCAGTGCTGTTTGACATCTTGGGCTGCTTGAACAGTGTCTCCCACTGCTGGCTGCTGTGGATCCTGCTGCTGATCCCTAGTCACTACAGGACACTATAGTGACATAAGGGTTTGCAGGAGGAACCATACTGATTAGCAGAGAACATGCCATTTTACATACCCCACACCCAGACGTTTTGAATGAATGGTGGTTTCCAGTCAAGTGATCACTGTCAGCTCCGACATAAAGATCACATGCAGTGCTTCACTGATTAGAAATAAAGCCTTCAGCCTGCAGATGAACACTTCCATCTTATGGCTGCAATGTTCATCTGCAGTGCCATGTTTTTAATAGTTCAACTGTTGGTTACAGTTATATTATGAAAAAATAACACATTTAAAATAGAAAAAAAAACATACTTTTGTGCTTTTTACATGTTTGCAGACAGCCTGTAATGACAGCAGAGTTTACACCAAAAGACGGAGCTCCAGACAAAATTCATAGGTTTAATGATTTACTATTGGTTTCTTGTAGCTGTTTCACAGGCATAATTCTGCACCATCTTTGCAAGCAATTCAGACATTTGCAAACATCACTAAACCCTGATCAAGGGGGAGCATGCTTTGCCCTAAAACATGTTGCCTGTTTTGTGAATCATTAATTGAAAACTTCTGTCTCCTTTCATTTGGCTCCACACGTCATCCCTCACTGCTATTTTTATTATTATGATTGTGCTGAAGGGCATACAGGTCTTAGCAGAGCCCTTCAGTATATTTGGACAAATGCAGGAGATTTTCCATCTTTTGTGCATGCACATGGTAAAAATCCGTGTGTATGCAGATGTGCCGCAGGGCTCCATTGGGACCGAAGTCCTGTGGCACACCTGCACAGAATGGAGGAGGGAAGGGAGGCATGGGGCATGAACATTATGCTTGCTTATGTAAGAAATGTGGAAATGCTGTTTTGAAGCACTAAAAAAACCCAATGAATAGCCAAATGTGAGAGAGGGAGGGGGAGGAGGCAGAGCAAAATTGTTAGTTTCAGGTGAAGGTCTGCTTTAAAGCTATTTTGGACTCCTTTGAGAATTTATTCTGGCACTTCTTATTTTATTTTAAGCTGTGAGTGTCATTATAGGGTGTCCAATAAAGGTTAGCCCTGGTTACATGTGAGCCACCTAACCAAAGCCAGGGATCTTTTCGAATGATTGTTGTCCTTCCCTTTACTACTCTGTGGGATTGATTTACTAAAACTGGAGAGTGCAAAATCTGGTGCAGCTCTGCATAGACACCAATCAGCTTTCAGGTTTTTTTGCCAAAGCCTAATTGAACAAGCTTAAGTTAGAAGCTAATTGGCTATCATACACAGCTGCACGAAATTCTGCACTCTGCAGTTTTAGTAAATTAACCTCTGTATAAACCTGCATTGAAATCCCAGCACCTCTTAGTTGTATCCCCTTATAATAAAAAAACAGTATTTTTATTACAATATATTATATGTTCATGAAAATATACATAAAATTGTACTAATTAGTCACATGGGTCTTGTTAAATTAACAGACACATGTTGATGCTGTAAACTTTGGCTTGAACATCTAGGCATCAATGACTGCAGCTCAGGGTTATATATCAGTATAGGTTTGCTTCAGCATAATTGCATTATTCAAACATATTGAACGCTCATATGTTTTTATCAATACTCCCAGCTTATTAAATTCCTTTCTGTGAAATTGTACTGGCTTTTCTTGGCTTTAGAAATCTGCACGGTTGTATTTTCACTGCTAGTGATGAAAACTGTTTAGAGAACACTCATTTGTCTGCAACATCATCATAAGAGGATTGCTATAGTGAAAGTTCAATTTTCCTTGCTGTTAAGATCAGAGCAGATGTTTGTGTATCCTGAGCGTTTAATTATTTGTAATTGATTTTACTGGCAAAGAATACATTTTCCACTGCTTTCTGAGTACTTTTTGGCAAAGTCCTATTTAACCATAAAAGTGACAAAAAAGGAAACATTTGAAAGATGATTAGCATTAAACCATTTGCCTGTCTATCACAGATGACAGTTTTTTACTGAAGAAATGAGACATTTCCCTGGAAGCAGTATCATCATTTTTAAAGCTGAAGTTTAATCTGTATTAATTTTTCCTTCCCCAGGTCCTCCCTCTCCCCTTCACGAACATGCAAATTGCATTTTTAAATACAATCTATCAATTTTCATTACATACATTATATTCAACCCAGTTACATCATCAATGGGCATTTGTGCTTTTCTTTGCAGTGCAGGAAGATCATGGCTGGGGGCCAGCAGGGTGCTGTACATAGATCCCTGAAAAAGCACCCTGCCTCAGTACTCCTCAGCTCTGATGCAAGCAGTGTGCTTCCTCTTGAACAGTTAGGTAAATCTAAAAATGCTTTTATGAGTGGGAGTCAGTGGAGAAGTGGTCATTACTAGGCAGGCTTGCATACACTTTATTGCCATAAGTATTGCCTGCCTTTACACGCACATTAACTTCAATGGCATCCCAGTCTTAATCTGTAGGGTTCAATATTGCGTTGGTCCAACCTTTGACACTATAACAGCTTCCACTTTTCTGGGAAGGCTGTCCACAAGATTTAGGAGTCAGTTCATGAGAATCTTTGACCATTCTTCCAGAAGCGCATTTGTGAGGTCAGGCACTGATGTCAGATGAGGATTCCTGGCTCGCAGTCTCCGCTCTAATTCATCCCAATGGTGTTCTATTGGGTTGAGATCAGGACTCTGTGCAGGCCATTCAAGATTCTCCATCCCAAACTCACTCAGCCATGTCTTTATGGACCTTGCTTTGTGCACTGGTACGTAGTCATGTTGGAACAGGAAGGGGCCAACCACAAACTGTTCCCACAAAGTTGGGAGCATGACATTGTCCAAAATTGGCCCCTTAAGCGTTCCCTTCACTGGAACTAAGGGGCCAAGCCCAACCCCTGAAAAACAACCCCAACCGTAATCCCCCCTCCTGCAACGTTAGACATGGCACAATGCAGTCAGGCAAGCACCATTCTCCTGGCAACTGCCAAACTCAGACACATTCATTGGATTGCAAGACAGAAAAGCGTGATTTTTCACTCCAGAGAACATGTCTGCACTGCTCTAGAGTCCAGTAGCGGTGTGCTTTACATCACTGCATCCGACGCTTTGCACTGCACTTGGTGATGTAAGGCTTGGATGCAACTGCTCGACCATGGAAACCCATTCCATGAAGCTCTCTACGCACTGTTGTGCTGAAGGCCATATGAAGATTGGAGGTCTTTAGCTATAGACTCTGCAGACGGTGCCTTCTGCACACTGTGTGCTTCAGCATGCGCTGACCCCGCTCTGTCATTTTATTTGGCCTACCAGTTGCTGTTGTTCCCAGTTGCTTCCACTTTGTTATAATACTATTAACAGCTGACCGTGAAATATTTAGTAGCAAGGAAATTTCATGGATGGACTTATTGCACAGGTGGCAACCTATCACGGTACCGCGCTTGAATTCACTGAGCTCCTGAGAGCGACCCATTCTTTCACAAATGTTTGTAGAAGCAGTCTGCATGGCTAGGTGCTTGATTTTATCCACCTGTGGCCATGGAGGTGATTGGAACACCTGAATCCAATGATTTGGAGGGGTGTCCTAGTACTTTTGGCAATATATTGTATGTCCTAGGTAACTCCTACCTGTGATACTGCCCTGCCATGATTGAAGGAACTGAAATCAAATGAATGAAAGGGGTGAGGAAGGGACAAGTAAAGTTGGGGTGTATAAGTCTAGATGAAGCAATGAAGCAAGCTCTAGCTGACTTGCTGCAGCTAATCTATACTATGAGAAGCTTACAGTGTGCAGTGAAATCAGAGTACAGAAGCAGTAACTTTACAAGTGAGCAAGACTGAAGGTATGGCTAGAGTTTAACTTTAACCCTTTAATTGTCAGGCTTTTTCTCCCATTTTGCACTTTACAAGGCTTGACTAATTGTGCGTCTTTTCTTTTCCAATAATCTTTATTGAAAAATGTCAGTATTCATGCAGAGGAGGTATTAGAAGAACACACAAATGTCCTCAGTTAGCATTGTACACAGTAAAAGGGTGGTGTCCACCGGTAACAAAACAGCATAATAAGTGATGAGAACATATGAAAACTGGATGTCATTGAGAAAACATTATATGTGGTCATATATGTTCCCTGGGGCAGCAACTGACTAAGGGGAGGGGGAGGGGGAGGGAGGGAAGGGAATCCAATAGCCCCAGACAGGTTTGCCATCTGTTTACTATAAAAGAAATTTGGAGGTCCACCCATGATGGCATAACATCAAAAAAGAACAGTAGAAGAGTCCATCTTAGCACAGAAAATACAAGGGTCCCAACCAACTATATAGGAGAATATGAGACCTTATGACTTGCAGACTCATTGGGAATATGCTTAGAAAGGGTCCATATAACCTTCTGGTCATATAAAGGCTTGAAAGAGAAACCCGAAAAAAAAAGGAGACGAGGAAAAAAAAAGGAGACCAGGAAAAAAAAGAAAGGGAGAGAGTCAAGGGGAGAGTGGTACCCTAAAAGAGGAAAGGGAACAATAGAGAAGAAAGAGTACCCTCCCATTATGTAGGTGACTGTAAATATTAAGCCATGGATTCCACACCCTATTGAATTTGGCTTGTTCACTCTGTAAAATGCTCACCAGTTTCTCATGGAGCATGATCCATGATATAATTCAGTGTTGGGGATTTCCAAGCCCAAGCTAGTCATTTTTGCAGTCAATAGAATATTAAAAATTAGACTGGGATTGGGAGTCCCCTCTAGTATATCATTAAACAAGGCTGTTTTGGTATTCTTGGGGATACCAATTCCTGTCACAAAGCAAATCAGGGTAAATATCCGTATCCAAAATAATCGGGCTCTTTGGCATGTCCACCAAATGTGGTACATTGTGCCTTCACCCCACATCTGCGGAAACAAAAGGACAACTCTCCCTGCAATATCATGGTGATTTTACATGGTAGCAAATGCCATCTAGAAAACATCTTATAATTAGCCTCCACCAATATAGTGTTCATAATTCCCCTGTGCATCGTGTCTGACCATCGAATCCAATCTGATTCCTTTTCACATGCACATTACAGCCAGGAAAGTTTGAAAACAATGCCATTGGTTTTTTAAAGGGGCGGGAATTATCAAATTGAAAGATGGCACTGTGGATTCTGTATGTCTCATGCTCAAATGTTTACAAAAACAATATTTTCAATACAAATACACTAAAATCTTTATTGGCATATACAAACACCACATAATTGCTACAATTCCTGCATTATACAAGACAAAACTGTTTCCAGTTCATAAATAAATGTGTAAATTATTTGATTATCATGATATGTAGCATTCCATATGTTATTTGTTACCTAAAATAATGTACCATCATGGTGTTGGAGGGGAGCTTATTGGGGATAATGCAGGGTGTGTTTGGTACTGGAAGCATGACTTGGTGCAGAGGTATAAGGCAGAGGCGGGCATTCCAATCATGTGATTGCTGTGATTGGCTGTCACCGCAGTCACATGATTGGAAAGCTCTCAATCGCAGTTATTTATCGGCAGCGTTCTGCAACATGTTAGTTACTGTGCTAGTTGCGCATGCTCTCAGCACAGTAAGATGTTTACATACAGATGCATATATGTGGCCATTCGGCATCAAACCCACCGGCCGAGAAGTTGCATATATGCGTGCGGCTGGCAGGAAGAGGTTAACATTATGGTAAAAGTTATACCCTTTACTGGCTAACTTAAAGTCCAACTAAATCCAAAAACAAAACATTTTAAAAATTGTAGCTTGCCAGTCATTGGAGGTGGTAGCTGCATTAGGTTTCCTGTTTTCAAGCTTGACTGCATTTATTTTCAGATTGTGATCAGCCAGTAACAGACCTAGGGGTTTATTTACTAAAGCTGGAGTTTGCAGGATCAAGCTCACTTCTGCATAGAAACCAATCAGCTTCCAGGTTTTATTGCCACATCTTAATTGAACAAGCTGAGGTTAGAAGCTGATTGGTTTCTAAGCAGAAGTGAGCCAGATTTTGTACTCTCCATCTTTAGACTGGCAAAGGGATCTAAGGAATTCTGAAAGCTTGCATCTATAATAACATAATAAAGTCTCCATTTAAAAAATGTGTACAGGCAGGCTGTTTATTGCATTGAGGCCTGAAATGTCTCCAGCAACAAAATAAACCTACTGTCATGCTCGCAGTCTTCCTTGGAATGTACACTGAGCTGTGCATGCACAGCTCAGTTTTCATTACGGCACAGATTCTGTGTGCCAGGATGACTGAACTCCTGCACACTGCCTGTAGTGAAGCATCCCGTTCCGGTCAAAGAGGACGGACACAGACACATTTGATCTGCAAAAATACATAAGGGAGTTTTTGTAAACCATATAACAGCTAGGGTTTTGTTCAGTTTATACAGAGGAGCCACATGTGGCTTAAAGTGTTACTAAACCCACAACAGTAAATTCAGTCTGTATATGCAGTAAAGCATGCTTGTTATACTCACTGTGGAACCTAAGAGGTAAATGCTGTTTGATCCTGATTTCTCTGATCCTCCCCTTCTTCCAGTGTCCGCCTCGTATCTCCTGATAAGACATATCGTGAGGAGTCACTCTGCACATGCTTAGTTTGGTGTGTATTGCTAGAGATTTTTTTTTTTTCTTGAGAGAGTGCATGTGATCAGCACAGGGCCAATTAGCACTGTCCATAAAGAGGTAAGGGGTCCTGCATCTTCCTAGAGCAGAATGAAAGCTCCTCCTACAAGCTTTAACATGTTCTCGGCTGGACACTGATAGAAGACGCAACACTGCTTTAACTGCTAATGAAAAAAGGTATTTAGCAATTTATATTTACTAAAATAATTGCATAACAATGTTCTGTATGCTGTGGGAGACCAGATATAGTAAATGCAGGGTCCTGGGTTTAGTAACACTTTAACAATACCGCTTTAACTTTCAAAACCTAAACAGGAAGTACATTGTTTTCTCCAAAATAATAGGTGCACTTTAAGAAAAATTAAAGAGGAACTTCACGGCCCCTCTCCCCCACTCTTTCCCCCTCTTACTTCTATAGCTGGGCTCTGCACAGATAACATACTCACACACCCACCAGGGATCCACCGCTTCATACAGAGTTCCATGCCACCATCGTATTCTGGTGTCATCTGGGTTTCCGCAGCCCCCTCCTTTCTGATAACATGCATGCACTGTTGGCTGGCCGAGAAGAGACGGCTAGCCCCCCTGATGATGTGACGCAGCCCCATGGGCTCCTGGGATGCATGACATGAGTATTCCAGAAGCCTGCAAGCAACTGCAACATCATTCTCGCCTAAGGAAAATACAGGAAACACAGGGATGTGTTCCCCAGAAAAAGGTACAAAATAATACAAAATATTCAAATGTTACAGAAGAGGGTGTAGGAGGTGAATTAGAGAAAGTGGGTGAGAGGGCAGTGTTCTGCGTTAAGTGTCCAACACCCCCTGTCAAATATTACCTGTTTAACAATGGTGTAATGTTGCACAATTATCAAATATGTTAAAAGAAATAAACAAAATGATCTTGCCAATAGACTGTTCTTGTCCTCTCTGCAGAATGTCTGGTAATGAGGTGATTCCTCTACCACATATCTATGGATCCAGATTCAAAGGGGTTGAAGTGTTTTGTCCCATGGAACCACCTCCATCTTATGAATCTGTGGTTGGCCAGAGTAATTTACAAGAGGTACTTGTTTATCTACTCTATTATCATTTAGTTTATTTTTAGATGTTTAAAAAGCTCTGATATCAGAATCTACAGATAGAATATGCTTACAATCATCTGGTCTGTTGTACTGCATTGCAACAAACATGCTTTCAACAAAAACTTTTCAACAGAAACTACAGGAAGGTTGTATTTGGATGTCAGTTCTTCAAAAAAAATTATGTGTGTACTATATTTGAGAGCTTCACAGTGATCAGTTAAGAAGTCAAATGGTCAGCTAAGATGTCACATTTTTAAAGGATATATCAAGCTCAGATATCATATTCCTGATATGTGCCTGCAGTACCATGTATTTGTATGAAAAAGTATCATGTTCTCTTTGTATTGCTTGCTTTGTGTGAAATCCCTGGTGTTCCTGCCAATTCCTCTGCTTTATTATTAAAAACTGACCACAATAGGCATGAGAGCACACCATGGTCAGTTATATAGCTGTGCTGGGAACACTGCGTGCACTCCTCCAATGATCAGACTTTTGCTGAAATGCCCTTTCCCACGCACACAGCCATTTACTGGAAAGATCAGTGTGCTGCTGCTTCCTCTCCCCTAGCTCTCTAGGATCCTTATGCAGCTGAGAACAGAGGGTATATGATCGCTTATAAAAAAGGGAGAAAAAGGTATTCATGATTTTTTTTTATATGTATAAATGTTTTGCCTTTCATTTTAAACTAAATGGATTGAATTACAGGGTGAAGGTTTACATATACTTTGACTTTGCTGCTAATTTGTTAGTGTAGTGTTTGTGTCAGATTGTTGGAGGTTGTGTTTAGCAGGGAGATTCTACTGTAAACCAGACCCTTGAGGGGCAGTTTTAGAAGGGCTGAGAGAGACTAATGGAGATTTTTGGAAAGGTAAATTTACTGGTATAGTAATTAAGACATTGCATTGCAATATATAGTGCTATTGAGCTTATTTATTTAGATTTAGGGCTCTTCCACACGGAGCAAAGTCCGCTCCAATGAGAAGAGGATCTATGAGCAGATCCCCTGCTGATTGGAGACAAGAGGGACAGATGTCACATCTGTGGCCCTTCAATTTATGCAGAGCAGACACGGGCAGGCCACATTGAGCTGTATAGGCAACTGGGTGTAAATAGACTGCTCGGTTTCCATCAGGCTACCTCCCATTCTGTACACCAGAATGGAAAAAAGATGCAGTTCTTTTCCATTTTTTTTTACCGGACCTGGTTGGACACAGGTAGACGGGTGTAATCAGACACAAGTTTGTTACATCTGCCAGTCCATAGAACTCCATGGGTCTTTGAACAGGTCCACCTGCAAAAAACTGACAGGCAGACCTAATCGGAGCACCCGTGTGAAAAGGTCTGTAAGGTTTACAACCACTTTAAATACAGTGCTGAAAAAAATTAAAGAAACACTTTGAAAACACATCAGATCCCAATGGGGAAAAAATATCATGCTGGATATCTATACTGATATGGACTGGGTAAAGTGTTAGGAATGTAAGGATTCCCCATCGTTTGACTGAATTCAAAGACACCCCGAAAAATCAAAGTGAAAAAATGATGCAGCAGGCTAGTCCATTTTGCTGAAATTTCATTGCAGCAACATAAAATAGTACTCAGTAGTTTGTATGGCACCCAGGTGCTTGTATGCATGCCTGACAATGTCAGGGCATGCTCCTAATGAGACAACGGATGGTGTCCTGAGGTATTTCCTCCTAGATCTGGACCAGGGCAACACTGAGCTCCTGGATAGTCTGAGGTGCAACCTGGTGGCATCAGATGGACTGAAACATAATATCCCAGAGATGTTCTATTGGATTTGGGTCAGGCGAGCATGGGGGCCATTCAGTGGTATCAATTCCTTTATCCTCCAGGAACTGCCTGCATACTCTGAGGCCGGGCATTGACGTGCACCAGGAGAAACCCAGGACCCACTGCACCAGCGTAGGGTCTGACAATGGGTCCAAGGATTTCATCCCAATACCTAATGACAGTCAGGGTGCCATTGTCTAGCCTGTAGAGATCTGTGCATCCCTCCATGGATATGCCTCCCCAGACCATCTGACCCACCATCAAAACGGTCATGCTGAACGATGTTATGGGCAGCATAACGTTCTCCACGGCTTCTCCAGACCCTTTCATGTCTGTTACTTGTGCTCAGGTTGAACCTGCTCTCATCTGTAAAAACCACAGGGCACCAGTGGAAGACCTGCCAATTCTGGTGTTCAATGCCAAATGCCAGTTGAGCTCTATGGTGCCGGGCAGTGAGCACAGGGCCCATGAGAGGACGTCGGACCCTCAGGCTACCCTCATGAAGTCTGTTTCTGATTGGTCAGAGATAATCACACTAGTGGCCTGCTGGAGGTAATTTTGTAGGGCTCTGGCAGGGCTCATCCTGTTCCTCCTTGCACAAAGGAGGAGGTACTGGTCCTGCTGATGGGTTAAGGACCTGCTAAGGCCTCTCCAGCTCTCCTAGAGTAACTGCCTGTCTCCTGGAATCTCCTCCATGCTCTTGAGACTGTGCTGGGGAACACAGAAAACCTTCTGACAATGGCACATATTGATGTGCCATCCTGGAGGAATTGGACTGCCTGTGCAACCTCTATAGGGTCCAGTATCGCCTCATGCTACCAGTAGTGACACTGATCCTAAAACCATTCCTGTTTTGGGGCTTGTCTCATTGTTGCCCATCTAGTGCACCCATTGTTAATTTCATTAAAGTAGCTGAAACTGATTAACAACCCCCTCTGCTACTCAACTCACCAGATCAATATCCTAGGAGTTTATTTGACTTGATGCTATACTCTGATTAACCACTTGCCGCCCTGCCACTGCATATATACGTGTGCAGGGCTGCACTGGGGCGCAAAAGCACGTTTTAAAACGAGCTCCGTACTCCCGACGTTTTCGCCGGCAGGGGGCGCGCGCTCCCGCCGACCCGCGGGTGACACCATTTGATCCCGGATGGATCAATCATTCGATTTCAGCCAGTGATGTCTGGCTGAAATCAGATGATCGGTCCCTGTCCTATGTTGACATTTACACAGGACATGATATGATGTCATTCTTCTCTGCCTGGACACATGCCGTTCCAGACAGAGAAGAAGACATGCAAACAGTGAGTAAAACAGCACATACCCACAGTTAGAACACACCTAGGACACATTTAACCCCCTGATCGCCCCCCCCAGTTAACCCCTTCACTGCCCTGTCACCAGTGTCACTGATCAGTGAACCGATTTTTACTGATCACTGTATCAGTGTCGCTGGCGACTTCCAATAGTGTTAGCGCCCCTCCCAGATAGCGCCAGTTTGCTCGCCAGTACACCAGTAATCCCATTTAACCCCTTAATCCCCCCCCCCAGTTAACCCCTTCACTGCCCTGTCACCAGTGTCACTAATCAGTGAACCGATTTTTACTGATCACTGTATCAGTGTTGCTGGAGACTTCCGATAGTGTTAGCGCCCCTCCCAGATAGCGCCAGATTGCCCGCTAATTACACCAGTAATCCTGTCTAACCCCCCCCAATCGCCCCCCCCCCCAAGTTAACCCCTTCACTGCCCTGTCACCAGTGTCATTGATCAGTGAACAGATTTTTACTGATCACTGTATCAGTGTCGCTGGCGACTTCCAATAGTGTTAGCGCCCCTCCCAGATAGCGCCAGTTTGCCCGCCAGTACACCAGTGATCCCATTTAACCCCTTGATCGACCCCCCCCCCAGTTAACCCCTTCACTGCCCTGTCACCAGTGTCATTGATTACAGTGAACAGATTTTTACTGATCACTGTATTAGTGTCACTGGTGACTTCCAATAGTGTTAGCACCCCTCCCAGATAGCGCCAGTTTGCCCGCTAATGCACGGGATTTTTTTTACCAAAAACATGTAGCAGAATACATTTTGGCTTAAATTTATGACTAACTTTGAGTTTACGATATATTTTTTATAGCTGAAAGTAGAAAATATTGTTTTTTTTCAAAATTTTTGTGTTTTGTTTGTTTATAGCGCAAAAAATAAAAAGCGCACAGGTGATAAAATACCACTAAAAGAAAGCTCTATTTGTGTGAAAAAAAGGACGTAAATTTAGTTTGGGTACAGCATTGCATGACCGCGCAATTATCATTTGAATTAGTGCAGCGCTGAATAGCAAAAAAAGGCATAAATTACAGTATCTATACCATAGTTTGTAGACGCTATAACTTTCACACAAAGCAATCAATATACACTTATTGGGATTTTTTTTTACCAAAAACATGTAGCAGAATACATTTTGGCTTAAATTTATGACTAACTTTGAGTTTACGATATATTTTTTATAGCTGAAAGTAAAAAATATAGTTTTTTTCAAAATTTTCGTGTTTTTTTGTTTATAGGGCAAAAAATAAAAAGCGCACAGGTGATAAAATACCACCAAAAGAAAGCTCTATTTGTGTGAAAAAAAGGACGTAAATTTAGTTTGGGTACAGCAATTATCATTTGAATTAGTGCAGCGCCAAACAGCAAAAAAAGGCCTGGTCATTAAGGGGGGTAAATCCTCAGGAGCTCAAGTGGTTAAAAAAGTGTTCCTTTAATTTTTTTGAGCAGTGTACAAAATATCAGGGGCATTACTATAGTTTCCGCTGAAAAACTTATCATTAATATTCACAGGAAACAGATGAACAAATACTAGACCTTGTCCCCAGCTCTGAAGTAGAACCGGACAGTGTTCAAACTATTTCAGGTAAGTGTCTTATGTTACAATAGTATTATTTGTCACTGTTGTTTAAAAACAAAACAAACAAAACACATTTCCTTGAATTTGATATAGCAAGAAAAGCAATTAAATATTCAATTTTAAATTGAAAGCAGCCTGAAAAAGAAGAATACTCACTTTTCCATCACAGCTGGTAATATTGTATGTACCCACTTAAAAGCCTCCTACACATGATGAGAATATCAGGCAAATGATCATCTGTTTTTTTTTTTTTGCATGCTAGTCTCCATAGCAAAAATTAAGAGGTTATTCAACTTACGAAAATGCTTGTACGACAGAATAGAATTTCAGAAGTGATGTAATGTATTGTATTTTATTTTCTGATAAAAACAATATGGATTAAATGAAAGTCTTACGATCGGGTATCATTCGAGAAAAATGTTCATGTTTGTCCCTTCGGATAATCGCAGATGAACTGTCGTCATTGGTTGTCGAAAGCTGCGTACTAACAATCAGATTATCATACGATCGCTTTGAAAACGGTATTTTTCATATGATTTTCTGATCATTTGTACGAGGCTAAAGAGCTAAGGGCACTGCTATTGTTGATAATTGTGGGTGTAACAGCATGTCTTTCGCTGGACACAGCAGATTCCTCCACTGACCACATTGATACTACAGGACATAGTAGAATTCCTTGTTACCTGCCAGAGAGATGAGTATTTATCTACTTTTGCAGGGTGCTTATAGTTTTATTTGTTATGCTTGGTACTCATGGGCCGAATATTGGCTGGTTCAACAGAAACTAGCTGACATTCTGCCCATGTGTACAGCAGCCTGTCTGGCTTCTGTAGAACAGGCATGCTGGAAAAACATCTGCCGACCGGCATCTGGTCAGCACTCGCAGCAGGGCAGGGGTGCAGTCCCCTTGTCAGAACACAATAGCTCAGCAGGAAGATCGCTGTACTAACATCACATAGTACAGAGACCTCCTCACAAGCTCCTCAGGTTTTTTTCATTTATCCACTGGGCTGAACAAAAAAACTCAGTGTGTACCAGGCTTTAAATAGGAAGTTCCCAAATTTGTTTACCATTCTGCGGGATCTGTGGATGTTCTCAATGTGCTTTTGGATTCCCCTATGTTAACAAGCAAAATAGTTTGAAATGTTAATATTTAATTATTTGTCTTTGCCCTGCTTCACACTGTCCCCACTTGTCTGGGGTGTTTGTAATCTTCCTTTGTTTATGTAATGGTGTGTATCCATTTGGTGTTTTGTGGAACAAGCTCATCTGTTCCAAATCCTTGGTGTAATCCACCATAGGACTTCTGCTTCCTCCTACCTTGTGATTTCTGTCTTCTTAAGCTTTTGCCTTCCCTTGCTTTGCCCTAGTCAATTCCTTGTGTCAACATTTAGTTTCTGTGTCCAGCTTGCTTTCATTATGGTCCTGTTGGTGTAATTTTTATTTATTTTCTCATCATTACCACTATGGCTTACCTGCTTTGCTCTGGTCTTGTTCTGTATTGCTCCCCTGTAGTTGCTCCTTTCTTAGTTTCACCTTTTATTATACTATGCCCTTGTCATTCTCTGCTTCATTGTCTGTCTTTGTCATTTCTTTAGCAAATGCTGCAGACATTACTAGGGGCTGGTGGCCTTTATATTATGACCCATAGGAATGTACAGAGAATGCACTGTAAAGACAGTAACTAGGCAGTTCAGGAGAGAAAACACTGCACCACGCAAGACAAACCAAAAGTAGAATGGCTTATGAGTTCTTAGTGACCCTTCAGAACTGAAGGGGATGCTATTTCATACAACATAAATACACTTGCAAGCAGGGGCGGACTGACCATTTGGAAACTCGGGTACTGCCCGAGGGCCCGGGGTTAGTAGGGGGCCCCATTTGATGCCCCTGGTACCTTTTTCATAGGCTTTTTTGAGTTTTGGCAAGGACACAGGGGCCCCATGATCCCCTATTGCCTGGGGGCTCCATGAGTTTTCAGTCCGCCACTGCTTGCAAGTATAATCATGGTTAAGCCTGAGCTTCCTATTTGGAATATCAAGGCTGTGGCATGCCCACAGGATCGATCCAACCTAGTGTACTTGTTGATTCAAAGCCTTAGCAGGTTTTGAATTTTGCTTTTTGAAACCCACCCTAATCACACTTGGTTATGCAAGGCTCTGTTATAGGTTTTCTCCAGTGTTCTAGCATGGAGAAAATAAAAAAATATGGTATTTCACGAAAGATGTTTATTATGCATGCTCCGTAGCAAAGTAATATACTGTATGTCCACTTTTGGGGTCCTTTTTTTGTAAAAGTATCTGTTGATTAAAATATTGGTCTTCAAATAAGAATATGTTTCTAAAATGGATGATAATGAAAAGTTTAAATCTCTGATGATAAACTATTGATAAAAATGGCATTCTCTTAAGGTTAACCTAAACTGAACCATCTTTTTAATTACAGATGCCCCCTGCTGTTCCAATGCAGAAATTATACCTACACAAGAATGCAATGAACAACCACCTACAGAAAATACCCCAGTCAGTGTGCCTCAACGCAAGAGGTCACACAGCGATCCTGTCATTCATGATGTTCCTTCTAAAGGTAATGTCTTATCTGTGAGTTTCTTTTATAATGTTGATGTGCAATATAATACAACCAAATCTAAACACCATAGTGAGCCTAATCATTACTTGCACATTTGATATTAACAGCAAAAGCATGCCTATTTCAAGCACTGGAGGGATGATGATTGCCATAATTTAATATTTGTACAGCAGTCTAACAGAGTTGTCAAAAACTCCTCAGTTTAGCTTAGCTTTCCCTCAGTATGGGCTGGTGGCAGGACATAGGTGAATGACTGAAATACATAGGCATTTGCTCTAGGTCTCTCCCCAGATGCCCAGAGTCTGCAATGCCCAGTATTGCTGTTCAGTAGGTAGTCTCTACAGAGCTGAGAGTGGTGCCTTATGTGGGTCTGTGTTATCCCTCATAGTAGCAATCTTTGATAAATTAAGGCTCCGCATCAGAACCCTTCATCAGAGTGGATCAGCTTGAAGAGGAGTTTCCCCCTAGTTTTTTTTTTCATCATTGAGTTGTTCATATAATTAAACCTGGAAGGGCTTCCTCTCTTCTGCTTTGGGCACTGTTTTGATGAAGAGGTATGATAGGATACAGAGGCAGTGAGGGTGAAGTATGCCTACGGCTTGTATAGATATATTGTATGGTTATGCATATGTATGCGTATATCAATCATCATATACAGTGGGGATCGAAGGTTTGGGCACCCCAGCTAAAAATTTGTATTAATGTGCATAAAGAAGCCAAGGAAAGATGGAAAAATCTCCAAAAGGCATCAAATTACAGATTAGACATTCTTATATGTCAACAAAAGTTAGATTTTATTTCCATCATTTACACTTTCAAAATAACAGAAAACAAAAATATGGCGTCTGCAAAAGTTTGGGCACCCTGCAGAATTTATAGCATGCACTGCCCCCTTTGCCAAGCTGAGACCTGCCAGTGTCATGGATTGTTCTCAATCATCGTCTGGGAAGACCAGGTGATGTCAATCTCAAAGGTTTTAAATGCCCAGACTCATCTGACCTTGCCCCAACAATCAGCACCATGGGTTCTTCTAAGCAGTTGTCTAGAAAACTGAAACTGAAAATAGTTTCGCTCACAAAGCTGGAGAAGGCTATAAGAAGATAGCAAAGCGTTTTCAGATGTCAATATCCTCTGTTTGGAATGTAATTAAGAAATGGCAGTCATCAGGAACAGTGGAAGTTAAAGCAAGATCTGGAAGACCAAGAAAAATATCAGACAGAACAGCTCGCAGGATTGTGAGAAAAACAATTCAAAACCCACGTTTGACTGCACGATCCCTCCAGAAAGATCTGGCAGACACTGGGGTTGTGGTACACTATTCCACTATAAAGAGATACTTGTACAAATATGGTCTTCATGGAAGAGTCATCAGAAGAAAACCTCTTCTACGTCCTCACCACAAAAATCATAGTTTGAACTTTGCAAATGAACATATAGACAAGCCTGATGCATTTTGGAAACAAGTTCTGTGGACCGATGAGGTTAAAATTGAACTTTTTGGCCGGAATGAGCAAAGGTACGTTTGGAGAAGAAGGGGCACAGAATTTAATGAAAAGAACCTCTGTCCAACTGTTAAGCATGGGGTTGGATCAATCATGCTTTGGGGTTGTGTTGCAGCCAGTGGCACAGGGAACATCTCACGAGTAGAAGGAAAAATGGATTCAATAAAATTTCAGCAAATTTTGGATGGTAACTTGATGCCATCTGCGAAAAAGCTGAAGTTAAAGAGAGGATGGCTTCTACAAATGGATAATGATCCTAAACACACCTCGAAATCCACGGGGATTACATCAAGAGGCGTAAGCTGAAGGTTTTGCCATGGCCTTCACAATCTCCTGACCTCAACATAATTGAAAATCTATGGATAGACCTTAAAAGAGCAGTGCGTGACAGACAGCCCAGAAATCTCAAAGAACTGGAAGACTTTTGTAAGGAAGAATGGGCAAAGATACCTCAAACAAGAATTGAAAGACTCTTGGCTGGCTACAAAAAGCGTTTACAAGCTGTGATACTTGCCAAAGGGGGCAGTACAAGATATTAACTCTGCAGGGTGCCCAAACTTTTGCAGACACCATTTTTTGTTTTCTGTTATTTTGAAAGTGTAAATGATGGAAATAAAATCTAACTTTTGTTGACATATTATAAGAATGTCTAATCTGTAATTTGATGCCTTTTGGAGATTTTTCCATCTTTCCTTGGCTTCTTTATGCACATTAATACAAATCTTTAGCTGGGGTGCCCAAACTTTCGATCCCCACTGTACTTACCTTACCTTTATACTAACGTGCCCCACTGCCTGTGCTTTGGATCTTAATTGACACATCTTGCCTGCCTGAATCTTTAGCATCCAATACTTCTGGGTGTGTTGCATGCCTGTACTCCCCACGCTGGGTGCTGTGGCATTTTCATTGGCAGCCATGTCACTGGATCATCCCAGATATAGTGTCAGATGCTAAAGATTCCATTGGCAGCTGTAACTGTGCAAAAGAAGGAAGATAAAAGGGATGAGTGTCAGGATTTTTTTTTACATCGGCAGTATGAAACAAATGTAACAAAACCAATGTAATCAAGTAAGTTGTTTGTACACTAAAGATAAAAAATTAAAAGCAATATAAAGATTGGTGAAAAAATATTTAATACTAGAAGGGAAGAAAGGGGCTATTAGAGGCTAATTGTGGGTTAATTAGGGGTTATCCAAGAGGGAATCTCACTCTAAGTTTTCTGTAAAGTACAGGATAATAGACCTTATAACACCTTGAAGGGTTTTCTTACATTCTCAAGAAGATTGAGAAGCTGTTCGTAGGCTACTTCCTGACTACTGAATGATGTGCATGAATTTTAGTGATTCTGGAAGGTACATCACCTGACAGAGCTAGAAGTGCTAAAAACGTTCAACATCCATTGGGGGGGGGGGGGGGTCTGTGAGGTGCTTTCTTGTGGAGTCAGCAGTAAGAATTCTAATGTACTTGGCAGTGGTCATTTCTCTTTGCTGCTAGCAGTGCCTTCACACCATAGTTTAAATGTTTCTCTAACACCCTATACAGCATTTATAAGCAAAGATGCTTCATATAAAGTGATTTAAGATGATAGTATAGGAATTATACTAACATGTTTCTGTGTGTCCGTCTCTAGGAGCAACTCCAAGCTGTGAAGCTGCTACACAAACAGAACTAAGACCACCAATGGCAGCTGCCACATTAAGACGGGCTTTAAGAGCAAAAGCTATTCGATCACGGCCAAGATCTCTAGTGGATTACAAATCTTACATTGACACTAAACTTTTGGTGGCCAGGTTCCTAGAGGAGCCATCTGGTCATATGTCTGCTGATATTCGGGACCTAGTAGAAAGCATCAAAACTGTACTGAAGTCTGATGAAGAACACATGGATGAAGCCATTTTAAGTGCCAACATCCTTGATCAGGTTGGTCACTATATTAGAAAGATAAGAAACATAAAAATACATATCATATTCTCAATACCACAATGTATCACAAGAAAATCTAGTATAGATAGTGTTGTCACAGAAAATGTGTTTCATAATGACAGCTACTATTCAAAGATGAATGATTTGGCATAAGAAGACTTGTAATTAACAAACAACGAGTCATGTGGAAATGATGGGTTAATTGGAAATTGATTTATTGAATAAAACAGACAGAAGTTGATGTTCGAATAAGCAGTTTTCTTTTGTCAAAGAAGATAGAAGGTTTGAGTACAGTGCAACACAGTGACAATAGCAACTCCTTGTGGAGGGAACAGTAGATCTGTGCTATAACCCTCCAGAAACCATCATTTAACATGCTAAATGCTGTCATTTCCAAGCTTATGCCTCTAATCCTGTATAATCCTTAGCTTGAGTCTGTCAGGATAGGAAAATATGGAAAGCTCTATTCTTATTCATGAAAGGTTCTCTTTAAATGTGACTAAACACTACAAAGTGGCCATCCTCTTCTGTTTAGAGATTAGCTTACAGCAACTCTATCCACGTTTAGAGAGAGCTAAGCTAATGATCACTGCACTAGACCCAGGCTTGCAGATTGTGGCATATCACAAATGGTTAAAAAAAAGTTCTTATGTTTTTAACAATTGGGTAAAATCCCTGTGGTAGTAGAAGTCAGCTGACTGGCAGCTATTGGTGTAAAAGGTGGCACTTCTATTCCATCATTTACAATTTTTATATAATTGTATAGACTGTAATTTGTGTTAACTTTTGTCAAGGTGATGTCACCAAACCAGGGATCCATAACAAGAACTCGCAACGTCCCAAGCAGACGGTATCCAGGAATACTTCACTTGAATAGCTGCGGGGACATAAGCACTTTTAGTACTGTACAGAGGCAGAGGGATGAGAGAACAAGGAGCCAGAGGACTGCTAGACCTCACAGTCTCATTGGAGTTGTTCGGGAAACCATTTTATGAGAAAAACATGACAACCAAACCGAGAATGGACAAGTGAATGTATGTAGCCTCCAATTACAGGGCAGACCACTGTTCTGTGAGCTCACACATTTATGCAATACTCGTAAGTAGCTCGTGTTTACAGAATGAGTAAGCTTTACAACGTAGTGGCAGAATATGCCTCCTTCCATCGCCAAAGATCAATCAGCATATGGATAATTCTGAACTGAGCTTTATATTGATGGAACTGATTTATGTGGTTGTGAGGGAATGAACTACAAAATCAGGAAAATGAAAGTCTAATATAATGTGTGTGTACCTGGTAGAACTCTGTGGAAGAGGAGCCTCAGGGGTTTGCAAAACTGTGAGATATCTTGCACTATAAGTACAAGTCTGCAGTCTTCAGCAGACATTGCAATTTGATTGATAACGGGCACTGTTCATTTAATAAACTGATGTATTTTAAACTCATGGAGTGGTAGTAAACTATGACTGTGTGCATTTCTTTTTGTGTTACTTAATAAAATATAGCTTTTTAACATGTATCATTAGAGTGGATCAGAGTGTTAACTGATCCTATAATCATTTGACTGAAGGGCAGGCAGCAGATATGGTCATCAACCATAACCTTATGAAGGGGAGAGGGGACATAGTACACCTAACCAGAAACGTAGGACCCACAGTTTAGGGAGAGCTTGTAGTAATAGTCAAATGACCTGCTGAAGGAGAAAAACTCAGGTTCCAAAGCAACGGTGCCCAACCTGCTATTTGGGGGCTCTTATTAGAGGGAATTCAGTAACTATGTTACAACAAACTTTTGGTGGTATGGCTTCTTGCATATAATTCAGGAAAGTCTTAGGACAGTTTTGCAAAGCTGTTAGTCAGTCATAGCAACCATTGACTCATCCTTGGCCCCATTTAACTGCCCACCAGGAGATTCTCAGGCTGACAGCTGAAGGTAAATATTTGGACAGTAATGTCAGCAACATCCCCACTGATGCTGTACAATAAAAATGGCATCCTCTCCTAACCTTTCCCCCTCCCAGCAAGCAGTGGAAATGAGTGTTCTAGCACCAGGCTCTAGGACATGGGATGATGTCACCAGCATTGTTCACTATCAGCTGTCAACTGGGGAATCTCTCATCTGGCAGCTAAATGGATGGGTCATCTATTGTTATGATGATGTTGGCTGCACAGCCCACAGATCCGAAGTAGCAAGAGGCTGAACACGTACTAAGGACAGAGTGCCTGTGGTATGGATACTCCATCCTCAGTGCTGCACCCCTCCATTCAGCAAATTTATGTACCTATTCCTGACAAGCGACACAAGTAAAGAGGAAGCACTGAAGGGGATGTAATAGCATTGATCTCTAGCAGTTTGATGAAATTTGCCTTCATTCTATGAAACCTCATTATAAAATCATCCTGGTATTTAACAATGCCCTTTTAAGACCACCAGTGCAATTTGGCTACACCCACCATTTGATGTGGCCACCTTGGCGCTGCGCCCAGGTAGCCCATAGAAGTGTATGCCGATGCAGGGGTGAATAGACATAGTCACATATCAAAATTTTGCATGTGAATGTGTCTGTGCAGCCACTGCATCTGTATACAGGGTCAGCACAGAGGATGGGTGTCAGCACCCTAAATTTAAATCCAGGAGAGTGATCTAGGAAAATTTCTCTCTATCTGTACTCTGCTGTCTCTCTCCCTCCCATAGACACATGTAAATTAGTTCATTTCTGATGTAATACAGACTTATAGGGACATACTTCTATTTTCAATACTACAGCTCTGTTCCATGTTATGTGATCACTTAGCTCCTTCTCAATGTCAGGGTAGGAGCTGAGGAACGGACAGGCAGGCCTAAACAATGTAACGCACTGGCTGGCGACAACCACCACCCACAGACCGAAGTCCCCCAGGGCACGGAGTCTAAGTCCCAGGCTGCCCTTCACCGGGGCCCCTGATGGCGGGGATGGACTTGACGCAGCCAGGAACCAGGCCGTGGCCCCCGAGACACCTCAGTTGCGGTAATGGCCGCCGCCAATGGCGTGTAGCTGGTGGAAAAGACAATAGAGTAGTCGGGCAGGCCGGGTCGACAACAAGGGAACAAAATGGTACAGGACAGTAGACGAGAATCACGGGTCATGGGCCGAGTTCAGCAACGGAAGGTCAGATCAAAGGAGAACACAAAGAATGGTCAGGTCACAAGCCGAGTCAGATTCTAGGAGATTCACGAGAGTCAGAACAGAGTTATAGCGACACAAAGACACAAGTGCAAAGGGCATGTGCGGACCACAGGCTTATATGTAATCAGCCACACCCCTCTGGACCAGAAGGCATAAAAGATTCCCACCATGCTCTGCAGAAATCCAACATGGATGCCAGCACATGGAGAAACATAACCTCTGGGAAAAGGTAGGACCTTGACACTCCTGCTCCAGCGTGCACAATGTCAAATGAAACATCTGTGAAGGGAGCAGAGGTACAAAACAATCAGCAGAGGAGAACACTGGCTATGTATTGAGAGAGAATGGTGCCCACTGAAAATGACTGCAGAATGCACGTAACTACAGAGGTGAGCGGAAAATATATAATGGAGCAAAGCTGTAGTAGATAGAGCTGTGGGTGGGGCTGATGCACTTGAGCTGTGGGCTGGTTTTATAAAGCATTGCAGCACTGGGGAGAACTAAGGTAGTAGAGAGGTGGGTGGGAGAAATCTCCTGGAGGAGGAGGGCAGTAGCATGGTGTGTTTCAAGAAGGTCAGCTGCTGAAGAACTTCCTCACTCTACTAGCTGCTCTGGCTTCCTACAGGAAGACATGAAGAAGTTTTCTATAGAAGAAAGCAGAGGCTGAGGTGATGCCTGCTCCATACATAGTGACAGCTTTTTCTTTTCTACAACACAGGTACATTAATGGTAAATTGGTACATAGAAAAGCTGTACATTACCAAAAAAAAGTGAATTTCGCCTTTAATGGAATTTTTTCCTAGAACAAACGCACTATGTGTTCTTTATTTGCTCGGTTTAATTTAATGATCTTTTCACTTTTTTTTTTCTTGGTTGTCTGTGTTGCTGTGTCCATCTCTCCTCCGGATCTATAAAAATATTGGTTGCAGTGGGTGATCAGTGCACACCTTTCCCTTATGTGCCCATAAAATAGATTGCTGGAATTAATGTTTCCCTGCACAGTATTCTGTGAAGACATAATGCCTGAAAATGGAGGAATACATCTGTTTATTATAGTAATTGTCAGATACAATTACAGTATAAGAATATTGCTTTAAACATTTTTAAAATGTACAGTTCTATTATTTACATTTTTGTCTATATGTCAGCCTATAATAAGAAACACAACAGGCTGTTTTTTTTAATTAAAATACTGATTAAAAGCCAAGCATATCCTTAAAAATTGTTATAGCCAAGTTAGTTTACACTGCTAAATTTAGCATTGACATATAGGATTCAATGATCCCTGGGTACAAAGTGGTTGGAGTAGAGAACAAAAAACAAAGCGCACCAACCTTGCGCATTACCTAAGTAAACAATTCGTAAATTTATTGATAAATTATACTCACAAGAGTAGCAGTAAAAAAAGGAGAAAGGGGGCTACATGGAGCCGTGAGTTCTCTCCTCTTCGTGTCCCAGATCGCACAAATGGCATTGATACTGAGTGCGCACGTGCAGGTTCTGACTACTTTCCTGCAGTGTGCCATCACCCAAATGGCCGCTGGAGCGCACGGCGCATGTGCACTAGTGTTCTAGATGCCGGCATGCGTTCCATTGCCACCTGCAGGCTCTCTGCAGTATTAATTCCCCTTTTCACCACCAGTTTTGCAAAACTGACATACACATTGGTACTTAGTGTTTGAATGCCTCCCGAAAATAACAAATGATTAGAGAATTTTGAAATAGTGAGGCTGCTAGTTATCACTGGAGCACTGAAAACAGATTAGCTTGTACACGTTTCCAACATAGATCATTGTTGCAAGTGATCTAGGTTCTCTTTGCAGACTCTTAAGGTAAAACTCCAGTTTGGGCTTTTTGTCACTTTTTGTCCTTTTCATTAGTTTCTATGTTTAATATGGACTGAGATATCCTATCTTGCTTTGATTTAATTTCCCCACATAGCATTTTAACTTTTAATCAATGATGCTTTTAATCTATTTACAATGTATCATTTATGCAAAAAATTGCATCATCTTTTTGCTTTTATCCATTTTTATTTGTGATCTAATTGTGATTTTATCTATGCTTTGTATGTTAATAATTGTTGTGACACGTTTGGCCCTACCTCCCTTAATGAGGCCGTCCTTGTGACGATCCCAGGATCACTGCCACCAATATGTGACGATCCCATGATCGCTGCCACCAATATTTGACGACCGTGGCGTCAGACCCCAGCCCTTCTCACCATACTCGTGACCGAAGGACTAGCCAATCTAAAACCACGATGTCACGTGTGTAACAATGCCACACCCAGCTGCACCCTGCACAACGATTTTCCAGCTAATTGGACCACAATCTATGTACCGGCAGCCTGAGCGATTGTTAGGTTAATTACGCAATTAATCCTTCACACTGCTACCACCTCCTTTTTGTACAGAGAAAGAGGAAACTCTGCGATATCAGCTATAACACTATAATGGTTGAGATAATCGTCTGTATAACACGGTCACCGCAGGCTGGTTATACAGAGGGTTAAACACAGTAGCGCTCTTTTAGAGGCAGGAATTCGTAAATTGCAATTAAGAGCTATAGAAACAGTTCAACACTTTCAGAAGGAAAGATTTATTACTGAAAGGTCAAAAAGGGTGTCATAAAAATATTTACAGGAAAAGATGTAACCAATATATATATAAATATACAGAGAACAGAACAGCAAAGAGGTAACAGAAGGAGGTTAAAGGGTTAAAGTACTTGCCAATCAGCCTTGGGTTTGCAGATCAAGTTTCAGAGCGAAAGGGTACAGGTCTCCCCAGGTGGTTCTGATGTTAATCGGGAGAGTTTTTTAACTTAGCGCTCTTTGGCCTGACAGTTCATTTTGTAGTTCCCCAGCAGGGGGTGTCTCTGAAGTCAAGGACCAATACCCCGTTTAGTGCGAGAAGGTCTGGGCGTAGACCTAAACTAGAGCCAAAATCTCTTCTGGTTCATATTTTGGCTCATAACTTTCCCTGTGCACAAGTGACACTCCACCCGCGGGTAGATTATTATGCAGACACGTCTGAGGATTGATTAGACATGAAATTCTACACTGAATGGTTCACGAGATCTACGTTTCTGCTTTCCTATGTATTCCAGCCAAGGAGAGTGCCCTACCAAACTGTTCGTCTCCTCTTGACCAATCTGATGATATGCCTGGTTTTTATGTAAGTCTCTCATATTCCAAGATATGAGACATAGGGGAAAAATGGATTTTTAAAAGTGTTATGTGGTCGTGCTTCTCTGGAATTCCTTTGAACTCCTGGGAAGGCTTGTGTTATCTTTTTACGAGGTGCAAGGTTGCACAGGTTCTTTGGACAGCGAGGCCCCAGCTCCCTTGGGGGTTTTATAACTCGTAGGCCCCTGCTGGGCTCTGGCCTCCTGTGACACTGCCAACACACATAACCAGATGTCACTGTGGCTGAACAGAGAGGAAGGGGGGAAGAATGAGGGAGACATGGAGAATTCTTAACAAAATGGAGGGTTGGAGCAAAATGGTTGGACCGCGTCCATCTCTGTGTACGCTTGCTACAGTCCTGCCCATAGGGGCAGGCCCACTGATAGAACAGTACTATATTTAGGGGTGGCTTATCTCTGTGTGATCAGCTCTGAGGAAGAAGGGACTCCCCCCTTTGAAACGCATCAGCTTGACCAAGAGTTTATCTCCCTTCCGGATGGAACTTGCACGTGTCTCCTAACCCTGTGTTGGCTTTGGATGTTATATGCCTTTTTTACTGCTACTCCTGTGAGTATAATTTATCAATACATTTACAAATTGTTTACTGAGGTAATGCGCAAGATTGGTGCATTTTGTTTTTTGTTCTCTACTACAGTCTATATTGAGCTTCCCCAGCTTCGTGTTAGAGCTACATAACCTTTGATCAGTGTTGGATGAACATTTATCATTTCATTCGATTGGCCTTCTTCTAATCTGAATCCCTGAGCACAGGAGGTGGTGGATGTGTGTACAAAGTGGTTGGGCCCCACTGTGATGTATAAAGGTTTTCAGCCTGTAAATAATTAAAAAATATGAAGGGGGAAGAAATGCAGAAAACAATACTGTAGCTAGCAGCACATGTGAGTAACTGTGATTTCTTTTCTTTTCAGAGGGGAAAATATAAATGGAAATCTTGTTAGGCTAAGGTAGGGTAAATGGAGTTGGGTTTAGTGACTCAAAAGTTTTTTAATCTCCAAAATTAAAAATTGATTATATGATGTAAGATTTCGTCCTGAGTGCTTAGCTGTGTGTATAACTCTTTGGCTATCACTTCAGTATCTTACCTGCTTGAGCTTTGTCTAATTGCTTAATTTATGATGTGGCCTGCTTTTAAAGAGAATGCTCAGCCTTTTTTAATTTATTTTTAAATTTTGTATGTCTTTAGCTGTACAGATTAATATATTAACTTCATGCTCTGTATAACTTCATCAATTAGTTCCAATAAACAAACCATGCAGCACTAACAATCCACGTGAATCCAGTGACTGTGTAAACAAATATAGACTATTCGCAGTGCCTTAAAGTATATTATAACCTTCTCTTCAACTTGTATAGGATCCACTCCTTTCAGGCCCAGTGTGAAATCACCATCATAGGAATTGTTTTGGCATCTTCTTTCATGTACTCCACCAAAATTTACCCACCCAGAATTAAAACCACACTCACTCACCATTTGCCTCACTAATTACAGAAAGGCAATAGTGTTCTGTTTATCCATTCACTGGGCTGGTTTCCATACCACTCCTTTGAATGTCTTGGCTCACAAACTCAAAAAGGTGTCTGTTCCTGACACCTGCTCCACCAGTCTTTCAGTATGTGTCCTCCAGCCACATATAGTGCATCCAGAAAGTATTCACAGCGCTTAACTTTTGCCAAATTTTGTTATGTTACAGCCTTATTCCAAAATGGATTAAATTCATTTTTTTCCTCAACATTCTACAAACAATACCCCATAATGACAGCGTGAAAGAAGTTCATTTTGAAATCTTTGCAATTTATTAAAAATAAAAAAAAAACACGTACACAAGTATTCACATCCTTTGCTCAATACTTTGTTGAAGCACCTTTAGCACCAATTACAGCCTCAAGTCATTTTGAGTATGATGCTACAAGCTTGGCACACCTATTTTTTGGTCAATTTCTCCCATTCTTCTTTGCAGTACCTATCAAGCTCCATCAGGATGGATGGGGAGTGTTGGTGCACAGCCATTTGCAGATCTCTCCAGAAATGTTCAATCGGGTTCAAGTCTGCGCACTGGCTGGGCCACTCTAGGACATTCACAGAGTTGGCCCATAGCCACTCCTTTGTTATGTGGGCTGTGAGCTTGGGCTCATTGTCCTGTTGAAAGATGAACCATCCCCCTAGTCTAAGGTCCACAGCGCTCTGGAACAGGTTTTCCTCAAGGATGTCTCTGTACATTGGTGCATTCATCTTTCCTTCAATCCTGATGAGTCTTCCAGTTCCTGCCACTGAAAAACATCCCCACAGCATGATGCTGCCACCACCATGCCTCACTGTAGGGGTGGTATTGGCCAGGTGGTGAGCGGTGCCTGGTTTCCTCCAGACATGACGCTTGGCATTCAGGCCAAAGAATTCATCATTTGTTTCATCAGACCAGAGAGTTTTGTTTCTCATGGTCTGAGAGTTCCTCGGGTGCCTTTTTGCAAACTCCAGGTGGGCTGCCATTTGCCTTTTACTGAGGAGTGGCTTCCGTCTGGCCACTCTACCATACAGGCCTGATTGGTGGAGTGCTGAAGAGATGGTTTTTCTTCTGGAAGGTTCTCCTCTCTCCACTGAGAAATGTTGGAGCTCTTTCAGAATGAACATCAGGTGCTTGGTTACCTCCCTGACTGAGGCCCTTCTCCCTCGATCGCTCATTTTGACTGGGCGGCATGCTCTAGAAAGATTCCTGGTGGTTCAAATCTTCTTCCATTTACGGATGATGGAGGCCACTGTGCTCATTGGGACCTTCAATGCTGCAGAAAATTTTCTGTACCCTTCCCCAGATCTGTGCCTTGATACAATCCTGTCTCGGAGGTCTACGGGCAATTCCTTGGACTTCATGGCTTGGTTTGTGCTCTGACATGCACTGTTAACTGTGGGACCTTATATAGACAGGTTTATGCCTTTCCTAATCCTGTCCAACTGAATTCCCCACAGGTGGAGTCCAATCAAGTTGTGGAAACATCTCACGGATGATCAGTGGGAACAGGATACACTAGAGCTCAATTTTGAGTGTCATGGCAAAGGCTGTGAATACTTATATACGTGTTTTTTTCAATTTTTTTATTTTTAATAAATCGCAAAGATTTCAAAATGTACTTCTTTCACATTGTCATTATGGGGTATTGTTTGTAGAATGTTGAGGAAAAAAATGAATGTAATCCATTTTGGAATAAGGCTGTAACATAACAAAATGTGGCAAACGATAAGCACTGTGAATACTTTCTGGTTGCTCTGTATATAGCCACCAAATGATAAAAAGCAGAAGAATCTCAGATAATGTAAAATCTAAATAACTGTAATAAACTTATATAGAAAACCATAAAAATGACTTAATCTTAGTGTATGTTAGCACTATACAAAACAGTTCAAATAAGCAAATGTGAATGCTGAGGCTTTTGCATAGGGAAAAGTTGGGTTGTTCTTGCAAGTCTATCTGTTTCAGCTATTTAAAAGAAAGCTGTATTGAGAAAAGTACTTAGGCTGCCATTATCGACTGACATTTACCTACGAACATGCTAGATGCCTGGCTGTTGTGCTTGTTGCAGTCTAAGTCAATGATTCAGAACTAGCATGCTTATTAGGAGCTTTCTACTAGACTTTGCTTGCCAACTGTTTGCTCTGGGTCAGTGAAATAAAATGGACTGAAGCCACAGACCTGCCATTATCCGAAGGATAGCAATGGCAGCTCCCATATTTCTCTTAGTAAATATTCCTTTAACCATAAAGTAAAGATTGTTTAGATGGCACATACCATATCAGAAGATTTGGTACAGCCTAATTAGAGAATAAAATATTTTACAGATATGCCATTGACCATTATACAGTAACTGCTTACAGTTTCATTTTTTACTGGAGATCTTCATTAAGCCCTGGATTCTCAATTTCTCGACAGTGACACAGGACAGTGCCTTTCAGCATATCTGTCCTGTAATGGTATCTGACTGCTACTCATTCTGCTATGTCTACAGCAATGGCATGCCACATATTGATCTCTTCTGCTAAAAAGCCAACTCAGAGCATTTAAATCTTTCATATTCAGGCACACATAAAGGTCAGCCTTCTGAGATCTGCAGCAGCACGATATACGCAGCAGTATAACGAATGCCTTCAGATCTTTAAACTTTAATGTCCTCTATGAAAAGACCATTTCACATCTTACATTATACATAAGGCAGTTATGCATGCTGAATGAAATCTATTGAATTTGTTAATTTTGTTATACTTGACATTTTATTATGGGAGGTAGCAGTGGGATCTCTGTATGTTGTCATTAACAATTTACTTCAAGGTGAAGCGTGTGTTTTTTGGAAAGTCTTGGTATACATTGTGAAAAATATGATTAGTCACTCTTCAACATTTGCTCTTTTCTTTTAACATTTCCATCTTTATAAATATTTACTGTCTGTTTGTGGAAATCCATTTTTTTTTGTAAATATACCTTTCCTTTACTGTATCAAAAGTAATCAGAAATCTGAAATGAGCATTTTTGGGGCTGAAATGTATCTAAGAACAAAAATGTAATATTTTCCCTTGCCATTCCTTACATGTGGTGACTATTAGGTTTTTTTTTTGTTATTGTAAGTCTTGTTTCATTATTTTTAACTGATGATCCTGCTAGTAAAACACTTCACGTCCTTGGGTGACAGTGCTTTAAAGACATAGTTTATCTTTACCAAAAAACTGACTATGCAGATAAAAGGATTCTGTAGATAAAAACAAGTTGTGCAGCTTTGCATAAAGTTGAATAATGCCCTTGCTATAGATGTAAGCCATTTCCATACTTCATGGAGATTGACTGGGAAACTTCTAGGACATTCATTGCTAAGAAAGGCCTCGTCTTTACTGTTTACCTATGCCATCACAGGAGTGAGCTCTCAAATACTGAGGTCAGAGATACTGCGTCAGGTGAGAGAATATGCATGAGAGGGGTTTGAAACAGAGAAAGAGCTCACTCCTGAAGGTGAATGGTAACAGCTGGGTCCCTCTTAGCAACATCCTGGAAGTTTTCCCCTTCAGGCTTCATGAGGTATGTAACTGGCCTACACATATGACAAGGGCATAATTCAGCTTTGGTCAAAGCTGCACAGCTTGTTTTTATCTACAGACATCCCTTATGTGCATAAGCATTTGTTTGGTAAAGGTGAATATGCCTTTAAAAGTATGAAAAATCATGAGGCAACTCCATCCTGAACTGTATTTATTGGGCTGAAGGAAATGTGCATCTGTACTGGATGATATCACCCTCTCCATGGTGCCACACAAGGGAGTCCCCTCCCGTTCACATCAGAGTCTCCCTTTTACACCAAAGTCCCCTTGTCAAATTAAATCCGCCATTCTTCACATCTGAACCCCCCATTACAATGGATTGCTCAGTCCCTCCTTGAGAAATAGCCCTACCTTCAAATCTTCACTGGAACTGTGGCATCATGGGAGAGGGATAGAGGAAAATCAATCCTTGATACAACATATCTGGCCCCACCTGGTAGAGGCCATGAAGTGATGGATAACAGATGACCGAGGTCAGAATAAAAACTTTCTCCAATGCCAGTTTAGAGCTATGAACAATGCCCTCAGCCTCAGTCAGTTGAACTAGAGCAGTGGTGGGCAACCTTTTTTTTCAACTGAGCCAAATCTCGCCAAAACCACGATTGAAATTTATTTTGAGAGCCACATTTTTAAAACTGAAAATACATAGGATGGTACACTGTTTTAAGTTTCAATAAGTTTTTATAGTAATTCATCCCCCATATAGTAATTAATCCCCCATAGTAATTCATCCCCCATAGTAATTAATCCCCCCTATAGTAATTCATCCCCCCTATAGTAATTCATCCCCCATATATTAATTCATACCCATATAGTAATTCATCCCCCATATAGTAATTCATCCCCCATATAGTAATTCATCCCCCATATAGTAATTAATCCCCCATATAGTAATTCATCCCCCCTATAGTAATTCACCCCCCATAGTAATTCATTCCCCATATAGTAATTCATCCCCCCTATAGTAATTCATCCCCCATATTAATTAATCCCTTATATAGTAGTAGTAAGTAAGTAGCAAGTAGTAAGCCAAGTCCCCCCTGTGTCAATTCACTTACCTTTGCTCCGCGCGTTCCTCTTGCCGTATTCCCGCGCCGTTCCGGTCTTCAGGGCGGACTGTGAGAGGGGCCTAGCTCCTCTCACGTTAGTCACGCTGCCCCGCCTACACACATCCTGACAGCCAATCACTAGCTATCAGGATGTGAGTGGCAGCAAGACTGGCCAATCATTGCATTTGAGCGCGCTGCCCTGGCTGTTTTTTTTTTGGATCACGCTGCAGAGTCCCTGCCGCCCGAGAGGAGGAAGGGGAGCGGGCGCCCGGCACACAAGAGCCGCATTAAAGCGTGTAAAGAGCCGCATGTGGCTCGCGAGCCGCGGCTTGCCGACCACTGAACTAGAGGAAGTAAAATCAAAGGAAATGCATAGCCCAGGGTAAACAGATTCCACAGCGCTACCAGGTCATGTACTATCAAGGACCTCATCTGGGAATCAAATTGTTCCAGTTTCTTGTTAAACCCAAACATTAGGAAGTCCATTTCCAACATTCCTCAATGCAGATAAATGTCCCAGAACACCTCCAGATGGAGAAACCATTCCCCTGGGTCCAGGCATTGTTTGCTAGGAAAATCTGCCTGGCAATTTTCAACCCTGCAAATGTGTACCATGGAAATTGTTGGAACATGAAGGTGAATTGCTCCTAAATCTATGATATTGATTGGAAGCTTCAAATTCTTCTGAAACCAACAACCCTGAACACAAGAGGGTACAGAATCCCGCCCCAACCCAAAATACTGGTGTCCATCAATCTTCAATGTGAAGGAGAAAAGAACCAACCCTTTGACAATGTGGAGGACAGAAGCCACCATGACAAAAACATCTTGGTTTGATGATGCAACCAGATCATGTTGTCCAGGTAAAAACTGGGTGAGTCCATTGCTCCATTGCAAATTTCTGGAGTGGAATTGAGCATTTGAGATGGTCTTGAAAATGGATGTAATCAGTCTTCGTGATCACAGGCAGCGCTGCAGGAAAGACAGAGGTCAGGACATGTTTCCGCATCTGCAGTTTTGTCAAGATAAATCCTAGTACTCCATATGATGCGATAGAACGAAGGACGACTTCTCGATTTTCAGGACCCATCATTAAAGACACATTGGAGTCCAAGGTCAGAAAAGTCTGCTCTTGTAGCAACAGATTGTTAAGATATGAGTTACCTGGAATACTTCTGAGAAAAAGATGATCCACAAATGGTACAAGGACCTTTGTGAATACTCGCAGGGCTGAGGCAAGCCTGAAAAAGGGCCAAAAACTGATAGCAGTTGCTGCCCAAGGAAATAAATCACTGAAGGGAATCTGTAAATACATATCCGTTATGTTGATGGATGCTAGGAAGTCTAAGTATTGAAGGAAGTCAATAACTGTATATATTCCATTTGAAAATGTCCTACCTTCCACATGCATGTGTCAGCTATGCGAGTTTCCTAAATCTCCATTAAAGCTTTCAAGTGTTCCACCATCTCAGATGGAGTTGGTAGTGGCAAACCTTCATGTGCAAGTGGAATTATCCTCAGGCTTTGGTCCCTTAGGTTGCTATGGATGTCTAGGTCTTCCTAATCTCAAGAGGGCAGGAAAAGTCTTGTGGGTCAGAAACTAGGACCTGACATGGAGGAGTGAAAGGAATGTTTTTACGCAAAATAAGAAAACATCAATTTGCATCGTTGATCCTTAACTATACATAACTGGAGCAAGTGGGGCCTTCTTACACTGTTGCTCCACCAGCCAGCATATAAGCCAAAAATGCCCTGCAGATCTGAACAGTAGGGTTACCAGAGACATAACCCTGCTAGCATCCAGCACTGTGTTGCACATACACAATAAAGTATGTAGAGACCCCATAGTACAGACTCCCCAGTACAGACACTCCCCATTAAAGATCTCCCCATCCCAGCATAACTCCTCAATACAGACTCTCCCACAGAAATCCCCCACAGCCTAGCCTGTCAGTACCCCCTAGTACAGACACTCCGCCAGTACAAACCCTCTTTCAAACCTAACCCCCCAGTACAGACACCTTTCACTACAGACTCCCTTAAATGCAGATCTCCTCCCTCAACATACCAGATGCAGGTGCTGTTCAGAATGAGGGGGAAGTCCTCCCCTCAGCTGCATCATGTGACTGGAGCCGAGGAGGAACCTCCCATTGTGTCAGGAATGGACTTGCCAATAGTGGTGGGACTCACCTGCCTTGTGGGCTGCAGTACCAGGGCTAGCCAGCGGGTGCTCTCAACAACCAGAGGCTCATTTCGGCAATTAGCCATCACCTGGGGCTGATTGCAGGTGGTGTATTTAAGGGAAGGCCAGACCTGCAGTCTGTGCCTTGTACGGTTTGCTTGGCCCTGGTTTCCTGATCCTGCTGTCCTGACGCTGCCTGAACTCTGCCTGTACTGACCTCGGCTAGTCCTGACCACTCTCCCACCTGCTCCTGGTACTCCGTTTGCTACCGACCCGGCCTGCCTGACTACTCTTGTATGGTATGTTTGTTATCTGTTGGAGGTTTGGTTCAGTTTGTTTGCACTGTGTTATGTTTAGTTTTGCACTGCGTTTGTATTATTAGTCTTAATAAATTATATTATTCACTATATCTGAAGCCTACGTTTCCCTGTGTCAGTCCACACTTCTGGTCACACCCGCATCCCTGACACATTGGTTATGAAACTGCCACTGTCAGGCAGACATGATGCTGAAGTACTAGTATTGTTTTGCACACAGTTTAGCACAAAGAAAAAAAAAATTATGTCTGGTTTGCACCCACCAGGTGTCAGTAATAAAATATACAGGTTTGAAGAAATGCTGTAAAGTAAGCTTTCAATGTTTGCAAAAATATATATTTTAATTGTTTATTTTTATCAATTTGCATCAATTTTCAAAATGCAACATGAGCCAACAGAAGAAAAATCTAAATCAAATCAATATTTGGTGTGTCTACCCTTTGTCTTCAAACCACCAGCATCAGTTCTTACAATTGCACACTTTGTACACTTGTACAAAGTCAGGGAATTTGTAGGATTAGAGTCAGGGGTATGATTAACCAATTATACCAAGCAGGTGCAAATGATCATCAATTTCATATTATTAATTCCCAATTTTAGAGCATAATGAATTGATGCCGCTTACGATCGGTCTTCCCGGAGGGTTAGTCATATTCTTATGTATTTTTGGCAAAATATAGAGAATTGGCACCTTTGGGCCTTTCGGACATAAATATTCCCTCTCCTTTTGGGTGATATTATTATCAAAGCCGAATTGGATGATATTTTTAAGGTTTTTTTTATAAGAGACTAAAGGGTTCTTACATAGAGGCTGATAGGTGGTGGTGTCGCCAAGAATCTTATTGACCTCCTCCACATAGTGTTGTTTATTCATCACTACTACACCTCCTCCCTTGTCCGCAGGGCGGATCACTAAATCTTTTCTGTCAAGTAGTGATTTCATAGCATTATTTAAGGAGTGGTCATTGTATGCCCTCTTGATTTGGAGATCGTTAAGATCCCTCGAAACTTGGTCCTTAAAAAAGCAAATAGACGAATTTGTTTGAGGGGGTGTATTAAAAGTCGATGGATTTCTAAGATTGGAATAATTGATAGTCCTTACAATATCTCTAGTAATCGGATTATTCAAGAAGTATCTTTTAATGGACAGTTTTCTGGTGAATTTTTGGACATCTATAAAGGTTTCGAACTTATTCAGAGAACGTTTAGGGGCATATTTAAGCCCCTTGTCAAGGAGTTTTAATTCATCGTGTCCACCGAGAAAGGGAGGTTCCCACTACAGTTAGAGCAACACCCACATATCCCTTAAGGGGAACTCTGTGACGGAGCCTAAATCCTTATACACCTGAACCTATGTGATCCAGAGAGGGACATCATTCTGTATGCTGATCCGGATGTCCATTTCCAGTGACACCAGGGGATAATTTATACTTACCGCACTATACCAAGTGTGGCTCTGGTGAGTGGGCACTGCTTCTATTTTTCCTTTAAGGAACATCCAATAACCATGAACTATGAAGGACTAAATTAAGCGCTGCACTATATTTATGATAGGTTCCATGCAAGTTTGAGAGAAATGAGAAATAGACAGAGAAAGAAAGGAAAGCAGAGAGAACATAGCCTCATATTGGGTCCAAAAGGGGTGCAGGAGATGAAGGGAATTCATTGTAAAGGTATATTACCTTTAAGCAATAAGTTTCATTTAGGCAATTTGTTTGGGTTGGGGGGTAGTAAAGCCATCTAGTGGGGCAGTGGGAGAGAGCAAAAGGAGGAAAGAGAGAGGGGTGGAGTGGGGGAGAAGAAAGAGAACAAGAGGGAGAGAAAAGATGGAAATAGAGAAGGGAAAAAAAGGCATGTCTAAGTGGAGGATGGAGTTAAAGAAAATTGGCCGTGCCCAAGTGCACCATGTAATCTATTGTATACAGGGTGTCACTGCTCGTAGACTCACAACGCTATTTGTATATTGCAGGTTATGGGAAAGTTATTAAGTATATTTGGATCTGACCCTACGATAGGCTGGAGTGCTAATGTAGTGAATCCAGGATGCCTCCTATGATTCCGAATTTTTCATTTGTATTTTTAAGAGATGTGGTCTTTCGTGTGCATGATATCTTTTACTTTCTTTAGCCTGAGCAATATGGTTGGTGGAGTTCTTTGTTTCCATGGGGCTGGTATACTGTATCTTGCTTGTTTATTATATTTCTAGCTAAGGAGTTCTCATACTTGCAAATTGGTAAATCATAAAGATGTAGGTGGTAAGTTACCATATTATTGCCCAGGGGGTAAGATGATCACACAGTCCCAGAATATGTAGAGCATAGTCCCTGGGGTTTTACCGCTGTGCCAAAAGATCTCCTTTTATAACATTTATGCAAGGTGTACAGGTACACTGCTTCACTTTACAATGGATACCCAATCACAGGAAAGAAAATAAAAAATAAAAAAAAAACAACAAAACAAAAAAACAACAAAACAGCACATAATTGGATGATGGTAGTAAGCAGAGCACATTTACTAAACTCTCAAGCAACTGCACTTGTAAAGTGCACAGTCTATTTGCCTTTAGTAAACCAACTCCCCTTGTATCTCTGTTCTTGATTTTTACTTGCTATGGAAGATTATGTGTGAGTAGGGTGACATTTTATATGCGTGCTTCGTCTGTAGAGTGGTCTACCTTTTCTTCATGTACAGGAAAATGTTTATCTGGATGGGCTGTGAGGCATTTGTGTATAGGGCAAATAAAGGTCTTGGTGGGTATCTGGGAATCTCACACAGCTTTGTAAGTAAGAAGTTGGCTGGGCTTGTATGTGTTGGAGATAGAGGTTAGAATATGGGGGAGATGTAGCAAGCTCCATGGAACAGGGGGGAGTCTATTAGGTTCCACGATTTCCTCCTGGGAGACCCTAACTTTCCAGCTGGAATATAGATCAAGAATCTTAATTGGCTTTAAATGTATCCTTACTGTGTAGTGAAAAACTTCCCAGCAGACAGCTGGGTCACACAGGAGGAAATTGTGGAACCTAATAGACTCTCCCCTGTTCCATGGAGCGAGTTGTGATAAAAGAATAGAGGGCATAAATGTATTTCTATCACTAAGTACTGGCATTCTTTTAGTGGGATGTTTCCTCACTACATGAAGAAAGGTGCATGAGGTCCAGAGGTGACCGTGGAGCACCAGAGGACAATCTTTTTTTGAGTGGCAGCATAAATCTATTGTGTGAGCTAGGTGTACATATTTGTTCCCACAAGAAGAATAGGCATGCCGAGCATAATTGTAAAAAAAAAAAAAAAAAAAAAAAAAGAGGAAGTATTAGTAATTCTAACAGGAAGAGTTTGCAGTAGACGTAGGATTCAGGGTAATACATTCATTTAACTTTCACCTGCCAAACCATATTAGAGTGAGATTCTGCCAAGGTTTTAAAACCCTTTTGAGGGACAGAAGTAGAGGCGCAAAATTAGCATCATATGGTTTATGTAAGTCAGCTGGTAAGTGTATTGATAGGTAATTAATATTGTTTAGTGCCTATTTGAGGGCAAAGTGTGGGTTGAGAGACATGAGGGTGTAAGTTAGGAGAGTTACACTTAGGAGTCAATTTGTTTCAAAGTTGGATAGTCATATATTTTTCTGAGTTGCAAGTAATTTGTTAGAGATTGAGATTAGAAGTTGTGAGACGAAAGAGATTAGATCATTTGCATAAGAAGCTATTTTGTGGTGGTCAGATGTGCCTGTCATGACACAACATCATAAATTGCCCAAGTCCAACATTTTGTAAGGTGAATTTCAGAAATTGCAAGTCCATCTGATCAAAAATTCTAGTTGTATTGCCCTAGGACTCATGGACCACTTGGTCGGGCTGATCGAGAGAAGTCTATTTGCAAATACACTGCTCAAAAGATATTAAAGGAACACATTTTAATCAGTGTATAGCATCGAGTTAAATAAACTCCTGGGATATTTATCAGGTTAGTGAAGTAGCAGAGGGGGTTGTTAATCAGTTTCAGCTGCTTTGGTGTTAATGATATTAACAACAGGTTCACTAGATGGGCAACAATGAGACGACCCCCAAAACAGGAATGGTTTTATAGGTGGAGGCCACTGACATTTTTTTCCATGCTCATCTTTTCTGACTGTTTTGCATTTGGCTAGGGTCAGTGTCACTACTGGTAGCATTAGGTGATACCTGGACCCTACAGAGGCTGTACAGGCAGTCCACCTTCAGGGTACAGAAAAATTTCTGCAGCATTGAAGGTCCCATTGAGCACAGTTGCCTCCATCATCCGTAAATGGAACCACCAGGAATCTTCCTAGAGTGGGCCAAGCGGCCAAAATGAGCGATCGAAGAAGGGCCTTAGCCAGGGAGGTAGCCAAGGCACCCGATGGTCACTCTGAAAGAGCTCCAGTGTTTCTCTGTGGAGAGAGGAGAACCTTCCAGAAGAAAAACCATCTCTGCAGCATTCCACTAATCAGGCCTGTATGTTAGAGTGGCCAGACAGAAGCCACTCCTCAGTAAAAGACAAATGGCAGCCTGCCTGGAGTTTGCCAAAAGGCACCTGAGGGACTCTCAGACTATGAGAAACAAAACTCTCTGGTCTGATGAAACAAAGATTGAACTCTTTGGCCTGAATGCCAAGCGTCATGTCTGGAGGAAACCAGGCACCGCTCACCACCTGGCCAATACCATCCCCTACAGTGAAGCATGGTGGTGGCAGCATCATGCTGTGGGGATGTTTTTCAGTGGCAGGAACTGGGAGACTAGTCTGGATTGAAGGAAAGATGAATGCAGCAATGTACAGAGACATCCTTGTTCCAGAGTGCTCTGGACCTTAGACTGGGGCAACGGTTCATCTTTCAACGGGACAACAACCCCAAGCACACAGCCCACATAACAAAGGAGTGGCTAACTCTGTGATTGTCCCAGCCAGAGCTCAGACTTGAACCCGATTGAGCATCTCTGGAGAGATCTGAAAATGGCTGTGCACCAATGCTCCCCATCCAACCTGATGGATCTTGAGAGGTACTGGAAAGAAGAATGGGAGAAATTGCCCACAAATAGGTGTGCCAAGCTTGTAGCATCATACTCAAAACGACTTGAGGCTGTAATTGGTGCTAAACGTGCTTCAACAAAGTATTGAGCAAGGGCTGTGAATACTTATGTACGTGTTTTTTTTTTTCATTTTTAATAAATTGCAAAGATTTCAAAACAAATTTCTTTCACGTTGTCATTATGGGGTATTGTTTGTAGAATGTTGAGGAAAAAAATTTATTTAATCCGTTTTGGAATAAGGCTGTAACATAACAAAATGTGGCAAAAGTTAAGAGCTGTGAATACTTTCTGGATGCACTGTATACCTGGGTAAATATAGTAATTAGTTACTACCAGATATACAGTCATGGCCGAAATTGTTGGCACCCTTGATATTTCTCCAGGAAATCATGTATTTCTCACGAAACGTATTGCATTAACACATGTTTTGCTATACACATGTTTATTCCCTTTGTGTGTATTGGGACAAAACAAAAAAAGGGAGGAAAGAAAGCAAATTCGACATAATGTCACACAAACCTCCAAAAATGGGCTGGACAAAAGTATTGGCACCCTTTCACAACTGCGGATAAATAAGAATGTTACAAGCATGTGATGCTCCTGTAAACTCACCTGGGGCAAGTAACAGGTGTGGGCAATATAGAAATCACACCTGAAAGCAGATAAAAAGGAGAGACGTTCACTTAACCTTTGCATTGTGTGTCTGTCTGTGCCACACTAAGCATGGACAACAGAAAGAGGAGACGAGAACTGTCTGAGGACCTGAGAACCAAAATTGTGGCAAAATATCAACAATCTCAAGGTTACAAGTCCATCTCCAGAGAACTAGATTTGCCTTTGTCCACAGTGCGCAACATTATCAAGAAGTTTGCAACCCATGGCACTGTAGCTAATCTCCCTGGTCGTGGACGGATGAGGAAAATTGATGAAAGATTGCAACGCAGAATAGTCCGGATGGTGGATAAGCAGCCCCAAACATGTTCCAAAGACATTCAAGCTGTCCTGCAGGCTCAGGGAGCATCAGTGTCAGCGCGAACTATCCGTCGACATTTAAATGAAATGAAACGCTATGGCAGGAGACCCAGGAGGACCCCACTGCTGACACAGAGACATAAAAAAGCAAGACTACAGTTTGCCAAAATGTACTTGAGTAAGCCAAAAGCCTTCTGGGAAAACGTCTTGTGGACAGATGAGACCAAGATAGAGCTTTTCGGTAAAGCACATCATTCTACTGTTTACCGAAAACGGAATGAGGCCTACAAAGAACAAAACACAGTACCTACGGTAAAATATGGTGGAGGTTCAATGATGTTTTGGGGTTGTTTTGCTGCCTCTGGCACTGGGTGCCTTGACTGTGTGCAAGGCATCATGAAATCTGAGGATTACCAAAGGATTTTGGGTCGCACTGTAGGGCCCAGTATCAGAAAGCTGGGTTTGCGTCCAAGATCCTGGGTCTTCCAGCAGGACAATGACCCCAAACATACGTCAAAAAGCACTCAGAAATGGATGGCAAAGAAGCGCTGGAGAGTTCTGAAGTGGCCAGCAATGAGCCCAGATCTAAATCCCATTGAACACCTGTGGAGAGATCTTAAAATTGCTGTTGGGAAAAGGTGTCCTTCCAATAAGAGAGACCTGGAGCTGTTTGCAAAGGAAGAGTGGTCCAAAATTCCGGGTGAGAGGTGTCAGAAGCTTATTGATGGTTATAGGAAGCGACTGATTTCAGTTATGTTTTCCAAAGGGTGTGCAACCAAATATTAAGTTAAGGGTGCCAATACTTTTGTCCAGCCCATTTTTGGGGTTTTGTGTGACATTATGTCATATTTGCTTTTCTGCCTCTGTTTTATATTTGTTCCAATACATACAAAGGGAATAAACATGTGTATAGCAAAACATGTGTTAATGCAATACCTTTTTTGTGTGAAATACTTGATTTTCAGGAAAAATATCAAGGGTGCCAACAATTTCGGCCATGACTGTATGTTGCAGCAAATTCCAGCTGCAGGAGCCCCTTAGAACAATCAAAATGTGGCATCTGTCTTGATGTTGAAGACATGATTAGCGATGATAGGGAGATCCTCAAACCATTGTCCAACCAGCCTGGAACATGTCTTCTCACCAGCAGATACCATGGTGTGATACAGGAACTCAACTTATCTACTATGCATCTAATCTGCCATTAAACCGGACCTCTAACTACCTGTGGGCTGTAGGATGCCTAATCTTGCTCAAGCACAGATGGACACTCTTAACATTCCTGCATCACCCTCTTCCCAATAAAGACCCCCCTCAGTACTTCCCTCTCCACTATAGATCTGCAGTACAGGACCAGAACCCTCACAATCAAACTCACTCAGATGATACACAGTGGAAGCTCAGAGGGGTCCAGAGCGAGAAATTAAAGTGATGGCTGGAGCTGGGGAAGAGACTCCCTTTAACTCTGAGCTCCTGCTGTAACTGAAGCATCAGGTGTGCACATTTTTCTTTTGTTATGGAGGGAGCTGCGGTTGGAGAACTGTTCAACACAAAACAGTGTCAGATGCAGCATGCCCTGCGAGTCTGCACCCCCCTAAGTACACCACTGCAGGCAGCCCTCATGAAAGGAGATTTTTCAAGGAAGCTTATATTGGATGGTCAAATTGTTTTTATTTTTATAGTTTGTATTGTTATTACAATGCTGATGTTATCAAATGAAAGTGTATGCTGTGACCGTAGATTTTCTTTTAACTTGAAAACTTTGCAACACAGAAGAGATAACTGAACAGGTACCACTGGAAACCATGTTTGCTTCATACATGTGATAATAGACTTAGGTGTAAAGAGTTCATAAAACCTTGCAAACCTTTACTGGATTCTACTGTATGCCTTTCATAAGTAATACATTTCCAACAGATACATCCCAATTGCATCTCTTGTAGTGATGTACTGTACTTCACTACAATTTTCCATTCAGAATTTTTCTCTTAGAACTATTTTAAGTTTGCCACAAGATGGCATATGTGCACTTTTTAGAGAATCTGTCAATTACTTTAAAGTTATTTACTGACAAAAAGTCATGCTGATATGAAACACTTTCGGTTGTCTTTGATACAAACACATGAGTGGCCAGGTCCTTAAAGAGTTGCTAAAGCAGTGTTACTGCAGGCAGAACTGTGACATTTCACAGCACTGAACCAAGTCATTGTAGTCAATTTAATATTCGCATAGAAAATGTTTACTGTGCAAAGTAAATTTTCACCTATGTTAGCAAATTATTTTTTTCTTGCACATTCTTGGATGGCAGCTTCCATTCACTACTAATCCAAGAAAATGTTTTCTTGCCAAGTATAAAAATGTTACTTTGCAAGATGAACACACACTACACCCAGCGGTCACAATTGCAACCGTGCTCCAGAGGGCCCTTGAGACTTCACTGTACACCTGCATAGGAGGAAGAAGCCAATCCCCTTCATTTTCCTCCTGCAGCTGTTGAAAGCCTGCTTCCCTTTGTGCAGGCATTCATTGCCTGTAGGAGGAAAATGGAGGGCATCGGTTCCTCTAAATGCTGCCCCTGCCACCCTCTTTCCTACTTTCTCTTCTTTCTGTTGGCCCTGGGCCCCTGTGCTCTCTCTCCTACTCCCCCTCCCCCCTGCAGTGCTGCTGGGTTCCCCTCTCCCATTGGCTGATGCGGGTGGTGTGTCAGGATGGAGAGTGGGAAAGGGGCAAGTTAAAAAAAAAAAAATAAAATAAAATGGTAACAAATAAAAAAATAAAACCTCAAAAATAAAATAACTACTGACATCAATGGCTACCAAAGGAACTACAAGGGTTGTAAAGGTCGCAGTTGTGACCGGGCCCTGGCATTCTTCCACTGGGCTCGGAGGGAAGGGTCCTGGGCTCTGAGGAAAGAGCTCAGGGGGGCCCTTCATGCTTTCTTGCAACAGGGCCCTGAAGGTCCCAGTTACACCTCTGGCTAGATCTTTGGTACATTTACCTTAATATGTAAGAAAACAGCCTCATCGTTGTAGAGCAGCTGAAGAACTGCTCAGAGTCTGCCTTGGATGTATAGATTTTGATAAATTTGCTTGTACCCTGCCACAAAAAAAGATCCACTTTCAAATACGGTAACTTGAAACTGACAAAAGTAATTGCCATTCAATACTTAATAACAATTAGATTTTGATTGTATGTAGGGCAGAGGCCAGAGGGGCACAGTACTGGGGGGTCAGGAGGGCACAGTGCAGGGGGGACAGGAGGAGGTAATGGTACTGGGGCATCAGAAGCACTGGGGTGTCAGGAGGGCACAGAAGTTGTTCTCTAATGCAGAGTGGCACAGGGAAGCTGCTGTGGCAAACCTACATTTTCTGGCACAAAAATGAAATGGATGGAAGGCCACACATGGACTTTTTAGGCACTCAACACGTATAAAATGCATAATTTTATTAATACATGATTAAAACAGACTCAATCACCATGATAATAAAAACTCATAAGTACCATTAGTATTAAAGCTTAATACTCCCACAAATATTCCTCAAGGCGTATATGGTGTTATATAGGGTTTGCATTATGTCTTAACATGTTTTGCGGAGGGCCGCTTCTTCAGGAGCTCTTGGGTGCAGAATTAAATGGCTAAATGCTAACAGAAGGCATACTATATTAGTGATCCAATTAAATTAACAGAATAAAATAAAAGCATATATATTTATTTACTCACACTGACAAATTAATTACAGCAACACAAATGCGAGCAAAAAAAAAAAATCCCAAGGTGGGTGTGGGGGCGCATAACCAGGACACCAGGCAGGATAGTATGTACCCTAAAACACATTATGGAAAAAAAAATATTGTATACACTGTACACCACAGCTATACACACGTCCAAAAATATTGGCACCCCTGCATTTCTGTCAGATAATGTGCCAATTCACCCAGAAAATTATGGCAATTACAAATGTTTAGGCATTCTCATGTTTATTTTCTTTTGTTTGTATTGATATTACACAAAAAAGTGGAGAAAACAAAAAGTCAAATCTAACACATTCCACACAAAACCCCAAAAATGTACTGGACATACTTATTGGCACCTTCTCAAAATTGTAAGAAATAATTGCAATCCAAATGTGTGATGCTCCTGTAATTTGTAATTAAACTCACCTGTATCAATTAACAGGTGCTGACAATATAGAAATCACACTGGCAACCACTTAAAATGGTGAAAAATTGAATCAGCCTTTCTGTTGTGTACCACATGGAGCATGGAGAAGAGGCAGTAAAGAATTGTCTGAGAATTTGAGCAAAAAAATGTGGAAAAGTATGGACAATCTCAAGGTTACAAGTCCATTTGCAAATGCAACAACTTTCTGGGCAAAGTGGTGCATTATCTGACAGAAATGAAGGCGTGCCAATATATATATAAAGTGCAGACAATTTTTTAAGACCATGTATATACAGTGGGGATCGAAAGTTTGGGCACCCCAGCTAAAAATTTGTATTAATGTGCATAAAGAAGCCAAGGAAAGATGGAAAAATCTCCAAAAGGCATCAAATTACAGATTAGACATTCTTATAATATGTCAACAAAAGTTAGATTTTATTTCCATCATTTACACTTTCAAAATAACAGAAAACAAAAAAATGGCGTCTGCAAAAGTTTGGGCACCCTGCAGAGTTAATATCTTGTACTGCCCCCTTTGCCAAGTATCACAGCTTGTAAATGCTTTTTGTAGCCAGCCAAGAGTCTTTCAATTCTTGTTTGAGGTATCTTTGCCCATTCTTCCCTACAAAAGTCTTCCAGTTCTTTGAGATTTCTGGGCTGTCTGTCACGCACTGCTCTTTTAAGGTCTATCCATAGATTTTCAATTATGTTGAGGTCAGGAGATTGTGAAGGCCATGGCAAAACCTTCAGTTTACGCCTCTTGATGTAATCCCCCGTGGATTTCGAGGTGTGTTTAGGATCATTATCCATTTGTAGAAGCCATCCTCTCTTTAACTTCGAAAGTTTGGGCACCCCAGCTAAAAATTTGTATTAATGTGCATAAAGAAGCCAAGGAAAGATGGAAAAATCTCCAAAAGGCATCAAATTACAGATTAGACATTCTTATAATATGTCAACAAAAGTTAGATTTTATTTCCATCATTTACACTTTCAAAATAACAGAAAACAAAAAAATGGCGTCTGCAAAAGTTTGGGCACCCTGCAGAATTTATAGCATGCACTGCCCCCTTTGCAAAGCTGAGACCTGCCAGTGTCATGGATTGTTCTCAATCATCGTCTGGGAAGACCAGGTGATGTCAATCGCAAAGGTTTTAAATGCCCAGACTCATCTGACCTTGCCCCAACAATCAGCACCATGGGTTCTTCTAAGCAGTTGTCTAGAAAACTGAAACTGAAAATAGTTGACGCTCACAAAGCTGGAGAAGGCTATAAGAAGATAGCAAAGCGTTTTCAGATGTCAATATCCTCTGTTCGGAATGTAATTAAGAAATGGCAGTCATCAGGAACAGTGGAAGTTAAAACAACATCTGGAAGACCAAGAAAAATATCAGACAGAACAGCTCGCAGGATTGTGAGAAAAACAATTCAAAACCCACGTTTGACTGCACGATCCCTCCAGAAAGATCTGGCAGACACTGGAGTTGTGGTACACTATTCCACTATAAAGAGATACTTGTAGAAATATGGTCTTCATGGAAGAGTCATCAGAAGAAAACCTCTTCTACGTCCTCACCACAAAAATCATCGTTTGAACTTTGCAAATGAACATATAGACAAGCCTGGTGCATTTTGGAAACTAGTTCTGTGGACCGATGAGGTTAAAATTGAACTTTTTGGCCAGAATGAGCAAAGGTACGTTTGGAGAAGAAGGGGCACAGAATTTAATGAAAAGAACCTCTGTCCAACTGTTAAGCATGGGGTTGGATCAATCATGTTTTGGGGTTGTGTTGCAGCCAGTGGCACAGGGAACATCTCACGAGTAGAAGGAAAAATGGATTCAATAAAATTTCAGCAAATTTTGGATGGTAACTTGATGCCATCTGTGAAAAAGCTGAAGTTAAAGAGAGGATGGCTTCTACAAATGGATAATGATCCTAAACACACCTCGAAATCCACGGGGATTACATCAAGAGGCGTAAACTGAAGGTTTTGCCATGGCCTTCACAATCTCCTGACCTCAACATAATTGAAAATCTATAGATAGACCTTAAAAGAGCAGTGCGTGACAGACAGCCCAGAAATCTCAAAGAACTGGAAGACTTTTGTAAGGAAGAATGGGAAAAGATACCTCAAACAAGAATTGAAAGACTCTTGGCTGGCTACAAAAAGCGTTTACAAGCTGTGATACTTGCCAAAGGGGGCAGTGCATGCTATAAATTCTGCAGGGTGCCCAAACTTTTGCAGATGCCATTTTTTTGTTTTCTGTTATTTTGAAAGTGTAAATGATGGAAATAAAATCTAACTTTTGTTGACATATTATAAGAATGTCTAATCTGTAACTTGATGCCTTTTGGAGATTTTTCCATCTTTCCTTGGCTTCTTTATGCACATTAATACAAATTTTTAGCTGGGGTGCCCAAACTTTCGATCCCCACTGTATGTATATATATATATATATATATATATATATATATATATATATATATATTTTTTTTTATATACACATACATACATACATACACACACAGCTCAGCATAAAGGAGTACACCCCAACAGATTTGTCAGAAAATCTTTACTCTCCTTTCAGAATCAACATTTTCTATGGGACAACCTACTACAAAATACTCCCCACAAATGAGGGCTATTGTTTGCAAACAAGATTTGTTAATTTGCGTACACATTAAAAAAAAAGGACTTTTCCTAACAAATTCATTCAACACCATGTTGTGAAAATGAATACACCCCAATGAAAGTCTTAGGCGTAAAGCTAAATTTTAGACAACAAAATCCTAATTAACAAGAATTCAACTACAGGTGAGTCTAATTACACTGTTCAACAAATTTTTATTTTTTGCCAGTTTTGGAAACAAAAGGATCCCTTTCTTAATGAATTTCACATTCTGAGTTCAAATATAACAATGAAATTTGTCAATTGGCTCTAGTTTTTCTGTAAACGGAAAGTTTTCTACTATAGGCGTAATGACTACATAATGCACAATAATTATATAGATAGATGTCTTTCCACAAATATAAAGCAAGTGATATTGACTACATAACAAAGCCTAAATGGCATAATATATTGCATAGGATTACCAAGAAAAATTATAGCCATAAGCTAAGTTGAATCATTTTAATACTTAGGATTCTCACTAGTTTTGTCTTCAGTTTGTGTCGGTTTTGCTTCTCTTGGCTTTTCTCTTGTATTCGAGGAAAGGGCTATCTCTTACAACTGCACGAGACTACACGCTTCAGGTTCTTCCTCACTTGACTCAACCACGAAGGATTCTGGTGCTTTAGGAATTGGTAGCCCCTCTCCATGAGGAACTGGACGTATTGCCAATGGAATATTTGGATAGTGCACAGATAACTTTTTCTTCTTATTTAGCCCTTTTACAATTGGAGGCACCATACAAAAGTAACAATTACTAACATGATCTGTTGGCTCTCTCCAAATCATTGGCACAGCGAAAGGCATAGATGCCTTTTTTCCATTCAACCATTGCTCCAGTGCCGTCCCACAAGAATTGCAGCATACATGTGGTGCCCAGCTCTTGTCCTGGTCTCCTATCTTGCAGCCAAAATACAAGTTGTAGGCTTTCTTAATCATTCCTGTTATCCTCCTTTTTTGTGAGATAAAAGTTATTTCACCGCAGATATAGCAGAAATTATCTGCTTTATTCACACAAGTTCGAGGCATTACTGAGTAGCCTATATAAGCATAAAACGAAATGTAAAGACGCTGTCGAACTACAATCAGCTACAGATACTGCAGCTTTTATGCAGTGAAGTGATGCAATTAAAGGCTAATATTGCATCATCTCAGTATACATGCAATTTTCTATTGGTCACCAGTATCAATTGCGCAATATGCAGCTGAAGTTGCATCATAATTTTGAATGGCTTACGTCATTAGATGGGTGAATATATCATGGAAACTAGAGCCAATCAACATTTTTTAGGGTCATTTTCGTTTTCAGCACCCCAAAATTATGTAAGATTAGCTAATTTTATGCCCAAAACTTTTTACCTGTTGAACAGTGTTATTCATTAAACAGGTGTACAGCAGAAAGTTGATTATAAAAGGGTGTTACTTAAAGAAAACCCCTTCCCATTTCATGCTGTCAGTAATGGCACCACATGGAAGAGAAATGTCACAAGACCTGAGAAAGAAAAAAATTTCTTTACACAAGAAAGGTGAAGGCTACAAGAAGATCAGCAAAGCTTTACTTATCATTCAAGAATACTATAGCAAAAGTGATACAAATATTTAACAAAGATGGAACTGCAACCATCTCAGAGATGTCCAGCCCATCCATGGAAGTTAACACTGGGGTGATTGTTTTCTGTGACACAATCTGACATACACTGCAGAGGAATGGCATGCATGGGTGTTGTCCACAAAGGAAGCCTCTCCTAAAACCCATGCACAAAAAAAACCTAGAATTTGCCAGGGCCCATGTTGAAAAAGAAGACTGGTGGGACTCTGTACTCTGGAGTCATGAGACTAAGATAAATGTTTTTGGAACTGATGGCTTCAAGTACAAAGAACAATGCATGGTGCCTACAGTGAAACGTGGTGGTGGCAGTGTCCTTCTGTGGGGTTGCATGAGTGCTGCTGGTGTCGGGGAACTGCATTTCATTGATGGTATTATGAATTCACAGATGTACTGCTCTGTATTGAAAAAGAAAATGCTACCATCACTCCATGCCCTTGGTCGTCGTGCACTTTTCCAACATGACAATAATCCAAAACACACATCTAAGGCCACTGTTGCATTTCTGAAGAAGAACAGGGTGAAAGTGATTCAGTGGCTAAGTATGTCTCCTGATCTGAACCCAATTGAACATCTATGGGGAATTCTGAAGTTGAGCATCACTCTCCATATAGCATCCAGGCTCTAAAAGAGGTTGTTCTTGAAGAAGAATGGAAAAAGGTAGATGTTGCAACTTGTTCATTCCATGCCTAGAAGACTTGGTGCTGTCATTACAAATCATGGAGGTTATACAAAATACTAGATGTAATAGTTTTTGTTGTGAGGTGTATTCATTTTTGCATCAACTCATTTGAGTAAAACTGAAGATTTTGTAATCTAAGTTATATTATTAACTCTACTTTCATGTAATGAGCTAAACCAAAGTTCTATAAAACTCAGTTTTGCCAAAATTGTGAAAATTGTTCTCGTTTTCATTGAGCTATTGAATCTTACTTTTCAAAAGGGGTGTACTCATTTATGCTGAGCACTCTATATGTGTGTGTATATATATATATATATATATATATAAATATGTACAGTTGTGTTCAAAATAATAGCAGTCAGATATTTCTACATGGCAAATAATTTACTAGCAGGTGTAGTAGAGTAATAGAAATCCAACAGACCCAACAGTCATGACATGCATGCTGATCATTCTGTGTAACTGAATCACTAATTGAAAGGGGCATGTTCAAAATAATAGCAGTGTGAAGTTCTATTAGTGAGGTCATTCATTCTTTGAAAAACAGGTGGCAATTATTGACCTTATTTAAGGAAGGAAGGCAGCAAATGTTGTACATGCTGGTTACAGTGCATTTCACTGTGAAATTCTGAGGAAAATGGGTTGTTCCAGACAGACATTGTTCAGAAGAACAGCGTACCTTGATTAAAAAGTTGATTGGAGAGGGGAAAACATAAAGAAGTGCAAAAAATGATAGGCTGCTCAGCTAAAATGATCGCAAATGCTTTAAAATGGCAACCAAAACCTGAAAGACGTGGAAGAAAGCGAAAAACTACCATTCGAATGGATAGAAGAATAGCCAAAATGGCAAGGACTCAGCCAACAATCAGCTCCAGGAAGATCAAAGGTGGTCTAAAGTTACTTGTGAGTACTGTTACAATTAAAAGACACCTATGTGAAGCCAAGCTATCTGCAAGAAGCCCCCGCAAAGTCCCACTGTTGAAAAAAAAACGTGCTGAAGAGGTTACAATTTGCCAAAGAGCACATTGACTGGCCTAAAGAGAAATGGCGCAACATTTTGTGGACTGATGAAAGTAAGATTGTTCTTTTTGGGTCTAGTGGCCGGAGACAGTTTGTCAGACGACCCTCAAACACTGAATTCAAGCCACAGTACACTGTGAAGACAGTGAAAACTTGTGGGGTGACATCAAAAACGCAGTTTCTGAGTCAAAACCAAGAAATAGAGAAGAACTGTGGAATGTAGTCCAATCATCCTGGGCTGGAATACCTGTTCACAGGTGCCAGAAGTTGGTTGACTCCATGCAACACAGATGTACAGCAGTTCTCAGAAACAGTGCTTATACAACTAAATATTAAGTGATTCAAAGGAAAGCAAAATCTTCAATCATTTTTCAGTTTATATAGTGCATGTTTGCTTTTGTAAAGAAGAATACAAACACTGCTAATTTTTTTGAACAGTCTAATATTCACTTTTCTTCAATTTTTTTTAGAGGAACAACACAAATTTGATATATTTTTCTTCATGTTTTGATTTGGAATAGAATGTGTAGTGTTCCCAATGCATTTGTGTGTATGGAAATAAAAGCTATTAGAAGGATTTTGAGCTTTATTCACTTTTTTCAACACACTGCTATTATTTTGAACACAACTGTGTGTATATATATATATATATATATATATATATATATATATATATATATATATATATATATATATATATACACATATACAGTCATGGCCGAAATTGTTGGCACCCTTGATATTTTTCCTGAAAATCAAGTATTTCACACAAAAAAGGTATTGCATTAACACATGTTTTGCTATACACATGTTTATTCCCTTTGTATGTATTGGAACAAATATAAAACAGAGGCAGAAAAGCAAATATGACATAATGTCACACAAAACCCCAAAAATGGGCTGGACAAAAGTATTGGCACCCTTAACTTAATATTTGGTTGCACACCCTTTGGAAAACATAACTGAAATCAGTCGCTTCCTATAACCATCAATAAGCTTCTGACACCTCTCACCCGGAATTTTGGACCACTCTTCCTTTGCAAACAGCTCCAGGTCTCTCTTATTGGAAGGACACCTTTTCCCAACAGCAATTTTAAGATCTCTCCACAGGTGTTCAATGGGATTTAGATCTGGGCTCATTGCTGGCCACTTCAGAACTCTCCAGCGCTTCTTTGCCATCCATTTCTGAGTGCTTTTTGACGTATGTTTGGGGTCATTGTCCTGCTGGAAGACCCAGGATCTTGGACGCAAACCCAGCTTTCTGACACTGGGCCCTACAGTGCGACCCAAAATCCTTTGGTAATCCTCAGATTTCATGATGCCTTGCACACAGTCAAGGCACCCAGTGCCAGAGGCAGCAAAACAACCCCAAAACATCATTGAACCTCCACCATATTTTACCGTAGGTACTGTGTTTTGTTCTTTGTAGGCCTCATTCCGTTTTCGGTAAACAGTAGAATGATGTGCTTTACCGAAAAGCTCTATCTTGGTCTCATCTGTCCACAAGACGTTTTCCCAGAAGGCTTTTGGCTTACTCAAGTACATTTTGGCAAACTGTAGTCTTGCTTTTTTATGTCTCTGTGTCAGCAGTGGGGTCCTCCTGGGTCTCCTGCCATAGCGTTTCATTTCATTTAAATGTCGACGGATAGTTCGCGCTGACACTGATGCTCCCTGAGCCTGCAGGACAGCTTGAATGTCTTTGGAACATGTTTGGGGCTGCTTATCCACCATCCGGACTATTCTGCGTTGCAATCTTTCATCAATTTTCCTCATCCGTCCACGACCAGGGAGATTAGCTACAGTGCCATGGGTTGCAAACTTCTTGATAATGTTGCGCACTGTGGACAAAGGCAAATCTAGTTCTCTGGAGATGGACTTGTAACCTTGAGATTGTTGATATTTTGCCACAATTTTGGTTCTCAGGTCCTCAGACAGTTCTCGTCTCCTCTTTCTGTTGTCCATGCTTAGTGTGGCACAGACAGACACACAATGCAAAGGTTAAGTGAACGTCTCTCCTTTTTATCTGCTTTCAGGTGTGATTTCTATATTGCCCACACCTGTTACTTGCCCCAGGTGAGTTTACAGGAGCATCACATGCTTGTAACATTCTTATTTATCCGCAGTTGTGAAAGGGTGCCAATACTTTTGTCCAGCCCATTTTTGGAGGTTTGTGTGACATTATGTCGAATTTGCTTTCTTTCCTCCCTTTTTTTGTTTTGTCCCAATACACACAAAGGGAATAAACATGTGTATAGCAAAACATGTGTTAATGCAATACGTTTCGTGAGAAATACATGATTTCCTGGAGAAATATCAAGGGTGCCAACAATTTCGGCCATGACTGTACATATACACACACACACACACACACACACACAATAAAGGAAATAAGTATTTGATCCCCTGCGGATTTTGAATGTTTGCCCACTCAAAGAAATGATCAGTCTAAAAATCGAATGGTAGGTGTGTTGTAACACAGAGACAGAATAGCAACAAAAATTTCAAAAGAACTGCATGTTTAACAAATTATGCACTGATTTGCATGTTCATGAGGGGAAAAAAGTATTTCATCCCCTTCACAAAACATGACTTAATACTTGGTGGCAAATCCCTTGTTGGCAATCACAGAGGTAAGACATTTCCTGTAGTTGGCCACCAGGTTTGCTCACATCTCAGGAGGGATTTTGGCCCACTCCTCTTGGCAGATCCTCTCCAAATCATTAAGGTTTGGTGGCTGACCTTTGGCAACTCGAACTTTCAGCTCCCTCCACAGATCGAATTAAGGTCTGGAGACTGGCTAGGCCACTCCAGGACCTTAATGTGCTTCTTCTTGAGCCACTCCCTTGTTGCCTTGGCCGTGTATTTTGGGTCATTGTCATGCTGGAACACCCATCCAGGACCCATGTTCAATGCCCTGGCTGAGGAAAGAAGGTTCTCACCCAAGATTTGACGGTACATTGCCCCGTCCATCGTCCCTTTGATGCGGTGCAGTTGTCCTGTCCCCTTAGCAGAAAAACACCCCCAAAGCAGAATGTTTCCACCACCATGTTTGACAGTTGAGATGGTGTTCTTGGGGTCATAGGCAGCATTCCTCCTCCTCCAAACACAGCGAGTTGAGGCCAAAGAGCTCGATTTTGGTCTCATCTGACCACAACACTTTCAACCAGTCCTCCTCTGCATCATTCAAATGTTCAGTGGCAGACTTCAGACGGGCCTGGACATGTGGTTTTCTTAAGCAGAGGGACCTTGCAGGCACTGCAGGATTTCAAGCCTTGTCGGCGTAGTGCGTTACCAATTGTTTTCTTGGTGACTGTGGTCCCAGCTGCCTGGAGATAATTGACAAGATCCTCACATGTAGTTCTGGGATGATTCCTCACTGTCCTCATGATCATTGACACTCCACGAGGTGAGATCTTGTATGGTGCACCAGACCTATGGAGACTGACAGTTGTTTTGTGTTTCTTCCATTTCCGAATAATTGCACCAACTGTTGCCACTTTCTCACTAAGCTGCTTGGCAATAGTTTGGTAGCCCAGTCCAGCCTTGTGTAGGTCTACAATCTTGTCCCTGACATCCTTTGGACAGCTCTTTGGTCTTTGCCATGGTGCAGAGTTTGGAATCTGATTGTTTGGTTGCTCATGTGGACAGGTGTCTTTTATACAGGTAACGAAATGAGATTAGCAGCACTCCCTTTAAGAGACTGCTTCTAATCTCAGCTTGCTACCTGTATGAAAGAACCTGGTAGCCAGAAATCCTGCTAAATGATGGAGAATCAAATACTTATTTCCCTCATGAACATGCAAATCAGTGCATAATTTGTTAGACATGCATTTCTTTTGAATTTTGTTTTGCTATTCTGTCTCTCAGTATTACAATACACCTACCATTCGATTTTTAGACTGACCATTTCGTTGTGAGTGGGCAAACATTCAAAATCAGCAGGGGATCAAATACTTATTTCCTTAACTGTGTTATATATATATATATATATATATCAAAAGACCTATGTCAAGAGTGCATGGTACTAGGGGACAGGAGAATATGATATTGGGGCATTGGGAGGGCTGAGTGTCAAGAGGGCATGGTACTTGGGAACCTGGAGGACTGGGGTGTCCGGAGGGCACAGAGGTTGGCCCCTAATGTGCCGCCAACACGGGGCCATGTTCATGATGTATCTGTCATCTGCCCACGGTCAATGGGTAGATCACAATCGACAGGTTGCCGACCCCTGCTTTAGAGGCAGTCACTACCAATAAGCAATTTCTATACCTCTCAGTTGGCTTTTAAACCTGCAAACTCTTCTTGAGCAAACTTACTCAGAATTTGCAGGGTGCCTTCTCCAGACTGAATGTTTCAGCTCTTTTAATTGATGTTCAGTAGGATTCAGATCAGGGTTCATTGAAAGCATCTTCAGAATAGTCCAGTGTTTTGTTCTTAGCCATTCTTGAGTGCTTTATCCTGTTGGAGGACTTGCAACCGAGTTTTCTGCCATTGGGCATAGACTTGAAGATTTACTGTGCCCTGACAATCCATGCTAGACACAGCAAAGCAGGCCCCCCCCCCCCCAGAAGAAAACCCAAAACAAAACATGCCAACTCCAAGTTTCACATTAGGTGCAGTGTCTTTATTTGTAAGCTTCAATTTTTTCATCTGTGGACATTCAACTGATGAGCCTTGCCAAAATGCTTGTGTTGTCCCATTTGTCCAAAGGACATTATCCCGGAATCATTGCGACATGTCAATATGCATTTTAGCAAATTCATGTTTATCTTTCAACAGTGAAGCCCACCTGGGTTTTCTTCCTTAGAGCGCAGAGTCACTCAAAAAAGGATGGGTGGTGTGATCAGACACTGGTGTTCCTTAACCTTGCATTTCAGCTTGTATCTTCTTGGAACTTTCCTTGACTCTCTGTCTAACAGTTGCAATGCATCCTAGCATATTATGAAATTATCCTGCAGGAGCCCATTTTGTTTGGCGGTTTACTACCACTTTATTGCTAACCTCCACTCTGTAATATGGTATGATAACTGCACAAAGTGTAGAAAACATTATTAGGTCAGTACCATGGGTACAAAGATACTGTTTAAGTTAAATGTCTAGTGTTTTGTATATATTTTTAATTGAGGTAAATGTGAAAGATTGCATTTGTATTCTCACTTCCAGATGGTGGGTGAAGCCCTAGGCTACTTTTCACAAGTTGTTCCGTAGCAGCAGAAGACACAAGAAGTAATAAAACTCTACAGATGGTAAGTTTCTTAGACAATTATCACAAAACAGGTGTTGTAGTTGGAAAATTTCCCTACACTGCTTGTTGTGTCAAAAACTGTAATACTTTGAGTTTCACTCTCTGTCCAAGTGACATTGGCAACCAAATTACTAGAAAATGGGGATTGTCTTCATCAGGGACCCAGCAATGAAAAGAGCACAGTGTGGCACCTGCAATGTTTTGCCAAATGCTTTCTGCAAGTTTTCGGTATTCTTCAGCAATTTTTTTTCTGCTTCAATTAAACACATTGCATGGCATTATACATATTTTAAGCTAAACTGCTGTTTAGTAAAGGCTCTCTTAGGGCTTGTTCACACGGGTGGTGGTAAAAGCAGGGGGGTGAGGCACCTGCCTGAACATAAAAAAAAATTTAAATGGCATGTTGCATTTGGCCGGCAGTACCACTTTGAGCAATGCATTCAGTTACAGCATAGTAGGTCAGCATTTTCAGTTTTAAAACAGGCTACGTATTGCCTACTCATGGCCTGTCAAATGCCCTTTGAAAAGAAATACAACACAGACTGCAGATAGCATTGATTGTGTGAACGGTCCCTTAAAGAAGCCTTCCTCTATCTTTAAAAATGGAGGAACGTTTGAAAATAACTTTCTGGTCTAGGGAAACCCCTGTTAATAATTACTTTATCTATAGCTCATAGTGTGATGGTCACTGGGGAATGGGGAGGTACTCCTTAATTTTGGTGTCATTGGGAAGAATCCCCCTAGCTAAAAAAGAACATTGGTATCAGTGGTTAATTATCTGAGTAGCAGAAATTGCTCTGTACTCAAGAAACTCCAAGAAACCTTTGGAGGAACCCTAGGGTTTAACAAAACCCTGCTTGAGAATGGCTGCCTTAAGAGTGAGGTTTTTGGGTGGCAGTTAAGAATGTCATAATAAACTCTCCCACATCCTAACACGCACACTAGAACTAGGAACAAATAACTCAAGAAAGCCTTAAAGTAAACCCATATCTTTATGAAATGTTATCCCAGGGCTGCTTTGATTGTGGGTTTCTCATAGGACTCCTGTGCTGGACAGCTGCTCATTGTGAGGTCTTCTTTTATGACAGATGGGAGGAAGGAGCAATAGCTGAGGAATAAACACTGCATGTTAACTTCAGTATCACGATCATCTCTTTCCTCGCAAATAGCAATTAAAGACAAGAAAATATGTATGTGCAACACTGGTTTCCCTTTATGCTTTAGGTATGCCCACCTTCAGCATTGCAGTAAAGGCAGTGTTCATATCTAGCTTCTGACCTGGTGATGTCTAAGTCCCAGTAGCTGTGATTTAAGGGTCTCTGTTTTAAAATTTAAAGATTAATTACCCCACTGGTCTTACAGCTACATAGGTCAGTGAGAAGAAAGAAAAACTCTTGTTATACAGTCAGGTCCATAAATATTGGGACATCGACACAATTCTAACATTTTTGCCTCTATACACCACCACAATGGATCTGAAATGAAACAAACAAGATGTGCTTTAACTGCAGACGGTCAGCTTTAATTTGAGGGTATTTTCATCCAAATCAGGTGAACGGTGTAGGAATTACAACAGTTTGCATATGTGCCTCCCACTTGTTAAGGGACCAAAAATAATGGGACAGAATAATGATCATAAATCAAACTTTCACTTTTTAATACTTGGTTGCAAATCCTTTGCAGTCAATTACAGCCTGAAGTGTGGAACGCATAGACATCACCAGACGCTGGGTTTCATCCCTGGTGATGCTCTGCCAGGCCTCTACTGCAACTGTCTTCAGTTCCTGCTTGTTCTTGGGGCATTTTCCCTTCAGTTTTGTCTTCAGCAAGTGAAATGCATGCTCAATCGGATTCAGGTCAGGTGATTGACTTGGCCATTGCATAACATTCCACTTCTTTCCCTTAAAAAACTCTTTGGTTGCTTTTGCAGTATGCTTTGGGTCATTGTCCATCTGCACTGTGAAGCGGCGTCCAATGAGTTGTGAAGCATTTGGCTGCATATGAGCAGATAATATTCCCGAAACACTTCACAATTCATCCTACTGCTTTTGTCAGCAGTCACATCATCAATAAATACAAGAGAAGCAGTTCCATTGGCAGCCATACATGCCCACGCCATGACACTACCACCACCATGCTTCACTGATGAGGTGGTATGCTTAGGATCATGAGCAGTTCCTTTCCCTCTCCATACTCTTTGCTATCTCTCTGATGGGTTTGTTTTGTTTTTTCAGCCTAATGATGGCTTGCTTCACTGATAGTGACAGCTCTTTGGATCTCATCTTGAGAGTTGACAGCAACAGATTCCAAATGCAAATAGCACACTTGAAATGAACTCTGGACCTTTTATCTGCTCATTGTAATTGGGATAATGAGGAAATAACACACACCTGGCCATGGAACAGCTGAGAAGCCAATTGTCCCATTACTTTTGGTCCCTTAACAAGTGGGAGGCACATATGCAAACTGTTGTAATTCCTACACCGTTCACCTGATTTGGATGTAAATACCCTCAAATTAAAGCTGATAGTCTGCAGTTAAAGCACATCTTGTTCGTTTCATTTCAAATCCATTGTGGTGGTGTATAGAGCCAAAAATGTTAGAATTGTGTCCATGTCCCAATATTTATGGACCTGACTGTATCTAGGGGGGAGAAAAAGGCTGCAATACTTACCTTATCCTCACTCTTGCAGGCTCTGGTACTCTCCTCCTCTCTCTTTGGCACCACATTCTGTGGGTGGCCCCTTGAAGTCATCATGTACAATGTGAGGCTATTAATCCTGAATTGTATGTGGAGGAGACAGACATAAGACCACAGTTGATAGCACCTTAGAGTGGAGACTTTAAGACAGGTACACAGCTGGAGGGACCCTGCTGGCGCAAGGATTAAGATAAGCATTACATCTTATTTCTCGACCCCCTTTTGCACAGGGGTGCACTTTAAGCAGCATTTCATCTGCAACAAAATGGTTCAACTTTGAGATATCCTAATATCCTGCAAAGCCGTATTTAACCAATTAAATACCGTGCAATTTTACACCTTCCTGCCCAGGCTATTTTTCAGGTTTCAGCGCTCTCACATTTTGAATGACTATTGCGCGGTTATACAACATTGTACCCAAACTAATATTTTATAATTTTCTTCACACAACTAGAGCTTTCTTTTGGCGGTATTTAATAATCGCTGGGGTTTTTATTTTTTTGCTAAATTAACAAAAAAAGACAGAAAATTTTGAAAAAAAAACACATTTTTCTTTGTTTCTGTTATAAAAGTTTGCAAATAAATAATTGTTCTTCATAAATTTAGGCCGAGATGTATTCTGCTACATGTCTTTGGTGAAAATAACCCAAATTAGGATGTATTTTTTAGTTTGTAGGAAAGTTATAGAGCTCACAAACTATGGTATAGATCTGAATATTGATCAATACTGAAGTACTGACAGCCAATCTAATTTCTTGAGGTCCAAGAATGTCAGACTAGTACAGATATCCCCCAAATGACCCCTTTTTGCAAAGTAGACAGTCCGACATACTTCATAAGAGGCATGGCGAGTTTTTTGAAGTTGTATTTTTTTTGTCAAAATTTTTTGGAAAATGAAAAAATAAAAAAAATTATTTTCACTATTTTTTTTTTTACATACTGTCACCAGTGCAATACAGCGTCATCATATAACTGGCATGGCGGTGATCAGGGACACTGACTGGTGACAGTGTGAAAAAAAAAAATTTTTTTTGAAATTTTTTGTTATTATTTTACTTATACTTTACTATTTATTACATTTTTTTTTTTAAGATTTTTTCATATTTCACTATGTCCAAAGTAGTACAATGTTACCATAGTAACATTGTACTACTTTGGGGAAGTGATCAGTATTTTTTTTTTTTTAATACAATTTGCTTATAGCAAAGAATTACTTTGCTACAAGCAAGCATTTACCTGAATGACATCGATTCATTCAGAGTTTTTTTTTTTGTGCTTAGCTGTGATTTGGCCACAGCTAATCACATGACATGTGCATGCGATTAGCTGTGACCATTCACAGCTAGACACTAGTATACAATGGATGGCATGAATGAAGCCATCCATTGTATACAACTGTCATGTGACCTGCTGTGATTGGTCACAGCAGGTCACATGGTACCGGCAATGGGGGCCGGTACTCAGATCTGTCATCGGCCGTGTCCAAGGTACACGGCCGGTGACAGATCGCGCCGCTGCCGGGCTCTGCAAGCGCGCAAACTGCCCTTGTGCGGGAGGACGCCATATGGCGGCCTCCTGGAAAGCTAGTAAATTTTTCAGGACACCATACGGCTATTGGCCGGGCGTCAAATGGTTAAAAGGGCAAACACACTTTACAGTGCTCCGGCCAAAACAACCACCACAGCCTTTGCACTGATCTTTTTTTAATACCTGACATTTCTGTATTATTTAAATAATGCTTGTCAATTGCAAAATTTACCCACTATCTCTGCAGCGGAGTATAATTTTTCACAGAAATCTGGTTATACAAAGAATGGCGAGGGGACCCACCGTGCAAAATAAAATCAGTTCATCTTTGCATGTCATACTTTATGGCTGGTCCCAAGTTCATACTAACACAATGTGTAGACTGTCTTGTTGGACTTTTACACATACAGAGGGCAGGCTGCATGTCTGAAAATCAACCTTTACAGATATATTAAATTAAAAAATTTAGTGAGGGCAATATGTAGGCTGCCAGTGCTAACCTGTCCAAGAAATGTCTAGTTGTGTGGTAGTCATGATAACCCTCTGGCTTCCATTATTTCTAAATCAGTGACCAGAAACAATTGTTCAGGTCAGAGGTTCTGACTTCACTTGATGCATGCTTGTCAAAGTAACTTAAAAATGTAATAAAAGCAAAGACAGACAGTCAGGAGACTAGTATTTTCAGATGCAGCTGAGTGATGGCAGCCTCCAAATATTATTTTATTTATTTCAGGTACTTCTATAGTGCCTTCAATTTACGCAGGGCTTATATATATATATATATATATATATATATATATATTGTACATTCACATCAGTCCCTAACCCTCAAGGAGCGTACAATCTAAAGTCCCAAACTCACATTCATACACACACATACTAGGGCCAATTTAGACAGGAGCCAGGAGTTTGGGAGGAAATCGGAGTACCTAGAGGAAACCCACACAATCACAGGGAGAACTCCAGGCAGGTGGTGCTGTGGTTGGGATTCAAACCAGCGACCCTGGTACTTTTAGGCGGAAGTGCAAACCATTTAGCCACTGTGCTGCCCAAATAGGTCCCATGTTTAATTAGGAAAAGGTAAAAGCTTTAGGTCAGTCATCCTGATCATACCATTACTATCTGGTAAGTCACCCACTGGAAGTAAGCATGTAGTTATCAGGTTCCAAGGTACAGATTGTACCAGGCCAGTGGCACGAGGTATGTGTTTACCATCTTCTTTGTATTGGTACTGAATTTACAATGATGAAAAATATGCCTGACCTGTGTAAATCAAGAATAATAAAATATAAGGATACTGGCATTTGTACTCATAATTGTCTTTTATTACTATTGTTGCTGTTGCAAATGTTACAGACATCAGCAAGCGCTAGCAGAGTAGATACATCACAACAAAATAGCTTGCAAATCAATCAAACCATTGCAGCTGCATCGCAGATAAAAGGGGTCAGCGACCTGTGACAAAGGTCAGAGGAATTACATTCAATAGATGTGCAGTATCAACATTCCAGGCTCACATAGATTTTTTTTCCTTTTTTAATATTTGCTGTTTACAAAGAACGATATTGTTACAAATACATTACTAGACTTTTCCCAGTGATTTACAATAATTTCTATTCCACCCTCTTTACAGAACAATAATACATCTGCATATTCTAAGTAATCTGCTAGGTATGTACAAGACTGCCAGCTGGCGTCACTGTGTAAGAAAACAAAAATAATAATAATTAAAAAAAAAAAAAAAAAAAAAAAAAGTATTACCAGGACAGCAAAAGCATTTTTAAGACTAGCTGACCCAACCAGAGGTCAAAAACGGTTTATATTGCATGACTATAGGTAATAAAAACATTAAAAATGTCTTTCTAGGAATAGAAACTAATTGAAATATTGGAATCAACAAGTGAAGACAATGTCTGTGCATATTAATTGTTACAGAGGTGTACAGCAGGCTCAATTTGGAATGTGCTAAAAGAATATTGACTGTGGCTTGAAAAACTTGTGTTTCCTATGGTGCTGTGCTTCTCTGGGAGGATGCAGTGTTCCTTGTGCTCTTAATGTTATAATACTACAGTGTATACCAAATTGAACTGGCCACTTGGAGGATGGCGATATGAAAAATGCTTCCTATTGGAGATGTACTGGTATACTTTACAGATATCATTAGCATAAAGCTTTTATTTCAGAATGACTGTTTTAGCTTTACTTCCAACCTAGCAGAAAATAGGAAGTTATGATTTAAAGTGCTGGTGGCTATATTCTTTAAAGAATATCTGGTGGACGTATCCTTTAAAGAATAAGACAATGACAGGGGCATTGTTTCTTGCTAGAAAAAAAGATTGCACAGAAGTGGATTTCACCACATCTACTGACAGTAGGGCAAAGCACATAGGCAGTCAATTTGAATTGAGAATTTGAGTTAACTTTTCAGCATAGGGGCTCTTTAAATTTATTTCAAAATATTTGAGTGGAATGTCTTAAGGTATCCATGTTGGTACTGAATTGGTAAAAATATGAAAGGTGCTGCAAGGTCAGAAATGTAGATTTATGTAAAAAAACATTTTTTTTTTAGACTAGAGAGATGGGTTACAGAAAAAAAAAAATCTAATGTTGGGTTTGATAATTATATTTTTTTGATTTGGGTGGTTTTGTATTGAGATGGTATATTTGTATGAAAAAAAGTTTTCAATAGAATATGGATAAAAAAAAGAAACATTGGTGGGTATAATTTAAAGAACAGGACATTTGCGGTTTTATGGAATTAAAATTTTTCATATATACGATTTCCACTTCAGCCTAAAGCTGTATCTCCATACGTCATTTGTTTTGCTCTGCCCAGAATTTGCAGAGAACTGGGTCTGTAGCATGTCCCACTGATGTGAGTCAATGGAAGTCAATTAGGAATAGACACTACAGTAGGTAAATGAAAACAGATGGATAAGAAAAAGGAATCTATTCATTTTAAGAAAAGGTCCAATGCAGGCCCAGAAGTAGGTTGACCAAAGATCAAATGCACCTGTCATTGAATGCTAAATCATTTCATAAACGTCAGAAACTAATGCCATGGGCACGAGTCCAAAGCCTTCAAAACAGGCACCACGTAAGATTTCCTGCTTTCACTGAAGACACACTTTGCTCATGCAGGGCAAAGTGGCAGTGTCTTTGCAAAGGGCCACCCTGACCCACTGATACTCATCTTGCCAGTGCTCTCTCCCTCTCCACTCCTTTGTCCATCACCAATCCCTAGGCTACAGGGACTGTCACATGACAGAAAGAGTGAGATCACAGTTCTCCACCGGGCTTTTATTGCGGGCTGTTTGCAGAGGAAGAAGCAGCAAGTTTGAACTGGCAAAGTATCAGTGATTCGGGAAGGGGGTACTTTGCAGACACCAACTTATTCTGAGTGCACTAGGGGTCTCCTAATTAATATATCACTCTGCAGAAGAAAGAAGCTGAACTCAAAGTTTCATATTGCACTCACTCATCATTGTGTTTCCTAAAAATACAACAGCCAGTTGTAAATAACATTAACTATATATGGTCTCTTAGGTCTTGTAAACTGAAAGCCCAGAAAATTATGGCTATTATGTAGACATCAGACCACAGAGCAGCCATTAATGACCTTCAGCGTTTGTCTTCCGCTGTTTTCAAACCAATTATGGAAATGAAAACAAATTGAGCAAGCCATTAGAAATATAGTACAAAGCAAAAACAGCTGTATCCATTTCTATTCTATCTTATTATTTGAATTTGCCAATGTTCAATATTTCTGCTCAAAAGAATGAATGATACCCTAGGTCCCACTGCATGAATCCAGTCATAAGTGGGATTTTTTTTTTAAATGTTGTTATGTATGAAAGTAGTTTGTTCTGTAATTTTAATGAAAGAAATGGAGCCACCATTATTTTTTTAGTTGATTCCAGTGTTGTTATCTGGTGTCTCAGAAAGTCTGAGGTCTATTACCATTAGCGTTGTGCATGTTGCTGTAGTAAACATAGGATAAGGTCCTTTGTATCCGCTAACCATATCACTTCCATACATCTTCATGACAGAAAAATCTCTTCATAAATAAAATACTGGGTTTTTCTCCATGTTATTTGGTTAGAAGGCATGAATTGCAGCTTCCTATAGTAAACAAACAGTAAGCTGTTTTAGTTAATGAAAACAGCACACATAAATGGGAACTTCCAAGAAACATAATAGGACATATTTTTTATGTCTCCGGATTAAAAAAAAAAAAAAAAGCTCAAGATTCCCAAACATGTAAAACATGTTCTAATAAATAAATAAATACACTTCCTATTGTCTTCATATTATAGTTTTCAAGGCTGCATCAGCTAAGAACTATACATCCATCCTCACACTTAAATCATAATCCCTGATATACAGGAAAACAAAAATTATCTACATCACAAAATAAATATTAATTATGCTATCAGCATTGTATATTAGACCTAAAACAAGTACTTTTTTTTACATTAACATATTAGTTTTATCAATCCACTTTACACTGGGCTGGCATCATTTAAACCTGGGTCCAACAAACAGTGGAAAAGACAAATTTTAGTAGCCCAGTATTACAGTACATGAGGTCCTTTGCTACTTTGCAAATTGACAGATTAAGACTATGAAATGGCAGACTTTTTCACACAAGGATTTGATCTGCTTCACAAGTTATATATGTACTAGCCAACAGTGGCAAACTAGGTCTACATATTCAAGAGGAGGCAGAACATTTTAAACCCATGTAAACATAATTGTAAATTGAGACAACTTAAGTCAATGTAAAAGTAAAAGCTGCACCATTGCATCCTAACACTGGCCATTAACATCAGTTATAAGGAAATTTCAAGCGCTTTAAAATGAGCTTTTGCTATGGAAAACCAACCAAATGGATCAATCCAATCTGCTACTAAGTTTGTGAACACATCTACAAGCAAAGGCCATGGAGGCAATGCCACCCATTGAATTACTTTATTAGGTTAACAGGCTGCTCTCACAGCATAGCTGGTGTTTGTAGAACACCTGGTATCTATGGAGGTTACCATTGCGAGGACCGTGTATTTACTTGGTGTCACTATTTTACGGTTTCAATAAATTGTAACAGTTATTGGTAGGTTGCCTTGATGCAATTGGTTGTTTTTGAAACTGATGACTGCCTAAAAATTGACAAGTGTTTGGCCAGCATTAGGGTTGAAGAGTTGTGTCTATATCCAAGTATACTGGTTCTACATCAGTAACATTTACGGTAGGTACATTCAGCTACATCTGTGTTCATATCTTTTAATTTATGAGACAGCTTATGTGCGCCGTTACCCTGATTACTGTAAGATAAGTATTCTGTGTTTGCAAGAAGCTCAAGCTGTGGTATCTACCACTAAAAAAAAAGTACCCTGTGCAAAAATATGACATACCTGTGTTATAACTCTTGGACATCTTGAACTGCAAGATGTAAACAAAGCTTGCTGGAAACTATCATTTCAAATATTATTCGATGCTCCAGCACTTATTAGCTCTCTCTTACTGAGACAAGGTAACAGCAGAACCATGTAAATACAATGTAAACATAAGAAAATGTTAACGAATGTATTATGACAATGTAAAAGGCAAGTCTGGCAACCGTATAAACTGATTCTAGTCTTGCGCAGTTTTGCCTCGTTGTGAAAGAGACATGCATACACTTGTATAGAGAGCATGAAAACAAAAATATCTGTTTTTCAAATGCAAGAGCCATGGCAAAATCCACCTACCTTTGTGCTCTGCAAATAACAGTTTAGAGCCGGTTTTAAAAAAATTAAACATTCTGCCTAACAGCAGGCAGTACATGGTACCTAGTATTAAAACCTTTTTTTCTGCTCTCTGGTATCTATGAAGAAACACTCTCTCACAGGGGCGTGGATTTTTCATTCCAGCTATTTATCAAGAATGCTGTGATTAGTCTCGGATGGTTGTTCAGGTGGGACATTTTTCCAAGAGGCAGAGGGTGCCCAAAACTCCTCAAGCAAAGGGAAGAGACTCTTCAGGCTAAAAATGAATTGCCTGCTCTTAGAAAGGACTTTCACTTTTAAATCTTTAGGGCTCATTCACACCACAATGCCCATGAAAAGGCACAGAAAACATACGCTTGTGAAAGAACATTGACATGTAGTTTTCAAAACATTGCACTGTGTTCTACTATGTGTTGATTTGCATTTTTTAAAATGCATTTATTTTTGTACAGGCCACATCAAGGGTCAAAATACTATTTGTTTTTTTTTTTTCATTTTGATGTTGATAGGCACATTGCCCTGCCACACATTTTGGTACGTAGTGCTACATAAAAATGCAGCATGCCTACATTTATCCTCAACACACACAAATGCATTAATGTGGTATGAACAGTGCGCTAAGGCAATTGTTTTTAAAATGTCCTTGCATTGAGCCTGCATTGATCTGTATTGATCAATGCAGGCTCAATGCAAGGACATTCTAAAACAATCTGAAGCTCAAACACACCTGGTGTGAACAAGCCCTTAAAAAAAAAATTAACAGGCTTACTTGCGGTTGCTCATTCCCAATGCCATAATGACTGCTTACCGTAAAGTTTGAAAAGGTTTCAATCCTGATGTCTCTGAACACACCATTTTAATGAAAGCATGAACAAAATAGTATCCTTTGCAAACAAAAAAGCCTTAAAGTGTATGTACCGTGTTTGGACAATAAACACGGTAAGAAATGACTGAACCACTAAAAAAGCTACAGTGCAAATAAGCTGCTATAATCGGGTATTTAGTGAAAATTGTTTGCTCAGCAAACAAAAGTAAACTGATACAGATTTTAGCATTTATATGCACGGTCTGATATTGATGATGAATGATGTTTAGTGGTGTAAACTAAATCTTTAATAAGGAAGTAGACATGCTGGTTGAACAGCACCTGTTATTTAAATACTTACTGATGTAGGATATTTCCATTTCAAAAGTGCTTTGATACAGTGAACACAACAGAAGCACACATAGTATAATTTGTAGATCCAAGGCAACCCAGAGTTTCATGCACAACTTCCAGAGTTGTATCTAAGATCCAGTCCTGCTACTTTACAACTGTGACACATGCATGAAGGCTCTTTCATAAGACGCAAGATTAACTACTGGCCAGATTTAAATGTGAAAACTTTAAGTGCATAAGAATTAGAGGACAAAATCACTAATATCGGAAGCTTGGTCTTCACTGAAGTGACTTGTTGTCACCCAGCCTTTTAGCAGGATGCATTCTAGGACTCAAAAGTGGTCCACATGGACTATAAGGTGTTTTCCTAGCACTGCAGCCATATTTTAGTTGAATCATGACTGGAGCACAGGCCTTGAAATAGAGTAACCCATTTTATAAAATATGTGGAATGTAAAAAAAACACATGGGCTGAAACAAAAAGAAAATGAAGTAATTCTTCTCAAGATGTTTTTGCAGACACAGATGCAGCACTATAACCACAACCACACTTGAGGAGAACTGTGCTCCATGCATGTTGTGATGAGACGGAGATGTTCTCAGATGTAAACCGGTTGCTCTTGTGCCGTCAGCAGTCGGTACATGGCTGCTGGCATAGTCTTCATATGTATCTGTTGAGGATATTAATGAAAGAAAAAAAAAAAAAAAAGGAAAGAACAACACATAAGATTATATTTATAGAAGAATGAACAGCTTACATATATCATACATAGTGGTGTTGTTATACCCTTAGTCCAACTTAGATGTGTGTACAACTTGTAACTTGTTTCTGGGATATCTAGGCTGCCATTTTTGTGAATAATTTTAGAATACCAGAATCCTTGTAAGAGCAGCAATCTCTCCAAAACAAAATATGTCATTACTCATCATTGTCCACCAGAGCTGCTGGTCTATGGCCACCCTTAGAATTGACAATAAAAATCAAATATCCTCATCCACCTGCCAAGTTTTCTGCAGCTCCCAATTAAATATATAATCATACATCTGGTCCAGCTTGTCAGTTTCTACTTTTTGAACATGAAAACGTACTTCTACATCTGACAAAAGAACTTTTTTTTATAGCCGCTACTCACCAACTAATTCTCTCTAGCTTGAATAATAACAGCAATACGTTTTAACCAGGGAAGACAGGGACACGGTCACTTGGACCATAGAAAAGTGTCAGTCATTTCACAGAAGTCTAATAGATGTTGATTTTCAGGGAACGTGTTACAGCAGAAACTATCCTAAGTTTCTTTCATACACCATAGCATGGCCATGTCCTACTAATAATCTTTCCTGAGTGCAAGTTCGTTTTTGTTTAAAAGGACTAAAAAAACAAAAAAAACTAAAAAACTAATAATTAAAAAACAGTAAATATGTATGTGTTACTTTGATAAGTTATACAGTAGGTTGCAGTATTGATTACCTCGCCAACTGCATTGGAGAGAATATGCACTATCTTCTCATGAGGAGTTGCTACAACACTCTGTCCATTGATCTCAATGATGCGATGACCTACTCGTACACCACCTCGCTCTGCGATCCCACCTCGCATAAGGCTGCAAATCTGCAAATGAAAAATTGCTGTATAAGCAAAATTAGGCTCATTTTGTTTTTCTAAGAGGATGTTCAACTATCAGCCTCTCTGTACTGAGAAATGACAGCACTGACCCAATAAATAACAGCTGAAAGTCTGAATCTGTTAGCTGTGGGGAACTACTGACACACCAAGACATTAGGCCCAAATAGGAATGCTTTGAAGTCATATTTAAAAAGTAAATAATAAATAAAAAAATCATATACAAAAATTGCTAGTCACTAAGCCACAATTTTACATAGATAGCTCACTTACAAAAGGAGTGTTCTAATTCATTTAGCTTTATCTGCCAACCATCTACAGCAAAATGACAGCTTAATGTTCAAGAAGTGTTGGTTTACAGTGGACCACCAGATCCCTTCTCTTAGGTTTCTACCCTTCACTAATTCAGTAGTCAAAATATGATTGATTGCTACAGGTAACACAAACCCTTCCCAGATTTTGATCAGCCTGCCAACAATCCATAATGTCTGTTCAAAATGTATTATTTTACAACTACTTCTATTTCTTTTTGTGTGCTGGTGAAATTCTGTATACCATTTTAAATTTTGTGATGACTAGATTATTTAATGAGACTATGAACTACTGCACCAAATGTGCCACTACAAATGTTTAAAATGAAAACAGATTTCTAGAATGACTAAAACCTTTTACTGCCTTCATTTCTAACATGCTCACATAATTTTTACCTATTTAAAATTTCTGAAAAATCTAAAACCGTTGAGGTCCAACAAAGTTACTATAAATGTATAGATTCTACATCCATACCTCCCTTCATTCCACAGGAGAAAGGATTAAATAATATCCTAAATCCAGGCTTTTTCTAGTTTTTAAATTGGCTAGGAAAATATTAGATCCTTAGATGGAATAAAAAAAAACTGACGTCATCGAACCCGTCATTAGTATTGGCTGAAGTAAGGAGAACTCTTAACTATAACAAGATACTTTCTGGTTCTAATGTCAGATAAATGTAAAAAATACAATACATGATATTAAAATAGTTCTAATTCTACATGTATGCTTGGTATAAAGATAGACGCAATGGAATATATTTATTTAAAACATGTTCTGTCACTTACAATGCCATTCTGTACACTGAAACCAAGCTGGTATCGAAGGTCAGGTCTCCTGATTAAGACAGTGGTAACTGGAGGACATCTCACAATGTTCAGCTTTACTCGTGACTGGTTCTTTAAGCCCTATTTAAAAAAAAAAAAAAAAAAAATGTAAAACTATGCATGTAAATGAAGGACAATGACAATGTATATACAGTATACTGTTTGTAGCCATAGTGCAATATACAGTATACTGTTTATGGCCATAGTGTACAGAGAGATTTGTGAGTAGTGCAAATTACTGGAGATACTTGTACTGGAGTATTTTGCAACAAAGGGCTGAAAATGACTGAAGAGATATTCTAGAAGTATGTATACATACCGTACATACAATACTATGAGGCCTTCCCTTCCAAACCTTCCATAACACCAAAAGGAATACAAAAGTACTGTAACCAAAATCCTAAACACATAGTGGACGATTAAAAAGTTCTATTCTCTTAGCAAAACAAAGAGCACACACTGGAATTTTTACTCCCAGTGATACCATAATTGATTTTACTTGCTAAGCATTTGCAAAATTTTGTCTGACTTTAGCAATATTCAAAGGCCATTTTGGAATCTGCAAAGTGATTCTAACGTTAAAACGTTTTTTACCTTAATGCATTTCCTGCATTAAGGTAACAAAATTTTCACCCCTCACCCCCCAACCTAAACACTTACCCAAGTCTTCTTTTGGTTCAGTGCCTGGCTGATTCTATTCTCTCTTTACTTCCTGCTCACACAAGAAACTCTGAAAGCAGTGGGAGCCATTAGCTCTTGCTGCTGTCACTCGAATGCTGTGAAGAGAGAGTGGGGAGCACGGTCGAACTGTGCTATGTCTATGGACACACACAGCCCAGCTCAGGAGTACCTCCACAGCACATGGCTTGCTATGGAGACACATGCAGGAGAGGAGGAGCGGACAATGCTGGTGGGAGGACTCCAAAGGAGGAGGTAAAAGGACAGCTCTGTGCAATACCAATGCAAAGAGCAGGTAAGTATATCCTCTTTTTTAATTTAACAAACAAAAATTTGGCTTTACAATCACTTTAAAGTAACTGTGTCACTGTGTGTTAAACTCTTCAGCCACTATGAGAATGGCTTATAAGCTCTTTCAAAGTTTTTGGTAAACCGCAGATTTGTTATATACAATTTTTAATCACCATTCAGAGCCTTTGACTCAGTAACATCAGCCAATGTTGGATCTGTGCACTGGTGGAGGCCTAAGTTTAGCTTAAAAGTCATTTAACCTATATTTACAGTGGTTATCTCCTTAGAATAATAATGACCAAGAAATAAGGAATTCCTATGGCGATATACACTTCATGTAAGATACTGTTACTGTAAAAAAATCTAACAATGGATGTGTTTTGTAGCTTACCTTGATGATGCTTTGACAAGTGGATAGCGGTAAACCAACTAAGCTGGTTCCGTTTATGGACATTATTTGATCCCCAATGTTCAGTTTTCCTGACTTTTCAGCAGGTCCTCCATGCATCATGTTAGCAATAATAACAGTTGGAAGAATAGAGCCCCAGCCAGACTCTACAATGACAACTCCAAGGATTTCCCCTTTTTGTTTTTCAATAAACACCTGAAAGACAGATGGGAAGGCTGCCAAGTCTTTCCTGAGAATGGCTACTGATTCTAGATATATATATCTCAGTAAAAGGTAAGAGAATGAAAATAAGGCACTAACACAGGCACTCCTCTCTGTCCTGAGGAAGAATGGGAGACAGAGCTATAAACAAAAGACTTAGTCCACAATTAGTGTTAATTAGCTGTTTGCACCTAAACCAAAATGAATGCTCTCTATGGTTTCTAAATGATGCGTCTTTACATATAGAGTTGTCATCAGAAATTTTTGGAGCCTATAGCTAAATATCTCATTTAGGGCCACTAGGAGATAATCATGGAACTAGCTTTCTGAAGTTCTTTTTTGTTTTTCTACATTTTAACATCTCCCCCAATATGGAATATGTATTTTTTACTTTTTCTGCTTTGACCATTTCCTACCTTCTCTACCTAGACTTTTAATCATAAAGCCAGCATTGTGGAGCAAAAATTCCAAGAGAGGTAAGTATTTTATGAGCCCTTCTATTACTCTTAATTCATCCCCACTGTTATAGTTTTACAAAACCCATGACCCTGCTTTCTCTATACCTGGTCTCCCACGGTACACAGTGCATGGAATTGCAATTATTTTAGTAAATTTAAACTGCTAAATACCTTTTCTCATCAGCAGTATATGGTAGTTTTGTGACTTATATCAGTATCCAGCTGAGCACTGGTTAAAGCTTGTAGGAGGAGTTTTCATTCTGCTCTGACTGACTTATGAGGCTGCATAACCCCTGACCCTCTGTCTAGAAAGTGCAGACTGGCCCTGTGTTAATCCCCTTCTCAAAGAAAAAATAATTCTCTAACAAACACTAAACTGAGCATGTGCAGAGTGACTCCTAGAGCTCTGTACTATTGCAGATGGATTGGGGACAGTAAAATAGGGGGAGGATCAGAGAAGATGGGATCAAAAAGCCTTTTTTACACAATACAGAGAATTAACCCCTTAGCTTCCATAGTGAGTATATCAAGCATGCTTTGCTGCATATACAGACTGATTTTATTGTTGTGGGTTTAGTAATACTTTAATACTTCAACATAGAGACACTTTGAAGAAACTGCATATTTGGTAAGAGCATAAAGTTTCAATTTGCTTTTAAAAAAAAAAAAGCAGTGTGCATAAACTTTCTGTTATGTGTTGCACAAGCATACTTACATCTTTACAGTTCTCAGACTTTGAGAAATGGATGAGGTCATCATTATACATGTCCTGGGTGTTAAGTAAATCACTGTACTCCTTTTGGCTCAGATCTTCCGGGTTAATGCCATTAGCTCTAAGAAATTCCTGGTAAGCAACACTGAATGCCTGACCTATAGACTGAGCGATGAGCTGAGCCTAGACATAGAGAATAATGGAAAAGTAAATTACAGAATAACTCAGCAGGATGATTCACACGACAAAATAATCATTTTAAGCTACTATGATATATAGGCACTTACATACTTAAGTTATTATTTAAACGGTGTTAATAATTTGAGCACTTATCACCTCTCTAAACTGCAGCACTTGGTAACAAGTTTTATTATACGATTATAAAAGATTAAAAATATGCTACATTTGTTAAATATATATATATATATATATATATATATATATATATATATATACACACACACACATACACACACATATACACACACTTTTAAAGTATCTGTTACATTCTAATTTCCTATTTAAAATGAACTTGTGCTCACATCATGCACACTCTACATTTAGAAATTTGGAACAGTAAAAGGGCTACAGGCACACTGCCGTAAAGCATGCAGAGCCTGCATAATAACTCGGGATCTGCAGTTGCTGTGTGCACCTTTAAGATGAATTTGAAGATAAGGTTGCATGCGGTTATGCGCTGTGGGTTCTATAAGGCAACTGCACAGACGTATGCTGCAAATGCAAATCAAATGCAGGTGCCTACAGACAAAACAAAAAAAAAAAAAACAAGTCTAAGCAAGAATCTGAAGGTGCTTATATAAATTTGTTGTTTGTCCAATATGGCTGCCTATGGTTGCACCCAGGGAAGCTCCTACATTTGTTGGCCATAATCCTGGCTGATGCTCTCTGCTGACACAGAGCAAAGTGGGCAAAGTTAATTGTCAGGATGAATTTTCCTGGCTGCTTACTATCTGCCCATACAGCCTGACTGTCAGAGCTCCCCCACCCTCATTTTTTCTATAGGTACAAATATGCAAGTATACCCAACTTATATATCTGCGGAAAGAATTACTACACAGATTATTTTACAGCCATGTTGAGCAGCTGGGTAAAGTCAAATGTATGTAGGAAGCTTTAGAAAATGTCTAGAGGGGCTGGTCAGAGAGCTATCAACTTTCAATACCAAGAGGGCAGACTCTCATGCTATTTGGCAATTGAAAGGCAACTAAGATGGACCAATAGTCCCTGACACTGCCAAGCATGGTGTACTACTCCAAACAAATAATTTACATTTCAAACAAACACACAGATGTACAGTTGTGTTCAAAATAATAGCAGTCAGACATCACTAACCTGATCAATCACTGTTTTTGGTAGAAATTATATTTCTACATGGCAAATAATTTACTAGCAGGTGTAGTAGAGTAATAGAAATCCAACAGACCCAACAGTCATGACATGCATGCTGCTGATTCTGTGTAATTGAATCACTAATTGAAAGGGGCATGTTCAAAATAATAGCAGTGTGGAGTTCTATTAGTGAGGTCATTCATTCTTTGAAAAACAGGTGGCAATTATTGCCCTTATTTAAGGAAGGAAGGTAGCAAATGTTGTACATGCTGGTTACAGTGCATTTCTCTCTGAAATTCTGAGGAAAATGGGTCGTTCCAGACATTGTTCATAAAAACAGCGTACCTTGATTAAAAAGTTGATTGGAGAGGGGAAAACATATAAAGAAGTGCAGAATATGATAGGATGCTCAGCTAAAATGATCGCAAATGCTTTAAAATGGCAACCAAAACCTGAAAGGCGTGGAAGAAAGCGAAAAACTACCATTCGAATGGATAGAAGAATAGCCAAAATGGCAAGGACTCAGCCAACAATCAGCTCCAGGAGGACCAAAGAAGGTCTAAAGTTACCTGTGAGTACTGTTACAATTAGAAGACGCCTATATGAAGCCAAGCTATCTGCAAGAAGCCCCCGCAAAGTCCCACTGTTGAAAAAAAGACATGTGCTGAAGAGGTTACAATTTGCCAAAGAGCACATTGACTGGCCTAAAGAGAAATGGCGCAACATTTTGTGGACTGATGAAAGTAAGATTGTTCTTTTTGGGTCTAGTGGCCGGAGACAGTTTGTCAGATGACCCCCAAACACTGAATTCAAGCCACAGTACAAGGTGAAGACAGTGAAGCATGGTTGCGCAAGCATCATGATATGGGGATGTTTCTCATACTACGGTGTTGGGCCTATTTATCGCATACCAGGGATCATGGATCAGTTTGAATACATCAGAATACTTGAAGAGGTCATGCTGCCTTATGCTGAAGAGGAAATGCCCTTGAAATGGGTGTTCCAACAAGACAACGACCCCAAACACACCAGTAAACGTGCAACATCTTGGTTCCAGACCAACAAGATTGACGTTATGGAGTGACCAGCCCAATCCCCGGATCTTAATCCAATAGAAAGCTTGTGGGGTGACATCAAAAATGCAGTTTCTGAGGCATAACCAAGAAATAGAGAAGAACTGTGAAATGTAGTCCAATCATCCTGGGCTGGAATACCTGTTCACAGCTGCCAGAAGTTGGTTGACTCCATGCAACACAGATGTACAGCAGTTCTCAGAAACAGTGCTTATACAACTAAATATTCATTAAGTGATTCAAAGGAAAGCAAAATCTTCAAACATTTTTCAGTTTATATAGTGAATGTTTGAGTTTGTAAAGAAGAATACAAACACTGCTATTTTTTTGAACAGTCTAATTCACTTTTCTTCAATTTTTTTTTAGAGGAACACCACAAATGTGATTATATTTTTCTTCATGTTTTGATCTGGAATAGAATGTGTAATGTTCCCAATGCATGTGTGTATGGAAATAAAAGCTATTAGAAGGATTTTCAGCTTTATTCCGTTTTTTCAACACACTGCTATTATTTTGAACACAACTGTATGTAAGCATACATTGTTGTCAAGGGCAGTATTTGCCTGCACAGGTGTTCCATGAATCTGTGTGCACGGAAAACCTATGTGGGTAAACATGGCCTTTTGAGCGGCTGTACGCTTAAGTATGCCCGTGTGAATGAGGCCTAAGGTATGTATGCATGTCACTACCTACTTCCACTGCTGTTGATTTAATTTTTAGAGTTCTCATTGTTAGCATCTAACAATTTAAGATAGGGTTGATTACAAAAGGGAATTAGCTGTTTAATTTGCAAGGGAATTTTTACTTTGTGGAAATTGCTCCCTTTGCTTAGTGAATGAAGTGGAGCTCTGATGACTTCCATCATTCAGTCATGTACAAGTAAAAAAAATTTTTTTCCCTTGAACCTGACTGATTCTTTGCAAAATTAATTTTCACCACACTCACTAATCTAAGGGAACATTGGCCGGCAAAAATAAAGGAAGTGAATAGCCTATCTGCCTTTAGTAAATCAACCCCAGTTTGCCAAAACTAAATATATCTGGTCTGCTGGAGATAATCGTTTGCTTTCCAGAGGTATTCTGCAGGCAGCCAACAAGGAGTGGCAGATTTTTGTGAACATTATACTGCGTTGGAAAAGTAAAGAATGCTCCAGATATAGATGGTGTAAATATTGGCCCACATGTATATAGGAGGACTTGGACATATGGTTTATCTGGAGCTAACTACTTGGAGAAATTCTACAGGTTTGGCTCCTGCTTCTTACTAAAATATCTAAAAACACACACATATTGCTCCTAGATGCTAACCCGTTCCCAGATAGTGTCAGTGTATATTATTTGCACTGATCACTGCATTACTGTCACTGGTTCCAACAAAGTGTCAGTTAGTGTCAGATTGCCCACCATACTATCACAGTTCTGCTATAGGTTTCTGATTACTGGTATAAAATTAAAAAAAAAAAAAAAAATATATATATATATATATATATATATATATATATATATATATATATATATATATATGACACACACACACAGTATCTATAATAAATACTAATGGGGAATCCAGACTAAACTGTTTTGGTTAGAGGCCTGTAGAAAAGCAAGTTACTGGTGTCGACTTTCTGCTAAACCTAACGGCCTGCATGCTCTGTAAAGAAAGAGCAAAGAACTTCTAATTCAGATTCAAATGGAATTAATTTGACAGCTTTTTGCAACAGATAATGCTGATTGTGGAAGACTTCAGTGTCGGACCTTTAAACAGGCATGTGCAATTTTCACTTCAGGTCTGGGTGCACAGCAGCCTGTTACAACAGTGTGAAATGTTTTATTCAACTGTCAGCAAAGAAAAATAAATAAATAAATAAAAAGGGCAGCAAAAAAAAAAAAGAAAAAAAAGAAAAAAAAGAAAAGTGTAGTGTATCAAATGAATACATTTACAAATTAGATCTCTTGCTTTTTTGCAGTGTGTGATTTGTAAAATTGCATAAAAAGCACTTAACGTAAGGAACATATATAAATAGTAGTGCTTAAGGAAAGAACAAGATATGGAACAGTGAATGTCACAAAAGTATTTTGGTGCGTAAGTGTATATTCTGGGCACAAATCCCCTGATAATTGCACCTAATTAGCATTTTTCATCTATCTTACTTGAACTGCTTGCAAACAGACTGTAGGCAAGGTCACAGTCAGTGACCAAAAATGACCTGCTGGCAAGGTTAGCCAACATCCCTCCATACAGGCAATTCATACCCTGTCCTCATTACAGCTGTGTCACTGCACCACTCATGCTGGGGAGTTGCTAAATGAGCACACACTGGCTACAGTGAAAAAAGCAGCAGCACTCTCAACTATTAACCAACAAATCTAAAAAGCATTCCCAGGGGAAGAAAAAAAAAATAAAAATAAAATTCCATTCTTTTTACTTAGCAGCATACTGTTTAGATCAGCTATGCTAATAGGAAGCGACACTGGTGTCGTTAATTTCAACAGCTCTTTCAAGGGAAAAAATGAGACTCAGGAATGGATACATTATTTGTCCACATATTCCATTGTGACTTAGGACGGAATTAAACCCACACAAGTGTGAATGATGAGCTCTAATTAAATCGAGGACTGCAAGCCCTAATATATAACATTTATGGATATGGACTTTCCAGCTATTACATTACACTGAGATAGTTTATTCTAATGCAAAGTAGGTCTTGATTAAATGGTGATGAATAAAAGGCATGTGTTCTTGGATAATGCTCTCCATAAACACCTACTGTATTAAAAAGCTTGAGTTTAATGTGCTTGCCACTTACAGTGCTTTAAATATAATTTTGTATTCTCACAACTGAGCCTGTTTATAATCTCCTTCCTCATGGCAGAGTTAAAGAAAACTGTACCAAGAAAATACTTGGGAAGCCATGGCTTAACTCTCCTTCTGAAAATGCTAGTTGCCTGGCTGTTGTACTGATTCAAAGGCTTTAACACCATCCACTCAGAAGGAGGAGCGTCCCGCCCAGCCATCATTCTGCTATAGGCCAGATGGGACACTCCTCCTTCTGAGTGGACATCACATGACATCCTGTCAGGGGGCGCCACAGTGGCGCATCTGTCACTGCTTGTGCCCACCAGACACAGTTGATGACATATCACTACACTGGCTGCTGCCAGTGTTATGTGATCGTTGTGACCAATCACAACGGATCACGTCAATTGTATGCAATGGATGGCTCCCTTTCATGCCATCCATTGTATACAATTGTGTTAGTGGTGATTGGTCACATGGTACAGACAGGGCCAATCACAATCCATTTGTACCATGTGATGAGCTTTGTTCAATCACAGCTGATCACAACAAAAGACAAATGGTTGCCAATATCAATTACATACACTGGTAAAAGTAATCATAATGTGTAAAAAAAAAAAAAAAAAAAAATCCTGATCACTTTCCCAGAGTAGTACAATGATATTATGGTAACATTCTATTGCTCTGGTCACAGTGTTTTTAAAAAGAAAAAAATAGTAAAACAAAAGGAATAAAAAAGAAAAAAATTGAAAAAAAACAAAAATTAAATCATTTTTATTTTCTTTTTACATTTTTGGTCTTCAAGAAATAAGATTGGCTGTCAGTACATCAGGATTGATCGATTGTCAAATATATATACACCATAGTTTGTGGACTCTATAACTTTCCGACAGACTAAATAACGTACACTAATTTGGGTTATTTTCACCAAAGGAATGTAGCAGAATACACTGCAGTGGTGGTTAAATACCACCAAAAGAAAGCTCTATTTGTTTGAAAAAAAAAGATAAAAACTTTCTATGGGTACAGTGTTGCAATTGTAATTCAGGGCCAGTTCACAACACAAAAATGCACTCCGGATACATTCCGGACACGTTTTTGCTTACAGTTCACACCACACGCAATTCCAGTGCAGTTTTGATGCAGTTTGCAAAGCTCCAGTATGGTTCTGTGCAGAAAAAATGCAGCATGTTCTACTTTTTTTTCTGCACCAGAAACTGACTGGAACTGACTGCACTAGTGTGAACCAGGGCCATTGGAATACATGGAAAACACTATGCATGCATTTTTGATGCAAAAAAAACAAAAAAAAACAAAACACTGAACTGCACCTAGTGTGAACTAGCCCTCAAAGTGTGACAATGCTGAAAGCTGAAAACTGGCCTGGGTAGGAAGGGGGGTAAAAGTGTCTACTTTTGAAGTGGTTAATATTTTTTTTAGAGTCACTGATCAAGAACAAGTGAATCAGCAGTTTTTTATCTGACAGACAGCTAACATTCAGGTGGTCAGTAATGGCAGCCTCTGTACTTGTCCCTTTACAGGTTTATTATTTTAATTACGGTATATAGCGCCATCAATTTATGCAACGCTTTAACTATATATTATACATCCACATTAGTCCCTGCCCTCAAAGAGCTTACAATCTAAGGTCCTTAACTCACATTTATTCATACACATAAAAGGGCCAACTTAGTCAGGAGCCAATTAAGCTACCAGCATGTCTTTGGAGTGTGGGAGGAAACCAGAGTACCTAGAGGAAACCCACACAGACACAGGGAAAACATGCCAACTCCAGGTTTTATCTGAATCATCACTTAAAGAAGCTCTGTCATTAGAAATGTTATTTTTCAGTTCTATTCCCTCTGGGATGATGTAAATGTGGTATTTTGTCCCATGTTTAAGTGCTTTCTAACCAGTTATGCAGTCAGACTTGCCCCCTTCTCATCCTGCTGCAGCCAATCAGACAACAGCTTTGAAGGAGATGGTGGATTCATAGCTTGCCTCGGTTGTGAACACTTTCTTGAAACAAGCAATGGCAAGAGGAATGCAGAGGAAAACCCACCACCCCTCCCTCTGCATTCCGCTTGTCTCAGCAAATTGTTCACAGCCAAGGCAAGCTGAAGCTAAGAATTTACCATCTCCTTCAAAGCTGTGGTCTGATTGATTGTGACAGGATGGAAGGGGGGAAAGGTCTAATCTCATAACTATGGTTAGAAAGCACTCAGAAACATGGGGCTTTGTGTACTTTGTCCCATGGGAACATAATGGTGGGTAAAAATTCTAATGCTAGATCTTCTTTAGGGCTCTCCCAAACATTACCCTTTTCTTAGCAGGGTTAGGATGCAAACATGGTCAAATTAGCACAGTCCGTTTCTCGCATAGTTCCATATCTTTTAAAGGACAGTAAATCTGAATTTGGTTAATTCCAAACTTGCATATATTTGTGCAAATACATGGCAAGTGCGAATATATATATATATATATATATATATATATATATATATATATTGAAATGTACTGAACAGCTGATTTTTCCTCTCACTTCTAAAATATTTGTCAGTATGTGTGGCAATGCATGCATGCAAACAGCATTGATGATACCAACCCAAAGTGCAGTCATCCAGTACAGAGAAGGTAATGTCTCTATCCTATTCAAACCTATTAAGGATACAGACTCTAATTACCTTCTCTGAATACAACACAGCTTCAGATTTTTGCTACTGTCTCAGGTGTACCCTGTCTGTCATGCAATGATTGTCTTATGCCGAACACCTACATACAATGTAAAGACACATGGTACTTACATCTTCAGACTCGAAGACATGGCAGATCATCTTGTACTGTCTCTTTCCATCTTGGGATGGGTGAGAAGCCTCCACATTGTCCTGAGAGTTACTGCGTGGCATTCGTCTGCGTGCCATCAGGACGACAATATTTCCAATATCGGCAATGTATGATATTGTCCTCAAAGGGTGATCCATCATTGTCTCCTACAAAAAAGCAGCATAAGAACAGATATTTGAGAGAAAGTGTAGCAGAAGAACAGAGACTAAGCCTCTTGAGACTGAGGAGCTGAAGCACAGCCAGGGCTCTGTTACATAGACTAGAGCGATTTCTTTCCCCATTTAACTTTCCTAGCCTCAATGTCAAAGATGACAGTTACTCAGTCAGCTACGAGGCATGTGAAGACCCAGTTTCTATAAGAAAGAGAATTGACAGATAGAAGTAAACAGACCAGAAGGCCAGGCCAGTCCTCAAGGAGCTCTGGCTAAAAAGCTAGGATCGAATGTTCTCACACAATGAGTGGACAAAGGAGAAAACCTACAAGACCGTAGGCCATACTGACACGCAGTACAGTACTGGAGCAGGTAACTTAACAAGACTGCTGAAACCATAGAAAAACCACTTACCAGTTATCTTTTTCCTCAAACTCAGTTCTTATGACAAATACTTTAAGAAAGACCAGTGCCACAGTAAAGTAGTATCCAACACTGCAGCACACAGGCTGCATTAATGGCAACCTTACAGAGCTATACGAACCCAGTACTACCACTACTTGTACATAACATTCCCAACCATATTGGACCTTTGGTGCTGATGAGCCCTACGTAAAGATAATGAAGACAAAACCTAAACACTTCAGATTTGACCTCGAATAGGCTGATTTGTTGGTACCTGGGAATACATATATTTTGTATTTATGTTTTTTAACTTAAATCCCTCTGCTTTCTGTTTGTCATGAGTATTTTATTAGTCAGAACATTGACCTTTTTGGTACAGACCAGCCATGACACCAGAGACATTTTTAACTGTCTGTAAGGGTGACAACTGAACTGTGACTGTAAGGAGGAGAATTCCTCCAACTGACCAACAATGTAAGGGACATTCTTTCCACTGGCCACCAATATAAGGGAGATTCTTTCCATTGGCCACCAATGTAAGGGAGATTCTTTCCATTGACCACCAATGTAAGGGAGATTCTTTCCATTGACCACCAATGTAAGGGTCATGCTTTCCATTGGCCACCAATGTAAGGGACATTCTTTCCACTGGCCACCAATGTAAGGAACATTCTTTCCACTGACCACCAATGTGGAGGAGGCGTTATTCCAACTGACCCTTCAATTTAAGGAACATTTTTCCCATTGAACCCTAATGAACTGGTTTTAGTAAAGGTTCCCTGAGACCTGAAAATGATTTTAGGGGTTCCTCTGGGTTAAAACAGTTGAACAAGGCTGGTAATCGAATGGAGGTAGAGAGGGAAGAGTTGATTGCTATCAAAATATGTTTTCAAAAGCATGACCCTTTTTATTTATTTAATATGAAAAAACATTAAACAAATAAATAAGTAAAAACAAAGCCAGTACTGAATAATCCAATCCTATAAAATGGATTTACCATGTATGCCAGGCAAAGTGCTTGTTCATCTGTGGTCATGTGGTCTGCTAACACAAGATAAAGAGAAATATTCAAAAATATCATCCACAGATTCCTAAACCTGTATCAATGTGGAATTTTGAAAGTCCAGTTGAACTTTCAGTTGTAGTGCCGGTTCACACTGATGTGGTACGGTATTCACAGCGAATGCTGTGCATTTCCTGCCAGGCATCAGAATTGCTCTGTCTGTGTTAACAACACCCCAAACAGGGTCACAGAACGCAGTGCGATTGGGTGAATTGGATCACATGGGATACCAGTGCAAAAAAAAAAATAAAAAATAAAATGCATGCACCTTTCCTGCGGGTGCAATTTGAGCTATACAAAATGACTGGCTAAAATCGCACTGCAAAGAATCACATGTGATTTGAACAGGAATGTGGTACGATTCCTGCCTGAATCACACGTGACCCTAAATCAGCTAAATATATATTAGGTGCACCAAAACAGCAGGTGTTCAACAGCAGAACCCTCCCTTGATCTCTGTGTGGAAATAGTAGTCTGACATGCCTCCTGCTAAGCCAGACCTATAGTGAGATACCTATAACACCTAAATCAGCCAAGCACAAGCTCCCTGCTGATTGGAGAGCTCAAGCTCTGACATAGCAGAGGGTGGGCCAGACCTCTAAAGAGAAACCAGCAAGTTGACAGGGGACAGGCTTTTCAACACAGGATGTACCTGCTGTGTAAAGAAAGCAAACTGTAAGAGTTTACACATATTTTGTTGTAATGCACCTTGAATGTATTTAGAGGTTTCAAACTGAAAGTTCTGTTGGGCCTTAAAGTGTTACTAAACCCAGGACTCTGCATTCTCGCTACCTGGTCTTCCACAGTACACAGAACATGGAAATGCAACTATTTTAGTAAATATAAAACTGCTAAAAACCTTTTCTCATCAGCAATTAGAGCAGTCTTGTGACTTCTATCAGTGTTTAGCAGAACACTGGTTAAAGCTTGTAGACGTTTTCTTTCTGCTCTAGGAGGATGCAGAACCCCTGACCACTGTCTGGACAGTGCTGATTTACCCTCTGCTGATCGCATGCACTCCACCCCAAAAAAAAAAAACAACCTCTCCAGCAATACACACAAAACTGAGCATGTGCACACAATATGTCTTATCAGGAGATAAGAAGGGGACACTGGAAGAAGGGCAGGAACAGAGAAGTCAGGATCAAACATTGTTTTTACACAATGCAGAGGATTAACCCCTTAGGTACCACAGTGAGTATAACAAGCATGCTTTACTGCATATACAGACTAATTTTACTGTTGTGGGTTTAGTAACACTTTAAGAACTTCATGAAAAAAATATTTCTGTCTTTACGGTTTACAGTAATTTGCTAAAGCAGTGCTGCATGCTATTAATGAATGAAAAAATGACTGATAATCATATGAAATAAATATCAGTCTTTTAAATGGAAAAAGCAGGAATTATTGTCCTAACCTGTAGTTTGACATACTACATTTCAAATTAAAAGTAGGCTCATTTGCATTACACTGCCCTTAAATGTGAGATATTTTTCACCATTCAAAATTCATAGAAAATTTACAACTAAAAAAAAGAAATGGACCAAGTTGTGGACACCGAGTGCTATACACACCCAAATAAACTTTCATCAAAGTACACAGGATGTATGTTTTACACTCTATCCTTCTGCTGCTCGCCCCCTTGCACTTGCTGCCTGCTCTCAACCTAAAAGCTACTGCTGTCAAAAGTAGACTACCTGACAGTGTTACTTTTGTATCAACTATGTTTCATGCATCTGCAGATCAAAGGGATAACTTTGATCTGAACATGATGTGCATTAAAGCAAACTGGCAAGTAAAATTAAAAACAAAACATTTTTTTCCCTCTAAATAAAATGTGTTGCTAGTTAACCCCTTATTAACCCTTTACTTACACTAATCAGTTCTAATTAACTCATTATTCTACTATTCCCTCTTCTCCCCTTATCCATTGGTTTTCTGATGACTTTTTTGATTGCTTCTAATTTCCGAACCTTTATTTTTGTTTTGTTTGTTTCTGTGCTTTAGTGTTGCATTAAAAATACCCCCCACAAAAAAAAAAATTAGTATGTAAATTATGGCTTCAATGCTTTGTATCAGAATCATAGTTTTGGTGTCATTATAAACAGGAGATACTACAGAATAACTTTTTAAATGAACACTGAGCAAATCAGAGAAAAAGCGTAGTTCTGTTTTTGGATAAATCATTGCTGTGAGGCAACACCAAAAAACGTTTTTGTCGTACATATGTATTACTTCGTTATCTTGAAAAATTACAAAGATATTGCTGAATCAACAGGCCCACAGTACTGATTTAAAAATTGCTCTGGTCTATACAGGGTGTGTAGCCTTGAGAGCTAAACTGATTATAGTGTAACTTTAGTCAGAAAATTAAGTCCTGCTAGGTCGCTTCAGGCTGGTCCCTTTTGCAGGTATACCTATGTAAAACATTAAAAAAAAAAATGACTATACTGTTTAAAATCCAGTAATACACAGTCTCACCCTGCTCTACACATGCTCAGTAGCTCTCTATTTTTCATCACTGTGCCAAAAATGTAGAGGACAATCTGCTAACATACTAAAGACTTACTGCTGCTCAGGGGCTCTTTGCTTTGGAAAAATGGCAGCCTCTGGCAAGAAAGAGCAGCAATGCTGGGATCAATTTACAGCACACACTAATTTTGGTAGCATAATTATTAACGTGGAATGTAAGTTCCTCGCTAAAAAACATTTTTTTAACAAGTTGTTATGGGTAAAGTTCTGCTTTAAGGCTGAACTTCAGTCAAACAACTAAATATGCAGATGAAGTTCATATAAAAGGATAGGTTTCACCTGCTAAAGAATTTGTATTTGTGTCAATCCAGCCACACTGGTGTTAAGATGCAGCCACTAGATTCTAGTGGAAAGAATCAGCTGACTACATCCAGCCTTGGATATCCATTCCTAACTACATGTAACCGCTTTGCATGCGGCTACAGGCGAACAACGACAGCCTTTGTCAGCCTTTCATTATTTAAATAGGCTTGCTTGCTGCTATTTACTTACCCTGGTCACTCCAGCTGCAAGAATCCACCGATTCTTGCCATTGGAATCCAGTGGCTGCATCTAGATGCCCATGTGAAGAAGGACTTGCACAACTCTGTTACACAGCACAGGCAGGGCAGGAGACCTAATTTTTCTCTGCTGCAGTTAGGTTACACTTACAGGTCTCTTTCACTCTCCAGTCTGTGAATGGACAGTGAAAGAAGAAGGAACACATTTGCTTATCTGCCTATGTGCTCTCTCCTCCTAGCATACTACTTCTCCCTTTCCTTGTCTACTTCATAGTGAACTGCAAGCAGCTGACGACAAGTCAAATTCAGGTACTTGCACTGCATCTGCAGAATAAAAAGCAAAGGGAAATCTACCTACCAAGCCACGGGCACCAAAAAATAAACGAACAAGAGTTTTAACCCTTCCAAAACCAAAAAAATAAGGCTATACATACAGTCAGGTCCATAAATATTGAGACATCGACACAATTCTAACATTTTTGGCTCTATACACCACCACAATGGATTTGAAATGAAACAAACAAGATGTGATTTAACTGCAGACTGTCAGCTTTAATTTGAGGGTATTTACATCCAAATCAGGTGAACAGTGTAGGAATTACAACAGTTTGCATATGTGCCTCCCACTTGTTAAGGGACCAAAAGTAATGGGACAATTGGCTTCTCAGCTGTTCCATGGCCAGGTGTGTGTTATTCCCTCATTATCCCAATTACAATGAGCAGATAAAAGGTCCAGAGTTCATTTCAAGTGTGCTATTTGCATTTGGAATCTGTTGCTGTCAACTCTCAAGATGAGATCCAAAGAGCTGTCACTATCAGTGAAGCAAGCCATCATTAGGCTGAAAAAACAAAACAAACCCATCAGAGAGATAGCAAAAACATTAGGCGTGGCCAAAACAACTGTTTGGAACATTCTTAAAAAGAAGGAACGCATCGGTGAGCTCAGCAACACCAAAAGACCCGGAAGACCACGGAAAACTGTGGTGGATGACCGAAGAATTCTTTCCCTGGTGAAGAAAACACCCTTCACAACAGTTGGCCAGATCAAGAACACTCTCCAGGAGGTAGGTGTATGTGTGTCAAAGTCAACAATCAAGAGAAGACTTCACCAGTGTGAATACAGAGGGTTCACCACAAGATGTAAACCATTGGTGAGCCTCAAAAACAGGAAGGCCAGATTAGAGTTTGCCAAACGACATCTAAAAAAGCAGGAACTGAAGACAATTGCAGTAGAGGCCTGGCAGAGCATCACCAAGGATGAAACCCAGCGTCTGGTGATGTCTATGCGTTCCAGACTTCAGGCTGTAATTGACTGCAAAGGATTTGCAACCAAGTATTAAAAAGTGAAAGTTTGATTTATGATTATTATTCTGTCCCATTACTTTTGGTCCCTTAACAAGTGGGAGGCACATATGCAAACTGTTGTAATTCCTACACCGTTCACCTGATTTGGATGTAAATAACCTCAAATTAAAGCTGACAGTCTGCAGTTAAAGCACATCTTGTTCATTTCATTTCAAATCCATTGTGGTGGTGTATAGAGCCAAAAATGTTAGAATTGTGTCGATGTCCCAATATTTATGGACCTGACTGTATATGAGGGGTCCTCAAAAAGTACGTGTGTATATATATATATATATATATATATATATATATATATATATATATATATATATATATATATATTTATTTATTTTTTTTTAATTTTATTTTATTTTAATAAAATAGAGTTTTGAAAAAGTTCGGAAACCTTTTGAAGAACCCTCGTGCATTAAAGCTGAAATGTATGTATGACTATAGTAGCATAGTTCCAGTGGACCTGGAAGATTCCAGTAGAAGCTGGAAATCACTGTAGTAGGCACTGCTACTACAGTGATTGCTACAGGCTTCCGGGTCTCGTGCTGAGCAGGTGCTCTGCTGCAAGGGCACCATTCAGAGAAAAAGTATTTTCAAATGAAAGTATTCTCTGATTGGACGAGGTGAAGATTGTGATGTCTCCATCCCGCCTCTCCACCTCATCCAACCAGAGAGCAATTTGTGTTTACTGAGAAAATGCAAAAAGTTTTCTCTAAATGGTGTCCTTGAAGTAGAGCACCTGCTTGGCACGAGACCCAGAAGCCTGTAGCGATCACTGTAGTAGCAGTGCCTACTACAGTGATTTCCAGCTTCCACTGGGATCTTCCAACTATGACACATGCATTAAGATGCCAGTCCAAGCCTGAGGTGAGGTGTCTGAGCTTGAAGAATGGTTCCCAGGAATTTGTATGCTATACATCACCAAAGATGAATCCAGATGACAGCTAAAGTTTAACATCATAACATACAACTCTGAATGGTTAATAATTGCAAGTGGTTCTTGTAAGATTTGTGTCACAGCCCAACCCCCTCCTACATCCCACAGTAAAAACATTACTAATAATGATTTCGCTTATCGTCATTTGCAGAATATATAAAGCAAGGACTCAGTGCCCTTGATCTAGATTAAAATAAATGCTAGCGGTCTCTTTTTAATGAAAAGTGTACAGTCATTCAATGACAAATTAACCAAATATATCCACAGAGTGATTTATACATACTTGTGTGTCAGCATTCAATACTTTTATTCTCTGCGTAGAAATAAATAAGTCCACTTCTGTCATAGGCTGAGCTTCCCCTTCTGCAGCCTAAAAACAGAGCAAAAGAGCATTAAGAATCTAAGAAATACAATTTTTATTTTGCTGTAAGACAGGCAATTGTAACACCAATTCTGTTATCAGAACAGGAACTAAAAATATTAACGGCATTAATTTAAGAAAGATGCAGACTGTAGTTTACGGTATACACAGTCCATACACACGATTTTGAACATATAGGTGTTCATCCAATCTGTGCTTTTTTGCAGATTTTTTTATATCTTTTCATAACTTTTTACATTTATAGGATAAACTGTAAAGTGCTTCCAACAACAGAAAAAATGTTTGTGATGATAAATTTATAACCTGCTTTTCATTTCAAGTGAGCAGCAAAAAAATAAAGTTTGTAAACAAGTACATGTACTTCCTTCGAACTCTAAAGACACTTAACAGAGTTCAATTGCTGAGAAGCCTACACTGTCCTCATAGCTGCTAGCATTCTGACCCCACTTCTCTAAATTCTGCGTGAATCAAAATACAGAAAGAAATGACAGCAGCTAGGAGGATGGGTCTGGTACTAACAGATAATCTTTCCTTCAGGACATAGAACGCAAGTGGAATTATTTCATGAATTATTAATATAAGGTGAATTGATCTTTAAAGCAAAGCTTGCAGTAGAACGCAAAGCCTGTACAGTATATACTGTAACATCTGGGTCCCTAACCACCTAATGCTAGTAGTCCCAAAATATACCTGTAGAGAAAAAGTTAGATTCAGGGCTCATTCACACAGGTGTAAAAATAAGTATGCATGTATAAATGAGGCCTAAATCTAGCTTTTTTTCCTCTATGGGTACATTTTGAGACTACCCGATTTTTTTAAGGTGGTAGGAGACCCTGACAGTATATGTGGGTTTTGCATAAATAAAGAAGAAAAAAAATATATATTTTATTTATTTATAGCATGGTTTCAGTACTGTTCTGATGGACAGACTTTCTTCTATACAAAAGCACAATGATTCAAGTACAATCAGCAGACATAAACAGAACTAGTAAGTTAAATGCAAAAGTAACATTAAATTAAATAGAAAATGATACATGTATTTCTAACATCTTTTTGTCAAGTTGTGCTTAAAAGTAAGTTCCATTTTTATGCTTGTTTTCAGCTATGGTATTTGCCAAGTACAAAACACACAGGCCTGAATATATATGTCACAAATTAGCAAGCCTCTATGATTTCCACCAATTTCTGACAGTCATCTTTCACTCGACTATTGTAGATATTTTATCATAAGACTGATGGAATGAACAGATGGCCAGTGACAAAAAGAGGAGAAATGGCTAATTGGAAAGAAAAACAGCAAATTGTGAAAAATGAGAAAACTATGGTATTTACAAACAAAAATGAAGAAAAAAAAAGAGAAAATGCAAAAACAAAATGTAAACAAGCATAACATCAAACTGATGAGATTGTACTGCACCTTCTTCCTGCTTTTGGCTAATTTCTGGGCCATCTGCTTAGCATGAAATAAACAGAGACAGGAATATGGTTAGCGAATAGATTACAGATGATAATTCTAAATGAGGATATAGTGGGCTTGGCAGAATCATGGGTGCAAATGACAGAGCAAATCAAAATGTTTTTTTCTTCCAATTCTGGTCAATGCTGTGCATAACAACTATAGACTTTCCAGCAGGTTACATCATATTAGCATTAAGAAACAAGGATTTTTTTTTTTTTGTTTCAGACAAAAACTGGGTGAAACATAAAAGTAACAGCAATGGAGGTAACCGATATTTAAATATGGATACAGCATTGCACAAAGATGAAGATGCAGGGAATGTAACCCTTCATCCCTACGTTTTAGTTCATTCTAAGATTAGGGTGATACCCATAAATTTATGAAACGTACAGTATTTCATAACAACCAATCAGATTTTAGCTTAATGTTAGCACAGTGACAGATGAATTATTGGTTACTATGGGTTACTGCAAGCTGTATGTTAGCCTACACCTCTAAAATATAATAAATGAAAGTCAAAGGATTTCAAAATTTTCCAGTTGTAAATGTCGATTGAATTTCATGGATTGAATGTTACTAATATTTGACAGTGAGAAAGGTGAGATGAGGCTGATGTGCTAGTAGTAGTATATGCCTCTTTGTCCCTGTGACCTAAAAATGCAACATATCCCTACACATCCTTGTGTCTCTTCTGTATTACTTATATAATGCAAGATTTCCCAAACCAAGTTCATGGTAAATATTTAGCATTGCTCCGTATTAGCCATCGACTGACACAGGAAATTTGGAGTTTAAGTGATACCCTTTATTGGCAACTTAAGTTATTAAAGATGCAAGCTTCTGGGGCACCTTAGATCCTTTTTAGGCTTTACACAACTACCAGGTAAATGTTTGGAAAGAAAAAAGGTAATGAGCACCATTACATTTAAGTATCTACCAAGACACAAATAAATCTCAATAATAAGGACATTGAAGTAATACCGAATGTCCACCATCCTTTCAAATCTACTATTCCTATGCTATTTGACTGGGGTATACTTTCATCTCATTTTATGCTATTGACTATTCTCAAGTCCCCTGAACTGAGCCCTGAACACCAGACACCATGCACAGTGTTGCATTCCCTGAAAAAGCAACAGAGAGCTCTAATGAATTCCACGAGGATGCCCATATGTGATAAAACAGGGCTGCAAAGTACAAAAAAAGGAAAAACAAAACAAAATTGAGTTACATTAGTAACGTATCTTGCAATATATTCTGTTTACAGTGCAAAACACTTTCCAATAGTCCTGATAAAGAAGTAATCAGAGGACTAAACAGTGACACTTCAGCTTTAGAGTATTGTAAGACAGAGGGCAGCTGATTGGTGTAACGCTACCCCCAATCATCATAATCAGACTCAGTGTGGGGCTTTTCAATATATTTGTCAGTGTGGAAACCCCCTTAGAACAACAAATATATATAATAAGTTTACACATTTTTTTTAATAAAAATATAGATTTCTTGTTTAAAACACTAGGGTTGGCTACTATTTTATTCTTTAAAATACATTGCCCAATAAATCAAGGACTTTGCATACTATAATGCTAAAGACAGAAAAAAAAAAAAAAATTATATATATATATATATATATATATATATATATATATTTATTAGTTACATGGTGCATTCATATGCTCACCTTAATTCGACTAACAGCTTCCTGTGCTTGCATCATGCGCACGTTTTTTGAGGGAGTTTTGTCAGAGAGTAGCTGTGTGGAGCCGAGGTAATTTGCAGCAAAAATAATGCCATCTATCAAGTCTTCAGGATCACAGGGTCCTGGCACTAAGAGAAAATTTAAAATATATATTAATTTTCCTGTAAGAATTTTTAAATTGACAAGTGTATTTGATCATTTTATTACAGAATTTTATCACAGATGATTAAAGTCACAAATCTAACCAGAGCTTCAAAACAAGAAAATCAACAAAACACCCCATGGTACCAGCATAAAATGAGAAAAAAAAAAAAAGTAGTATTACCAGAATTAACTGCAACATTTTCCAATGTGAAAAGGTAAGGTTCACTACCTTCCCAGCTGCAAATTTGGCATGATAATTCTAAGGTTTTATTATTTTTTATTCTTAATTTGCTGTGCGAATGTCACAAGCATTCGTACAATCGTCACAAATTGCTCTAATTTGCCAAGTATGTTTATTTCCTCCATCTAGTGGCCATAATGTGATATTTTCCTGAAATAACATAATAGGAAAAATATAGAATTATGGCTACTACAAGGAGTCAAATAATCACCGGAAGGCAAATAATGTGAATTATTTGTGATTGTTATATATATTGCACAGAAGTAGGACTCATGAAACACTGCTATAGTTATTTAAAGTAGCCCTACTATTGCAAACAGAAGGTTTACTTGTAATGCCAGCCCCCTGTCCCCAACACAAATGGCTTTAAAAATGGGAATAAGGACCTAATGCGCCATAAATCCATTTCTTGAAGTTTGAGGGATGCGGGAATTCAGAGACTGTTGGGTCATACTGAGGAGAATTTGGACACTAGCAAAGAAAAAAAAAAATGTGCCCAGCCCAGCACAATTCCTCCTACTCACAGTATTCCTTTGTTTTTTTGCAAGCAATACCATGAACCCGAGCATAGAAAGTCAATTTTCTTTCTTGTTCATTGAGAGACACACAAATTGAGAGACTGTCCTAACACAATCAAACTGAGAGGAAGCCAACGGCGACAAAGTACTAACATGCTGATAAAAAACACAGAACTGGGGATTACCTGTAGCTCAAGGAGTCATCTGATGGACCTTACTCTCAAAGCTGGCATCAGATGAGGCCTGAAATACTACTTGGTTGGCACTGAGGCATGCCTAACAAAGCTAATGAAGACTCAGAGGATTGCATAGACTCAACAGAGGGCAAAATTCCAGGGTATCAATGTCATGCCCTTTAGAGAGTGCACTGCAAGCAGCACCGGAGTGGTTAGTGCATTGTTAGCTGAAATGTGTTTAGCATCTGACATATTGCACCACAAGACAATGCTCTGCATACTCATGAACCAGCTGCAGATAGCAGGAGAGGTTAAAGCAGACTGAGGGCATAGGTTGCTGTAGGGGGGCAGTAGAGGTGAACCCAGGATAGAAGCATGTTTCACTCGCACTCAGGAACAGCAGCAGGAAGGTGCTTCTTTAATGATGCATGGTGGGATAGAGAGCACAGGAGCATGCAACACTCCACTCAGCAGATGACATCAGAGCTCAGTCTTTCAGTATTAATCACAGATCCATATAGCTATATATGGAAACCAACTTAAGTAGCTTGGAGAGGCATCTTGTTTGTAGAAGAAAGTAATCTTGGTTGAAGGAAAAAATAGCAAGCAAAAGGTTATACATTTTGCAGCAGAACAGAGACAAAACATGTTGGTCATCCCAAAAGGTGACATGTTGATCTTAGATTTTGGTGGGGCATTCCAGAATTCTTTCATTGTTAATTTGTGTGGCAGTATAACCCAACAGTCTTTGAATTCCCCAGCCTCCAATGCTTCAATGACATAGGGGTTACCATTGCTCCTCCTGGCAGAGGTGGGAGCTCAAAATGTGCTCAAGTGAATTCCTGCAGAATTTTGAGTGTCAAGCTATACCAGGGAGAAAAATGAAGACACATACAGTCATGGCCAAAAATACTGGCACCCCTTCATTTCTGTCAGATAATGCATCACTTTGCCCACAGCATTGTTGCAGTTACAAAGGTTTAGGCATTCTCAGGATTCTTTTGTTTGTATTGGAATGACACAAAAAAGTGGAGAAACAAAAAGCCAAATCTGACTCATTCCACGCAAAACTCCAAAAATTGACTGGACAAAATTATTGACACCTTCTCAAAACTGTGATGCTCCTGTAATTTTTAAATAAACTCACCTGTATCAAGTAATGACAATATAAATGTCATACCAGCAACCAGTTAAATTGGTAAAAAAAACTGACTAAGACTTTCTGTTGTGTTTCTCTGTGTGCCGCATGGAGAAGAGAAAGAGCAGAAAACAATTTCTGAGGATTTGATAACAAAAATTATAGAAAAGCATGAACAATCTCAAAGTTACAAGTCCATCTCCAGAGATCCTAATGTTCCTGTGTCCACTGTACACAACATTGTTAAGAAGTTTACAGCCCATGGCACTGTAGCTGATCGTGACCGTGTGCATGGCATTATGAAATCTGAAGACCACTTAATAATTCTGGGGTGCAATGTAGGACCCAGTGTCAGAAAGTTGGGTCTCCGTCCTTACAGAAGGACAATGACCCAAAACACACGTCAAAAAACACCCAGAAATGATTTAAGACAAAGCGATGGACAGTACTGAACTGGCCAGCAATGAGTCCAGATCTCAATCCCATAGTGCACCTGTGGAGAGATCTCAAAACAGCAGTTGGGAAAAGGAACCCTTCCAATCTGAGAAACCTGGATCAGTTGGTGAAAGAAGAGTGGTCCAAAATTCCAGTAGAGAGGTGTAAGAAACTCATTGATGGTTACAGGAAGCGATTGATTTCAGTTATTTTTTCAAAGGGGTGTGCTACCAAACATTAAATTGAGGGTGCCAATAATTTTGCCCAGTCCATTTTTGGAGTTTTGGGTGGAATGTGTCAAATTTGGCTTTTTGTTTCTCCACTTTTTTGTGTCATGCCAATAGAAACAAAAGAAATAACCAGGAGAATGCCTAAATGTTCTTAATTGCAACAATTTTCTGGACAAAGTGGTGCATTATGTGACAGAAATGCAGGGGTGCCAAAATTTGTGGCCATGACTGTATGTTACCCAGAGCTGTCAAAGGCCAAAGGTTTCTTTTTTGGGATAGGCGGAGGGGAACAGAGGTTTGTTTACAAATGGATTTTTTAACCACCTGACCTCCGGTAGATTTACCCCCCTTCCTGATTTTTTGCGATACGGCACTGTGTAAAATTTATGTCCTTTTTTTCCCCCATAAGAAGAGCTTTCTTTTGGTGGTCTTTGATCACCTCTGTGGTTTTTACTTTTTGCATTATAAACAAAAAAAGACCGACAACAGTGAAAAAAAAACAAAATTTTTTATTTTCTACTATAAAATATATCCAATACAAAAAGTACAATACAAAGTAAAATACAAGTAGTGACAGTGATCAGCGACTTATAGCAGGACTACAATATTGCAGCAGACATTTTGACACTGACACTTTGGGGGGACCAGTGACACTAATACAGTGATCATTGCTAAAAATATTCACTGATCACTGTACTAATGACACTGGTTGGGAAGGGGTTAACATCTAGGGTGATCAAAGGGTGTGCCTAGCTATTTGCTTGGTGTACATTAGATGGCGCTGGTACAAGAGGAAGTGCTGGATTGTGTTCCCAGCTCTGCAGGGACACAGGACTGATCACTTTCCCCTGTCATAACACATAGGCACAGCTCTGTTTTTCCTTCTTGCCCGACGATCTGCGGGTGCCGAAGAAGATCTGTTCACCTGAACTCGCAGATTGGCTTCTGCTGTTACATCTCACAGCAGAAGCGATCCACCAGTGGCACGCCTGCACCCCCATGTGGCAAAAGTGCAAAATCACGTATATATACGTGATTTTGCACAGGAGAGCTGCCCTGTAGCGGTAAAGCTACAATGGACTGTACTTCAAATGGTTAAACAAGGTGGCTGGAAAAAAGCAGATCTTTCATTTGCTATGAAGGTCTACTTCATATTGAGTTCCAGTCAAAACTTTGGGGCTCCTTCTGACTCTTGTCAAGTGTTTAGCAGGCACCTGAACGCCCTACTTTTAATTTTTGAGAGTAGTTTTTTGTACACAGTGACAGATGTGTTTTTATTTAAAATACAAATCTATACTCAAGTTTGACTGTCTAACAAGGATTCATTAGCACACTTGATAATAGAACACAGAAATAAGTAAATAAAAATGAAGTATATAATTGCTGATTAAAAGCAACAGAGAACCTCCCACTTTCACACATGTGACAGAGGCACTTTCTGTCCTTTTAGCCTCAAGGTGCTGACCAGGAGTTTGGCAGGCATACCCAACATGCGTTTGTTTCGGATTATAAGATACTGTCTTTAGAGGGTGGAAAAGCTGTTCCACTGAGGCACTGCAATTATTCTAATTTAACTCATAAAATGACATTCAAAAACTAAGTATATTAAGTTAATTACATTTATTAGGTTAAATTAAGCAGAATAATTGAGCACTGAAATTAAGACAGAATTTAGTTTTGGAGCTCAACTTAGTATTTGCATAAAGTAGGGAAGTATTTACCTCTAGCAGGTTTTTATTGCTAATTGTAAGCTCGAAAGAGTAGGGCCCTCTAGCCCCTCGTGTGCTGTTTGTTGTTGCTGTGCTGTTTCATGTATTGTCCCCCCCTCTATTGTACAGCGCTGAGCAAACCCTTTGGCGCTATATAAATTCGATGTAATAATAATAATTGTTTCCATTTCTGCCTACTTTCTGTGTAATCACTGGTACAATACATTTAAATTAAAAATTTGGTTTGAATGTAGTTTTAATTAGCAAGTTTTCAAATGTCAGAAAAAAGTGTAGCTCAGCATTGAATACACATAAACAAAAAAAAAACAAAAATCACATTTCGAGTTCAACCTAAAAAAGGGTCTTACATCATAAATACAAAAATGTGGAAAGCAGTATTAACATGTATATAGAATATGAGATCACAATTTCTTTTTCAGAGGAAAAAGAGGAACTCAGACATCGTATACATGTCATGCATTTAAGACTAACAATAAGTTCCTGGCTATATACCTAAGGAGGAAGATATCATCAGTACTAAATGACGAGATGAATAATTAAACATTATCCTCTCAGAAAGTGGGTAGGGGAAAGTCAGAGTTCTAGTGTGTATTTATGGGGAGATGTCTATGCACACACCCAGGTGTCCCACATCCACTCGAAGGTCACAAGACTATTATTCTTATTATTTTCTACAAGTTTAACTTGTCAAATGTGAGAATATAATTGTGTATTGTGGGTCCATGTGTCTGCTTCCAATATGAAGCAATCAACTATCTGGAAGTAATTTTCTGGCAACCCCAGACACCTTCGGCGGTGGAAATCCCAATAAATACAGGGATGGGCTTAACAGGATCTTTAAATTTCAAATTTGACCTAGAAATGCCTGTGCTCATGTGATAGTGTCCTTTTCTTCAGGTTTGCTTTTGATATTTCATGAAAACACTGCTGTACATTTTCAATACAACATTTTCTAAAGTTCAGTTTGAACCAAATTGTTTTACAAGTCTTGGATGGTGTTTGAAGTGGTAAAGGGGTACAAACTTTTCCAGGGTTTGACTGAAGTTCAATTCTGGAGAAGATTTCTGCTCACTTTCAGTTATGCATATTTACTAGGATGGGAAAAGGTTCGAACCCTGCCAGGATTCTTATGTTTTGTATTACTACTATGACATGAATTGATGGAAAATCTCAGACAGCAATAAAAATCTGCATCTTTTCTAGTTAAAGAAAACCTGTTGTAAGATTTAGGATGCCATTGCTGCCCTCTCCTTCTGAGGGTGCTTATTGCCGGTTGTCATGCTGAGTCTTTGCTGTAATGTTATGTTACTAACCAGAAACAAATTCACACATAATACTGAAACTTCAACGACTTTCATTTACTGCATAGTTGATTTGGGTCTGTCTTTAGAACCTAAGCCAGAAAGAGCCAGGCAACTATCAGTTTGAGAAAGAGGTCATCACTCCAACTTTTTGACTCTTGGCATGCAACTCAGCACACAAAAGGCTAATACCAGCCTCAGAACAATTTTATTTTGGCAATTAGCAAAACTTAACCAAGTGACATTTTAAATTATCAAAAGTAGAACTTTTCATTCTTACCTTCTACGTAGGTTGGGAAGGAAGCCAGGCTCTTCCTTGACTGTAATCAAGATAAATACAGTTGATTTAAACAGATTAAAAAAAACAAATGCAGGGAAGTAGAAGAAATTACTTCATGCACAAATCACACACAAAACAGCGAAATGCAGCTTGACAGCCACTAGTAAAGACAAATTAGATTGTTTTCAAACAATTAGTTATTTAGGGAATTTTTCAGGCTTCTTTTATTAGCATGTTTAGATAATTAAGCATTTCAGAGTTGAATTTGAAGACTCCTAGCATGGATGGTTTTGTAATGCTTGCAAACTGCATGCTACCTCTTGAAGGCACAGCTTAGGAGACTGTCATCTGGTCTCTGAAATTCCAGGGGCTGAAACTGAAATTATGGTAAAATATTCACATCTCCAATGCGCAATTTCATGCCCATGGTGCTAGGAGGAAAACAAACCAGCTGGCTAAATAGAAGGCACAAACACAGTAGAACATGAAGCCAGACAAACTAGCTTGCATATTTAATCATATTTGAGTGCTCATTACACCTGCAAATATTAACTGTTTGTACAGTAAGTAGGGCAATGAGCTATGGGAAGAACATGGCAACAGCAACCGATCCCAGTTCTATTTTCATTTAGAAAACTACTGATTGGCCATGGAGTTACTGCACTGTGCCTTATAAACACCATCTTACAATCAATGGTCCAAAATAAAGTGTAATGTGCAAATTCTCAACATGTTCAGTAATTTTTTTAAAGTGGGAACACACCAAAATGTTTGCCTTGATAAATTGATTGATAAACTAGTAAACATCCATGTTGGTTACTATATGTTAATAAACCTTTTATCTTTTATAGATTTAAGATACATTTCAATGCGTATTTTGAGGAAACATGAACTTAAGTTTAAAGTCCAGCCTTCGATTTGTTAGGAGCCCAAAAGGGTTAAATGTCACAGTGACACAGTCAGGAACTCCAGGAAACAAACCACATCATGCGGAGAAAATCTAATTAGCTTGTCAGTACTATAATCCATTACTGTACTCAAAATGTGAAGATTTCCTGTCTTATAGGGATCACCTTTTACTATAAATTTCTCATGAAAAATAAGTAGTTATTACTACCAGGTACTCCTGTGCCTACAGACTTATAGCTGTATATCTATAGTGTGAGAACATTCAAAGCACTGATAATAATGACGGTTAGTCTCACAGGGTAAGATTTTGTGATTTCACTACTGTGAAACCTACTGTTCTCCTAGCTGGAGAGAAAACTGTACCTGAGGATCTGCAGTGCAAGGATCTCCTAGTTTCTAAGTCACAGAGACACAACATGTGACAACGCATGGTAATTCAATAATGCAAAAATGATCAGCTTTGGAGAGCCTACAGGTAATACTGGTGACTGGTACTGTGCCCTCTGCTTGTCTTTTTGGACACAAATTCAACAATACAGGTAATCCCTTGAAAGCCAATGCATCCTTTCTCAGCAGACTTAGCCTGTGACATGCTGACTTTCCATTATTATATAGTAGTTCATTAGGTGAAGGTTATGAACCTTCATGTAAAACAAATCATTACCAGAGGAACAGAGCTAATCAGAATGAGCTGTAAAATAGTGTGAGAACATCACACAGATAAACTGTATATCTAATTGTTATTGCTTATAATTAGATACAGCCCTGGCCAAACGTTTTAAGAATGACACAAATATTAATTTAACCTGCAAGGAAACGAGTGCAGTCACTGCTCTGCACAAAAAGGGATTTACAGGCAAGGATATTGCTGCTATTAAGAATGCACCTAAATCAACTATTTATTGGATCAAGAACTTCAAGAAGAAAGGGTCAATTGTTGTGAAGAAGACTTCAGGGCACCCAAGAAAGTCCAGTAAGAGCCAGGACCTTCTCCTAAAATTGATTCAGCTGCAGGATTGGGGCACCACCAGTGCAGAGCTTGTTCAGGAATGGCAGCAGGCAGGTGTGAGTGTATCTGCATGCACAGTGAGGAAAAGTCTTTTGGAGGATGGCCTCTCTCCAGGAAAAATATCAGGGACAGACTGATGTTCTGAAAAAGGTACAGGGACTGGACTGGCGTAAAGACATTTTCTCTGATGAATCCCCTTTCTGATGGTTTGGGGCATCCGAAAAAACATTTTCTGGAGAAAAAAGGTGAGCACTGCCATCAGTCCTGTGTCATGCCAACAGTAAAGCATCCTGAAACCATCCATGTGTGGGGTTGCTTCTCAGCTCACTCACAATTTTGCCTAAGAACACAGCCATGAATAAAAAATAGTACAAAAACATCCTCCGAAAGCAACTTCTCCCAACCATCCAAGAACAGTTTGGTGACAACATGATGGAGCACCATGCCCCAGACCTTAATCCCATTGAGAACTTGTGGTTAATCCTCAAGAGGTGGGTGAACAAAAAAAAAAAAAAAAAAAAAACACAAATTCTGAAGTCCAAGCATTGATTATGCAAGAATGGGCTGCCATCAGTCGGGATGTGGCCTAGAAGTTGATTGACAGCATTCCAAGGCGAATTGCAGAGGTCTTGAAAAAGAAAGGTCAACACTGCAAATATTGACTCTTTGCATAAACATAATGTAATTGTCAATAAAAGCCTTTGACACTTATGAAAGGTTTGTAATTATACTTCAGTATACCATAGTATCATCTGACAGAAAAGATCTAAAAACACTGAAGCAGCAGACTTTGTGAAAAATAATATTTGTGTTACTCAAAGTTTTTGGCCAGTATAATATATGTATATTAATATAAAACTTACAATGTGCTATTACCGTATATACTCGAGTATAAGCCGACCCGAATATAAGCCGAGGTACCTAATTTTACCACAAAAAACTGGGAAAAACTATTGACTCGAGTATAAGCCGAGGGTGGGAACACCAGTGGGAAGAATCGTGCCTCATCATTGGTGTCAGTGGGAGGAATAGTGCCCCATCATTGGTGTCAGTGGGAGGAATAGTGCCCCATCATTGGTGTCAGTGGGAGGAATAGTGCCCCATCATTGGTATCAGTGGGAGGAATAGTGCCCCATCATTGGTATCAGTGGGAGGAATAGTGCCCCATCATTGGTATCAGTGGGAGGAATAGTGCCCCATCATTGGTGTCAGTGGGAGGAATAGTGCCCCATCATTGGTGTCAGTGGGAGGAATAGCGCCCCATCATTGGTGTCAGTGGGAGGAATAGCGCCCCATCATTGGTATCAGTGGCAGGAATAGTGCCCCATCATTGGTATCAGTGGGGGGAATAGCACCCCATTATTGGTGTCAGTGGAATAGTGCCCCATCTTTGGTGTCAGTGGGAGGAATAGTGTCCCATCATTGGTGTCAGTGGGAGGAATAGTGCCCCATCGTTGGTGTCAGTAGGGGGGAGGAAAAGTGCCCCATCGTTGGTGTCAGTGGGGGGGAGGAATAGTATCCCATGATTGGTGTCAGTGGGGGGTGGAATAGTGCCCCATCATTGGTGTCAGTGGGAGGGGGGGGGAGGAATAGTGCCCAATCGTTGGTGTCAGTGGGGGGGAGGAAAAGTGCCCCATCGTTGGTGTCAGTGGGAGGAATAATGCCCCATCATTGGTATCAGTGACACCAATGATGGGGCACTATTCCTCCCACTGACACTTGCTGACCCCTGTTCCAGTATGGTGCTGCTGCAGCCAGCATATGTGGTTGCAGCAGCACCTAAGCACGGCACACTTACCTGCATCTCCTTCACTCGATTCTCGTGGGGCCGCTCAGCTCCGCCTCCTCGCCGGTGATTGGCCGCCTGTGTGCCTTTCCTGAGCTACAGTTCTGGCGGCCAATCACCGGTGAGAAGGCAGAGCCGAGCAGCCGCGCGAACATCCAGTGGACAAACCGAATGAAGGAGCAGCCGCGCTTCTTGGACCGGATCGTCGTGGGACCGGAGCCAGGTAAGAGACAGCAGCCCCCTGCCCACCCCTGTACTTACCGTAGTTTCCCTTCTGTTGGAAGGGGGGGGGAGCCATCTGCAGACGTTGACTCGAGTATAAGCCGAGGGGGCCGTTTTTCAGCACACAAAATGTGCTGAAAAACTCGGTTTATACTCGAGAATAGCCAAAGCTCTTTTGGTTACCCGCCCCATGGGGATCACAGGAGTGCATTTCGTTTTGCATTCCTGTGACCCAGATTCAGCCGACAGCGGGCTTTAGCATCACAAAACCAGGCTCCCAACAAAAATGTGGGGATCTGTACACATGCCTGTCCAGCAGCAGGCTCAGCCTCCCAGCGTGTCGCTGGGAGACTGAGCCAGCCGCTTCCACCCCCACTATTCCTGACACTTCAGTGGGCACTGCAGAGGCAGAGCATAGAGCCAGTGACTGACGGTGATGACTGAGAACTGAGCAATCAGCGGTCTTTGACTGCTCAGTTCTCAGTATAAATGCAGCAGGGAACAGCTGCAGCATCGATGCTACATCCACCAGGAGGAGTATGAATGTTTATTATTTTTAAATCCCGCACCTCTCTTTTAAAAGTACGTTCACAAGGGAATAATGAACCATATCAACAAACAGAAAACTAACCTCTTTGTTTGAAAGGGATTCTGCTGAATCACAGGCATTCTGTCGATGTTGACGGTTTATAGATTCTGCTCCCTGCGTAGAAGAGTCTGGAGATGGAGACTAAACACAGCAGAGAAAGCAAAAATATTACCAAAATAAAATCACAGTATTTTTTTTTTTTTTGTTAAGAAAAGGAAGTAAATTTAAAGCTGAGCTTAATAGACAGTTGAAATACATATGCAGGAACTGGTTTAGCAAAAAAATTTATAAATCAGTTCAGCCAATTCTATGATCTAGGCACCCCTGCCAAACAGTACAGTTAGGTTCTGACCTCCACTGCTGCAGAAACAGTTTTGTCAAGACCCCCCCAACCTACTGACTGGACTGCAAAGGAGAAGCAATGTACTGACAAATCATGACTGTGATCTCTTCCTGGTAGCATGTTCTTCTCAGCACATGTGAACTGCAGCAGAGTCCAATTATCTTTTATTTATTTCAGGTACTTCTATAGCGCCATCAATTTACACAGTGCTTTACATATATATTGTACATTCACATCAGTCCCTAACCCTCAAGGAGTGTACAATCTAAGGTCCCTAACTCACATTCATACATACATATACTAGGGCCAATTTAGACAGGAGTCAATTAACCTACCAGCATGTCTTTGGAGTGTAGGAGGAAACTGGAGTACCTGGAGGAAACCCACGCAGGCACAGGGAGAACATGCAAACTCCAGGCAGGTGGAGCTGTGGCTGGGATTTGAACCAGTGACCCTAGTACTGCCAGGTGGAAGTGCTAACCATTTAGCCACTGTGCTGCCCAAATCTTTTAACACAGATCCCTTTCTCTTCCTACAGGCAGTCCTTTCATTCTTAGAATTTAGAATAATTGTAATGATTCTTTAATAACTAATACTCTTATCTAATATTCTTTTGTGTCTTTCTGGAGGTTAAAACAAAACTGTCAATGCTATGAAAGCTGAACAGGTTGCAGCAATACAATGTGGACACCATTATATGAACCTCCAGTTCCTCTAAGTGCCTTGAATCCCAGACCGAAGGAATATTCCAGTTTTCACACCTAGATGTGTTAACAGATGGCCTTACTCTCTTCTATACGTTCCTACTATTGGCTACTCATCATTGTGACTCTGAGCTCACAGGAATGTGTTTTTGGGGTGGGCCAACTTTCAACATTAGGAAGTACCAATGCTATTATTAATCAGCGACCCAGGATTTGGGGTATCCGTGGGGTGTTGCAGGGATCATTTAAAGCAAACAGCAGCAGCAAAAACATGTTAAAATTTTTTGGTAACATGCAGTATAAAGGATGGGGTTGTGTTGAGTAAATAGATACCAAACATGTTAAGATATAAAACTGCATCTGCCTAGCACTGTGTGCGTGAGTGTTTTCTGTGTAGTTGTGCTTTGGATGGTCTACGGTTTTCCTTTTTGTTTTGTTAGCTGGGACCAATTGCCTATACTTAACCATACTTAACCTGCTGCTGAGCTTTGTCGTTCAGACAGGAATGTGTCATTGCCTTGTGCTACCTTTTACCCTTGTGTTATCTTGTTACTTGGGCTCTGGGCAGCCAATAATCACGCCATCAGTTTTTGTTTTAAATTACATCTGTTTTGTAAGCTTTAATTTAAAATGTTAAATAAGAACCTTAAAAAAAAAAAAACCTGTGTGCACCTGTGAAATTGCAAAAACCTTACCTAAAATTTTTCATAGCGGACACTTTAAAAGTTTTTATGGGTTGTTTAGAGTGAACCTAGAATTATGGCTCTCTCGCTCCAGCGTTCACAGTGATACCTTATATGTGATACAAATGTTCACAGATGATTTCATGTAGTAGTAAACCCAAAACAAAAATGTTATATATTGCAGCTTAAAAATTCTTAATTGTTGTGACTACATTAGTTTCCTTTTTTTTTTTTTTTTAAATCACTTGCCTACTGAGCACTTTTACCCTCTTTCTGCCCAGGCCAATTTTCAGCTTTTTATCCTTTTTTCACACAAATGGAGCTTTCTTTTGGAGCTATTCGATCACTGCTGGGTTTTAAATTATCTGCTAAACATAAAAAAAACAAAGTTTTGAAAAAACATTTTTTCTTCTTAGTTTCTGTTATATAATTTTGAAAAGAGGTAATTTTTCTCCTTCACTGATGTGCGCTGATAAGGCTGCACTGATTGGGACGGACAAGCAGGCATGGATGAGGCAGCACTGATAGACTGCTCTGACGGACACTTCTGGGACTGTGATGTACTCTGATATGTAAATACAGAAGCCGATTATTAGCATGCCTCTCTCCTCAGGCTGTGACAGCGTGAGGAAAGTGCAGCCAATAAACGGCAACTGTATTTACATTGTGATCACAGCTGATCACATGGTAAAAGGGCACTGTGGTTGGCCCTTTACCATGTCATATGATCAGCTGTGTCCAAATGAAACAGCAATCACAGAGCTTGCCAGGTGCGCGTCCCAGGAAGTGTGCTGGAGGCACTGTCCTGGAGATCATCATATGACCCCCTTCCAGAACCAGACGACCGCGCTGTAGCAGTCATTCAGCTATAGCCCAGTCACCAAGTAGTTAAACTTTTTTTTTTTATATATATACTTGGCGAGTAAGCCAGTAAGTTATTTTTCAACTTTAACAGACCAACCTGTCCAGCAAAAGTGGCAGTTAAGTGTTGAGACAAACTATTAAACACTGAGAGGGGTGCTAAAAATGATCAGCTTTTATTCATTTATGGAAAACATTTATGCCAAAAAGGAATTAAAAAAAAAAAAAAAAAACTGTTGCTGTAACGACTTCAAGGGGCATTTCTGGGTAGGGGAGCGCGTGCGAGCCCTACCCGCGCCACCACTGGTGGTTTCAGTTGTTGATCACTGGGTCCCAGCTGGTGATAGCCGAGTATCACTGGCGGGGGGAGAGGTCTGTATGTGCAGCTCCTCCACACTGCTTTGTATTGCTCTGCATAGCAGAGCAATACAAAGCAATGTGCTTACACAGTAAAGCATACACACAGCACACAGTTAACCCCTTCCTGCCAAGTGTCATTAGTACGTCAGTGCTTTTTATTAGCACTGATCACTGTATTAGTGTCACTGGGGATGTCATTGACAGTTAGTCAGTTCCCCCCCAGTGTCAGAATGCCCTCCGCAGTCCCACTATAAGTCGCTGATCGCCGCCATTACTAGTCTAAAAGGAAAAAAAAAAAAAGATAAGTTTTTTTTTCTCAAAATTGTCGGTATTTTTTTGTTTATAGTGCAAAAGGTAAAAATCGCAAAGGCGATCAAATACCACCAAAAGAAAGCTCCATTTATGGGAAAAAAGGACATACATTTAATTTGGGTGCAGTGTTTCTTTATTGGATATGTTTTATAGCAAAAAGTCAAAATATTGTGTTTTTTCAAAATTGTTGGTCTTTTTTTGTTTATAGCGCAAAAAAAAGAAAAAAATTAAACAAACAAAAAAACCACACAGGTGATTAACCCCTTGACGCTGACGTCACACAAATATGCGGCTTCACGGAACTGGGCTTTTTTCCGTGGGGCTGCATATTTGCGTGCCTGTCTTTGTGCTGGGAGCGCGTCCCTTGGTGCGCTCCCAGCACAGAGACTGCGGTGTCACTGAGAGCCCCGGGTCCCGTTCTAACGATCGGGACCAGGGACTCCCGATTCCGGGTCACATAATCGTGGTGATAGCCTCTGATTGGCTGTCACAGTGATCAGTCACTGTACAGCCTGACCCCCTTGCTTTTTTCTCTCTCTATGAATGGAGAAGAGAGATAGATTGTATCCCTCTAACTCCTGGCATAGAGAGAAAAAAAATGTTTAAAAAAAAAAAAAAAAAAAAAAGATAAATAAATTTTAAAAAATAAAATTAAAAATAAACAAAAATACCTAGATCAAGGTTTGATCTATTTTAGTGCCAGGGTTAGTGTTTGGGTCAAGGTCAGAGTCAAAGGTCAAAGTCAATGGTCAGGATTTAAAAAAAATTGGTATCAGTGTCAGTTAGTGTCAATATCAAGACAAAAACAAAATGCGCACTATTGTTTCTGGGCTGTACTACGGGTACAAACAACAAATAACACACATATATGGTATCGCTGCCATCGTCAAGAGCTGGTGGTAGGTTATGGCAGTAACACACAGCTTAAAAAAAAAAAAAAAAAAAAAAAAAAAAAAAAGATTTTTTTCACTATTTTGGGCCAGTTTTCCTTTAATAATAAAAAAAATCAGGAGCTATCCATTACCATTTACCACCAAATGAAAGCCCAATTTGTCCTGAAAAAATCACGGTATAATCCACCTGGATGTACAAAGTAGTTGTGATGATATGTACAGTTTTACTATCACATGTCATCGTTGCAGAATTGTGCTTGGGCATTTAGATTTGTTTTACCCTTAGGCGTGAAGGGGTTAAATACCACCAAAAAAAGCAATATTTGTGGGGGGAAAAAAAATTACATAGTACAGCGTTGCATGACAGCACAATTGTCAGTTAAAGTAACGCAGTATCGCAAAAAATGGCCTGGTCGGGGGGGGAGAAATGAATGCAGCCACCACATTTAAGGATTGGTAAGCTGCAATATACTGAATTCTTAATGAATACTGAGGTTTTTGTCTGCTTTTGCTCCTTCACTGTCCAATTACAGGCTGGGGGCAGGGAGGTTATGCTAGCCAAGTTGCTTAACTTCAACAGAGAAAAATCAGGTTACCAAGCTAGGTACTGTATGTGACAGGATTTTGTGAATTTAAAGACTGACTGGACAAAAACCATCAATTCTTTGGTAACTGTATTTAGTGCTTTGCCTGGAGCTCAGCTTTAAGATACTGTAGCGTTTCATTATATATATAGTGGGGATCGAAAGTTTGGGCACCCCAGCTAAAAATGTATGAATGTGCATAAAGAAGCCAAGGAAAGATGTAAAAATCTCCAAAAGGCATCAAATTACAGATTAGACATTCTTATAATATGTCAACAAAAGTTAGATTTTATTTCCAATTGATTTTCAATTATGTTGAGGTCAGGAGATTGTGAAGGCCATGGCAAAACCTTCAGTTTACGCCTCTTGATGTAATCCCCCGTGGATTTCGAGGTGTGTTTAGGATCATTATCCATTTGTAGAAGCCATCCTCTCTTTAACTTCAGCTTTTCACAGATGGCATCAAGTTACCATCCAAAATTTGCTGAAATTTTATTGAATCCATTTTTCCTTCTACTCGTGACATGTTCCCTGTGCCACTGGCTGCAACACAACCCAAAGCATGATTGATCCAACCCTATGCTTAACAGTTGGACAGAGGTTCTTTTCATTAAATTCTGTGCCCCTTCTTCTCCAAACGTACCTTTGCTCATTCCGGCCAAAAAGTTCAATTTTAACCTCACCGGTCCACAGAACTTGTTTCCAAAATGCATCAGGCTTGTCTATATGTTCATTTGCAAAGTTCAAACGATGATTTTTGTGGTGAGGACGTAGAAGAGGGTTTTCTTCTGATGACTCTTCCATGAAGACCATATTTGTACAAGTATCTCTTTATAGTGGAATAGTGTACCACAACTCCAGTGTCTGCCAGATATTTCTGGAGGGATCGTGCAGTCAAACGTGGGTTTTGAATTGTTTTTTTTCACAATCCTGCGAGCTGTTCTGTCTGATATTTTTCTTGGTCTTCCAGATCTTGCTTTAACTTCCACTGTTCCTGATGACTGCCATTTCTTAATTACATTCCAAACAGGAGGATATTGACATCTGAAAACGCTTTGCTATCTTCTTATAGCCTTCTCCAGCTTTGTGAGCGTCAACTATTTTCAGTTTCAGTTTTCTAGACAACTGCTTAGAAGAACCCATGGTGCTGATTGTTGGGGCAAGATCAGATGAGTCTGGGCATTTAAAACCTTTGAGATTGACATCACCTGGTCTTCCCAGACGATGATTGAGAACAATCCATGACACTGGCAGGTCTCAGCTTTGCAAAGGGGGCAGGGCATGCTATAAATTCTGCAGGGTGCCCAAACTTTTGCAGACGCCATTTTTTTGTTTTCTCTTATATTGAAAGTGTAAATGATAGAAATAAAATCTAACTTTTGTTGACATACTATAAGAATGTCTAATCTGTAATTTGATGCCTTTTGGAGATTTTTCCATCTTTCCTTGGCTTCTTTATGCACATCAATACAAATTTTTAGCTGGGGTGCCCAAACTTTCGATCCCCACTGTATATATATATATATATATATATATATATATAATTACTCAAAATTGTAAATTCTTGATATATTTACTGACTGCTAAGATAAAATCATTTACAAATTAAACCACTAGTATATATAATATACAATTCACATAGCATAAATACACTGAAAGGCTTGCACTGAGAAGCAACCAAAAGTTATTAAGCAGGAAGGATGTATATACATAAAAGTGTAAAGATCTGCCAAAATTATTTTTAAAATATGTAAAACATAAAAAAAAAATCATGTTTAAAGCAGGCTAACCTGTTTTAAAGTACATCTTCATCTCCTAAGACAAAACTTTCCCTCTCCCTTAATTAAAGTTCTGTCTCCAGAGGTTTCCATCGATCCCAGTAGCAACTCATTTATAATGATCAAGTCTGTGAGAGCTTTTCTGTCCCAGGCTTGGCACTGGGGTGAAATGGTTACATGGATGACATTGTCATATTCTACTATAAACTCTGCAATGCAGGGAAAGATACTGCAGGTCATGCTGAATGAAATTTGCTGTTAACTTAGAAATAAAATGAGCATGTACTTGAATTGTCAAAAGCCCTTTTTTGTATATAAAAAGCTTTTATCATAAATGTCAGCAGATAATATACTTCAGATGTCAGTAAATACTTCTTTCACATAAAAAAAATATTCTACACAAACAGACATACATACATCTCTATCTACAGTTGCAAGAAAAAGTATGTGAACCCCTTGGGATTACGTGGAGTTTTGCATGAATTGGGCATAAAATGTGCTCTGAACGTCATCTAAGTCACAACAATAGAAGAACACAGTCTGCTGAACATAATACTACACAAACAGATGTTGCCATGGTTTAATTGCACATAACATGTAAACATTCACAGTGCAGGGAGGAAAAAGTATGTGAACCTTTGGACTTAATAACTGGTTGACCCTCCTTTGGCAGCAATAACCTCAACCAAACGTTTCCTGTAGTTGCAGATCAGACCTGCACAACAATCTGGAGTAATTTTGGACCACTCCTCTTCACAAAACTGTTTCAGTGTAGCAATATTCTTGGGATGTCTGGTGTGAATCGCTCTCTTAAGGTCATGCCACAGCATTTCAATGGGGTTGAGGTCAGGACTCTGACTGGGCCACTCCAGAAGGTGTATTCTGTGCTGTTGCAGCTATTGTTTTGTTGAATTACTTGTATGCTTTGGGTCATTGTCCTGTTGCATCACCCATCCTCTGCGGAGCTTCAGTTGGCGGACAGACGGTCGTACGTTTTCCTGCAAAATGTCTTGATAAACTCTGGAATACATTTTCCCATCAATGACAACAATCCGTCCAGGCCCTGAGGCAGCAAAGCAGCCCCAAACCATGATGCTCCCTCCGCCATGTTTTACAGTGGGGATGAGGTTTTGATGTTGGTGTGCTGTGCCTTTTTTTCTCCACACAGTGTTGTGTGTTCTTCCCAAACAACTCAATCTTGGTTTCATCTGTCCACAGTATATTTTGCCAGTAGTGCTGTGGAGCATCCAGGTGCTCTTTTGCAAACTTCAAACGTGCTGCAATATTCTTTTTGGACAGCAATGGCTTCCTCCGTGGTGTCCTCCCATGTACTCCATTCTTGTTTAATGTTTTCCTTATTGTAGATGTGTCAACAAAAATGTTAGCATGTGCCAGAGATTTCTGTAGGTCTTTAGCCGACACTCTGGGATTCTTCTTTACCTCATGCAGCATTCTGCACCGTGCTCTTGCAGTCATTTTTACAGGACGACCACACCTAGGGAGAGTAGCAACAGTGCTAAACTTTCTCCATTTGTAGACAGTCTGTCTTACCATGGACACATGAACATCAAGGCTTTTGGAGATACTTTTGTAACCCTTTCCAGCTTCATGCAAGTCAACAATTCTTGATCGTAGGTCTTCTGAGAGCTCTTTTCTGCGAGGCATGGTTCACATCAGACAGTGCTTCTTGAAACCAGTAAACCCAAAACAGGTGTTTAAGGGCAGGACAGCTGTCAGCAACACATCCAATATCATCACACTGATTGGAGTCAAGGTTGGCTCACTCCTGGCTCCAATTAGCTCTGGGAGAAGTCATTAAGCTAGGGCCTCACATACTTTTTCCTCCCTGCACTGTGAATGTTTACATGTTATGTGCAATTAAACCATGGCAACATCTAATGTTTGTGTAGTATTATGTTCAGCAGACTGTGTTCTTGTATCGTTGTGACTTAGATGACGTTCAGAGCACATTTTATGCCCAATTTATGCAAATCTCCACGTAATCCCAAGGGGTTCACATACTTTTTCTTGCAACTGTATATAAATTGAATACACAATAACAATAAAAATAATACATTAGTTAAAGCCCCAAAAGGGGAAGCTCCACTTTAATTCCTTGTCCCCTACTCCCCATTGGGGATTGTCACCTTTGGGGAGTGGGAGTGGGGGGGGGGGGAAGCGGGTACCCGAATTTGACAAGTACCCGCTCCCACTTCCGCTGCGATCGCCTAGGCAATCGGAAGTGGAAGCTGTCCTCCCTCCCCATAGTCTTCTGGAACACGTGACAGGTCTCAGAAGACTACAGGGCCATTCACAAAGCGCAGCATTTCTTGCACATGAGCAGTGGGCAGCCGGCTGCGAAGCCGCAAGCTGTCACAGCCGGGTGCCCACACTGAAGATGCCGGCGCCAGGGAGAGAAAATGGCTGGTGAAACCAGCGGTGTTGAGGACACCTCTGGTCCAAGGGACAGGTAAGTGGCAGTATTTTAAAAGTCAGCAGCTACAGGTTTTGTAGCTGCTGACTTTTATTTTTTTTATTTTTTTCCAGCTGGAACTCCGCTTTAAAGAGGGAGAGAATCAAAAAGTAAAGATTTGCTATGCTATAGGGAACATGAGAAATGTTATTTGTGCCAAAGCAGTACTCTAGTCAACCTTTTGCCCTGAATTCCTCCTGAAAACAGCACTTCCTGGTATGTGAGGGTGCCTAGGCATTCCTGTGCATACAACCTTGTTGCTGTATATCTGCAGGGTGAGATCCTCTAAGGAATTGCTGCCTCTGACTGATCGTCTCAAAATATAGAGGGAGATTCGGGTGATGTCACTATTTTTTCAATCACTGTTCTTCTTGATGGAAGCTTTGATATAAAGGCAGCAAAGCCCTGACTTGTCAAATCAGCAATGGGGGCAAAAAAAAAAAAATCAGGCAATATTGGTGACTAGTCCTCTGCCATCTGGATGACTTTTTATCTACAACTGAGGGAGGTGTTATGCGGTCCTACTACACTCCCTGTCCAAGGATGACCACATGGCTCACCCAAAAGGGGAAGTTCAACTTTTAAGACTGGTCCCCTGCTCTCCATTAAGGATTGGCACCTTTGGTGAGTAGATAACCGAAATTGACAGGTACCCGCTCCCACTTCCGCTGCGATTGCCTAAACCAGGGGTAGGCAACCTGTGGCTCTCTAGCTGTTGTGGAACTACATTTCCCATGAGGCATTGCAAAGATTACAAAACTGACAGTTACAGCTATGACTTGCAGAGGCATTATGGAACTTGTAGTCCTGCGGCTCTCAGGTTGCCTACCCCTGGCCTAAACAATCGGAAGCGGTCCTCCCCCCCTCCCTCCCTGTTGTCTCCTGGGACAGATGACAGGTCCCAGAAGACTACAGGATCATTCAAAAGCGCAGCACTACTTGGGTATGCACCAGTTGGCTGGGAACACCAGATGGCCGGTGAAACGGGCTGCAAGGAGGACCCCGTAAGATCGAGGGACAGGTGAGTAGCTGTTTTTCAAAAGTCAGCAGCTACAATTTTTGTAGCTGCTGACTTAATTTTTTTCACACTGTGACTGGAACTCTGCTTTAAGTATGCTAAAAAGATCATAATTGGAGGTTACCTTTAATCATTTTTAATATATTTGTAACCGCATCATTATTTTTTTTCAATCTCAACCTAGCATTCAGCTTTTCAAAATGAAATATGCAAATGTTCAACACTCATGTACTCCTTTCTTGTAAATTACACCAATTTTTAAGTTTTATAAGCCAGACCATATGCCAACATGGAAGTATTCCAGAGTTCTAGTTTACTGCTACTTTTTAAGTTAAGTTAATAAAGAAAAAAAAAGTCCTAAAAGATCAAGAAAAAGCTATTTTTCAAATATGCCCATGTAAAACATTCTTGCTTCCTCTGAGGAAAAAAGCAAAAGATTTGAAAAGGAATGCTCCACAGGAAGCTAGGTTAAAAGCATGGAAAAGGAGCATACAAAAAAAATGTAATGTGCTACACTGGCTCAGATTTAATACTCTTGCCTTTCTCCAGGATGTATTAAAAATCAATACATTGAAAAGGCTGGGACAGTTATTTTATTTGTGGAATTCTTTTTTTTTGCAAGATTTTTATAACATAACATCAAGAGGTTATTTCTATTAAAAAAAAAAAAACTGGCTGGTAAAAAGGTCACATTTGTTTAAAATAAATAAACCCTTATCATAATAACTTAAGTGTAACCCTTTCGCTGCCAGGTCCGTACATCGTACAGTCCTGACAGCAGGGGGGTTATACACGATCCGGTGGCTGCAGCAGACTGTCAGGTGGAGGCAGTCGGGCGGCTGTGCTGCCAAACCAATTGCTTCCACATACTTTGGTACTGGTCCTCCCATCCCCACCCTGCCCCGCGAGAGTCTGTCATGTATCTGGGCCCAATCCCCATTACCAGCAATGCTAAATGTTTTGTAATGTATATCTCCATACTATTTTGTATAGCTTGTTTCTATTTGTAAACCAAATAAAAACGATTGAAACAAAAAAAGAATGGGCTGCGACTTGTCATGCGACTTTGCTGTTGTGAATGGAGCCTTATTGTACCTATAACTTACTAAAGACATTCTAAAAGCAGTGCTCTAAATATGATATATTACTTCAGAACCAGCGCTAAGATAAACTACTCTATAAAAAGGATTACTGGCTCTAACTGCCAATATTTATAATAATAATAGCTGCCAATACACAAATAACAATTTCCAGGCATCCAGGTAGGCTCAGAGGTGTATTAGTAACATTTTATTACAGCTATGTATTTAAAGTGTACCTAAACCCAAAAACAAACAGTAAATATACTGCAGCTTACAAGTCCTAATATGTGGTGGCTGCATTTGCTATAATTCTTTTTTTTTGTTCCTATTATTAATTCTGCCAATCACACATTTATCATACTAGGGTGACAACACTCACTCACTGTATCTAGGGAGGCACAGTACTGTCACCTGAATTGTACCATTCATTTGAGCTACTACGGTAGGCCATAGATGATGCGATTATCTTTCCTACAACCACGGGTAGCAGGAAAGAAAAAATGCTCGATTCCCCCATCAACACAGTGTTGAGTGGGAATCCCTCCCATGGAATTATTGTGTTCTAACAGCATGGGGAGCCACTGGCATTAATCACATGTAAAAATAGGACATGCTGGTTTTACCCAAGTCAATCCAACCTGCCCATAGGCCTGCTGAACCAACCGAGATTTGAACCATCTATGGCTGGCTTAAATACTCCTCTCTCCTTATCTCCATTACATAGATGGGAGTTGAGTTTGAGAGCATTGTTTGAGATTTCAGTTCAGAATACAGTAATTCACAAGAACACAAGATATCTGACAGGAACAACAGACATTTTTCTGTTTTAGCAGAAAAATCACTTAACCACTTGCCTACCGGGCACTTTTACCCCCTTCCTGCCCAGGCCAATTTTGAGATTTCAGCGCTGTCACACTTTGAATGACAATTTCGTGGTCACGCAACGCTGTACCCATATAAAATGTATTTATTTATTTTTTTCTTAGACAAATAGAGCTTTCTTCTAGTGGTATTTAACCACTTTACAACCGCGCTATAGCCGCAGCTACAGCGCGGTTGTCCAGTTCTGGGAGGGAGTCCTCTCCGTGATTGCTGCATCCTATCAGTGCCGATCAGTGCCGCCTATCAGTGCAGCCTTATCAATGCACATTAGTGAAAGAGAAAAATAACCTGTTTGCAAAATTTTATAATAGAAACATAGAAAAAAAAATTTTTCACATTTTTGGCACTTTTTTTGTTTATAGTTCAAAAAATAAAACACCCAGTGGCGATTAAATAATTGCAATATAATATTTTTTTGCTCAGCTACTAATGCACGTTTTTTTATTGAACTGACTACTTTTTAGATAAATACTACAGGAGTTATTTTAACTCAAAAATGATCTCAGTAGATTGACCCCATTGTTTTTTGAGTGACAAGTGGATAGTTAAAAGCAACAGAATGCTCAGGTGTGAGCAGGGGCTGTTGAAAATAATGGTATTCAGATTGTTGAGCGTTTTGGAGCTTTAAGCTACAAAATGCTCAGGTGTGAATGGGGCCTAATACTAAACATTTTTGTTTTTTAGTTTTATTTATTCTGACGGTGTAAGGAAACCTGCTAAACATGTACGGTTGCCTGATATGGCAAAAACAGCTAAAAAGAAATCTTGTCAAACACCAAGGGACTAAATTGTCAGCATGTTATGAAGTGTTAACCCTGCTTCCCCCCCCCCAATTATCAGGAAGAGGAGACGCATGGTCATGTGGCAGAACTTTACCTTGCAAAAAAGGTAAGAAGGACAATGTCTGAAACCAATACCCCGTACACACGATAAGAATGATAGACGAATGATCATCCATTTGTTTTTGCATGCTAGTCTCCATATTGAAAATCAAAAGGGTACTAAACGAATGAAAATTCTCGTATTAAAAATTTTTTTTGAAAGTGATGTATTGTATTTGTATTGTATTTTCGAACAGCTACTGTACTGCGTAAACGAAAATCGTATGATCTGGTATTGTACAAGAAACATTTTTGCGCTTGCCCCTTTGGATACTGCCGTATGAATTGCCGTTGTCAGCTCTTGAAAGCTGTGTACTAAAGATCAGATTATCGGATAATCTGTCCTTGTACGAAAATTTTCTTATCATGTGTACAGGCCATAAGCAAAATCAGTAATGGTGCCTGCATAGTTATAACTGTGTAACTGTAGAAAGTGTCTATAATATTGTATGTTCACAACTAAGGTGTTCTACCTTTGTGTAGAATAAAACATTAACAACCGCTACCAAATGACCTGTAAATTAAAAACATACTAATATCAATCTTTGCATCAAATCTGAATTACATCTGCGTGAAATATTGCAGATGAGCTTTACTGTAAAGCTGAATGTCTCCAGGCAAAACCAATACCCCTCAACTTAAAGCACAGCATTACTGTGAAAAATTAAAGTGGTTGTAAAGTCTGAAGGTTTATTACCTTCATGCATAAAAAAATCTTCCATGTGCTGCTCCCCCCACAGCCTCTCCCTAATACTGACCTGAGCCCCCTCTCGATCCAGCAATGTTCACGGGAGCCTCGGCTGTCCCGGGTCTCTCTCTCCTCACTGGTTGAGACATAACAGCGGGAGCCATTGGCTCCCACTGCTGTCAATCACAGCCACTGAGACAGTGGGGAGTAAGCAAGGGGTGAGGCTGAGCCACGGCTCTATGTGTCTTTTGGACACATTGATAGGCCTTAGGGACAAGCACGTACCAGTACCCCCATAGCAAGCGGCTTGCTATTGGGTGCACTGGTGAAGAGGGAAGAGCCAGGAGTGTGGGCAGGGGACCTGAGAAGAAGAGGATCAGGGCTGCCCCCCCCAATTTTAGCCAATTTTTTTCCCTCTTTTTTTCCAAGTGTCCCCCTCCTCCACCATGCTGGTCTAGACAAGTCATGCTCGAGCAGCCCCCTGGGATAACCTCATCACAAATCTCAGGAGGCTGCAGAACCCATTAACGGAGTGGCTAGAATGTGAAGCTGCATGAGTCATCAGGGGCCAGGCTGTCTGAACACAGAAGAGGGCCAAGATGGTGGCACAGGACAATGCTGGATCAGACAAATATGTTTTTTTTAAGAGAACTCAGAAGAAACAGTTAAGGGGAGATGATCTCCTTTAACTTGTGTTAAACACAGAAGAGCCTTCCTAAAACAGAAGGAATCTGAATTTCTCACTTCTATCACAGATCCAAATAAATAAATAAATTAGGAGGAATAAATGGCTTTTTTTTTATCTATGCTAGAAGTGTGACTTGCAAATACCTTCTGAGTGGTTCTAGCAAATAGAACTGCTCACCAGAGCTGCCTAACATCATTTCTCTGCACACTACACCCTTTTTATACTGTACCACACAAGGGAAATGTTCTCACCTTGGGAACACTGAATATTTATATCTTTTTAAATAAGTCCAATTCACAGCTCCACAGCAAAAGTGTGAATAGAAAACACTTGTTGGTTTGTTTTAAGAAGAGCTATTATTCATTACCAATAATAATGTTCCACATAAAAATGGGATAAAGAACAATAACCTATTAGTTAACATGTAACCTAAAGTAATTATTTATTATTTCAGGTACTTCTACAGCGCCGTCAATTTACACAGCGCTTTACACATATATATTGTACATTCACATCAGTCCCTAACCTTCCAGGGGTGTACAATATAAGGTTTCTAACTCACATTCATACATACACATACTAGGGACAATTTAGACAGGAACCAATTAACCTACCAGCATATCTTTGGAGTGTGGGAGGAAATTGGAGTTGCGGGAGGAAACCCACGCAGGCACAGGGAGAACATCAAACTCCAGGCAGGTGGTGCTGTGGCTGGGATTCGAACCACCAATCCTACTACTGCCAGGTGGAAGTGCTAACCATTTAGCCACTGTGCTGCCCAATTCATAGAATTCTAATTCAGGTAGTAAGAAATAATTATTCCCAATTTTCTTTTGCATATATTTTTGTTTCAGAACTACCTTTATGGTGTGGTATGGCTTTGTAAGCAAGACTGGGTATCTTTATAGAAACAATTGCTGCATATGAATATTTGCAGTTGCAATAATCTGTCTTATTTGATGTAAATAAAGACAGCTGGGACTTTATGACAGCCAAAGATACAGCTCTACTTTAAGCTATGGCAATATTTTGCTAATATACAATGCTGTTCTATTGTATTTTAAAGTCAATTTAATAATGATTATGATATACACATACACACACATTATATATACATAGTTATACAGACACACTACTGTGCACAAGTTTTAGTTAATAGTTTATTTTTATCATTAAAAAATTAAAAAAAGCAAATGAACAGAAGAGATATCTAAATCAAATCAATATCTGGCGTGACCACACTTTACCTTCAAATAGCATTTATCCTTCTAGGTACACTTGCACACCTGCATTTTTTTTAAGGAACTTGACAGGTAGGTTGCTTCAAACATCATTGCCTGCAGACACTCATTATTGTACTACTCTCCAGCCCTTCAGTGAACAAACTACCTCCTGCTACAGCGAAATATTTCAAATTTTGACCCATCAGTCCAGACTACCTGCTGCCATTTTTCTGCACCCCAGTTCCTATGTTTTCATGCATAGTTGAGCCTTGTTTCCACATCAGAGGTATGTCTTTTTGGTTGCAATTCTTCTACTCAGACTTCTCCAGACAGTAGATGGGTGTGATCTTCTGGGTTTTTCATGCACAACCATTTCTAGGGCTTACAGCGAATGGTCCGAAAAAGAGAAAATATCCAGTGAGTGGCAGTTGTGTGGGCGAAAATGCCTGGTCGATGTCAGAAGAAAATGGGCAGACTGGTTGCTGCGACATTCAGATGGTAGGGTCAGAATTTGGCATAATAAACATGAAAGCATGGATCCATCTTGCCTTGTACCAATGGTTCAGGCTGGAGGTGGTGTAATGGTGCGGGGGATATTTTCTTGGCGATAGCAAGGTGTACCTAATAAAGTGACCAGTGAGTGCATATTTGTTGAGAGGCAAATGCTAGCAGGATAGTAGAAAGTGTATTTGTCACCTAGGTTTATAAAAGTACACATTGCAAATGGCACAGCACCAGGATAAAACCTCTATTTTTTGGTCCACATCTTACCTGTTCGCCAGATCTTATTATTAGCCTCAGCTGTCCACAGGCCTTCACGTGTGTGAGCTGACTGCTGCTTAGGGCTCTATATCCATTTCTTGCTCTCTCTGCCTGCTGCTGGGTGAAAAGGCTGAGTGCTTCCCCTTCCTGTATACTTAAATTCAACTGGACAGCCTTTGAACAATTCTGTCTCTGTACCACTACAGGGTTTGCAGAATCCAGTACACTGGAACTCTCTTCTATGCATGGACTATTTTTTTCTGCTTCTTGTCAAATGTTTAATTATATTTCTAACATGATTAACCAACCTTAAAGTGAGATCTCATATTGTTACTTTAGCCTTTGCTATTCATGTGTACAAGATCTGTCCTAATTGAACTTGCTTTGATATTCCTTCATGTATACGAGCAGTATCATTTGTTATATTTCATTATAAACATTTTTTTGAAAAAAAATAAATTGATGTGAAAATTAAAATAAAGAATGTTAAAAAACTTGGCCCCTATGTGAGCCTGCAGCAATGGAAAGCTATAGTACACTCTACCTACCTATATGTGTGTAATATATATATATTTTTTTTCACCCCCCCAAATCACAGAAACAAAATCTTCAGTACTAAAGCGGAGTACTAGTAATTACTTATAGCCGCCTCCAACTCCCCCCTCCATGCACACTCGCAAGTTGAACATTTCAGGATTAAACACATCATGACCTACCGTATATATGTAGTGTTAATGTATTTGAGATTGCACCTATGCTTTTATGTGTATACTGCCAAAAAAATACAACACTACTTATGAACTTTGGTGGGTCATAGACAAATATGTTACTGCCAAGTCTGAAGGCAAAACTGAAAGCTTAAAAATCGACTGCAAGTGAGTTAAAGGTAAAACAAAATACTATTTAGGAAAGAGTTTCAGCCTAAGCAGGTTGTACAGAAGAGGAGCAAAGACTGCTAAATGTTATCAGAATTGGTATCCATGCTCTTTATGGAATGAGAAGGTAAAAGCACAAATGAAGGTGACCCATCAATAAAGAGCACCTTTGCTCCTTCCAAAGCCCAGTCTCAGCCATATTTAAGCTGGATAGTTCACAGATTCACGCATGTTTGGTAAATACTCCTAGTTTGCAGAAATTACAATCCAGTGGTACTCTATATTCAGTTCACCTGTTCTAACAGACACGAAGAAACAAGCAAAAAATTATTTTGTAACTATGGCCACTTACATTGTCATCACCATATTCTGCTTGGTAGGTCCAAAAATTTTCCATGGAGCACTTTGTTGGTAAAAGCTGAAAAGTAAAAATAAGCTCTAACCAGGGAAATGCAAAATGGACTGGCTGTGTCTCTCTTATGAAGTAATGTGAAGTCAAACAAATACAGGACAAAAGTAATCGGAGATAGGTTACGTGGCAGTTATTTGAGACCGTCTCCATTGACACCATTTAAATTTTTCATGAAACCTTGTTATGATTCTTCCAGCAACCTGCATTATATTATGCTACTTTTAGCTTAATTTATCCCTTCTATTTAGGTCCTCACAAAGCTATTACAAAAGTTACATTTTAAAACCATTAAAATTTAGAACTTTATTTTTACAACCAAGATTTATGCACAATTCTTCCATTGGCATAACATGGATCTAGAGGTAAAATCTAAAGTCTGGCTGTTTAGTATTGATTCACCGGCACTGTTAATTATCAGTAGAAAAATACTGCTACCTTTGGCTGAAAATGTAAAGTAGAACTATAAGCAAAACTTTTTTTCATATTGGATAGAGCAAGAGAGGGTTTTAACCAGTCATATGGTTTTCCATCTGTGTCCCATTGCAGAGATTTCCCTTCACTTGCTGTCCCATAGCCAAAGAGGAAATGGTAGGAAAGCCCTGCAAATTAAGGGAATTCCTTGGGGACCCCCAGGTCACCAAAAATAGTGTTCCCCATTGGAAGATTTCCCCTCTATTACTTTTCTGGGGACAGCCCAAAATTTGGGATTTTCTTTAACTTTCACTTTCAATGATAATGGCAAACATTTGGACAAAAAAAGGCGAATCTCTTTAACGGGAGCACAGACTGCAATAAAATCTGACAAGTGTTATAAATCCTCTCCACTCTATCCAAAACCAAAAAAAAAAAAAGAATGATGCCTTTGGTTATACGCGAAGATTACCGTTTGTTCCATTTGCCAAGTGCAATCCCCATTTTGATAGGTCTTTCCCTTCTTTGCCTCAAAATACTAATTGCACTGTATGGATGCTAACCTAAATGCCTCACCACACAGGTACCAATGCATAAGTGTCTCTCGGGTGCTGAGCTGCCTTTCCTTTTCCAGTTACTCAAAATCCAGAAAGGATTGTAGGCCCATCGCCTAAGACAATTGTCGTGTCTGCACATCTGGATTCAGCAACACTATATTAAGGTGGCGTCTGAGCAGTGTTTAGAGCGCTTTTCCTAGGGAAAGAGAGAGGTTGAGCAGGATGGACTTCTTACTGGAGAGGCTGCCGCATGCAGCTTTATGGTGAGTTACCATGAAGAAATTAACTCAAAAACACATGTGATGAAGGCCTTTACCAACTGAGTGTCTGTGGCCTGTGAAGTTGCTGTCCTGCTAAGTTCTGATCTCTGCATGCACGGTTAGGGTCTTTATAAACTTGTAAAAAATGAGGAACACCTACAAATGAATCTGGAAACTCTTAATTTAAATTGAAAAAATGTGTTTATGGAAGTCTGTAAAAACATGGAAATATTTGCAAAAATAGAGTTTGGCTGTGGAAGCAATGTCAATAATACTGGCTGGCTTTTAAATCAGTCACAGGATGAAGCACTGGTTCTCATATGTAAGGTACAAACATAATATAAAGAGAAAAATATATTTTCATCCATGAGCAGAAGAGGGAATTTTTTTCTTATTTTAAGTCACTATATTTAACCAATTGTCTGTATTAAGTACAAACAAACTTGCAGTGTTGGTAACCCATTTAGGGGTAAGATCATTCATCCAGGCTGAGCAGTTTACTTTCCACTAATTGTAGTCAGTTACATTATCACTAATTGTGGTCAGCTATACAGCTCTGTTATACATTTCCAGACATAATGGTTAGTTTGTCACCCTGTAATTACTATTTAAATCTGGGTCTGGGAAACAAATAGTCAATAGTGGACATTTAAAATAAATAAATAAAAAACACTGTCCCAAGCCGCGGGCAGTTCAAATCGCACTTTTCTTGGTAAAGGGAAAGGCTAAATGGGGTGGAACTATCACACTGAGGAAGCAGCCTCAACCTGATGGCGAGGTACCGTTTTGAAGAAATTGTACCGATTGTTTCAATTGATTCAATTGCGCACATAAAAAATCACTGAAGTCACTATCCTAAACACATTTGCTGCTCTGTACTGTAAACACAACTAAAAAAGTTGCTGAAAGTCTTTGTCATTGATAAAAAAAAAAAAAAAAAAAAAAAAAAAAAAAAAAAAACTTTGAGGAGTAGTTATTTTAACCCAGCAAAAATTCCAGCAACTTGTCAGTTTGTGGTTACAAAATGACAAATTTGATTAGGTGATTTTACCAATGTTTATGTTCACTGTTATAGCACAATTCATTCACATCTCTAAAAATACTTTTTTAATGTCTCCCAACCTAGAGGCTTAGTTTCTTTGGATTGGTGGTCCCCAAATAGACACATGAAAACCTCTGAACTGATGGCAGCCCAGTCTTTGTAACCTGTCTGATCATGTAAAATCATGATTTGTAGAAAAAGTATTTTTTAACAGTCTTGGAATACACAAATTAAGTGTTGTGTATTTTATCAAACTAACCCAACTCAGAATACTGCTAACCAGGTCACTAGGGATTATTGCTGTGCATGCCTGCCATGTTGTGGGGCTATTACTGCACAGGCCTACCAGACTGTGAGACTGTTACTGCATAAGCCTGCCATACTGTGGGGCTATTGCTATATAAGTCTGCCACGCTGTGGGGCTGTTATTACATAGGTCTGCCACGCTGTGGGGCTGTTATTACATAGGTCTGCCACGCTGTGGGGCTGTTATTACATAGGTCTGCCACGCTGTGGGGCTGTTATTACATAGGTCTGCCACACTGTGGGGCTGTTATTACATAAGCCTGCCATGCTGTGGGGCTGTTATTACATAAGCCTGCCATGCTGTGGGGTGATTATTACAGAAGACTTCCATACTGTGGGGCGATTATTTCACAGGCCTGCCACGCTGTGGAGCTGTTATTACATAGGTCTGCCACGCTGTGGGGCTGTTATTACATAACCCTACCACGCTGTGGGGCTGTTATTACATAACCCTGCCATGCTGTGGGGCTATTATTACATAAACCTGCCATGCTGTGAGACTATTACTTCATAAGCCTGCCATGCAGGGGAACGCATTCTACACAAGCCAGCCACACAGACTATTACTCCATAAGCTTGCCATTCTGGGGGGGCTCATTCTACATAAGTTTGCCACACTGTGAAACTCTTACTACATAGGCCTGCCATGCCACTGCTATATGCCATGCCAGTGCCCTGATCACTGCCACATGCCATACCAGAGCTCTGATCGCTTCCATACACCATACCAGCGGCCCAATCACCACCATACCTCATACCAGCATCCTGATCACTGCCACATGCCATACCAGAGCTCTGATCGCTTCCATACACCATACCAGCGGCCTGATCACCACCATACCAGCATCCTGATCACTGCCATACCAGTGCCCTGATCACTGCCACATGCCATACCAGAGCTCTGATCGCTTCCATACACCATACCAGCGGCCTGATCACCACCATACCCCATACCAGCATCCTGATCACTACCATACCAGTGTCCTAATCACTACCATACCGGCATCATGATCAACACGATACCTCATACCTACATCCTGCTCACTGCTGTACCCCATAGCAGCGTCCTGATCACTGCCATATGTCATACCACAATCCAGCATTTTAGGGTCTCAGCTGATCAATTTTCACATTTATATCCCATAGTTTGTATATGCTATAAAACTTTCCCACAGACTAAATATTAAACACAGTTTTGGGTTATTTTTATCCCCAAAAATGTAGCAGAATACATTTTGACCTAAATTTAAGCAAAACGATTGTTTATTTGCTAAATTTTATAACAAAAAAAACAAAGCAATAAAAGTTCTTTCAATCGAAATTTTTTCAAAATGCTTAGTTTTTATTTATTTTTCTTTATTTATATATCAACAAATAAAAAACAAAAACAAAAGAAAGTTCTATTTGTGTGAAAAAAATACTAAAAGTTTCATGTGTGTAAAGTGCTGCATGACCACACAATTGTCAAAGTGCGACAGCGATGAAAGCTGAAAACTGGCCAGGACTGGAAGGGGGTGAAAGTGTCCGGACTTGAAGTGGTTAAAGGACTTGCTGATTAACCACCCCTCTTCTCCTTAGGAAAGTGTGATTTTTCTGAGCTTCACTGCACATTTCTGATCTGACTCACCTAAATGTGACTGGTGTGAGCCTTCAGGTTGCCAACATGGTCCTTGATCTTCCATTAACCCCACAGCAGTCATGGGAGTGCACATCAAGTGTTTTTAAACTCTATTTGTATACTTTTGATCTGCACAATAGCCGTTTGTATTACTACTAATTTTTCTCTCTACATAGGAATGCATCCTTATGAATTGTGTAAACTTTGTAGAGAGTTCTCGGTCTCATTGTCCTCTCCCTGGCTAATGGCCTGCTCCTCCGAAATGCTTGCCTCTGCTGAAACACTGAAATCAGGATTTTATAGTTAAAGTGACGCTCCAGTCAAAATGTAAATAAATAAAAGTCAGCAGCTACAAAATCTGTCACTGCTGACTTTTAAAAAAAAAACAAAAAAACACTCACCTGTCCCTTGATCTAGTGGTGTGCTCTCCGCAGCCGGGTTTACCATCCGTCCTCTCCCCAGCGCTGGCATCTTAAGTGTGGGCACCCTGCTTGTTGCAGCTTGTGGCTTCACAGCCGGATGCCCATTGTGCACGTAGGAGTAGCACTGCTCCTTGTGAATGGTCCCGTGGTCCTGGGACCTTTCATGTGTTCCAGAAGACTACGGGGAGGGAGAGGAGGGGGCGGGGTAGGACAACTTCCGCTACTGATCGCCTAGGCGCCTTAACGTGGAGCGGGGGACAGGGCCTTAAAGTGGAACTTCCCCTTTTGGGTGGAGCTCCTCTTTAAGCCAAGTTTACTTTCAGTTGCCATTGTTACATCTTGATTTGTTTTTGTATATGTAATGTCTTTATGTGGGTATAAGAACTGTGGCATATGTGTGCAATGTATACAGCAACTAGACTCTTCTGACTAATGTTTAGTCATCCCCCTTTAAGCCACTCCCACTGTTAACCACAACTGAACCATGACCAATATTTTCCTAAGAAATGTGTGGTAAATGAATCCATTCCTACTGGTGTTCACTTTATCAGCCCAGGCAAAAGGAAACCGATGCTTTTTGTACAATCCGTCAGGTATCATTCACAGTTGCTGGTGAGGGTAGGACACCTGTCACAGAACATATTTTGGTGGCCTTGAAGGAAGTATCATAACTGTTATCTCTAAAGTTCAAGATGTACTTCAAAGGAATGTAATGGCGTTGAAATGTGCAGTCTTTGGGTATTTCCATATTTCCAAAGTCAAACAAAGAATTTTGTGACTATGTAGGACAGCAACAGAGAACAGAACTGAGCTCCAACAATGTAAAGCGACTGTGTTGCCAGCACTGACGTATGTTATTGAGTAATATCCAGCATTAAAGTCATTTTTTTTCCTTTCAGAAGAAATGCCTTTATTTAAAATAACTTATTTTTGACCCATATATGGTCACAATTTACCATTCCATTCTTCCTAGGCAAATAAAAAAAAAATATTTGAAATGTAGGAAGAGTCAACTGTAGAGCAGAAAAGTTCTCTATTGCCATTAGTAAACTGAAAGATATATGACAGCTAGGAAAGATGATAATTTCATCCCTTTAGCTGCCAGAAAGTTTTGTATACCTCAAGAGGAAGAAGGAGCATGCACAAGGACTTTGTATAGGAGCATTTCACTGCAGTTTTACTCTACCACTAGTACTTGAATGCTTTACCATGAAAGCCTCAGACCAACGAAGTTACAAAACTAGGGAATCCTTTGAACATTGTCTTGTGTTAGCAAAAGATCTAATGGATCTAAAATGAAGATGACCTCTTTAACAAGAACTGTGTTACTCTAGGGATGAAATATTAAAAGGTTTGATATGTGTAACAAATAAAGTGAAGTCTTTTCTCACATCCATTAAAGAATGGTACCATATAATCTCAAGTGTAAACAAAATGTAGCATGAATAGGATTATGAAGGACCTGGGGAACCCTGAGATGGAGCCAAAAACATGTCCAGTTGCAAATAATGGTCATGGTTCAGTTGTGGTTAACAGTGGGAGTGGCTTAAAGCTTAAAGGCTTAAACATTAGCCAAAAGAGTCTAGTTGCTGTATACATTACACACATATGGCACGAGAGAGAGAGAGAGAGAGAGAGGGGGGGGAGAGAGAGGGGGGGGGAGAGGGGGGGGAGAGAGGGGCGAGAGGGGGGAGAGAGAGGGGGAGGGGGAGAGAGGGGAGAGAGAAGGGAGGAGAGAGAGCAGAGAGAAGGGAGGAGAGAGAGCAGAGAGAAGGGAGGAGAGAGAGCAGAGAGAAGGGAGGAGAGGGAGGGAGGAGAGAGAGGGAGGGAGGGAGGGGAGAGGGAGGGAGGGAGGGGAGAGGGAGGGAGGGAGGGGAGAGGGAGGGAGGGGAGAGGGAGGGAGGGAGGGGAGAGGGAGGGAGGGAGGGGAGAGGGAGGGAGGGAGGAGAGAGGGAGGGAGGGAGGAGAGAGGGAGGGAGGGAGGGAGGAGAGAGGGAGGGAGGGAGGGAGGGAGGAGAGAGGGAGGGAGAGAGGGAGGGAGGGAGAGAGGGAGGGAGGGGAGAGGGAGGGGAGAGGGAGGGAGGGGAGAGGGAGGGAGGGAGGGAGGAGAGAGGGAGGGAGGGAGGAGAGAGGGAGGGAGGGAGGGAGGAGAGAGGGAGGGAGGGAGGGAGGAGAGAGGGAGGGAGGGAGGAGAGAGGGAGGGAGAAGAGAGGGAGGGAGGGAGGGAGGGAGGAGAGAGGAGAGAGGGAGGGAGGGAGGGAGGAGAGAGGGAGGGAGGAGAGAGGGAGGGAGGGAGGGAGGGAGGAGAGAGGGAGGGAGGGAGGGAGGGAGGAGAGAGGGAGGGAGGGAGGAGAGAGGGAGGGAGGAGAGAGAGAGGGAGGGAGGGAGAGAGGGGGGAGAGAGGGGGGAGAGAGGGAGGGAGGGAGAGAGGGGGGAGAGAGGGGGGAGAGAGGGAGAGAGGGGGGAGAGAGGGAGAGAGGGGGGAGAGAGAGGGAGGGAGGGGTAGGGAGAGAGGGAGGGAGGGGTAGGGAGAGAGGGAGGGAGGGGGAGGGAGAGAGAGGGGTAGGGGGAGGGGTAGGGAGAGAGGGGGGAGGGAGAGAGGGGGAGGGGGAGAGGGGGGAGAGGGGAGAGGGAGAGAGAGGGGGAGAGAGGGGGAGAGAGGGGGAGAGAGGGGGAGAGAGGGGGAGAGAGGGGGAGAGAGGGGGAGAGAGGGGGAGAGAGGGGGGGGGGAGAGAGAGAGAGAGAATACAAAAAAAATGCTGTATATTTGTCGAATACAGTATTATGCTTAGCGAATGTGCATTTTGCTCTGCTTGAGAGTTGGTATGCATGCAATGCTGCCACACAGCACTTTCCCAATATTCTACTTTACTGAAGATCCATATGGCTTGCAAAATACCAGTTGCTATGGCTAAGGCTGCTTTGTCTAGCCGGGTGCCTTATTGAAGATCCCTATTGCTTTCAGTGAGGAGAAATCTCCCAAATGGGGACACAGCTGACAAAAGTCCTAAACCTTCCCTGCTCTACCAAAACTAGTTCCATTTTATTCACATGTGTCGCATACCTTTCTTAACCACACTAGGTTCTGACAGTTTCCAAAGGAATCCTAATGCAGCACGTTTTATAATCTTCAAGCTATAAAGCTCCTCGTGTACATGAAGGACTCATAGATCTCTAAAAGCTTTCACTGCAGATGAAAAGCACAGCATTCCACTTTCTCAGCCTGGTTCGTTGGCGCGGTTGTACCGATAGGCATCTCTTCTACTCAACAGAAAATGATCAAAACTACCCAAAGTATGTTTTTTTCCTCTTGTGGAAGTGATCTGCTTATAAGACTTTTCACTCTTATGCAAGGTTCCAGTCAGGATAGGAATAGCAAATAAAACCATTCTATTAAAGGAAAATGACATTTTCACACATTTAATTACCCTGAATCATCCTCCTTTGCAAACAGTAGGGCATCTGCTATGCTATCAAAATATAATTGACTTGATCGTTTCTAGCTCAGTGCCCAAAACTTCTCCTATACACAATTATTTTGCATAGGTAGCATAGCTCATGTCACATATTTTATATTCCAGGAGATTAGGCAATAAAATAACATTTCAGTGCAAGCTAACTGATGAATCAGCATACAGCCATCTGCTTAGTGCAATTAAGCTTGCAGCGTTAACTATGCAATTCTGAAGCAGCATATACTGCTGTCCATACCACAGCAATGGTTTTAATGGAGTTTAAAACACAGGGCTCAACTGCTGTACAGCTCTGAAAAGGTTGATCTTCTACTTACTTTGCTGGTTCATTTATTATAAAGTTCTTTCTGCACCTGAAACCTGTTCAATAATGTAAAGCATGTTTCTTATCTGCCTTATTCATTATTGATTAGTGCCACAATGGAATTAGTGGAAGCTGCAGCATTACTGTAATACTGTAGGAGCTGGCACAACAAGAATTGTTTGATATTCAACAGATCAAGACATTTGTGAAAACCAATATCAGTTTTGCAAACTTGTTCCTGTAAATGTTGAACTCTTGCTTATTTGTAAAGGCAATTGAGAGAATTAAGATGGTATATACACTCACCGGCCACTTTATTAGGTACATCTGTTCAATTGCTTGGTAACACAAATTGCTATTCAGCCAATCACATAGCAGCAAATCAATGCATTTAGGCATGTAGACGTGGTGAAGACAACTTGCTGAAATTAAAACCAAGTATCAGAATGGGGAAGAAAGGGGATTTAAGTGACGTTGAATGTGGCATGGTTGTTGGTGTCAGATGCTGATCTACTGGGATTTGCACGCACATCCATCTCTAGGGGTTACAGAGAATGGCTCGAAAGAGAAAATACCCAATGAGTGGCAGTTTTGTGGATGAAAATGCCTTGTTGATGTCAGAGGAGAATGGGCAGACTGGTTGCTACGACATTCAGATGGTAGGGTCAGAATTTGGTGTAAACAACGGCACTAACAAGGTGTGCCTAATAAAATGGCCAGTGAGTGTAAAGTATCATACCTCATAGAATCCATTTAATTTTACCAGTTCTAGCTGTATCGCAAAAATGGCATAGTTCAGTCTGCGTTAATAAGAGAGCAAACTCCAGGCAGGTGGTGCCATGGTTGGAATTCAAACCAGCGACCCTATTACTGCCAGGCTGAAGTGCTAACCATTAAACCACTGTGCTGCCCATAATTTAGGTGTGTGGTCTAATAAATGGGTAGTTCTAAGGCCATTACTGCTCTATTGTCATAGTCAGTCTTGGCTATAGATTGTGGCATGGTTGTTGGTGTCAGACGGGCTGGGCTGAGTATTTAAAAAACTGCTGATCTACTGAGATTTTCATGCACAACCATCTCTAGGGTTTACAGAGAATGATCTGTAAAATAGAAAATATCCAGTGAGAGGCAGTTATGTGGATGAAAATGTCTTGTTGATGTCAGAGAAGAATGGGCAGACTGGTTGCTGCTACATTCAGATGGTAGGGTCAGAATTTGTCGTAAACAACATGAAAGCACGGATCCATCCTGCCTTGTATCAATGGTGCAGGCTGGTGGTGGTGGTGTAATGGTGTGGAGGATATTTTCTAGGCACTAGCAAAAAGTGTACCTAATAAAGTGGCCAGTGAGTGTAAAGTGCCATACCTCATAGAATCTATTTAAATTTACCAGTTATTGGTGTAGCACAAAAATGGCATATTTCAGTCTGTATTAATAAGAGAGGTCAATAGATCTGCAAAACAACAGCAAGATAAACTAATAAAAATACTAGAATATTGCAAAATATGCATGACCTACATTTATTTATTTCAGGTACTTATATAGCACAGTCAATTTACGCAGTGCTTTACATACATATATTGTACATTCACAACAGTCCCTAACCCTCAAGGGGCGTACAATCTAAGGTCCCTTATTCACATCCATACATACTAGGGCCAATTTAGACAGGAGCCAATTAACCTACCATCATGTCTTTGGAGTGTGGGAGAAAACAGGCACAGGGAGAACATGCAAACTCCAGGCAGGTGATGCCGTGGTTGGGATTCGAACCAGCAACCCCAGTACTGCCAGGCAGAAGTGCTAACCATTAAACCACTGTGCTGCCCATAATTTAGGAGTGTGGTCTAATAAATGGGTAGTTCTAAGGTCATTATTGCTCTATTAGTAATCCAAAATCCTCCTGCGCTACAAATGGCAAACAACTAACATAAAGCTGCCAACACTCACCTACTAATACCTAGTGCAGTGTGAATAAATGAATAAATAAATAGTGTGGCGCTCAAAATAAATAAATAAATAAATATATATAAATACAAATAAGTGACCAATTCATATATCAAATCTTAAAAAAACCGCAACTAGCATCAACTAAAATTGATTATATGAGAATATATAATAGTGTATCAAAAATGAAACTCAAGTGATCACACTTTAAGTAAATCAAGTGTCTCAAATAAATATCGTGCTTAAAAATGACAAAATGGTGACCAAATAGTGTAACAACCTATGTATAGATCAAAAGTGCTAAAGTGCCAAAATTGGTGCAAAAAAAAAAAAATATATATATATATATGTCCAATCCTTCTACAAATCAATGTAGACAATGTCCATCAAGTGATAAATAAATTCATGCAATATATAGTGATAATCAATTAGTGATTCGTGCCATAATCTTCTCCAAACAGTGGCTAGATTTCCTCCTCCCTGCGACCCCTAAGGGCCAACAGGCTTGCAGGATCAACCTGGATCCTAAAATCAAATGGGCCAGCAACTTTCCTCCTTCCTTGGATTTCCTTGTGGGCCTCCTATTTCCCTTATTCAGCCAAGGCGCCTCTGAAGAACAGTGGCTCACCAATCCAGTGAGCCAAGAAAGAAAACACCCTCTAAGTGTAGTAATATATGACTCCTTTATTAAAAGATATGAAGTAGCATAACTCACATTCCTTAGCAGTCCTCCCTCCTCACCGATGTGTGGGTACACTGCATGTCATGACACAAGGAAATCCAATGAAGGAGGAAAGTTGCTGGCCCATTTGATTTTAGGATCCAGGTTGATCCTGCAAGCCTGTTGGCCCTTAGGGGTCGCAGGGAGGAGGAAATCTAGCCGCTGTTTGGAGAAGATTATGGCACGAATCACTAATTGATTATCACTATATATTGCATGAATTTATTTATCACTTGATGGACATTGTCTACATTGATTTGTAGAAGGATTGGACATATATTTTTTTTTTTGCACCAATTTTGGCACTTTAGCACTTTTGATCTATACATAGGTTGTTACACTATTTGGTCACCATTTTGTCATTTTTAAGCACGATATTTATTTGAGACACTTGATTTACTTAAAGTGTGATCACTTGAGTTTCATTTTTGATACACTATTATATATTATCATATAATCAATTTTAGTTGATGCTAGTTGCGGTTTTTTTAAGATTTGATATATGAATTGGTCACTTATTTGTATTTATATATATTTATTTATTTTGAGCGCAACACTATTTATTTATTCATTATTGCTCTATTGTCATTGTCACTCTTGGCTATAGAACTGTCAGTCACGGCCAACGCCATAGTTGCATGCTGGCTGTAGCACTGGGGTTCAGTCCGCATTTGGTAGTGGTTTCCTAGCTAACTGTTCTCAGTCCTTAATGGTAACAGCCAATATACTCTAGGCCTAGTGGCTGCTATTCGCAGGCTGTAGCAGTTTTCAGTCCTCTTGTGTTGGTTAATCCATGCTAGTTATTAGCTCTTTGCCCAGTGCAGTAGTCACTAGCCCTGTGTCCAGTGTGGGGGTTTCTATCCATGTGTCTGTCTAGTGGTGGTTAGTTTCCTGTTGCTTGCATGCTTCCTTCCCCAAATTTTGCACCATTCAGTATCCTCTTTTACCCATCCTTTGGTGGACTGTAATTAGCATTAACCTTAAGTGTCCATGCACATTGGCTTATACAAACACTGCTTCTAGAGGAGTTTAGCGTTTTTGCCTGTGGAATCAGCTCAATGTTATCCTATGTGTCCATGCACATTAAATCATTTAGAGGCGCATTGTAAGCAGAACTTTTTTTTGTCCCATGCAGTGGGGCTGTGCCTAAACTGCATAGCTTAACTGCTTGTTTTGTCAAAGGGGCCCCCAAAAGGCTATGCTTACCCTGTCCTTTCAAACATCCCAAAATCGGCGCTCCCCCACGTCCAGTGGTGGACTGTTCCTGCTGTCCTCACACCTGTAGCCGATCTATGGGCATGAGGACATCAGGAACAGTCCATTCACAAGACCACTAGCGTGCATGAGGGTAGAAGCGGCAGGGACTGGTCTTGCATTCAGAGGATCGGCAGATTAGGCAAGTATATCTTTGCTCTCATCACCCCTAGACACAAACGAGCACTTAGCCCAAACCATTTTTTTGCCTGGAATTCTGCTTTAACCACTTCCTGTCTGGACACTTTTACCCCCTTCCTGTCCAGGGCAATTTTCAGCGCTATCACACTTTGAATGACAATTGTGCGGTCATGCAACACTGTACCCATATGAATTTTTTACCATTTTTTTGAGACAGATAAAGCTTTATTTTGGTGGTATTTATTCACCGCTGGGATTTTTATTTTTTTTGCAATGTAAATGAAAATGTCCAAAAAAAGGTGTTTTTCTTATAAAATTTTGCAAATAAGCTTTCATCATAAATCTTGACTGAAATGTATTCCGCTATCTTCTTAGTAAAAAAAAAAAATAAGCCAAAATTAGTTTATAACCAAAAATTATAATTTTTAAACTTTTTTTTACATTTTTATTTTTTTTTTATTTTATTTATGTTTTTTTTCGTTTTGTTTTTTTATATACGGTCACCCTAGCAGTACAGTGTCACCATGGTGACACTGTACTACTTGTGGGCAGTGATGAAGATTCTTTTTTTTATTTTTTTACAGTGATTGCTTTTACACCCATATAGGATGTAAAAGCAATCATTTCTCTTTCTCTCTGTCTGCATTCTTGCAGCCATTGAGAACTACTGAGTGAGCTCTGATTGGTCACAGCTTGTCACATGGTACAAGGCTGTTGTGAATAGCCTTGTACCATGTGACCTCTGTGATCATTCACAGATTTCACACGTAGTAAGCAATGATGTCACAAGTGACATCTTGCTTACTACTTTGCATGTGATCACTGATTGGCCAATCAGTGATCACATGATCATGACCTCCTACAGAGGTCCCGTCTGACGATCGGTGTTGCACTGTGTCCGGAGGACACAGCAGGCACAGGATCGCGGTGCTGCGCGCTCCCAGGGAGCGCGCACAGCTAGAAATAGCGGGAGCCGTTTATGAACGGCAACCCACCCCTGGAGTGCCACCGTCCTGCCGTTTATAAACAGCAGGCGGACGGCAAGTGGTTAAGCTCAACGTTTAGAAATAAAAAAAAAAAAAAAAACTCTTCTGTTTTTGTTTTTGACAGACGTTTTCTGGCAGAACAAAAATGCCAAATGCTCCTAAACACTCCAAAAAGCTCCTATAATATCCTAAACTCCTGTACAAAAATGCTCTATATGAGTGTCTTTTTTTTCTGCCAAGGGAACTGGAGTTTTTTTATGCCCAGTGTGCATGGACCCCAAGTCTTGCATTTACCTGTCCCTGTTTTTCATAATCTTAACTTTGCAGCCTAGGGTTTAAACAGTGTTATGTTAGGGTACAGGGCAAGGCAACGGGGCAAGGCAAGTGACCAATTGACACAGGAGTTTATTTACTAAAGCTGGAAAGTGCAAAATCAGATTCTACTTAGAAACCAATCAGCTTCCAGTATTTGTTTATCTATAAAAAAAAAAGGTGTCAGCACTCAGTAATAAAGACTAGTTGTTAGCAAAAAGAGTTCATACACAAAAAAAACCCACCAAAATGATACATAAATACAATTGTTTGCATTGCAAAAACAACTGTATTTATGTATTTCCAGTTTTTTATGCGAATGCTTAGTTGAACAAGCTGAAGTTAGAAGCCGATTGGTTTCTATGCAAAAAAGTGCACTCTCCACGGTATCTTTTCCTGACTGCAAAGAAAACATCATGCTCCACTTTTGTTTGTTTCACCACTCATAAGTAAGGTCTGAGAAAAAAGCCAGAACCTCTGGGAGAAAAAGCAACATAAAAAATGCTCATAGTGGCTTTTATTGTGCAAGTGTTTGAGAGTTTATGGGCCTTTGCTTTTAGAAGCATTTTTTTCCCAAAACATTCTCCTCTCCTCATTTTTCACTATAGTCAATGTACACTTGAAAACATCGAACTCTCCTAACACTGCATTTATGAGGGTTTATGATCATTCAGGTGTTTTTGAGCTCAAAACGTGACTTCGTGAAAACATGTGTCATTTTTCTAGTGACTAATAAACCCATATTTTAAACAACTGAGTTTTCTATTTTAATAAAATGTATATGCAGTACAACTGATAACCTCTGCTTGCATAATACATTTGTTATTAAAAGATAGAGAATGGGCAAGATAAAAATAATCTATAACAGAGCTAACTTTAGGGCAGGGGTGGGCAAACTTTTTGACTTGAGGGCCGCAATGGGTTCATATATTGGACCCGGGGGCCGGACCAAGAGTAGATGAATGATGTGTATGTGTGAATTAATATAAATTAAATTAAAATTTGTAACATTAAAATGTTTAGATTAATTTAAGGTAGAAAAGCATAAAAAGAGTTATTTTACAAAACTTTTATGCCCCCCACTAGCTGCTGGCCGGCCCAGCCACTACCATGCCATCCATAGTAAGTATAGTAATATTCCCCCATAGTAAGCATAGTAATTAATCCCCCATATAGTAATTCATCCCCCATAGTAATTCATCCCCCATATAAAAATTCATCCCCCCTATAGTAATTCATTCCCCATATTAATTCATTCCCCATATTAATTCATCCCTCATATAGTATTTCATCCCCCATAGTACTATTCCCCCCCAAGTAGTAAGCCAAGTCCCCCCTGTGTCAATTTACTTACCTTTGCTCCGCGCGTTCCTCTCGCCGTGTTCCCGCGCTGTTCCGGTCTTCAGGGCGGACTGTGAGAGGAGCCTAGCTCCCCTCACGCTCGTCACGCTGCCCCGCCTACACACATCCTGACAGTCAATGTTTGCCTGCCCTGGCTGTTTTTTTTTTTATCACGCTCCGCGGGCCGGATTAAAAGGTCCGCCGGGCCGTAGTTTGCCCATTGCTGCTTTAGGGTCTACTAAGTAAGAGAAACTAACTATATATCTATTTTGTCTGAACAGAAAACATGCTCTGATGAATACTCACTCAAATCAAAACTGAAAGTTAAACATTGAGATGCCTATAAAGTGCTAAAGTTTGTTTTTTTCATTCAGATATTGGTGTCTTGCACCAATTCACCCTGTCCCCCCTTTGTTGGTATTCTGAAAACTCCTGCTTGTGATGTAAGAGAACCACTGCCAAACAAGTCGATCCCTTGTTCTTATTTTAACCACTTGCCTACTGGGCACTTTTACCCCCTTCCTGCCCAAGCCAATTTTCAGCTTTCAATGCTGTTGCACTTTGAATGACAATTGCGCGGTCACGCAACACTGTTCAATGCTATACTCTGATTAAAAAGTTTTCCTGTAATCTATATATATATATAAATAAATTAATAAAATGTTTGGGGGTAGCAAAAAAATTTTCTTTTCACATGTAGGAGAGGAATGGCAGAATTGGCCTGGACTGGAATTGGTTATAGAAGCACATTCCTATTACCCCTGTGAAGTGCTTTGTGAGTGCTGTGTGCGGAGAATTACAGTGAACTGCAACAAAGGTAAACATTTATGTATTAAACAACAATTTCTAGATGTCATTTTACTTCTGGAGGTTTAAAAATAAAAATTAGGCTACCGATCGATAATCAAGGGCAATATAGTTATTGTTTTTAAACCAGTTTTCTCATCTCTGATAGTGGGGAAGGGGTTTGAAACCCTCTAAGGTTTTTAACTGCTATCCAGGGTTCCATTAGAGAGATTTACCATCACTTCCTGTTCTGCTGACAATATTTTGCCAGACACTAAGTGAGTGGACTCTCCAATAGCAACACAGACAGAAATAAGAATGGTAAAGCAGGGGAAGTCTAGAACCCTTCTCAGATTTTTATATTATGTCTGTGTCCCTGTTGGATTTTTTTTTTTGTTATGGTCTGGAAAAACTGCTGTCAGCAGGAGAGGAAGTGAGGGAAAATCTCTCTAATGGAGCCCCAGATAGCACTAACAACCCCCCAGAGATTCCACATTCCCCATTCTGTCCAAAATAACAAAAAAAAGGTTTTGCTTGCCATGAACATTAACCACTTGCCCTCCTGAGGATTTACCCCCCTTAATGACCATGCCTCTTTTTGCTACTCGGCACTGCACTAATTCAACTGATAATTGCGCGGTCATGCAATGCTGCACCCAAACAAAATTTACGTCCTTTTTTTCACACAAATAGAGCTTTCTTTCGGTGGTATTTGATCACCTGTGCGCTTTTTATTTTTCACGCTATAAACAAAAAAAGACCAAAAATTTTGAAGAAAAACAATATTTTTTACTTTCAGCTATAAAAAACATATAGTAAACTCAAAGTTAGTTATAAATTTAGGCCAAAATGTATTCTGCTACATGTTTTTGGTAAAAAAAATCCCAATAAGTGTATATTGATTGCTTTGTGTGAAAGTTATAGCATCTACAACTATGGTATAGATACTGCAATTTCCGCCATTTCTTTTGCTATACAGCGCTGTGCTAGTTTAACGGACAATTGCGCGGTCATGCAATATGGTACATAAATGAAATTTATGTCCTTTTTTTCACACAAATAGAGCTTTCTTTCAATGGTATTTGATCGCCTGTGCGTTTTTTATTTTTTGCACTATAAAAAAAAAAATGGCTGACAATTTTGAGAAAAAAAAAACCAATATTTTGGACTTTTTGCTATAAAACATGTCCAGTAAAAAAATTTAAAAATCAAATTTCGTCAGAAATTTCGACCAAAATGCATTCTGTGAATGTCTTTGCTAAAAAAAAAACAAATACGTGTAAATTAATTGGTTTACATGAAAGTTATAGCGTTTACAAATGGCGGGAAAGATACTGGGATTTAAAAAATTTTTTATACTAATAATGGCGACGATCAGCGACATATGGCGGCGATCAGTGACTTATGGCGGGACTGCGGCGGACATTCTGACACTGGGGGGAACTGACTTGGGGTCACTAACATCTCCAGTGACACCAATACAGTGAACAGTGCAAAAAAACAAAACAAAACACTGACACTGTATTAATGGCACTAGGGAGGAAGGGGTTAACTTTATTTACTGAAAAGGTTAACTGTGTGAGGGGAGTGTTTTACTAGGGGGCGGGGGTGTGTACTGCACGGGGACACGCTGATCAGGAGAGATAAACTCTTTTCTCCGGCTCAGCATGTCAGGAGCTGACAGGGAACTGACAGAAAGCAGAGCTACTGCAGCACTTCTCTCTGTCAGTGATTGCCGCTAATCGGCGGGACACAGCTGGTAATGAACGGCTGTCACCCGGCGACTGACATCCGCAGCCGTGATGGGCGGGACAGGTAGGGCGGTGGCGCGCCTCGTGCGTGCCCCCTACCTGTTTTGTAAACACACGTTTTAAAACGTGGTTTTGCCCAGCCGTGCCGCCCTGCTGCCGTATTTCTACAGTGGCTGGGTGGCATGTGGTTAAAAATCTTCCACACTGAGACGTGCATTATCAGGATTAATGTCTAAAAAGGCATGCACTCTAAGCATGACTTGTAGTAACTGGGCAGTACAATTGGCAGTACAGCAGAATTGTCCCTGGTCCAAAAAAATATAAGTGACTTTCCCACAACTCCCACATACGCAGGATATAATTCACATTTTTTTCTAGTAAACTTTAATACAGAAGAATGCCCTGAAATCTTTTTGCTAGTCTATGTCCATGTCACTGTTCCTTTCACCATTATCAACACATACAGTTGTGTTCAAAATAATAGCAGTGTGTTGAAAAAAGTGAATAAAGCTCAAAATCCTTCTAATAGCTTTTATTTCCATACACACAAATGCATTGGGAACACTACACATTCTATTCCAAATCAAAACATGAAGAAAAATATATCACATTTGTGTTATTCCTCTAAAAAATTGAAGAAAAGTGAATATTAGACTGTTCAAAAAAATAGCAGTGTTTGTATTCTTCTTTACAAACTCAAACATTCACTATATAAACTGAAAAATGTTTGAAGATTTTGCTTTCCTTTGAATCACTTAATTAATATTTAGTTGTATAAGCACTGTTTCTGAGAACTGCTATACATCTGTGTTGCATGGAGTCAACCAACTTCTGGCACCTGTGAACAGGTATTCCAGCCCAGGATGATTGGACTACATTCCACAGTTCTTCTCTATTTCTTGGTTTTGCCTCAGAAACTGCATTTTTGATGTCACCCCACAAGTTTTCTATTGGATTAAGATCCGGGGATTGGGCTGGCCACTCCATAACGTCAATCTTGTTGGTCTGGAACCAAGATGTTGCACGTTTACTGGTGTGTTTGGGGTCGTTGTCTTGTTGGAACACCCATTTCAAGGGCATTTCCTCTTCAGCATAAGGCAGCATGACCTCTTCAAGTATTCTGATGTATTCAAACTGATCCATGATCCCTGGTATGCGATAAAGAGGCCCAACACCGTAGTATGAGAAACATCCCCATATCATGATGCTTGCGCAACCATGCTTCACTGTCTTCACAGTGTACTGTGGCTTGAATTCAGTGTTTGGGGGTCGTCTGACAAACTGTCTCCGGCCACTAGACCCAAAAAGAACAATCTTACTTTCATCAGTCCACAAAATGTTGCGTCATTTCTCTTTAGGCCAGTCAATGTGCTCTTTGGCAAATTGTAACCTCTTCAGCACATGTCTATTTTTCAACAGTGGGACTTTGCGGGGCTTCTTGCAGATAGCTTGGCTTCACATAGGCGTCTTCTAATTGTAACAGTACTCACAGGTAACTTTACACCTTCTTTGATCTTCCTGGAGCTGATTGTTGGCTGAGTCCTTGCTTTTTTGGCTATTCTTCTATCCATTCGAATGGTAGTTTTTCGCTGTCTTCCACGTCTTTCAGGTTTTGGTTGCCATTTTAAAGCATTTGCGATCATTTTAGCTGAGCAGCCTATCATTTTCTGCACTTCTTTATATGTTTTCCTCTCTCCAATCAACTTTTTAATCAAGGTACGCTGTTCTTCTGAACTATGTCTGGAACGACCCATTTTCCTCAGAATTTCAGAGAGAAATGCACTGTAACCAGCATGTACAACATTTGCTGCCTTCCTTCCTTAAATAAGGGCAATAATTGCCACCTGTTTTTCAAAGAATGAATGACCTCACTAATAGAACTCCACACTGCTATTATTTTGAACATGCCCCTTTCAATTAGTGATTCAATTACACAGAATCAGCAGCATGCATATCATGACTGTGGGGTCTGTTGGATTTCTATTACTCTACTACACCTGCTAGTAAATTATTTGCCATGTAGAAATATAATTTCTACCAAAAACAGTGATTGATCAGGTTAGTGATGTCTGACTGCTATTATTTTGAACACAACTGCACATTGCAGGGCAAGGTGCCACCACTGTTCCTGTATTGTATTTGATGATATTGTGGGCCATCTATGGCCAGCTTTACAGGTATTTTGTATGGAATCATAGTACACAAAGTATCTGAAAAACCCTTTTGCAGATAAGAAAAGTCATGGCAAGTTGTGGTGGCAACTCTTAACAATTTTTGTTGAGAGATCTAGCTGTGCATGGCATAACTGAGTCAGACTTGGGAATCATGCCTTTGTAAAAGCCATAAAGCGCAGTTTAATTTAAGTTTCAATAAAGCTCAATTTCATTAAAGGCATCAGTGTCCCTTTAATGGGATTTATCTTCACTTTCTGTCCAGAAGATAAAATATCCATTAGAAGGCTGTCACCAAAACAAGTGTCCCATCTATTTTTGTTCTGATGACATCATAATTTGGATTTTCCATAAACTTTCTGACCCAGTGACAAAGGTCACCAGGAAGCACAAAGAGGGTCACTCTACCTAACACAAACAGAAAAAAAAAAAGTGACAGGGTTCTGATACTTCCCTATTCAATCCAAAATAAAGTATTCTGGCCACACACACTTTAAAATGTTTTAAATTGTTCAGAATAAATTTGCTGGACAATACACTATAGTACAATTCTAGTCTAGTTTTAAACGAATAATGAAGATCTACCAGTACAGAGCAGACAGCGTGTCTAAAGGTAAACACAACTCTCCAGCACTCTCTTGACATACAGTGGGGATCGAAAGTTTGGGCACCCCAGCTAAAAATTTGTATTAATGTGCATAAAGAAGCCAAGGAAAAATGGAAAAATCTCCAAAAGGCATCAAATTACAGATTAGACATTCTTATATGTCAACAAAAGTTAGATTTTATTTCCATCATTTACACTTTCAAAATAACAGAAAACAAAAAAATGGCACCCTGCAGAATTTATAGCATGCACTGCCCCCTTTGCCAAGCTGAGACCTGCCAGTGTCATGGATTGTTCTCAATCATCGTCTGGGAACACCAGGTGATGTCAATCTCAAAGGTTTTAAATGCCCAGACTCATCTGACCTTTCTCCAACAATCAGCACCATGGGTTCTTCTAAGCAGTTGTCTAGAAAACTGAAAATAGTTGACGCTCACAAAGCTGGAGAAGGCTAGAAGAAGATAGCAAAGCGTTTTCAGATGTCAATATCCTCTGTTCGGAATGTAATTAAGAAATGGCAGTCATCAGGAACAGTGGAAGTTAAAGCAACATCTGGAAGACCAAGAAAAATATCAGACAGAACAGCTCGCAGGATTGTGAGAAAAACAATTCAAAACCCACGTTTGACTGCACGATCCCTCCAGAAAGATCTGGCAGACACTGGAGTTGTGGTACACTATTCCGCTATAAAGAGATACTTGTACAAATATGGCCTTCATGGAAGAGTCATCTGAAGAAAGCCTCTTCTACATCCTCACCACAAAAATCATCGTTTGAACTTTGCAAATGAACATATAGACAAGCCTGATGCATTTTGGAAACAAGTTCTGTGGACCGATTAGGTTAAAATTGAACTTTTTGGCCGGAATGAGCAAAGGTACGTTTGGAGAAGAAAGGGGCACAGAATTTAATGAAAAGAACCTCTGTCCAACTGTTAAGCATGGGGTTGGATCAATCATGCTTTGGGGTTGTGTTGCAGCCAGTGGCACAGGGAACATCTCACGAGTAGAAGGAAAAATGGATTCAATAAAATTTCAGCAAATTTTGGATGGTAACTTGATGCCATCTGTGAAAAAGCTGAAGTTAAAGAGAGGATGGCTTCTACAAATGGATAATGATCCTAAACACACCTCGAAATCCACGGGGGATTACATCAAGAGGCGTAAACTGAAGGTTTTGCCATGGCCTTCACAATCTCCTGACCTCAACATAATTGAACATCTATGGATAGACCTTAAAAGAGCAGTGCGTGACAGACAGCCCAGAAATCTCAAAGAACTGGAAGACTTTTGTAAGGAAGAATGGGCAAAGATACCTCAAACAAGAATTGAAAGACTCTTGGCTGGCTACAAAAAGCATTTACAAGCTGTGATACTTGCCAAAGGGGGCAGTACAAGATATTAACTCTGCAGGGTGCCCAAACTTTTGCAGACGCCATTTTTTCGTTTTCTGTTATTTTGAAAGTGTAAATGATGGAAATAAAATTAACTTTTATTGACATATTATAAGAATGTCTAATCTGTAATCTGATGCCTTTTGGAGATTTTTCCATCTTTCCTTGGCTTCTTTATGCACATTAATACAAATTTTTAGCTGGGGTGCCCAAACTTTCGATCCCCGCTGTAGAAGGGGAAAAGTACGATTGTCCCCATGGTGACCCAGAAAGAAATAGAAGCAAAGGATGAGGTTGTCATCTATTATTCTATTAAAAAAACAAAAACAAAAAAAAAAAAGCCGTCTTGTCCACTACTGTTCATACACTCACATCTCATCTTCTCTACTCATGTATCTAATCAGATTGTATCTATTGTGTTACAAACTATTACAATATAATTTATATTAATAAAATAAAAACTCCATTTGCTGCTAAATTTACTAAGATGCAAAGTAGATTTTGTTTTTCATTTTTGTGGTTTAAAAAGGAAACCTGCTTGCTTTCTTTAAGGAGGCATCATTTCATTTTCCAGCTTTCCTGTATTTCTACAGTTTTTATGGTCTGCTTCACATCACAGTGCAGACTTTTATAACTGTATCTGCTTATAGACTTAGTCTTTACATCGAGTCTTCAGACAAACAACAATTAATCATACTTACATCTCCACCTAGTGGTCTCTGATCATCACAGTCCTTTGTTGGGCTGATATCCTGCCTCATTACCCAAATTGGTTCTTTTGGCTCGTCAGGGGTATATGGAGAACGTATTGTCCTTGTCTTTACTTCCTCTATAGCATCCTTAATGTCTTTGATAGCCAGTGAGATGGCATCCCGCTTTTCTTTACTGTACCTTTGCACTATTTCTCCTGTATTAGCAGCAGTCTTTGAGGCAGTAGAGAGGTTGCCATTAGTAACATGGCCTCCTTCACTAACTTTGGAGGGGTCAGCAGGATCTAAGTTTTGTTCAGATTCTGGCATGTCCTCAGCAGCTTTGTCAAGACTTTGGGAACTCATGCTCTGTTTGACCTCTGCTACAATCTGATCAATGTCTTCTTCTTGCTCATAACTGTCCATCCTTGGATAGGGAGCAAACTCTGCTTCTTTCTCAGGACTATCAGACTCACCATCTGACCGCTCATCATAATGATGAAGTCGAGCACCCAGAGCCTCTTTCCTATAATTATCAGCTTCTTCTCTTTCTTGCTCATAGAGTCGAAGACCCTCTCTAATATCTAAATCTGGTGTGTCACCTATCTCTTCATAAACATGCTCTTGCAGTCCATAGTCTGCATAAGGTTCAGAATATTGTTCATCCTCACCCCTGTGAAATAACCGATGTGTGTAGACATAACCAGAATAAGCTGCATTTATAGCCTCCTCTTGGTCCAAACCATGGAAATGTAGGTGATTGGGTAGAGTTCTGTGACGAAGTACTTCACCATGCTCAGCCTCTGCATTTTCCGTATATTCCTCAGACTCTGGCCTGTACTGAACAGCATAAGCATTCTCATCCTCATTTTCCTGAGCTCTGTCTATATCATACCCATCTTCCTGGCCTCCTATGACATCCCCTTCCGCTGTATCCGTGTGGTTGTGAAATCCACTCTCTGTACTAGCAGATCTAGCAAGTGTTCCTTCTTCATCCTGTCCAAATTGTCTCTCCTGCTCCTGCCTTGAGTTGGAAGAAGGATGTGAATGTTGCTCCTCTTCAACTTCTGGAAGTTCAAGGTCAGCTTCTACAGACTCATTGATGTCTGCATTTCCAGGCTCATCACTAGCCTCCACCTCCTGCGATCCCTCTGAGTTGTTCATGGCAGTTTTGCTATTGACGTAAGCTTACCATATCAACATTTTGCCTGCAAAAGACATAAAAATGTATATGAGAAGAATTATATTGGACCTAAAAAAATCTGAACTGAAATTACACTTTAGAAACTATATGAACTTATCTTAATGTTGTAACTTGACATGCAAAGAGGAAAATGCATATAATTAAAACAAAATGTACTGTTTAAAGCTGATCTGCAGACATCCCAGTGAAGTTATATTTTATACTGCTGATTTTCAGATTTGAATTTTAAATGACTTATAGCTTTCCTGTTTGACAGCCCATGCCTGGCAGCAGAAGAATGTCTGTGGTCACTGCATATGCAAACCCTCTATAAATTAGACTAGTGCATTCCCCGACTCCCCCAAGGTCTCATCAACAGCAGCATTACATGTACAAACCATGTTTCCTCAGACAAATGCCTGTAAAGCTGGCCATAAATGGGTAAACATTTGAACAAAGAGTCTTAAGAAAAGAATGTTCTAAGAAAGCGTTAGTTTTTCTAATCATTAAATGGATCATTCACATTAATTTGACTGCAGTGATAAGAAAATTTAAAGGAGCAGGATGGAAAATTTTTCTTGAACGAATTAATTTCTAACAGAGTATGTGGTTTTCGTTCGGTAAAGTCCATTCACTCCTAAATCAAATGTTAAAAGCAAGTAAAATCTTTCGAACGACATTTGCACAAAATTTCCTACGAATTTTCCTAAAACTTTTTCGTTCAAAATTCTGTCCATCTATTGCCAACAGACAATCATTGTATAGAAACAAACTGGTGAAATGTAAAGAATTAACACATGCATGACAATTTCCAAAGAAATGCTAGCCCAACTGCATAACATGGCAATTCTTTTTGGCTACAGTTCAGCTTTAACACACTTACAGTTAAATACATAATTTAGGTCATCATTTTAGGTTTTAAGTTAATTATTATTTATTTAAATTGTATAAAAAAAGTGAAAATAAGTCACAAAACAGAAGAACGTATTACAATGTACAGTATATTGCCAAAAGTATTGGGACACCCCTCCAAATCATTGGATTCAGGCGTTCCAATCACTTCCATGGCCACAGGTGTATAAAATCAAGCACCTAGGCATGCAGACTGCTTCTACAAACATTTGTGAAAGAATGGCTCGCTCTCAGGAGGTCAGTGAATTCATGTGTGGTACCGTGGTAGGTTGCCACCTGTGTAATAAGTCCATCTGTGAAATTTCCCTGCTACTAAATATTCTATGGTCAACTGTTAGTGGTATTATAACAAAGGGAAGCAACTGGGAACAGCAGCAACTCAGCCACGAAATGGAAGATCACGTAAAATGACAGAGTGGGGTCAGTGCATGCTGAAGCGCACAGAAGTTGCCGACTGTCTGCAGAATCAATAGCTAAAGACCTTTAAACATTGTGTGGCCTTTAGATTAGCACAACAGTGCATATAGAGCTTCATGGAATAGGTTTCCATGGCCGAGCAACTGCATCCAAGCCTTACATCACCAAGTGCAATGCAAAGTGTCAGATGCAGTGGTGTAAAGCACGCAGCCATTTGACTCTAGAGCAGTGGAGACGTGTTCTCTGGAGGACAAATCATGCTTCTCTGTCTGGTAATCCGATGGATGTGTCTGGGTTTGGCGGTTGCCAGTAGAATGGTACCTGCCTGACTGCATTGAGCCATGTGTAAAGTTAGGTGGAGGGGGATTATGGTGTGAAGTTGCTTTTCAGGTGTTGGGCTTGGCCCCTTAGCTCCAGTGAAGGGAACTCTTAAGGCACCAGCATACCAAGACATTTTGGACAATTTCATGCTCCCAACTTTTTGGGAACAGTTTGGGGATGGCCCCTTCCTGTTCCAACAGGACTGCGCACCAGTGCACAAAGCAAGGTCCATAAAGACATGGATGAGTAAGTATGGGGTGGAGGAACTTGACTGACCTCAACCCGATATAACACCTTTGGAATGAATTAAGGCAAAGACTGTAAGCCAGGCCTTCTTGTCCGACATCAGTGCCTGAACTCACAAATGTGCTTTTGGAAGAATGGTCAAACATTCCCATAGACGAACTCCTAAACCTTGTGGACAGCCTTCCCAGAAGAGTTGAAGCTGTTATAGCTGTAAAGGGTGGGCCAACTCAATAATGAACCCTATGGACTAAGGCTGGGATGCCATTAAAGTTCATGTGCGTGTAATGGCAGGCGTCACAATACTTTTGCCAATATAGTGTATATATGGAAAGGAGCCATAAACATAATACAGTCATTAAACTAACAGCAACCAGGCCATGGTAGGAAGGCAAAGTTATAGTTAAAAGAGAATGTTAAACAATTCAATGAACCTAGCTAGGAAATATGGACTCGCCAAAAGTGCCACATAGTATGGGTGTTTGTCTTCATTTCCATAATATCTATATGTATCTTGGCCCACTTCAAAATGTATGAAGGGGAAACAGATTTCCAATGTCAGAAAATATCTACATGAGCGGCTAGAAGACAATGCTTTGAAGTACCTTTTATTCATACTGGAATGGATCCAAGGATCATTGATAGGAGAGACCATTATACTACAAAAAGCAATTGTCCCTCACTTGAGAAAGAAAAAAAAAAAAAAAAAAAAAAGAATTTCATATATTTGTCTGTCATTATTTTACTCAGGAGCAGCGTGCAAACCTGCAGATCTATAAAATCTTTAATCCCTAGAACACCAGCAGGCTCAGTATTAAAGTTTTTTTTCACTAAATATTACTGATCTGTTGTTTCGGATTGATTGCATTTAATGATCGCTATGTAAATAGGCTGAACATTTAAAAGAAAAAAAAAAAAAAAAAAAACTGTGCCAGATTATTTCTCTTTTTACCACACAAAATAGCAAGATCTGTTATGGAGAATACAATGTGTGTGATCATAAGCTAAATTACTTACAACTACTTTTGCCTAGATAAAAAATGCACTAAACAGACAAGACTGTAACAGCAACCCGAGTTTGTTTAAAACACAGCTAAGTAGTTCACAGCTAAGTACAGAAAATTAGAGCCTTTTAGAAGAAAATCTCCTGCAGCATTCAGGCACCTTGGAGCCAATCTACATTTTATCCTTCGAAAATGCCTGAAAGTGTAGGAGACCCACTAAAAGCAACATGAATACAATCTTCCTCATCTTCTATTTACACTAGCACAGTTCCATTAAAGAGCGGGACATTGGCTTGATTTTGAGAGAACTTTTTTAAAGTGACACTACATGATATCCTTATTATTCAATAATAATCTATACAAAACCATAATTTAACAGCCCTGTAAGCTATTTTTAATTAAATAGTTTCTTTTCTGCCTCCCTGTAAGGACCTCAGTGTCAGGAAAGGCTTGCTCATTGTGCAAACAAAGCTTCCTGGTGCATAAAAATGCGCATGCGCAGAGTGGCAACTGGCCAAGCGGATGTGCACAAATATAAGCATAGGCGCGTGCACTTACGCACACGCATTCATACTCTAGCACAGGGCTTGAAATTTCCACTCGCCTACTCGCCAATGGCTGAGTAGGCTCGGAGCCCAGGCCGGATCTGTCATTGGCACTGGGAGCCGTCAGACTGCTCAATAGCGGAGCGTAGTGAAAGCAAAGCAAGGAATGTGTGCTGTGCTCTCTGCCTCCCCTGCCTCTGTGTGAACAACCACGTACTGCAACTTTTTATGGGTGTGTGTATGTGTACATGTGTGTGTGTCTGTGTATGCATGTACAATTGTACATGTGTCTGTGTGTATATGTACATGTGTGTCTGCGTGTATGTACATGTATCTGTGTGCATTTGTGTTTGTCTGTGCGTCTGTATTTCTGTGTATGTACATGTATATGTGGGTATGCGTGTCTTTATGTATGTGTGTGTACATGTTTCTGTGCATGTCTGTCTGTGTGTGTGTGTACAGGTGTCTGTTTGTGTGTTTGTTGGTGGCGAGTAACTCTAAGGCCTGGCTAGTAGCTCAGGACTTGAAATTTTAAGCCTGTCTAGCATATGGGTGCGCGCCTGTCACCAAACAGCCTATTACAATAGAATTACTGCACTGATTAATGGCTGTTTGGTCTGCAGCTTCTGTGTGTGTATATCCAGATTCTTGTGTTCTGACCTCTTGATCCGGCTTGCTCCTGACTCTGCTTGTCTGCTAGCAGCCCTGACCTTGGTCTCCAGATTCTGCCTCTGCCTAATCTGCCTCCACCGTTGCTGACATTGGCCTGTGACCCAACTTTTCTCCTGTCTGCAGTTTATGCCCGATCTGCCCATCTGTTACCAACTTACTTTCCCGAAGACTTTGCCGCCTGGCTACCCTACTTTCTTTCCTCTGAATTACCCACTATCATCCTCGGAGACTTCAACATCCCTATTAACGTCATTAACCCGGCTACATCCTAACTCCTCCACATAACCTCTTCTTTTGAGCTAGCAGTGTATACAGTCCTCCACTCATTCCAACGGGAATACCTTAGACCTTGTCTTCTCTCACCACTGTACTCCCTATAACTTCACAAGCACCCCCTTTCCCCTCTCTGATCACAATCTCATCACCTTCACAGTCTCCTTGTCCTCCAACACCTATCCCACCAAACAGCAAAGAATTACCAGCAGAGATCTCCGAAACTTGAACCCGGCTCCCTTCCACTCTGCAACTGACCAACTCTATGACAGCATCAACCCCGTGTCCTACCCCGACCTGGCCACTGCTGTCTACAACAACTCGCTTTCTCCCTTAACAACACGAAGCATCAGGCCCCGACCTCTACAACCTTGGCGGACTGACCACACCCGGAATCTCAAATGAGACAGTCGCGCGCTGGAGCGATTATGGCCTAAAACCAAATCCCACCAAGCGTTCACCCGTTATAAATCTGCCTTCCTAACATACACTTCCTCCCTTCACGCTGCCAAACAAGCCTACTTTGTCGCTCTCATTAATACCTTCTCTTTGAGTCCTCATCGGCTCTTCTCTACCTTTAACTCTCTACATTCTCCCCCCCACCGCCACCCAGCGCCTCACTCACTGCACATGAGATTGCAAACTACTTCCAAAACAAGATTGACGCAATTCGTAGGGACATCGCCACTACACAGACACCCACCCCACTTAGCATTCCTCATACCATACCTCCCGCAACACTTTCCTCCTTTGACCTCGCTACAACGGAAGAGGTCCTCAAGGTCGCCAGAAGCCCGCCTCACCACCTGCCCCTGGACCCTGTCCCCTCACAACTCCTTCGGTCACAATCCTCCTCCATCCTATGCTCCCTCACTCACATATTCAATCTTTCCCCCTCTACAGGTGCCTTCCCCTCGCCTAGAACGCTTAGTCTAGAATCGTCTGAGCTCCCACCTCACTGACAACAACCTTCTCGACCCCTCTACAGTCTGGCTTTCGCCCTCTACACTCCACTGAAACTGCCCTACTAAAACTCTCTAATGACCTACTAACTGCAAAAACTAAAGGCCACTATTCAATACTCCTACTACTCGACCTCTCCACGGCCTCTGACACAGTTGACCATCCCCTCCTCCTCAAAAAACTACACTCGCTTGGCCTCAGAGACGCCGCTCTCTCCTGGTTCTCCTCCTATCTATCGCAGCGCTCATTCAGTGTTACCTATAACGCTACCATCGCCTCTTCACTTCCTCTCTCTGTAGGGGTCCCTCAAGGTTCTGTCCTTGGACCCCTTCTCTTCTCCATCTACACCTCCTCCCTTGGTCACTTGATAAACTCCCACGGCTTCAATTACTATCTCTATGCTGATGACACGCAAATCTGTCTACCCCTCACCTCACCCCTTCAGTCTCCACCCGCATCGCTAGCCTACTAAGTGACATATCGGCTTGGATGTCACTCCACTTCCTCAAACTCAACCTATCCAAAAATGAGCTCCTAGTATTCCCCCCTGCCCGTGCCACCTCCATTGACTTCACCATAAATATCGATAACACAATCATTAGTCCATCCCCTCATGCCAGGGTACTGGGTGTAATCCTAGACTCCCATCTGTCCTTCCAGCCCCAGATCCAATCGCTGACAAAATCATGTAGACATCACCTTCGCAACATCTCCAAGATACGACCATTCCTAACTCCGGAAACCACTAAGCAACTTATTCACTCCCTTGTCATATCACGCCTCGACTATTGTAACTCCCTCCTCATTGGCCTACCTCATCGCAGGCTATCCCCCCTCCAGTCTATCATGAACGCTGCTGCCAGACTCAACTCATCCACCTCACTAACCGCTCTGTATCTGCCACCCCCCTTTGCCAATCCTTCCACTGGCTCCCAGTTGCCCAACGGATAAAATTCAAAACACTAACTATGACATACAAAGCCCTCCACAGCACTGCCCTAATTTACATATCCGATCTTCTCTCTAAATATCACCCAAACCGTACACTCCGCTCCTTGCAAGACCTCCTACTCTCTAGCTCCCTTATCTCCTCCTCCCATGCTCATCTCAAAGATTTCTCCAGGGCGTTACCCATCCTCTGGAACTCCCTACCCCAACCTATCAGACTATCACCTACTCTACTTACCTTTAGGCGATCATTGAAAACCTATCTCTTCAGGAAAGCCTATCCCGCCCTCTGCTAATACTGGAATCCTCTACTCTTTCAACCACTCCACCCCCCACAGTTTACCTATTATACCACTCACCCTTCCCTCCTAGATTGTAAGCTCCAAGCAGCAGGGCCCTCAATTCCCTCTTGTATTGAACTGTATTGTTACTGTATTGTCTCCCACTATAATGTAAAGCGCTGAGCAAACCGTTGGCGCTATATAAATCCTGTATAATAATAATAATAATAACTCAGCTTGCCCGACCCTGCATCCTATTCATCCAACCTGCTACAGCTCTGTAGTGCAGCACACTCATCTGATTCATCTGCCTGCCTGCTGTGACGTCTGCCTGCTGCCAACCTGTCTGCTACCAGTCTGCCCTGCTGTGCCATCTGCCTGCTGCCAGTCTACCCTGCTGAGACTTCTGCCTACCACCAGCTGTTCTGTTCCTGGCATCCTTCCAGCAAGGTGACAGCTACTACCCACACAGACTACTGGACTGACCATGGCACTCCTCGCCGTGCTCTCGTGGTTACTGTTCCACCATCAGTGACCCCTGAGCCGCAGCTGTGTGAGAGGCCTTCCTCTTCACATCAGGCTCACTACCAGGTATGTGACACTCAGTGAGCTCTTGGACCTCTACTTTTGCTTCCAACTTCTATTTGTATTGAATGAGCAGTGTACATTACTTGCAGTCATGTGGGCAAGAAAAGTCCCATAGTCCACAGTCCATCTAGGGAATGAGCAAAGAGAGGGTGGCTACATTTCTACATGCAGTGAGGCCATGAAGAACAAACATAACCACCCTCTAAAAGGAAGTTGGACCACAGCAGCAAAAAAAAAAAAAAAAAAAAGAAAAAGAAAAAAAAAAGAAAAAAGGAATTTGCAGATATGGAGGAGGCTGCGAGCAATAGATAATGCTTTTTAAGTTAAGATATATACTTGAACAAATTAAATAGGCCTGGGGTCTTGCAGACATTACTAGTTTTCAGTCAAAGCATTAATGCATGGATAACCATTTAACGAATCAATTCAAAGAAGCTAAGAAAAAATTAGTTCATAAATATCTGAACATGAGCAAAAAAGAAGCATAGAGAAATATAAATATGGCAAATCTCTAAAAAGTATGATTGGGACCAAAATACATGAAAGAAAACAAACTATCTTAACCCCGATTTCCTTTATTGCAGTACATAATTTTTGTTTAATGTCTTACTGTAAAAGCAGAAGGAAAAACATATTCGATGACATGTAACACACAGTATAATTTCTGCACTGGAACATTAGATTTAGAAGGTTAGATTTAATATCATTTGGCACAAGATTGCTTAGCTCTATTATCAAGGCAGCTCAGTGTTGAAAAATAACAAATTGCTGGATTTGCACTAGCAGTGTGATTTACAGTTCCAGAAGGGGCGCTCACATCCATGAATGATTCCCAGGTCAGCATGAGATAGCAGCATACAAGACTATAAAATATAGATGGCCTTGCTGCTGGAGAAATTTAAAAAAGTGACTCACAGAATCCAGGGTTTTTTTTGTACAATATTTTCAAATATATTTTGTTGAAATCTTTAGAAAACAAATTGAAAAATAATAATAAAAAAAAACAAGCACCAAGCAATAGTTTTTCAAGTCTATCCTAAATACCCATGATCCCCAACACTACAGTACCTTGAAAAAGTATTCATATCCCTTGAAAGTTTCCACATTTTGTCATGTTGCAACCAAAAATATAAATGTATTTTATTGGGATTTTATGTGATAGACCAACACAAAGTGACACATAATTGTGAAGTGGATAGAAAATGATAAATGGTTTTCAAAATGTTTTACAAATAAATATCTGAAAAGTGTGGTGTGCATTTGTATTCAGTCCCTGAGTCAATACTTTGTAGAACCACCTTTCTCTGCAATTACAGCTGCATGCCTTTCCAGGTAGGTCTCTACAAGCTTTGCACATCTAGAGTGAAATTTTTGCCTATTTTTCTTTGCAAAATAGCTCAAGCTCTGTCAGTTTGGATAGAGAGCATCTCTGAACAGCAATTTTCAAGTCTTGCCAAAAATTCTCACTTGGATTTAAGTCTGCACTTTGACTGGGCCATTCTAACACATGAATATGCTTTGATCTAAACCATTCCATTGTAGCTCTGGCTGTATGTTTCGGGTCGTTGTCCTGCTGGAAGGTGAACCTCCGCCCCAGTGTCAAGTCTTTTGCATGCTCTTACAGGTTTTCTTCTAGAATTGCCCTGTATTGGGCTCCATCCAACTTCCCATCAACTCTGGCTTCCCTGCCCCTGCTGAAGAAAAGCATCCGCACAACATGATGCTGCCACCACCATGTTTCACGGTGGGGATGGTGTGTTCAAGGTGATGTGCAGTGTTAGTTTTACGCCACATGTTTTGCTTTTATGTCAAAAAGTTCACTATTGGTCTCATCTGACCACAGCACCTTCTTCCACATGTTTGCTGTGTCCCCCACATGGCTTCTCCCAAAATGCAAACAGGACTTCTTATGGCTTTCTTACAACAATGGCTTTCTTCTTGTCACTCTTCCATAAAGGCCAGATTTGTGGAGTGCACGACTAATAGTTGTCCTGTGGACAGATTCTCCCACCTGAGCTGTGGATCTCTGCAGCTCCTCCAGAGTTACCATGTGCCTTTTGGCTGCTTCTCTGATAAAAATGGCTATTTACTAATTCGATGACTTCTGAAGGCAATTGGTTCTACTAGATTTTAGTTAGGTGTATCAGAGAAAAGGGGGCTGAATTCAAATGCATGCCACACTTTTCAATATATATTTTTGAAAACAATTTAATTTTTTTCATTCCCCTCGCCATTTTGTCTTGGCCTATCACATAAAATCCCAATAAAACACATTTACATTTTTGGTTGTAACATGACAAAATGTAGAAAATTTCAAGGGGCATGAATACTTTTTCAAGGCACTGTAAATATGTAATACAAGCAACCTTAGGTTTACAGGTTGTGCCACCATGAAGGTTTCTTTGAACATAGTTGAACAAAGGGAAAAGAGACACTAATTTCTTGTAGCACAAAATAAAATATAAAGTCATATGTGTATAATGGAGAACACAAATATACAAGTAATGGAATGCACTGCTCCCAAGCCCAACTTTGGTTCACTCTCCCAAAAACGGGATTCAACACACTAGCAGGGCTTGTCCTCTGCCCCAAACACTACAAAATTCTAAAGAAGAGGAAAGCCAACTGTATTCTGAAAGATTCAAATGTTGCCAATTTTTATTGATCTGGACAAAGTGAACAGAGATCCCGCTTGGGACCCACTCCTTGAATGTATTGTACCTACTCATCTAGGCGTATTGGAGTTAAAGTGGAACTTTAGTCAGAAAATTAACTCCTGCTGGATCATGCCTTGTTGGCCCCCTTTGCATGTATGGCTATGTAAAACATGTAAGGTCTCAGGTACACCAGATGTTTTAAAAACGCTCCTCCTTTTGGAAGCAGCGTTTTGGCAGAAAAAACGCCTGACGCTTGTAAAAGTGTCTAATGCTTTGGCCAGAATAATAATTTATTCTGGTCATTGAAATGAATTAAAATTTACAGTCAACTGGCTGCATAGTTTACTGTAGGTGGAACAGCTTTCACCCAAATCACCAATCCACATTTCACCCAAAGAGGTTAGAGCCAAGCTCCAAGGTTTGCATACAGGTTTAACAACTGAAGGCAGAAACAGCTTCACTTTTTACAGAATACAGTCACAGACCAAAATTCCCGACAAATAGTCAATAAACGATCAGATCTACAAAGCCACTCAAATACCAGAAATATTAAGCAGCCATATTAGATACATGCCAGTATCCAACACAAAATTTTAAACAAATTAAGTAACAACACAATACTAAAACCAAACTTCTGTAAATAATTATTAAATAAATTAACATATAGTACAATATATACAGTGGGGATCGAAAGTTTGGGCACCCCAGCTAAAAATTTGTATTAATGTGCATAAAGAAGCCAAGGAAAGATGGAAAAATCTCCAAAAGGCATCAAATTACAGATTAGACATTCTTATAGTATGTCAACAAAAGTTAGATTTTATTTCCATCATTTACACTTTCAAAATAATAGAAAACAAAAAAATGGCGTCTGCAAAAGTTTGGGCACCCTGCAGAATTTATAGCATGCACTGCCCCCTTTGCCAAGCTGAGACCTGCCAGTGTCATGGATTGTTCTCAATCATCGTCTGGGAACACCAGGTTATGTCAATCTCAAAGGTTTTAAATGCCCAGACTCATCTGACCTTGCCCCAACAATCAGCACCATGGGTTCTTCTAAGCAGTTGTCTAGAAAACTGAAACTGAAAATAGTTGACGCTCACAAAGCTGGAGAAGGCTATAAGAAGATATCAAAGCATTTTCAGATGTCAATATCCTCTGTTCGGAATGTAATTAAGAAATGGCAGTCATCAGGAACAGTGGAAGTTAAAGCAAGATCTGGAAGACCAAGAAAAATATCAGACAGAACAGCTCGCAGGTTTGTGAGAAAAACTATTCAAAACCCACGTTTGACTGAACGATCCCTCCAGAAAGATCTGGAAGACACTGGAGTAGTGGTACACTATTCCACTATAAAGAGATACTTGTACAAATATGGTCTTCATGGAAGAGTCATCAGAAGAAAACCTCTTCTACGTGCTCACCACAAAAATCATTGTTTGAACTTTGCAAATTAACATATAGACAAGCCTTATGCATTTTGAAAACAAGTTCTGTGGACCGATGAGGTTAAAATTGAACTTTTTGGCCAGAATGAGCAACGGTACGTTTGGAGAAGAAGGGGCACAGAATTTAATGAAAAGAACCTCTGTCCAACTGTTAAGCATGGGATTGGATCAATCATGCTTTGGGGTTGTGTTGCAGCCAGTGGCACAGGGAACATGTCACGAGTAGAAGGAAAAATGGATTCAATAAAATTTCAGCAAATTTTGGATGGTAACTTGATGCCATCTGTGAAAAAGCTGAAGTTAAAGAGAGGATGGCTTCTACAAATGGATAATGATCCTAAACACACCTCGAAATCCACGGGGGATTACATCAAGAGGCGTAAACTGAAGGTTTTGCCATGGCCTTCACAATCTCCTGACCTCAACATAATTGAAAATCTATGGATAGACCTTAAAAGAGCAGTGCGTGACAGACAGCCCAGAAATCTCAAAGAACTGGAAGACTTTTGTAAGGAAGAATGGGCAAAGATACCTCAAACAAGAATTGAAAGACTCTTGGCTGGCTACAAAAAGCGTTTACAAGCTGTGATACTTGCCAAAGGGGGCAGTACAAGATATTAACTCTGCAGGGTGCCCAAACTTTTGCAGACGCCATTTTTTTGTTTTCTGTTATTTTGAAAGTGTAAATGATGGAAATAAAATCTAACTTTTGTTGACATATTATAAGAATGTCTAATCTGTAATTTGATGCCTTTTGGAGATTTTTCCATCTTTCCTTGGCTTCTTTATGCACATTAATACACATTTTTAGCTGGGGTGCCCAAACTTTCGATCCCCACTGTATGTTTAAATTATATCTAAACCCAAAACAAGTAATGCAATATATTTCAGCTTAAAAATGGTGGCCACACTGCATTTAATTTTTTAGATTAAATCTGGGCATAGACTTTTTTTTTTGTTTTTGTTCAGCCAGCAGACTAAAAACAGCAAAAAAAAAAAAAAGCTTTGTCTCTATTTTGTTTTGTGTTATATATTTGTTATGTCAGTCGGTTTAGAAGACTTCTATTAATTTCTTATTGCATATATTGTTTCAGGTTATTCCTGCCCTTTCTTGGTGTTTATGTCCATCATAGTGACATTATATAGCCCTTATACAAAGTTTTTTGTTTGCTGGAGTCATTTGGGTACTTTTGTTGGGGCCTTTTGTTGCTCCTCCTTCTGGCTAGAAACAATTGGCCTGCCACATTCCATTTTGAGCTTTACCCCCATAAATAATGTGTTAGGTGAGTTTTTTGCAGTTTGCATTCTTTTTGTATAGTTTTTTGGATGGTATATTTTAGTTGTTTGAATTATAAACTCCAAAGATGTATTGGTTTCATTATAGGTCTTCTAGACCAGTGCCCTTTATACAGTTCCCAAATACTCTACATAGAACACCTTTTTACCCTTGGTTTTATATCACATGCAAGTTTCAGTGCTTTAGATTGATCTTAGTTTTGTTTTAATTTTCAGATTTTAAAATACTTTAAGAGTCACTAAACCCATAACAGTAAAATCAGTTTGTATATGCAGTAAAGAATGCTTGTTATACTTACTGTGACACCTAAGGGGTTAATCCTCTGCATTGTAAAAAAAAAAAAAAAAAAAAAAAAGAAGCTGTTTGACCCTGACTTCTCTGATCCTTCCCTTCTTCCAGTGCCCCCCCCCCCCCCTTTTATCTTCTGATAAGATATGTTGTGTGGAGACACTCTAGCAATACACACAAAAACGAGCATGTGCAGAGAGGTTGAACATGTGCTCTACTGGACACTGACAAAAGTCACAAGACTGCTCTAACTGCTGATGCGAATAGGTATTTAGCAGTTTATATTTACTAAAATGATTGCATTTCCATGTTCTGCGTACCGTGGGAGACCAGATATAGTGAATGCAGAGTCCTGGGTTTAGTAACACTTTAGCTACATTATCCCTTTGTAGTCTCTTTGGGGTTTATTTACTAAAGCTGGAGAGTCCAAAATCAGACTCCCTTCTGCATAGAAACCAATCAGCTTCTAACCTCTGCTTGTTCAATGAAGCTTTGGCAATGAAACCTGGAAGCTGATTGGTTTCTATGCAGAAGGGAGTCTGATTTTGGACTCTCCAGCTTTAGTAAATAAACCCCTTTGTGTCATGTTGCATCATTCAATCTAGTACTTGCTATGAGGCTGGTTGGAGTTCACACACCTTTTTTCATGATATAAATGTAAGCAATTTTGTTTTTTTGGTATGTGCATTGTTTTGTACTGTTTGCTTTTTTTTTATAGTGCTTCAACATTTATAACGTAGTGCACCATCTTACTTGCAAGGCTGTCATGCTGTTTTTTTTCACTGAAGAAGATTTTGTGGAAATTATCTTGTGACTGGAAGGTTGCACATTGAATATTTGAAGACAAATGATTATATATTTAACATTAACTAGAGACCTGCACTCTATATGGCCAGTGGAAATATTACAGTGGGTACCAAGAACACCTCCCGGATAATTCCCTTGGGGACTTTTTGCATTGTGGCATATGTTTACATTCTTGCCAAAGGAGGCTGTATAAATGATGTGCAGGACTTGAGAATTCCCAATGTATTACTGTCATTGACTCAATGAAGGAGATCTCTTTTAGCCCATGGTCATGTTTTGACAGCTGTATTTGAATGCAAGTTGATATGTCTTCTCTCTGTATTATTCACAAAAGGCCTGATAATCTCATAATGCTGGTATCACCAACTTCCTAGTGCATTACTATTAGAATTGTGTTAAGAATGCATACTAAAGAGAAAGCTGGGGGTTTATCTGGCAACCAAGCCCTATCTCACTCATACTATACCTCACCTTAATCCAGCGATGTGCACTGCAGTCTCAGTTATCCTGGGACTCCCTCTCCTCATTGGCTCCCGCTGCTGTCAATCACAGCCAGTGAGTCAATGAGAAGAGAGAATGGGTGGGGCCGAGCTGCAGTTCTGTGTGTGAATGGACACACGGAATAGCGGGTGACCCCATAGCAAGCTGCTTGCTGTGGGGGCACCTGACATGAGGAAGGGGCCAGGAGAGTCAGTGGGGGACCAGATAAGAGGATCCGGGTGCTCTGTGCAAAACCACTGCACACAGAATGTAAGTATAGACATGTTTGTTATTGTTAGAAAAAAAAGAATTCCTTAGTATTGCTTTAAAGAAGAACTATGGTCTCCTGAGAAAAAAAAAAAAGTTCCAAATTACTTAATAAGTGAATCTGCAACTACTGGTTTCTTTTAGTGCCTCTGTAAAGTCACACAAATACCTATTGATCCTGCAAGTTTACCGAACACAGCTTCCTGTGATAATGTGGCAACTATGCTGCATTGCTCTTGAATTCTGGGATGAGTTGTCACGCATGTTGGCTGTGCCTGTTAACTAATATAAAATTTAAAAAGCTGCAAGGGACATGGCTACCAACATTGCCACTGCTGATACACAAGACTGAAGATAGTCAGTCAATCAGCATCTAGCCCCATCTAGTCCTGCTCACTGCTTTCTGGATTGACAACACTGTCTTTAGCTGAAACCCTCCACTTTAAGCTGCAGTGTCTGGGAGAAGGAGCAGGAGAGAAACAAATGAAGGGGGATTTGACTCAGTCAGGAAAGGTGGGGGAAGATTTTTTTTTTTCCTTTACGAGGATCCCAATGCATCACAGTTACGTTTTTGGTATTTGTTTAGACTGTCATACAGAAGTCTTTATTTGTACTTTAAAGCAGTAGTAAACTCCACTTTTGAATTTGTACCTACAGGTAAGTCCATAATAAGGCTTACCTATAGGTACAGTGAATATCTCCTAAACTTGCGGTGTTTAGGAGATATTCACACTGGAAACCACTGGTGATGTCACCGATGCATGCACACTGCACTGTGAAGGGATGGCATGTGCGGGAGTGACATCATTGCAGCTCAGCCAAACGGCCAGAGCCCGCGAACCCAGAAGTAAGACCGGTTGAAGATGGAAGCCCTGTCAGTGGTGACAGTAAACAGCTGGAGGGCTTTGTTTTAAGGTAAGCCTGCCATAATGTGCTAGTACTAGCAACATTATGGTTTACGCCACCTGGAGGACCACTTTTTTTTTTCAGTCATAAGAGTTTACTACCACTTTAAACACCAGTGTCAAAGAAAGCAGTAAAGACACAGCGGGAGACAGAACCCTTTCCAATTCCAGGTCCATACAGAGTTACGGACGCTCTGTTATGAAGCTGCGGAAGTAAACTAGGACTACAAGTGTGGTAATGTCACCATCCTAATGTGACCTTGAGTTCTTCTGCTGCAGTGGCAGATGGAACTTCTAGTCTTCTCACACGGGGTTTTGGAATGGAACCATGTTTTGTTTTTCCTAAATATACTGTAGGTATAACATGAGGCACAGTATAAAAGATGGATTTTGCTTCAAAGAAGTTGTGGATTACGTCTTAAGTCCCTTTCTATAAATGAATAAGTAGCTGGATGAAATTCAGCCTCCTACTGGTGTAAACTAGTGGACTAATGTTCTAAATCCCTGAAGAATGCATAAAGGTATAAGCCGAGTTCATGAACTTCATTTGTTGATGTATTTTGCGGATTTATTTGTAGATTCGGTAGTTCTGTAGGATATATGACATATGTGAGTTATTCTTTTAAAACGGTATTGTTCCTTTTCCTCATAGTTCATATTCCTCATTTTGTTTCTTATGAAGACAATCAAGTGTTTGAACCTAAGTAACTAGTATTTTATTCTAAGGGTTGTACTTTGCACATTTCATATATACAGTTGCAAGAAAAAGTATGTGAACCCCTTGGGGTTACGTGGAGTTTTGCATTAATTGGGCATAAAATGTGCTCTGAACGTCATCTAAGTCACAACAATAGAAGAACACAGTCTGCTGAACATAATACTACACAAACATTAGATGTTGCCATGGTTTAAGTGCACATAACATGTAAACATTCACAGTGCAGGGAGGAAAAAGTATGTGAGGCCCTAGCTTAATGACTTCTCCCAGAGCTAATTGGAGCCAGGAGTGAGCCAACCTTGACTCCAATTAGTGTGATGATATTGGATGTGTTGTTGACAGCTGTCCTGCCCTTAAAAAACACACACCTGTTTTGGGTTTACTGGCCTCAAGAAGCACTTTCTGATGTGAACCATGCCTCGCAGGAAAGAGCTCTCAGAAGACCTACGATCAAGAATTGTTGACTTGCATGAAGCTGGAAAGGGTTACAAAAGTATCTCCAAAAGCCTTGATGTTCATGTGTCCACGTTAAGACAGACTGTCTACAAATGGAGAAAGTTTAGCACTGTTGCTACTCTCCCTAAGCGTGGTCGTCCTGTAAAAATGACTGCAAGAGCACAGCGCAGAATGCTGCATGAGGTAAAGAAGAAACCCAGAGTGTCAGCTAAAGACCTACAGAAATCTCTGGCACATGCTAACATTTTTGCTGACACATCTACAATAAGGAAAACATTAAACAAGAATGGAGTACATGGGAGGACACCACGGAGGAAGCCATTGCTGTCCAAAAAGAATATTGCAGCACGTTTGAAGTTTGCAAAAGAGCACCTGGTTGTTCCACAGCACTACTGGCAAAATATACTGTAGACAGATGAAACCAAGATTGAGTTGTTTGGGAAGAACACACAACACTATGTGTGGAGAAAAAAAGGCACAGCACACCAACATCAAAACCTCATCCCCACTGTAAAACATGGCGGAGGGAGCATCATGGTTTGGGGCTGCTTTGCTGCCTCAGGGCCTGGACGGATTGTTGTCATTGATGGGAAAATGAATTCCAGAGTTTATCAAGACATTTTGCAGGAAATGTCTTAGATGACGTTCAGAGCACATTTTATGCCCAATTCATGCAAAACTCCACGTAATCCCAAGGGGTTCACATACTTTTTCTTGCAACTGTATATATATATTTTACACACACACACACACACACACACACGTATATACATATACAAACACACACATGCGGGTGCATCTCAGTAAATTAGAATAGCAAGATAGCTGCCCGGCAGTTTCCGGGGGCAGTGTGATGTCACACTGCTTCCGTTGTTAAGTACAAGTCATTTCTAAGTTGGATGTTTGTAACTCGGGGGCTGCCTGTAGAGGGAACACAAGCTAACTCTTTTTTTTCCCTTTTTCGCTCAGGGCTTGATTAATTCTGTGTTGGGTCCTAGAGCTGATACAAAAAAAAGCCTGTGCAGTTGCCATCATCCCTAATTGCATACAACACATTAATTTGTACCTCTGAAGTGGGATTTCAGAGGTGTATGTGTGCACAATAGATTTTGAGAATTGTCTGGAGGAACAGACAAGGGCTTAAGCCTATGCACTGCACTGCAAGAACAAGACAGGAGGGTGAGTTTTTGTGTTTTGAGGGATGCTGAAAATCTCTGCATGGGGAATCCATACGTTTTGTAAAACTTTCTTTTAGTAAAAGCAGACAAGATAGGGCCTAAAAAGAATTGCTGATGCTGCGCTACTTTGAGCCACTCATTCCACAATAATTATATACAGGTGCATCACAAGAAATTAGAATATCATCAAAAAGTTCATTCATTTCAGTAATTCAATTTAAAAAATGAAAAACTCATATTATATAGATTCATTACACACAGAGTGATATATTTCAAGCATTTTAAATCTTTTAATTTTGATGATTATGGCTTACAGCTAGTGAAAACCCAAAATTCAGTATCTCAGAAAATTATAATATTGTGAAAAAGTTCAGTATTGTAGACTCATAGTGCTAATTAAATCAAAACACCTGTAAAGGTTTCTTGAGCCTTTAAATGGTCTCTCAGTCTGGTTCAGTAGGTTACAGAATCATGACTGCTGACTTGACAGTTATCACGAAGACAGTCACTGACACCCTCCACAAGGAGGGTGTCACAAAAGGTCATTGCTAAAGAAGCTGGCTGTTCACAGAGTGCTGTATCCAAGCATGTTAACCTCCCTAGCGGTAGGATTATTTCAGATTTTTGGTGCTGAAAGCGGTACCAATATTTTGCATGGAAATATGTAGTTTTTTTTATTGTAGGCTGTAATATTTAGGAATAACTCACTGAAATCTGTCCAAACAAGAGTCTAGTAAACATCCCGGGTATGATAAAATTTGAAACACAAAATCATAAATTATAATTTAATAAATAATCATAAAAAAATTATAATAATAATACATTTAATTCAATAATATAATCAAACCAAAAACACTGAAATTTGAAATATAGCACCCAGTTTGCACATCACTGTTCAAAGTCGCAAAATTGTTTTTAGTGTCCGATGACAAATTTCTCCACGAATCATTATCACTCAATTCTGCAAGTGGTTCTAATTTACTATCGCTGTTCTCTAGCTGATCTAAACCCGCTTTTGACCTAAAGGGATGCTTTTTGGACGCCATGGACTTTTCTAAGTTTCCAGCAGAAAGAACAGTCAAAATGCAGACTGGGGATAGGACAAAGCACTAGGGACAAAATGTATGTGAAATGGTTTGAAACAGCAATGTTTTACTATGTAAAATTCGTTTTGAAAAAAAATGACTTTTTTTTACATTTTCAAATTTTCCCGCCGGCGGCGGCGCCCGTACGTCCCGACGCCACAGGGACCGGAACACAGAAGCCGGATGCCGGCATCACCCGGAGGAGATGGCCGGGATGCTGCAGGGGACAAATCGCGGGAGCAAAGGACAAGGTAAGCTCTGCAGGGACTCCCTATGCAGAGTGTAGCTCGGGGTTACCGCTTTTGGTACAGAAACTGTACCCCGAGCTACACTCGGGAATACCACCAGGGAGGTTAATGAAAAGTTGAGCGGAAGGAAAAAGTGTGGTAGAAAAAGGTGCACAAGCAACAGGGATAACCACAGCCTGGAGAGGATTGTGAAGGCCATTCAAGAATTTTGGGGAGACTCACAAAGAGTGGACTACAGTTGGTGTCAGTGCTTCAAGAGCCACACAGACTTATTCAGGACATGGGATATAGCGGTTGCATTCCTTGTGTCAAGCCACTCCTGAAGCAGAGACAAGATCAGAAGTGTCTTACCTGGTCTAAGGAGAAAAAGGACTGGACTGTTGCTCAGTGGTCCAAAGTTCTTTTTGGATGAAAGTAAATTTTGCAATTCATTTGGAAATCAAGGTCTGGAGGAAGAGTGCAGAGGCACAGAATACAAGTTGCATGAGGTCCAGTGTGAAGTTTCCACAGTCAGTGATGATTTGGGGAGCCAGGTCATCTGCTGGTGTTGGTCCTGTGTTTTATCAAGTCCAAAGTCAGCTCAGCCCTCCACCAGGAAATTCTAGAGCACTGCATACCTCCCTTAGCTGACCAGCTCTATGGAGATTCTGATTTCATTTTCCAGCAGGACTTGGCACCTGCCCACACTGCCAAAAGAACCAATACCTGGTTTAATGATCATAATATCACTGTGCTTGACTGGCCAGCAAACTCACCTGACCCAAAGCCCATAGAGAATCTGTGGGGTATTGTCAAGAGAAAGATAAGACACCAGACCCAACAATGTAGACGAGGTGAAGGCCGCTATCAAAGCAACCTGGGCATACATAACACCTCAGCAGTGCCACAAACTGATCACCTCCATGCCACGCCACATTGATGCAGTAAATTCATGCAAAAGGAGCCCCGACCAAGTATTGTGTGCATACTATACTGTACATGGACATACTTTTCTGTAAGCCAACATTTCTGTATTAAAAAAAGTTTTTTTTATTGGTCTTATGCAATATTCTAATTTTCTGAGATACTGAATTTTGGGTTTTCACTAGCTGTAAGCCATAACAAATCATAATTAATAGAAAGACATGCTTGAAATATATTACTCTGTGTGTAATTAATCTATAGAAAATATGAGTTTCACTTTTTGAATTGTTGAAATAAATGGACTTTTTGATGATATTCTAATTTATTGAGATGAACCTGTATATAAATATTGTGTAATGACTGGCTCAAAGTAGTGCCGTATCAGTGGACTCAGCCACTCAATTCTTTTTAGGCCCTATCTTGTCTGCTTTTACTAAAAGTACGTTTTGCAAAAACGTATGGGCTCCCCATGCAGAGGATTTCAGTATTCCTCAAAACACAATAACACACCCTCCTGTCTTGCTCTTGCAGTGCAGTGCATAGGTTTAGGCCCTTGTTTGTTGCTCCAGACAATTCTCAAAATCTATTGTGCACACATACACCTCTGAAATCCCACTTCAGAGGTACAAATTAGTCTGTTATATGCAATCAGGGATGATGGAAACTGCACAGACATTTTTTGTACCAGCTCTAGGACCCAACACAGGATTTATCAAGCCCTGGGAGAAAAGGGAAAAAAAAAAAAAAAAAAAGCTAGCTTGTGTTCCCTCTACAGGCAGCTCCCGAGTTACAAACATCCAACTTACATATGAATTGTACTTAAGAATGGAAGCAGTGTGACACCATGCTGGTCCCAGAAACTGCCGGGCAGCCATTTTGCTCACCACATGCTGCCACCTACTGTCTGGTGGACCGGTCAGCAATCCCACATCACCGCATGGCCAGTTATTCCTTCTCTATGCTATATAAAAAGGTAAAGATAATTTATTGGTTGGAGTTACACCTAGAAAATGTACCTGTTACAGCTTACACACACAAATTCACATAACCATAGTCACTAATGACGGTCAATGTGACGAAACGCATCAGTAGGCAGGGCCATGTGACGTAATCATGCCTGGAAGTGAGAGTTCGGCCATCTTAGACACTACTCCAGAGATATGCATTCTTAAGGGGGCAATTATATTGTTGGAAGATGATTTTAACAAGAGATTTATCTGGTGCACTGGATGTTAAAAGTGCATCATTTTTGTGTTTTTAATCTTGTTTTAATAAACACTAATTAGATACTCTTATATTGCTCCGTGAGATCCTTTTCGCTTTATATTTTGCATTGATCTGATTACAGTCCAATGGTCTTAAAGTGACTCCTGTTATAAGTTGACTGGAGGAAGATTACCACTTACTGTACCCAGAGTGTTGGGAAAGCATGTTTGACCTTACCTTTGTGTCAGTCAAACCTTGAGGTAAGTGGCAGCATTGATAGGTGTTGGTTCACTGTGGTGGAGCACATTAGAAGGTTTACATGGAGCACGCATGATATATGCATGTCATCAACCACAATCTGTTCTGAATAAAGGCATTTGCACACAAAAGATTTGGGACTGTAATGAGTTTCACATTTAATATTTTTATGTGCATGTGTTTATATATGCCTTTTCAGTTCATATGAAGTTTATATAGGGATTTGAGTTACTAAGTTTTGTTCTTGACAAATAAGGTGAATTGCACAATAGATTTAAACAGGTTATATAATTTTTCAAACTTCTATTTAGTGGTACACATCAGTAGTTGAGCTGCACTCTCCGACAGTGAAATATACAGAACCCATCTTATTCGTAACCCGGGGACTGCCTATATATGACATGTTCTAGAGCCCCTCACCCTGTATGGATGAGAACCCTAGGTGATTCTTATACATTCTCATCTGCCATTTTAAACTCCAACTGCTATGGCATTTTACAGTCAGTGGTGCACCAAAATGAAAATTCTAGTGCTGAAAACCGAAATGGATGGATTTGAAAAATTAATATATACTTTTTGGAAAAAAAAAAAAAACACACTGAGTAAAAAAATATATATCCCAATTTTTTGTAAAATATGAAAGATGATGTTGCGGCAAGTAAATAATAGATACCCAACATGTCATGCTTTAAAAATCTGCACGCTCGTGGGATGTCGTCAAACTATGGTACTTAAAAATCTCCATGGGTGATGCTTTAAACATTTCTACAGGTCATCAGTGTAAAGTTACAGAGGAGGTCTAATACTAGAATTATTGCTCTTGCTCTGACATTCGTGGTGATACCTCACATGTGTGGAATGAACATGTGTGGCCTACATATGCGTTCCCCACTACATGCGAGCACAGGGACACTTTAAACTTTATTTAATTTTTTTATGATTTACTTTATTTTTTTACACTGTCCCTTTAAAATCAGTGGTTTCTCAGTTAAAGCTACTGAGAGGCAGTGGGTGGCAGCAACAGTAAGTGGGCAGACGGCAAGGGGGCGAGGTTATTATCGGCACCTGTATCAGTGCTCATATTTATATCAGGCAATGGCTGATAGGGGTGTTTTCGTCCGAAACATTTCGGCCACCGAAATTTTGGTGCACCCCTAGTCATAGTATATTTATTGGATTACAGTTGCACACATACAGTGGGTAAAATGAGTATTGAACACGTCACCATTTTTCTCAGTAAATATTATTTCTAAAGGTGCTATTGACATGAAATTTTCACAATATGTTGTTAACCCATGTAATTCATACATACAATGAAAGCAAAACAAATAAGTTCAGAAATTAAGTTATGTGTAATAAAACAAAATGACACAGGGAAAAAAGTATTGAACACATGAAGAAAGGGAGGTGCAAAAAAGGCATGGAAAGCCATGACACCAGCTAACATTATCAGTAATTAGAAAGCAATTCTGCCCCTTGTCAGTGCAAATTAATATCAGCCAGTTCAGTCTCAACTGATGGCCTATAAAAAGGTGTCTCTTTACTACAGTTTCACACAAGAAATATCTCATGATGGGTAAAAGCAAAGTGCTCTCTCAACACCTTCGCAACCTTATGGTTGTAAAACATACTGATGGCATTGGTTACAGAAGGATTTCTAAATCTCTGAATGCGCCAGTGGGCAATGTTGGGGTCATAATCCGAAAGTGGCCACAACCAGGTGCTCCTTGTAAGATTTCTGGAGTGAAAAGAATTATCAGAAGAGTCGTCCAAGAGCCAAGGACCACTTGTGGAGAGTTTCAGAAAGACATAGAATGAGCAGGTACAATTGTTTCAAAGAAAATAAGTAATCCACTCAACCGCCATGGCCGCGCGCACACACACACACACACACACACACACACACACACTTAGTTCCATATATTTGGACACAGGCACAATTTTCATACTTTTGGCTCTATATTCCACCAGAATAAAATTAAAACAAAACAATCCAAATGAGTGTCAAGTGCAAACTTTCAGGTTTAATTCAAGGGGTTGAACATAAATATCAAGTACAAGTTTTAGGAAATGCAACCATTTTTATACACAGTCCCTCCATTTTCAGGGGCTCAAATGTAATTGGACAAATTAATATAATCATAAATAAAATGTTCATTTTTAATATCTTGGTGAGAATCCTATACTGGCAATGACTGCCTGAAGTCTGGAACCCATGGACATTACCAAAGACTGAATTTCCTACTTTCTAATGCTTTGGCAGGCTCTAACTGCAGTTATCTTCAGTTGCTCTTTGTGAGTTTTTCTGCCTTTAGTTTTGCCTTCAGCAAGTGAAATGCATGCTTAACTGGGTTGAGATCAGGTGATTGACTCGGCCATTGCAGAATATTCCACTTCATTTCCTTCAAAAGCTCCTGGGTTGCTTTTGAAGTGTGTTTTGGACCATTGTCAATCTGTACTGTGAAGCGCCACCCAATCAACTTTTCTGCATTTGGCTGAATCTGGGCTGACCGTATCTCTAAACACTGCAGAATTCATCCGGCTGCTTCTATTTTCTGTCACATCATCAATAAAACACCAATGGCCCAGTGCCACCAGAAGCCATGCATGCCCGTGCCATGACACTGCCTCCAAAATGTTTTACAGATGACGTTGTGTGCTTTGGATCATGAGCTGCTCCAAGCCTTCTCTCCACACTTTTTTCTTCCTGTCATTCTGGTACAGATTAATCATTCTTTCATCCGTCCAAAGAATGCTTTTTGAGAACTGGTCTGGCTATTTTAGACAGACATTTTTGGCAAAGTCTAATCAGGCTTTTCTATTCTTCAGGCTTATGAATGGTTTGCACCTTGTGGTGAACCCTCTGTATTTGCTCTCGTGAAGTCTTCTCTTGATTGTAGACTTTGACAATGATACGCCCACCTCCTGGAGACTGTCTTTCACTTGTCTGGATGTTATGAATGGGTTTTTCGTTACCCTAGAGAGGATCCTACAATCATCCACCACTGTTGCCTTCTGTGGACAGCCATGCCTTTTTATATTGCTGAGCTCACCAGTGCATTCTTCTTTCCTCAGAATGTACCAAACTGTTGATTTGGTCACTCCTAATGTTGCTGATATCTCAATGGATTTGCATCGTTTCTGAAGCCCTACAGTGACCTATTTCACTTACATTGACAGCTCCTTTGAACGCATGATGCAGGTTCACAGCAATAGATTCCAAATGCACATACCAAACTTAGAATCAACTCCAGACCTTTTACCTGCTTAATTTACGAAGAAATAAAAAAAAGGTGTAGCCCACACCTGGCCATGAAACAGCGTTTGATTCAACTGTCCAATTACTTTTAGACCCTTAAAAAAGGGGGATAGCTACTCTTAAGAGCTGTAATTGCTAAACCCTTCCTCCTATTTGGATGTACATGCCCACTCTTCCTTGCAAAAACACTCCAAATCTGTCAGATTGCGAGCGCATCTCCTGTGCACAGCCTTCTTCACATTACCCCACAGATTTTCAATCGGATTCAGGTCTGGGCCATTCCAAAACTTTCATGTTCTTCTGGTGAAGCCATTGCTGATTTGGATGTATGCTTTGGGTCATTGTCATGCTGAAAGATGAAGTTCCTCTTCATGTTCAGCTTTCTAGCAGAAGCCTGAAGGTTTTGTGCCAATATTGACTGGTATTTTGGAACTGTTCATAATTCCCTCTACCTTGACTAAGGCCCCAGTTCCAGCTGAAGAAAAACAGCACCAAAGCATGATGCTGCCACCACGCTTCACTGTGGGTATGGTGTTCTTCTGGTGATGTGCAGTGTTGTTTTTGCACCAAACATATCTTTTAGAATTATGGCCAAAAAGTTCAACCTTGGTTTCATCAGACCAGAACATATTTTTCCACATACTTTTGGGAGACTTCAATTGTTTTGCTAAATTTAGCCGGGCTTGGATGTTTTTTCATAAGAAAAGGCTTTTTGCCACTCTACCCCATAGCCCAGACATATGAAGAATACAGGAGATTGTTGTCACATGTACCACACAGCCAGTACTTACCAGATATTCCTGCAGCTACTTTAATATTGCTGTAGGCCTCTTGGCAGCCTCCCAGACCAGATTTCTTCTCGTCTTTTCATCCATTTTGGGGGGGGGGGGCGTCCAGTTCTTGGTAATGTCATTGTTGCGCCATATTTTCTCCACTTGATGACGACAACTGGGACGTAGGGTCAAATTGTTACTTGTGCTAGGACTCTGTAATGTTTTGGCTCTTTTCTAAGTAAAAACATTGAAACCATGCCTGTTCTGAAGTTATTAAAGAAGTGTAATGCAAGTAACCGACACCACTCATACTCTCCCGCTTGGGTCAACTGCACATTGGGGTATGAAGACAGAACATGGTTACCAGGAGCAACAGAAGTAAACAGTCAGTCAAGCAGCCTAAGTGTGTGCCTGTGTTAGGTGGGAAGGTATCTAGTAGCAAGGTAGATGTTGTCTGCACTTCTGCAGCAGTCTGTCTCACAGAGCAACGGGAGAAGATTGACACCACCGAGGTCCCCAGCCTGTGGAGAGGTATGGGAAGTTAAGAGTGAAGTCAAGTGCACGCATGGAGCTCACGCTAGGTGCACAGCGGGGTTCCATTTCGCTTCTGGGAGTGAGGTAGTGGAGATACGCTGGGCAGGTGGAGTGGGCATAGGCTCTGCATGTCTCTCCTAATTGCAACAAATTACCGTGCAAGTGTACATTGGCACGGGGACCTGAGAGTTAACTTGAGGACAGTCATTGCTCAAGTGTACACAGCGTACTGCCATCTCTAAGTTGGAGGCCCGCCTTAAGGTTGAGTCCCTGGGCATTGATGGAATCGGCACAAATAGAGGTACCCCATGTTTGAGGCAAGTGACCCTGTTACAAGTGCCTAGCACAGCCCAGAAAGACACACCTCAGGGGCAGCCCTCTTACCGTATGTGACCCAGACTTGGCACTCAACGAGTTAATGGGAAAACATAAAGGAAAGGTCTATCACCACCTGCCACCCCTAAAACGTGTTTGCCATGCCTCTTCCATTTGTGAATGTACATAGAGCTCTGTACAGAGCATTCATGTGTTCATTAAAGAATGTTGGGTCCTAGAGGAGAAGATCTCAATTTCTTGCTCTGTTTAGAACCGATATTTTTGCTGATCGTACTGTAAAATCTAAAAAATATATAATAAAAATACAATAATATAAAAAAACAAAAAAAAACAAAAAACTAAGCTGAACAAACCCAATTCACTCCACAAACACAAAATTACACACACACTGCAGTAATGCACATTCACACCAGCAGATGCGTATTGTGGTGCACAACTTTTAAATTTTAAACCGATTTAAAATTACAATCATTCAATTCTATGCAAGGTAATATGTTGCAACACAATACTGTACATTGTAATGCATTGCGTTACCCTAAAATGTACATCAATGTGTATATTGCTCTTGAGTAGAAAACCTCTTCTTTGCATTGCTTGTTCGGAATGATGCTAGCAGAGGGGTTTTTTTTTGGCTTTTTTTGTTTTTTTTTACAGGTTTGGCTTTCATTAATGCAAAATGGGCAGAAAAACTGGGGGTGGGGTTTTGCCAGGATAGCTATTATAATCTGAATTGTTATAAGCCCCAACCCTCCATTCTTTACCCCCATGTAGGTGCCAATATAGGAACCTAATGTCATTGCTAAATATGCTCTGGCATTGTACAAACAGGGAAGTGTGAATGATTTCTACTCAAGATAGGTACAGGGTTACATTTACTTTTTTTGCGGACTATGTTTTAATGATAGCATCCTGCACAACTGGATGAAAAGAAAACTAGATGAAAAGGACAACCACAAAGATAACTACAAAGCTAGCAGCAGGTAGCTGACAGTAAAACCCAATAGCAATTCCTGCTGCTGCAAAATAAGCAGCATGCCAGTGCTTGTTAATGGGTAAATCATATGCTGGGCATTGTATTTTTGGGATGGGGTGAGGTAGCTTTCTAGTTTCCAGTACCAGGAATTGGATAAAATGTAGTGAGCTCTAGCCAACACTATGCTGACAGTTTCCACAGCAAGACATATCTGCTGACGACTTCTACAGCTTTTAGCTACATAAAAATAAACATAAAAAGAAATATTTCCTTCTGTAAGTCAAATGTGTTATTTAAATCCCAACTGGACTCTATTGATCACTGTAAAGCAGCTAGGCTGTATACATACTAATAAAAATGCTTCAATTTTACTTTTTAACTACTGAGCGCTGCAGCAAGGGTTAAATATTTGCCGTCCGGGACAATATTGACATGTCTCACATACATGTTAAAATCAGCATTTTTTGCTAGAAAATAAATTAGAACCCCAAACATTATATATTTTCTGAAAACAAAGGCCCTGTAGAATAAAATGGTGGCTGCACAGCCATTTATCAAATGCACATTTCCAAGATAAAATACACTTAGATGAATTTTAGTGCACAAAAAAACCCAAAACAATAGAATACCCATTTTTTGCTACAATGTAAAAAGACAATGTTGTGTTGAGCAAATACGTAGATACCAAACATGGCAAGATTTAAAACTGAACGCAATTAATATGGCGCAAACTACAAGTACTTAAAATTATCCAGAACTTTAAAAGCTTTTACCAAGTTAAACGTGATCTCTAGCACTGGAATTATTGCTCTTACTGCGATTTTTTGCTGCAATTATTTTTTGTTTTGGCTGCATGATAGGCATTAAAGACAAAACAGACCTTTCATCCGAAAAAAAAAAAAAAAAAATAGCCAAAACAGATGGACCAATGAATTGTATTCATAATCTATAATCATAGAAAATATTCTCACAAAATAGCTATACCCCATACAAAAGAGTGTGTCTGTGGGAAAATTTTCTTTTTGTCTATAGACCTTGGCTACAATTCATTCGTCTATTTGTTTTGGATACTTATATATTCCGATGGAAAAATTATTTCCAATAATGACTAAAATAGCCTTAACCATGCAAGAGACTGCTAAATGCATGGATACATTTGATAAAGGGTTTTACATTTGTGGGTTTACAGGTGGTATATACATATCAACCTTCTGTTTTTGGTTTCTACCTATTGAAGAGGTTTGTTTTTTTCCTAGAAATTTAAAGCATAATTGCATTTTTTGATTATAGGTTATATATTGTTGTTTATACATACAATCCTTTATACTACTGGTGTAACTGGCCCCATATTCAAAATGATGGATTGAAAGGTTTGAATAAAAACAATAAAACTGACTTAGGTGAATGGTGAAATCATGCCTCCCTTTTTTCAGATATAAAAAGATGTCAAAGGTTATAGCATTCCCCTACTCTATTAAACAAAAGCATTATTTATGCTATGTTGCTGTTGGAGAGTTCCCCCCATATCCTGTATGTTAAAAATATTTCAGCAGGACAGGAAACGAGAGCAAAGCTCTCTGAGGTCCAGACAACAGTATAAAACAGACTGGGGTTCTTACCCTTCCCCACTAAAACTAAGAAAAATGTTTTTTGGCTACACATATACTTTAAAATGTTAGCAGTTTTAGATAGAGGAGTGCGATGGTATAAAAGGTGTCCTTTTTCCCTTTAGAAAGCACCACTTCCGAGAGGCAAGGAATGGCTGCTTCCATCACTGCATGGGAGCCTTGGCTGTGACAGATGAAAAAAATCTGGACAGATTCCTTGTCAAGCTAGCAAGTCACCCTACGGATTAAAGCTGAACCATTTATAATAAAATGAATATGTTATGTATATAACTTCAAACTAACCAAGTAAAGTGATTGACCTCAGGTGATACACGGAGATGACACAAATTCCCTTATATAAGTTCCTACATCAGTTTAAACTTCTGAATTTATAGCTGGTCTGAAAGTTCAGAAAACAGGAGGTGGAGAGGTGTGATTACACTCTGCAGAGCTCAGTGAGGAGAGCTCTGAGAGCTGATTGGAGGAAAGAGACACACACCCCTCCATACAGCTCACAGGAACAGACCTGAGGCTGTCAATCTACTGGAGGTCCCTCCCCAGTCACCATTTTTCTCCAGGTGTCAGAAAAACCTGTCAGAAGCGATTCATGCTGAGAGCAGAGCAAGGAAGCAGCAGACTGAAATTACACTTAATTGGGAGAAGTACACACTATAGAGCGATATGGTTTGTTCATATTTCATGTCTGAGGTTAACAACCACTTTAAAAATGTAAAGAAAAAAAAACTTCTACCTTTACAACCACTTTAACTGCAGAAGCATAAATAGTTTTGCTTTCAAAAACACTGCACTGAAAGTAGTATTACTATGCATCAGATTCTCAAGCACTCCGATGTGCTTGTTTGGATTGCTAGAATACCAACACGCAGCATCGTAAGCAATATTATAAAAGACAGCAGTGACAAGAAAGATATCACCATTATTAATCTGATGCAATGGGAGCTGAAGTAATCGTGCTTAGAATAAGTACTGGTTTCTGGTAAATCTGTCATACCAGCCATAGCTGAATAATTTGTAGGAAAAATAATACATTCGTCTGAATGCAAATAAAAAGCAAAATCCACACACTCACAGCTAGAAACACAAAATGAGTTTACAAAATAAAGAGTGATTTTAAGAAATAAAACACTAAGTGACCTTGAAGGCTATTGCAATGACATTCTACTAGTCTCACTAGCACAGAATTATAACTCCACCACCTACAAGGAAAAAAACTATATTTCTAATAGACAAACAGAGTTTATGTACTTTGTTAAAATAAATGATCATTGACAATCAAGTGTCTTTGCTCTATTAATTTTTGATTTTATCATATGAATACGAACACACAAACTGAAAGAAAAAGCTCAATGAAAATTGAAGTAGATCCTTTTTATAGGCCAAAGTGTGTATTTAAAACTATAGACCTCTAAGGCATATTCTAAAAGAAAACTACTGCAGTATAAAAAAGGTTAGATATAAAAAAAAAAAATAAAAAAAAAAAAGTGCTTTTTCTGTACAGAGTAGCATACATACACTGTGAAATAATCCTCAAGGCTTCTTATATACACTGCAGCCTTGGATACTAACAACATTACATTATGACAAAGTTTATTTAGAAAATAAATTGATAAAAAAAAAAAAAAGCATACAACAACAGCATATGGAAAATGCTTTTTAAATTCACCGTTGGCCATTGACTTTGATTAAGATGCAGGGCATACAATAGTAATGCAGTAAAACGTAGAATGTGTACATATAGGGGAAAAAATACTACTAAATAAACTCATTCTTAGCAATAATTCCCAATGTTATGTCATTGTGAAGGATTACAAATAAAACAAAATAGTAATACTGTTTTTTAAAGACCTAGACTAAAATTCACAGTTTACACTTTATAGAACACTGAAAGCTGAATGCCGGGCATAACCCACTCGCCTAATCATTAGGTTAGTTTAAGAAAAAACACAAAAAAATAATTTGCTCATCTAAATTTGTAATAATATGACACAATGGGTCCTATGTTTTCTCTCTGCTTCACTGCACAGGAGAAGGACCCTTCTACAAGTGTCCACAATGCTGTCTGGGTGTTGTAGACATTTTCTATTGGCTCTCCAGAACTATTGTCTGATAGTAAGGTCTGACAACCCCAAATGGTGTGGAGAGAATAGGGGAGTTGGAGTTGTACTAAACATAACGCCGTCCTTATTTCTCTCAGAACCATCAAGTCCGTAAACAAAAAAGCTCAGATTTAAATATCATGTCTGGGCTAGGCAGGCAGAAAAGGTGACACATTTGAGATAACATAGACCAGCTAAGAAACAGTAGAGAGATGTCACAAACCCACACTAGAGAATCTTCAAAAGCCTTCTGAGGCCCTTTGTAAATGGGCCCGTCAAATTGTTTAATCATAATCTGATGCTAGGGTTTTTTTTCTATATTGACCAATAGCTGAATTGCACAGAGTTAGATTTCATATAATCTCCATGTTTTTTAACCTGTGTACACACGGTCCGAAAACGGTCGGTTCGACAGGAACTCATGACCAGTGTGTCCTGGAGGGGGAGGGTCTCCTTGTCATAGCACATTAACTCAGCAGGGGGATCTCCGCACTAACATTCGGTGTGTTAGTATGGCGATAGTTTTTTTTTGTTCAGTCCGCTGGGTTGAACGCAAAAAAAAAACAAAAAAAAAACAACTTCCTGTGTATACCCAGCATTAGTGTCATTGAGTAAAGTGATATTAAACGCCAATTTTAAAAAAAATAACAACAAACACATTAGACCTCCTGGGAGCAATATTTATAATCTATATCATATTTGGTATTTATCAAATCATAGTTTCATTCTGCTAAATAGTATGCTGGTTGATGTATTGTGAAACCGTGTCCTATGGAAATATAGCAATATTTAGGTTATAGCGATAAATAAAGGTTATGTCCCCTTTTCCCCCCACAAATAGAGCTTTCTTTTGGTGGTAGTTGATTACCTCTGAGGTTTTTACTTTTTGTGTTAAACCAAAAAAAGACCGACAACTTTGAAAAGAGAAAAAAAAAATAATTTTTTAATTTCTACTATCAAACATATCCAATAAAAAAAAATGTAAACAATCAAATTTAGGCCAAAATGTATTCTGCTACATATTTTTGGTAAAAAAATCCCAATAAGAGTATATTGGTTAGTTTGCACAAATGTTATATCATCTACAAACTATGGATCATATGCTGGAATTATATATACCGTATTTGCCGGCGTATAAGACGACTGGGCGTATAAGACGACCCCCCTACTTTTCCTGCTAAAATGTAGTGTTTGGGCTATACTCGCCGTATAAGACTACCCCTCTTCCAATGCACACCAGTGGGAGGAATAGTGCCCCATCATTGATGTCAGTGGGAGGAATAGTGCCCCATCATTGGTGTCAGTGGGAGGAATAGTGCCCCATCATTGGTATTAGTGGCAGGAATAGTGCCCCATCGTTGGTATCAGTGGGAGGAATAGTGCCCCATCAATGGCATTAGTATCAGTGGAAAAATAGTGCCCCATCATTGGTATCAGTGGCAGGAATAGTGCCCCATCATTGGTATCAGTGGCAGGAATAGTGCCCCATCATTGGTATCAGTGGCAGGAATAGTGCCCCATCATTGGTGTCAGTGGGAGGAATAGTGCCCCATCATTGGTGTCAGTGGGAGGAATGGTGTCCCATCATTGGTGTCAGTGGGGGGTGGAATAGTGCCCCATCGTTGGTGTCAGTGGGGGGGGGGAATAGTGCCCCATCGTTGGTGTCAGTGGGGGGGAGGAATAGTGCCCCATCGTTGGTGTCAGTGGGAGGAATAGTGCCCCATCGTTGGTATCAGTGGCAGGAATGGTGCCCCATCATTGGTATCAGTGGCAGGAATAGTGCCCCATCATTGGTGTCAGTGGGAGGAATAGTGCCCCATCATTGATGTCAGTGGGAGGAATGGTGTCCCATCATTGGTGTCAGTGAGGGGTGGAATAGTGCCCCATCATTGGTGTCAGTGGGGGGTGGAATAGTGCCCCATCGTTGGTGTCAGTGGGGGGGGGGGGGAATAGTGCCCCATCATTGGTGTCAGTGGGGGGGAGGAATAGTGCCACATCGTTTGTGTCAGTGGGAGGAATAGTGCCCCATCATTGGTATCAGTGACACCAATGATGGGGCACTATTCCTCCCACTGAGACTTGCTGACCCTGTTCTCGTATGGTGCTGCTGCAGCCAGCATATGTGGTTGCAGCAGCACCTCTACACAGAACACTTACCTGCTGCTCCGGCACTCAATTTTCGCGGGGCCGCTCGGCTCCGCCCCCTCGCCGGTGATTGGCCGCCTGTGTGCCTTTCCTGAGCTACAGTTCTGGCGGCCAATCACCGGTGAGGAGGCGGAGCCGAGCAGCCGCACGAACATCCAGTGGCCGAACTGAAGGAGACGCCGCGCTTCCTGGACCGGATCGTCGTGGGACTGGATCCAGGTAAGAGACATCAGCCCCTGCAAACCCCTGTACTTAATGCCGCAGCCCCCCTAACATGTGTACCGGCGTATAAGACGACCCCCGACTTTTGAGAAGATTTTCAAGGGTCAAAAAGTCGTCTTATACGCCGGCAAATACGGTATATATATATATATATTTTTTTTTTTATTACTAATGATGGCGATAAGCAACTTATAGCGGGACTGCAATATTGCGGCAGACAGCCTGACACTGACACTTTGTGGGAACCAGTGACACTAAGGGCTCGTTCACACTTGACTTTGCTAACTTTTGCCAAATGCCCCTATAGCATTTGACAGGCGTTAGGGGAGCGTTAAAATCGCTTCCCAAACACCTGTCTAACGCCCTATGTGCAGTTTTGAGGAGGTTGATAGGTGTTTGCCAAGCATTAAAACCGCATCACAAATGCCTATAATGAAGTTAAATGGTTGAAGTTGAATGGGAGGCTTCAACTCCTCCTCACTCAACATGAGGCGTCAGTTTTGCTAACGCTTCAGTGTGAACAGCACTGTGGGAAGCAAAATTCTGCACATGGCAGCACAAACGCCTGTCTGATGCCTGCTGACAAAGCTACTCTGACCGTAGCCTAATACAGTTATCAGTGCTGAAAATATACACTGATCACTGTACAAATGACACTGGTTGAGAAGAGGTTAACATCTAGGGTGATCAAAGGGTTAACTGTGCGCATAGCTATGTGCTTTGTGTACACTAGATGGCACTGGTACAAAAGGAAGTGATGGATCGTGTTCCCAGTTCTGCAGAGACACATGATGGATCGTTTTCTCCTGTCACAACACATCTGTGCCTATGTAAACATAGGCACAGCTGTGCTCTTCCTCCCTGCCCCATGATCTGCAGGGACAGGCAAACATCCGTTCACCTGAGGTCACAGATCGGCTTCTGCTGTGACAGTTCACAGCAGTAGTGCTCCTCTGGCGGCGCACACTCTCTCCGTGAGGCGGAAGTGCAAAATCAAGTATATACTGTATACACGTGATCTTGTATAGGAAAGCCGCCCTGTAGCAGTAAAACTGCTATAGGGCGGAGGCAAAAGGGATAAGCATGTTTCACTTCTTAACCCTTTTACTTTACAGTTGCTTATATTGGCTTTTTAATAAAATATTTGCAAAAATTTCCTGCACTGTATTTCTTCTCTTTGCATTAAAACAATTTTTAAATATGGTTACACAAAATGTCTTAATAATCCAACTAGAAAAGACAAACTTTGATTCTTTGCAGAGATACTGTATTATAAAACACTGCTACATACAGGCTTAAAGTGTTACTAAACCCAGGACCCTGCATTTACTATATCTGGTCTTCCACAGTACACACAACATGGAAATGCAATCATTTTAGTAAATATAAACTGCTAAATACCTTTTCTCATCAGCAGTTAGAGAAGTCTTGTGATTTCTATTAAGTGTTCAGCAGAGCACTGGTTACAGCTTGTAAGAGGGTTTTCTTTCTGCTCTAGGAAAATGCAGAACCCCTAACCGCTGTCTGGACAGTGCTGATTGGCCCTGTGCTTATACGATGCACTCTCCCAAGAGGAAAAAAAAAACTCTCTAGCAATACACACCAAACTGAGCAAGTGCAGAGGGTCTCCACATGATATGTCTTATCAAGAGATAAGAGGGAGGCACTGGAAGGAGAGGATCAGAGAAGTCAGAATCAAACAGGGTTTTTACACAATGTGGTGGATTAACTCCTTAGGTTCCACAGTGAGTAACCAGCATGCTTTACTGTATAGGGAGACTGATTTTACTGTTGTGGGTTTAGTAACACTTTAACAGCATTTGCAGTTGCAATTTTGACCTTTTAAAATTGTCCATACCGCTCGTTGTTAAACACTGCATGTGTCCATTATGAACACGTGATGGCAGCTACAGTGTGTGTGTATGTATGTAAAGAGTTAACTATACAGGTAACCTGTGCTAGTGACAATCGCTCTGTCTGTGGAGCAAACAGGATAATCGTCACTGTGTCCATTCAGGTTCCAGGAGGGATAGTGTCCAGAAAAGGTGACCAGTCAGTACTGGCATAGACCATAGCAGTATAAAGCCCACCTGCAGTAGTAACAAGACCAAACCAGGGGCGGACTGAAAACTCATGGGGCCCCCGGGCAATAGGGGATCATGGGGCTCCTGTGTCCTTGCCCAAACTCAAAAAAACATATGAAAAAGGTACCAGGGGCATCTCATGGGGCCCCCTACTGACCCCGGGCCCTCGGGCAGTGCCTGAGTTTCCAAATGGTCAGTCCACCCCTGGACCAAACCTTACTTTAAAATCCTGAGGCTAACAGTCAGAGCTCACCAATATAAAGGCTCAAGGTACAAAAATTACACTGCCAATTTTTTAGGTTGAAATTAAGACTTTAAGTTAAATCCTAAAAAGGCACTAATTAGATGCAATTAATTTTTCTAGGGGTTTTGAGTTCAGGTCTACGTTTATAGACATCATTCACCTGCTCTCATTTTCACTAAATGCCCTTTCTGAAAATCTACTCACATTTCTATAGTCTGGATCATGAGTTCACCCTGTGCAACACACAATACAATAGAACAAAGAGGAACAGCTTAGCAGCACAAGCTTTTAAGGCAAAACACATACAAAATTACTGGGGCGGAAGCCCATGCATTAACTCCAGCACTCATCCTAAATTTATACTAAAATTAGCCTCGGCATTTATACATTATGTTTCCTACTCAATGACCCGTATATGTTCACTGGAAACTTCTGTGGACACACTGAAATAACAGTCAGTGAGCCTAGTCTGAATGTAGCAAGATAAGCTGCACCTTTTACAACTTTACTGTTAGGTGATGTGTATAAAGCACCACAAAGAGAAAATATGATAGCAGCATGGATTTAAAGCGATATTAAACCCAAAAGCAAACATCATATTGCACCTTACCAGTTTCTTATATTTTCACCTGTTGATCCAGCCAGAATGTCTGTTTTTCTACAGAACAGGCTGTCCTGCAGATGTATCAGTTAGAGCAGGGGTCTCCAAACTTTCTAAATAAATGGCCAGTTTGCTGTCCATCAGACTTTAGGGGGAGCCATTGGGGGGTAGAAATTGTCCTCGTGTCAGTGGGAGTAAACAATGCATCTTTGGTATTAGGGGGAGGAATAGTGCCCCATTGCTGGTGTCAGTGGGAGGAATAGTGCCCTATCATTGGTGTCAGTGGGAGGAATAGTGCCAAGAACCAGCAAACACAAATGCTCCTGCGCTTGGGGATGGACTCGATGCAGGCTACAACCACATTAAGAATGTCCTGGAACATGCACACCTTGCTGCCCTCAATAGACCGGGGAAATCCAAATATACTGAATGAGGAAAGAACAAACAAACAGAGGGTGCACAGGCCTAGTGCATTACCATAAAAAATGTTTAATAAGAAATAAAGTATGTGTTGTACTCACAAACGACAATATAGTCAAGGTACTTCATAAAGAACAGCTGGGTCAACACCGCGCTGAGTAACAGTCCGCAATAGGGAGTGTAGACATCCAATAGGCTGACGCGTTTCGAGGACTTGCCTCTTTCCTCAGAGCCACAGTGGCCTCTGTTTTTTCTTTCCTCATGGAGGAATAGTGCCCTATCATTGGTCTCAGTTTGAGTGCCTCACCATTGGTGTCAGTGGGAGCAATAATGCCCTGTTTTTGGTGTCAGTGGGAGCAATAGGACCCCATTGTTAGAGTCAATGGGCCCCATTGCTGATGTCAGTAGCAGGAATTATGCCCCACTGTCAGTGGAAGGAATAGTGTCTTGTATCAGTAGAAGGAAAAGTGCCTCAAGGGCCGGATAAAAGCAAGCAAAGGGCCACATCCAGCCCCCTGGGCCACAGTTTGGAGACCACTGAGTTAGAGGGTTGAGACAAGTCATTATACACTAGCAGAGATGCTTGCAATGGTCAGCTTTATTTATGTAAACCCTTGTTCTCAAAAGGAACAAAAGCTGTAACTGCCTAAAAGGGCTAGCTGGAGTTTGGCTTCAATTTGTTTAGCTCATCTAAATCTGCTAGTCCCATCTAACACTGTCCTCCCCCAGAATGACAATGCTGCTGTGCAAAAAGTGTCTCTGTTGCTCCTTCACCCAGAGTGTAGTCACTCTAATACAGAAGGTGTGATACTGGCCAGATCATCAGGGAAAAAAGCCTAAAAAAAACCCCAAAACTAAAGCAGCCACCACATTTAATGACAGATAAGCTGCAATATATTACATTAATACAGTTTGAAATATCCCAACTAAAACTAAAGGCAGTCCACAAACCACTTGTTTATACATTTCATGACTGATAGAGAAGATAAATAGATAGATCCAGGGTACTATAACAGTTAAAGCTGAAGTTTACTCTGCTTATATTTTGCATTCCCTGACTCCAATTTAACCCCCTCAGCAAAGCTAATGAAATAAAACCTCTGTTTTCATTACATCCCATTTTTAATATTTAAATTGACAATATACAATACAGTTTACCGTATATTATAGATTTGCAACTCTAAACTCCAAAGTGATCACATAATAAAACCACAACACTGCCCCTAGCTACATCACTGACCTCATCCACAGATATCGGCCAAATCGCCCACTCCGCTCCTCCCATGATATCTTCATCTCTAGCTCCCTCATCACCTCCTCCCACTATCCCCTCCAGGACTTCTCCAGAGCCTCTCCCATCCTCTAGAACTCCCAAACACAGCATGTCCGGTCAGCCCCCACCCTGTCTGCCTTTAGGCGATCTTTGAAAACTCACTTCTTCAGGGAAGCCTACCCCACCTACACCTAAGAACTGTACTTGAATCACCTCCGCCAGATCATCCCCCGCAGCTATCACCTTTTGTATCACCTCCCCCTTCCTTTAGATTGTAAGCTCCACGAGCAGGGCCCCCACATTCCTTCTGTACTGAAATGTAGTGTAATTGCGCAGCGCTTTACAATATAAGGGAGACAGTACAAACTGTTGGCATGATATAAATCCTGTATAATAATAATCTCTGTTTTCAGGTGCAAAATGAGCTAGAGGTGAACAAGGAGCAGTACACTCATCTTCCCAGTGAATGGCTCTGCAGGAAGGGTGGTTGTCAGCAGACTGAGTCCCCAGCACATCCAGAAGACTGACCACACTGTGCTCTCATGCCTAGTGTGGCATTTTTTAATAGGAAAGCAGAGGGACTGGCAGGATCACCAGGGATTTCATGCAAAGGAAGCAATACAAAGAGGACAGGATACTTTTTCATACACATACATGATACAGCAGGCAAAAATCAAGAATATTAAATGTTGGGCTAAGAAACTAGTTCAACGTTTACTAAAAAATTCTATTCATGTTATATCAATACACATAAAGAACTGTAGTAACAGAGAACCAATTAACGGAAACTACAGAGCCTGACAAATTGTTATTCGGCTTGACATTAATAGATCTCAAAAACATTCAGGCTAGGCACAATATTATTATGTCCTGCAAATATTGAAACAAATGATCCTTTTATAGCAGCACATACTGTATGAAAAGTTGGCTGCATTTAGATTACAATGACTTGCTTCTGCAGGTATTTATCTGATCATTTTGACATCCTGCTACTTATTCATGGTCAAAATAGTGGGGGAAAAAATGAAATATGAGTTGAATATTGGCTCACTGAAACACTACAGAGCCATTAGGATCCATGCACACTGGCTTAAAAAAGAACCCCAAAAAAACACAGATTTTGAGTGTTTTTTGCACTAACATTTAGGAGTGTTTCGCATTTTTGAGAGCGGTTTTCTGGCAGAAAAAAAGAATGCTAAACAGAAGAGCTTCTTTTCTGCCTCTAAACACTGAGCTTAAAGGGGAGCTCCAGTCAAAATTTAAAGAAAAATAACAGTCTGTAGCTGCTGACTTTTAAAAAACAGACACTCACCTGTCCCTCTATCCAGCAATGTCCTCACCACAGCCAGGTTCTCCGTCCTTCCTCGCTCCACAGCATCTTCAGTGTGCACTTGCGACTTCACAGCCAGGCGCCCACTGCACATGTGCAAGTAGTGCTGCACTTTGTGAATGGTCCCATAGTCTTCTGGGACCTGTCACGTAACCCAGAAGACTCCGGGGAGGGAAGTCAAATTCCGCTTCCAAAAGCCTAGGTGATCGCAGTGGAATTGGGAGCAGGTACCTTTTAAATTCAGACACACTCCCCCCGCCCAATCCTCAAAGGTGCCAATCCTTAACAGGGCACGAAGCCTTAAAGTGGACCTTGCACCTTTTGGGTGGAGCTCTGTTCACACAAAAAAAAAAAAAAAAAACACTCCGGATGCATTCCAGACACGTTCTTGCTTACAGTTCACGCCACACTGTTCTGATGCAGTTTTAATGCAGTTTGCCATGTTCCAGCACAGTTCTGTGAAAAAAAAAATGCAGCGTGTTCTACTTTTTTCTGCCCCGGAAACTGAGTGGAACTGACTGCACTGATGTGAACTAGGGCCATTAGAATACATGGAAAACACTGTGCATGCATTTTTTATGCAGAAAAAAAATGCACTGGAATGCATCTGCTGTGAACTAGCCAATACAGCTCTAGACTACCTAATGTACACATAGGATAGCAGTTGCTTCTACAGGCAAAACGCTAAACTCACCTAGGAGCAGAGTTTTTTAGGCCAGTGTGCATGGAGTCTTAAAGTGTTAATGAACCCAGGACCCTGCATCCACTATATCTGGTATCCCACACTACACACAACATGGAAATGCAACTCTTTTAGTAAATACAAACTGTTAAATACCTTTTCTCCTCAGCAGTTACAGCAGTCTAGTGACTTCTATCAGTGTTCGGCGGAGCACCGGTTAAAGCTTGCAGGAGTTTTCATTCTCCTCTGACTGTTCTATGAGGCTGCATGATCCCTAACCCTCTATCTGGACAGTGCTGCTTGGCCTGTGCTGATCACATGCACCCCCCCCCCCAAAAAAAAAAAACCCCAATAACCAGCAATACACACCAAACTGAGCATGTGCAGATTTCCTTCTAAGGCTCTCTATCAATCTACTATCAGAAATCAGATGAACTGGGGACAGTAAAAGGGGAGGATCAGAGAAGTCAGGATCAAACAGCTTTTTTTTTTTTTTTACACAATGCAGAGGATTAACCCCCTGTATATACACCAAGCACTGTTAGGAACACAGTTAACCCTTTGATTGCCCCTTAACCCATTCCCACATAGTGTCAGTAGTTTCAGTGTATATTAGTTGCACTGATCACTGTATTACTGTCACTGGTTCCCACAAAGTGTCAGACTGCCCTCTATACTATCACACAGTCCTGCTATAGGTTTCTGATCACCATTACTGGTATAAAAAAAAAAAAAAAAAAAAAAAAACACACACACACCTCCCCCCGACTGTCATTTTAGTTTGCAAAAGCACAGTGTGATATTTTTGAAAAGAACATTCGGATTTCACCTTTTTTACACACACACACACACACACACACACACACACACACACAATATATATTTGGACACAGGCACAATTTTAGATTTTTTCAGGTATTTACCAAAACATATTCAAGCTATAGTTCTATAATGGATATGGGCTGAAAGTGCAGACTCTCAAGCTTAATTTGAGGGCATGTACATCCAAATTGGAGGAAGGGTTTAGCAATTACAGCTCTTAAGAGTAGCCAGCCCCCCTTTTTCAAGGGTCCAAAAGTAATTGGACAATTGAATCAAAAGCTGTTTCATGGCCAGGTGTGGGCTACTCCTTTGTTATTTCTTCATCAATTAAGCAGGTAAAAGGTCTGGAGTTGATTCTAAGGATTTGCATTTGGAATCCGTTGCTGTAAACCTACATCATGCATTCAAAGAAGCTGCCCATGCAAGTGAAACAGGCCACTGTAAGGCTTCAAAAACTAAACAAATCTATCAGAGAAATAGCAGCAACATTAGGAGTGGCCAAATCAATAGTTTGGTACATTCTGAAGAAAGAAGAACGCACTGGTGAGCTCAGCAACATAAAAAGGCATGGATATCCACGGAAGACAACAGTGGTGGATGATCGGAGGATCCTCTCTATGGTAAAGAAAAACACATTCACAACATCCATACAAGTGAAGGACACTCTCCAGGAGGTGGGCGTATCATTGTCAAAGTGTACAATCAAGAGAAGACTTCACGAGAGCAAATACAGAGGGTTCACCACAAGGTGCAAACCATTCATAAGCATGAAGAATAGAAAAGCCAGATTAGATTAAACATCTAAAAAAGGCAGACCAGTTCTGGAAAAGAATTATTTGGATGGATGAAACTAAGATTAATATGTACCAGAATGACGAGAAGAAAAAAGTGTGGAGAAGGCTTGGAACAGCTCATGATCCAAAGCACACTACGTCATCTATAAAACATGGTGGAAGCAGTGTGATGGCATGGGCATGCATGGCTTCCAGTGCCACTGGGTCATTGGTGTTTATTGATGATGTGACAGAAGCAGACAGATGAATTCTGCAGTGTTTAGAGATATACAGTCAGCCCAGATCCAGCCAAATGCAGCAAAGTTGATTGGACGGCGCTTCACAGTATAGATAGACAATTATCCAAAACACACTGCAAAAGCAACCCAGGAGCTGTTGAAGGAAAAGAAGTGGAATATTCTGCAATGGCCAAGTCAATCACCTGATCTCAGCCCAATTGAGCGTGCATTTCACTTGCTGAAGACAAACCTAAAAGGCAGAAAGAACAACTGAAAACAGCTACAGTTAGAGCCTGGCAAAGCATCAGAAAGGAGGAAACCCAGTCTTTGGTAATGTCCATGAGTTCCAGACTTCAGACAGTCATTGCCAGTAAAGGATTCTCAACGAAATACTAAAAAATGAATATTTTATTTATGATTCTATTCAGCTGTCCAATTACTTTTAGTCCCTTGAAAAGGGGGGCATGGCTACTCTTAAGAGATGTAATTCCTAAACCTTTCCAATTTGGATGTACACAACCCCAAATTAAACCTGAGAGTGTGCACTTTCAGCCCATATCCATGATATAACTTGAATAGGTTTTGGTAAATAGCTTAAAAAAAAACAAAAAATTGCACCTGTGTCCAAATATATATGGACCAAACTATGTATTATGTACACACACACACACACACACACACACACACACACACACACACACACACACACATGTACATATACACACCCCCACACTATAGTTTGTAGATGCTATAACTTTCACACAAACCAATCAATATACACTTATTGCAATTTTTATACCAAAAATATGTGGCAGAATATATATTGGCCTAAATTTACAAATATATTTGATTGTTAAAGTTTCTTTTATTGTACATGTTTTATAGCAGAGTATAAAATAGTTATTTTTCATAACTTGGTCTTTTTTGTTTATACCATAAAAAGTAAATCCAGTGGTGATCAAATAACACCAAAAGAACACTTATTTGTGTGAAAGAAAAATCAGTTAAAGTAATGCAGTACCAAACAAACAAAAAATGGCCTAGTCATGAAGAGGGTGAAATCTTCCGAAGCGCAAGGATTCCCAAGGCAAAAAACTGTTGCCGTAACTGCTTAGAAAGTGTTAGCAGGAGTTCAGCTTTCATTTGTTATCCATCTAAATCTGCTAGTGCAACTAAAGCTACCCTCTTCACAGGATGAAAAATGCTACTGTGCAAAGATGTTTCCCTTGCTCCTCCATGATAGAAGAGCCACTCCAACACAGGGAGTATGTTACTGACCAGATCATAAGGGGAAAATAAAAAACGGAAAAATAATCTTTAAATTAAAAAAAACTAAAAAAAAAAAAAAACAAAACAAATTGAGCCGCCACACTAAAGAATTGAGTCTGTATTTTGGGGTTCAACATTTTCTGTTGGCTAAGATTCAGTTACATTGTATCATTTCAGTGAGCAAGGGTTAGTGGGAAATAATCACAGCGTTGCGCATGCATGACAAGCTACATGAACACAAAGAAGAAATAGTTCAGTAGGCAAAACAGCAGTGTTAATATTGGCATCAGATTTCATTTTAGTCGTAGTCTTTTAGTCTTCTGGATTGTTTTAGTTTTAGTCGTATTTTAGTCAACTAAAATCTCCTGCACTTTAGCTGACTAAAAACTCCAGTACATTTTAGCTCGACTACGATTTAACTAAACCCAATAAATTGTAGTCAATTAAAATTTGAATGTATTATTTAAGCATTTCTCTAGAATTTCCAAACTCATTATACACTCCTGAAATAAAAATATAACAACAAGTTATTATTTATGGTATTAAGGTTTGGACATGCACTACAGACCCAGATTTAGTTGTGATATATAACCAGTATTAATTTTGATGTCAAATTTTGATTTAGTTTAGTCAGATGGCATTTTAGTTTTGGTTGTATTCTAGTCATCTGAATTGTTTTAGTCTTAGCCACATTTTAGTCAAGTTAAAATAGTGTTAATTTAGTTAACGAAAATCTGATTGTTTGATTGCTTTTTCATACAGGTAACAACATAATATTAGCAGCACTCCCTTTAAGAGACTGCTTCTAATCTCAGCTTGTTACCTGTATGAAAGACACCTGGTTGCCAGAAAGCCTGCTGAATGATAGGGGATCAAATACTTGTTTCCCTCATGAACATGCAAATCAGTGCATAATTTGTTAGACATGCATTTCTTTTGAATTTTTTGTTGCTATTCTGTCTCTGTGTTACAATACACCTACCATTCGATTTTTAGACTGATTATTTCTTTGTGAGTGGGCAAACATTCAAAATCAGCAGGGGATCAAATACTTATTTTCTTCACTGTATTTACACCCTACAAAGGTCTATTGATGCTTCTTTTCAAATAAAATCACTGGAAAGAATGCAATTATAAGGCCTCATCCCTAATCTGCACCTGTTATCCAAGAGGATAGTTCTTCCACCCAGCCCATCTATCACCAGCTCAAAAAATCTCATACCATATTCTTCAGTAATTTCTGTTCTAAATAAAGTCATTGAAAAATTATATATCTTGTTTTCACTCTTTTTTGATGCACTGCATACTAGTCCATTTTTACTTCAGTGAAAACGACACGTTTTCCTCTGTGTGGGGTAAACATATGCAAAACCCAAAGAGGACTGTATACATTTGCCTCCCACAGGGGAAAAGGACACGGTTTTCTCCGTGTGGTGTAAACGTGTACAGAGCCCAAAGAGTACTGTATACATTTGCCTCACACATGAAAAAAAAACGAAAAAAAACGAAGGACTAGAGACAAACAAACATTTTTATTAACGGCAGTAAGCAGAGATAATGCAGAAACCACAAAATATATTACACATATTGATCCTGCCATGATACTTCTCCCTCTGGTGATACAAAAAAACATGCAAACTGATTGGCTCCAGTTCAACAGTGCCTCTCTCCTTGTCCTGCAGAAAGTTGTGAAGGCACAGCAGGCCAGCACCACACTGATGGCATATCAATGTCCATCTGCACAGATGAGAGCAGTATTCTCCACTTAGCAGTGAATAAGCAAAAAGGCAAATTCAACAACACGGTGGGCACGACTAAGCTAACAATTGAAGATTTTTTGCTTTTGGCTGAGACCCTAGCTACTGTTTGGCCTCATTAGATTTTCTGCCAATCCAAAGGCCTCATCCACTACCATGATTAAGGGTAGACTAGTTTCTTCTGTACAAGGTAGAGGTCTGCTTGGTGGATTGTGAAGGCATCCTTCATGTAGACGACGTCCAAAGACTGACTGGCAACAGATACAGGCATCACCTTGGCTGCCGTATACTCAGACATCCACAGCTAAGAAGCGTAGGTTGGCATCAACCAATGCCAGGAGGACCACAAAGAAATACTTCTTATAATTGAAGTATAGCAATCCACACTGGGGAGGCTTCTTTACCCTGACGTGCTTGCCGTCAAGGATACCAATACAATTGGGAAACTGTGTCTTCTCCAAAAACTCACTTTCTACAGCTTTCCAGATGTCTTCATTAGGCTCAGGCATGAACACGTCCTTCAACTCCTCTCTTAGTGTCAAGCAGGTTTTCCTTGTTACCTTGGCCACCATGAAGATGCCCAATAAAAAAAAAATAGCGGTGTAAGGACTGAAAAGTTTGTCCTGTAGCAAGGAACCTAAAATAAACAAATTTAAAAAAAAATAAAATGTGTATATATATATATATATATATATATACTATATACTATATAATAAATAAATTAAAACATCTGTACATTTTTCTGGATAACATAAATGTAACATCCATGATTGTCACAAGCAGCGTTCCTCCTGTGATACACTCATTCGCATCTGAGTGTCCATCCTTGCCAGCCTTGGTCTGAGCCTCTCCAGCAGGTCATCAAATAAAGCAACGGACATCCGCATGAAGTTGGAAAATTTTTCTGGATGCATTCGTAGTTGGCCATACATGTTGGAAAAATACCCTAAAGAGAGACGCTGTGATATAATAGGATACGTCCAGAAGCGATGACGGATGATTCTCTCCTCCTCCATCGGTCTCCTTCTCCTCAGCCTCCTTAATGCAATCAGCACGATTGCCTTATCAATTTCAAGAACAGCAGGATCCATTGCAGTGATCAAATACTCATAGATGCTCTCTCTCCAAACAAAATGCGCCGAGAAATGATTATATGCATTGTGGGACATTTGGGAGTGGAAAATAGACGAGGGCAGTGTTTATTTTATAAAAAAAACTTCTAAATACGAACGCGACTAAACGCTTGTGCAAAAACATGGCTGAAATCGTGGTTTTTATGCCTTTATGCTGGACACAGATGGATCTTTTTTTTTTGATCAGCCAGCCAGATAATTAAAAAAAAAACAAAAACACCAGATTCCCCAATCCACACATTTGAGGTGGATGGGGGAATCCTCCCTGCTGCTCTATGGTAATCTGACATCGGGACTGCTGTCAGAAAACACTGATTAGCACTGCAGCCAATTGGCTGCAAGAGCTGGTTGAATGAAAATATACCAACAGACGGTTTCAACAGGAGTTGATCATGCTCCTCTCGAATGGGAACGGCATAGATGTATCGAAATTTAGCCAGTCCGTGCTGACCTGGCCAAATTTGGATTAATCTATGGCCAGTTTTAGAGGCAGTTTGCCTGTAATAATATGTGCTCCTCCAATGCTTACCACATATAAAAATGCATGTTCTTAAGGGTAACTGTTCCAAAGCACCCCGGGAGAAAATCTGTAAAACTAACCTCTCTCCTCTTCACAGTTAGTAATTGGCAGATTTTGACTGTCAGAAAATGTTAGAACGTCAAATTAATTAAAAAAAAGAACCCTGCCTGCGAAGTCAAACACATTTTGGAGTAAGCTTGTAAACTCAAAATTATGCAATTATTGAATCGAGTTTTGGGATTAAATGGTTTAATGGCAATTAGAAGCTAGAAAGGTCAATTACATCCTTTCCTATGTGTAAACAGCCATTTTCATTCTTTATACATTCAACCTCAAGTGCTTACTAGACAAGCTTGGAACTAAAATATCAATAACAGGATACAACAAATACTGAAGGTATCAGTAAGCTAAATATCTAAAATCTTATATAAGCTTTAAAGTATAACTCCAGGAATCGCAGCACTTGGGTAGCATATATTGGGTTAGATCCAGCTAAGTGTATGCCACCTCCTGGACTTCACTTTTATTTACTATTTGCATTAAAACTGATCACTGGGAGCATAGCTACTACTTCTACTAGCACCTCCACCCTGAACCTTTGACTTCCCGATCCTGCATCTGCAGGGTGGTTTACAGCCACTCTGCCTGCCATTCCTCTCCTCTTGTGCAGTCACAGACGGTCAATAAGACCAAGAGGTTTCATACACCTCATTGGATTTTACCCCTTATAAACCAGCATATTACTAAATGGCTGTAACTACTGGAAGTTTCACTGTAACGTATTTAAGCAGCATTCCAGCCAGTTTTGTGTTTATTAAAAGTCAGCAGCTACAAAAAACTGTAGCTGCTGACTTTTAATAAACACACACTCACCTGTCCCAGGGTCCAGCGACATGCTCACCCGCGTCGTCCCTTATCTCCTTCTCTCCACGGTGCCAGCATCTCAATTGTGACAGCTTGTGGTTTCACAGCTGGGTGCCCACTGCGCATGTGAGTGTCGCACTGCGCATCATGATTGGTCTGGCAGTCTTCTGGGACCTGTGAAGGTTCCCGGGAGACTGCGGGAGGAAGGAGGGGGCCGAACAGAGCCAGTAGTGGGAGTGGGTACCAGCCAAATAAACAGGTATCTGCTCCGCCCAAAAGGTGCCAAATATGGCAGTGGAGGGGGGAGGGAGGAGGCAAATAAGCAGAGCTTCCAGAATTTTGAACCCCCAGTACCCGCTTGACAAAATGTGTTAGAATGCACAACATATTAGCACATTATGGTAGAAATACCTACCAAAGTGAAATAAAATATTACTTTACTTCCCCTTTAATGAAGGCTTTTGAACACAAATTATGCAGGAATGCTCCACTGCTGTCCCCATTAGGAAGCCTGCCCTGAAAAATGGCATGCAGCCAACCTTGTAGTCCATGCATGAAGAGGCTGCAGGACATCAGAAGTGATAAGCTTCGACAAAAGGATGAAAAGAAAAAAAAAAAAAAAGGTGAAATCCAAATGTTATTTTCAAAAATATCACACTGTGCTTTTGCAAACTAAAATGACAGTCGGGAGGTGTGTGTGTGTGTGTGCGTATTTTTTTTTTTCTTTTCTTTTTTTTCCCCTTTTAATTATTGGAAGATTTTTACTGCTTCTAAAATTAGATTCAAACCTGGCTTGGCATAAAGTAACTAAGTACCACAGGTGGTAGAGAGATTACAGAGAACCTACATTGAAGGCCATCTCTGGGCAAAGAAAAATCATCCCATTCCTCCTTACAATTCAGAAATAAACCCTCCTTGTTATGTACCTGATTTGCCAGTTACGTGTGCCTTGTGTAGAGCAATGGTAATGTACAAAATGAAGACACCTACAGAATAACAAAGGAACCAATTTTACAGTTGAGATGCAATGGAACTATAAAAGTTGGGGGCTTTCTATGGGTACTACACTGCTTGTTGCATTACTAAGTAGTCCAGTTTCTGGGCTAAAACGATTAGCATAAAGAGCTCAATCACACTATATCTGCTGAGCTGCATACATCAAAGCAGGCTCAAGGCAAGGGCACATAGAAAGCATTTGTTCTATAGGTGCCCAAGTTCACACCACAAATGTCTGATTTTTACCAAAATGACAGCTTTCAGATATCAATTTCCAAGCATCCCCAGACAATCATTAGCTAACCTCCACTTGTTTGTATTTCTCCGCAGCTGCCTTTCCTCGCACACAGTGGCTCATTTTGATAAGCCAACATATAGCAAGCAGATGTACCTGGAGGCTCCTCCTGGGAACAGCAATTCAATTAATTGCTTGCTGCATGCAAAAAAAAGGAAAAAAAAATGGTTCTCCAAAATAACTGATTTCCACACCAAAGGAAAAATATGTTTACAAGTTCAATGTTTTGGAGAAATCATGCATATGAAAAAGAAAAAAAACTGCAAGAGCAGCAAATTGTATTCTTGTCTCTATAGAAACATTCCACATTTCAGCACGTCCTTTCATTATTGTATCCAAACTCGGCAGTGGGGGTTCAGAATACATTTCAGCGGCTGGTAAGTGGAACCAAAAGATTTCTGGTGTATTAGATTACTACTATTGGAGGGAAAACACTATATAGCATCTATCTCAAAACATGAATTCTTGGGTAGGAAAAAATCATTTTCTTTCTAGTTTGCATTTACTAGCGTTTCAGCAATATTAACACGCTGAAGAGTAGCAAAAACACTTTAAACAGAATCCATAAACACTGGCACGATTAGTTCAATGAACAGGTGACCGGTTTAAGAAGGCAAAATGTAATACGGTTTTCTAAGGTCTAAGTTTCTCCGGAGGATGTACAGTATACAATTGCACTGACTCTGTAATGTTGGTGTACACAGGCACTTGTGGAGTGCCAGAGCCCCATTAGCGACCCCGTAATTAGCAATTATTATCGTTCAAGCAGAGCTGTACTGACAAGCTGTACAGATTTAATTGAAGCCTGTCGGCAAAGCGCCTGCTGTGTACACAGAACCACTGAACACAGGCTGAAACAAGCAAATTGAACAAGTGATATTCACTTACATCGACCTGTACTCAGCAGCACCCAAAGAAGTTCTGTTGGCAGGCTTCATTCAAATCTATACAGAGCATCAGGGAAATGCCAATTCACGATTCCATGTCATGGGCTTCTCGAGCTATTCCAAGCAGAGTGCCTGCTCACTGTTGGATTCTGGGTTAGTCTACATCTCCAGTGTGGTTGCTATTTTTTCAATTGATATTGTGTAGCTATTAGGCTAATAGGTTTTAACTAATATTTGTGCTTTAAGGTGAAATTTGGCCAAGGCTCTTTTGGTCATACTTCTCCTGTAGGTCACAGTAATGTACTTCGTTTTGCACTCCTGTGACACAGATTCAGCCGACAGTGAGCTAAAATCCGCTGACGGCTGACAGCACAAAGCCACTTCAGGCCCTGCAGGGATCCGTACAATAATGTCAGGATCCACCAAAGTGCCTGACCAGCAGCTGGCTCTGCCGCCCAGTTGGCCACTGAGAGCCAGCCACTGAGATCTCCTGCCTCCTTCACAGCCTGGCGCTTCAGTGAGTGCTGGAGGCGCAGAGCAGAAAACGGCGACTGACAGATGCGGTTTCTCTGCTCAATGAAGATACAGAACTGAGCGATCAGCAGTCTTTGAATGCTCTGTTCTCAGTCCGATGCTGTATCCAACTAGGCGAGTATGATTTTTAGTTTGCAGTGAGAAACAATTTCATGAAAAATAGATTACAGGGCAATTAAGTAGTGGATGATTGTGAATCAAAGGGCGCCAGGTAAGTGTGAAGTAAAAACAATGGCACTTTAGTTTGCTCACTTACATGGAGAAAAGCTGTAAACAGCTCTGGTAGCCAGGGTGGTATGCAGACGCCTGTCAATATGTCGGTCGGCGGGAGTGAGGGGAGATACGCTGCCGACCCCATCCACGAACAGGTCTCTGCCTGTGCCCTGCAGCTGTCATCGGTCTGTCCACACTGGAGAGAGCAGTGTCTGCATACAACCCTAGCCAGCAGAGCTGTTTACAGGATTTCTCCATGTAAGTGAGCAAAATAAAGTGCAATTGTTTTTACTTCACACTTACCTAGCACCCTGTCCTGTTCCTTTGCATGTTCATGGGGAATTCCCCATATCCACTGACAAGGAGCTGCCGGATTCGTATCTTCCAGCTGAATCGTTTCCCATCCGTCCTACTCTGAGTGGCATTCATTATGGACTCATTACCATCATTGAACATTCTCATTGCACTGTTGATCCACAGCGCTGATATTGCTTGTTTGTAGTAAAGAGAGGTGTATGGATTACTTTTTGAGAATACTGTAAGGATATTGTGTAGTGTCACTTTATGACATTATACAGTAGATTGGATTAACCACGAAAAGAGCAGGATTTGCTCACCTTCCACTACTGGACTTCTATACTGGACTCAAGCATCTATTAACAAAATAATGTAAAACAAGTGGTAAAGGGCAGCGGCTGAGGGAAATATAGCTATTGGCATCTAACAACTAATTTTTCTTCCTTTTCTTCCTTTTGTTAAAGCGGAGCTCCACCCAAAAGGGGAAGTTCCGCTTTAAGGACTGCTCCCCCGCTCCCCATTAAGGATTGGCACCTTTGGGGGGCGGGGAGGAGCATATTCCCGAATTTGACATGTACCCGCTCCCAGTTCCGGTCCGATTGCCTAGGTGATTGGAAGGGGAAGATGTCCTACCTCACTCCCTGTAGTCTTTTGGGACACATGACAGGTCCCAGAAAACTACAGGACCATTCACGAAGTGCAGTGCTACTCGTGGATGCGCAGTGAGTACCCGGCTGTGAAGCCGCAAGCTATCACAGCCGGGTGCCCACACTGAAGATGCCGGCCTCCTGGAATAGAGGATGGCCGGTGAAACGAGCTGCAGGGGACACACCACAGGACCGAGGGACAGGTAAGTGGCTGTTTTTTTAAAAGTCAGCAGCAACAAATATCTAACCCCAAAACATGACAGTATAATATACACTTGCCGTTTCCTCCAAACCAGTTGTGCTCTGCCCCTAAACACACTCAAGACACTATAACGTGTAAAGCGGTATCATGAAAAAACCTGGTAGCTAAAACAACTGTGGGCATTAGAAAGCACTTTACAATACTCGTGCCAAAACACAGGTATCTTGAGTCAAGGGGGTAAATAAAGATCCTACAGCTAAGGATGTTCCATGGGTTGAGCTAGAGATACAGTACATTATTAAAAAGGGAAGATCTCTCCAATTGGAGCACTTAAGGGTGCACCCTATATCAAATTTATCCTATTTTATATTCTTAGTTAAGAAGGGGACTAGTGAGGCTCTTTGTATCCGATAACCTTAGTTTGATGTAACCATATCTGGGGACCCCAAGCCATGGGGACCATGTCTAATGAATATAAGCTGAGCATCCTCTGCTGTTGTGAGCTGCTTTATATACGTAGAAGCAAAATAGAATAGGATTTCTAACCTTCCAGGGTTAAAGGGTTCCAACAGACCCAAGAGGAAATCCTGAGGGATTGGGATATTAGCCAACTATGTATTATACTTCACTACATGAGCCCAATAGTTGCTAATTCTTCCACATGCCCAGAAGAAATGAATAAAGTCCGCTGCTGTAAAGGTACATCTTTAACAAATATTGGAGAAATTGTATGAGACTCTTCCTAATCTCGCTGGTGGAAAATAAGAATGGTGTATAATTTAACTGTGCAAGCCGATCCCTGACTGGTAGTACCCACTCAAACAATGAATCTCAATTATCATTGACCAGATCTCCTGACACTTAGTAATAGCTGAGATCCTGGGATGTAAAGCCTTACAGATGATATTAGAGTGACCATGTGGTAAAGACTCTGCTTATAGAAGCGATTTCAGGCCTGTCATAGTCAACCTAACCGTTATCAGGTCAAACTAAGAAATGCATGTATGATGTCGTTGATATTGAAACAAATACCAGTTGGAAAGAGAATATTGAGATTCCAGCTAACTGAAGGAGGCAAATTTCTCACTGACAAAACAGGTCCCCCAATATCTTTAATCCCTTTGACACCCAACTGTACTGGATCCAGAATCACAAGTGGGTGATGGTTATTTCACAAAATAGAGTATGGGGACCATTGGTTAACAGGGGGTTTATGTATATTCTGGACTCTGTTCCATACTTTGACTGTCATTGATGACTCATTTTTATATAGTTATTACATGTATTTGTACCAACTGAGGTTTTTAATGATTTTTTCCGTAATATAAAAATAATACATTTTTCATACATATCAGTTTTCTATATTTGTTGACACCTTGAAATTCCCACCAATTATCTTACAAATTGTTGCTACCGAACAAGGAAAAAGAAACGAGCAAATAGAACAAGTGTTATTCTCTTGCATCGACCCCTACTCATTAGCACCCATGAGGAAAGCGCTGCTTGCAGGCTTCATTAAAATCTATAAAGAGCATCAGGGAAAAGCTCATTCACAGAAACACACACGTACACAAGTCTTGTTGCAAGCTTTACATGTCAATATTCAGACAATTCCAATCATTTTCATTCAACTTTGGTTGCAAGAAGGGTTAAACAAATCAAAGAAAATTACCACTAGCAATTTAGACTCTTGGATGTTGATTTACTAAAGGCAGATAGGCTATTCACTTTGCAAGGGAATTTTCCCAAAGGCTTAGTGAAAGAGTCAAAGTTTTATTTTGCAAATAATACCCCAATCAAGTGCAAGGAAAAAAAACAAAAAACAAAACATTTTTGCTTGCATATAAATGTATGACAACAGAGCTTCACCTCATTAAAAGGGACAGGCCCCTTTTGCAGGTAAAGCTATATAAAACATAAAAAATACAGTCAGGTCCATAAATATTGGGACATCGACACAATTCTAACATTTTTGGCTCTATACACCACCACAATGGATTTGAAATGAAGCGAACAAGATGTGCTTTAACTGCAGACTGTCAGCTTTAATTTGAGGGTATTTACATCCAAATCAGGTGAACGGTGTAGGAATTACAACAGTTTGCATATGTGCCTCCCATTTGTCAAGGGGCCAAAAGTAATGGGACAATTGGCTTCTCAGCTGTTCCATGGCCAGGTGTGTGTCATTCCCTCACTATCCCAATTACAATGAGCAGATAAAAGGTCCAGAGTTCATTTCAAGTGTGCTATTTGCATTTGGAATCTGTTGCTGTCAACTCTCAAGATGAGATCCAAAGAGCTGTCACTATCAGTGAAGCAAGCCATCATTAGGCTGAAAAAACAAAACAAACCCATCAGGGAGACAGCAAAAACATTAGGCGTGGCCAAAACAACTGTTTGGAACATTCTTAAAAAGAAGGAACGCACCGGTGAGCTCAGCAACACCAAAAGACCCGGAAGACCACGGAAAACAACTGTGGTGGATGACCGAAGAATTCTTTCCCTGGTGAAGAAAACACCCTTCACAACAGTTGGCCAGATCAAGAACACTCTCCAGGTGGTAGGTGTATGTGTGTCAAAGTCAACAATCAAGAGAAGACTTCACCAGAGTGAATACAGAGGGTTCACCACAAGATGTAAACCATTGGTGAGCCTCAAAAACGGGAAGGCCAGATTAAAGTTTGCCAAACGACATCTAAAAAAGCCTTCACAGTTCTGGAACAACATCCTATGGACAGATGAGACCAAGATCAACTTGTACCAGAGTGATGGGAAGAGAAGAGTATGGAGAAGGAAAGGAACTGCTCATGATCCTAAGCATACCACCTCATCAGTGAAGCATGGTGGTGGTAGTGTCATGGCGTGGGCATGTATGGCTGCCAATGGAACTGGTTCTCTTGTATTTATTGATGATGTGACTGCTGACAAAAGCAGCAGGATGAATTCTGAAGTGTTTTGGGCAATATTATCTGCTCATATTCAGCCAAATGCTTCAGAACTCATTAGACGCAGCTTCACAGTGCAGATGGACAATGACCCAAAGCATACTGCAAAAGCAACCAAAGAGTTTAAGGGAAAGAAGTGGAATGTTATGCAATGGCCAAGTCAATCACCTGACCTGAATCCGATTGAGCATGCATTTCACTTGCTGAAGACAAAACTGAAGGGAAAATGCCCCAAGAACAAGCAGGAACTGAAGACAGTTGCAGTAGAGGCCTGGCAGAGCCTCACCAGGGATGAAACCCAGCGTCTGGTGATGTCTATGCGTTCCAGACTTCAGGCTGTAATTGACTGCAAAGGATTTGCAACCAAGTATTAAAAAGTGAAAGTTTGATTTATGATTATTATTCTGTCCCATTACTTTTGGTCCCTTAACAAGTGGGAGGCAAATGTGCAAACTGTTGTAATTCCTACACCGTTCACCTGATTTGGATGTAAATACCTTCAAATTAAAGCTGACAGTCTGCAGTTAAAGCACATCTTGTTTGTTTCATTTCAAATCCATTGTGGTGGTGTATAGAGCCAAAAATGTTAGAATTGTGTCGATGTCCCAATATTTATGGACCTGACTGTAAGTGCCTATGCCAGGCACTAATACACTATCTCATCCTGCTCTGCACCTGCTCATCTGCTCTCTATTTTTCGGCACTGTACCTAAAATCAGAGTTACTAGGGGCCAATCAGCTGAAAGCCTAAAGATTTACTGCCTCTCAGGGGAGAATTTAGCAAAATAGCAGCCTCCGGCAAGAAAAAAACAGGAGCAATGCTGAAGGAAATTTACAGCACACACTAATTGTGGTAGCATAATTATTAATGTGTGTTCCTTGCACACATTTTTTATCATGTTGTTATGGGTAAAGTTCTGCTTTAACTAAGCTCTGGGGAAATTCTTTTACTAAAGGCAAAGGGGCTGTTCACTTTAAAAATCAACCCCTTGGATTCTTGAAACTGTTGGGCTGCAAATTTCTTCGATCTGCTTAGATTAACAATGGCTTCAATACCACACGCAATTATTTATAATTACGAAAATGTATATAAAGAAAAGGGTACCAGTCACAAAGGCAATGAAATTAAATGAATGTGCTTTCCATATTGAGCCATTATTTGAAGAATTTTTGGTCCCTGAATTTGAGATTAGGATCACTTGTGGGTAGTGCATGCAGCACCTTTTGTCTGTCTATTTGACTTTATCGCTATAACTACATACATACATACATAACTTCCACATAAAGTATCATATTCCATGTTGTATATATGCCTTGCTGGGATGTGAAATCACATTCAGGGGAGTTAGATGCTGTTAGCTGCATCCAGTCATGTAGTCCAACATTTGCATTGTTCAGTGGCATCACTAGGGTTGGTGTCACATGGTGCGGTAAAACATGGCGCCTCCTCCCCCTCCCAAGCTGAGCATGGAATGTACCACGTTAGTATGTGTATGGGATTTAATGTACCATGTCAGTATGTAGGGGGCTATGAATGGATTGTATCAGATCACTATGTAGGGGAGATGATGGATGGAATGTATCATGTCAGTATGTAGGGGTGCAGTAGAGGAGGTTTGGAATGCCATATGTCTCTGTGACTTCAGAGGGGGAGCGGGACAGTGGATGGGTGTCTCCCCCTGGTGCTAGAGAACTACACAGCACACACACTGATCTGCTGTCTCTCTTTCTGGTCCTCTCTCTGATCTCCAGCACAAAAGCGATGAAATCTTTATCCCATCCTCGCCACACATACTCTGACCCTGAGCCTCTACCTCCTGTTCCCATTTTATGGGCACCGATATCTTTCTGGCTCCCCCTACAGGGCTGAATGATGGTTGGACACCAGAAACATGGCAGCTCATTCCAGCCAGGGATCCTGTCCTTCCCTGGGCTGGAGCAGACACCAGAAAAAAGGTCCACACCCCCAAAGTGACGCCACTGGCATTGCTGAACAAGATGGGGGTGATTTAATAAAGAACGAGAACCTGCTCACTTTGCAATGTGAATGCTCATTTAGTAAATAAGATAAAGCAGTGTTCACTTCAATCAACCAATCATATGCAAGCAAAAATCCTGTTTTTTTTTACCTATGGAATCTGCCCACTTGCCAGAGGAAAAAGGGAAATGAGGACCTGTGGACTTCACTGAACCTGCAGAAGACAAAAAGTTATGTATGACAATTCTTTTCTTGCAGGGGTGCTCCACCGGGGTGGGAGTTACAAATTAGGGAGATCAAAGCCTAGAGTAACACTTTCATTATAGACTGGACTAGATGAATAGATTTCCCTGCATATTTTTTTTTAGGTGATCCACAAAGACTGCTTTGGTGGTAAGCCCAGAGGACGGGTAAACTAACCAAGAGCTGGAATTTCATTGCACTAAATATCAGTGTACATATCTGTCTCTAGGATCCTAAACTAAGGGAGCTATCAATATTTCATGACTTGAACCAAACTGTGCAGTTGCTTAACAACACACAATAGTAAATTTATAATGCTTACCACCAAAACAACAACCGAGCCGGTTCATTTCTTCTAGAATTTTGTAAGCATATTTCTATTTAACAGCACTGCTAGCATGTGGAACCATGACCCCGAACAGGTCACAGTACTGTAAGCACATGTTTCTTTTTATGATTAATTGCTGTACTACAAGAGAACAGTACAATGAAAAAGATTCAAAGGTTTCGGGTCTTATACATTCCCAGTGGACACCTAGCTAAACACATAGTTGGGACACTAAAGAAAAGTCAAAAGTAAAGGACAATTTTTCAGAGCAACATATTTAGAACTAACAAAAAAATATATGTCATAGGCAGCAAACAATACAGCTTTGTAAAACCCTATTTGTTACCCCTTTGATTTAGGTGGAATGCTCAACTGCTAACATACAGGTGAAACTCGAAAAATTAGGATATTGTGCAAAAGTTCCTTTATTTCAGTAATGCAACTTAAAAGGTGAAACTAATATATGAGATAGACTCAATATACATGCAAAGCAAGATAGTTCAAGCCGTGATTTGTCAGAATTGTGATGATTATGGCTTACAGCTCATGAAAACCCAAAATCCACAATCTCAGAAAATTAGATTACATGCAATCAATAAAACAAGGATTATATTTTTCAGAGGTCCGATATTGTTCTATGTACAAACATGCATATGTACTCAGTACTTGGTTTGGGCCCCTTTTGCAGCAATTACTGCCTCAATGCGGTGTGGCATGGAAGTTATCAGCCTGTGGCACTGCTGAGGTGTTATGGAAGACCAGGATGCTTCAATAGCGGCCTTCAGCTCTTCTGCATTGTTCGGTCTCATGTCTCTTCTCTCATCTTTCTCTTGGCAATGCCCCATAGATTCTCTATGGAGTCCAGGTAAGGTGAGTTTGCTAGCCAGTCAAGCACAGTAATCCCACGGTCATTGAACCAGGTTTTGGTGCTTTTGGCAGTGTGGGCAGGTGCCAAGTCCTGCTGGAAAATGAAGTCAGCAACCCCATAAAGCTTGCTTGCGGAAGGAAACATGAAGTGCTCCAAAATCTCCTGGTAGACGGCTGCGTTGACCCTGGACTTAATGAAGCACAGTGGACCAACACCAGCAGATGCCATGACTCCCCAAATCAACACAGACTGTGGAAACTTCACACTGGACTTCAAGCATCTTGCAGTGTGTGCCTCTCCATTCTTCCTCCATACTCTGGGTCCTTGGTTTCCAAATGAGATGCAAAAGTTGCTCTCATCAGAAAAGAGGACTTTGGACCACTGAGCAACAGACCAGGTCTGTTTTTCTTTAGCCCAGGTAAGACGCTTCTGACGTTTGTTGTTCAGGAGCGGCTTGACAAGAGGAATACGACATTTGAAGCCCATGTCCAGGATCTGTCTGTGTGTGGTGACTCTTGATGCACTGACTCCAACCTCAGTCCACTCCTTGTAAAAAGTCCACAACACTTTTGAATGGCCTTTTCCTGACAATCCTCTCCAGGCTGCGGTCATCCCTGCTGCTTGTGCACCTTTTTCTTCCACACTTTTCCCTTCCACATAACTTTCTATCAATGTGCTTTGATACAGCACTTTGGGAACATCCAACTTCTTTTGCAATTACCTTTTGAGGCTTTCCCTCCTTATGGAGGGTGTCAATGATGGTTTTCTGCACAACTGTCAGGTCAGCAGTCTTTCCCATGATTGTGATTCCTACTGAACCAGACTGAGAGACCATTTAAAGGCCCAGGAACCCTTTGCAGGTGTTATGGCTTAATTAGCTGATTAGAGTGGGACACTTTGAGCCTAGAATATTGCACCTTTTCACAATATTCTAATTTTCTGAGATTGTGGATTTGGGGTTTTCATGAGCTGTAAGCCATAATCATCACAATTATGACAAATCACGACTTGAACTATCTTGCTTTGCATGTAATGAGTCTATCTCATATATTAGCTTCACCTTTTAAGTTGCATTACTGAAATAAATGAACTTTTGCACGATATTCTAATTTTTTGGGTTTCACCTGTATTTGCAGCTTGAATGAAATTCCCATAAGGGAAACTGAGGCGAGGTATGCACTTGCATGCAATGCTGAGCTGAATTTTTACTGCCCCCAATGAAATCCCTTAAGCTGCAAAGACCGTGGACAGCAGGGTATGCATGCTTTGTAACCTGGCAAAAAGTATCCCCCTGCCGCATTCGGTGGGCCGTACCACACACCAAATGCAAATCATTAACTGAATGGGGTCATGACACAACCACGTGCAATGTGGCCTGGTGGTGTGGGTATTTACTGTAGGGGTTAAACAGGTAGTGAGGTATTGACATAACATCTCCTCACCACCTGTCAAATGAGTGAAGGTCTAGTTTAAATGGAAACCGCATTTCAAAAAGTACCTCAGTTTGCACAGGATACTTGCAACAATAATGTAAACCCTATCTGCCTTTTAACACTGTGCTGCTCTGATTCTCTGAAATGCTAATAATTATTTTTAAAAATGTCTTAAGCTGGCCATACATGGATCAAAATTTGGCCAGTTCAGCATGGACCTGCTTCATTTCTGATACCAAAACTATATGTTAGAATGTGGCGGTCACATGACCGAATGGGCAATTAATTCAGATATCCTTCAACAGTTTCGTATAGAAGGGACAACCTGGGTCACAGAAATAGCAATCATGATATGTGATTGTATACTACCCATAAAAAAAAAAAAAAACTCTTTATATTAAGAAAAACATTTGAAAAAGTAGAAGGAAAGGGCCTTAGCAGGGGACATCCATAAATTAAGGAGTAAGTGGAATGGTGTCGAGCAGACCATTGACATAGGAAAAAGAAAGAGTGGGAGAAGGAAAAATCCCTCAATCCCAAAAGGGAAAAGAAAAAGTAAGATACAAGCAGAAATAGGAAAGGGGGTGAGAGGGGAGAGAGTAGAGACAAGGAGGGGTAGAAAGTTCACCACTGAGGAGTGTCAGGCTTGTCTGATCCCCCAAAAAGGGGTGGAAGAGAGCATGGTTATGTTGATTAAAGATGGGTCAACTGTGTAGTGAAATGGTAGATTGGTTAATAGTCTAACCCAGGTTGCCAGATCAAGAGGAACCTGTCATGTCTGGACCAGCCTAATTTCAATATGTTTATGGGCACCTTGGTTATGAGGAAATCGATCTACCGAACGACTTCTGTGCTACCAGCCTGTTTTTTCTGATCGATCAGTGCCACAGGCACTGATCAGAATACGATACCATGTTGAATTGAATGTGTGGATGGGAGAATCTGATTTTTTTATCCCATTCGGCCCAATGGCTAAAGACACACACACAAAAAAAAAAAAAAAAGTATGGGCTGCCTTACTTATGTAAAAGGGGTGTTTTTCAAATAATTACTGTAATGAAGTATTAACCTTCACCCCCCCCCCCCATCGTTTGCCTCTGCTTATATTTCACTGCTGGCTTCTATTCACTTAGCCAGCATATCACCCAGCGGTGATCTGCAGGGATCCTATTCTCTGCAGCGGCAAAGGTCCAGCGTCACCATGTTGCCTGTGACAGCTGCTGGCTCTTCCTGGTGCAGGTGATGCAAGGCCATCCCTTCCTCCTGAATAGGAGTGCACATCATGCATCCCAGGAGGCACAGGGGGCACTGGGTCATTCACCCAGGTGAATTCCAGAAGTTGGGGGACGGGGCGGGCCAAGCCTTTTACGCTTGAAAATACCAGTAAACAAACAAGCAAAAAGAAAAAACCCAAAATCAGCGCTGGGGGAGGGTGTATGAGGATAGCTGGGTGGAGAGGAGGAAAGTGCCATGGGAGGGTGAAGGTCCACTGTAGCCTCCCTAGCGGTATGATTATGTCAGTATTTCTGTGCTCAAAACGGTACATTTTAATGCATGGAAATATGTATTTTTTTTATTGTAGGCCTGTAATTTTTAGGAATAACTCACTGAAATCTGTCCGAACAAGAGTCTAGTAAACATCCCGGGTATGGTAAAATTTGAAACACGAAATCATAAATTATAATTTAATAAATAATCATAAAAAATAATAATATCATAATAATAAATTTAATTCAATAATATAATCAAACCAAAAACACTGAAATCTGAAATATAGCGCCAAGTTTGCACATCGCTGAGCAAATTCGCAAAATCGTTTTCAGTGTCTGATGACGAATTTCCCCAAAAATCATTATCACTCAATTCTGCAAGTAGTTCTAATTTACTATCGCTGTTCTCTAGCTGGTCTAAAACCGCTTTTGACATAAAGGGATGCTTTTTGGACGCTTCTCAGTTTCCAGGCAGAAAGAACAGTAAAAATGCAGGCAGGGCACAGGACAAAGCACTCGGGACAAAATGTATGTGAAATGGTTTGATACAGTAATGTTTTACTATGTGATTTTAGTGTATTTAGTGAATGTCACTTTTTCACATTTTCAAATTTCCTGCCATTTCGTCCCCGTACGTCGCAGGGGACGGAACCCAGAAGACAGATGCCGGCATCGGCCGGAGGACATTACAGGGGGCACATTGCGGGAGCGCAGGACAACGTAAGAGAAGAACAGATCCCGGAGCAGCGCCACATGGTAAGCCCGAGTGTAGCTCAGGGTTAGCGCTTGTGGTGCTGAAACTTTACCCCGAGCTGCACTCGGGAATACCTCCAGGGAGGTTAGGCAAATGCAAATGAGGTGTCCACTGTCCACATCATTTCATGTTTTCAAAGGCAAATGGAGGGCACATACAGGCAGGATAAGACGGCAAGTACATTTTTTTTTTAATTGAAAGATCTTTATAAAGCACTGACCATTTTATGAAATATATACCAATGCTCACCTGAGCCCCCTCTCAATCCAGCTATGTGCATGGGAGCCTCAGCTGTCCCTGGTCTCTCTCCTCATTGGCTGAGACACAGCAGCAATGGCTCCCACTGCTGTCTATCATAGCCAGTGAGCCAACGAAGGGAGGGGGAGTCTGCGCCACCTGGCTTGGGAGCCAGCACACACCAGTGCCCCCATAGCAAGGGCTTGCTAATGGGAGCACCTGTCAAGGTGGCAATGGGGGACCACAGAAGAGGAGGGTTGGTCCTGCTCTGCGCAAAACCATTACACAGAGCAGGCAAGTATGACATGTTTGTTATTTAAATAAAAAACAAAAACAATATCACTTTAAATACATACACATAACTAGGAACAATTTAGATGGTTTAGTCAATTACTAAATCTTTGGAGTGTAGAATAGAATCAGAGTACCCAAAGGAAACCAAGCACAGGGACATGCAAACTCCATGTAGGTAGTGTTAAGCTTGGAATTTAAACTCAATAGTGCTGCAAGGCAGAAGTGCTAACCACTAAGCCACCCTGCTGCCCATGTTAATAAATCACATTAATTACATATGCTACATTTTACTGTGCCCACGCTGTAATGGAGTTCGCAGTTCACCTCTTTAATGTCAGTGTCCTACTTCCTGCTAGAATACACAACTGTGTCAGTCACTATTCTGCATAGATACAGCCCAGTTACATACTGAGCCAAATCAAAGTTCCCTCCCGATACAGATAGGACAGCATGTGATGGGGAGAGAATGCAGCATGCCTTAAGGTGAGTCTTAACAGCTACATTGATTTCTCAGGAGGATGAAACTGATTTGACTAGCACCTGCTTCTTGAGCAGTCCTGCATCAACATGGATTAAATGTCACTATGGATTTCCCTGTCACTGTACTATATAATCCTTGTGCTGAAGCCAACACCGTGAATTTGATATTCATTAGTCTACTAGCCATGAAACTACTGTCAGCAATGTGAACCAAATTACTGCAAAACACGTAATTAGCTGCATCAGATGCAAGGGTGGTATGTGATAAGAAGAGAAAAAAAAATGTATGCATTTAGTCACTGATGAACTTAAAGATAATTTTATTTAATTAAACCTGAAAAGCTAAATCTGTCTTTTCTGCATAGCTCAAACTTATTATCCTATTAGTAATAATTCCATAATATAGTTACAGTGCTTTGCATATTTACAACCTTTTTTTTGTTTGCACAATTATAACCTAGAATTATAATGGATTTCTTTACCACTTGATTTAGACAAGAAAAACTTACATTGAGCATGAATGGTTTGAATTTTGGCCAATTAAAAGAAGTTGGGCCAAAGCTGTATTGTCTATACTTATCCTGGGGGTCACAGGAATGCACTTAGTTCTGCACTCCTGTGACCCACATTCAGCCAAAAGCAGGCTAAATCCAGCTGTCGTCACAGCGACAGTCCAGGCTCTGCAGGGATCCGTACAATAATGTTGGGATTCGCCAAGATGCTGGACTGGCAGATGGCTCAGTCTCTGAGCCAGCGGTCCCCACCCCCTCCACAGTCCTTAACTCCTGTGAGCGCTGAAGGGGCAGCACACATAACGGTAACTGACAGCCACCACTCTATGCTCAGAGCAAACCTAGAACTGAGTGATTAGCAGTCTTAGACTGCTCAGTTCTTTGTGTAGTCAACAGGGGATCACTGCTGCAGCCATCTAGGCAAGTATAAATGTTTGTTATTTTCCATTCCTGCACTTCTTTTTAAATGCTAAATCAGATGAAAAATTAGCAGAGGGTGGCCCTTCAAGTGGTTGTAAAGACTCAAGGTTTTTTACCTTCATGTATTCTAAAACCTTCTGTGTACAGCAGTGCCCACAGCCCCTATAATACTTACCTGAGCCCCATCGCAATCCATCGCCTCGGCTCTCCTGTGTATCTGTCTTCTCATTGGCTGAGACAGTAAGCAGGAGCCATTGGCTCTCACTGCTGTCAATCACAGCCAGTCATCACAGCGATACCATAAATGTGTATATTATTTGTTGCTTGTACCTGTAATACAGCTCAGAAACAACAGTGCGCATTTTGTTGGGGTTTTTTTTACCTAAAAACTGACACTAACACCAATTTTTTTTAAAATCCTGACCTTTTGACCTTGACCCAAACAATAACCCTGGCATTGAACTAGATCAAACTTTGATATAGGTATTCTCTCTTCTCCATTCATAGAGAGAGAAAAAAAACAAGGGGCCTGGGCTACACAGTGACTGATCTCCTAGATTGTAAGCTCGAAAGAGTAGGGCCCTCTTACCCCTCGTGTGCTGTTTGATGTTACTGTACTGTTTCATGTATTGTCCCCCCCTCTATTGTACAGCGCTGAGCAAACCCTTTGGCGCTATATAAACTAGATAAATAAATAAATAGCCAATCAGTGGCTATCACAGCGATCATGTGACTCGGAATCGGGAGTCCCGGGTCCTGATCGTTAGAAGGGCCCTGGGGCTCTCAGTGACACCCCTGTCTTTGTGCTGTGTGCTGGGAGTGCGCAGTGCAGCGCGATCCCAGCACAAGGACAGGTACGCAAATATGCGGCCCCACGGAAAAAAGCCCAGTTCCATGAGGCCGCATATTTGTGCGACATCGGCGTCAAGGGGTTAAAGAGGTAATAAATTCTGCTTTGTTACTTTTACCTATAGGTAGGCTTATAATAAGCTGCACTCTGAATTGAGGTCACAGTGCATACTTACAATACACCCCAAAACACATTCTTCTACTCCTGGGTATAGGGATACCACATGTGCTAGATTTTTTGGGTGCCTAAACGCATGGAGGGGCCTAAAATCCAATGAGCACCTTCAGGCTTTCAAGAGGCATAATTTTGTATCTCATTTCCGGACTACCCATCTCAATTCTTGAAGTGCTAGGACTTTGCTGTGCGGCAGAGCTGTGTAAACTCCAAGACTGGATGGACAGGAATAAACATTCTTCGGCAGGTAAAACAGATCTGATAGATGTAGAGTATTTCATCTGTGTATTTAGAGGTTTGCCTGTTGTTCAACCTTAAAAGTTCACTCTGCACTCCTGTGACCCGTTTTCAGCCGACAGAGGGCTAAAATCCGCTCCCACCCCTTCCATAGCCCAGCGGGCGCGGAAGGGGGGTCAAAGCAGACAACGGTGATTGACAGTCACCGCTCTCTGCTCAGAGCGCTTTTTAAAAAAAACTATTCCCTTCTCTTTTAACTGCAGTAGACACAAATCAGATCTAGTCCTATGCTAGACAGAGTAGTGTAAATCTCTCTATTGAATTGCATTGTAACCGTACTTTCGGCCTTCAATTTATAAAGCACTGCACAAGCTCTTGGCACTATATAAATCCTGTGTAAAAATAAATATATATATGCACACACACACAGTGTATATCAATATTATTAATAATAATAATAATAATAGATTTAGCAGTTTGCCCAGAGTCAAGTTATTTTTGCAGATGTAACATTTTTTAAAATTAAATTGCCTGGACTGCATGCAATTCCCACATACATATACTATCCAACATTACACATACCTCTAAGGCTTCATGCACAAAAGCATATTTAAATACTCCCATCTATGCTGGATCTTTGTCAGGGGCTGGCAAAAATATCCAGCATAAAAAAATAATGCCCACTTATAAGCATATGGCGTTCAGTGTAAACTCTTTTTTTTGGCTAGAATATACATTTATTCTAGCTACTTGATTGAATTTATGTGAACATGCGTGTCTTTACATGCACTTATGTGCATAACTTATGCCAACCCAGGCTCTTCTCTGGAACCCAGCTTTGGGGTATTATTTTGGGGAACTGCTCTAAAATGTCTTCATGTACATGGACAACATGCTTTAAGTAGAGCTGTGTTAAGATTCATTTTATAAAAATAAAAAAAAAACCTCTTAAAACTGTGAATTCTGTCCATGTGCATGAGGCCTAGGTCTCATGTAAACTGCTGCTTTTATTGCCAAAGCCCCTAAACTTAACTCAATAAAAACCTATGTGACCATACACACATAGGCTTTTACCAGAGTATAGGAGCAACAGAGTTTAGGGACAGGTAAACATTCCTCTTCTCAACGCAGAAAAATCACGTTCAGGAGAGGTAAGTTTTGGTAAAAAAAGTGGCAAAACCGCGTGTAAACGCATCTAAATGCTAGCCACAGTTAGCGGTTGGCCATTTATTCATGTCAATGGAAAATAGTCTGGCCAAATGAATAAACGTCCAAGCCCTAAACGCAGCTAGACGCAGTACAGCTGTTGCACACATTTTTCCGCGTTTAGCATTTTGCTGCCACCAGGAGAGTTAAGCGTCTATGGAAGTTCATGTTAACATGGGGCCTTATAGAGAGGAGCTCTGTATATTAATGACATACACAACCTTCAGTGGCCGGATCCAGATGGAACAGTGAAAATATTTATGCATATATGTGGGATTTTATTTTTAAAATGTGTGGTCCTTATTTTTAAATTTGCTTACATGCAAAAACAAAATAAACAAAAAAAAACCAAAAAAACAAACAAAAAAAAAAGAAAAAAAAAGAAAAAAGAACCTCTCCAGTACTAGTACTCTTGCTCACAATTCTATGGAGACATCCCCTGTCCTGATCTGCCTGGGGCAAATGCCTCTTTTTGGTGTTTTATTAAAATTGCACCGGATTATGTTCAACGTGCAAGCCCCTACACTGTCTTATTTAACATACAACCTGAAATATCATCATCAATGATAAAGTGACTATCATATAACAAGAGCTCCCGAATACATTGCAACAGCAAGTCCTAATGACACATTCTGAGATGGCAGGTTGAAAATGCCTCAGGTTTAAAAATACCTTTCCTCAGCATATCTTGTGAAATGATTACACTGCCTAAAAATAATCATACAGTGATTTGGTCCGCTATACTTAGTCAAACAAATGGGTAAAAATTGTGGCTATATCCAAAGGAATTATGCAATTTATTAACAGGATCAGAAACGGTTCAACATGCTCAAAACAATGGATCCTTTTTAAAAACATGAGAAATACAGGGAGAGAATAAAGGTCTTTGAAAAAATGTGATAAACCACATCTTAAGCAGGCGGATCATCCTTTCTATTGTTCAAAGCAAAATCAATGTTTGGTTTCAGCATCAGCTGTTATCAGACACATTTAATGATGAAACACATCCGATCTTTAAATAATGACAGACGGTGGAAGAGAATAAAAGTATTTTGGTAATCCCAAGAATGATTAAAAGCTTTACAGATGCTGTGCAATATACACACCACAGACAACTTGCAAGATCAAAAGTAATTTGAAAGGTGGACAGATGCAGCAGATTTTTGTATTTGAGCAGTCTAAAGGCCAATACACACACACAATAAGAAAAATCGGACGAAAATTTCTGTAAGAGGAACGATCGGTCGATTATCTGTTTGTTAGCTTAGGGTTTTCAACAGCCGATTCTAACTGTTCGGCCAAAAAAAAAAAAAATGGTGCACACTACAAAGTTTTTCTCGATTCTTAAAGGGTTACTAAATCCAGGACCCTGCATTCTCTCTATCTGGTCTCCCACAGTACACAGAACATGGTAATGCAATTATTTTAGTAAATATAAACTGCTAAATACCTTTTCTCATCAGCAGTTAGAGCAGTCTTGTGACTTCTATCAGTGTTCAGCAGAGCACTGGTTAAAGCTTGTAGGAGGAGTTTTCATTCTCTAACAGGATGCAGAACCCGACCTCTGTCTGGACAGTGCCGATTGGCCCTGTACTGATCACATGCACTCTCCCTCCAAAAAAAACAAAAAACCTCTCTAGCAATACACACCAAACTGAGCATGTGCAGAGTGACTCCATACAATATGTCATATTAGGAGGGGGGGGGGGTAGGAGTAGAAGAAGATGAGGATCAGAGAAGACAGGATCAAACAGCATTTTTACACAATACAGAGAATTAACCCCTTAGGTTCCACAGTGAGTATATCAAGCATGCTTTACTGAATATACAGACTGTGGGTTTAGTAACACTTTAACATAACATCTGATTTTTGTTCAATGTGTACAGTAATTGTACAGAAATAAATCAAAAAGAAAGTACCACGTATGATCAGAATCAAAGAATGACCCAGAAAAAGATGACAACTAAAATAAAAATTGTGACACAAGAAAGATTCTTCATATTCTGGATCATTTAGACTTGGTTCACACCTATGCTTTGATCCATTTTTTTGTTTTTTTAAGGATTTTTATACTGTGCTTTTTTTTTTTTTTGGAAGTGGAATTTTTTAGGTTGATGGGCAGAAAAAGGCAAAACACAAAAATGTGGTAAAAACACGGTAGAAAAAACTCAGCAAAAACATACTGCATGTATTTCAACAGCTTCTCTATTGAACGCTATTGTAGCAAAAATGCCGTTTTTTGCGTAAGAAAAAGTCCGACCCTTTCCAAAAACGCAGCTGCTCAAAAGAGCATAGATGTGAATGTGTCCCACAGGAAACCATGTTAAGTGGATTGTAGTGCGTTTCTGCAAAAAGCACTAAAGAACGCATTGGTGTGAACCAAGGGTAAAGAGCTATGAACCATGAACAGTAGCATATTTTTTTCTGTGGCAAAAATCACACTACGCTTGCTACATTTGCCTTTGTAGTTGGAGAAAGGTAATACTATTGGTCGGTTACATCATGATACACACCTCTGTACAAAATCAGATGATCATTCATCTGATTTTCTCATAGTGTGTATTAGGCTTTTCCACATTGACATACTGTATCTTGCAGCAGTATGAACCATTGTGTATGCTTTAAATCCCTTATAGAACGCATACTACTACACTATTTCTTTACAAAAATAAAAGACATAAAAGCAAGTTATTGCCAGAGTATACGACAGCGTAAGTACCATTTTATGAAGATGAATAATTTACTGAAACATGCATAATGCAGGTAAAGATACCAGAAGACGTTACTTGCAAAGATGAAATTAAATGGGCTCCTTGCAAGTATGGTAGATTCTGGCTGATAACCATGTATAGAGAGCAGGTGGATAAAGTCCGTGAGAAAAAGAGAGGAGTTCAGAAATCAGGACAGAATTCTTAGATTTGTTCCTCCCATGCTTGCCTCCAGGACTTCTCCCGAGCCTCTCCCATCCTATGGAACTCCCTGCCCCAATCTGTCCAGCTATCTCCTAATCTATCCACCTTTAGACAATCCCTGAAAACCCTTCTCTTTAAAGAAGTCTATCCTGAATCTAACTAATACACTGTTTTTACTTCCTTCAGCAGCTCATCCCCCACAGCCATTACCTTTTGTATCACTTGACCCTTCCTCCTAGATTGTAAGCTCTAACAAGCAGGGCCCTCTGTTCCCTCTTGTACCAAATTGTATTGTAACTGTAATGTCTACCTTCAGTTTGTAAAGTGCTGCGCTAACTGTTGACGCTATATACAGTGAAGGAAATAAGTATTTGATCCTCTGCTGATTTTGAATGTTTGTCCACTCACAAAGAAATGATCAGTCTAAAAATCGAATGGTAGGTGTATTGTAACAGAGACAGAATAGCAACAAAAAATTCAAAAATGCATGTCTACAATATTTCTCCTCCCCCAGCTCCTTAAGCAGCTGAGAACAGAAGTGTGGTCACTTATAAAAAGGGGGGAAAAGGTATTTTATATTTTTATATCAATACACACATTTTGCCTTTCATTTCTATTTTGAACTGAAAGGGTTCAGGGATGTTGAATTCCTATCGCCCGATGCCCGGAACACGTAGTTCCGGGCGCCGGGGAGGTAGTTTTTTTTTTTTTTACTTTCAGCCCTGCTGCGGGCAAGTAGCAGAGCTCACCTGTCAGGTGCAAGTATTCAGGTGGAAGCATTCGGGCGGCAGCACTGCCGCCCGAATGCTTCCACACAGTGCCAGCCTCCCTGCCCCCCCCGTGTGAAGCTCCCCCCGCCCACTGTCTCCCGAGCTCCACTTGCTCATCTGCGGGCCCAGGACCAGCTCACCGCCGGTTACTAGAGGGGGGGTGGAGAGTGGACACATCCGCTCCCCTTCTTGTCCTGACACGGAAGTGACGTTATGATGTCACTTCTGGGTCCCCGATGAGAGATTCCTGGCAATTGAGGCCAGGAAAGACTAATGCAGTGTGATGTGCATTGCATTACATTCAGGGGAGCAGAGGGGAGACATGCAGGGTCTTTTAGACATTGGATGTCTCAATAAAGAGAACCTGTCACCAAAAATCATCACATAGGGGACTTTGTCACCTATATGATGAAAAAAAAAGGAGTAAAAAAAAAAAAAAAAGTTTTTTTTTCAACTGTAAAAAAATGAAAGTTACACCCAAGCACACAACATCCCCCCCCCCCCCAACATATACACATGTACAAACGTAAAAGCACACGCTGGGGCACCTACACATGAAAATAGTGATACAAGTTGGATATCTATTTACTCGGTGCAACCTCATCTTTTATATTTAAAAAAAAAAAAATAAGGTAATTTTTTTTTCGTGCCCTAAAATTAACTAAATTTTGCGGTAATATCATGCAACATAAAAAATTGGAGCTACCGATATTTTATTCTCTTTTAGGGTCTCTGATTTCAGAAAATATATCATGTTTTGGGGTTTTGTGTAATCTTCAAACCTAACATGATTTTTTTTTATCTTGATGAAAAAACGTAAAAACGGCTCTGGCAGCAAAAGGCATAAAGGATAAGCCCGACACTCCCCTTTCCCGACGAGCACTCAATCAGTGCTCATTACAATGCAAGGTCTCTCCCCTCCCTGCTAGACCCCGGGTGCGGTGCTGGAGACAGGGAGGGAGGGGAGGAGGAGATAAAAAGCGCAATGTTAAAATGATTAAACCTTAAGTCACCATAAAAGCCTGTTTGTTTTTAAAACATTCCTAATATCACCTCTGATTTAAATATGGTTTTGGTTAAAAAAAAATATTTTTTCTATTTGGAGAAGCAGATTGTCTTAAAAGACAAGTAGATTGGGACACCAATTTAGTCCTTGGACAAGTAGTTTTTTCAAACATTTCCACACCCATGGAGTTGTTTTACAAGGTGAGGGCTCACATATACTTTAGATCTATAAAATGATGGGGGGGGGGGGGGTGCAGAAGATGGGGGGGTGTCAAAGGCATTAATAAATGTCTAAGAATAAATAAATGGTTGATAAATGATTGAAGGGCAAACGGGGGAATTTTACATAATGTATCTGTGACGTTCTACCCATCCCCTTCTAGGTAAGAATTTATGTACGTATTCACGTTCCGTGCAGAGTGTATACCCCACTTCAAGCTCTGCTGGAGACCCACTGGAGTACACAACCCCAGTAATAGGCGTGTCACAAAAAAAAATATATATATATATTTCTGTGCACTATCTAAAAATTCAGTTTTGTAAAAACCATAAAAATCATAAATGGCAGCTGACGATCCTAATAGTAAGTGTTGACAGAGAAGATTATTATTATTATTGCAAGTGTCAGTTTCTATAGCGACTTAATGGGACATTTTCTCTTCATTAGTGTGGTGTTCGGCTGTGTGGGCAGTAGTAGTATTTACTTTTTGTAGCAAACAGCTTTTATTCCAACTTTCAGTTTAACGACAGAGTTTGCAATATAGTGCTGCGTTAAGTGACAACTATACGGTTATGCAATGCTGTACATAAATGAAAATTTATGTAATTTTTTTTCCCCACAAATAGATTATTTTGGTGGTATTTGATCACCTCTGCATTTTAAGTTTTGCATTATAACCAAAAAATACCAACAATTTTGAAATTTAGGCCAAAATGTATTCTGCTACATGTCTTTGCTAGAAAAAAAAAAAAATCCCAATAAGTGTATATTCATTGGTTTATGTGAAAGTTATGGCATCTACAAATGGGGGTATATATACTGCAATTTTTATACTAGTAATGGCGGTGATCAGCGACTCATGGCAGGGCATTCTGACACTGGGTGGGAACTGACTAATTGTCACTGACATCCCCAGTGACACAAATACAGTGATCAGTGCTAATAAAAAGCACTGACACTGTACAAATGACACTGGGCAAGGAGGGGTTAACATCTGGGGCGATCAAAGGGTTAACAGTATGCTCAATGTGTGTGGTTTTACTTGGGAGACATGCTGCTTTGTATCTCTCTGCTGTGCAGAGAGATACAAAGCAGCATGTCCATGCTGACAGGAGAGAGACCTGTGTTTTTTACACACAGGTGTCTCCTCTGTCAGCTTTGCTGACGATCACCAAGTCCCAGCTGGGAATCGCTGGCCGGGACCCGGTGATTGACATCCTCAGCAGCCAATAGCGGTGCACGCTCCTACTTCCCGGAAATGCAAATCACGTATATAGGTGCACAGCCCTGCTGCCCTGTAGCAGTACATCTGCTATAGGACAGTGGGCAAGCGGTTAAAGAGTTTGCTCACAAATGTCAGTAGTCTGACAAACAAAACTGAAGAGCATAAAGAACATTATGAAATACCTGGTACTGCAGAATTCTAGCTTTTTTCCCCTAGAATATTGGTATGCCAATCTCAAACAGTTGATAAACCAGTAAATTAAGGGCTTTTTTTAATGGTCTTTTCACATGGGTTTTCCAAATCAGGTCTGCCTGTTAGTTTTTCAGGCAGACTCGATTAGAAACCCCATGTAAGTCTATGGGCAGCAGATATAAAAGGACATGCATCTGTTTACATCTGTTTATAAGCCTGTCCAGGCCGAAAAAATTTTTTTTCGGATCTATACACAGATCAAACATGTCAAGAAAGGTCCGCTGTCAAAATACAATGGAAAAACCGAACAGGCAATCATGTAAAATAATATTCTGCTCTGAATCAGCAGGGGATCTGTTTATTTATGAAAGTTCCCTAGAGGGCAAATACAGGGTGCTTTCAGGTGCATTCAGTTTGCATTTGAGATTAGCTTAAGACACTCCTGAGCAGATTCAGAATGCACTAACAACTGAACTTGAAACACATGCCAGTTTCTAACTGTCAATTTACAATCAGGTCTCCTACTTTGGAATAATGCAGTTAGGGATGGGCATACTTCTAGTCCATTGAACATCAAATATGTCACCATCAATCACTTTAAACACTGCTGACATCATAGGATAGTTAACTGAAACAAACCTGAATGTGGAACTATAGTGTATCTGAGCACCGCAAACTAAAATCACTATTTAATTAATTTTTAATATTTAAAGCAAAACGCCCCCATTCATGTCGCCAAGGTTAATTTTAGTGAGAAATCACTTTGAAAAACATCCCCTAGCATCTCTTACCATCTTGAATAAGGGCAGACGATTCATGGAACATTTACTTACGGAATTCATTTGCCCTTAGCTCAGGCCTGCAGACAGGAGGTTGTGCTTAGCCTAGAAAACCCCTCCTCCCAACCTGAAGACTCCTGGGATATATGACATTTGCCTAGGCATTAAAACCAGGACGTAACTGAAGAAATGTAAAAAAATACAAATTAAACAAGTAAATATGATATACTTTCCTATCTATTAACAAATACTAGCAGCATAAGGATTAATAATAGTCAATGTTGACAGAGAGTGAAGTTCTGCTTTAACTACTTCACATCCAGCAACTCGGTGCTTATACTGGGGTGATGCCTGCAGCTGCAGGCATCATCCCAGTATAGTTTTTTTTTTTCTTTTTAAAGCTGGTGGTCAGCTCTCTTGTAATAACAATTGGAGAGGCTAACTAGCCACTAGATTGCTATTACAAGCAGAGGGAGGGGATGTCCCCACCTCCCGCCGCCTTCCACGGCTTGCTTGGGCTCTCCCATCCCACTGGGAAACCTGAGCAGTTGGCCGGACAGCCAAACAAACACGGAATCGGCTTTCCGTTATAGTAAACTGGAAGCGACCTGACAACTCTCCCAGTTTACTCCGAAGTAAATGGCACCATTTTTTAAACAATCCGATCTTGGGGTTTTGAATGCCTTTAAGTGCAGAGGAGGGATTTGGGGTCTTATAGACCCCAGATCTCTCCCTAAAGAGTACCTGTCATGTGCCTGTCACAAGGATGTCTACATTCCTTGTGACAGCAATAAAAGTGAAATAAAGCTAAAAGCAACAGCGTACAAAGAAAAGAAAATAAAATAAATAAAAAAAATTAAAATTTAAAGTGCCCCCGTCCTCACACACAAAGGTGAATGCATGTGTCAGTCCCGCACGCACGCAAACAGCAACCGTCCCACACACACAAGGTATCACAGTAAACATCAGATCATGGGCAGTAATTCTACCACCAGACCTTTGCTGTAAATCTAAAGTAGTAACCTGAAGACTTTTAAAGCGTTGACTATGGATAATAATTAAAATTTATGTCATTTGTCGCTATTGCATGGGGAGGCGCAATTTTAAAAATGTAATATGTTTGGTATCCATGTACTTGGCATAACATCATCTTTTACAAACAAATTGGGTTATGTATTGTGTTTTTATGCATTAAAGTTCTTTAAAAAGTGTATTTTTTCCCAAAAAAAACTGTGTTTGCAAAACTGCTGGGCAAATACCGTGTAACACAAAAATAATTGCAAAAGCCACCAACTTATTCTCCAGGGCTTTGAAAAAAATGATATCATGTTTGGGGATTCCAAGTACTTTTCTAGCAAAAATACTGATCGTTACATGTGAAGGAAAGTGCCAGAAAAGGCTTGGACTGAAGGTAAACAGGTAAAAGCTGACAAAAATGTATCAGTCTACTGGAAATGTTAAAAAAAAAAAGGCTGATTTTACATGGATTGGCTTTTAAAGAAAGAAAAGATAATCTTTTAAACATACTCAACCTCTGAAAACACAAATACTGAATGCAAATAATGGGACAGTCTCAGGCAGCCCACTGCGTCTGCATTAAAGTGCCAACATGTGGGTGACACAATGGATTGTGAAACTTTCCAACTTAATGTAAAATGAAGACCAAAGTTAACAGAAAAGAGATGGTATAAGGAATGATGATATGGTGAAATTTAAAAACACCTAAAAGATACAATGGAATTCACTATAAAGTGTTCTTTATATAGGTGGGAGGATGTAAACAGCAGCTGAGGCCTTATACAGACAAAAGGACATACTAGCATGTGATCAGTAAGTAAAAGGCAGGACAATGGAGTGTTTTCAGATTCTGTTCTGATTTATGTTAACAAATACAACCATTCAGAATAATAAAATGCGCAAGAGAGTAAACGATGGGTTTTTTTCCTATTTCTACAACGCATCTTGACTATACAAATACTCACTGCCAAATAAAGTGGCAAGTAAAACTTTGTATTCTTCCCAGGACAAGCTATTACCAATGTAAAATGATTCCAAAAAGAATATTAAAGCTAAAAGTGAAGATTACAGCTAGAGTTTAAATACATCTGTTTGGCCACTGTCACAATGTAGCCATGCCAAACAGCATGAAAGGGCTGACTTCTCTTTTATTAAGTGTGAGTAGGCGAAACACCTTGGTCACCCGCCTGTCCTAACCTTCTTATTGGACAAGGAGAAGAAGCAACACACCGATTAGGTCTGATGCAGAATAAAAAATGAACTGGACTGCATCTGTTGTGAAACAGCCCTAAAAGCTCAGGTATTTATCATGTTCTCCACCATTAATAATATTAAAAAAAAAAAATGTTTTTTTTTTGTTTTTTCTTAAGCAAGTGAATTTGAAACAATGTATTGTGCTATGCAGAGCCATACAAAGCAGTGTGCAGGAGCTGACAGGGGAGAGAACTGTATTGTTTACATACAGTTCTCTCCCCCCATCGGTAATGCTCGGCGATCACCGGGTGCTGGTGAGTAATCACTGGCCAGGACCCAGAGATTGACAGCCGAGGCCTCGAATAGCGGCGCAGGTAGCGGCGCGGTTAATAAATGTTTATTTGTACAATAGAAAAAAAAGCTGATATACAGGTGAAACTCGAAAAATTAGAATATCGTGCAAAAGTTCATTTATTTCAGTAAGGCAACTTAAAAGGTGAAACTAATATATGAGATAGACTCATTACATGCAAAGCAAGATAGTTCAAGCCGTGATTTGTCATAATTGTAATGATTATGGCTTACAGTTCATGAAAACCCCAAATCCACAATCTCAGAAAATTTGAATATTGTGAAAAGGTGCAATATTCTAGGCTCAAAGTGTCCCACTCTAATCAGCCAATTAAGCCATAACACCTGCAAAGGGTTCCCGAGTCTTTAAATGGTCTCTCAGTCTGGTTCAGTAGGAATCACAATCATGGGAAAGACTGCTGACCTGACAGTTGTGCAGAAAACCATCATTGACACCCTTCATAAGGAGGGAAAGCCTCAAAAGTTAATTGCAAAAGAAGTTGGATGTTCCCAAAGTGCTGTATCAAAGCACATTAATAGAAAGTTATGTGGAAGGGAAAAGTGTGGAAGAAAAAGGTGCACAAGCAGCAGGGATGACCGCAGCCTGGAGAGGATTGTCAGGAAAAGGCCATTCAAAAGTGGAGACTTTCACAAGGAGTGGACTGAGGCTGGAGTCAGTGCATCAAGAGCCACCACACACAGACGGATCCTGGACATGGGCTTCAAATGTCGTATTCCTCTTGTCAAGCCGCTCCTGAACAACAAACGTCAGAAGCGTCTTACCTGGGCTAAAGAGAAACAGACCTGGTCTGTTGCTCAGTGGTCCAAAGTCCTCTTTTCTGATGAGAGCAACTTTTGCATCTCATTTGGAAACCAAGGACCCAGAGTATGGAGGAAGAATGGAGAGGCACACACTGCAAGATGCTTGAAGTCCAGTGTGAAGTTTCCACAGTCTGTGTTGATTTGGGGAGCCATGTCATCTGCTGGTGTTGGTCCACTGTGCTTCATTAAGTTCAGGGTCAACACAGCTGTCTACCAGGAGATTTTGGAGCACTTCATGCTTCCTTCCGCAACTGAGCTTTATGGGGATGCTGACTTCATTTTCCAGCAGGACTTGGCACCTGCCCACACTGCCAAAAGCACCAAAACCTGGTTCAATGACCGTGGGATTACTGTACTTGATTGGCCAGCAAACTCTCCTGACCTGAATCCCATAGAGAATCTATGGGGCATTGCCAAGAGAAAGATGAGAGACATGAGACCGAACAATGCAGAAGAGCTGAAGGCCGCTACTGAAGCATCCTGGTCTTCCATAACACCTCAGCAGTGCCAGAGGTTGATTGCTTCCATGCCACACCGCATTGAGGCAGTAATTGCTGCAAAAGGGGCCCAAACCAAGTACTGAGTACATATGCATGCTTATACTTTTCAGAGGTCCGATATTGTTCTATGTACAATCCTTGTTTTATTGATTGCATGTAATATTCGAATTTTCTCAGATTGTGGATTTGGGGTTTTCATGAGCTGTAAGCCATAATCATCACAATTATGACAAATCACGGCTTGAACTATTTTGCTTTGCATGTAATGAGTCTATCTCATAAGTTTCACCTTTAAGTTGCATTACTGAAATAAATGAACTTTTGCACGATATTCTAATTTTTCGAGTTTCACCTGTAATATATATATATATACACACACACACACACACACACACACACACACACACACACACACACACACACACACACACTAAATTGCCAAAACCATTGGGACACTCCTCCAAATCATTGGATTCAGGTACCGTGCAATAAGTCCATCCGTGAAATTTCCTTGCTACTAAATATACGGCGGTCGACTCTTAGTGGTATTATAACAAAATGGAAGCAACTGTGAACATCAACAACAACAACTCAGTCACGAAGTATTAGGACATGTAAAATGACAAAATCGGGTCAGTGCATGCTGATGCGCACAGAAGTCGCCAACTGTCTGCAGAGTCAATAGCTAAACACCTCCAAACTTTGTGGCCTTCAGATTAGCACAACAGTGTGTAGAGAGCTCCGTGGAATGGGTTTACAGTAGCTGCATCCAAGCCTTACATCACCAAGTGCAATGCAAAGCCACCCGATGCTTTGCATTGCACTTGGTGATGTAAAGTGATGTAAAGCACGCCACCACTGGACTGTAGAGCAGTGGAGACGTGCTCTCTGGAGTAATGAATCATGCTTTTCTGTCTGGCAATCCAATAGATGTGTCTGGATTTGGCAGTTGCCAGAAGAACAGTACTTGCTTGACTATATTGTGCCAAGTGTAAAATTTGGTGGAGGGCTGATTATGGTGTGGGGTCATTTTACAGGGGTTGGGCTTGGCCCCTTAATTCCAGTGAACACATACATATATACACATATTACACACGCTTTCTCTCAGCATTCAAGCACATATGTACAGACTCCCTTTCTGACAGATCCATCCAGAGGGCAATGAATGTTAGATTTCACCAACTTTAATGACACATGCAAATAAACCATCTGTATAGTGCAGACAGCTACATCTTGTTTTGCCATGGATCTCTCAGACCTCAGGCATAACAATTAATCTTGCTTTTCTCCAGGGTAAATGAACTTGATAAGGATACAGAATCTTTATACTAAACCAGCAGTATATATATCAAAAAACATACTGTACTACATTTCAGTGTACACCACATGGAGCATATGTGGAGATTCAACAGCAGAAAATTAGATTTAATTATTAAGACCGAAAAGGGAAACATACATTTTCATATCAGTTTTAAAGGGGGCTTGTCAAATTAGAGACAAATAGAAGTTTTTAATAAAGCAACCACAATTGACTTTATAAAAATGGCAAAAGGCACCCTGTATAACAGAAGAGTTATAATAGTGCCAATAGGTGACTGCAAAATACAAGCCAGTGTGATTAGTCTTTCATGAGCTGACTGTAGCCCCTAATTCTGCAGCATGATAGGGAAGATGCTCCTAGAGCAGGTTACTCAACCAGGGTTCCTCCAGTTGGTAGGGGTTCCTTGAGCGACTTCTGCCACTCAGATAAGGATTACTAGGGGCTCTCACAGCAGTCACGATTGGGAGTCTGTCCTACTAGCTCCTGATCAGAAGCTATGGCTGAGAGTGGTCAGAAGACAGCTCAGTGTGCTGGGAGCATATAGTAAGCAAGATCTCAACACAACCTCAGACCACCATATACAGTACACCTAGGTGTGGTGGCTGGGCACTAAAGCCCACTTATCCTGCTGCCACATACAGTGCTGAGCATAAATGAGTACAGGCTTTTGAAATGTAAGATTTTAATCAATATCTCAATGAACATAAGAACAATTTCCAAAATTTTGACAAAACTGAGTTTTATAGAGCATTTGTTTAGCTCATTACATGAAAGTGAGGTTAATAACTTAGATTACAAAATCTTCAGTTTTACTCAAATGAGTGGATACACCCCACAACATAAACTACTACATCTAGTATTTTGTATGATCTCCATGATTTGTAAGGACAGCACCAAGTCTTCTAGGCATGGAATGAACAAGTTGGCGACATATTGCAACATCTATCTTTTTCCATTCTTTAAGAATGGCCTCTTTTAGAACCTGAATGCTGGATGGAGAGGGATGCTCAACTTGTCTCTTCAGAATTCCCCATAAGTGATCAACTGGGTTCAGATCAGGAGACATACTTGGCCACTGAATCACTTTCACCCTGTTCTTCTTCAGAAATGCAACAGTGGCCTGAGATGTGTATTTTGGATCATTGCCATGTTGGAAAAGTGCATGACGACCAAGGGCACGGAGTGATGGTAGAATCTTCTCTTATATAGAGCAGTACATCTGTGAATTCATCATACCATCAATGATATGCAGCTCCCTGACACCAGCAGCACTTATGCAACCCCACATAAGGACACTGCTACCACATTTCACTGTAGGAACCTTGCATTTTTCTTTTTACTCTTCACGTTTGGGACACAAGACAGTTTTGAAGTCATCGGTTCCAAAAACATTTATCACTCTCATCACTCAGAGTTCCAGTAGTCTTCTTTTTTAGCATGGGCCCTGGCAAATTCTATGTGGGCTTTTTTGTGCCTGGTCTTTAGGAGAGGGAAACAATCACCCCAGTTTAGCTTTCTAACTCTTTAGCTGACTATAATTAACTTGCATGGCAATTTTCTTCAACTTCTCATCAGAAGACGCTCCTGTCGAGGTGTTAACTTCTATGGACGGCCTGGACATCTCTGTGCGACGGTTGCAGTTCCATCTTTGTTAGAATACTGTAGCAAAAGTGATACAAATATCTGACTGATAAGTAAAGCTTTGCTGATCTTCTTGTAGCCGTCATCTTTCTTGTGTAAAGAAATTATTTTCTTTCTCAGGCCTTGTGACTAATGCCCTTATAATCAACTCTCTGCAGGACACCTGTTTAATTAATAATTAGACTCACCTGTAGTTGAGTTCTTAATAATTGGGAGCAAAGCAAATTTTTAGACAAAATCTTAAGACTTTCATTGGGGTATATTCATTTTTGCAACGGTCTTGAATGATTTTGTTAGGAAAAATAATTTCTTTGCGTGTGCAAATTAACCACTTGTACTGCTACAGGGCAGCAAAATCATGTAATTCTATCTCACAAAGCTGCAGGTCTGCTTAGTAAAACAGCATGCAGTACACAATAAAATCACTCCCTAACACACAGTTAACCCTTTGATCGCCCCAGATGATAACCCCTTCCTGCCAAGTGTCATTAGTACAGTATCAGTGCTTTTTATTAGCACTGATCACAGTATTAGTGTCACTGGAAATGTCAGTGGATGTTAGTTCCCACTCAGTGTCAGAATGCCCGCCGCAGTCCTGCTAGAAGTCGCTGATCGCCGCCATTACTAGTATAAATAAAATAAGCGTGTGTGTGTGTATATGTGTGTGTGTATATATATATATATATATATATATATATCTCTATCTATCTCTCTCTATCTCGCCATTTGTAGACACTATAATTTTCATGTAAATCACTTAATATACACTTATTGGGATTTTTTTTGTTTTTTAGCAAAGACATGTAGCAGGATACATTTTGGCCTAATTTTTTATTGGGTATATTTTATAGCAAAAAGTGAAAAAGGTTTCCTTCAAAATTGTCAGTCTTTGTTTATAGCGCAAAAAAAAAAAAAAAGCAGAGGTGATCAAATACCACTGAAAGAAAGCTCTATATCTGGGAATAAAATGACAAATTTAATTTATGTAAAGTGTTGCATGACCTCGCAATTGTCAGTTAAAGCAAAGTTCCAGACGAACTGTGAAAAAAAAAGTCAGCAGCTACAAAAACTGTAGCTGCTGACTTTTAAAAAACAGCCACTCACCTGTCCAACGACCCCGCGGTGTCCTCCCCGCAGCTCGTTTCACCAGCCGTCTGGTGTTCCAGGCGCTGGCATCTTCAGTGTGGGCAGCTGCCTGTGACAGCTTGCGGCTTCACAGCCGGGTGCCCACTGTGCATGTACGAATAGTGCTGTGCTTCCTGAATGGTCCCGCAGACGTCTGGGAGCTTTCACATGAACCAGAAGACTACAAGCAGGGAGGGTAGGATGACAACTTCTGCTTCCGATCGCCTAGGCGATTGCAGTGGAAGTAGGAGTGGGTACTTGCTCCCCCCTGCACCCCAAAGGTGCCAATCTTTAACCCCTAGATGCCGAGTGCACACAAATATACAGCCTCTCAAAATGTGGGCCATGACGCCGAGCGACCGCATATTTGCGTATCATTTTAAAGTACATATATGCTGAGAGTACGTTCCCAGCACGTGTCCGTGACTAACGAAAAGGTCTTGGTCTACCCGGCTTCTGAAACCTCTTAAAAGGACTGGGAGGCACCAGCGCAAAGTGATTAATGGAGAGCGGGAAACCAGGCTTTCAAGCGGAACTTCCCTTTTTGGGTGGAGCTCCACTTTAAAGTAACACAACGCTGTATCGCAAAAAATGGCTTGGTCAGGAAGGAGGAGAAATCTTCTGGGAGGGTAACAAACAAATCTTGTTTGCAATCAATGGCCTACATTTGTGGGAGTATTTTGTAGCATAGTGTCCCATAGAAAAAGTTGATCCTGAAAGGAAAAGTAAAGATTTTCTGACAAATCTCTTGGGGTGTACGCATTTATGCTGAGCAATGTATATGCTTTATGCAGTTGATATGTGGTTAACGTGTCTGACTGACTATAGACTTGCTTACTGTGCTCCTATTTATCACTTCTTCCTGGATCACTGTATGTTAGTGACCAGGAATCCCTGCTGGTGCCGCATACAACCACCTATAGACATAAATACTTGCAGGTGGCTATATGTAGCCATGAACAGCTACTGGCATAAAGCGGCACACGTGTGCCGAAGCTATGGGGTTGAGTTACTGAAACTGGAGAGTGCAAAATCTGGTGCAGCTGTGCATGGTAGCCAATCGGCTTCTAACTTCAGCTTATTCAGTTACATTTTGATTAAAAAAGAAAAAAAAAAAAAACTGAAAGCTGATTGGTTTCTATGCAGAGCTGCACCAGATGTTGCACTCTCCAGTTTTAGTAAATCAACCCCTCTGTTTGAGAACTTCACCCGTACACTTGCTTGCGCTACTTTATATACGTAGCGGTGCACAGCTGCTTAGAGCCATCTGCATGCATTCATGTCTACGGCTGTATGTAGAACCAGTTCCCCTGCACCAAAATAAGCCAGGGTGTTTACACTGTACTAGAGAATGGACCAGGAGTCCTAATAAAAGAAGAAATAGGGCAAGTGGATATATCAAAAACTACCACATCACAGAGAAGGAGGTTTTGTCAGTGAGGACCATTCTGACCCTGAAGTACAAATTATTATTATTATACAGTATTTATAATGCGCCAATAGTTCGCTCAGCGCTGTACATTACAAAAGGGAGACAGAACATGTGACAGAACAATACCAATACAATGCAAGACATGAGGGGATCAAGGGCCCTGCTCTTTCGAGCTTACAATCTAGGAGGGAAGGGGTGGTGGCACAGGAGGAGATAGCTGTGGGGGATGGAGTGGTAGGAAGAGTGGAGGAGGTCGGCAAGTTAGCAGGGGGTGGGGTAGGCTTCCCTGAAGAGATGGGTTTTCAGGGTGCGCCTAAAGGAGAGGAGAGTAGGTGATAATCTGATGGGTTGGGGCAGGGAGTTCCAGAGGATGGGTGACACCCTGGAGAAGTCCTGGAGGCGGGCATGGGAGGAGGAGACCAGGGAACTAGAGAGAAGGAGGTCTTGTGAGGAGCGGAGTGTGCGTGCTGGGCGGTACTTGGATATTAGGTCAGTGATGTAGTTCGGGGCAGTGTGGTGGACAGCTTTGTACGTCAGCGTTAGGATTTTGAATTTGATCCGTTGCGCAATCGGAAGCCAGTGGAGGGATTGGCAGAGGGGGGTGGCGGAGACAGTGCGGTTGGAAAGGTGAATGAGTCTGGCAGCCGTGTTCAGGATGGACTGAAGAGGTAGGATTACCACATTTTAAACTGCGTTGTGATTCCGGAATAGGCAAAAGTTATTATTTCATCACTATATTGAGGGTTCAGCATGATCCGTGTGTTTCAACCAGCAGGAAACCTAGAAGATAACTGGTATATAAAATACCATCCAGGGAACACAATGGAGGGACTCAGTCTATGACTTTGCTCTACAGAGCATGATAATACATCCTTTGTAACATTCTGAATTCTAGACACTTGTACGGCTATCAAGCAACAATTCAGTCAGACACAAATACTTTGACTGCTAGATTACTGCAGGGCGATGCAGGGAGATAGAGGTGACAGGCATGATGATTGAATTTACCATACAGCCATTCATTTTAAGCAGCTATGAGTTTCTCTACAACTTTCTATATCAGAAGCAAAGCATTTCTTACTGTACAATTTTCTGCAATGCTACTACTATAAAAAATATTATAACAAGAGTAGGTCAAGTAAAAAAAAAACAAAAATAAAAAAACAAACAAAAAAAAAAATGTTTTAAATCAGATCAATGTAGCCATCAATTACTATACAAGACAAAACAGAATATAAAAGAATATGCAGTATAACAAAAACAATGTTTCTGTATATAAGATATGCACTTGCTATATGCTGAAACATTAATTCCTATTAGTAAAAATAAATAAAAATCTTTTTTTTTCAAAAATTAAAGGGTAACAACTTTTGTGAGAAAAAATAGCAAAAAAAAAAAAAAAAAAGTGTATACAATTGCTACACAAATCATATTGTAATTGAATGTTATTAAAATGTCCTTTCCTTTTCAGTCTACAGAGCTTGAATTTTCTGCAAAATGCAATATGGCTACCTGAAGGCGTTCTGTACACATGATGTACAGTACACCTCCCAGAAATGTAATTTCCTGCTTGTGCAATTGGCTCAATGAGATTCCCAGGAGTCTGCGTGAAGATACAATATCATTTTTGGTGAGATACTACCAAAGGGAAATCACGTCTAAAAGTGACACAGGCCCTGCCCTGCCTTTCCTCATTAGAACTCTGCAAGTGCCGCAGCTGATTGGTACCGTAATTATAAAATCACTCCCATACAGATACAAATTTATTCTGTACATGGACACATGCAAACAGCTATCTCTTCAGAATAGCAAAAAGGTAGGAATCTGCAACAACGTTTATTAAAATCCCTGCATTGTACATAGATCACCCAGAGGAGACTGCTTTATTCTCAACAACAGTGGAATTGTGATTTAAAGAATTGAAAAAGAGTAGTTAAAAAGTACACTGCACTATCTAGGACTCTTTTGCCCAATTTGCATCCCTTTGCAATATGATGTGCTGCTCTCGAACCTCAGCAGTTTATACTGGGGACATTGATTTTTCATGTGTCCATTATAGAAGATTTTGTATTTCACCCAGAGCGAAAAACATCAAAACGATCCACCGCAGTGATATCCACGATTATGGAAAAAACTCAATGTTTTTTTACCTCTTAATTACAGAAGGTTAAAAACAGCATGAGATTTTATTTTTGGAATCCAGATAAAAGGGCTCATGCACACAAACATAAATACAGGCATACAGCATAAATACCCGTTATTTACAGTGCCTGGTAGCCCCAGCTATTGCCTATTTCTGCATTACACTGCACGCCTGTAATCTCATGTAAACGCCATCGCTCACAATTACATGTGCATGGACATTGTTCCTGAACATGCGACTTTCACATTCTGGAAACTAAGAGGAGCTTCGGTGTCCTGCGAAGTCAGCTCTATCTGAACTGCAAATTTGCACTATTTTTTAGCAAGTGGCAGCAAAAAAAATTTCCTGGGTCTGAGTAAACCATTCACCACAGTAAGGGCTCGTTCACATTTGACTGTTTTTCCAACTCTTGCCAAACACCCCTATAGCGTTTGACAAGCGTTGGTCCGGCGTTTGCGGAGCTTTTTAAAGCTCCGCAAACGCCGCTAAACTGTGCATGCGAAGCGTTAAAAACGCCCCAAAAACGCCTATAATGAAATGTGAATGGTGTTAACGCTCCGCAAACGCCCCGCAACCGCACCGCAAATGCCAGCTGTTTGCGGAGCGGCACCATAGACTTGAATAGGAGGCTTCAACTCCTCCTAACTCGACCAGAGGCGTCCGTTTTGCCGTGACGCAACGCTAACGCTCCCGTTTGAACAACACCATGTGCTGCAATGTGCAGAATTTTCCCAGGCGTTTGGGGAAACGGTAAAAACGCTTCCCAAACACCTATCTGCCACTTGCTAACAAGGCTAGTGTGAACGTAGCCTAATCGAAGCAGAATGAACCAAATCGGCTCAAAACACACTACCAATGGCTAGTGAGTTAGTACCAGCAAGCAGGAGATGACCAATAAACCCCTGCTATAGAGAATTCTTCATATGTACATCTGATCCTGCATCGAACAAATGGCACGCAAACGTTCATTGTATATTCTTTTAATGTATAATTTAGGGGAAGTGCCATGTATTTGGGTGACGAGGGCTTCCCACCTACCATACAATTTCTAACTTTTTTGTATTTGGATATTGCTTAAAATTCATGTTACACTTAGAGAATTTTTGCTGTCAGCTTTCCCAATTGCAGTGCTTTGAGCTGGCATAGCTGAGTAATGTCCACACCCCTAATCACAGGCATCCTTACACAGTCCTGCAGTGAGGGGTATTCTTGACCAGATCTGTTAGATTACAGCATGCAATGGACAGCAAAACTCTAGTGACATATTTAGACACAGGGGACATGTATAAAATATGATGCATAGTCAAACCGTACTAAATGGAAGCAAACCGTAGAACTGCAAAAAAAATTAAAAAAAATAAAACCTCCCCCCCCCCCCCCCCCGACGACTTCTTAGTTGTGCGTCCTACTGAGTGAAATTCTGTCTCATCTTGATGAGAATAGGTCTCATTTACAGTGATAGATCTGTTATGAACCAAGGCAAGTTGGCAGACTGAAGGCCCACGAGCTGCAACTACACATGATGACTTTGCTGACTGGCAGTCTGATGTTGCCTATCTGACTGAATACCAATTTTTGTGACATTAAAAGTCATAAAAAGAAATACATAGGTTGCCACTGAATATTTGCTGCACACAGCACTACTAAACATCAAATAAATCTCTTAGAACTGCTGACAGGAGAAATTGTAAGATGATTTGTGACAACTACCTCTACTCTCCTATATAAATGTAGGCACTTCTACATATAAAATCTCTTCTGCCACACAGAGAATGGAGAAAGCAGATTTCCATTTTTGCAGTCATATTTGAGAAGACCCCACTATATGTTTGTTACGTGTTCCCATTCACACAGCATACCTAAAATAAATAAATACCAATTCTTACTTTTTTAGCCATTTATCTGGAACAGCATTATACATGGGTCACTATAGGCAACTCCTATTTGTTTGAATGGATGGCAATGTACAGATACAGTAGGGGACAAAAGTGAGGGGCAGTTTTTTGTATTAACATACAATGAACCAGCCAGGCCTGGAAATCTTTAACCCTTTTGTCAGGACAAACAGGCCCACTCATCTAGTTCACAACCGATAATGAGATCTGCTAGCACAGTACAGACAGGTTAATTATGGCAAACATAAGGCCCCAGCCCCCCACTCCCTTCCTAACAGGGAGTAGTAAGATTTCTCAATTTTCGATTTTACAAAAAAGAGCATCTAAAAAAGGAAAGCTGCATTTTTAAAATATTTTTTAGGTTATGGAATACAAATGGGAACATGTAACAAATATAAAGCAGGCATTATCCCAATTTGGCTGCAAAAGTGGAAGTACACTTTTAAAATACCAGCTATGGACCTGCTATGATGTATAAACATTTGAGTAGAAAATAAAGTATATGTCAGTGCAAAATAACAACATATGCAGTACATCTCTGCAATGCATGTACATTTCCCCATGTTGTATCCCTGTAAAAACCCAGAAAGTAAAGAAAAACACCTGTACACCTCCACTCAGCACTTAATTTCTATTGTGGGCTGACAACAGGCATTTGTGTGGACTGAATGGTGTCAACCCTGCCCAGCTGTCTTTTGCTAGACTACTGAATCCTTTTCAGTAGCTAATGCAGGCCATAGATGAGTCGAAAATCGGCTGATTTTTCGGCCAATAAATAAATAAAAATCGTCCAATTTTCGCATCGTTAATGGGTTAATTGAGTGGATGTTTTTCGGGATTTTGGCACATTTTTTCTATCAGTAAAGTTGGGGAAAAATTAAAAAAAAAAAAAAAAAAAGGGGAAGAAGAATTCCAGTCCGCTATTATATTTGACATGAAAAAGTATTGCGGTTGCGACAATGTATCTATTTGTATCCGAATAAAAACATCTGTATCCGAAATGGATACAAATAGATACAATGTTGCAACCGCTATACATTTTAATGTCAAATATAATAGCGGAGCTCTCTGCAAGGGACAGAAGTAATTAAATGCCGGCCGTAGACGGGACGAAAATCGACCGATTTTTTTTACTGTTGGTGGTAACGTTGGCCTATTGAACAACTGATTTTTCGTTTTTTTTTTTTAAAAAACGGACGGTTTTCAACCTGTCTATGGCCTGCATTAGTCTCTACAACACAGGGACTAATTGTTCTATAGTCCAAGATAAGTGGGTCGTCTAATTAGGTTCCTTAACAGTTTACACACACACACACACACACACACACACACACACACGCGCGCTGCCATTGAAGAGTCATACAAAGCAGTGTGCTTACAGTGTAAAGCACACATAGTAAAACAGCACACAGTTAACCTTTTGATCACCCCATATGTTAACCCCTTACTGCCCAGTGTCATTAGCACAGTGTCCGTGCTTTTTATTAGCACTGATCACTGTGTTAGCGTCATTGGGATGTCAGTGGCAGTCAGTCAGTCAGTTCCCACCCAGTGTCAGAATGCCTGCCGCAGTTCCGCTATAAGTCCCTGATCGCCACCATTCCTAATATAAAAAAAAATAAAATTCCTATATATATGCCACCATTTGTGGCCACTATAACTTTTCTGGAAACCAATTAATTTACACGTATTTGGATTTTTTTTTAGCACAGACATGTAGCAGAATACATTTTGTCCTAAATTTATGATATTTGTTTTAAAAAATTTTTGTACTGGATATGTTTTATAGCAAAAAGTCAAAAATGTTTTTTTTTCAAAATTGTTGGTCTTTTTTTGTTTATAGAGCAAAAAAAAAAAAAAATGCAGAGGTGATTAAATACCACCAAAAGAAAGCTCTATTTGTGGGACAAAATACAAAATTTAATTAATGTACAGTGTTGCATGACCGCGCAATTGTCAGATAAAGTAACAGCGCTGTGGCGTAAAAAATGGCCTGGTGAGGAAGGGGGGTAAATCCTCTGGAGGGCAAGTGGCTAAGACAACACAGGAAGTGTGAAAAGGACAAAATCAACAGGTCTTTTTTTTTTTTTTTTTGCTCTTACAGATAAAACAAGACACTTTAGTGGTACAGTATATTTAACAAACCAAAACGGGAGGGAATAAATTGTTGGTTTACATATACTTTAAGCCTTCTGCATATTCGTGTATGTATACAATGTCACCTATTGTGTACGTTTCCCTGACAGCCAACCAGGGAACTTCTCAGGGTGGCTCCTGTTTCAATAAACACTAAAACGGATAGTTAGAATGCTCATTCAGTGTAACTTTGAAAACGTTTGCAAAGTTACTCTGCTGCAGCACACATAACTGCGAATCAAAGGCTTGTCCTGATCCCTTCTTGACAACAACAAAGCTGCAGTGACATGAGGGCCAGTTCACACCACAAAAAAAAAAAAAACACGCACTCCAGATGCATTCCAGACACGTTTTTGCTTACAGTTCACACCACACTCCATTCTGATGCAGTTTACCATGTTCCAGCACAGTTCGGTGCAGAAAAAAAAAAATGCAGCGTGTTCTACTTTTTTTTTCTGAAACCGGAAACTGACTGGAACGGACTGCAATGCTATAACTTTTCTGTAAACCAATTAATTTACACGTATTGGGATTTTTTTTTTAGCAGACATGTAGCAGAATACATTTTGGCCTAAATTTATAATGAAATTTGTTTTAAAATTTTTTTTACTGGATATGTTTTATAGCAAAAAGTTAAAAATTGTTTTTTTTTCAAAATTGGTCGTCTTTTTTTTTGTTTACAGAGCAAAAAATAAAAAAAAATGCAAGAAAATGGAACATGGCAAACTGCATCGGAATGGAGTGTGGTGTGAACTGTAAGCAAAAATGTGTCGGGAATGCATTAATGACTGGAACTGACTGCAATGGTGTGAACCAGAATACATGGAAAACACTGTGCATGCATTTGTTTTTATGCAGAAAAAAAAAAAAAAGAAAAAAACCAAACTGGTCTGAACTAGCCAAAATGGCTCTAGACCACCTAATGTGCATGTACACATAGGATAACAGTTGCTTCTACAGGCAAAATGCTACACTCTCCTAGGACCAGTTTTTTAGACTCAGTGTGCATGGAGCCTTAAAGTGTTACTAAACCCAAGACCCTGCATTCACTATATCTGGTCTCCCACACTACATACAACATGGAAATGCAATTATTTTAGTAAATATAAACTGCTAAATACCTTTTCTCATCAGCAGTATATAGCAATCTTGTGACTTCTATCAGTGTTCAGCTGAGCACTGGTTACAGCTTGAAGGAGGAGTTTTCATTCCCCCCTAACTGTTCTATGAGGCTGCAAGGCCCCTGACCCTCTGTCTGGATAGTGCTGATTATCCCTGTGCTGATCACCTGCACCCTCTTAAGAAAACAAAAAAACAAAAAACAACAACACACCTCTCTAGCAATACACACCAAACTGAGCATGTGCAGCTTGCCCCCAAGGCTCTGTACTATCAGTAGATGGATTGGGGACAGATGAAGGGGAGGATCAGAGAACACAGAATCAAACATCCTTTTTACACAATGCAGAAAATTAACCCCTTAGGTTCCACAGCGAGTATCACAAGCATGCTTTACTGCATATACAAACTGATTTTACTGTTGTGGGTTTAGTAACACTTTGAAGACAATCAATATAAATATAGATCTTATTCTGGTGTCAAATAATGAGACATTGGCAAATTAGGTGTATTTAGGTGTACACAACCACTAGATAATACAGATGAGAATTACAAACTGAATTAGTTATGCAAAAACTAATCATGTCTGCCCCTTACTTTGTTATCATAAAGCTGGGTACACATGGTCTGAATATCAGCCGGTTCAGCAGGAACTGGCCAACATTAGGACCATGTGGACAGCTGTCCTTCTGACAGAAACAGGTCTAAGGACCAACTTTTGTCAAAGGGACATGCTGGAAAACCAATATCTGATCAGCGCTTGCAGCCAATGACTGCGAGCACTGATTACTATGTGTTATAGTGTGTGGGGGTGATGGGGGAGAACACAAACAGCTCAATGGGAAAGATCACTGCACCAACATCACTGTTAGTTTTTTTTTTTGTTCAGTCTGCTGGGTTGAACGAAAAAACAAAAAAAATTAATGTAAGTACCAGGAATAGGACATTTCCTGAAAAGCAAACCGTAAGTGGTTTGAAAGGCAGAATGTTTTTTTTTTACCTTAATGCATTCTATTAATATTAGGGATGCACCAAAATTTCAGCCACTGAAACATATTGGTCAAAAATAGCTCTATTGGCATTTTGGAAAAATTTAGCCAATACAGGGGACTGTGTGTACTGCAGATGTAAGGGGGGGTGTCAGAGAAAGGCAGGAGAGGAGCAATGTATACAGTGACTGGCTGCCACTATGTATCAGTACTGGTTTTTAAATGCAATTGCCAGGTTTTTTGTTCACTATAGCTCAGAGAATCAGCTGTCACTTTCACCGAGCTAAAAGAAAAAGTTTCAAGTGACAGCTATGGTAAAGGAAAAAAAAAAAAAAAAGCTGGCAATTGCATTTAAAAACCAAAACTGACACAGGGGGCCTCTCTGTATACACTGCTACCTCACTGTATACACTGTTCCTCTCCTACCCCCTCCTTGCACACACTGCCCCCCCTCCCCCCTATAAAGAGGACCTGTCACTTATATGCGATCACATAGGGGACTATTGGTCCCCTATCTGATAGCAATAACATCTTAAGTTATACATGAAAGTAGAAACAAAATACAATAACAAAAAAAAAAAAAAAAAAAAAAAATTGGAGCCTCCCCACCCCCACATAAACAGACATTTCAGTTCAGTTTTCACCCACATGCATTCTGATTTTTCAGTATCGGTTTCAGCACTAGAATTTTTATTTCAGTGCACCACTGATAAGCATTAATAATGAATTAAGTAACATTTATAGTTTGCAGTGCTCAGATGCAGATTAGGTCCACTTTAAAGTGTATGTAAAATTATATATATATATATATATATATATATATATATATATATATATATATATATATATATATATATATATATATATATATATATATATATATATATATTCATTCATTGGATCAAAGTCCTCCTGCGCTATAAAGGAAGTGTGCCTAACCTAAAGCTGCCAACACTCAAAAAACTGATACCCAAACAGTGTTACTCATTAGTATAAATAGTGTAGCGCTCATAACAAATAATAAATACAAAATAGAAAATAAAATAAAAATTCATATAGTGTAACTCATCACTACAATAGTGCTAAACATATATAGTGTCAAACCCAAATGAAACACAATATCTGTGCCCCTCGCTTAAAAAGGTGCACACACAAATAAATAAATACAGTATCTATAACAGTGCCTCTCATTTAAAAAACCGTATACACACACTTAATAAAATACATTTAAATAAGTGATGGATAAAATCATGCAAAAGGTTGCTGGCCCATATGATTTAAGGATCCAGGGTGATCCTGCAAGCGTGTTGGCCCCTAGGGGTCACAGGGAGGAGGTGAGGAGGCAATTCAGCCGCAAATAGAAGAAGTGTGTTGGCACAATCACAGAGTTGTTGAACACCATTGCATGATTTTATCCATCACTTATATACTATTTTTGGACATTTTTTAATCATTTGAGTATAATTTTTGAAGTGTGGACACTTTATTGCACTTTAGCACTTTTTGTTTAGCCCCTTGCTTTGATTTGAGGGGTTGTTGATATATTATTTAAATGTATTTTATTAAGTGTGTGTACACAGTTTTTTAAATGAGAGGCACTGTTATAGATACTGTATTTATTTGGTGTATGTGCACCTTTTTAAGCGAGGGGCACAGATATTGTTTATCATTTGGGTTTGACACTATATATGTTTAGCACTATTGTAGTGATGAGTTACACTATATGAATTTTTATTTTATTTTCTATTTTGTATTTATTATTTATTATGAGCGCTACACTGTTTATACTAATATATATATATTCATTGCCATGACCAGTAATAGAGGGGAGTTAATACTTGCACTGCCAGTGAGTACCAGTGTGTGTTAATGGTAATAGTACTGACACCCATACTGGAGGTTATTATGGAGGCCACTGACACTAGTGCTGGTGGTCATTGTACTCTAACTTCATCAGTGTGCATTGCAATACACTGCTAAAAGTGCAGCAAGACCAACATTTTTAGGCTTGGGGGTGTGAAAATGCACCACTACTGTTAACAGATGACAAAACCTTTTAATAGTTCTAAATCTACATCTTACAGTCAGATGCAGAATGCACAAGGTTCAGAATGCAGACTTACAACTGTACTGCAAAAAATCTGGAACAATGCTGCTAATGAAGAAAAAAAAAAATCAATAAAAACAACAATGGACAATGGCAAAGTTCCCTTTGTAAGTTCTGCCCTATGATCCAATCTGGTGCCATAGATCAAACTACTGTACACATAAGCTCAGGATCTTTCAGCTGTCTTAAAATATCCTGATCAACAACCAACATCTGTTTCTGGCTTGACTTTAGACAGAAGGTCTTATTTCCTTCAAAAGCTTTATTTATTTATTTTTTTAAAGCTGAACAATAAAAGCAAAGGAGGAATGCAACTCTGTATTCCTTAGCAAATCATTACATTTATTTTTTATTGCAACTAGTGTAAGTAAGTATCTAAATTCACCCTATCAGCTTCCCGAAAGACCCATTGTACAAGTACAGTGGGGAAAAAAAGTATTTAGTCAGCCACCAATTGTGCAAGTTCTCCCACTTAAAAAGATGAGAGGCCTGTAATTGGCATCATAGGTAGACCTCAACTATGAGAGACAAAATGAGAAAATAAATCCAGACAATCACATTGATTGATTTGGAAAGAATTTATTTGCAAATTTATGGTGGAAAATAAGTATTTGGTCACTTACAAAACAAGCAAGAATTCTGGCTCTCACAGACCTGTACCTTCTTCTTTAAGAGGCTCCTCTGTCCTGCACTCATTACCTGTATCAATAGCACCTGTTTGAGGTTGTGGACAGGTGTATTTTATACTGATAACAAGTTCAAACAGTCACACTCCAAACTCCACTATGGTGAAGACCAAAGAGCTGTCGAAGGACACCAGAAACAAAATTGTAGACCTGCACCAGGCTGGGAAGACTGAGTCTGCAATAGGCAAGCAGCTTGGTGTGAACAAATCAACTGTGGGAGCAATAATTAGAAAATGGAAGACATACAAGACCACTGATAATCTCCCTCGATCTGGGGCTCCACGCAGGATCTCACCCCGTGGGGTCAAAATGATCACAAGAACGGTGAGCAAAAATCACAGGACCACACGGGGGGGACCTAGTGAATGACCTGCAGAGAGCTGGGACCAACGTAACAAAGGCTACCATCAGTAACACACTATGCCGCCAGGGACTCAGATCCTGCAGTGCCAGACGTGTCCCCCTGCTTAAGCCAGTACATGTCCGGGCCCGTCTGAAGTTTGCTAGAGAGCATTTGGATGATCCAGAAGAGGATTGGGAGAATGTCATATGGTCAGATGAAACCAAAATAGAACGGTTTGGTAGAAACACAACTCGTCGTGTTTGGAGGAGAGAGAATGCTGAGTTGCATCCAAAGAACACCATACCTACTGTGAAGCATGGGGGTGGCAACATCATGCTTTGGGGCTGTTTCTCCGCAAAGGGACCAGGACGACTGATTCATGTACAGGACAGAATGAATGGGGCCATGTGTCGTGAGATTTTGAGTGCAAACCTCCTTCCATCAGCAAGGGCATTGAAGATGAAATGTGGCTGGGTCTTCCAACATGACAATGATCCCAAACATACTGCCAGGCAACGATGGAGTGGCTTCGTAAGAAGCATTTCAAGGTCCTGGAGTGGCCTAGCCAGTCTCCAGATCTCAACCCCATAGAAAACCTTTGGAGGGAGTTGAAAGTCCGTGTTGCCCAGCGACAGCCCCAAAACATCACTGCTCTAGAGGAGATCGGCATGGAGGAATGGGCCAACATACCAGCAACAGTGTGTGCCAACCTTGTGCAGACTTACAGGAAACGTTTGACCTCTGTCATTGCCAACAAAGGATATATAACAAAGTATTGAGATGAACTTTTCATATTGACCAAATACTTATTTTCCACCATAATTTGCAAATAAATTCTTTCCAAATCAGCCAACGTGATTGTCTGGATTTTTTTTTCTCATTTTGTCTCTCATAGTTGAGGTCTACCTATGATGCCAAATTACAGGCCTCTCTCATCTTTTTAAGTGGGAGAACTTGCACAATTGTTGGCTTACTAAATACTTTTTTGCCCCACTGTATATTTAGGCTGGGAGAGGAAGGACCAATACTAGGAGCCAATCAGGTGTGCTGTGTGCAAATGGGAAGAAAGAACAGTGTAAGCAGAAAGAGGATGTCATCAGTGTGCATTGCTCCTTTACTGCCCAATCAGCATGCTGGAGGTGGGTATATGACACTCCTGTATTCCTTAAATTAACAGTCAGCACACAGTCCATTGCATCTAAAAGCATACCTGCTAAAAAAGGACATATACAGTACTTACCTTTCCAGTGACCTAGGCTGTTTAGGTTTTAATGACCTCTGGATTAAAATAACCTTTTAACATGGAATACGGCAGGCGTCACTAAATGGCGGACCACAGTCCGAATACAGACCAAGTGACGGTCCTGTCCGGATCGGCCACACCACTTAGCAACGTGAGTGGACTCTTCTCCTCCCACCACTTCTGGAAATCAGGAGGAGTGGCGGGGTGGACTCCTGTTCTGTATGTACTCTTCTGCCGCCGTCGCCGCTGCTGTTGAAGTCACAGCAGGGAAGAGGACAGGAGGAATAGAAGGAAAGACTCCTCTTCTGAATGTACCAGCTTGGCACCGCTGAACTCAGAGCAGAAGGAGGGCAGGAGACACTGTGGGTCCACAGGGGGAGCGGGGAAGGGAAGGAGAGAGGGATAAGCTGTGAAGTGGGGGAGATTTGTGATGTGAGGGGGGGAGCTGTAGTACTGGGGGGCTGTGATGTGAGGGGAACTGTGATGTTAGAGGGGGAGCTGTGATACGGGCAGCTGTGATGTGGGGGGTTGTGATTGCAAGGGGGACTGTGATGTCAAGGAAAGACTGATGTGAAGGGGGGCTGTGATGTAAGTGGGGCTACAATGTTGGGGGGCTCTGAAGTGAGAGGGTGTTGTGATGTACGGGGGGCTATGATTGGAAAGGGGGGGGCTGAAGACATTAATGTAAAGGGGGCTGTGATGTGAAAGACCTGAGTAATAGAAGAAAAATGAGTTTCGGACCTCTGCAGAAAGAAAATATGTTACCAACCGGACCCCTGTGAACTTTAATTCAGTACCTCTGGTATAGGGGTTTGTTCACGTGCGACAGGCACTGCCACTCCTCTGAAATGTGATGCATGCTCAAACCGCTTTTCAGAGATGCTTGACAGGCGGTGAGGTGGTGATATGTCACCCCCTCACTGCCCGATTTAACCTGGTAACTGGCCATACTACCACTCCACAAATTGCATGCACTGTGTGCGGCTGTAGTGCAGTTCCTGCGCTGCCCTACAGAACTGTATTAGTCCAATTCAGCAGTGACACTGTCTGCTGAAAGTGACATGCGGTTTACATTTTGCCGTGAAGCACAGCATGTATATAGCCAATGGAAGCTATATGTTACCGTTTAGATGGTGGTTGAGGAGCAGCAACACCGCGACTCAAGCCCTATCCGGTATTTTTCTGTAGGGATGGAGCTTGCTAAAGCTTGTATTGTAGTCTGATAAAAGGCTGTTTAAAGCTACAGGCAGCATGCCCATTGAAATCCATATTACGTATTTTCATAGTGGAATCCAAAGGATGCTTTAAAACGATTCAAGAAAGCTGCCCATTAAACATTGTACAAATGCTTGCTGAAGCTTCCAAGACGAGCATTGAAATGCGAAGATTAAACAATGGCCAGGCTTTCGGAGCCTTCCATAGGAATAAGGTTTCCCTATTTAAACATTTGTCATCGGAGCTTTAATAGCCCAATGATGACTAATACGACTTGTATTTAGCATAATGCAAGATTAACACATTCATTAGCTCCATGTCACAATATTTTCCAACCCTTTGCATACTGCCGTTCCCAATTGCTCCTGAGAAACATGATTCTTCCAGCACAAAATGAAAGGCGCAAAGTGCTCATTATTTATAAATTTGCAGCAAGAATCAACTGAACTAATTACATGGTTTTTTTTTTGCCCCCACAAAAGACTGATGATTTCTCCGTGTTCCTCATTAGTACCACTATAAAAAAAAAACAAAAAACAAAAAACAAAAAAAAACCACAACATTCCCTCCCCACTGTTGCCACTAACTTGATAAATTCTGTGAGAACATTCTTCACTGGCCTGCCTATATGGAACAGATTAGGTAGTAATACCTGTGAGACAAATGAACACACTAAGGTTTTATCCGTCATTTTACACCTAAAGCAAAATTCAAGATTATTTATTAGTGTATTTTCAGCATCAGCGCTGCTTAAATTGTTCAAAAAGAAGATGTAGGTGACGCCAAAGCAAAATGCCTGCTAAATCTTTTACCGCTAAAATCATCATCCTATTAAGGTTCATATTTACTTGCCTCCAACTAGCGTTGCTTCGAGGGTCCCTTCATATTTCCTATGTACATTAATGCACAAGGTTTTGTGTTCCACTTTTCAATGGGCTGCCAGTGGACCTCAATGTATGAAAAACCACACCGCTTGTATTTTCGACAACATAATGTATAGCTCTAGAGCAGAGGCAATGGCAGCTATGAATCAATAGACACACAGAGTGGGGCTCTGGGGTGAGCATGCACAATTGCCCCCATAGCATGCGGCTTACTATGGGGGCACTCAGGCAGGTAGAGGGGCCAGGAGTGCTGCAGAGAACTCAAGAAGAGGAGGATCTCTGCTGATCTGTGCAAAACTATTGGACAGACCAGGTAAGCATTATTTTCAAAAATTAAAACCTGAGCCTTCAATATCACTTTAAATAACCCTATACAAATGCCCATCTTACTGAAGCCACAGCAATGTGACAATCCTTCCCTCTTCATTTGTTTACTTCCTGGGGTCCTTCTTCTGATGTTCACATCACTGCCTGCATGATTTCGGCACTTCCTTTTGGTGGCTCAGACACTTGCAGTGGCCGGGTCCTCTCTCATAGGCTCCAGAGGCAGGAGAACTCACGGAGGCAGTAAGGAGACCAGTGACCAAGAAGGTAACCAGGGAGAAATGTCTGGTTCCCAGAGCAGGAAGTTAGCTTGACTCATAGAATAAACTGTGACTTTCATCCATTAAATTTGATACATTACATTTCAGGATGGCTTAAAGAGGAGTTTGGAATCAACACCGAGGAGTAAAAGGGATTGATGCACAATGCACCATTTAAAATTTTACTTTTCCTGGAGTTTGTTTGATTTTCTAATGGTTAATGGGGTCATATCGATGTTTGTTTTCGACCACAAAGATGTGAAAATTGGGAGAATGGAAAATTATTTTTGAACTGATTTCTAACAGAGAATATGCTTTTCATTTGGGAAAGTGCATTCACTCCAAAATAAAAAAAGTTAAAATCAAACTTTAAGGTATTTTGAAGGTCATGCATCATGATACTGAATGTACTTATAAGAATTTTCATCCAAGTGTTTGTGTGAATGTTCATTTGAAAATGCACTAGTATATGGACAGCATAAGGCTGGCTTCAGAACGTGTTTTGCTGCAACATGTGGCATATTGCACAGTTTACTATGCAACACATGTTATGCACAGGTACAGTATATGTGCGTTGTGCTGCAGTGCCATTCTAAATAGCACTCTAAGGCTCCATGTACACGGGACGTTTGGAAAACAGTTCTGAACGATGGAAACTGACTGCTGGAAACCGTAGGTTAAAAAAAATGTCTGCTAGCCACGTTTGCATACCGCGTTTAGAAGCGTTTTTTTAAACATATCAGGAGACATTCCAAAATGCCCAGAATGCACTGAAAAACAGTAAAATATTAAACTATTTCAGACATTTTGAGGGGAATAGAGAGAGCAGTATGTGTTGAGATGACCGGTTGTTTCTGGTTGTATTCACTATGGATCCCATCATGAGCATAATACAGCACGTTCTACCATTTTTTCCTTCACGCAAAACCTGGAACTGACTGCGCTGGTGTATCGGGTCCATTTGAGTACACGGAAAACACTTTGCATGCATTTCTGATGATGAAAAAAGGCTCTGGACAGCATTTGGATATGGAACAGTTTATAAACATTTGTGTTTTAGAAGCGTTTTTTTAAAAGCGGTTAGCCACGTTTAGCATTTGAAACACTGATAAAGTCTACTCCTGAACGCAAGTTTGGAGCGTTCAAAAAAATGACTGTAAACTCAACTGCCTGTAAATGACAGTGTACACGGACACATAGGAAAACATTAGGGAGAGTTCAGGGGCTGCTGAAAAAAAGAAACGCAGAAAAGCTCCTGAACGTGAGTTTATTAGCTGCAGTGTACATGAACCCTAAGACACAGGGGTTGATTTAACTGGAGAGTACAAAATCTGGTGAAGCTCTGCCTAGAAACCAATCCGCTTCTAACTTGAGCTTGTTCAAATTACCTTTGACAATATAACTCGGAAGCTGATTGGTTGCTATGCAGAGCTGCACCAGATTTCGCAACTGCACTGCAACACAATGCACATACCATGCGTTGTGGGGCACTGCATTGGCAAAATTGTGCAGATACATTTTTTCAAATGTGAAGGCACACTGCACTAAAACAAAAAGGCATTGAAGTGCATGCATGGTGGGACTCACAGTTGTAAAAGGGATCTAAATCTTTGGTTTACACTGGAAGACTAGATTGCCTTTTACCTTTGGATTGTTTAATAGTCAAAAAAAGGTTTAAAACAAGATCGGGAAACTCTGATACTATGAGCTGTCAAAATGGATTGTAACAATTAATAGTTGCATTAAACCCAAAAGCAAACATTTATTATAGTGCAGCTTACCAATTCTTAGATGTGATGGCTGCCTTAATTTTCTTTTTTTAAGCTTTCTTGCTCCTATTTTCATCTGGTGATCCAGCCAGTAAGTCTTTTCGCTTTTAAAAAGAACTAGCACTTTTGTGGCTATAGCAGAGGGATTATACAAACCATTGACCACTGACAGGGGTGTTTACAACAATCAGCTGTTATATATGAAAAACCTTTATTATCCCACCCCCCCCCCACCCCTCAAAAAAATAAATAAAAACTGCTGTAACTGCTTTTAAAGTGTGAGCTGGGGTTTGTCTTCAATTTATTAGTATATTTAAATCTGCTAGTACAGCTAAGACCCCCTCTCCCCCTTCCCCCAGACTCACAATGCTGCTGTCCAAAAATGCCCCCTGTGCCCATACATCAAAAGTGGAGGCATTCTAATACAGGAGGTGTGTTATTGGTCAGATCATCAGGTAAAAAGAAAAAAGGGGAAAAAGCTTTAAAAAAAAAAAAAAAAAAGAGGAAAAAAGAAAAAAAACGAATGCAGCCACTGCATCTAATGACTAGCAAGCTGCAATATATTACATTGCTGCCTTTGGGTTTAATATTGCTTTAACTAGCTAAAAAACAACAATATACATTACGTATGAGAAAACAAAAAATGAAAGTGAACATGTAATCACTGATTAGTAGCCTAAAAAATGATGAGAAATAGGTTTTGGATAATAAGGGTATTATGCAAAAGATATCATTTCTATCACAGGGTATGGAATTGCTTAATGTACTCAAATGTCATTTCCATTCTGCAATGCTAAAATAAAAAAATAAAAAAAAGCTGCACATACATTCAGTTGAAATATACAATGGTATTACAATATGCAAGTATTGTAATATAATAAGTGTGTTTTGTCTAAGTCTTGAATACGAGAAAAGGGGGGGGAGCTTTATAATGAATAGTAAAAATAATTAATATCAATAAACAGTTTTAAAAATAGTTATACAAAATATATTTGAAATCAAAATATGTATTTAGTTTTGGCAATAACATGGTGTGGGTGAATTTCTGCCAGTCACAGGCTGTGCCACACACCCTCCAGCCTGTGCCTTAGAATAATAGGGAGGTGCAGCCTCCATCAATCAAGATGCAATATGCCACCTCCATTGTGTTTTAGTGGGCATGGAGGAGAGAAACAGTGGGCTGTCATTTACCACTGTGTACATGTGTGACTCTATAGTCAAAAGAGCAGTTTCGATTAGATAGGGAGAAAATGCTCAGCAAAAAAATTCACTGACGCTTATGCAAAAATCATAGTGTATTGTTAATATTGCAGAGTTTCCTCTCTGTACAAAAAGGAGGTGGTGGCAGTGTGAAGGGTTAATTGCGTAATTAACCTGGCCCAGTAACAATCGCTCCCAGGCTGCAAGTACACAGATTGTGGTCCCTTTAACGTAACAAACCAAACGCAAGCACGATGCGCATTTGAAGTGTGTTTCTGAAACACATGGTAAAGTGAGCATTTTTTGTGCTGTTTGCCATGCGTTTGGAAACGCACAGATGAATGGAGCTTATTGTTCTTGTGTAAACACAATTTCACTTTCAGGCCCCATTCACGCCTAGCGTAGTGAGAACGTGCTTTTATTTGGCTTGTTTTTCCTGCGACATGCATAGGGTTGCCTTACATGTGGCAAAGTAGTTTGTCACGGTATAGGGGCCCCTGCCAATTACTGATTTCATTTAATCCCCTAATTCCCTGTACCAAACATCCCTCAGATTCTCTCTCTGTATGTTCTCCGTGTCACTCTGCCAAATGACCAAATTCAATTGTTGTGGCTTCCCCCCCTCCCAGCCAGCTTGCTGTATGTCCCAAGTTGCCCTCCATAATTCCTGACACCTGCCCCACTGATATCCCCAGGGGGGTCTGGTGTCATCCTGGCCATCATTGTGTCCCCTGTCACCAGCTCAATTCATCCCTGAGGTCTAGTGTTCCCCCCCCCTCCACCTCTCATTCTGCCGCAGTGGGATGAGAGGTGGGACTTTCACCACCCCTGCCCGATCTTCTCCCTCTCCGACTGGAGAAGAGAAGGTGGCGAGGTTCACACCTCTCCGCAGAGAAGTGCGAGCCTCCCGCAGGGATGTTCTGGGCTACGGCATCTCGCTGACGCCACCCCAGCCCTGTCATCCGCAGCGCGGGCACGGGAAGTTTCCACGCTTGTGAATGGCCCTGGACAAAGGCCGCGCTCATGAGAGGCGCGGCCCCTGTCCAGGGGGAATGCCTCGTTGCCAGGCAACGAGGCATGCCAGCTAACGAGGCATGCCAGCTCCGGCCCGCCCCGGTTACCTAGACAACCAGGGAGCATCCAACATCAGCTTAAGAAGCTGATGCTGGGCGCTCCGGTTGTCTGTCACCACTGCGTAGTCACCAAAGGAGCCCAGCTGCGGCGGGACCTTCGTGACTGAACTCTGCAAGCCCCCCAGCCACACGGGGACCCGCACCCAAGCCTGCCAGAGATTGCCTGCCAGTACCAGAGACCCCCAGTCCAGGGGAAGGATTGCCAGAGACCCCCCAGCATAGGGGAGAGCCTGCCAGAGATTGCCTGCCAGCGCCAGAGACCCCAGTCCAGGGGAGGGAGTGCCAGAGACCCCCCAGCATAGGGTAGAGATTGCCAGAGATTGCCTGCCAGTGCCAGAGACCCCCAGTCCAGGGGAAGGATTGTCAGAGACGCTCCAGCATAGGGGAGAGGTTGCCAGAGATAGCCTGCCAGTTCCAGAGACCCCCAATCCAGGGTAAGGATTGCCAGAGACCCCCCAGCATAGGGGAGAGCCTGCCAGAGATTGCCTGCCAGTACCAGAGACCCCCAATCCAGGGTAAGGATTGCCAGAGACCCCCCAGCATAGGGGAGAGCCTGCCAGAGATTGCCTGCCAGCACCAGAGACCCCAGTCCAGGGGAGGGAGTGCCAGAGACCCCCCAGCATAGGGGAGAGGTTGCTAGAGATTGCCTGCCAGTTGCCTGAGGACTCAGCCCAAACGGGGAGACCACACGCATGATCCGGACTCCAACAGATACCTGTGTTCCGCTTTCACCCCTGGGAGACCAGGCACCCTGTCGGATCTGTGAGTACATGCTTACCCCATTTTACCTGAACTGTGCCATAATGACCCCCCTTTGTCAGATTACAACTGCTACAAGGACGCTTCCTTGGCTCGCGGTGTTGGACTATAAGTGATTGGCCCCTCCTTGCTACCCTTTACTGGCAAATTCCCCCTCCCTGCGATTCCTTCTATTGAGTGACTGTCATCTGTGTGTCTCAATAAAGCTTTGTGCTTTTGCCATCTACTCTGAGTGTTCTGTCCTGCCTACGCTCCGTCACATAGCTCATGGGACATTTTTGCGTGCTGCAGTTTGCACGTTGTTACTGCACATTTTGCTTAATTTTTCATGTGGCAAAATGTGTGTTTGCTTCTATGTTTGGGGGTGCCATTAATTAATGGCATTGAAAGCACAACAAGTTCATTTTAGGTGTATAAAAGTGGCCACACACACACTATACAATCTGATTGTACAATTCTTAGATCTAGGGCTGTGTATTGGGAATGTTGTTCCTTGATATTGATGTGTGGTGGGAGTAATCTCCTGGAGAGGGAGAGAAGGTGCAAAGTCTGGGTTAATGAGGTCAGCTAGTGAACTCCTTCCGGTGTCTTAAATGGTTTTCCCAACCTAAAGCAGCCATACATGGGTCAAATTCCAAACGATTTTTCGATCGAAAACATTGTTTGTTCTGTAATCCGATGGTGTCACCAATGATTTCGAACATTGGTAGTTTTTCACAAATTTTCCAGCATGCCCAAGAATTTGCACAATTAGTTTACTGGGGAATGCTTTTTTTTCCTTACGCTCAATGTGTTAAACCAAAAAAATGCTAGGTGAGTAATTCTATTTTAATTCCAATGAAATGCATTTGTACCTCTGATTTATGGTAATATATTTCATGATGTTGCACACAATAAAACCATAATAAAAAAGGAGTTAAAAAAGGAAAATATTGTCCAAAACATATGTCATCTGTAGCAAGCCAGAAATAAGCAAAATTTCTATTTTATTAATCGAATGATGAACAAATCTGCTAAATAAATAAAAACAAAACAAGACAAAGTACTTTTCTAAATTCTACAGTTATGGAGTCTACAACAAATTACTGCTCTTTACATGCTATGCCCTGAGGATGGCTTGAACATGTAGAGTGCCTGCTAATTACATCAACATGGGATAGACCACAGAGTGTCTCTTTGTAATTTTCTATTGTCACTACTACTCTGCAGGCACTTTGGCGCATGAGGATTTTGAAATCCGAGTGCATCCGATACGCCACATAGGCACACTCGTGGTGGATCTTGTAATGCTTAAAGCGGAACTTCACTCTCTCAAATCAACACTGAATATTTTTAATCCTTATGCTACTAGTATTAATAAATAGGTTGAAAAGTATATCATATTTCCTTGTTATAAATTTATTTTTAATATTCCTTCAGTTGCGTTCTGGTTTCCATGCCTAGGCAAATGAGGTCATACATCCCAGGAAACTTCAGGAGGGCAGAAGCTATGCCAGCTAAGCACACCCTGCACACCCTCCTGACTGCATGCCCAAGCTAAGGGCAGATAGATTCCAGGAAATGCTACATGAATAATCTGCCTTTAGTCAAGATGGCCACAGCCAGTAATGCTAGAGGGTGTTTTGCAAAGTGATTTCCCAGCAAAATAAAACATGGCGTCATGGATGGGCGGGTGAGTTTGCTTTGGATATTAAAGTGGTTGTACAGGCTCAAGGTTTTTTTTTACCTTCATGCATTCTATGCATGAAGGTAAAAACACCTTCTGAGTGCAGCAATGCCCCCAGCCCCCTCATTACATACCTGAGCCCCATCAAGATCCAGCAATGTGCACGACAGCCTCAGCTGTCCCAGGTCTCTGCCTCCTCGTTGGCTGAGACAGCAAGTGAGAGCCATTGGCTCCTGCTGCTGTCAATCACAGCCAGTCGGCCAATGAGGAGAGAGGGGGTGGGGCCAAGCCATGGCTCAGTGTGTGAATGGACACACGGAGTAGAGGGTGCCCCCTTAGCAAGCTGCTTGCTGTGGGGGCACCCAAAAGGAGGGAGGCGCCAGCAGAGCCTACGGGGGACCCAAGAAGAGGAGGAGAATGCAGGCTGCTCTGTGCAAAACCACTGCATACAGCAGGCAAGTATAACATGTTTTTTATTTAAAAAAAAAAAAAATGAACCTTTAGAAATCGCTTTTAAAATGATTTAAATAGCGTTTTTGGTATATATTGCTCAGATGCAGTGAAGTTCCGCATTAAGCCAAACTTGAAAACCAAGCCTTGCATCTGCCTAAAGCGGTTTTTCATCTAGGCATAGCTACTGTGGCCAAAGCTACCCACAGCTTAAAGTATATGTTAATAAAAGAAAATATTATGTATGTCCCATAATTGCATCTCTCTCTTCAAAGAATAATAGGTTATTACCTTTTTTGATCTTTTAGTTAACGGTCATGTGAGTGCACAGCCTTCCATATGTTTCTTATTTGCATAACAGGGGGCGTGTCAATTCTGCAAGTGGGCGGGCCATTTGTGAGGTGGTACACAGCAGGGGTAAGTACTTCCCCCCATCTTTGTATGTTGCAAAGAATTACTTTCCCCACCTGAGTACACTGTGGTTTGACAGCAAGGCTTCAGCTGGAAGCTACTGTGAAATCAACCTAGTGGTGGTGGGCGTGTCTGTAAAACTGACCCCAGAGGTATAGGCACGCTGTGCATTGGCACAGTGCCCTGCATCTCTAATAGGGAAACAGGCCATCCCAGCATAGATCTGATTTTCTGTACTTGGTATGAGGAGTTTTAAAAAGTAAATGAGCGGGACTGGCAGGATTCACCAGGTATTTGTAATCAAATTAATAGAAATACAACAGGCTTGTATTGTATACTGTGTGTGAAACACCTACATAGCATACAAGACACATATCTGCCACAATAAATTTGGGAGCAACATACACTTTAAATTAAATACCACTTCCAGTTAAAAAGTGTATATACATACACACACACACTTGCCAAAAGTATTGGGACATCTGCCTTTACACGCACATAAACTTTAATGGCATCCCAGTAGTCTGTAGGGTTCAATATTGAGTTGGCCCACCCTTTGTAGCTATTTCAGCTTCAACTCTTTGGGGGAAGGCGGTCAACGAGGTTTAGGAGTGTTTCTATGGGAATGTTTGACCATTCTGCCAGAAGAGCATATGTGGGTCAGACACTGTCAGACACCGCCCGTAATACACATCATTTTGGAGGTTAAATGGCACTGCACATCACCCCAAAAACACCATACCAACAGTGAAGTTTGGAGGTGGGAACGTCATGGTGTGGGGCTGTTTTTCAGCATATGGTACTGGAAAACTTAATACCATTGAAAGAAGGATGAATGGAAAAATGTACAAAGACATTCTTGATAAAAATCTGCTGCCATCTACCAGGATGATGAACGTGAAACGAGGGTGGACATTTCAGAAAGACAATGATCCCAAACACAAAGCCAAGGAAACTCTCATCTCCATACAGGAGGTGTTTTGAAGCGGTCATTACCAACAAACGATTTTGAACAAAGTATTAAATAAATTTCATTTAGCGTGTTCAATACTTTTTCCCTGTGTCATTCCATTTTATTACACATAACATAATTTCTGAACATATTTGTTTGGGTTTCTTTCTATGTATGGATTGGCACGGGTTGCTACTTACGTGGTGGAAATTTCATGTCAATAGCACCTTTAGAAATATATTTACCTAGAAAAATAGTGACGTGTTCAATACTTACTTTACCCGCTGTATGTATATATTTTTCAATAATAATAATAATACTCATGATCCTCTAAACATTCTGTTACATGCTACCATGGCCACTTTCTCAGGCCAATCCAACCCCCTACCTTCTTCAGCACAGGCCTATTACCATGATAGAGGGATTAATAAATCAATATTGAAGTGATGGATGTGATGGGGTGAGTCAGAGCTGGCAACCACAAGAAGCGGTTGCTGTTTACATACTAGAGGGCCTCTGAGGTCCCAGTACACTCAGCAGGGAATAGAATGTTATGTTTAGTGTACCCTTAAAGCTGTCCAACCCCTTGTGCTGGCTCTTCTTATTGTTGGTATGTAAAACGATATCTCAGTGTCACCCAAGTACATAAAACAGCCCCGTAATGAATTACACAAAACATAGATTAAGGAAAAACAATGTGGACTTTTCTTCAAACTTCACAGCATAGCATTATATATTTACAAACAGAGTTAAATTTTTTGCCCGGAATAGCCCTTTAAGTGCAGCTGATTTTAATCTGGCTTGCATACAAATGAATTTACAATGCCATGGGTATTGTTACATGAATATTCCATGCAAAGTGATTCAATAGCAAGGTTCATTTCAATTTTCTCTCTAATTGTCTGCTTGATATCTCACTCTTCAACATATTCAAAGTACAGCACCAGCTGGGTATAATTGCTTTGATATTTGACAATGTATTTTTCCTGGTGGTAAGAAAAACAAAAAAAAGCATGGGTGTAAATGTTACAAAATGTAAGTGAAAACAAGCACACGGCCACAATACCCGAAAATTTAAATTAATCAGTTGGTACTACAATATTTTGCACCATTTTTTTTCATTCATACTGCGATTTTCGCATTGTATCCTGCAAATATGTTGTCTTGTGCAGCTAAATGTTGTCTCTACAATTGTTAAACACAAAACTTCAATAAAAAAAACAAGGTTAGAAAAACTAATATTAGTCCATTGGCTTTACACTCTTTACTGAGGTTACAGAGTCAGGTGTTAAATTACCCGATGACGTCTACATTGCAGTAAACTAGCTACCCCCTTATTAAATTATTATTCTTCCTGTGAAGAGAATGCAAACTGGACACCCCAAAAGCTGGTGTGAGAAGACACAGGGCAGCCATGTTGTTTCAAAACTCATAAGTCAGCCATGACATTTTTTTTTTTTAGTATATTAGATACAAGAGCCAGCTTACCCCACAGTCAGTGACCCCCTCCAGGGACTCAGGAATACACAATTTTCCAGCAGGACCATAAAGCCTGCTGAGCCCAGATCGGTTATTAGCAAATCTGAAAAGGACTAATTGAATGCCTTAACAGGAGGTCTGGATTGGAACACTGCAGTACATCAGAATTTGCTCATCATCTCAATGTCTGTTAACAATAAACAGCTAGAAAGGTTATCCACACTTCATAGAGTGAAATGTTTTACCATGGGCTAATCCCAATTCACTGTGGACTGCAAGGTAATTAAACCCATTAGGAATACAATGAGTCCTCATGCACACTAGTGATTTTAAAAATGCCAGTAGCATTAGCTGTATAAACTTTTTCGGAATTATTGCATTAGTGTTTAGACGTGTTTTTCTGAGGTTTTTTTTAGTGGTTTTGGGGTTTTTTTGTGTAAAGAAAAAAAAAAAAAAAAGGAACACATTTTGGCTCCAAAAAAAACACACAAAAACACTAGTTTGCAGCATTAAAGTGTTTTTACATCTAAAAAAACTCCTCTAGAAACCCACTAGTACTTTTTTTTCCCAGCCAAAAAACACTGATTAAAGCCTATTGGCTGTAGAAAAAAAAAAATGACAAAAGCCAAAAACAGCAGCTGTAAAAATATCCAGTGTGCATGAGGACTAAAAGTTAAATGTCTTACTAAACCCAGGACCCTGTATTCACTATATCTGGTCTCCCACAGTACACAGAACATGGAAATGCAATTATTTTAGTAAATATAAACTGCTAAATACCTTTTCTTATCAGCAGTATATAGCAGTCTTGTGACTTCTATCAGTGTCCAGCCAAACACTTTTTAATTTTTTAGGAGTTTTAATTCTCCCCTGATTGTCCTAGGAGGCTGCATAGCCCCTGACCCGCTTGACAGCACTGATTGGCCCTGTGCGGATTACATGCACTCTCTCTCAAAAAAAAAAAAAAAAAAAAAAACACACACCTCTAGTAATACACACCACAAACAGAGCATATGCAGATTGCCCCCTAGGCTCTGTTCTATCAGCAGATGGATTAGGGACAGTAGAAGGGGAGGATCAGAGAAGACAGGATCAAACAGCCTTTTTACACAATGCAGAGGATTAACTCCTCAGGTTCCAGAGTGAGTATAGCACGCATGCTTTACTGCATTTACAGATTGATTTTACTGCTGTGGGTTTAGTAACACTATAAATAGGGATAATTGATATCATAAAAGCCATTTAGGCCTCGTCTATCATGATAGCTCTCCTTGACATGCAAAAACGTGTATAAGTGCATGTAAATGTGTCCGCAGTCATTCTAGTGGCTGGAATTAATATTAATTCAATAAGTTTACACACGCATACACTTCCAAACACTTATGCCCATAAACACGTATAATTATGAGCCAAAACAAGCATTTTTTCCTGACAGCTTCTGATGGAAATATTCAGTGTAGATAGGAGTATTTAATGCACCCATGTGCATGCAGCCTAAAGCTTTTTCATCATCTCTAAAAATATTAATAAAAAATGATTATAAACATTAACAAAAATATTATGAATTATAAGAATTGCACCCAGGGCCTCCATACTCAAGCAAGTATATCTAACAGATTTCTATTCCAGTGCACACTTCAGTAATGTACGTGATCAGAGACAATTTAGAGGGTGAAGTGAAATCCTACATTTTAGGAAAACTACATATTGTCTTTCGTCAAAATATGTAAAGCCCTTTTTATTAAAAAGGAAATCATTTTACAACACGTACCAATTGATTAAAGTAATAGTCCACCCTTTGGAAAAAAAATGACCAAAAAAAAAAAAAAAAAAGTGCATTTACTTATTTTTGTATTTAGGCCTGCAGAGCATAGCGACTGCACTTAGCGAATGAACAGGCTCCTGCTGACTCTTCCTCTAGCCCCAGGTCCATATGGAGGTACAAACCTACTGCTATTGGGCCAGAGGAATTGATGAACTGCAAGCGTGGTGACGTCACCGCACTTGTGCTTCATTGAGATCTACAAGTCTCTCTGCCATGGTGGCAGGTGGTATTTGCAGTCTTTCTATTCATGGATCCCCATGAATGGATGACAACATGTGCGGGCAGAGCCATGCACAGCTGAAATCAAACTCAGACTGAAGGCTGCAGGGAAAAGCACCCTGTGATTAAGATAAGTAAATGGGGAATGGTTCGAGGGTGTTGGGTTGGTGAACGTAACAGATATATCCTAAATACGGGTGTAACAAGAAACATGGGTGACATAGGTAGACAATACCTTTATGTCATTATGCATTAGATGCCCCAACAGATATTTTGATAAGGAAGCAACTATTTTCATCATGGGCATTCCTTTTAGGCATTCCCAGAAAACATGAAAATGTAAGCTCACCCGGCTTAATACATTTCCAAGAAATATTACAGCTGAAATCCAGTCACCTTTGCAGTATGGCGACCACTGCACTGCAATTATTAAATAATGCCTGAAAATTGTACAAAATCAGTTTTTACTTACTTTATAACCACTTCCGAAAATTTCCTCCAAGCTGTACGAATGGTCCTACAAAACCGCTTCTCTTCACTGCTCCATCAATCACAGGCATCACCAGTATAAGCGAGGATGCTGAAGGCCTGCCACAACCTAAGGTGTCAGAAGAGGAGAAACTGGCTGCCAAGGGAGCAAGGAATAGGGTAAGCAAAACTGCTTTTTCATTTTCTGCAGACAAAAATGGTCCTGTAACCCTTGCGAATTTTGGATTTTAAATTGTAGCTTAGCTTTAAACTGTATCTATCCCCCCGCCCAAAAAAAATATTACACACACACACATTTTATATATATATATATATATATATATATATATATATATATATATATATATATATATATATATATATACACACACACACACACACACACACACACACACACACACACACACACACACACACACACACACACACACACACACACACACACACACACACACACACACATATATATATATATATATATATATATATATATATATATATATATATATATATATACATACACACATATATATACACACATACACACACACATATACATACATACACACACACACACGTATACACACACATACAGGTGAATTGGTATTGTTCTGTCACATGTTCTGTCCCCCTTTGTAATGTACAGCGCTGAGCGAACTATTGGCGCTTTATAAATACTGTATTATAATAATAATAACTCGAAAAATTAGAATATCGTGCAAAAGTTAATTTATTTCAGTAATGCAACTTAAAAGGTGAAACTAATATATGAGATAGACTCATTACATGCAAAGCAAGATAGTTCAAGCCGTGATTTGTCATAATTGTGATGATTATGGCTTACAGCTCATGAAAACCCCAATCTACTTGGGTACAACCAGACTGCGGGATTTTACATTCAATTACCGCGAACGTCTAGTATAGCCGTTAGCAATAATCACTGCCTTGAGCCGCTCCCACTGGGAGAATATAATGGCTCGGCAGAAGTACAAAACCACTATATGCAGGAACCATATAGCAGATTTACTGCTACAGAGCGGCACGGCTGAGCAAAATCACATGTATGTGTGATTTGCATTTCCATGTAGGGGGTGCGTGCATGCGCGCAGACCTACCCGCACCTCTGTTGGATATATCGATCAGCGGGACTCGGTAATCCTCGGCAAAGCTGACAGGGGAGAGACCTGTGTGTAAACAACACAGGTCTCCCGCCTGTCAGCATGGACATGCTGCTTTTTAGACAACAAAATTTTAAGACTTTCATTGGGGTATATTCATTTTGCAATGGTCTTGAATTAATTTGTTGGGAAAAATAACTTTTGTGTGTGCAGATTAACCACTTGTACTTCTACAGGGTGGCACAATCATGTAAATATACATGATTGTGCATTTCTGGGTAGGGGGCACATGCGTGCCACCCTACCCGCGCTGCTGTTGGCCCCTGACGATATCAATCACCGGGTCCGGCTGCCAATTTCCAGCTGGGACTCAGTGATTGTTGGCAAAGCTGAGAGGGGAGAGAGCTGTGTATAAACAACACAGGTCTCTCTCCTGTCAGCATGGACGTGTTTTCTACCTCTCTGCAAAGCAGAGAGATACAAAGCAGCATGTCTCCAAGTAAAACAGCACACAATGTAAAACACACACAGAGCACTTAACCCTTTGATCGCCCCAGATGTTAACCCCTTCCTGCCGAGTGTCATCAGTACAGTGTCAGTGCTTTTTATTAGCACTGATCACTGTATTGATGTCACTGGGGATGTCAGTGGCACTTAGTTCCCACCCAGTGTCAGAATGCCCACTGCAGTCCCACTATATGTCGCCGATTGCTGCTATAACTAGTATAAAAAAAATAAATAAAAATTCCAGTATAGATACCGCCATTTGCAGAAGCTATAAAACTTTCATTTAAACCAACTTACACCTATTCAGATTTTTTTTTTTTTTTTTTTTAGCAAAGACATGTAGCAGAATATATTTTGGCCTAAATTTATGAAGATTTTTTTTACATTTCTTTATTGGATATGTTTTATAGCAAAAAAATCTAAATATTGTTTTTTTTTTTAAATTGTTGGTCTTTTTTTGTTTACAGCGCAAAAAAAAAAAAAAAAACCCACACAGGTGATTAATTACCACCAAAAGAAAGCAATATTTGTGGGGAAAAAAAATGACATAAAATGTACATTTATGTACAGCGTTGCATGACCGCGCAACTGTCAGTTAAAAAAACAGCGTTGTATCGCAAAAAATGGCCTGTCAGGAAGGGGGGGTAAATCCTCTGGAGGGCAAGTGGTTAAATCAAGTATGTATTCTTAACTCAAAAATATATTCTGTGCCTCTCACCCTCCTCTAAATCCCATTTTGCTGCTGTGATTGTTTTTCCTGTTAGAGGGTGGCTATGTTCATTCTCCACAGTCCCACTGTATGTAGGAATGGAGCCATTTTCTCTTGTTGTTCACTCCCGAGATAGACTACAGACTAGGGACATGTGGGATTTGTAGTGTGCAAACCGCAGTGCAAAACTATCACAACTAACATGCATTGCTTGCTCCAAATGTTAGTGACAGGGTAAAGGAGAGGTTTGGGAGCCCATGAAGAATGTTACAAGGAGGTGGGAGGAAAAAAAAAGAAAAAAAAAAAAAACAAATTTTATGAAAAAAAAAAAAAAAAAAAAAAAGATTTCAGGGCTATTAAAGTGGAACCAAAAAAACTCTCCTATCCTTTGCAGCCAAGGAAGCTGCTATCTTAAGTTGGCCATATATGGATCGAAATTCAGCCGATCAGCAAGGACCACCCAAATTTTGATCCGTCTATGGCGTTGTCGATTGACTTCTGTTGAAAGGGAAATTCTACTGAAATTTTCATTCGATCAAAAGCTGCACCCAATTGGTTTCAGCGCAGATCAGTATATCCTAACAATGCTGTCAGAAAACAGTGCGTATTGGAAAGGATTTCTCCATATGTCTTGCGACTTTACACTCTCCGGCACTCAAGTAGCATCAAAGTCGCACTACATGAACAGAACTATACTTTTCTATTAGCAAAAAAGAAATAAGCTCCAAGGAGCAGGGCCCTCCTAACCCTCTTGTATTGAACTGTATCGTCATTGTATTTACATTGTAAAGAGCTGAGAAAACTGTTGGCACTATATAAATCCTGTATGATAAACAAAACAAAAAAAAAAATAAATAAAAAACACAAAATGCAGCAAAAACACAACACTTGTGTTATTGGTGCGGGTTCATTGAAGTCTATTACATGCAAAACACAATCTGCTACGGGAAAAAAAGTCCTTGACCATTTAAAAAAAAAAAAAAGCATCGGCTCAAAATCATAGAAATCTGAACTAGATCCATAGGAAATCATGTTAAATGGACTGTAGTGTGTTTCTGCAAGCTGGAAAACACTGAAATCTTCATAAGTGTCAACCCAGGGTCAAATGAATTTTATACACGTTGCAGATTCCTGCGCAGAAAAAAATCCACACATGATACCAGTATTGTAGTGTGAAAAGGGCACATTGAGAACAATTTATTCTGTTGTGCCCTTGCAGAATGCATGCAGAAAAAAAAAAATGTATCTGCACCATGGTGTGAGCAAGCCCTTAATCAATGGGTTTCGGTCCGTTTTATGCAGTGTAGTGGACATGTATGGATTATTTTTGGGGGATAAGGATATCAATTAGTGTCACATTAACCTTGACCCAAGCTTATCTTCTCATCAAAAAAAAAAAAAAAAATATCTGTGGAGTTTCGCTTTTTTGGATACAGTACCAAAATTTTCCATACTGTGTTTAATCCTTAACAATATTGGAGGACACTAACAACTTCTATATATTTATCAAACAGGTTTGGTTTGAGCCCTGCGTACAAAAGGGGAAGAATTTGGCAAACTGAAGATTCCAATAAAGTCATTGTAAAATGCCTAAACTGCATATAGCTAAACAAGAGGGTATGTGAAATGTTCTCAGGTTTGAGTTATTATTACAGAACTCAAATATTCCTGTTCTTGCCTATGGGGTAACGAATTCTGAAAAAACGCCATCAGGCAGAAAAGGATATGAAATATTAATTAATGGCATGACTGAATTATATTCCTGCTACAATATCTCAAGATTTCAAATAGAGTATATAGACAATCACATTTCTACAACAGGAGACTAAACCAAACGGTATATGAGAATTGATGGAACCTAGCAGTGTGTCCTTCTGTTCCCTTCATCTTCACCAAAAAGGAAAATCCCTACTAAATAATCCATAAAAGTCATCTCCTGAAATGCACACAGGAACTTGCACTCTGCAGCTGCCTAATCAATAAGGCGGCAAACCGAGAGAAAGAACTCATCACAGTACTGGACAGACCATTTTGGTGGACTGATAGATCAACAATATGTAGTGATCAGAGCGAGGAGAAGAGATCCAGGAGGTTCTAGACAAGTACCACGACCAGGGGTGGACTGACCATTTGGAAACTCGGGCACTGCCCGTGGGCCAAGGGTCAGTAGGGGACCTCATGAGATGCCCCTGGTACCTTTTTCATAGGCTTTTTTGAGTTTGGGCAAGGACACAGGAGCCCCATGATCCCCTATTGCCCGGGGGCCCCATGAGTTGTCAGGCCGCCCTTGAACACGACTATAGGTTCATCACAAGGACCTGCTTGAGCAGTACTTTCTATATTGTCCTGATGGTGGCCATGGCAGTCAGTGATGGCACATACAGTTGTTCTGTGTACCACACTGTACTATTCATTTATAGTGGCTCAATTGACTCAAATAATACAGTATATGGCCTCAAATGTCATCAGAGACTTATATGGGCCTATTATACTGTCACTCAGGAGTTCATGGACATGTCATGTTCTGCTCACGGAGGCCCCCGTTCACACTTGGGCTGCATTCACACATGGGCGATTTGAATTGCAGGTGATACTGCCTGTGATTTCAAAACACTCTGCTAAAATGACAAAATCGCATAACCGTGTATTACCCTCCAGAGGATTTACCCCTCTTCCTGACCAGGCCATTTTTTGCAATACGGCACTGTGTTATTTTAACTGACCATTGCGTGGTCATGCAACACTGCGCCCAAATAAAATTTACATCCTTTTCTCCCCCCCAAAAATAGAGCTTTCTATCAATGGTATTTGATTGCCTGTGCCATTCTTATTTTTTGCGCTATAAACAAAAAAAGACCAACAATTTTGAGAGAAAAGAAAAAAACTAGATTTTTGACTTTTTGCTATTAAACATGTCCAGTAAAAAAAAAAATCTAATTTCGTCATAAATTTAGGCCAAAGTGTATTCTGCTACATGTCTTTGCTAAAGAAAAATCCCAACAAATGTAAATTAATTGCTTTATGTGACAGTTATACCGCGTACAAATGGCGGTATATATACTGGAATTTTTGTTTTTTTTTTACTAGTAATGGTGGCGATCAGCGGCTTATAGTGGGACTGCAGCAGGCATTCTGACACTAGGGGGAACAGACTTGGTGTCACTGACATCCCTAGTGACACCAATACAGTGATCAGTGCCAATAAAAAGCACTGACATTGTACTAATGGCACTGGGCAGGAAGGGGTTAATATGTGGGGCGTTCAAAGGGTTAACTGAGTGCTGTTTTACTATGTGTGCTTTACACTGTAAGCACACTGCTTTGTATGTCTCTTCTATGCAGAGCCATACAAAGCAGTGTGCAGAAGCTGACAGGGGAGAGATCTGCATTGTTTACATACAGGTCTCTCCTCCGTTAGTAATACTCGGAGATCGCCGGGTGCCGGCGAGGAATCACTGACCGGGACTCAGTGATCGAGAGCTGAGGCCACAAATGGCGGTGTGGGTAGGGCGCATGTGCGCACCCACTACCCGAAACTGCAAACAAACAAACAAACAAACACACACACACACACACACACACACACACACACACACACACACACACACACACACACACACACACACACACACACACACACACACACACACACACACACACACACACACACACACACACACACACACACACACACACACACACACACACACACGATTTTGCTCACCTGTAGCAGTATTTCTTCTATTGGGCGGCATGGAAGCGGTTAAGGGGCCATTAATTTTAACAGCACCTGAAAAGGTGGTGTGGTTCTGCAGCAATTATCTCACGATAAATCGTGCGGCAATAGTAGCAAACTGCATTGTGTGAAGTGCGTCCCAAAAGACGTTCAGGAACTTTTCAGGTGACATGCTTCCCGCAATGCTGTTTCTCATGACTGAGCGAGAACTGCACCATCCATTTTCAGGTGCCATTAACATGAATGGCACCTGAACACGCGGTTCTGCAATCCTAAATTTTAGCAGAGCGATTTGAAATCAGGGGCAGAATCACTACGTATCTGCCCACGATTTAAAATGCCCATGTGTGAATGCAGTTTTGTAGCTCGAAGCTCAAAACAAGCAGCAAAATCCCATTCATTTCAAGCTGTTCATAGTGTTCTGTCGCTCGTAACAAAACGCCTGTCACTCCGAAATGCACATGAGCTACTTTTCAGGCAGAGTTGAGCTTTTTTGTCCCCATAGACTTCAATGGGAACCCCTGAAAATGCTTGATTTGAGCATTTTTTTTTAGGCTATGTTAATGGATCTCCTCCCCCCAGTGATTTCCATTAGCTAAAACAAAAAGCCAGAAGCTTGAATACACATGTAAAATGCCTGAAATGCTCTTCTTAAAAAAAAAAAAAAACAAAAAAAAAAAAAAAAAAGGGAGGAAGAAATGCCTGTATACCCTTTGAAAAAACAAACATTCAAAAAAGCACATGTAAAATCTCCTGAAAAACAAATCGCTCTGTTTAGGTGTGAATGCAGAGGCATCTCATGGGGCCCCCTACTGACCCCGGGCCCTGCCGTGTTTCCAAATGGTCAGTCCGCCCCGGTAGATACCTTCACGTTTTGTAGTGCAAAGCTCTGAAACAAACACTCAAAATACTATGGTTTTTCAGTTGTGCGTGGTCTCACTTGAAGCTGGAAAAAGTGCATGAGCTTCTTTTGAACCACTAGCTTCCAGAGTGTTTGGTTCCAATGGACTTTAATGTGAACTGAAAAAAAAAAAAAAAAAAAAAAAAAAAAAACCCCGCACACAACACGCCAAAATGTATGAAAAAAAAAATGCACAAAAATACACATTTGCTTATTCTTTTATTTTTTTTCCCTCCTAGAAACTATCTTTCCAGAAATAATAATAATGTAATATAATTAAAAAAAAAAAAAAAATGATGAGTTTAAAGAGGTAAACAGGTGTACAGCTTCACACTCCATTATATGTTCAAAGGTTTACTGTACTGGAAGGACTAGGCATGTTATCAAACTTATCAATGGATGCATTTATTCTGTTGGGGCTTATTCATACAAGATGAGGTTCCAATGGTTAACAGAATAAAAGAAGTTAGTATAAAAAAATATGTATGCAGAACTTTTACTGCCTTGCCATGCTTGTCTTTATAGTTGTTCTAGGAATTTTAAAAACACATCAAAAGTAACATAAAAGTAACATAACACACATTAAGGTACTCAATCAGAAAAGCATCTCGTGCAACCAAAGCTCTGCTGTTAGGGCTTGCTTACACCACAATCCCCATGGTCAGTGTGCAGCTCCACATACGCGTTTAGACCAAACGTTTGCCGTTTAGGCGTTTTTAGCCTAATCTGTCCAGGCACACAAAGGTTTTTATCAGAGTTTAGCAGCAGCAGAGTTTAGGGGCAGTTAAATGTCCCTCTCCTGAATGCAGGAGAGAAATGTTTTGGCCAAAAAAACGGCAAACGCGGCAAAAATGCCTAAGCGCTAGCAGTGTTTAGTGCTTGGGTGTATATTCATTTCAAGGCTAGTTCACACTACATGTGTTTCTATTGCGCTTTTTCTGTATCCAAAATGCAGAAAGTAGCCTCTAGTTCACATTGGTGCTTGCAGTTCCAGTGTGTTCTTGATACAGAAAAAAAAAAGTAGAACAGGCTGCATTTTTGCTGCAGAGACCTGTACTGTAACACAGTAAAACACATTAAAAAACAAATAGAAAAAAATAAAAACACACTGGAACGCACATGTCCCTATTTAAATTGATTAGAAAAAAAATCAACTGAAATGCATCAAAAACGCACCAGACCATGCCAAAGACACACATGCAGAAAACGCATCCAGAAGGGAGATTGTAAGCTCCAAGTTCTCCTATCCTTTGCAGCCAAGGAAGCTGCCATCTTAAGTTGGCCATATATGGAACGAAATTCAGCTGGTTCAGCAAGGACCGCCCAAATTTTAATCCATCTATGGCGTTTTCGATTGACTTCTGTGGAAAGGGAAATTCTACTGAAATTTTCATTCGATCAGAAGCTGTAGCCAATCAGCTCCAGTGCTGAACGGTATATTCTAACAATGCTGGCGGCAAACAGTAGCGTAGTGGGAAGGATTTCTCCATCTGCCTTGCGACTTTACACTATCTGGCACTTAAGTAGCATCAACGTCGCACTACATGAACAGAACTATACTTTTCTATTAGCAAAAAAGAAATAAGCTCCAAGCAGCAGGGACCTCCTATCCCTCTTGTATTGAACTGTATTGTCTCTCGTTATATTGTAAAGTGCTGAGCAAACTGTTGGCGTTATATAAATCCTGTATTATAATAATAATAATAATGCATCGGGACTGTGTTTCTATAGTGTGAAAAAACCCCCAATGGCAAGTACTTTTCCAGTGAAATGAATAAACGTCCAACGGCTAAATGTGGTACCGAGCTTACGCGCATTTTTGCCACATTTAGAGTTTTCCTGCTGCTAGAGTTATTTTCTATGGCAGTTCCAGTGTACATGCATTTTGTTAGCTAATATTTATTAATTTTTTTTTTTGCTAAAGGAGTTACATTTACATGCATTTGCAAAGTGTTCATGTGCATTTAAGTGCAAAAAAAATGCCATATGCTGTACTTTTTTTTTTTTTTTTTTTTTTAAACACACATGAAAGCCCTGCAATGAGGCAAACTAGGCTCTTTGAAATGCATTCATTTTTCTTGCAAATGCACTGCATTTAAAAGCGTGTTTGACTGCATGTGGGGTAAACAGGCTGTTAGTGGCTTCATTTACGGGTTCATGTACACTGCAGCTGATAAACTCATGCTCAGGAGCTTTTCTGCGTTTTTTTTTTGTAAATTTAGCAGCCCTTGAACTCTCCCTAATGTTTTCCTATGTTGTCCATGTACATTATGTTGTTTACAGGCAGTTGAGTTTACAGTCGCTTTTTTGAACACACCAAACTTGCGTTCAGGAGTAGATTTTACCAGAGTTTCAAACGCCAAACATTTGTAAATGTGGTTAACCGCGTTTATAAGTGTTTGCGTTTATAAGTGTTTAACTGTTCCATATCCAGATGCTGTCCAGAACCTTATCTCGTCATTAGAAATGCATGCAAAGTGTTTTCCATGTATTCAAATGGACCCAGTACATCAGTGCAGTCAGTTCAAAGTTTTGCGTGAAGGAAAAATAAAAAATAAAAAAATGGTAGAACGTGCCGCATTATGCTCATGATGAGATCCATAGTGAATACAACCAGAAAAGACAGGTAATCTCAACACATACTGCTCTCTCTGCTTCTGCTCTATTTCTCTCAAAATATCTGAAATAGTTAATTTTTTTACTATTTTTCAGTGCATTCTGGGCATTTGGGAAGTCTCCTGAGGTTATCCTTAAAAAACGCTTCTAAAACACAAACGCGCATAAACACAGTACGCAAAACGCGGCTAAACTGATGTTTAACCTACGTTTTCCAGCAGTCAGTTTCCATTGTTCAGAAGAGTTTTCCAAACGTCCCGTGGCAATGAGCCCTTACAGTGTAGCAGCATTCCACGTCTTGGGAATCTATGTCTAGTTTTTTTTTACATTTCTGACATCTGGATAAATTAATATGTTGAAAAGTAAAGTTATTGCAAATGAACCCCGACACACATATAAGTCTGAATTAGAACAGCCAATAAATAAAACATGAGTTTCTGTAGTCTTGACTCTAAGAAGGAGCCAAGTTAAACATTGTATTGAACAATTCCCAGTGCGCAATAACATTCAATACACACCAATCACACTTTATAGACAATAATGTTACAATGTATCAAAGTTATGGAATCTCAATCAAGCAGCAAGGTCATTTTACCAGGCTACATTGTCCTTTTTACCACTGCTAGAATTCTACCAATATTTTTTTTGCACCTGTATTTCATTACAAGTGATACAATTAAAATTCGCAAAGCCCTATTTTCTAGCGTTCCCCTTCTGTAAATTGCAATAATGCATTAACATGAAGCAGACACCAGAACAGGCTATGCTGCATAAAGTAACATCACCTCAGGCACCATAGGAAAGGAGTACATATGGTTTGCTTCTGAAAATGTTTGCCTCATCAGTCTGTATGCTCAAATTGCAAACAATGACTTTGCTCAGTCGTTCCCAGACAAAACCGCTCTGCATCCTACAAAGTAAAGCTCTTCAATGACAAAGAGGTGCCAAAAGTCATTGGGGAAAAATGGGTGGTCACATAGCTCACAAGACACTCAGGAAATCTATAGGGACTGTTCACACTTGCGCTTGGGCCAATAAATGTTTTTACCACCCCCTCCAAGCTGCAAAGGACAGGAGTGTACACATGCTACTACCATTATTATTATTATACAGGATTTACACAGGGCTAACAGTTTGCACAGCACTTTACAGTATAAAGGGAGGCAATACAGTTACAATACTACAAAAAAAAAAAAAAAAAAAAGAAGGATTAAGAGGGTCTTGCTCGTTAGAGCTTACAATTTAACCCCTTCACACCGGTGCCTCTTGGCCCTTTAAGGGGTTTCTGATGCCAGGAGGCGGGTCATGTGACCGCTGAACGCAAAGAGAGATCGCGACCTTTCCGTGGGACATCAACATGTGCTGGGAGCATGCAGGGTGTGCACTCTCAGCACGTTTACAAATGGTACGCAAATATGCGGCCGCTCAGCGTCAAGGCCCAGCCGCCAAGAGGTCACATATTTGCGTACTGTTGGCATGAAGAGGTTAATAGGGATGGGCAAGTGATACAAAAAGGTTATAAGACTGGGACAAAAAAAAAAAAAAAAAAATAGACCCGGGCATTTTAGACTAAGCAGCCAATTTTTTATTTTTATTTGGGGGGGTGTGCAAGGGCATTAGAGGGCAGTTGGTGATGGAATGTTAACGGAGTCGGTCCTCCGCACTGTAATGTAAAGGAGCACTGTGATATAAAAAAGGGGGCTGCACTGTAAAGGGGCACTGTATTAAAAGCAGTCCCCTTTATATCATAGTGCCCCTAGATATCTAATCACAGTGCCCCCTATAGATTCAAAGAGACGGCCCAATCCAGCAAAGAGAGGCCCCATACAGCAAAGAGATGGCCCAATCCACCGCCGAGCTGTAACAGTATGTCGGCGGGTGAAGAGAGGCCGCCGTTGTCCCTTCAGTGTGGCTGTGTGCAGCGGCCGGCCTGGGAGGTGTCTGTGTGTCCTCAGCAGTGCTTCCTGCCTGTCGCTGCAGCTGTCACTGCTGCTTCTCCTGTCAGCCCTGCTTTGGGCATAGCCGCACAGCGGAAGGTGAGCGGAGGCCACAGTCTGTTAGCCCTGTCCAGGCCGTGGTCTGCCGCTTACCTCCTGCTGTGCGACCCAGTCATCAACAGGCCACTCTTCTTCAGCTCGGCGGCCCCAGAGGTAGAGTTCCAGAAGGTGGGAGAGGCTCTGGCAAAGTCCTGGAGATGAGCATGGGAGGAGGAAACAAGGGAGCTTGTATTGTCATTGTACTGTCTCATGTATTGTCTCCCATTGTAATGTACAGCGCTGAGCGAACTATTGGCGCTATATAAATACTGTATAATAATAATAATAATAAGCTACAATTTCTGGGGAAATTGTGTGAAGTGTTCTTGCCTCCACCAGTAGTCTACAACTGGAGTGGGCGGAGTAACTGGGTGGAGTGGCTTGTCACTCTGCTGCCTACTCACACACCTGGGTTCCTATGGCAACTCACTCTACAGCAAGGGCATAGAAAAACAAACTGCTCCAACTTGCTCACTTCACCGGCGGTTGCCATCTTCAAACGGTTGTAGTTTAAAAATTATAAATCCTACAGCAAAGAGCTTTATATTGTGAGAATCACAAGACCCAGACCTACATTTTGATGCATAGTACTTAATGTAATATATTTTATTAAGTGTTCTTGCATGGCAAGACCACTTACTGTTATCTCACATATATATTCTTATAGCCATATTTACCACCCTAACTCCTCCCACAGTTTTTACACTACATAGACAGTAATATACCGAAACGTGCGGATTGTTCCCTATTGGTGTGCTTTTACTTTGTGGAACGTTTCGCCGAATGGTTCACGAAATATCGGTATTTTTGTGGTGAAATTCGTCCCATAGGAATGAATGGCGGAATGTTCAAAACTAGAGTGGGAGCTGACAAAAGCTAGATTGTGAGCTGAAAAATGAGGACATGATTTCTAAACTGCCATCACTCCCTCATTTCCAAGCCCACCTACACAAATCTTATATCAAAACGTTCAGCTATCCCTGCTGCCACTAAAAATGCCACGGCTTAGCCATAGTCCTGATAGTTTTCACAATATGACCATTTGTTTGCAACTTACGCCGCCCATTGACATTCATTGAAACTCCACTCTAGCCACCTCAAATTTGAAGGGCAATTTCTAAACTGCGACTGTGCCTTCATTTTTAATATTTCAGAGACATACTACGCATCAAAATGTAGGTCTGGGTCTTGTGATTCTCACAATATAAAGCTCTTCGCTGTAGGATTTATAGTTTTTAAAACTACGACCATTTGAAGACGCCAGTGAAGTGAGCAATTTGGAGCAGTTTGTTTTTAACCGCTCTTCTCTGCCCTATTTGAAATCTAATTTTGAATTGGTGACAGTTTGGCCGGCTTCTGGTTAAAGGTTTGGAAATAAGTTTTCTACAGTAGAGAGTATTTGAGGTGATAATGCTGCTAATGTTTTTATAAATGTATGTTTTAATGTAACTGTGAAGCACTTTGGGCAACAACATTGCAATTAAATGTGCTATATAAATAATTAAAAGTTGAAATGCATTTCTCACTCTATCAAGCTTGCCATGTGCACTTTTTAAATTTGATCAATCAATTGGTTAGTGTAATGTTTACTATCTTTACTCACTCCAAACACTCCACACAGTTACTCTGCCCACTCCATAAAGTTACTCTGCCCAGTTCAACCTTTTCACAGTTACTCCAGCCACTCCAACCCCACAACAGTTACTCCAGCCACTCCAACCCCACAACAGTTACTCCAGCCACTCCAACCCCACAACAGTTACTCCAGCCACTCCAACCCCACAACAGTTACTCCAGCCACTCCAACCCCACAACAGTTACTCCAGCCACTCCAACCCCACAACAGTTACTCCAGCCACTCCAACCACACTACAGTTACTCCAGCCACTCCAACCACACAACAGTTACTCCAGCCACTCCAACCCCACAACAGTTACTCCAGCCACTCCAACCCCACAACAGTTACTCCAGCCACTCCAACCCCACAACAGTTACTCCAGCCACTCCAACCCCACAACAGTTACTCCAGCCACTCCAACCCCACAACAGTTACTCCAGCCACTCCAACCCCACAACAGTTACTCCAGCCACTCCAACCCCACAACAGTTACTCCAGCCACTCCAACCCCACAACAGTTACTCCAGCCACTCCACCCAGTTACTCCACCCACTCCAGTTGTAGACTACTGGTGGAGGCAAGAACACTTCACACAATTTCCCCAGAAATTGTAGCTTTTCTAGTAATATAAATAATAATTGTGCCATATGACTTTGAGGTTTCCGAAGATTAGATAGCTGCTGTATGATTGCTTTTTGGAGTAACACCTTATATACGTTAAATTGGCGCCGTCCATTTAATTAGCAACCTTTTTTGATCACGGAGTTGTGCATAACTTTGTACGTTGTTAAAATTTCTGGGCAATCAGAAGCCAGTGGAGGGATTGGCAGAGAGGGGCATCAGACACTGAGCGGTTGGTAAGGTAGAGAAGTCCACTACCATGATGCTTTAGTTTTCTGAAAAATGTATCCTCCCATGAGATGCAGCAGACAGTACCGCCAAACACGACCTATTCAAGCAAACAGGATTTCACTGCAACAGCGTGGTGATGTGGCATTTACCACCTCTGAAACTGATCAGACCATGGTGGCAAAATGTTGGATATGACACACCACGTCACAGGGATAGGCACATGTGTCAACATAGCCTTAAATAGTACATTGGTGGTAATCTCAAAAGTTAAAGACAGAATTCCAACCGAAAAACACAAGCACACACACCTAGTCACTTTTTATTGCTTTCAGCATCGACAATACCTGTGTCTGGCACTATCTTTACTAAAGTAAACGTCACTCCAAGTAGTCTATAACTGATTTATTACTGTAAGGTCAAAGAACATGATAACGCAGATGTTTGTCTCCTACATTCACAAACAAAGCAGAGAAGTCAATGCCTGCCCCCTCACATTTATGGGGAATGGCATGAGCATGTACCATCAGCAGTGCGGCAAAGGTTTAAGGGCCAGTTCACGCCACAAGACTGCACACTGGATGCGTTTTTGCTTACAGTTCACACCACACATGCATTTTGCTGTGTTCCAGTCCATAAATGCCAAAAACAGCGCTTGAATATTCAAAGGTCCTCCATGTGTGATCTTTGTGTCCAAATAAAAAGCATTCGTCCACTTACGACAAAGATTACTCTCCCAGATGTTCAATCTCAAAAATAAAAGAAAAAGTATATAGTTTTAATTTTTGAAATTGAACATCTGGGAGATAAATCTTTAAAGCAAGTAGGCGAATGCACTTTATTTTGACATGAAGACGCCACTTGGAGGATCTTTGAAATAGTCAAGCGCTGTTTTTGGCACACATTTTTATACTCTGCTAGGGTGGTGGAGGTTTTCAGACTGTGACTTTTAAATTCTGGTGCGCTGACAGTGGACATTCATGTGTTCCAGTACAGTCCTGTGCAAAAAAAAAAAAAAACAAGCTACTTTTTGTTTCTGTACCGGAATGCACTGGAATGAACTAGGCCATTGGAATACATGGAAAACACTGTGCATGCATTTTTGATGCAGAAAAAATGCACTGGACTACATCTAAGGGCTGGTTCACACCAGATGCAGTCCAGTGCATTTTTTTCTGCATTAAAAATGTATGGACAGTAGGTTACATGGATTTCAATTGTTAAGCTCACATGCTGAATTTTTTCTGCAAGGAACTGCACTGGAACATGGTAAACCACATCACAAATGCACCAAAACACATTAAAGCCACTCAAAAAAAAAAAAAAAAAAAAATAAGGAAGAAGGGGAAGCTTCTTCTGTAGATGTATACTGCAATCTCTGTTCATAGCCATGGAAATACCATCCACCATTGGGACAAAGGAGAGACTGCTTTTCCATAAAGCTGAAAGGGGAGTCCTAAGTAGTGGTGCACAGAAATTAAAATTCTGGTGTTGAAACCAAAAATACACTTTGATAAAAAATAAAAATATATACCCTGATTTTTTTGTAAAATTTGAAAGAGGATGTTACGGCGAGTAAATAGATACCCAACATGTCACGCTTTAAAATTGCGCACACTCGTAAATAGCATCAAACTGCGGTACTTAAAAATCTCCATGGGTGATGCTTTAAAAATGTCTACAGGTTACCAGTGTAAAGTTACAGAGGAGGTCTAGTGCTAGAATTATTCCTCTTGCTCTGATGTTCGTGGCAATACCTCACGTATGTGATTTGAACACCATTTACATATGTGGGCATAGCCTACATATGTCTTCACCACTATGTGCAAGCAGGGCACTTTAAACTTTTTTATTAATATTTACTTAATTTTTTGCACTGTCTTTTTAAAAAAACTTTTTAATCATTTTTATTCTTATCACAAGAAATGCATGCATCCCTTGTGATAGAAATAATTAGTGACAGGTTCTCTTTATGGAGAGATATAGGGGTCAATAAATCCCCACATCTCTCCTCTGCAATGTAAAGCATTGGATCAAAAAAAAAAAAAAAAAAAAAAAAAAAAAAAAAAAAAGGGTGGAACAGGAAGTTACATCGCTCCGGTCCTCCAAGTGTATAGAGATAGTGATGTCGGCCATCTTTCCTTCACTCATCTCTATGCCCAGCACCAGGATCAGTGGTTTCTCAGGTAAGGCTGAGGACCACCGAGCAGTGGCAATGGTGGGTGGGCGGCTGTGAGGGGTGGGGTTTTTTCGACACCTGCATCGGTGCTTTTTTTTCCCCATTTTGGCCACCAGCCAAAAGGGGTGTTTTCGGCCAAAACATTTCAGTCACCAAAATGTCGGTTCATCCCTAGTTCTAAGCCTATGCGTAGAGCTCTGCCCAGGAGAAACTTTTGCAAAACAGCCTATGATGGTGTCCAGTGGACCAGAAAGCAACGATCTCGAAGAAGTGCAGACAGCGAAGTGTAAAGCTGACCACACATTGCTCAAATTTAGCCCAACTCCTGCTAGCTCAGCCAAAATTCCATTATTGAATGGCCCTTTTACTACTACCGTTCAAGCGACTATCCAAAGATCCTTTAGGAAAACTTCGTCCAAACAGCGCCTGCATGGAATCAGGTGCTAGCAATGTTCGGGAATCTGGACAGTGCCCCCAATAGTCAGAAATTGCACTTTCATCTGAGTTTTATGTAATGTAACTATCCTTCTCTGTGCGGTGGTTGATTAGGTTTCCTGAATCTGTGCCATGTAACTTCCTCATTTAACTCTGCTTGATGCATCAACAATTAGATTCAAACTTCCACAACAGATTTCTATCTGACTGGTGTCTTTGAAAAGGTTTACTTTACAGTTTAATACACCAGATTTCCTGTAACAGATAGGCAACTACGAGGCTAGAGAAGGCATGTCTGAGAGCATCTGCCACAAACGGGCAAAGAAAAGGGTTTCTCAGGTCACCAGAATCCAATAAATGGTAAGTAGTGGACAAGCGTGCTATATAGCAATACCTGGTTGAAAAACGGATCTAACGAGCATTGAGACTAGGTTTCCAGCAAACACCTCAAGGCTTCATTTGACTGAAGTGTACCTTCAATTTTCAAAATTTAGGCCCCGTTCATACTTGAGCAATTTGTAGCTCGAAGCTCCAAAATGCTTGGAGGAGAAAAAAAATCAATTATTCTCAATGAAGATGGTTCACATCTCCAATCCAAGTCTCCTGAAACCAAACCAGTTCCGTAGCAGTTTGTTGATGCCCAAATCAGTTTTTGAGCAGTTTCATTTCCATATAAAATTTTTCTGCTCAAGTAAAAAAAAAAAAAAAAAAAAAAAGAATAGTAATAAATATATGAATAAATAAATTTAAAACAAATAAAATATGTATTAATAATTAGCCCATAACCTTAACCCCCCCCCAAAAAATAAATGAATAATAAAATAAAACAAAAAACACCCAACCCAGAACATACAAATAAGTGAAGACAATAAAATATGAACCCCTTACCCTAACAATAAAAAGACAATAAAAAAAAAAATTTAATAAAAAGCTGATGGAAAAGCTAAACAAGATGGAAAACCCTAGCAACAAATGATGCAACGGATGAGATTTTCCTTTATTGGCTAACAAAAAAAAACAAAGCTCAAAAATGCCTGAAAAACACTGTATGAAAATGCGCATAAATGTTCAAACACACACCAAAAATAATGCACGACAAAACGCATGAGAAGCGCTTACGAAAGCTACGCTCCAGCCTTAATTATGATAATGGAAGCCTGTACTGCAAAAGCAGGGTTACCATGGTTGACAGCCTTATGAAAATCATAGGTGACCAGTTGTATCTAGCTTCGATACGTTCTTGCGTTACTGACCTCAAACAAGCATGCAGATAAGAAAGTCAATGATGAGTCTTAACAATATTTGTTTCGGGACAGCGACCAGGAAAAAAAAAAAATTAAAAGACTGATGCAACATGATGGCCAGAAGACTAGTATTTTCAGAAGTATGGGTCAGCAATGGCAGCCTCCATATTCTTTCAGTAATAGTTTGCTTTAATTATGGCATTTCATGAGATGGGTTAACCAAAATGAAAAGTGCCAAGGTAATTTCATACTGTGTCAGTTGTAGGGGCTGACATTTATCAGTTGATTCAAGGTCACCTATCATGCAAAGGATACTGGCCTGGATCCACCTGAGCAATGCAGGCATCCCTTTTTATATTATATTTTGTATTCGGAGACCTCAAACTCAGGTCACTGAAATATGCAAGGTTCCAAAATTCTTGGTAGTGCCAATAACTGGCACCACACCCCCCCATGTTCTTATATCGTCAGTTATAGCGGGATGCAGGATGGGGCAAGGCCAGAGAATAATGTCAAGCCTTGCATTTACAGTGGTCCAGGATTGGGGGGATCCTGTGATGCAGAGAAGGTATGTACAGGCACCGCGCTGTCCTGCATTGCGGTGCTGGAACCTGTGCAGTACTTCTAGGCTACAGACAGTTGTTGGACCCATCTATAACAAACCTATTTTTTAGAATATCCAGTGTGTATATTTTAATTATCAACTTGATTAATAAAACCAATGGATCAATTTACATGTTTAAACATAAAAATTATATATATTACATACATACATACACATAGGTTGCCTTGGGGGGAAAAAAAAAAAAAAAAAAAAAAAAAACACAGGAGATACAGTGTCATTGTACCCCACTACAAAAAAAAACTTCTAAATGTTATGTGACATTAATGTAAAAATCCTATTTTGCTATAAAATTTGGAGCATGCAGCCTTAACCACAAAAGTACCTTATAAAAGAATGTGGTGATAAAGTATAATAAAGTTATATACAACCATAAATAGGCCTCTTGCACAATGCAGCTTAAAACCGCTCAGTAAAGCAGTTTTACTGATCTAAAATGCAGCCCATTGTTTATAATGTTCCTGTACACACAGGCATGTAAACAAACGTAGCATATTGATGAGTCAAAAAAAAAAAAAAAAAATCTGCATAGCCAATCGGTATTTTTGCAGTTATAATCACAGATATGCGCAAACAGGCATGAATACGCACAAATGCCACGCTTTCTGCTTGTGTGTGCATACGCTCAAATATGTGCAAGTGATAAATTGCCTATCCTCGTTTTTCGGCCAGGAACGTTTGATGCTCATACATCATTACTGTGTGCAAGAGGCCATATAGTTACTGAACATAGCAATGCTTTTTGTACATTTAGGGCTCATTCACAAAAAAAAAAAAAAACTTCATTGTGCTGTAAAGATCACACCACAATTGTGCGCTGGCATGGGTTATTGTCTAGAAATGCATACATGCTTCATTTTTACATGGTGTAACCCGCCCCACCATAATGTGATGCAAAGGACTGCATCATATAGACTGAAAAGAATTGTCATATTGAAACAAAAAAACAAAAAAAGGGGGAGGGAGAAGGAAAAAAAAAAAAAAGTTATTGTGCCAATGCAGATCACTGCCCCAACACAACATACACCAGGCAGGGGCTAGTGTGAATGAGCCCTTAAAAGATAAGTTCATCTTTGGAACATGTTTCATGTGTTAGAAGGGTGGAACATGCATCGTGTTCCAGCATCTGCAGCCTGGCCCCGATCCCCCCCACCTCCCTGTGACAGTGAACAGGGGACCTTCTCCCCACACCTGCTGTCACTATTTGAAGACAGGCAGCCATGCAGGGCTCTGCCCATGCAGCCGCGTCATTCATTCCAAGTTTTCTGTGAATGAATGCCTAAAGGTACGGTCAGCTGTTTCAGCTGATGGCTTGTAGTTCTCAAAGACCTGCAAGGGTGCTGGGGAGTGCTCTGGTAGTCCATTGATTCTTCCCACTGTCAGGTAACTGTCTGCCCATACGAGGCTTGTAGTTCTCAAAGAACTGCAAGGGTGCTGGGGAGTGCTCTGGTAGTCCATTGATTCTTCCCAATGTCAGGTAATTGTCTGCCCATACGAGGTATAGGTAGATAGCGATCCTGACACTGCACCTGCTATCTGCTGACCATGGGTGCAATGCTCTGCAGGCTCTTTAGAAAAAAAAATAATAATTGCATTTTTTTAAACTGAACTTGCCCTTTACGGCAGTGGTCTCCAAACTGGGGCCACAGTTTGCCTGCCTTTATCTGGTCATTGGGGAACCATTCCCCCTACTGACACTATCAATGGGGCACTATTATTCCCAACCAATACAAAACATGGGGCACTATTCCTACCATTAAAATGGTACTAAACCCACAACAGTAAAATCAGTCTGTATATGCAGTAAAGCATGCTGGTTATACTCACTGTGGAACCTAAGGGGTTAATCCTCTGCATTGTGTAAAAAGGCCATTTGATCCTGTCTTCTCTGTTCCTCCCCTTTTTCAAGCGACCACCTCTTATCTCCTGATAAGACAGACTGAACCGTAGGCATTTGCACATGCTCAGTTTGGTGTGTATTGCTAGAGAGGTTTGGTTTTTTTTTCTTGGGAGAGTGCATGTGATCAGCACTGGGCCAATCAGCACTGGTCAGACAAGAGGTCAGGAGTTTTGCATCCTCCTATAGCAGAAAGAAAACTCCTCCTACAAGCTTTAACCAGTGCTCAGCTGGACACTGATAGAAGTCACAAGATTACTCTAACTTCAGATGAGAAAAGGTATTTAGCAGTTTATATTTACTAAAATAATTTCATTTACATGTTGTGTATTGTGGGAGACCAGATATAGTAAATGCAGGCTCCTGGGTTTAGTAACACTTTAACCAGTGCTCAGCTGGACACTGATAGAAGCCACAAGACTGCAAATGAAAAATGTATTTAGCAGTTTATATTTACTAAAATAATTGCATTTCCATGTTGTGTATACTGTGGGAGACCAGATTCAGTGAATGCAGAGTCCTGGGTTTAGTAACACTTTATAACCAATGATGAGGCACTGATGCCGGTGCATTTTCTACTCCCAACTGGCCACAGCCTAGCCCACACAAAATGTGAATGGCAGTAAACTGGCCCTTTACTTGGAAAGTTTGCAGAGCCCTGCTTTAGGGCAATCAGCGCAGCTGTTCTAGAGCCAGGTTCCTCCACACCAGGATGCGAGGCTGCTGTATCGTTATTTTCCTCCAAACCAAGTTTACGTTAGCTCGTCCTCTTTAATCTGTGCCTGCATGATGGTGACGGAGACACTCGACTGTAAACTCCTTCGAGGAAAAGCGGCACTATGAACGATTCAGCGTTTTCTATACACCTCCAGTGGATATGTCAGTGCTTTACAAGTTGGTAAAATAATAGATCTTCGGTATAGAAAGTAATGTATGTGGCATGGTGTCGTGAGAAGCCTCAGTGGGTGTCATACAGAAGGAGACAGGCACAGGATTCACTCCCAAGGAGCCCCTCCATTGATCATACAACCTATAGGTCTAACCTGATCCATAGATCACAGTGATGGCCAGCCTCCTACCATGTGCTGGTGCTCATACAATTCAATTAGAGAGCCCCTCCCCTCCTTCCAGTGTCAAGTCCTGACAACACTGACAGTAATCACAGCCATCCACACCGCAGGCTGACAGGCAATCCCAGGGCTGCTCAATTAACTTTTGCAAGTCTGCTACCTGTCATCCCCTGCTGCCCACACACACCTACCTCTGCCCCCAAGTAAGTGCACATCCCCGATCCCTCCATAGATGGGGGTCACCCTGCTCCTGTCAATGATCCCCCCTTCTGTGGATGTTGTTGTCGGTCCGGCAGCCCTGGAAGGGTTAGCTGTTTGCATGAATACACAGCAGATGCTGCATCCCACCCACAGCCTGGAGACTCCTATGGATGTACCCAGCCTAGGCCATCTGCTCCTCTCCCAGCCGGCCCCATCCTGCAGCATTGGACAGGAAGCCCACACCTTCCCTGGAAAGGTGCACCTACTCCACGATGACATGATCGCTACCCACTGCCTTCACTTACCTACAGATCCCACGATCGCCTCTTCTTCCCACTGATCGATCACACAGCCTGCCCAACAGATGCCCAGGCAGCCGGCTACTGGAGGAGGGAAGATGGGATCAGGGAGATCGGGGATCGCCCGGAGATGGAGTCTTCAGTGCAGCAGCTCCCACCTCTAATTCCACCATCTTCCACCTCCTCCTCCTTTTCTTCTCCTTCTGCAGCCACCAGCAGCTCTGTGCCTGGAGCTCCTCCTCCCTCCCAGTGACATCACTACAGGCTGACTGGGGCACTCCCAGAGACACACACAGCACTGCCTGCCTGACAGCCCATAATACTCTATAGATGGAGCATCGCATCACACTCTGCTGCCCACCTAGGTCACCTACTATGTCACAGCCACACTCACATATGGACTCATCAGTCACACCAACATGCACTACAGAAGGTGTACAATCACAGATTGCTGCATGCTTCTCTTTTATATTGTACACCCAATCAGGGGAATCCATTCAAATGGAACGAAATCTATACATTGTTTCCCAAAACAGTTACATTCAAGGCATGTCACTGATGATAAATGTCACAGAACTGTCAATGCATCAAATGATAGCATGTCAAGCACCATGGTAACTGCAGATTAAACAGGCTGAGATGGCGGCTTCCTTGGTTGTAAAGGATAGGAGGGTTTAGTTCCGCTTTAACCACTTGCAATCCTGAGAATTTGTTATTATTATTATTTCAGGTACTTATATAGTGCCGTCAATTTACACAGCGCTTTACATATATATTATACATTCACATCAGTCCCTAACCCTCAAGGGGTGTACAATCTAAGGTCCCTAACTCACATTCATACATACACATACTAGGAGCAATTTAGACAGGATCCAATTCACCTACCAGCATGTCTTTGGAGTGTAGGAGGAAACCAGATTACCCAGAGGAAACCCACGCAGGCACAGGGAGAACATGCAAACTCCAGGCAGGAGGTGCCGTGGTTGGGATTTGAACTAATGACCCTAGTACTGGCAGGCGGAAGTGCTAACCATTTAGCCACTGTGCTGATTTACCCCTCTTCCTGACCAGGCGATTTTTTTGCATTACGGCGCTGCATTACTTTAACTGACAATTGCGCAGTCATGCAACACTGCATCCAAATGAAATTTATGGCCCTTAAACACTTGCAATCCTGAGGATTTACCTCTCTTCCTGTCCAGGCCATTTTTTGCATTATGGTGCTGCGTTATTTTAACTGACAATTGCGCACTCATGCAACGCTGCACCCAAATGAAAATTATGTCCTTTTTTTCTACACAAATAGAGCTTTCTTTCGGTGGTATTTGACCACCTGTGCGCTTATTTTGTGCGCTATAAACAAAAAAAGACCAACAATTTTGAGAAAAAAATATTTTTGACTTTTTGTTATTACACATGACCAGTAAAAAATGTAAAAAATAAAATTTCCTCAAATTTATGACAAAATTTATTCTGCTAAAAAAATCCCAATATGTGTAAATAAATTGGTTTGTGGGAAAGTTATAGCGTCTACAAATGGCGGTATATATACTGGGCTTTTTTTCTTACAAGTAATGCCGGCGATCAGCGACTTATAGTGGGACTGCGGCAGACATTCTGACACTGACTGACAGTATCACTGACATCCTAAGTAACACCAATACAGTGATAAGTGCTAATAAAAAGCACTGACACTGTAGTAATGGCACTGGGCAGGGAAGGGTTAACATGTGGGGCAATCAAAGGGTTAACTGTGCGCCGTTTTACTTGAGGCTGTGTCTGTGTGCTTCACTGTAAGCATACTGCTTTGCATGTATATGCTATACACAGCCATGCAAAGCAGTGTGCAGGAGCTGACAGGGGAGAGTACTGTTTTGTTTACAATCGGAGATGCTCAGCAATCACTGGGCGCTGGCAAGCAATCACCGGCCGGGACCCAGTGATTGACAGCCAAGGTCGCAAATGGCGGCACCCCCTACTGAAAAATTATATATATATATATATATATATATATATATGTGATTTTGTGCACCGCAGCCACCCTGTAGCAGTATTTCTGCTATGGGGCGGCACTAAAGTGGTTAAGGGCCAGTCCACACTACATGCGTTTCAGTTTGCTTTTTTTCTGCATCCAAAACGCACAGAAAGTAGGTTATATGGTTGTCAATGTCATAGTTCACATCAGTGCTTACAGTTTCAGTGCGTTCCAGTTGCAGAAAAAAAAGTAGAACAAGTTTTATATTTCCTGCATAGAACTGTACTGGCATGTGGTAAAACTCACCAAAAGCACACTGGAACGCACATGTCCCTATTTAAATTGAAGAAAAAGAGGGGGAAAAATTTACTGGAAAGCATCAAAAACTCACCAGAGCGTGTCAAAAACGCATATGCAGAAACGCATATGGACTGCGTTTCTATGGTGTGAACTGGCCCTAAGTCACCAGTCACACTGCTGCGATTTAAAATTGAGCGATTTGTGTGCAATTTTGCTACTTGTGAAAATTTTCAGCGATTTCTTGCAATTTGCAGTGCGATTTCCATTAAATTCTACTGTATGTATGTGAAATAGCAACAAAACTGCAGAAAAAGTAATGCAAGAACTACTTTAGAAATCACGCTGCAGGAAATTGCACGTTAAGACACTGACATTCACATTCATTAAATGCAATTTCAAATTGCAAATCGCACCTAAAAACACATTGGTGTGACCAGGCAGTTACTAAAAAAAATAATAAATGCACTTTTTTTTTTTGCAGGTAAAAAAAAATGTGCATTTATTACTTTATTTCTTGTTGTTTCCCAATTTACTTTCTTATCTAAGAGAAGAGAAAAGCTGCACAGCAGTAACCTTCACAGTGATCAATCTGTAAGATTTTTGTAATCTGTTGTGGTTCCCTGGACTCCTATCTTCCGATGACTCTGGATATCTTCAGGGACTTCATGTGAGCTTTAGGGTGTCTGACAACATCTACAGGAGTTACAGATCACTTTTGTACTCTGGTTGTACTGTATTTGCCTTAATATAATGATGTCTTCAAAAATAAAGAATTTGAAAAATAAATATTTTCATTTATTATTATTTTTTGTTTTTTGTTAGTTGCCTGTAAAGCATTGCACCCACAATCAGCAGATCATGAGTGTAATGCCACAGTCCTGCAGACTGTCCCATACCTCCAATACAGGCAGGCAGTTACACAATGACAGGAAGCTCAACTACCTAGAGAGCTCAGTAGCGCCCTGGTAGTTCATTGAGAATTACAAGCCGACAGCCACAAAGACTGTCAGTACTTGTAGTTTTCACATTCACAGAAAACTGTGAATAAATGATGTGGTTAGGCAGGCAGAGGCCCAGATTGTGACATCGAGCAGGGGGGAGAAGATCCCCTGCTCGCTGTAAAAACGGGGGAGGGTACGGAGGCTGGTGCATCTGTGACATAATACATGTTGCACCCTGAACATACAGTAGGTGTAATATGTAACATGTTACAAAAGGTGAACTTATCCTTTAGCCATTTTACTACCACACTATAGCCAAAATACTGCTACAGCTCGGCTCTCTATATACATCCTCCCAGAACCCACTCCCAGGGGCTTGCAATGGGCGCACTTTGTGACCGCTGTGTCACAGCTGATCACAGACCGCAGTAAACAGCCAATTGCAGCTGAACACATATAAACAGACTTGCTGGCTTTCGGCAGTCTTTTCCTCAGATGTGTCTGTGTCAGGAAAAGACAGCTGATACCCTGCAAGGCTGTCAGTATTTTGCTTACACTGATAATCAGAGCACTGATCATCAGTGCCCATCAGGGCAGCTTATCCATGCCATTCAATGCCAATAAGTGCCATTTATTAGAGCCCATCAGTGCCCACTTGTGTAGGCTCATAAGTGCCCATCAGTGTAGCCTCATCCATGCACCCTATCAGTGTCCATCAGTGCAGGTTTATAAATGCCCATCAGTGTAGCCTCATCCATGCACCCTATCAGTGTCCATCAGTGCAGGCTCAAAAATGCCCATCAGTGTAGCCTCATCCATGCACCCTATCAGTGCTCATCAGTGCCCATCAGTGCAGACATATAAATGCTCATCAGTGTAGCCTCATCCATACACCCTATGGGTACCCATCAGTGCAGCCTCATCCATGCACCCTATCAGTGCTCATCAGTGCAGACATATACAGTAAATGCCCATCAGTGTAGCCTCATCCATGCAGCCTATCAGTGACCATCAGCGCAGGCTCAAAAATACCCATCAGTGTAGCCTCATCCATGCACCCTATCAGTACCCATCAGTGCAGGCTCATAAATGTCCATCAGTGTAGCCTCATTCATGCACCCTATCAGTGCCCATCAGTGCAGGCTCATAAATACCCATCAGTGTAGCCTCATCCATGCACCCTATCAGTACCGGCTCATAAATGCCCATCAGTGTAGCCTCATCCATGCACCCTATCAGTGCCCATCAGTGCAGGCTCATAAATGCCCATCAGTGTAGCCTCATCCATGCACCCTATCAGTGCCCATCAGTGCAGGCTCAAAAATGCCCATCGCTCTAGCCTCATCCATGCAGTCTATCAGTGCAGCCTCATCAGCGCACATCAGTGATGAAGACAAATTACTTATTTGCAAAATAACGGAAACTAAGAAAAAACGTTTTTTTCCCAAAAGGTTTGATTTTTTTTTACTTTGTTTAGCAAAAAATAAAAACCCCAGTGATGATTAAATACCACCCATAGAAAGCTCTATCTGTATCAAAAAAACTATAAAAATTGTATATGGGTACAGTGTTGCATGACCTTGCAATTGTTATTCAATGTGCCAGAGTTGTCACCAAAACAAGAGATAAAGGGAAACCTTTCAATGGATTTCAGGGCACAACTGTCTGTTGTCTCACATGTTCTGTAACTTTTCACAAGCTGATGTGTGAGGTTCGAACCTTAGCTTTCCCAGGATTTCACTGGAAGTCCCTCACCTATGTGCTGGTGGTTTTTACTGCTAATTAGCGCTCTGTTACACCCCGGTCACATCAAACCCGACTTTGAAATCGTGCGGCTTACAGTAAAATCGCACGATTTCAACGTCGAGTGACATGTCGATTTCAGGTGCGATTTGCAAGACATCTGAAAGTAGTGCATGTGCTACTTTAGAAATCGGTGCGGCTCCGACCAAGTCAGAACCGCACCAACATCACCGCTCTAATTGCGGATAATAGGGTGCGACTTGCCATGCAATTTGTAAGTCGCATGGCATGCAAATCACATGCCAATTCGCATCCAGTGTGACCAGGGACTTAGAGATATTTCCTCTAATTTCTTGTCCTGCTGATAACGTTTTGCTAAACAAGAAGTGAGGGAAGCTCTCCAAAAGAAACACATACAGAAATAAAAATGCTTTTCTTTAGTAGAGTAGAGGAAGGCTAGAACCACTGCCCGAGTTGAATTTCTGCCTGTGTCCCTATTGCATATGTAACTTGTACTATATCTGATAACTGCTGTGATAATGTCTTCCTTTGTTCTGCTTTATTATCCTTCTGCAGTGTGGACAGGGCTAAACTGAATATTTATCAAAGCAGAAGAGCAGCAGCCATCTTAAAGGAGACCAATTTGTCTCCAGTTGGGACTGATTCGATCATGGAGATGACTGGCTGGTGCAACAGAGCAAGGGGAAGGGGTCTGCAAGCTGATGAGGAAGAGGAGGGGGGCTGTCTGGAAACAAGCAGGTGTGGGGGAAAAGACTGGGCTGCTGCTGTTAGCTGAACATAACTTTGCTATAGCTGACCACAATCCGGACAAACTGCTCCTCACACAGTGTGAGGTGTGATTTGGATGCCTGGTGCTATCAGACTTTACTGGAGTGCACTTCTACCTCTTGTAAAGAAGGAAAAGAGAGACTGTCTCAGCAGGATTGAAATAGAGAGATCATCAGCAACTCCTATTCCTATCTGACTTGGACTGGACTTTTACTGAATCAGAGCCCATGTCTGGAGACCTAGAAGAGGGTATCTTGGATATGGTAAAAGACTAACATTGCACAAGTTAATCTGTTGTCTGCTGCGAACTGTTGTGCTTTCTCCAAGGGTCTCAACTTTGCTGGTCAACATTTTTTTTTGTTTTTCATCAATCACTGGCCAGTGTGACAAAATGTGGTGTAAATGCAAGTTAGGACTGTCTTTGTATCCTTCCGCTAGGTAAATGCATTTCAGTTTTGTTAATTACTGTTAGAATACTGCAGGTGTTTAACCATATCTCAGAGTAAGGCTGGCCATACACTATACAATTTTCTTTTAGATTTACCAAAACCATATAATATGAGGTCAAACCCAAACACTTTCAATTTGTATGCATTCAGGCAGACCCTTGCACTGCATAGTTAAAGGTAAATCTAAAGGAAATTGAATAAGAAAATTGTATAATGTACGGCCAGCTTAACTCAATAGTCTTTTTGATTGTTGTATAAGTACACCTGATAGTCCTCTCTATTTTTAGACTATGCTTGGCCTAATAAATTCTTTGAAATATCTGAAATTGTGTTGGTAGGTGCTGGGTGAGCGAGGTATGTCATCTTCAGGTGTGTAGAGAAATCACAAGACAATTCAGCGGCTCCTCTGGGGGTAGCGCTACACAGACTATTCCACACTTCATTTCTGATGATATTGTTGTTATCATCAGGAAGTGAGGTAAATCACTCTTCCAGAGCCCTCAATGGAGGTAAAAACCAGACAGGGGTTCTAATCCTTCCCCACACTTCCAAAACTTGAAAATAAGTGTTTGGTTTGATATAAACATTAACTCAATAATGTGACTGACAATTATTGTTTGACATACCCCTTGCAAAGGTATACAGTTCACCTGGAAAAAATTATTTTTCTGAACCAAACAGGAGTGTCATCTTAAAGGAGAACTCAAGTTCCACTATAACAAACAGCGAGCAGGCAGGCATTTATTATAGAAGAGACATGCAATGTCTCTCTTTAAATGAAATGTCCCTACCTGCCTGCTCGATATCTTCTCCTGAGGTGTAAACTGAGCTGCGCATGTGCAAGGGGAGAGGGCAGTCAGGTGCAAGACCTAACTAGCTTCTCATCCAGGACTGTTCCAAATTGACAGTCCTTGGGCCCCCTTGCCCAGGCATACCCTTAGTGCAGCTGGTTGAAGAGGGGCTGATGAGGTACATGAAGGGCCATTAGTGCTCCTTGAGAAAACACTGTTGCTATCCGCATTTTTGTACATAGTTGCTAAGCACTTTGTCCTCAAAGTTCTGCAGTTCCTTGGGCATCCCACATACCCCTAGACCCCATCCAAGTTCTAACCCCTTAACAAAATCACAAAAACAAGCTCAAGTATTGTTTACTGACTCCAATCTGCAATTTTGTTTATTTATTTATTTCAGGTACTTATATAGCACTGTCAATTTACACAGTGCTTTACATATATATATATATATATATATATACATATATATTGTACATTCACATCAGTCCCTAACTCTCAAGGGGTGTACAATCTAAGGTCCCTAACTCACATTCATACATACACATACTATGGAAAATTTAGACAGGAGACAATTAACCTACCTACATGTCTTTGGAGTGTGGGAGGAAACTGGAGCACCTGGAGGAAACCTACGCAGGCACAGGGAGAACATGCAAACTCCAGGCAGGTGGTGCTGTGGGTGGGATTCGAACCAATAACCCTAGTACTGCCAGGAGGAAGTGCTAACCGCTAAGCCACTGTGCTGCCCCAAAATGTGGAAGAAATGCATGTTGCCTGGCTGTGCAGAGCTTTAGGGGGACCCAAAACTCAACGACTCCTAAGGGGGTAGTACTACATATAGACACTATATTGGCAAGTATTGGGACGCCTGCCTTTACACGCACATTAACATTAGGCACCCCAGTCTTAGTCCATAGGGTTCAATATTGAGTTGGTCCGCCCTTTGCAGCTATAACAGCTTCAACTCTTCTGGGAAGGATGTCCACAAGGTTTAGGAGTGTGTCTATGGGAATGTTTGATCATTCTTCCAGAAGCGCACTTTTGAGGGCACTGATGTTGGACGTGAAGGCCTGGTTCGCAGTCTCCACTCTAATTCATCATCAAGGTGTTCTATCGGGTTGAGGTCAGGACTCTGTGCAGGCCAGTCAGGTTCCTCCACCCCAAACTCGCTCATCCATGTCTTTATGGACCTTGCTTTGTGCACTTGGGTCCAGTAATGTGGGAACAGGAAGAGGTCATTCCCAAACTGTTCCCACAAAGTTGGGAGCATGAAATTGTCCAAAATGTCTTGGTGTGCTGACGCCTTAAGAGTTCCCTTCACTGGAACTAAGGGGCCAAGCCCAACCCTGAAAAACAACCCCACACCATAATCTCCCCTCCACCAAACTTTACACTTTGTACAATGCAGTCAGGCAAGTACCGTTCTCCTGGCACCTGCCACACCCAGACACGTCCATCAGATTGCCAGGCAGAGAAGTGTTATTCATCACTCCAGAGAACACGTCTCCACTGCTCTAGAGTCCAGTGGTGGCATGCTTTACACCACTGCATCCGATGCTTTGCATTGCACTTGGTGATGTAAGGCTTGGATGCAGCTGCACTGCCATGGAAACTTATTCCATGAAGCTCTCTACACACTGTTGTTGTGCTAATCTGAAGGCCACACAAAGTTTGGAGGTCTTTAGCTATTGACTCTGCAAACAGTTGATTTTATACACCTGTGGCCATGGAGGTGATTGGAACACCTGAATCCAATGATTTGGAGGCGTGTCACAATACTTTTGGCAATATAGTGTATATTTATTTATACTTTATACACATGTACACACACATATGAATGATGCCCTCCCCATTGAGGATCACTGTTTTTGCATTTTGTTTTTTTGTATACTTACCTTTTCAGTTGTCTTCGGATCGGCCATGTAACACGCAGAGTCGGCTTCCTCCTCTGTCTTCCTCTGATGCTGGGAGGCCCTTAATAGGGCATATTCACATTGCAAGTGCAGGGCGCAGTGGTGGCTCCCCCCTCAGCGGGTAGGTCCATGATGCCCTGCACTCACAGAACTTACTCAATATTTTGGATCTGCTGGGCATCATTCAGCTCTGAGGACATTGAGGAACACCTCCAAACTGAAGGTGAGTATTGCACAGATATTTTTTTAAGTACTCTTTATTTTCCAGAGGTTTTCATATACAGAAACAGAAAAGTAACAATATACATAAAGGTTTTGAGTAGTAGTGTGATCATATGTCACAGCTGATGCTAAGTGCAACACAGGCAAGAGAGTAAAAGCCTATATGTGCCTAGCAGCCATGAACAAAAGAGCATAAACAAAAACCATAAAGCAGACACATAAAAACATCCCAGAATTTGGCTTTAACCACTTGCCTACAGGGCACTTATACCCCCTTCCTGCCCAGGCCAATTCCAGCTTTCAGCGCTGTCACAATTTGAATGACAATTGCGCGGTCATGCAACACTGTACCCATATGAAATTTTTATACTTTTTTTGTGACAGATAGGGCTTTATTTTGGTGGTATTTAATCACCTCTGGGTTTTTTTTTTTCTTAAACCAAAAACCACTGAAAATTAAAAAAAAAAAGTTTTTTCTTAGTTTTTGTTATAAAATTTTGTAAATAAGTGATTTTTCTCCTTCACTGATGTGCACTAATGAGGCTGCAGTGATGGGCACTGATAGGCGGCACTGATGGACACTGATAGGTGGCACTGATGGGCACTGATGAGGAGGCACTGGTAGGTGGCACTGGTGGGCACTGACAGGCATCACTGATGGACACTGGTAGGTGGCACTGATGGGCATTGACAGGCATCACTGATGGGCACTGATAGGCAGCAGTCATATATGGCACTGATAGGTGGCACTGATAGGTGGCACTGATAGGCAGCACTGACTGCCACTGTTAGATGACATTGACTGGCACTGTTAGGCGGCACTGGTAAGCAGCACTGACAGGCGGCACTGACTGGCACTGATAGGCGGCACGGACTGGCACTGATAGGTGGCACTGATTGGCAGCACTGATAGGTGGCACTGACTGGCATTGGTAGGTGGCACTGACTGGCACTGATGGGTGACACTGAAAGGCAGCTCAGATGGGCACTGATATGTGGCATTGATGTGGCACTGATGTGGCACTGATGGGCACTGACAGGTGGCATGGATGAGCACTGAGAGCTGGCACTGATGGACACTGACAGGTGGCACTGCTGGGGCTACACAGATCACCAGGGCACACTGATCATCAGTGCTCTGATGATCAGTGTACATGTCCCCTCCGAGGAATGCCGATTACCAGCTCTCCTCTCTTCATGAGCTGTCAGCGTGACAGCTCGTTGGGGAGAGAAATGCCAATAACTGGCATTTCTCTGTTTACATGTGATCAGCTGTGATTGGACACAGCTGATCACATGACCGAGCCAACATCTTCGGCTATTTCTGTGGATCGGTGATCCGCTGTGTCCAAGGGACACAGTGCACCACCGATCGCAGTGCTGCGTGCTCCGGGAGCCGCGCATGCGCGGTGAGAATGGGAAGGACATCATATGACGTCCTCCCAGAACGAGAGAACCACCTTGCGTCCGTCATATTACTATATGGCGGGCGGGAGGCGGTGAAACATTAGGTTACAAGTAAGTTATACTTAGTGTTAATAAACCCAGGACCCTGCATTCACTATATCTGCTCTCCTACAGTACACATAACATGGAAATGCAATTATTTTAGTAAATATAAACTGCTAAATACCTTTTCTCATCAGTAGTATATAGCAGTCTTGTGACTTCTATCAGTGTCCAGCCCAGCACCAGATAAAGCTTGTAGGAGGAGTTTTCTTTCTTCTCTAGGAAGATGGTAATCCCTTGACCTCTGTCTGCAGAGTGTTGATAAGCCCTGTGCTGATCACATGCACTCTCCCAAAAAATGCCTGCAGTTCAGTCTGGAGATAAGAGGTGGTCACCTGAAAAAGGAGGAACAGAGAAGAAACGATCAAACAGCCTTGTTACACAATGCAGAGAATTAACCCCTTAGGTTCCACAGTGAATATAACAAGCATGTTTTACTGCATATACAGACTGATTTTACTGCTGTGGGTTTAGTAACACTTTAAGGAAAATCTTGAACACCCCTTATTTTTCAGTTGTTTCCTGTGCTGACAGGACTGTGCTGAAACAACAGTGAAAACAAATGTAGTGTAACTAAGCTCCCAAAGGCTGCAAAGAAAAGCATCTGAGCTATCTGCTTTTTGAATATTTCATTAAATAATGCAGATGGCAGTGATGCACAGTAATGTTATAATGGCACTTTAATAATACTGCATATTCACATTTAAAGGGAAACTATACCAGTTTGGGTCAGTTTTATTTTTAATGTTTGCCAGACACATCAAATCTTTATCTTACCAAAAACAAATTTAAAGCGGTATTAAACCCAAAAGCAAACATTTACAGTATTACATTACAGCTTTGGGATGTCAGATGTGATGGCTGCATTAGTTTTATTTTTTAGGCTCTCTTTCCTTTACTTTCACCTGGTTATCCAATCAGCATATTGTTTTTTTTTCAAAAGAACAAACTGTTCTGCAGATGTAGCAGTTAGAAGGTTGAGATAACAAAAATGGACAAAATTATTGGCACCTTCTCAAAATTTTAAGTAATAATTGCATTCCAAGTTTGTGATGCTCCTGTAATTTGTAATTAAACTCACCTGTATCAATTAACAGGTGCTGACAATATAGAAATCACGCCGACAACTAGTTAAAATGCTTGTCTGCTGTGTGTCTCTGTGTGCCACATGGATCATGGAGAAGAGAACGAGCAGCAAAGAATTGTTTGAGGATTTGAAAACAAAAATCCTGGAAAAGCATTGACAATCTCAAGGTTACAAGTCCAAACTCAGAGATCTTAATGTTCCTGTGTTCACTGTGCGCAACATTGTCAAGAAGATTACAGCCCATGGCACTGTAACTAAACTCCCTGGACATGGATGAAAGAGAAAAGTTGATCAAAGATTGCAACAAAGGATTGTTCATATGGTGGCTAAAGAACCTCAGTCCACTTTCAAACAAATTCAAGCTGATCTTCAGGCACAGGATCCAACTGTATCAGCTCGCACTATATGTCGCCATCTGAATGAAAAGGGATGCTATGGTAGGAGACCTAGGAGGACCCCATTTCTGACACAGAGACGTAAAAAAGCCAGATTGGAGTTTGCCAAAACATATCTGAGGAAGCCAAAATCCTTTTGGGAGAATGTGCTGTGGACAGACAAAACAAAATGACAGCTTTTTGGTAAATCCCATCATTCTACTGTTTTCAGAAAAAGAAATGAGACCTTTTAAAGAAAAGAATACAGTCCCTACAGTCAAACATGGTGGAGGTTCACTGATGTTTTGGGGTTTCTTTGCTGCTTCAGGCACTGGATGTCTTGACTGTGTGACCATTATGAAATCTGAAGACTACCAAAGAATTCTGGGGTGCACTGTAGGACCCAGTGTCAGAAAGTTGGGTCTCCGTCAGAGGTCATGGGTCTTACAGCAGGACAATGACCCAAAGCACATGTCAAAAAGCTTCAGACAAAGCACTGGAGAGCACTGAACTGGCCAGCAATGAGTCCAGATCTCAATCCCATAGAGCACCTGTGGAGAGATCTCAAAACAGCAGTTGGGAAAAGGAACCCTTCCAATCTGAGAGACCTGGAGTAGTTGGTGAAAGAAGAGTGCTCCAAAATTCCAGTAGAGAGGTGTAAGAAACTCATTGATGATTACACAAGCAATTAATTTAAGTTATTTTCCAAGGGATGTGCTACTAAATATTAAATTGAGGGTGCCAATGATTTCGTCCAGTCCATTTTTGGGGTTTTGTGTAGAATGTGTCCGATTTGGCTTTTTGTTTCTCCACTTTTGTGTGTCATACCAGTACACACAAAAGAAATAAACATGAGAATGCCTAAACGTTTGTAATTGCAACAATTTTCTGGGCGACATGGTGCATTATCTGACAGAAATGCAGGGGTGCCAATATTTATGGCCATGAGTGTATTTTGGGACTGTGATAGTGTGTCAGACATTCTGGTGTTAACAGATCCTCACTGAGAGGTACACTGATACTAATACAGTGATCCATGCTTTGCAGAGAGAAGAAACAGCGAGATCACTGCTCTGTGTACAGAATGCTGTGTGTTTGTAAACTCAGGGCTCTGTGCCGTGATTGGACACAGCCGCTCAGCAGGTCTCAGCCATAAATCATTGGCTGACACCTGCTGAAAAAATCATCAGTGGGCGCATGTACAGTATGCGTGCCCCAAACCCAGAAGCAAGCCTGCAATATTTATTTACATTGCTGAGCCTGCAGCTGTCGCCTGGTCACAGTAAATCTTCAGTGACCGGGAGGTAAGCGGTTAAAATGACACTAAATAATATCCATATCCTCCCCAAAAAATCCATATATATACATTACTTGATGGCCCTGTATCCTATTTTTCTTGAAATTGTTTTTCATTGTTCTGCCTCCTTGCAACATCCTCCATGACTACTTGAACCACGTCTTTTACCCTCTCACTTCTGTTTGTTTGGAATAAACAGTGTAAGTTAGTTGTGCTCATGTGTACTGCTCAATGCACAATTAGGATTCTATAGTCCATAATTCCTAGTCCATCTGGGGAGTGAGCAAGAGATGGTGGCTATGTTCCTACATACAGTGGGACCACGGAGAACAAACATAGCCACCTTCTAATAGGGAGTCAGATGACAGCAGTTTAAAAAAATGTTTAAAATGACACCAAATGATATCCTTATTCTCCAAAAATATTCCATCCACATCCATTACATAATGGCACTGTAATCAACTGTCCTTTAAATTGTTTCTTACTGTCTTTATGTAATGTCCTCCATGAGCTCCGGAACCTCTACTTTTCGCCCTCACTTTTGTTTGGAGCAGGCAGTGAACGTTGCGGTTTTATGCACTGCTCTATGCACACTAAAATCCTACAGTCCATAGTCCATTTTGGGAATGAGCAAGAGAGGGTTTCTACATACAGTGGGACCATGGAAAACAAACATAGCCACCCTTTGGGAACAGAAAGTCAGATCACAGCAGCAAGAAAAAGAATTTGGTGAAGGCTGAGAGCAAAAAAAGTAATTTCTGAGTTAAGAAAATATACTTGAATTAAATATGTTTTAGAGTTTAATTTCATTTTTAGCTACTGGGCTCGCTGAAGAACTATTTTTTCCCCAACAGAGTGGCTAGCGAGAGAGTATAAAACATCTGGAAAACAGTCTAGTGCGCCATCTCCTGGTTGCATATGAAAATACAAAATATTCATATGTAATCTCATATTTACCTGATAACAGACATACAACATATTTTTTACATTATATTGTTTAGTCCTGAACATCATAAATAAGGAAGCAAATGCAAAACTATCATATATTCACTTTGGTATAGCACGTTAGGAAAAGGAAAACATATTTTACTTGTACTAGCCTATAGGCAATTAGGATTCATTTGAACAATGGCTTCATGATAATACTGTTAACCCTTTAAAAGTGTTTTCCATTGTAGCATCTAAATATGTATGCCGGCATTCCTTGTGTGTGCTTGAAAGGTACTACCTCAGAGAATAGTTTACTGTAAGAATCCCAAGTGACTGTGAAGAATGTGTATAACTGCATGATTAAATCTTAGTAGAATAAACTGATGTCTTCCAGAATATTTGGTCTGCTGGATACAGAAACATTTCAATGGGACATGGTCCTGAGAGGATGAGCCATGCATTGCATATTTCTCTGAATTTTTAATGTTGTTTTTAGTTTTTTTTTTATGTTGTTATAAATTAAAATACATGTGATGCTCAATATTTCTATCTACCGCTACATAGAAATGAATAGGGATTTGTCTCCCTACTGCCTGTAGCATTTTTGAGGCTGCATAGTTTCAGGAAAGGAAGGGAATAATGATACCCATCTATTATATGCTGAGCTCTGCAGTCAAAATCAGCCATCTAACATTTTTTACATCTGAAGAGGTTACATGAGATGTATAATCAGGACATGCACCAGTTGACCATGTAAAGATGTGAAAACAGAGAATGCAAGGGGAGGGCAACATTATTTATGTGGCACCCTGTAACGATTGTGCGCAACAGAGACATGGAAGCTATACACGACAGCCATCTTGTGAGGGTCTCATGAGCAGTGTTCCTACACCGCTCCCCCTTTCTTTGCAAACTATGGAATTTGTAGCTGTAACTTTTACCAAACTTCAAAATAACTTCTTATCTTAATTGAAACACAGAGCTGGCCAGGCTGTAAACAGCTAATTAATCTTGGTAGGATGTCTGTTTCCACTAACCATGGAAAACACTTTCCTCTACCCTATTATAAAACAATAATAACTCAGTCAAGCAGTCACACATGACTTGTAAGGCCATTAAAGCTCTAGGAATGCAGAGTGAGCGATAAAATGTCTATTCCACAACTTAACAATTCCACATACAATTCATAGAATTCAACAGGAGCACATTAATTTTAGGTATATATTTAAATGGGGAATATCATACCGAACAAATCAAGGTCATACATGACTATGTTAGCACATAGGGAAGGGGATAAAGCAGTCTCCTGCCTTCTGGATAACAAGGTGCACTGTGTTTGGTATCCCTGGGTTCAAAATATATTTCTGAATATTAATCTGCCAATTGCTAGAATACAACCTGCATGTATTGGAAGTTATTAATATTAGTGTAAACTGTATTTGGTAATTTGTCATAAACATAGTGGCCTCCCAGCACCCATCCCTTAAACCGGATTATTGGTCAGATGGTCTCTGTCCACACCCCCTTGATATCATAAAAAAAGGGACTGACAGGACTTGTTGAGATGGAGCTCTCATTTAACATCAACCAAGGATCATCTTAACGGACTGGAGAGCCACAGCAACATTTTTGTTTGGACAATTGGACTCTGCTAAAACCATGGACTTTGCAAGTATTCTGCCTTCTTAACTCCTTTCTTTTATTTCTCTGTTGCTTTATTGTTCTCTTTATGTCTGTGTAACATCCCTTTCTCTAAATATTTTAATCGCACCATTTGAACTTTTCATTAATAAACCCTATTTTGAAAAGTGTTAACATTATCTCTAAGGCTTTTAATGCAAACTAAAGAATCCCTGTCTCTTAGAAGTGCTACTGTATATAATAATCCTCTGAATATACCTGTCTATGGTGACAGTGTGGCCCTGATTTACTTAAGTGCGTAAATGGCGTCTGTGCGCACTTCCATAGGATAAAGTCTACTTTTCATTGGAATCTGTCTACTTTTAGATGGCAAAGACATTTACTAAAGAAAGAGTCTTGCAAATAGACGCGAAAGTGAATTTACTAATGGACACAATAAAGAAATCCATCTAAAAAAGCAGACGTCCTAGAAGCACGTCTAAAGGAACGAAAAATCACTGTTCACTGTTCGCATTGAAATTTGCTTTCCCAAATATCTGGACATCACTTTAAAGAATATATTCTTTAAAAAAAAAAAATTTCAGTGAGTAAAAAATAGACTTTTTAGGGAATTCATGATTGTCAAGAAATAGAAGCTTTTCCAATGTCTATGCACTGATAGAAATGCGTATGTTCAGAACAAAATTTAACAGTCTACCGCGAGCGCTTGTCTTATAGTAAATCTCTGTGTAGAGTCCTCTGGAAGACGGTAATCGTGATCGTCAACTGAGTTTCAGAAAGAGCACTATTTTTAGCTAGGCATATCTTTATGTATCCTAATTTGTTTTCCTTAGTTCTATTGATTCTATTTTTGTTTCTTATCCTTTATAATGATTTTCTGTAATGGTTTGACATATTTTGAAGATCTAGATAATATATATTATTGACAGCTGAATCTAAAAATAAAGGTAAAGCAATTAAAAAATATAAAAAAAAAAAAAACAGCGCGGGGCCCCCCCTCCCATCCATACGAAGCCCTTCGGGTCTGGTTTGGATTTTGAGCGGAAGCCCCATGCCAAAACTAATAAAAAAATGGCGTGGGTCCCCCCCAAAATCCATACCAGACCCTTATCCGAGCTTGCAGCCCGGCAGGTCCTGAACCATACCAGGCCACATGCCCTCAATGAAGACAGTCTTTGACAAGTCCTTTATTAAAAGAAGGAAAATAAAAGAATGTCCCCTGAAGTAGATCCAACGTTAATCACGATGCCACCGCTGCCGACTGGAAAAAAGAAAAAAAAGAAGGCTCATCTCCCGACGCTGGCTTCTGGCTGTCTGACTGCTCCGCTGGCTTGACAGTTCTTAAATATGTCAGGGGGGCCCGCCCCCCCATGTGACATCATCAACTAGGACATGCTGGATCAATTATGTCACATGGGGGCGGGCTCACATACGTGATGGCCCCGCCCTTTACATATTTAAGAACTTTCAAGCCAGCGGAGCAGTCAGACGGCCGGGAGCCAGCGTCAGAAGTGGAGCCTTCTTTCTTTTTTCTTTTTTTTGGTCGGCGGCAGCGACCAAAAAATTTTCTGGCATACAAATAAACGTGAATGGGACAAAGCCCACACTTGTGCGCTACCTAGGGACCATATCCGGCATTGCTCCTACAATTGCGTCTACTCTGGTCAGAGATTTACAAAGAGAATTCAGCCTGCCTACAGATGTTTTTTCAGTCTGCCTGTAGACGTTTTTTTGACCACTGATAGGTCTTAATTGATTTAATTGGGTCTGGCTGAATGTTCAGCGTCTGCTGTTGGACACTATTCTTAGTAAATCATGGCCCGTTTGTTACAGATGTTTATTGTTCACATCTGTTCTTGCTAATATTGTGAAGGGTTGATAGTCCCAAAGCTCTCTGGTGGCAGTTTGGAGTTTGAAGCGTTAATTGCATAATTAATTAACCCAGTGACAATCACTCTTAAAGACTGGTCCCCTGCTCTCCAGTAAGGATTGGCACCTTTGGGGAGCTAGGGGGGGGGGTGAACTGGTACCCGAAATTGACAGGTACCCGCTCCCACTTCTGCTGCGATTGCCTAGGTGATCAGAAGCAGAAGTTGTTCTCCCTCCCTGTAGACTTCTGGGACACGTGACAGGTCGCAGAAGACTACAGGACCATTCAGAAAGTGCAGCACTACTTGGGCATGCACAGTGGGCACCCAGCTGTGAAGCCGCAAACTGTCACAGCCGGGTGCCCACACTGGAGATACCAGCACCTGGAACACCAGAGAGCCGGTGAAACGGGCTGCGGGGAGGTCACTGCAGGATCATGGGACAGGTGAGTGGCTGTTTATTAAAAGTCTGCAGCTACAGTTTTTTTACAGTGTGACTGGAACTTCACTTTAAGTTTTAATAAACGTACTACACTATATTACTACTATTTTTACTCTTTGGTTCCTGTGTGGGAGGATGGGGCATATGAGAAGATCTGGTCATTTCCATACCTTGAATGGGCAAATCAAGCGCATGAGACCTTCTTTTTAATTAAAGAGGTCATATCAGTCCGGTGAGTGATTTAATATTGCCTATTCCACTAGGTGAAATATGGACACTGTATAGCGAAGGATTTACAGCACCAAGCAGAAAATCAAATTGCTGAATGATAGCTCCAAAAGATGCTCCCTCCAAATAATCGCATCAGGCTCAGCCGTATTCCTCATTTTGAGTTTTGTTTATGAGGAATGTGGCTGAGCCTGATGCGGTTATCTGGAGGGAGCATCTTTTGGAGCTATCATTCAGCATGTTGATCTTCAGAGCCCATACATTTGGGACCAAAAGTGCAGTTAGACCAACACATTGTATAATGTGATGTCACACTGCTGGAGGTGAGCAGATATATGGTGGAAGTTTTTTTGCACTGGATTTCTGCGACAGATGCACACGGTGGTCGTTATTTCAAGAAGGGGTCACAGGAGAATTCTTCAGGTATTGGCCTTTAATCAAATTCATTTTTTTGGACAAATAATCCATTTTATTTAAAATATTTTTTGAGTCACTTAGTTTCTGTTTTTGACATCACTGTTTTATGTATAGATATATGGCTTACGTATTGTGCGTTTAGTTATATGTAGCGCAGCATATTTTCATTGATATTAATTATTTAGCCCACGGAGACATGGGTTGTGTGCACTAGCGGCTACAGTTTATTTCATATTTATTGATTTGTATTTACATTTGTATTCATCATAGTAAGCGCTTGAGGTTTTTCACATTATTCAGAGCCCTTTAGCTGTAGTAGTAGTAGCAGGGTCGAGCTCCGCAGGTACAGACTTGTTACGGTGAACTATGACATACCATAAGTAATAGCAACTGAGCAATGTCCTTTACAGTAGCATCAAAGGACAAGCTCTTCAGAACACCAGCCAGTGTTCCCTTTTTCAGACCCACGCTGACTATCAACCACCAGATGAGTAGCAAAGCACTCAGAGTCCCCAAGATCTCAGTGTCTGTACTCAAAAGTTCAAGGAAAAAATGGATGCCTCCTTCCAATCTTCCAAGCAACTCTCCAGTGATACCAGACAGAGCTTTGGTGGACAGCTCCCCTCAGGTAGCTTAGTGAAGAACCAGGGTCACGCTCTCTAACTTTAGGGCCTCAGGTCGACCCACCTTAGGCCGCCTGGCAGCAATTGTCAGGTGAGGCAGCCCAGCCCCCATGTGCTCACAAAATATAAATACCACTCCCAACTTGCAATGGGGTTGCCTTTCCCTGCAACTCGTCAGGGTTGTATCCATATTCATGCTGTGCATTTGCTAACCCCTACCCATGTTCTGGAAGGCTCTCGAAGCTTCCTGAAGGCGGCAGAACTCATACAAACTCAAACAGCACCAGAGCAGCATAAGTAGACCTAACTCATCAATCACAGCACTTTGTTAAGCAGAATACCACACTGAAATTACCTGACAGCCTCTCTGGTAAGCAGATAAACACAACTATGCTTAACCACGTGCCCTCCAGAGGATTTACCCCCATTCCTGACCAGGCCATTTTTTTTGCGATATGGCCCTGCATTATTTTAACTGGCAATTGCGCGGTCATGCAATGCTGCATCCAAAAGAAATTTATGTCCTTTTTACCCACAAATGGAGCTTTCTTTCAGTGGTATTTGATCGCCTCTGCGCTTTTATTTTTTGCACTATAAACAAAAAAAGACTGATAATTTTGAAAAAAAAAATTGTGACTTTTTGCTATAAAACATATCCAGTAAAACAAAATTAAAATAATCAAATTTTGTCATACATTTAGGACAAAATGTATTCTGCGAAATGTCTTTTCTAATAAAAAAAGGCCACATACGTGTAAATTAATTGGTTTACGAAAGTTATAGTGTCTACAAATGGCGGTATATATACTAGAATTTTTTTTGTACATACTAGTAATGGTGGTGATCAGCAACTTATAGCGGAACTGTGGGACTGTGGTGGGCATTCTGACACTGGGGGGAACTGACTAACTGCCATTGACATCCCCAGTGACACTAATACACTGCTCAGTGCTAATAAAAAGCACTGACACTGTACTAATGACACTGGGCAGAAAGGGGTTAACATCTGGGGCGATCAAAGGGTTAACTGTGTGTTGTGTGTATTGTACTATGTAAGCATGCTGCTTTGTATTGCTCTGCTATGCAGAGCAATACAAAGTAGCATGCTGGTGCTGACAGGGGAGAGATCTGTACTGTTTACATATAGACCCCTCTCCTGTCAGTGTTCCTCGGCGATTGCTGGGCTCTGGCGGGGAATCTGCGCCCGGAACCCAGTGAACAAAAGCTGTAGCTGCCATTGGTGGCACGCGCATGCGCCCCCTACCCGGAAATGCAAAATCACATATATATACGTGACTTTGTGCAGCCCTGCTACCAGTGGTGTATTTAGGTTTTGTGCTGCCCTAGGCAACACAAAAATCAGCCACCAGACCCCCACTCCCCTCTCAGCCTGACACGGACCAACTCAACATCACCCCGCCCTGCTCCCACACATACCCCCTGTGGAGAGAGCCTGACAATGACCAACCAATACCTCCCCCCTGAACGAGCGAGCCTTCCACCGCCCCCATAACGAGAGAGAGAGACACACACACTCGCCTTTACAGCTCCAGACATCCCCGGGAACAAGTGTCGGGGTCTACATACACAGTCAAGCAGCCCGCAGTCTCTCACAAATCCCACCTGGTCCCCATGCCACCCCCCCTGAAAAATGGTGCCTTAGGCAAACGCCTTGTTTGCCTTGTCGTGAATACACCCCTGCCTGCCACCCTGTATCAGTAGTTCTGCTATAGGGCGGTCAGAAGGTGGTTAACCTAACTATACACATCCTAGTACCTAGGACCCTGAGGAAGTCAGGTAAACATGACGCAATGCGTCGGTACGCGGGGAGGAACTTCTGGGAACGTGGTGACATCATTTCCGGCGTGGGGGCCATATTGGATCACCTTTTTCAGATACCCATGCAGTACACCCATAGCATGTGGTAGATGAGTTGAAGACAAGAAGATTACTATGTGAGTGCGCATTTGGGGTCTAAGTAAGGAGGTGAGGGGGCATTCTGGCTATTTGAGGGTTGTCACGTGTGAATCACCTACACAGCACTACAACTGCATGAGAGGGAAGTGGGAGTACCACTATATGTGTTGTTTTTTTTGGGACTATTTATAACCATTTGTCCACAGTTGGTTTGCACATTTTTTTGTATGTCATTTCACAGTATTGTGTGTATGGTTAATATTTCACTATGTGCACTGTATATTCCCAGTGAGAGGGGATTCATGTTTTACACAATCATTTATATATTATTATTATACACATATTTATTTATATGTGGATCTCCCTGATGTGGATATTAAGGGGATTGAATATTATCTACTAAGTTGGTTTATTATGATCACTATTCATTTACTTATTTATTTATTATTTAGTTTCGTCAGTGCTGCACTGTGATATTTATTGGTTTATTCACTTATTGGGTATAAGGTTAATGTCAGCAGCTTTGAGGTTAGGACTCCATTTAAGCACAGGAGGATCCTCGTTATATGGTTGAAGTTCAACCTATGTAAAAACCAGGGATCTCTTCATAGATACAGTGAAAAAAAAAGTGTAGACATGTAAGGGATGGGAAATGCATTATAAGAAGGTTTATCAAGTGAAAATAAAGAGGAAAAGCCTGAAAGAAAATGAATGCAGCCACCACATCCAAGGACAGGTAAGCTTACATTTTGGTTTTTAAGTGTGGGTACATGGCTCAGGTACATGGACTTAATAAAATATTAATATCTACATATGAGCTTGTTGGCAGAAGGATCCTCTGTAATAAATGCATGTTATGGTCCATAAAGTTCTTCCATTCACATCTGTAAAATGCTTCTTCCATTCCTCCAGCTCAGTTTTCAATCTCAAAATGAATTTACACATGTACATGCCTGTAGGCAGGTATTAGTGTCCTTTATTTGTAGTCCCTCCTGTAGTGATAAATCAAAAACCAGCGCTATAACGATCTGTCCTATGTCCCAATATTTATTATAGTCCACAGGGTCTTTTAAACTCTCAGCACATGTAATGACCCTTCAGATGTACTGTATGAGTCAAAATAAAGAGTGGTAAAATTGCAGTGTATCGCCTATTGATTTCATCACCTTCCACTCTTCCTCAGTATGCTCTTATATACAACCAAAAAAAATGGGAATGTAGTGTAGTATGCTCCAACTTTCCAAGAATCACAAACCAAAACCCATTGTGCTCACATAAAGTGAATATATAAGTGCCAAATATCACCCAGTGTTCTCAATTCTGGCCACTTTGGCGCATCTTATGTACTCTTACCATATGTAAACTTTCAGCAAGCACGTATCGCATGTTCTCATCCTTTTCCCTCCACCAAAGGTTGAAAATCGGATTGAAATCCTGTGTTATAACACCCAACGAACAAAAATGCTGTATTAGTGCTTTATACAGTGTATCAATCATTCCACAATAGTTGTGCTGACATTTAAGTGCAAATTTGAGTACAAAAACCTTTAAATTCCCATGTGGTGTATATCCATGTATCCACTCCCATGAAATAGTGCGCCTTACCAGACAATATGCCTGCTGTATAGAGCTATACTGTATGTACACAACCAATCAAATCCACAGTCTTTGCTGTCTTCTCACATAAGATGTTCCAAATAAGTATATTTAATAGTACGCTGCAAAAAGGACCATAGTGTAGAACAGGGGTCTCCAAACTTTCCAAACAAAGGGTCAGTTTACTGTCCTTCAGACTTTAGGAGGGTTGGACCGTGGCCATTGGGAGCAGAAAAGTTCCCAGCGTCAGTTGGAAAAAACAATGCCCCAATATTGGTGTCATTGGGCCCCATCATTGGGTGTCATTGGGAGAAATTGTGCCCCATCATTGATGTCATTTGGAGGAACTGTGCCTCATCATTAGTGTCATTGGGAGAAATTGTGCCCCTTCATTTGTGTCAGTGGGGGGGAATTATGCCTCATTGTTGGTGTCAGCGGATGAAATAGTGCCCCAAGGGCCAGATAAAAGCAAGAAAAGGGCCGCATCTGGCCCCAGGGCCACAGTTTGGAGACCACTGGTGTAGAATGTAAGGAGATACTAAAGCTTCATTTTTTCCCAAAATAACAAACAAGTCTATACTTACCTGCTCTGTGCAGTAGTTTTGCTCAGAGCGGCAATGATCCTCTTCTTTTCAGGTTCCCCACCAGCACTCCTGGCTCCTCCCCCTTGAGCAGTGCCCCTAGAGAAAGACATTTTCGCTGGGGCACTGCTGCATGCTCGCTCCTGAGCTGCTGCTCCATGAGACACATAGAGCCATGACTCTGCCCTATCCCTTCTCTCTCCTCATTGGCTTACTGCGTCTGTCACAGTGAATGAAGAGGGAGAGTCCCCATACAGCCGATGCTATTGTGAACATTGCTTGATCGGAGGGGGCTCAGGTAAGGATTGATGGGGTCTGGAGGGGCTGCTGCACACAGAAGGTTTTTTACGTTCATGCATAGAATGCATGAAGGTAAAAAAATCTTGAGCCTTTATAACCACCTTAAGCAGTTAAAAACATTTATTCCTCATCTATATGCTTATATGTGCAGGAAACAATGCAAAAGCCAAATTCCAAGATGGCCAACTGGGTACTTCTGGTTCCGGGATGTGGCTGATGCCACTTCCTGATGCACATCATTGGTTGACTTTTTCACATCAATAAAAGTCTTCTTCCATTCCTCTACCTCAGTTTTCAATCTCAGAATAAATGTACACATGTACATGCATGTTGGCAGGTGTTAGTGCCCTTTATTTGTAGCCCCTCCTGTAGTGATTAAGTTGGTAGAGTTAGTGCCCCTTTATATGACAGCTGTGTGGGGGGCAGGGAGTTGGGGTATGGTAGCTGAACAACCCCGACAAGCAAAAAAGTAGAGCTGTGCTGAAGGAGAGAGAGCCCTCTGCGGTGCTGCAATGCCAGGGTGAACAGTGAGGACACTTCGGAGGACAGGAGAAACCTTGCCACCTATGACCTTGTCTACTCTAGCAGGTTGGTTTAGCACAGCCTTCAAGCAAGGAGCACCCTTTGTGTGAGGGGTAAGTACACCCTCTAAGTGGAACATCTGGGAAGATGGCTGCAGCAGTTCATTAACTATATTGAGTGTTATGCACTTGAGGGACAGCTGTTCAAGAAGTCATGGAATGGTGGAATAGTGCTCTGTACTTCAGATTTTTGTTCAGTGAGTCAAGGAAATGACAACTATTCTATAAAGTGGCTGTGTTACAAGAGATGTACTAAACCATGATTGAGTTGTGCAGAAAAGCGTTGAAATGCAACTGGAGTAGACATTTGTTTATTCTGGATAACAAGCCTTAGGCCAGGAATATGGAGGAGGTAGACCTCAGGCCAGGAAAGAAGGATACAACATGGTGAAGTATCTTCTAATACAACAGACAGGTGAATATCCCATCCAAGCGAGCAGGTCCAGAGTGACATGGTGGGAATCACCATCCCATGGGAAATCCTTACATATGTTTATACCGTATGTGTACACACATAAATTATGCAGAAATACTGGCTGCTGATGAATTTTCTACTTACATTGTATGTAGCTGAAGGCAGCGTAAGATTACAGAACACAATGCAGCTATGTACATGGGCCCATAATATACAATACTGATGCATTCAGATCCATTAAAGAATATAATCTGTACAGATTTGAACACAGATTTGAGGTTTCTGATGCCCTTGTGCATGAGCCCTAAATGTTGTTTGCTGTTGGCCTCCTCTCCCCCACTCCTTTTTCCAACTTTATGTTCTTCTGGCCAGGTACACTTACCTGCAGTAGTGGTCTCATGTCATGACTGTTGACAGGGCTGTGGATAAGGGGGTACCACCAGTCCTGTACGGGACCCAGGCTGTCTGGGTGAATCAGATGTGGGCAGGAAGGGAGATTGGTGCTGTTTAGGGGTGCAGTTATTGGAACCGATCCCTAGTACGGCTCTGCAGCAGCTGAAGACTGGCTTCTTCTGCTCTCCCTCCCACTGGCTTTCTTCTGTAGCAGAAAGAGCCATACAGGGGATCGAGTTCAGTAATTGCCCCCTGCCGCACCCATCACCCATCTTGTGCACCATACCCTGCACCCCGCTGCCCACCCCATGTGCTCCCACCCCTGCAGTGCTGCTGGCTTCTCTGCTCTCTTCCCCACCAACAGCTGCAAGCGCACAATAGGATCCTTCACGATGGAGAGTGGGAGAAGGAGCCGGTAAATATGTCACATTTACCAGCTCCTTCCTTTCCTACTGTATATGAAAACAATGAGTGATAGATACTGATCACTCACTGTGATCTAATTGAAGCATAGTAAACTGTGTTGTTTTTTTTTAAGGGGGGGTTGTCGTGTCAGATTGGCTGTATAGGGCCCGGTGGTTTCTAACAGCAGTCCTGACTGTTGGAGCACTTTACTCATGCCTCCTAACAGTCAGTCTTGTGCCTTCAGGAAGAGTATAAATAGAGTGTAAATCAAAAGTAAAAGAAGAATACCAGGGATATGAGTGTACTCTAATTACCATATACGTAAAAGAAAACTTTTTAATGCTTACTATATAAATATATAAATATTGTCAATAGACAGTGTATAATATATAATTGCTTTAGATCTTCTGGGATGCTTGAACTTTTCCAATTATAGCGAGAAGCATATCTGGGAAGCCGTGTCATTCCCAATATTAACGATAATTTCAAATAACTCTGCCAGGTATGACATCATAGATCATGGTCTTACATGAACACTAATTTGGCACATGAAGTTTCCCTTTACATCTGTTCATATTGTATATTGTGATAGATTCTCCACTGCAACAACTTTCACTAATATTTGATTTGTATGATGCAGCTTCCCACAATAAAAGTTCTGGTCTTTAATACATATACTACACAGATTTGTTTCACAAACGCAGCTCCTAGTGTGTCATTCGCATGTAACTCAATATGTTTCAATGTATCACAGAAGGTGTAGCTACATTGTGTCATTTCTTCAATATCAATACAATACAATCAAGTCACAGATCACTGATTAGCTTGTATGCTGAGGATAAGATAGTGACCAGCACACCTGCTGCACAAAACCATGGGTGCGTCCACTGATATATACTGTACATGTATTAGTAACAGATTTCATGTAGGCAATTATTTTGTATATTCCGTTGTTATACTGCAAATATAGAGCATATCCTGAAGATGCATTCTGCTCAATAATGAGATCTTTAGTCGTGACTAAAGCAATTCAACTAGAAATACTGTATATTGCTGCATAGGCAATCAATATATCCATCTCAAGTCTAGAGAGGATACTCTGTTTAGTCTCCACATACAGTATATTATCACTGACACTAATATATGCACCGAGCACTGCTTCATGCAATCATATTGCCACTGTTAGTTCCACATTATCTCCAGTGTCAAAGGTGCAGTCCGATCCAATGTAGAAAACATGCCTACACGACATTGCACATATAAATGTATGAAACTTCAGACAAGTCTCTTCATTTTCAAGTGTCTGTGGCAGCTCTATGTAGGGTATTGTATTGCTGCTTCCCTCTGTATTACCACAGGCAGCTTATTGAGGTCATCTCAGATCCCCATTGTATGATCCAGCATATTAACATGCAATCACGCATTAGACCAGTCTTTTATCTTCATGTGTCTTCGACAGCCCTATGTGGACAGTTGCGTTTGCTAATTCCCTCCACATTACCATAGGCAGTCTATGGAGGTAATTTCCAATCTCGATTGTATGATCCGCCATATACATTTGCAATCATGCATCAGACATGTTTCTTCACTTTCATGTGTCTGTGGCAGCCCTATGTAGACTATTGTGTTCTGATTTCCTTCACAGTACCATAAACAGCCTATGGTAGTCATCTCAGATCTTGATTGTATAATCTGCCAAATACACTTGCAATCATGCATTCAAAAAGTTTATATATCACTTTCAGTCACTTATCTTTCCAGAAAGCAGCAATTCAAGATCCCTTCAAGGAGATACACTGGAAAAAAAATCTTGGGAACACAAGTCGGTTTAAATATCACAGGTCCACATCTTGATGCAGGTAAGTATCAATCCAAAAGACAAGAGAAATATCGCTCAGGCAACAATTAGAATCAAACTGAAGCAGGTGCAGGCCATGGCTCGTCACAACGCAATGTGCATCAAAAAGAAGGGTTGGCCGCACACTGGAAGAATGATGAATACGTACATATATTTATTGATCCATAAGATACCAAGAGCACCAGGACATATACATGGATGTTAACGCGTTTCACACGATCACGTGCTTAATCATAACAAAGACAAACTTGGAAATGCTGTCTTATATAGGCATCAATCAATAAGATCACCTGTGTCGGTGCGCTTCACTGTAAGCACACTACACTGCTTTGGATGGCTGTGCAGTGCACAGCCATCCAAAGGAGTGTACATGCGCTGACAGGGAGGAGAACTGTTTTTTTTACACACAGTTCTCCTCTCCTTTGGAGATGCTTGTAAATCATTGGGTGCCAGTGAGTAATCACTGGCTGGGACACCGTGATTGACAGCCGCGGCCCCAAATGGCGGCACAGGTAGGATGCGTGCACCTCGCAGCCACCCCCTACCTGGAAATGCAACATCACACACATACATACATATATATATATATATATATATACAGTATACACACATGATTGTGTTCACCCCTGCCACCCTGTAGCAGTATATTTGCTATAGGGAGGTCGGGAAGTGTTTAAAGCGTTACCAAAGACTTTTTTAAATAACAAACATGTAATACTTACCTGCTTTGTGCAATGGTATTGCACAGAATGGTCCTGAACTTCCTCTTCTTGGGTCCACAAACGCTTGCTATGGTGGCAGATGTGCAGTCTTACTCCTGAGCCAGGCTCTGTGTGTGTAGAGAAACACATTGGGGTTTATTTACTAAAGCTGGAGAGTGCAAAATCAGGCTCACTTCTGCATAGAAACCAATCAGTTTCCAAATTTTATTGAGAAAGCTTAATTGAATACGATGAGGTTAGAAGGTGAGAGGGGTTCCTCCATCCACCCTATTTGTGTGGCTGGAGTAGTCTGTTAAAATCTAGCCATGTATGGACAGCTGAAACGTATGTGTGTGCATTAACTTCTTACTGCCCAGTCCGAGTATGTGTATTATTAGCCCTTCAGTGACCAGTCTCCAGGACATGTCTATTAACCCCTCAGTGACCAGTCTCCAGATTATGTGAATTATCTCCGCAGTAAACTTTCAACAATGTAAATCTGTTGACCTCTCAGTCACTAATCTATTTGTTTTAACTCTGAGATAGTATATACGGTACCTGGCTTCTGATTGGGAAAGCAATGCTGTATTTTACAGTCTGTTAGCTGGACTGTTGCACCATGTGACTAAAGATTTAAAGTGTCACTAAACCCAGGACCCTGCATTCACTATATGTGGTCTCCCACAGAACATGGGAATGCAACTATATTAGTAAATATAAACTATAAAAGCTAAATACCTTTTCTCATCAGCAGTATATAGCAGTCTTGCTACTTTTATCAGTGTCTGGCCAAGCACTGTTTAAAGCTTGTAGGAGGAGTTTTCCCCTCTGACTGTCCCATGAGGCTGTATGACCCCTGACCCTCTGTCTGGACAGTGCTGAATCACTCTGCTGATCACATGCACCCTCCCAAAAAAACCCTAAAAAAACTCTAGTAATACACACCAAACTGATCATGAGCAGAGTGCCTCCTAGAGCTGTGTACTATCAGTAGATTAATTGGGAACTGTGGAAGAAGGGGGGGATCAGAGAAGACACGATCAAACAGTCTTTTTACTATGCAGATGATTAACCCCTTAGGTTCCACAGTGACTATAACAAGCATGCTTTACTGCATATACAGACTGATTTTACTGTTGTGGGTCTAGTAACATTTTACGTGAATAAAAAAGGCATTTTTTTAATGCCAGTGATAAGATAAAAGGGGTGGGGTGGCAGAGCGGGAGCTCAGAGATCAGACTGAACTTTTTGTATATTGTGTCATAAGTGTGACAGACTGCACAAGTAAGTACCTATATAACAAAATAATAAAATACAATAGGATGTTACACAGAACACAATATATTCACTTTTCACAGTACAGCATAAAGTCCATCAATTAAAAAATGTATGTGTTTATAGAATATGGTAATAAAACATAATATGGAATTACACATTAATGTACCGCTTTATGTGACAGGCATGCCAAGGATACCTATTCTTGATTATGAGTACGCCAGTATGGCACCAGTGGGTTTGGATTAGCTGTAGGAGAGACTTTCTGGATTATTAGGGCCCACTCCAGGCAAAATGGGGAGCCTTGTATGCTGGAATACTTTATCAATGGCATAGTAAATATGATGACCAAATGAAAGCAATTACTGCAATGTCTAAAGCTGGCCATAGATGGATCGAAAATTGGCTGGTTCAGCAGGGATTTCTGTAGAATGGAATTTTTGGAAAATTTTCTTTCGATCAACGGTATTCCTTGCTGTCAGAATACAATAGTACAGCAGGAAAGATTCCACAATCCATCTCACTTGTGTGGATGGAGGAATTCATTCATTTTTTATCGATCAGCCTTCATCTATGGCCAGCCTTACACTTTAGTCCTCATGCACACTGGATGTTTTTACAGCTGCTGTTTTTGGCTTTTGATGTTTTTTTCTACAGCCAGTAAACTCCCCAGCATGTTATCCCATGTGTCCATGCACACATAGACTGTAATCAGCATTTTTTGGGCTGTAAAAATACCCAGGACTAGTGGGTTTCTTGAGGAGATTTTTTAACTGTAAAAACGTTCTAATGCTGAAAAACGTGGAAAACATGGTAAAACTCTATAAAACAGTGCAAACCGGCATTTTTGAATGTTTTTTTGACCCAAAAAATGCCAAAAACCGCAAACACGAGAAAACGTTGCTCATCGCAGCAAAACACCGCTAAACGCTAAAAACCTCACGTTTTTAACGTGACTTTACACAGCTAATGGTACCAGCATTATCAAAACTGCCAGTGTGCATGGAGCATTATACTTTACAATCGCCATACGCATGATTTTTGTAACTACTCTATGCCTATACATTGATTTTGATAAAATATGAAAGCTGTCATTTCTGGCCTTCTTTATAAAATGCCAGTTGCCTGGTCATCTCTGATGCAGGGGCGGACTGACCATTTGGAAACTCGGGCACTGCCTGAGGGCCCGGGGTCAGTAGGGGGCCCCATGAGATGCCCCTGGTACCTTTTTCATAGGCTTTTTTGAGTTTGGGCAAGGACACAGGGGCCCCATGATCCCTTATTGCCCGGTGGCCCCATGAGTTGTCAGTCCGCCTCTGCTCTGATGTCAGTACTTTAAGAGTTTCTGACTTATAACAAGTATGAATGTAAAGAAATAATTGATGATCTGTGTTCTTTGAAAAAAAGTGACTTTGAAAGAATAGAATTTAGTGGATTGGTATAACTGCAAAGCAGCTAGCATTTTCAGGAGGAGAGGTCGGCGGTAGCAGCATTCATATTTTTCAGATGACATGTTTATTTAAATCAATAATTACTGTAGTGAGGTTAATGTAATATGTACATTGATATACATCAATATGTGCACTTAATAAATCCATAGATATAAACACTGCCATAATCAACTTACATGCATGGTTTGATAAATTAATATAAATTACTTGAACCAGTGAGGCAGCAATGTGGTATAGTTTTTAAAGGACTACAATTTCCATTACAAAATGTCTCCTAGAATGGTTGATCATGAATTCTTTTTGCACCTAAAGCACAGGCTCTCAAAAAGATTGTCTCTTAAAACTATAGAAAGAAAAATATGGTGATACATCCTTTTAACATAGAGGAAACAAAATATTTCACTAGGCAGATGGTCAGAGCCAGCTACAACCAGTCACCTAGCATTTTCAAAAGCTGGACAACTACATATTTTTCACCCTGCTTTTGTCTATCCTTGCTGCTGGCATCTGCTTTGAAATACATGATGGACTAAATGGTATTATTTTTCATCTTCTTGCAGATTTTAATAATTGATTGTAGTAAATGGTGTACAAATGGAAACTTTAAAGCAGAGCTCCAGTCTCCTGTAAAAAAATAAAAAGTCAGCAGCTACAAAAACTGTAGCTGCTGACTTTTAAAAAACAGCCACTTACCTGTCCCTCGGTCCAGCTGTGTCCTCGCCACAGCCGGGTTCACCAGTCATCCTGAGTCCCTGGTGCCGGCATGTGGCTGTGAAAACTTGGGGCTGCACAGCTGGTTGCTTGCTGTGCATTGTAAATGGACCCTCAGGCTTCTGGGACCTGTCACGTGTCTCCAAGAAGACTGCGGAGGGAAGGAGAACTTCCGCTTGCCTAGGCAGAAACGAAAAAGTGGGAGCTGGTACCTGCCAAAATCGGTCCCCAGAGGTGCCAATCCTTAACAGGGAGCTGGGGACGAGTCCTTAAAGCGGAACTTCCCCTTTTGGGTGGAGCTCCACTTTAACCTCCCTAGCGGTATTCCCGAGTGTAGCTCGGGGTAAAGTTTCAGTACCAAAAGCGGTAACCCCGAGCTACTCGGGCTTACCATGCAGCGCTGCATAGGGAGTCCCTGCAGCACTTACCTTGTCCTTCGCTCCCGCGATGTGTCTCCTGCAGCGTCCCCAGCCATCTCCTCCGGCCGATGCCGGCATCCGGCTGCCGTGTTCCGGTCCCTGTGACGTCGGGACGTACGGGCGCCGGAACCGGCGGGAAATTTGAATTTTTTTTTAAAATGGCATTTTTTTTTAAAAATGATTATTACATAGTAAAACATTGCTGTTTCAAAACATTTCACATACATTTTGTCCCTACTGCTTTGTCCTGTCCCCTGCCTGCATTTTGACTGTTCTTTCTGCCTGAAAACTTAGAAAAGTCCATGGCGTCCAAAAGCGTCCCTTTATTTCAAAAGCGGTTTTAGACCGGCTAGAGAACAGTGATAGTAAATCAGAACCACTTGCAGAATTGAGTGATAATGATTCGTGGGGAAATTCGTCATCAGACACTGAAAATGATTCTGCGACTTTGCTAAGCGAAGTGTGAACTTGGTGCTATATTTCAAATTTCAGTGTTTTTGGTTTGATTATATTATTTAATTAAATTTATTATTACAGACCTACAATAAAAAAAATAATCATACCGCTAAGGAGGTTAAGAGTAGTTTGATACCATTTCCTTCTGTACACTGTTTGTTGCAATAATGATGTAAAGTAGGAAGATTAACCCTTTGAGGACCAAGGGACATATTTGTCCCATATTTTTAATTGCCTGTATCATCTGATTAAGAACTTAAAATACTTTTTTTTTTTATGGTTTGAGTCAAAATATTAGTTCTTATCAACAAATGGATCTAGCTTTTTGCCAATTATTTCGTGAAATGGCTTAGTTACAGCAACTGAAGTGTACAAACTTTAAAAACAAAATATTGATTCTTTTGGCGTTCCGTAATCTTATGGTCCTCAAAGGGTGTGAGTATTATTTCATTATAAATGCATTCTTCTTATGTCTGAGAAACATAAACTGGCATTTTTCATGTCATCTGTAGTTTTGATGTATGTATGTTGTCACGAAAGGGAGTAATATATTACAGATTTAAAGGGAACACGATCAGTATCAGTGCGTATACATGCGCTAATGCCTGCTAAGATACACGTTAAGGTACATTGCATTAAAGCAGCCCATTCATCTTAAATGGGCTGCCAACTCACCGCAACAGATGAAAAAATAAATGTACGATCCTATTTTTAACAATGGAATGCACCGCAATACATGGTATATGTGTTGTGATATAGTCCAGAGTGTTGCCTTTATTTATTTTTTATTCATTTTTAATTTTTTTCTCTTAACCTTATTGCTATCACAAGGGGGTTGACAGGCTTAAAGTGGTATTAAACCCAAAAGCAAACATTTGGTATACTGGTGCTTAACAATTCTTACATGTGATGGCTGCATGAGTTTTCTTTTTTAAACTTTTTTCTTTGCTTTTCACCTGATGATCTGGCTAATAAGTCTGTTGTTTTTCAAAAGAACAAGCTGTCCTGCAGATCTCTCAGTTAAGAGTGTTGAGACAAACCAATGATTATCTTTTATTTTACACGTAAAACCTTTATCCCAAAAGAAAAAAAAATGTTGTTTTAACTGCTTGTGCAATTGCACTGTGAGCTGGAATCTGGCTTCAATTTGTTAGTGGATGTAAATCTGATAATACATCTAACACTCCCCCCCCCCAGACTGGCAATGCTGCTGTCCACAGGTGGGCCTTGTGCTCCTTCATCCAGAGTGGGGGCACTGTAATACAGGAGGTGTGTAACAGAGGAAAACAGAGGGGGAGAAAAGCCTAAAAAAGAAAACTAATGCAGCCACTCCATCTAATGATTTTTAAGCTGCAAAATATAAACTTTTTGGTTTAATACCGCTTTAAAGCTTTAAAAAAACCTAACTATATTTATTCTTAACTTGATAAGGCGCATGTGTGCAAAACACGTTGTCCAGGTTACCGGCCTCCATCTTGGCTTGCGGTCCAGAGCTGGATCTCCCCTCCCACTTCTTCCGTAGACCACGGTGACATCATTCCGGGACGCCGCGGTCACGTGGTCCATTGCCAGCGTCAGAAGCACTCTCTGTCTCATACCATCTCCATCGGAGTATTCCTTGTGATCTACACTGACTTTTGTTACAATAAAGGTACACCCTATAGTGAGGTTTAACTATAGTCACTCTCACAGCACTGTTTTTCTTGGAAGTGATTGGTTTCACTATATGTGCTAATACAGCAGCAGTGGGGTGCTCAGGCTTATGCACTAATATTTCCTTAGATGGATGGCTGTTTTCTGTGCTCAGATCCATTGACATCTTAAAAATATTCCATCCCCCTCCTCTTACCTACCCTGCCTAACCTGTACTAAAAATAGATCTGTATAATTTTTTTTGTGATTGGACACAGCTGATCACATGACAGAGCCGCCATCTTTGGTTCTTTCAGGTGATCGGTGATCTGCTGTGACCTAGGGACACAGCGCACCAACAATCGCCGCGCTGTGTGCTGCTGGGGGCGCGCACACACGGTTAGAGTGGGAGGACGTCATATGACGTCCTCTCAGAACGAGAGAACCGCCTAGCACCCGTCATTTCCTTATATAGTGGGCGGGAGGTGGTTAAATTTTAAGGGTGCTAAAAGCACCCACGTGGAGTAACCACTGCATCCAACACATAGTTATCTTGAAGGGTAATACTCTGTATGAATCTACTTGATTATTTGTGGAGAATGTATTGGACAAGACTATTACAGAGAGCCTATCCTCTGCCAGCATCTGGGTTTGAAGAGATTAATGGTACTGGCAAATTAATGTGCAAATTCACCCAACATAATTTTTTTTAAATCATAATGCATTGCATGGCCCTTGAACTATGGCTTAAGCCAGCCCCTCACTTTAAATGGAGCAACCACAGGGGTTTATTTACTAAAGCTGGTTTGCTCAGAATCTCTTGCACTTCTGCAAAGAAACCAATCAGCTTCCAGGTTTTATTGCTAAAGGTTAATTGAACAAGCTGAGGTAAGGCTGGCCATACATTATACAATTTTCTTGAGATTTTTGCTTTAGATTTACCAAAAACCATATAATATGAGGTCAAACCTAAACAACACTTTTAATTGTATCCAATTAGGCAGGCCCTTGCACTACATAGTTGAAGGTACAGTTGCAAGAAAAAGTATGTGAACCCCTTGGGATTACGTGGAGTTTTGCATGAATTGGGCATAAAATGTGACCTGAACTTCATCTAAGTCACAACAATAGAAGAACACAGTCTGCTGAACATAATACTACACAAACATTAGATGTTGCCATGGTTTAATTGCACATAACATGTAAACATTCACAGTGCAGGGAGGACAAAGTATGTGAACCTTTGGACTTAACTGGTTGACCCTCCTTTTGGCAGCAATAACCTCAACCAAACGTTTCCTGCAGTTGCAGATCAGACCTGCACAACGATCTGGAGTAATTTTGGACCACTCCTCTTCACAAAACTGTTTCAGTGTAGCAATATTCTTCGGATGTCTGGTGTGAATCGCTCTCTTAAGGTCATTACACAACATTTCAATCGGGTTGAGGTCAGGACTCTGACTGGGTCACTCCAGAAGGCGTATTCTGTGCTGTTGCAGCCATTGTTTTGTTGAATTACTTGTATGCTTTGGGTCATTGTCCTGTTGCATCACCCATCCTCTGCGGAGCTTCAGTTGGCGGACAGATGGTCGTACGTTTTCCTGCAAAATGTCTTGATAAACTCTGGAATTCCTTTTCCCATCAATGACAACAATCCATCCAGGCCTTGAGGCAGCAAAGCAGTCCCAAACCATGATGCTCCCTCCGCCATGTTTTACAGTGGGGATGAGGTTTTGATGTTGGTGTGCTGGGCCTTTTTTTCTCCACACATAGTGTTGTGTGTTCTTCCCAAACAACTCAATCTTGGTTTCATCTGTCCACAGTATATTTTGCCAGTAGTGCTGTGGAACATCCAGGTGCTCTTCTGCAAACTTCAAACGTGCTGCAATATTCTTTTTGGACAGCAATGGCTTCCTCCGTGGTGTCCTCCCATGTACTCCATTCTTGTTTAATGTTTTCCTTATTGTAGATGTGTCAACAAAAATGTTAGCATGTGCCAGAGATTTCTGTAGGTCTTTAGCTGACACTCTGGGATTCTTCTTTACCTCATGCAGCATTCTGCACCGTGCTCTTGCAGTCATATTTACAGGACGACCACGCCTAGAGAGAGTAGCAACAGTGCTAAACTTTCTCCATTTGTAGACAGTCTGTCTTACCGTGGACACATGAACATCAAGGCTTTTGGAGATACTTTTGTAACCCTTTCCAGCTTCATGCAAGTCAACAATTCTTGATCGTAGGTCTTCTGAGAGCTCTTTTCTGCGAGGCATGGTTCACATCAGACAGTGCTTCTTGAAAGCACTAAACCCAAAACAGGTGTGTGTTTTTTAAGGGCAGGACAGCTGTCAGCAACACATCCAATATCATCACACTGATTGGAGTCAAGGTTGGCTCACTCCTGGCTCCAATTAGCTCTGGGAGAAGTCATTAAGCTAGGGCCTCACATACTTTTTCCTCCCTGCACTGTGAACGTTTATATGTTATGTGCAATTAAACCATGGCAACATCTAATGTTTGTGTAGTATTATGTTCAGCAGACTGTGTTCTTCTATTGTTGTGACTTAGATGACGTTCAGGTCACATTTTATGCCCAATTCATGCAAAACTCCACGTAATCCCAAGGGGTTCACATACTTTTTCTTGCAACTGTAAATCTAAAGGAAATTGGGCAGAAATTGGACAGAAAATTGTATAGTGTATGGCCAGCCTTAGAAGCTGATTGGCCACCATGTACAGCTGCACCAGATTCCACATGAACCAGCTTTAGTAAATAAACCCCATAGTGTCAGTGCAGTGAGAGATGCTATAGGGGAAGGATAAGTTACAAGTTACAAACTGCAATGGGCCAGTTAGGAAAATGTTATTTTTTTCCAATTGCTTACTCTTTGGGAAAACTGCTTTTTTTGGTCCTTACTATTATTTTTTTGCAAGGCTTTCCTTTAAGGGGGGGGGGAGGGGGCTTTTGTTTCAGGTGGTATAATATTTTGGAGTTTTTCTTCATTTGGAGGTTATATTGTTTTTTTATTGAATGTTGATAGGGTGTTTTATAGGTTAAAATGCCTTATTTTTTTGCTGCAAGGCTTTGGACTTGGGCTTTTGTTTCAGAAGTGGCGTTTTCAGGTTTTAATAGCTTTTGGAGTTTTTAAAATTTTTATTTCTGTTGATGAGGCATTTTTTGTTTAGATTTTGGATACTCAAAGTGCAGCATTCACTTGTTACTGACCTTCTCTTCTAGGAGATGCCTTTTTGTTCACAGTACACAGCTACATTGTTTGGAACAAAAATGTGCAAGAACAGTGTGCATTTAAATCACCTGACATTACATTCCCCCTATAACCAAAGGTAAAATAAAATTTAGGCATACATTAGTTAGGCCTATTATCTTTGATTAAAACTGTCCTACTGCTTGCCAATTTTAAAGTACATCGCTGTGTTGTCTTTCTTGTAATAAAACACTGTTTTTCCTAGGTACATTTTTAGCCAAGTCTCCCCGAGGCTAGGTTTACATCTCTGCACTTTTTAGTACATCTGCATAAATGCATTACAATCAATTTAACATTATTTCCTATGGGTGATGTTCACACCTTTGCATTTTCCTGCAATGTGTTTTGGAAAGTTGCAGAGACTTTTTTACATGCAGAACGGTCTTTAATAGATCCGCATCAAAAATGCATATACATGTGTTTTTGGTAGTGTTTTGTGTTCAACAGTCAGTCTCCTCCTCCTAGCAAAAAAATGCAGGAAGCATAAAACACATCAAAAATGTGTGAAAAATGCATAAAAAAACCCCCATCAACCACACACACATACACCAGATGTGAACCTAGCCTCATTAAAAATGTCTTGCTGCTGGCCAGTTCTATGCTGCTGTATCACCTGTGGTCTCTTAATTCTTAACAGAAGTTTGACAACAATTAGCCAGTGGCTAATAACACATAAGTCAAGCCTCACAATTAAGCTGACCTGTGAAATGGTGAAAAACTACAGTACCCAACATTATTCATAGGCAACGCTTTAAACGCCTCTACAGCCCATCATTTTGGAGCTAACCACGATTTCTAAACCTAAAATTATTGTTCCCACTCCATCATGTATGGTAATACTTAATATGAGTGGTGCAATCATCGTGTTTGTACCAGTGTGCACCTGATGCATGTACTTGAGTTCATATGTGTGGTGTGGGGGCATATGACTTTAAAAAATTGGGTGCTTTTAAATTAATTGTATTAAACTTTAAATTTTACATCTATTTTCTTTTCTTTTACTTAATTTTATTGCTCTCACAAGGGGGCATGTGTTATAGTCAATTGTTCCCTAAATGTTCTCATGCAAATTCATGAATAATATGTGAGCTAGACTATTGTCTATTGCAAGGGTCTGAAAACTTTCGAAATAAAGAGCCAATTTACTGTCTTTCAGGTTATAGGGGGTTGGACTGTGCTCAGTGGGAGTAAAAAATGCCCTGGCATCAGTGGGCATAAAAAATGCCCCTTCATTGGTTTTATTTTGAGCAATAACATCCCATTGTTGGTGTCAGTGGGAAGAATAGCACCATCAGTGGTTAGAATAGTGTCCCATCAGTAGTGTCAGTTGGGTAAATAGTGCCCCAAGGACCAGATAAAGGTTAGCAAAGGGCCACAGTTTGGAGACCACTGGTCTATTGCGTTGGGTTTTAAGCTGCTAACACTATCAATGGACTTCAGCTTTGATTCTTGAGGTGAGACTCCCCTATAAATAAGGGCCTCATATGCACAGTCATATTGACAGGGCCTTTTCCATATGGCATGTTGGTCAAGTCTAAGACCACTACTGTATTTAATCTAAAAACCCTGTCCCAGAGTGATTTGCAGCAGAAACCTCACGGCAGAAGCCTGGGGTCAAGGTCAACGTGTGAAGGTATGAGAAGTAAGCTCGCCATGTTTTAACAAGAATGGATGTATGTAGTGGATGAATAGCAGTCATTTGGAGGAAGGTGAGTGAAGTTGCTGTTACACAGGTTTTCAGAGTCTAGTGCTAGTGGCTGGATAGGACTGAGCCCTAAGGTGTACACCACTTGGGCATATCAAAGTAAGGTGGCTCAGTTGTGTGGTGACATCTCTGTCTAGGCAATATATGGGTAGCCAAACTATATCAGGGTTTACAGGATTTCTTACTTTATACCAGTTGTACAAAGTTTATCCACCAACCAATGCCTGGCCTATATCTCTTTAAGCAATCTGCAGTAAAAATTCTATCAACATCACATAGCTTATGTCCTGGTGTATATATTTTGTATATGACATCTTCCTCTGATTATATTAGAGCAATATCACTGAAGTTGCAGTTTGGGCATAAGGTGGAAGAGGCAATTTTTTGGGGAAAATGTGATAACTCATATAGATGTCATCACAAAGAAGCTGCCAACATATATTAATGATAACTTATTATAGTGCATATGTACATTGAAACAGAAATATTATGAATTCAGAGGGGCTTTGGGACTATGGAAATTATACCAGGGAGAAACCATATAAAATGTAAGAAAACACACACCTATGTAAATACAGACTAAAGTGTTATCAAAAGGTGGGGCACTCAAGTTCACAACTTGACACTGAACACATGCAAACAAGAATGGGAATTGCTATGAAAACAATGTGCAGAAATAGAAAGCATCTGTATGCTTTGCTGTTACTGCTTGCTGAAGGAACAGCGAGCTTATTTATAATTAACAAGCAGGAAAAAACATGCGAGTCCACATGGATTGCTCTGCACACCATGATAATGAATGCTTTTATAAAGACAGCAATCAGCTATCCTAACAATGCTCACAGTATTTTCTATTGGTCTTACTCAACAAAAGCAGTCATAAAGAAACCGATTTCACCTTTCAGTAATCAGGTCCATAAAAGAAAAAAACTGATTGACTTGTGCAGGTAAATGCATTTAGACTAAGTTCACACAGATGTTGAATTTTAAAGCAGCTTTTAACATGCATTAATGCGTGTTGCAATCACATCATCAGATGATGCGGTTCATAAGATTTTCTTTTTGAGGTTTTGCAACTTTGCTATAAATGCGCTTTAAACATTCCTATGGTGTGGTGCTTGTGGCATTTCCAATAGTTGCAAGATGCAAAGCATTAATACCTGACGAAATTTGCAGGCAACATTATTTTTGCTGCAACATGAGACAATGCTAAGGTCCCTGTCACACGGGTGGACCAATCGGGACCGCCTGTCAGTTTTTTTTTTTTTTTAGGTGGACCCGATCAGACTTGCCATTATCCTCTATGGAGCGGCGGATTTAAATGGACATGTGTCCATGTACACCCACCTATATCCAATCCGATCGAATCCAGTCCGCTAAAAACAGACTGATGGGGATCCGTTCCCCGTCTAGTGGTATAAGCTGTGATGGCAGTCAGTCCGTTTACATCCAACCTCCCACAGAGGACAGCAGGCTGTGCATAAGCGGAGAGGACACGAACCAGCCATCCGGTTGCTCATTGGGGATCAGCTGTCAGATTCCCCGTGTGAAAGGGGCCTAACACTGCTGTATGTGCACCTCCATCTACTTCATTTTAACAATTTTGTGTAGTGTTGACAGGGAGCTGGGCAGTGATAAAATTACAACACAACTTCCTATTTTCAACACCTGTGTGAATGAGCTACTAAGTTTGTTGCCTTGATAACAGCTGGATTGTGTAAAAGGAAAAACTAGGGTGGGGAATCAAATACATTTATTATTTCTTCATACCATTTCCTCACACTGTGTAGCATAAAGCCATAAACAATGACACTATGTAACTGTAAGGCTTCATACACATTAAAGAATTCCAAGTATAGTTTTAAATAGTTACATTGATCCAGCTTAGACTACCACAGTTATCTCCACTTGCTTCTGGGTCCTGTGCCAAGCAGAAATGAATTCCGAATATGATTCGGAACAACATAATCAATATAACAAAACAAAATCCTTCAATGAACAAAATGTATTCAAAACGGAACAAAAATTTCTGACGTGCATGTGTAGTCGTCAGCTGCTGGGCACAGGAACTATTCAGAGAGAGCTTCGCATTTCATAGAATTTAGACTGATCTGCCCAGAGGTGCCACATCCCTAAATACTAATACAGAATGAAAAATCTTGATTAGGATTTTTAAGGCACCAAACACAAATTCTAAATGATACAACATTGGTTTATTAAATAAAAATACTAAAAACACAGGTGTAAAGTAAAAACAATTTGCTGATAAATCACCAAATATGGATAGAGACCACACTTGGTTATTGCTCTATAGATTATAGGGTTACCATGATTATAGAGATTAAATCCCAACACATTTCAATTTTTAATAAATCTTCAACAAGAGGAAGCAGTGGTCAATCTGAAATATATAGTGGGGAAATTAATTGATCCCCTGCAAATTTTGTAAGTTTGCCCACTTACAAAGTAATGAAGGGTCTATAATTTATTTATTATAGGTGTATTTTAAAAATGATAGAGACAGAATATCAACCAAAAATCCAGAAAAACACAATATAAATATTATAAATTGAGTTACAGTTCAGTGAGTAAAATAAGTATTTGATCAAGCAAAACATGACTTAGTACTTAGAGAAACCCTTGTTGGTAAGCACAGAGGTAAGACGTTTCTTGTAGTCGGTTACCAGATTTGCACACATCTCTGGAGATCTTTTGGTCCACTCTTCTTTACAGATCTTCTCTATATCCTTACGGTTTCTTGGCAACTCAATGTTTCAACTCCCTCCATAAATTTTCTATAGGATTAAGGTCTGGAGACTGGCCAGGCTACTGCATGACCTTAATATGCTTCTTCTTGAGCCACTCCTTTGTTGCCTTGGCGGTATGTTTTGGATCATTGTCATGCTGAAAGGCCATCCGTGACCCATCTTCAGTGTTCTGGCTGAGAGAAGAAGGCTGTCATCCAAGATTTTACAATACATGGCCCCATCCATTGGCCCTTCAATGCGGCAAAGTCAGGCTGTACCATTAGCAGAGAAACAGCCCAAAAGCATAAGGTTTCCACCTCCATGCTTAACTGTGGAGATGGTGTTCTTAGGGTCATAGTCACCATTTTTCTTCTTCCAAATATAGTGAGTCGAGTTAATGCCAAATAGCTCAATTTTGGTCTCATCTGACCACAGTACTTTCTCTTAATCCTTTTCTAAATAATTTACGATTTTTGGCAAGATGGGCCAGATGGTTCGTTTGGTGACTGTGGTCCCAACTGCCTTGAGATAATTCACAAGCTCCTTCTGTGTAATTCTGGGCTGATCTCTCACTTTTCTCATGATCATCCTTACACCATGAGGTGAGATCTTGCATGGAGCTCCAGTTCGAGGGTGATTGATGGTTATTTTATATTTATTCTATTTGCAAAAATTCGCTGCAACAGTTGTCTCCTTCTCACCAAGCTTCTTGTTGATGGCCGTGTAGCCCATTCCAGCCTTGTCCCTGATATCCTTTGACAGCTCTTTGGTCTTGCCCATGATGGTGAGGTTTGAATGGAAAGGATTCTGTGGACAGGTGTCTTTTATACAGATAACGAGTTATTAGGAGCATCTTCTTAAATTGACAAGACTAATCTGTGTACCACATAGCCAGTCTTTGGCAGCCAGAATTATTTTTGGTTGGTAGGGGATCAAATACTTATTTTACGCACTGAACTGCAACTGAATTTAGTTTATGCCAACTGCAACTGGATTTTTGGTTGATATTCTGTCTCGATCATTTAAAATACACCTATGACAAAAATTATAGAACCTTCATTTCTTGTAAGTGGGCAAAGTCACAAAATCTGCAGGGGATCAAATAATTATTTTCCCTACTGTAAATGCAGAACAGTAGCAAAAGGACTACAATCAACATGAAACAATGTCTCCTTTCATAACGTCCATTACATAAAGCTAGCATACATTAAAGTTAAAGGGTTCAGAAGCAATATTCAGCCAAAAATTTGTGCGCATCCATTTGTCTTCACTAGTCCCCACGGTGCAAAGATAAAGGAGCACAAAGCGCGATAAATAACACAAGGATCTACATAAAAAGTATGATAGAGATCATATGTTACACGGCAGAAAACATTGAATGCAAAAATAAAGGTACAGTTAAGTATATACTGTATATATTTGGACAGGCACAATTTTAGTTTTTTTCAGGTATATACCAAAACATATTCAAGCTATAGTTATATAACCGATATGGGCTGAAAGTGCACACGCTCAGGTTTAATTTGAGGGTATGTACATCCAAATTGGAGGAAGGGTTTAGGAATTACAGCTCTTAACCACTTCCCGACCGGCTGTTCTATATAAACGGCCGGACAGTGGCAGTGGAGGGTTGGGTGGCCGTTTATAAACGGCCTCTCCGCACCCTGCTTGTGTGCGCTCCCTGGGAGTGCTAAGCACTGTGATCCGGTGCCCGGACACAGTGAAACACTGATCGTCAGAAGAGGTCCCGATCATGTGATCACTGATTGACCAATCAGTGATCACATGCAAAGTAGTAAGCAAGATGTCACTTGTGACATCATTGCTTCCTACGTGTGAAATCTGTGAATGATCACAGAGGTCACATGGTACAAGGCTATGCACAACAGCCTTGTACCATGTGACAAGCTGTGACCAATCACAGCTCACTCAGTACTTCTCAATGACTGCAAGAATGCAGACAGAGAGAAAGAGAAATGATTGTTTTTACATCCTATATATCAGTGTAAAAAAAAAAAATCATTACCCCCACAAGTAGTACAGGGTCACCATGGTGACACTGTACTGCTAGGGCGACAGTATGTAAAATAAAATATATAAAAATAAAATAAAAATGTAAAAAAAAAAAAAAAGTTTAAAAATCATAATTTTTGGTTATAAACTAATTTGGATTTTTTTTTTTTTACTAAAAAGATAACGGAATAAATTTTGGCCAAGATTTATGATGAAATATTATTTGCAAAATTTTATATAAAAAAAAAAGAAATTCAAAATTTTTGGACTTTTATTTACATAGCAAAAAAAACAAAAATCCCAGTGGTGAATAAATACCAGCAAAATAAAGCTAGATCTGTCTCAAAAAAATGTTAAAAAAAGTCATTTGGGTACAGTGTTGCATGACCGCGCAATTGTCATTCAAACTGTGATAGCGCTGAAAGCTGAAAATTGCCCTGGTCAGGAAGGGGGTAAAAGTGTCCGGTCTGGAAGTGATTAAAGTATAGTCACCCCCCTTTTCAAGGCACCAAAAGTAATTGGACAATTGAATCAGAAGCTGTTTCATGGCCAGGCGTGGGCTACACCTTTGTTATTTCTTCATCAATTAAGCAGGTAAAAGGTCTGGAGTTGATTCCAAGTGTGGTATTTGCATTTGGAATCTATAGTTGTGAACCTACATCATGCATTCAAAGGAGTTGTCCATGCAAGTGAAACAGGCCATTGCAAGGCTTCAAAAATGAAACAAATCCATCAGAGAGATAGCAGCAACATTAGGAGTGGCCAAATAAACAGTTTTGGTACATTCTGAGGAAAGAACAACGCACTGGTGAGCTCAGCAACATAAAAAAAAATGGATGTCCACAGTGGTGGATAATCAAAGGATCTTCTCTATGGTATAGAAAAACCCATTCACAACATCCAGACAAGTGAAGGACACTCTCCAGAAGGTGGGCGTATCATTGTCAAAGTCTACAATCAAGAGAAGACTTGATACAGAGGGATCACCACAAGGCGCAAACCATTCATAAGCCTGAAGAATAGAAAAGCCAGATTAGACTTTTCCAAAAAAAAAACATCTAAAAAAGCCAGACCAGTTCTGGAAAAGCATTCTTTGCATGGATGAAACTAAGATTAATCTGTACCAGAATGACGGGAAGAAAAAAGTGTGGAGAAGGCTTGGAACAGCTCATGATCCAAAGCACACATCATCTGTAAAACATGGTGGAGGCAGTGTGATGGCACGGGCATGCATGGCTTCCAGTGGCACTGGGCCATTGGTGTTTATTGATGTGACAGAAGCAGCCGGATGAATTCTGCAGTGTTTAGAGATATACTGCCAGCCCAGATTCAGCCAAATGCAGCAAAGTTGATTGGACGGCGCTTCACAGTACAGATGGACAATGATCCAAAACACACTGCAAAAGAAACCCAGGAGCTTTTGAAGGAAAAGAAGTGGAATATTTTGCAATGGCTGAGTCAATCACCTGATCTCAATCCAAATGAGCAAGCATTTCAGTTGCTGAAGGCAGAACTAAAGGCAGAAAGACCCACAAAAGAAAGAACAACTGAAGACCACTGCAGTTAGAGCCTAGCAAAAACATCAGAAAGGAGGAAACCAAGTCTTTGGTAATGTCCATGGGTTCTAGACTTCAGGCAGTCATTGCCAGTAAAGGATTCTCAACAAAATTTTAAAAATGAATATTTTATTTGTGATTATATTCATTTGTCCAATTACAGTTGAGCCCCTGAAAATGGAGGGACTGTGTATAAAAATGGTTGCAGTTCCTAAAATTTGTATTTGATATTCATATTCAAAACCTTGAATTAAAGCTGAAAGTCTGCACTTCAAATTAATTTGTATTGTTTCATTTTAATTTATTCTGGTGGCATACAGAGCCAAAAGTATAAAAATTGTGCCAGTGTCCAAATATATAAGGACCTAACTGGATACTGGACTCTGCCTTACCCATTCTAAAAGATAGAAGAAAAAAAAAAAAAAAAAAAAAAAAAAAAAGAAGGGGTAGGCAGATTGAATAAGCTAACTTCCAAAATACCGTTTGTAAAGTTAATAGGATAAGTTCACTTTTGGGAATATTTTACATGTTACACCCGTTTTTAGGGTCGAACATGTAACATGTGCCCACTCCTGCAACTCTCCCACCTCACTTGGACAACAGGTCGGGGATCTTCTCCCTGCACCCACTGTCACAATTTTAAAAGAGTACAGCTATGTGGGGTTCCGTTTACAGAGTTCTGTGAATGAAGGCCTACAAGTATAGTCAACCTTTGCCCTCACAGTTCCCAACAAACTACAAGAATGCTGGTGAGTGCTTTTGTAGTCTATTGAGCTTACTGGACTGAAGTAACTGCTTACCTGTATTGGAGGTACTGGCAGACAACTGCACAATGTTTCACGCTAGTGTATATTTATATTTTAGATTGACCAATGATTCCCCTGATGAAGATTTATTTAAAATTGAAACGTGTTGGAGTTTAATCTCTATAATTGTGCTGAACCCTATGGTTTGTAGAGCAATAATTGAGTATTCATATTTGGTGATTTATCAGCCGATTGTTTTTATTTACATCTGTGTTTTTAGTATTGTCATCTAATAAAACGCTTTGCATTTCTCAATGGATGCAAAAAGCATTATCTGATTGGACAAGGTGGAGAGCCCTCCTCGCTGAATCAGAGAAATCTTTACACTCATTGAAAAAATAAAAAGTAAATTTCTGAATGTCTGTGCTGAGCAGCTGACCTCCTGTGCTCAGAATACAGAAGTGCAGCCACTCAGCATGGGACCTGGAAGCTAGTGGAGATCACTGGAGCAGCAGTGCATACTATAGTGATTTCCAGCATACAGAGGTATCCCACAGGTATGGTATATGCAAAGTTACATTGGTCCGCATTTGGAGCAATATATCTATAGTTTACACACACACACACACACACACACACACACACACACGTGTGTGTGTGTGTAAAAATTCTGTTATAAAGAAGTATTGTATTTAGTTTGTATTGCAAAACAAATTTGGGTGCACATAGGTTACAGATCTCATTCTTAGATGTGCCACTTTTGAGTGCCCCTCACCCATCCTTCAGATCATCACCATGCTTTTCCAGGCGGTTATGTGTAGTCCGTCTCCTGGATGAGCATCAGACATGGAGGGATCTTGCTGTCCTAAATGTAATTTTTGGCAGGCACTTTAACCATTTTGTGGTGTGCAAACAGTGTATTACAAAGGTTAGCAGAAATCGCTAGCTTAAAGCTACCGTGGTAGGTGTTGCAGGAACCTAACACATGGTAACCTCGGCACTTTTAGAAATAGTATATTTTGCAACGAAAATAAAAAACTTTGTGGTGTGGGGGTCACAGAGGCCATGATCCCTGTGACCTCCACACCTTGGGGCTCCCATGTTTAGGGATAGCAGAAGTATCACTGCCATGTTTCTCTTAAATGGTCTTCTGAAATAATCTGCAAGTTGTCCATTGAAATAAAGCAGGCTCATTGGCGCACCCTTATCTCTACTCAGACTTGTGGCCCTGAAGAAATGTAAACTACAGTGCAACAAGCACCCTGTTCTTTGCTTACATGGAACTGCACAAAGCAGCAGCCTCTTCCGCTTACCACGCTGAGGGATCAGAATATTCTAAACATGTTTTCATTTTAACTGTAAAGCTCCTTTAAGTAATGCAAAGCTACCTAATCAGCTTTAATCACAAAATACACACGGCATCAGTTTTTTTTCCTTTTTGTATTGTTTTATTACATTAAAATAAAAGGGTTGGGCACAGAAATGTAGAATAGGACAATGTTTTACGCAAGTCTAGAATGTTAGTAAACCAAGACTGGAAAAAATGCAAATCCCAGTTAAAAATTCTCAAGTAACCATCTTGTTTTAATTCCTCCCATCCCAATCATGCTTATTTTTGAACAACTAAATACATATTTACTTGTAACAGTGTTCTGAAATGATAGTAAATAATGCAAAGTTCAAGAACGGATGCAGCAATAAAAAAGGCTCTTTTTCTTGTGTTACAGAGATGGAACAAAATAAAAACACAGCGGGATGTAATAATTCAAAAAATAAATTAAAAATAATAATATTCCTGGATAGTCTTAATTAGTGAGAAGCACATGGTTGCAAATACAACCATGGCATATCACTGCTAAAGAAAATATTGCACCATAAGTAATCTGTACAGAAATTTTGTTTTGTTAGTGACCTAGAATAGACAGCAGCCATTTTCTGTATGAAGCAGCAAACCTGCACTGCTCAGCATTTCTGCAGCCTGTTAAGACACAGCTAATGAACCTGAGCTCAGATTCAAATATAAGAGAGTCCTGGACAGGGGTACGCTTTAGCCGTTTGGTTTCTTGAGTATAGCCCTGCTTGTTTATGTCGCACGCTCCATCGATATCCATAGTGTAACTCAGAAAATTGGTGTAGTTGTGGGTTCCACTTCCTGGGCTAATAACAGCGCCATCCACATCTGTGACTTGTACAGTCGAAGAGGAAGATTGTTCATTGTGCAGTTGGTGAATCAAACCAAGTATCTGTCGCCTAAAAAAATTGAGAAGCAAAATTAGTTATGTGAACCTCTGCTGGGACTTTCCATCATACTGCCCAAAATCTGCACACTTCAAAAAGGGTTGCAATTCATATCAGCAATAAGTAATAAAACAGTACAAGAGGTCCAATGCACAGGACCCATAGTAACCAGTTCACTTTAAATTTTACCTAATGGAAACACGTGATACCTCTGAAAAGCAGGTACAGCATATGTATGTAAAGTAGATACCCCCTTATTGCTGTACACATAGTGTAATTTATTTAACAAGGATTCCTGGAAATCCTATACCCCTAGGTGTTCTATTATTCGAATTCCAACTACAGCTTATATGGTTGTGCAGTGCCTCCATTCCTACTGCCAATATAAAAGGTCCCGGCCAGAGAGCAACCACGTGAGCTCTGGCAAGAGCACCCTGTTTTTTTGTATTCAAGGGTGCTCTAGAAATATAGGCATAGGCAAATGGACTGGGGGCTGCTTTACCAGGCCAAAGGTACACAGTCAGTGAAGGATTCACTCTGCTTATCTGCTGCAAGATGGATGGAGCTTGTGGAGTTGTATATATTTATTAAAGAGATGGTATACTGAAAATGAATACACAAAAATATCTACAACTGTGTTACTGCTCCCTATGGTAATAAATAAAAAAACTAAAAAGAAGATTTGCAGGAAAACGTCTGTTGCTTATATCTGTACAGATCATTTTTATATACGTTTTCACCGAAGGTAGCCTATACTTGAACAATTCAAACGGAGTATGTGATGAAAAATTTATACATTTAGAGAATAGTTGCTATAAGCAGACAAAGAGTCGCCGCATATATAAAAAAAAGATTATATTCATATTTACAGTATATTACATCACTAACAGTACTGAGCCTTTTCAAACCTATTGAATAAACATTTTACATGACATTTTTGGGTGTGATATACTGACTCCTGTGTGTTCCACAGAAATTAAAATACATTAGGAAAAAGCCCTTAAATACAGTGATAATGATTTTACCATTTCCACAAGCCCCAGTAAACTGGCTCTTACGCCAGAGGCAACTTCCAGGAATAAACTTATGGTTCTATGTTAGCAGAAACAACTGGTTGCATTGGTCACATTGTCAGAGCAGTGAGCTGGGAATGATTGCTGCAGAGCTGCTGGGGAACCATCTGCTTACACAGATAACGATAACTTTTCTATGTTAATGCCCAGCTAACACTGAAGACATTGGCAGGACAATAAATTGTGGAGCCGTAAACTCTTTCACTCCTGGAAATATGCTGCTGTGGCCAGGGGGAAGTTAAGATTTACAGGTTTGTTTATCAAAATAGCCTACAGCAGGGATCTTTAGGTCCAGTACTGATCTACATGTTTAAAGATAAACCTGTAACCAGATTACATACAATGTGTCTGTATTACAGTACATATACATGAAAATGTATAGGAAAGAACACCAAGAAAATTACAGTTTTGCTGATGACCAACATTTTCAATTCAGATTTTTTTTGACTTATCAAAGTAGATGTTGCACTCATGCAAAATTGATATAGTCACAGTGCTGTATTCTATGGTTTCATTGCAGTCATGTGTGATGAAAAAAATGTGTTTTATTTATTATGTTTGGGACTAAAACAGTAGCACTTTAAGGGTAGATTTAGATGTGCGCCTAAACCTACCTCTCCTCTGAAGCATGATCTGTGTTCAGATTGTGCTTCAGAGGAAATATGATGCGCAAAAACATGGCCCAATTGCATTTTTTTTTCTTAACATGGGGTGTAAAACACATGGCTCAACTGCACAATTTTTAACACCCCCCTCCCCCCCACATCTAAAAAAAAGAGGCCGAAATTATTCACCCATTAACTCTAAGAATCTTCCAGAAAAGATTACGAGAGAGAAGCATTCCACCCACCTAAATGGCGAACACATGACCCGCATTAATTTAAAAACATTGGTCTGCACCCCAGCCCTTCAACTGTAGGCAATTACCGCAGGCCAATAAATTAGCCTTCCAAATGCAAATGTTTAATAAAAAGAACACAATCCATTTGATTCTTTCAAATTTGTAGGGAAGGGAGGGAATTATGACTTCTTAAGAACTATGAAAGTCCGATGCCACCTTTGGTAGAAAAGCCGGATGAAGAGATAGCCGAAACCAGAAAAACTAAGTCAAAACACTACAATTCAAGCAACACTATCAATCTGAATTTTCCTGACGGTTTTCTTCTTGGGAAGATATGAAAAACCCTTACGCCTTTCTTCTGATGGGATTAAAATGATCACCCCTTGTTGCAACAACCCTTGTAAAATGGAAATTACAGCTTCTGCTAGATCTCTTGGAAGAGGTGTTGCAAAAAAATCTTCGTTGCTGCTTTTGGGGGGCCGGAAATCCCTTCATCCTGTTGGCCAACTTTTCAACAACGGACTCCAGTTATGATCCAAATAAAAGCTCTCCCGCAAATGGAAGCACGCAGAGTTTTCATTTTGAAGCTGGGTCTCTAGGTCATGTTTTAAGCCAAATTACTTGTCTAGCCAAATTAATCAATGCCATAGACCTGGCTGTAAACTTGACTCAGTGCAAGTGTCGGCTACACAGGCAACAACCTAATTTAACACTGATAGGGGATCTGCTCCAGTATACCCCCTTCCAAATGTGAATGCAGCTGTCTTAGCCATAGATTCAAGGTCTGGACAACACAATCAGAGCAGATTTGAAGTTGACTGCAGGCACCTCCAAAGCCACCCAAAGTACTCCTCCACCTTTATATCCATAGGGTCTTTTAGGGCACCCATAAAAGACAAATCCATCTTTTTGGATACCTTGAAAACTGACGCATCTAGAATTTATCCCATAAGTTTGCATTCTTCACTTTGAAAATACATCTTTTTAGGTTAGTAGAAAAGAATAAATTGCTTGTCCAGTTCTTTCCAATATTGGAGACTGGCTTCTTTAAAGATGGACTGTATCTGGAAGGTCCAAGCCTGCTTAGACTATAGCCCTTCATAAAGTTAATCATGAATCAACATCATTTTCTCCTCTTCCTCAAATCACAATGTGTCATGGATTGCCTTTAGCAATTCTTCAGTCTAATCTGTGGGGAAAATAAATTTCTGTGTTCTGCTACTTCTCTCAAGTTCCCCCTCTTCTGATGATTCTGAGGATGAACTCGAAGATTCCTCCAATCCTTCTGCAGTGCACTGCTACTCAGAGACCACCTCTGACACCTGAGCAGCTGCTACCGAACCTGAATTAAAAAAGTACTAGATGGGGGGGGGTGGGGATGGCTGACGAAAGAATTCTTGCAGGAGGGATCTGAATAACTGAAATGTATGGGCCATCCCTTTTTTCATACTCATACTTTCCATAAATCCCTAAAGAGACCCGTGGCTTCCTTTTTTACAAACAAATTTAAAAATATTCACCATACAAATATTAAATTTCTTTAATGAAAACCGCTGCACCCTTGGGCCTAAATGTGGATTTAGATATTAATTGCTTTATTGAAACCAGTTAGTCTCCTTCTGATCCAACTAAGGTTTATTTTAGTTTATTTTATCGTTCCAGCTCTTTGTGTTGCTACATATTCTTTTATATTTGTGTTTTTGTTTTTAAGCTGCAAGCTGTATGCATATATCTTTAACATTTGTGAATTTTATATCCGTATACAAGGGGCGGACTGACAACTCATAGGGCCCCCGGGCAATATGGGATCATGGGGCGCCTGTGTCCTTGCCCACACTCAAAAAAGCCTATATAAAAAAAAAAAAAGAAGAAGAAGGGTACCGGGGCATTTCATGGGGCCCCCTACTGACCCCGGGCAGTTCCCAAGTGATGGAATGGTCAGTCCGCCCCTGTCCGTATACTTACTGAATAGCCTCTACCTTTGCCAATGACGAGGTGACTTATGGCTATATACAATTTCATTTGTATATTAAAAATAATTTTCTGGTTTGTCGGGACATCTAATAAATATACAATTATGACCTGGTTATTAGTATTTTTTTTAGTTGTGGGTCATTTGTTTTTGAATGTCCTTTTTGTGTATTGCCTCTGTTATTAATGTACTGCTTATTCCCTTGTCAGACTACTGAAACATGGCTGCTTCTTTTTTATGTTTTGTACTATATTATAATGGCCTACTGCCGGAAGGACGTTACAGCCTATCACAAAATGGCCGCTGAACTATGGCAAAATGGCAGTGATGCATAGTCTTATTGATTACACTGAACATGTGTATTCACACTAGACATGTCCACAGGAAAATGGCTGCTGGACTTTGGTAAGATGGCAGACAGATAAATAGATTCACTATTATTGAGATATATTATAGCAAATATTACACCATGAAAGTCATATTTGGCTCTGGCTGGTGAATGCTTATCCCATACAGCTATGCTGCTTACCGGTTTTACTTGGGCTGTGGTGACCTGGGCAGTGGATTCATTTAAAAGGGACTGCATCCATAAGAGAGCTGCCGCTGTTTGGGTGACTAGACAGAGCACTTTTGATGCTTATAAACTTATGCAGCTACATGTTCCGGTGACTGGGAAGTGCTTAATGTTGGCACAGTGGATACTTGTGGCTAAATTTTGTTAACTCAAAAAGGATTAAAGAAGACGTTCTGCACTTTATTTCTATGAAATAGTGGAATCACTGTATATTTTGGCACACAGATGGTTTATTTTGGCACACAGACTGTGTATTTGATTTAATTTAATATATAAATGTTCTATTTATGTTATTCTATTTCATTTTATGAATTAATTCATTTGCGATCCATTTGTAATCATGTATTTATGGACTGAGAAAGTTTATTTATTGTATTAATTTTTGGCATTTATGTATTTTCATTTCTTAGTACTGAACCTATTTTTATCAATTTCCTTTTTCACTAGTCTGTGCAATCCTGACACGAGTTTCTTCCAGGAGGCAGAAAGTAACTTTGCACAAAGAATATTTTTTTTTTGCGTAAGATGGAGGTTTCAGTAGAATCCTTTTCTTCCTGGGCTGTGGTCTGCAATGAAGCGAACAAGCCCTGGTCAGACAAGCTACAAGATTCTACAGACGCAAAGTGCAGACCCCTTCATCAAGAAAATAAGGCACCCTACCCCTCCGGTTGGAAAGAATTTAAATGTGATTGGGAATTTCACAGGAAGAATGGATGATGTATGGGACTAAAAAAAAAAAAAAAATCTCAATGTAATAATTTGTCACCTTATAGTTATTTTTCACAAAAAATTTATACAAGAAGACGCTTTATGTGACAGGCCTTGAAATTTCCACTTGCCTGCTCGCTAATGGCGAGTGGAAATTATGGTGAGGGCGAGTGTGTCCCCCAGGGCCGTCTTGCTGAGCAGGCTCAGGCCGGATCTGTCATTGGCACTGGGAGCCGTCAGACTGCTCAATAAAGGAGCGCAGTGAAAGCAAAAGGAAGGAGTGTGCTGTGCGCTCTGCCTCCCCCTTGAGTGCAGTACACGGCTCTGTGAGTGAACAGCGAAGTACTGCAACTTTTTATAGGGGTGTGTGTCCCTACCTACTTTCAGCTCACTCTGGTCACATGATCCTCTATGTCAGCCAGTGGTGGCTTTAGGGGAGAGGAGAGAGCACTTAACAGCGTGCGTGTGTGTGTGTGTGTCTGCATGCACATGTGTCTGTGTATGTACATGTGTGTGTATGTACATGTGTGTGCATGTACATGTGTGTGCATGTACATGTGTGTGCATGTACATGTGTGTGCATGTACATGTGTGTGCATGTACATGTGTGTGTGCATGTACATGTGTGTGTGCATGTACATGTATCTGTGTGTATGCGTGTCTGTACATGCCTGTGTGTATACATGTGTCTCTGTGCATGTGTGTACATGTTTCTGTGTATGTACATGTCTGTGTGTGTGTACAGGTGTCTGTTTGTGTGCGTTTGTTGGTGGCGAGTAACTCTTAAGGCCTGGCTAGTACCTCAGGACTTGAAATTTTAAGCCATATGATATTATATGTTTATGTGATACCGAATTTGCAAATAATTTTTACTTCCATATTTAAACTACTTGCCAACCGCAGATAGCCGAATGACGGCTACACTGCGGCCGGCCAGTTAGGGAGGGCGTCATATGACGTCCTCCCAAAAAGCGCTCTCCTGCGCGCCCCCGGCGATCTCCGTGATCGCTGTGTCCTACGGACACAGCTGATCACGTGATGTGGTAAAAGGCCAATCACAGCGGCCTTTTACCATGTGATCAGCCACGTCCAATGACACGCTGATCACCGGGAAATGCAATTGCCGGTTCTCGGCTGCACTTTCCTCATGCTGTCAGAGCGCGAGGAAAGTACTGCCGAGAACCAGCAGTTGTCAGAGAAGGGATCGGCACCGATCATCAGGGCACTGATGATCAGTGCCCTGATGATCGGTGCCCAGCAGTGCCACCCACCAGTTCCGCCTACCTGTGCCCATCAGTGCACCCACCTGTGCCCATCAATGCAGTGCTGCCAGTCAGTGCCCAGCGGTTGCGCCAGTCAGTGCCTAGCAGTTTCACCAGTCAGTGCCACCTATCAGTGCTGTCTATCAGTACCCATCATCAGTGCCGCTTATCTGTGACACCTCATTAGTGCCGCCCATCAGTGCTGCCTATCAGTGCCCATCAGTGCCGCCTCATCAACGCACATCAGTGAAGAGGAAAAATTACCTGTTTGAAAAATTTTATAATAGAAACAATGAAAATTTTTTTATTTCACATTTTTTGCACTTTTTTTGTTATAGTGCAAAAAGTAAAGCGCCCAGCGGCGATTAAATACCACCAAAAGAAAGCTCTATTTGTGAGAAAAAAATGATAAAAATTTCATATGGGTACAATCTTGCATGACCGCGCAATTGTCAAAGTGTGACAGAGCTGAAAGCTGAAAATTGGCCTGGTAAAGAAGGTGATATAAGTGCCCAGTAGGCAAGTGGTTAATTAGGTGTAGCATTTAGAGACATAGCAATTGTTTTTTTCTCTTTATTTTTCCATATCCAGTGTAGTGATTGTACGGTTGGATGGGAGCTGCAACTTATATATTTACTTCATTTGTATATATTTTTTCACTTGTAATAGCATGGAGTCTTATCTATTAATCTATGCGAATTAGTAAAAAAATAAATAAAATTATACATAAATATCTCACACACCATCTCCCAGAAGTGAGTACACCCCTCACATTTTTGTACATATTTGATTCTATCTTTTCATGTGACAACACTGAAGAAATGACACTTTGCTACAATGTACAGTAGTGAGTGTACAGCTTGTATAACAGTGTAAATTTGCTGTCCCCTCAAAATAACTCAAAACACAGCCATTAATGTCTAAACCGCTGGCAACAAAAGTGCGTACAACCCTAAGTGAAAATGTCCAAATTGGGCCTAAAGTGTCAATATTTTGTGTGGCCACCATTATTTTCCAGCACTGCCTTAACCCTCTTGGGCATGGAGTTCACCAGAGCTTCACAAGTTACCATTGGTGTCCTCTTCCACTCCTCCATGATGACATCACGGAGGTGGTGGATGTTAGAGACCTTGCGCTCCTCCACCTTCCGTTTGAGAATGCCCCACAGATGCTCAATAGGGTTTAGGTCTGGAGACATGCTTGGCCAGTCCATCACCTTTACCCTCAGCTTCTTTAACAAGGCAGTGGTCATCTTGGAGGTGTGTTTGGGGTCGTTATGTTGGAATACTGCCCTGCGGCCTAGTCTCCGAAGGGAGGGGATCATGCTCTGCTTCAGTATATCACAGTACAGGTTGGCATTCATGGTTCCCTCAATGAACTGTAGCTCCCCAGTGCCGGCAGCACTCATACAGCCCCAGACCATGACACTCCCACCACCATGCTTGACTGTAGGCAAGACACACTTGTCTTTGTACTCCTCACCTGGTTGCCACCACACACGCTTGACAAACTGAACCAAATAGGTTTATCTTGGTCTCATCTGACCACAGGACATGGTTCCAGTAATCCATGTCCTTAGTCTGCTTGTCTTCAGCAAACTGTTTGTGGCCTTTCTTGTGCATCATCTTTTAAAAGAGGATTCCTTCTGGAATGACAGCCATGCAGGCCAATTTGATGCAGTGTGCAGCATATGGTCTGAGCACTGACAGGCTGACCCCCCTGCAACCTCTGCAGCAATGCTGGCAGCACTCATACGTCTGTTTCCCAAAGACAACCTCTGGATATGACACTGAGCACGTGCACTCAACTTCTTTGGTCGACCATGGCAAGGCCTGTTCTAAGTGGAACCTGTCCTGTTAAACCGCTGTATGGTCTTGGCCACTGTGCTGCACCTCAGTTTCAGGGTCTTGGCAATCTTCTTATAACCTAGGCCATCTTTATGTAGAGCAACAATTCTTTTTCTCAGATCCTCAGAGTTATTTGCCATGAGGTGCCATGTTGAACTTCCAGTGAAGAGTATGAGAGAGAGAGAGAGCGCAATAACACCAAATTTAACCTCTTCCCTGCCGCCCTATAGCAGATATACTGCTACAGGGCCGCAGGGGTGCGCAAAATCATGTATATATACATGATTTTGCATTTCCGGGTAGGGGGCACAGCCACGGCTGTCAATCATCAGGTCCTGGCTGGTAATTACCCGCCAGCACCAGTGATTACCGAGCATCTCCGACGGGAAAGAAGACCGTTTTGTTTACAAAATAGCAAAAAAAAAAAAATATTAAAAAGTCCGAAATAGTGTTTTTTTTTCCTCGAAATTGTTGGATCTTTTTCTTTTATAGCACAAAAAAAAATAACAAAATAAAACTAATAACCACACAGGCGATCAAATACTAAAAGAAAGCTCAATTCGTGGGGGGAAAAAAAAAAAAAAAAAAAAAAAAAAAAAGACAAATTTAATTTGGGTGCAGTGTTGCCTGACCGTGCAATTGTCAGTTAAAGTAATGCAGCACCGTAACGCAAAAAACTGCCTGGTCAGGAAAGGGGGGGGGGGGGGGGAATCCTCAGGAGGGCAAGTGGTTAACACACCTGCTCTCTATTCACACCTGAGACCTTGTAACACTATCAAGTCACATGACACCGGGGAGGGAAAATGGCTAATTGGGCCCAATTTGGACATTTTCACTTAGGGGTGTACTCACTTTTGTTGCCAGCGGTTTAGACATTAATGGCTGTGTGTTGAGTTATTTTGAGGGGACAGCAAATTTACGCTGTTATACAAGCTGTACACTCACTACTTTACATTGTAGCAAAGTGTCATTTCTTCAGTGTTGTCACATGAAAAGATAGAATCAAATATGTACGAAAATGTGTGAGGGGCGTACTCACTTCTGGGAGATAACACACACACACACGTTGATTCTGAAAGAAAAGTAAAGGTTTTCTGACAAATCTGCTGGGGTGTACTCATTTATGCTGAGGGGTGTGTAAATAAATATATATATATATATATATATATATATATATATATATATGCAAAAAAGTATTTAGTCAGCCACCAATTGTGCAAGTTCTCCCACTTAAAAAGATGAGAGAGGCCTGTAATTGGCATCATAGGTAGACCTCAACTATGGGAGACAAAATGAGAAAATAAATCCAGACAATAACATTGGCTGATTTGGAAAGAATTTATTTGAAAATTATGGTGGAAAATAAGTATTTGGTCACCTACAAACAAGCAAGATTTCTGGCTCTCACAGACCTGTACCTTCTTCTTTAAGAGGCTCCTCTGTCCTGCACTCATTACCTGTATCAATGGCACCTGTTTGAACTTGTTATCAGTATAAAAGACACCTGTCCACAACCTCAAACAAACAGTCACACTCCAAACTCCACTATGGTGAAGACCAAAGAGCTGTCGAAGGACACCAGAAACAAAATTGTAGACCTGTACCAGGCTGGGAAGACTGAATCTGCAATAGGCAAGCAGCTTGGCGTGAACAAATCAACTGTGGGAGCAATAATTAGAAAATGGAAGACCTACAAGACCACTGATCATCTCCCTCAATGTGGGGCTCCACGCAAGATCTCACCCCGTGGGGTCAAAATGATCACAAGAACGGTGAGCAAAAATCCCAGGACCACACGAGGGGACCTAGTGAATGACCTGCAGAGAGCTGGGACCAACGTAACAAAGGCTACCATCAGTAACACACTACGCCACCAGGGACTCAGATCCTGCAGTGCCAGACGTGTCCCCCTGCTTAAGCCAGTACATGTCCGGGCTCGTCTGAAGTTTGCTAGAGAGCATTTGGATGATCCAGAAGAGGATTGGGAGAATGTCATATGGTCAGATGAAACCAAAATTGAACTGTTTGGTAGAAACACAACTCGTCGTGTTTGGAGGAGAGAGAATGCTGAGTTGCATCCAAAGAACACCATACCTACTGTGAAGCATGGGGGTGGCAACATCATGCTTTGGGGCTGTTTCTCCGCAAAGGGACCAGGACGACTGATCCATGTACATGACAGAATGAATGGGGCCATGTATCATGAGATTTTGAGTGCAAACCTCCTTCCATCAGCAAGGGCATTGAAGATGAAACGTGGCTGGGTCTTCCAACATGACAATGATCCCAAACATACCGCCGGGCAACAAAGGAGTGGCTTCGTAAGAAGCATTTCAAAGGTCCTGGAGTGGCCTAGCCAGTCTCCAGATCTCAACCCCATAGAAAACCTTTGGAGGGAGTTAAAAGTCTGTGTTGCCCAGCGACAGCCCCAAAACATCACTGCTCTAGAGGAGATCTGCATGGAGGAATGGGCCAACATACCAGCAACAGTGTGCGCCAACCTTGTGAAGACTTACAGGAAACGTTTGACCTCTGTCATTGCCAACAAAGGATATATAACAAAGTATTGAGATGAAGTTTTGATATTGACCAAATACTTATTTTCCACCATAATTTGCAAATAAATTCTTTCCAAATCAGCCAATGTGATTGTCTGGATTTTGTCTCTCATAGTTGAGGTCTACCTATGATGCCAATTACAGGCCTCTCTCATCTTTGTAAGTGGGAGAACTTGCACAATTGGTGGCTGAATAAATACTTTTTTGCCCCACTGTGTGTATATGTATATATATATATATATATATATATATATATATATATATATATATATATATATATATATACACACACATATACACACACATATATACACACACACGCATATATATATATATATATATATATATATATATATATATATATATATACACACACACACACACACACACACACATATACATACATATACACACACACATATACATACATATACACACACACACACACACACACACACACACACACACACACATATACATACATATACACACACACATATACATACATATACACACACACATATACATACATATACACACACACACACACATACATACACATCCTCCTTTACACTGGCCGTGTAAAACCCGCATCTGTGTTTTTAGAGGACATTTTTAAATACATATAATTACAGGTAATAATATTCAAGGGTGCCATTCAAGCTATGCGTTTATGAAAAAATAGAATTCTAGGCATCTGATTGGACACTATAAAATGCAAATAAAATCCTGTGTAAAAGCGCGTAAACGTGACAAAACACATCTAAACATGCAGTCTGGACCTTCGTTCCTGAATACATACGTTCCTGAATACATAGATCCCCAATTGCTGATACCAACCGGTACAACATTCAGACCTATTCAGCTGCAGCCTGCCATAGACCTTGACAAGCTGCCTACAGTGGGACTGGATTCTGCACCTATTCCACCTGGGCATGCTAAAATGCCACGAGGGAGGCAATGCAGCTGGCCAGCCCCATAAACAAGTGGTCTTAAAGCAGGAAAAAGTGATCTGGGAGGCATAGAAGTTGTTCATACTACTCAAATCACTTCGCCTGCATGTTAGTTCACCTTTACCAGAAACTTGCTTATGCAAAGAAGGGGTGCCTGCGGATAATAAACTGTGTGTCTCTTACTATAGTTACATGATGTACTGGCTATAGGTGTAGATCATTTAGGTAATTCATGAAGCATAGGCAGCTTTTTTGTAAAGGTGAACTATCCCTTTAAAACACAGGAGTGCCTTTAGTGTGACTGAAAGGACTGAATCATTCTAAGTTAAACTTTGCCTGTATACAAAAGTAAAAAACGCAACAACAAAAAAACCTCACCTGTGGCACCAAAGTGCTTCATGCCCTGGGTAGGATTCAATCAGATCTCTGCTCAATTCCATCTCTTCTTCTATCAAAAGGGGAACATCAAGTCGTGGGTTCTCTTCTTCTTTGGGAAGACAGGGACTCACTGACACAGCTGAATTATCAGAGTCTGTTTGTGCTTTAGCTAGCAAAGACTTGAGCAAAAACTGACGGTAATGGAACCCACTGTGGTCGGAAACATGCATGGAGACCCATTGTTTGGTGGAAGACAACTCATCTATGAGAAGCTGGAAAAAAAAAAAAAAAACATGAAATGCAATTATTGTTTATCTTATTACAGACACATAATTATGGGAGATAAATATAGGATTCCATTGCAAAAAGAATATCAAAATAGTTGTCTAATTCAGGCACATGCTGAGAACAATTAGGAGGATGCAAACACACACTGACTTCTATTCTAGATCTTGAAATTGCAGACAACAAAAGACTACAATATAAACCACATTTAACTGCAGTAAATAAGCTGCATCTTTTGAGTCCTATGCATTTTTTTTTTACATCTGAACTAGATATACATTATCTTTTATTTAATATACAGTTTAAAAAGAAAGAGTCAGAAAAAATATTGTCCAATAAATCTTAAAAAATAAACATTGGAGTGTAAAGTACAGTATACGGTAAACATATTTACCCTATAAGCATAGAAATATACACAGTTCTATCTACTGTAGATATGCAAGTGAATGTAATTGGCTTAGTGTTTATTCAGTCACATCTGTCCATTGTACTGCTGTGCATTACTGCATGCACATAAAGTTTTGCATTACTCACCAGTAAATTCTTGGGAGTACAGTACTGAACATGGGATCATTAGTATATACCATAAGTTGTATGCAGCTACCTTCAGGTGATTGGACACTGGCAAAAAAAAAAAAAAAAAAAGAAAAGGCTGCAGGGACATCTACAATCTAACCCCTCCCGCAACCAGCTAGAACACAGGGGAAGAACCAGTATTCCCTACTATTTTCTAGGGATCAGATTTTGCTGGTAAGCCAAAAATCCTATTTACTTAGTCCTACAGTACAGGATCCTTAGTCTTTACCATGGGAAGCCAAAAAGCAATCCAACTAAGAGGTTAGCAACACAGCAAACAAACCCCAACAGGCCCACAAAACATCCAGGTCAAGAAGCTCGACAGACTCAAAGGGCAACTTGTAGCATCTTAGGCCCGGAAACTGGCATCAGAGGAGATCTAAAAACATAGACCTTAACATACGGTAGACCTTGTAAAACAAACAAGGGAAGACCAGGCAGCAGCTTTGCAAATCTGATAAAGAGATGCCTGATCTGATAGAGTGCACATTAAAAAGGGAAGGGAAGAACCCTTTCATTTAAACCATAAGCTTGAACGATAACTTGTCTGATCCACCTAGCAATGGTGGAGCGAGAAGCGCGGGGAGGGGGGACCCTCAGGAAGTACAAAGAGTGAATCTAATCTTAAAAAAAAAAAAAAAAAGGCAGGAGCTGAGAGACACTTAGGCAGGCCATAGACGGGCCGTTTATAGGTCGAATTTTCGACCGATAAATGAAAAATCGGTCGACCCCGTTGCCAATGCTGCCACCCATGGTTTTTGCGGATTTTCCAGCATGACCGATGAAAATGAGGAGATCCGAAAAAAATGGCCGACGGGCTGATTATCGGCCGATTTTTCGTGCGGACGAAAATTTGGCAGATATATGGCCCGTCTACAGCCTGCATTACAGCCTCAGGGCCATAGAGATACATTTCCTTGGAATGCCTTGGAGCAAGACGTAGAAAGGACAATACTCTGGTTCTCTTCTCTGCACACAGTTGATAGCAACAAGAAAGACCACCTTCTGAGTGAGGTCAGACAAATGAACATACCTAATAGATTTAAAAAGGGGGCTTCTAAAGAGCCAAAAGAACTAGATTAAGGTACAAAAGGAGACACAGGAGAGCGTACAGGAAGAGAGATGTGCTAACCACCCTGAAGAAACGTCTTCGCTCAAGAGTGACGGGTCAAGGGTTTCAAACAATAGCCAAGGCTGGACTGTTCTTTTTGCTACTCAAAACCATTGGCTGGTCCAGATTAGACTGGAAGGAGGACAGAATACAACCCACAGGAGTACTTATGAAGATGAAAGTTCCTTGTCTTGCACCAAGCAACACAGGCCATCCAAGTGCGATCGCAGACTTTGCAAGATGTCCAATAGGCCCTTGTCTCTCAAGACTTTGGGTTCAACAGCCATCCCATTAAAGCCAGCACTGGAGAAGCAGGATGGAAAACTGGCGCTTGAAACAGAAGAACTGTGTATGTCCAAGTACCAAGTTATCCTGCATTTTTTTCAGTATGATAAACACTGGAATGTCCTCCATGCTAACCCTGTGGGGCAAATGAGGAAAAATCTGGAGGAACCATAAATACATATATCAGATTAAACGAATTCCAAAAACTTCATCCTGGGCTTCCAGGAATGCTGTCTAACTAATGAGACCTACTGGAATGTGTCTTTCAGTAATGAAATGAAAAGCAGGTACTTAGGGTTGCAAACAATAAAAAATAAATACATAAATAAAAAGTCTCAACATCATTGTATGATAGTACATCAAAAATATCCGAAACTAACCTGTGCCACTGTGAAACTCCAGTGGGATTTTCAGAATAAAATGTGCCATGTCTCTGATCCTAGACAAGTTTCCCAAAGGGAGAAAAACTGAAACAATTCGCACCGCTTTCATCTCTACGCAACAAACATTTTTTTCCTCTTTTTCCTATAGAATATTGCTAATCTGTTTTATCTGTTAGATAGTGAACCTTCAAAGATCCCGAGAGATTTGCAACAGTATGAGAAGAAATGTTTTAATAGAAGACAATTTCAATTCCCCGGGGCAAAGAGAAGTGAGTTAGCATTTCCTTAGAACTGCAAGCTAATACAAAGAGAAAAAAAAATAATGTGTCAGCTCAGTTTAACACTATCCATTGGAAACTGGATCACCACATCAACAGGGAAAACCTATTGCTACAACTATATGCAGCTGCTGTGCAAATTACCTTAGCGCAAAATGTAACTTAAGATTTAATTTCTTGCAAATAATTTTTCAACTAAATCAAACTAATCAGCAGTATACTTAAAAGTGCATGTGATGACTATGGGCATGAAACTAATTGCATATTTTTAGGCAGTACAACAGTTTTAAAACAAGCCCTCATTGACCTCTCTAGCTGCTTTAAAGTTGTTAATTCTCAAAGATCACAACAAAAGTGGGGAGCATTCCTCCACCCTCCTCTAATGTGTTGAATTGAGTAATTTTTTTGTTCAACCCTTTGGGTGAGCGGGAAAAAACAAAAAAGATGACTCACGTACAGGCTGCTTTACCTCCCTAGCAGTATGATTATGTCAATATTTCTATGCTCAAAGCTACTTTTTTTGCATGGAAATATGTCGTTTTTTTATTGTAGGCCTGTAATTCTTAGGAATAACTCACTGAAATCTGTCTGAATAAGAGTCTAGTAAACATCCTGAGTATGATAAAATTTGAAACACGAAATCATAAATTATAATATAATAATCAAAAAACAATATACCACTTTTGACCTAAAGGGACGCTTTTTGGACGCCATGGACATTTCTCAGTTTCCAGGCAGAAAGAACAGTAAAAATGTAGGCAGGGCACAGGACAAAGCACTAGGGACAAAATGTATATGAAATGGTTTGATACTGTAATGTTATACTATGAGATTTTAGTGTATTGAGTGAATGTCACTTTTATAAATTTTTGAATTTCCCGCTGTTCCGTCCCCCGTACGTCCCGACGCTCGCAGGAAATGGAACCCGGAAGACAGATGCCGGCATCAGCCGGAGGACATTGCCAGGGACACTGCAGGGTGGACATTGCGGGAGCGCAGGACAAGGTAAGTGAAACAGGGATCCTGGAGCAACGCTGCAGGGTAATCCCGAGTGTAGCTCAGGGTTACCACTCTTGATACTGAAAGTTTACCCCGAGCTACACTCGGGAGCTACACTCGGGAATACCACCAGGGAGGTTAAATCTGCTAACACTCCCCTCAGATTAGCAATGCTGCTGTTTAAAGGTGCCGAGTGCTCCTTTGTCCAAAGTGGAGGCACTCTAATACAGGTGGTGTGTGGTAAACCAAAAAAAAAAAAAAAAATCTAAAACAAAAACTTCTCCTTGCATGTTAAGGGCTAAGGGCATAATGTGCTAGTTTGCATCGCATACTAGCACAGTATGAAAGACTTTCCTGAAAACGAAGCCCTCCATCAAAGTGCTGTCATGGCTCCCTGAGATGTCCATCTTCACCCGGCCTTTCGGGTTTGCGGGCAGTGGCAGTTTCACTGGCCGAGCCACCAATGACAGCTGCGGCATGGTTCTCTCAATGGATGGCACGCCGTCCATTGAGAACACAGTGCGTATGCGTAGGTGACATCACCGGCACTGCCATAGTAAATATCTCCTTAATGGTGCACGTTTAAGAGATATTTACAGTACCTATAGGTAAGACTTATTAAAGACTTACCTGCAGGTAAAACATAAAAAAAAAAAAAAAAAAAAAAAAAAAAAAAAAGTTTACTTTCAATTAATGGCAAGATTACCAGATGAAAATAGATTGAAAGAAACCTTACTAAAGGAAAACTAATGCAGCAACCACATCTAATGATTGATGTGCTACAATATATTCCATTTTGGTTATAATACCACCTTAACACATGAATGTAAATAACAGTGCTATAGGAAGTCCATATATTTTGCTAAAAAGGGAGCAAAAAAAAAAAAAAAAAACACCCAAATAACTCGGACTCTTCTGTAAATATCAAATTTATTTTTAAACATAGTTGCACTTTAACATAGATCTGCATTATAAAAACAATTTGGGATTGCATGATACAGAAGGTATGTGAACCGTAATAGTGTTCTGTATAGCAGATACGTTTCCCTACTAAACTAAAAATACAGTGCCTTGAAAAAGTATTCATACCCCTTGAAATGTTCCACATTTTGTCATGTTACAACCAAAAATGTAAATATATTTTATTGGGATTTTATGTGATAGAACACAAAATGGCACATAATTGTGAAGTGGAAGGAAAATGCTAAAATGGTTTTCAAATTTTTTTACAAATCAATATCTGGAAAGTGTGGCGTGCATTTATATTCAGCCCCTTTTACTCTGATACCCCTAACTAAAATCTATTTGAACCAATTGCCTCCAGAAGTCCCCTAATTAGTAAATAGAGTTCACCTGTGTGTAATTTAATTCTCAGTATACAGCTGATCTGTGAAGCCCTCATAAGGTTTGTTAGAGAACGTTAGTGAACAAACAGCATCATGAAGGCCAAGGAACACACCAGACAGGTCAGGGATAACGTTGTGGAGAAGTTTAAAGCAGGGTTAGGTTATAACAAAAAAAATCCAAGCTTTGAACATCTCATGGAGCACTGTTCAATACACCATCCGAAAATGGAAAGAGTGTGACACAACTGCAATCCTACCAAGACATGGCCATCCACCTAAGCTGACAGTCCGGGCAAGGAGAGCATTAATCAGAGAAGCAGCCAAGAGGCCCATGGTAACTCTGGAGGAGCTGCAGAGATCCACAGATCAGGTGGGAGAATCTGTCCACAGGACAACTATTAGTCGTGTACTCCACAAATCTGGCCTTTATGGAAGAGTGACAAGAAGAAAGCCATTGTTGAAAGAAAGCCATAAAAAGTCCCGTTTGCAAGAAGGGGGACACGGCAAACATGTGGAAGAAGGTGCTCTGCTCAGATGAGACCAAAATTTAACTTTTTGGCCTAAAAGCAAAAAGCTGTGGTGGAAAACTGCACATCACCCTGAACACACCATCCCCACCGTGAAACATGGTGGTGGTGGCAGCATCATTTGTAGGGATGCTTTTCTTCAGCAGGGAGAGGGAAGCTGGTCAGAGTTGATGGGAAGATGGATGGAGCCAAATACAGGGCAATCTTAGATGAAAACCTGTTAAGAGTCTTCAAAAGACTTGAGGCTGGGGCAGAGGTTCACCTTCCAGCAGGACCCTAAACATACAGCCAGAGCTACAAAGCATATTCATGTATTAGAATGGCCCAGTCAAAGTCCAGACCTAAATCCAATTGAGAATCTGTGGCAAGACTTGAAAATTGCTGTTCACAGACACTCTCCATCCAATCTGACAGAGCTTGAACTATTTTGCAAAGAAGAATGGGCAAAAATGTCACTCTACTCCAAAAAAGACTAATTGCAGCGAAAGGTGGTTCAACAAAGTATTGACTCAGTGTGGCGCTGAATACAAATATGCACGCCACACTTTTCAGATATCTGTAAAAAATTGGAAAACTATTTATTGTTTTCCTTCCACTTCATAATTATGTACCACTTTGTGTTGGTCTATCACATAAAAGCCCAATAAAATACATTTACATTTTTGGTTGTAACATGACAAAATGTGGAAAATTTCAAGGGGTAGGACTACTTTTTCAAGGCACTGTATATGCCAGGTTAAATCATGCCTCAGATCAGGTGTAAGATGTGTACCTATTGGACAAGAAACATGGAGTTATGACAAGATTACTTCACATAATTGCAGGCATGCTTTTTTTTTTAGCCTTCAAGCCATATGATGATAGTACATAGTCCACTGATCAATTAAAAATGTTACAAATCCACTGATAATGCAGTTGCAGCCAATGTTTCTGCTAAGTATGTGTATGATTTATATTGCATTTATACTATAATTTTTAATACTCATTCATTAAATACTCTACATATTAGGTGTTTGCATTATCTGCCCATACCTTAATATTTAGCTTTCCCAAGTGCTGTAGAACCCAGATACGATGGGACCAGGAATTGTAGTTACTTGGGTACCTGCCAGCTGCTTCCCCGCAGACATTCATCTCTTCTTGTATAATTCCCTGAACCTGCTCTGTAAGAGTATGAGAGGCTCCCTCTTTGGATGTGACTGAGGGAGAAATGTGCTCCTGGAGAAGACGTTGTAGAACCCACCTCCTGTAACCACATTAGAAAAAAAGAGGATCATTTCACTAAATAAGAAAACCTAAATAATGAAAGTCACAGTTATTGAGAACATTATTACTCCATCTTCAAATGACCTTAAAGTGGTTCTCCAGGCCTGCGTGTACAAAAACTGTAGCTGCCGATTTAATAATTAGACACACACCTGTCCCAGGGTCCACCGGGCTTTGGCATACTGTGGGCATCTGTCTGTTACAGCTGGCTGCTCGCTGCATAATCTGATTGGTCCCGCAGCTTTCTGGGACCTGTGATATGTCCCAGAAGGCTGTGGAGGAAGTAGGGGGTCATACTTCTGCACAGATCGCTGCGGTGATCTAACAGGAAATGGGAGAGCAGGTACCTGTCAAAAACAGGTACCCACTCTCCCCACCCCCCCCAAAAAAAATAATGGTGTGCCAAATCTGATGGAGGAGAGGGAGAGAGGGACAAAGAGTGGAATTTCCCCTTTTGGGTGAAGTTCCGCTTTAAGGGCTTGTTTACACAGGACATGCTTTTTTAAAGCACTCTGAATGCCAATCAAAGCCCTGCCACTAAATCAAATGGTTAGATTACAGTTCTGTTCTCACATTGTGTTTGCTTTGCTTCACAAATTATGCCCCATGTCACTTTCATGGTGCTTCAAAGCCTCCATAGAAGTCTATGACAAAGCTTGCTTACAGCACCTGCAGATTTTTAGAGGTTTTTATTCCGCTTTAGCTTCGCTTTGTTTTTGAGGTATTGCAGGTATGATATCCCAGGATGCACTGGGAGACCAACAAGCGAATAAGAAAGACGTCATCAGAAGTCACTTCCAGTTCATGTATATATTCTGGAAGTGTCTGGTGCAGATGTCACACATTTGGTGTATAGCATGGAGCAGCATGAAGGTGAGCAGGGTCCGAACCAGAGCAGAGCAACTAGGAGAGACGGCACACACGGTCTGCAACATGAAAATGCAAGTGGGGAACGGAGAGAGAGGACTGAGCAGCAGAGGATCAGCAGCGGTGGCAGACTAGAGCAGAAGAAACTGGCAATGTCACAGGTGGGGCGGCAGCATGGGAGCAATACAGCAGGAGACAAGTGGGGACTGGAGATAGGGAAGGATCAGCAGAGCTGCTGGTTACTATTGAATGGGAGATCAGCAGAGCTGGGGGTACGATTGAGTGGGGCATAAACAGAGCTGGGTGTACTACTGAGCAGGGGATCTGCTGAACGAGGGTACCAATGCTGAACATGGGTACTAAGGAGCTGGGACCTGCTTAATGGGAGTACTACTGAGCCGGGTTCTACTGGGCCCCTTTACAACACAGAGAAAATCAACATACCCACAGGACATCTGCCAAGCTTCATTAAAGCTTCAAAAAAGCATCACCAAACATCAAAGCCTTAAAAACATATAAAAAAAAAAAAAAATGTATGGTGAAGCGGTAGTCATTTTAATATGTGCTGAAATCGAAGTGTAAATGAGCCCGAATACATTTACTTTACTTACATATGTGCTTATTTTTCTTAAAAGAGGAACTTCATCCACCTGGGGTTAATAAAGCTTTTAACCCCTTCTTATATTGTTTCCTGGGATATCTTGAATTCATATACTCGCCCACTCAGTGAATCCAGCGTTGTCCCGCCGTGATCCGCAATTGCATGTGGGGTTCTGTGCCATCTACTAACCCAGGGGTGGGCAAACTGTGGCCCTCCAGCTGTTGTGGAACTACAAGTCCCATCATGCCTCTGCGAGTCATGATGCAACTGTCAGCCTTTCAATGCCTCATGGGACATGTAGTTCCATGACAGCTGGAGGGCCGCAGTTGCCCACCCCTGTACTAACCCATCGTCATGCGAATCCAGCTGTCTCTTCCAAGTTCAAGCAGTCAGCCTCTGATTATGTGCCACCGGGTCCACCTTCCTCAGCTACAGATTGTAGGCCAATGCCTTTTGGGATATCAGTTGTAGATATCCCAGGAGGCTGCTGGAGCCTAGATGACAAGATTCTTGCCTAGGCGAGAACAGAGGGAGGAAGCGAGCCAGACTGACAATATACAATAAAAGGTTAAAAAGAAGTCACCCTTTTTGAGTAAGGAGGGGGGAGGATTACTATAATGCAATTGAGTATTTGGGAGTGTATTTCAAGTATATTTAAAGATAAAGTTTAGGTAGAAAAGAGTATCCTACTGTATATTAATCGGTTATATTTGATAGCAAAAAATTAATTTTCCCTCTATGGCCTGACCTCTATCCTTCCGTTTAAAGGCCAACTCTAGGTTCGGCCACCTGCCGCTGATCACCCATTCCCATGGAGAACTATGCATTTTTTGTAGCCGATAAAAGAATATCAGCACTACTCTCTACATCATGAAACGGAGTATAGGGTGTTATGGTACTCCAGACTGAAAACAAAATATTTCGCCCCGACTTTTTTTTTTTTTTTTCATTTTCATTAAACCATCTGCTCTGGGCCCATTTAATTAGAAACTTAATTTTAATCTTACCCTTTCTCTTCACACTTAAAGCATAGATAATGTATAGTGGCGTTGTATACATGATTATAAATCAGGACTATAAAATACACAGTTTAAAAGTGGTCTTATAGTGCAATGTGGTCAGTATAAAATATTCTATATGTAGTTATTGAAAGTGACAGAAAAGCTGTCACCAGAACAGTAATAGCAGGTATGCTGTATCTCCCAGCGGGAACACATTGTGTTTTTTTTTTTGACCAGTAACCTGCAATTTTCCACACTGGATAAACGCAGGTCACTGCAAGGGCGCATAGAAAACAATGGTTCTCTATGTGCTTTGTACAGGCTGTTAATAAATTCTGGTGCATTTACCTGCCTTTGGAGGTCATATGATTAGCTGATTGAAGTTGATGTATGTGCAGTTAAAGTGTAACCAAGATTCTTAAAATAAATTGTTTCTCAAGGTTGCTTTTTGGAAATTGTCATATCTAAACAAAGAGTTAAAAAAACAAAACAAAAAAAAAAACGAAGAAAAAAACCAAAACAAAACAAAAACATATCCAGGATAAAGTTACAAAAAAGCAGCAATCAGGGTTGGATTGTTTAATAAACATGTTAAACTTTGGTAAAATGCTGCTTGAAGTTCCCTCTAGTGTATGCATCCTTCTTAGATTTATATCTTTAACCACTTGCCCTCCTGAAGATTTATCCCCCTTCTGACCAGGCCATTATTTGCGTTACGGAGCTGTGTTACTTTAACTGACAATTGCGCGGTCATGCAACGCTGCATCCAATTTTTCCTTTTTTCCCACTAATTGAGCTTTCTTTTGGTGGTATTTGATCACCTGTGCATTTATTTTTTGCGCTATAGAAAAAAAACAAAAAAAAAAAACTACTGTATTTGACTTTTTGCTATTAAAACATGTCCAGTAAAATGTTTTTTAAAAAAATCTAATTTCGTCATAAATTTAGGCCAAAATGTATTCTTCTACATGTCTTTGCTAAAAAAAAAATCCCAATACAAGTAAATTAATTGGTTTACGTGAATGTTATAGCGTTTACAAATGGCGGTATATATACTGGGATTATTATTTTTTTTTTAAAAAGTAGTGGCGGCAATCAGCGACTTATAGCGGGATTACGGCGGGCATTCTGACACTGGGGGAACTGACTTGGTGTCACTGACATCCCCAGTGACACCAATACAGTGATCAGTGCTAATAAAAAGCACTGACTGTACTAATGGCACTGGGCAGGAAGGGGTTAACATCTGGGGAGATCAAAGGGTTAACTGTGTGCTGTGTGTGTTTTACTATGGGGCTGTGTCTGTGTGCTTCACTGTAAGCACACTGCTTTGCATGGCCACAACACTTTCAACAAGTCCTCCTCTGCATCATTCAGATGTTCAGTGGCAAACTTCAGACAGGCCTGGACATGTGCTTTCTTGAGCAGAGGGACCTTGCAGGCACTGCAGGATTTCAATCCTTGTCGGCATAGTATGTTACCAATTGTTTTCTTGGCTTCTGTGGTCCCAGCTGTCTGGAGATCATTGACAAGATCCTCAGATGTAGTTCTGGGATGATTCCTCACTGTTCTCATGATCATTGATACTCCACGAGGTGAGATCTTGTATGGTGCACCAGACCTAGGGAGACTGGCAGTTGTTTTGTGTTTTTTCCATTTGCGAATGATTGCACCAACTTGTGTCACCTTCTCACTAAGCTGCTTGGCAATAGTTTGGTAGCCCAGTCCAGCCTTGTGTAGGTCTACAATCTTGTCCCTGACATTCTTGGACAGCTCTTTGGTCTTTGCCATGGTGGAGAGTTTGGAATTTGATTGCTCCTGTGGACGGGTGTCTTTTATACAGGTAACAAAATTATTAGCAGCACTCCCTTTAAGAGACTGCTTCTAATCTTAGCTTACCTGTATGAAAGACACCTGGAAGCCAGAAATCCCACTGAATGATAGGGAATCATATACTTATTTCCCTCATGAACATGCAAATCAGTGCAGAATTTGTTAGAATAGCAACCAAAAATTCAAAAGAAATGCATGTCTGTCTCTCAGTATTACAATACGCCTACAATTCGATTTTTAGACTGATCATTTCTTTGTGAGTGGGCAAACATTCAAATTCAGCAGGGGATCAAGTGCATACGTGCATGTGTGTGTGTGCGCGTGTGCATGCGTGCATTTGTGTTATATAAAAATAAAAAACAAAGATAAATAATGTGACCTATAAAACTGTTTAACTCAGTTGAACAGCAAACTGAAATCTTTTAGGTGGAGGAAAGTAAAAATAAAATACTAAAATAATATGGTTGCATAAGTGTACACGCCCTTAAACTAATACTTTGTTGAAGCACCTTTTGATTTTATTACAGCACTAAAGCAATATTTGACAGATTTTTAGTGTTTTTGCAAGGAAGAGTGGGCAGATTGCAAGGGCATCGCCTGTGCACAGCCCTCTTCACATCACCCCACAGATTTTCCATCAGATTCAGGTCTAGGCTCTGGCTGGGCCATTCCAAAACTTTAATCTTGTTCTGGTGAAGCCATTCCTTTGTTGATTGGGATGTATGCTTTTGGGTCGTTGTCATGCTGAAAGCATGATGCTGCCACCACCATGCTTCACTGTGGGTATGGTGTTCTTTTGGCAATGTGCAGTGTTGTTTTTGCTCCAAACATATCTTTTGGAATTATGGCCAAAAAGTTCACCCTTGGTTTCAGCAGACCAGAACACATTTTCCCACATGCTTTTGGGAGACTTCAGATGTGTTTTTGCAAAATTTAGCCGGGCTTGGATGTTTTTCTTCACACGAAAAGGCTTCCATCTTGCAACTCTACCCCATAGCCCAGATATATGAAGAATACAGGAGATTGTTCTCACATGTACCACACAGCCAGTACTTGCCAGATATTCCTGCAGCTCCTTTAATGTTGCTCTAGGCCTCTTGGCAGCCTCCCAGACCAGATATCTTCTCGTCTTTTCATCCATTTTGGGGGGCGTCCAGTTCTTGGTAATATAATTTATTTTCCACTTGATGACTGTCTTCACTGTGTCCCATGGTATATATCTAATGTCTTGAAATTCTTTTGTACCCTTCTCCTGACTGATGCCTTTTAACAATGAGATTCCTCTAATGCTTTGGAAGCTGAGGACCATGGCTTTTGCTGTAGGATGCAACTAAGAAAATGTCAGGAAAAACCTACTAGAACAGCTGAACTTTATTTGGGGTTAATCAGAGGCTCTTTAAATGATGGCAGGTGTGTACTGACTTCTATTTAACATGATTTTGAATAAGATTGCTTAATTCTGAACACAGCTACTTCCCCAGTTATAAGAGGGTGTGCACACTTATGCAACCACATTATTTTAGTTTTGTACGTTTACTCCCCCTCCGCCACTAAAAGATTTCAGTTTGTTTTTCAATTGAGGTGTACAGTTTATAGGTCACATTAAAAAGGTGGAGAAAGTTCTGAAATTATTTATCTTTGTCTAATTTTTTTACATCACAGAAACCTGACATTTTAACAGGGGTGTGTAGACTTATATACACTGTGTATATATATTTCACACCAAGGAAGGTGGTGCCATGGTTGGGATTCGAACCAACGACCCTTCTGCTGATAGGCGGAAGTGCTAACCATTTAGCCACTGTGTTAAAATGTCTTGATGGGTAGATGTCAATGTCAGCCTGGAGGAGTGGATGTTTCAATCGGATTGCGTTTGCAAAGGTAACCCCCACCCCTGATGCTGAGCTTCCATGACTGGAAGAACTGATGCTGGATGTCCCCCAGCCAGGAGATGAGGCAAGCTCTCTCTAACCTGTTGCAGCTCCTAATGCACATTTTGAGAAGGTCACAGTGTGCAATCAAATCCTAGTAAGCAATTCAAGTACAGTACAGCAAAGTAGCTTGTACAACCATGCAGGACCAAAAGGTATGGCTGATGTTCAGGTTAAAAAAAAAAAAAAAAAAAAAAAAAAAAAAGGGAAGAGGTCCTGTGGCTGGACCCCTGGCTTGTTGACGGATCCTTAGCATCCTCCGTTACAACCCAGGGCTATTGGCCCTGAGTTATACTTTATATGGTCAGAGTGCCTCCAAATCTGGATCACCTTGGAGAAGAGACTACAGTGTCTGGACTTATAGCATAGAGGGAGCCTTCGGGAGAGATTATGTAAGTAAAAGTCCTTTTTACTGATACTCTAGGCATAAAAGAGCTTTTAACCCTTGCAGTGTGGGGAAGCCCCACTGCAAGTTTTTCCCCTCAGAGTTTACTTTTAGGCAAGTTATTTACATGTAAAATCCTACTTTATGTAGACATTAGCAGCCCGAGCCAACTCGAGAGCTTGACACTCTAGAGTTGATTTATTAAACCTGGAGAGTGCAAAATCTGGTGCAGTTCTGCATAGAAACCGATCAGCTTCCAGGTTTTTTTTTTTTTTTGTCAAAGCTCAAATTGAACAAGCTGCAATTAGAGGCCGATTGGCCACCATGCACAGTTGCTCCGGATTTTGCAGTTTTAATAAATCAGCCCCTCTAAATCCCACTTTACTCATCCCCAAACAACTACATAAAATGTTATGGTAAAAAAAAAAAAAAATTCAAAGAGAGAGGAAGTCCAACAGAGTCAAAGAGGGAATGGAGTCTTCCCGTAGAAGTCACATTTTAGCAAACAAAGAACACATTAAATAAACTTTCTACGCTAAACAAATTTTTTTTAAATTTTGCAAAAAAAAGTCAGTTTGGCATATAATGGGTAAAATAGAATTTACTGACCGTAAAGAACTTGTGGTGCACGTTTAATCCTACTAAAATCCTAACATCTATCACAGAGCACACTACTGAAATATATCGGAAATACACTGGGCTTGATAAATGACCTCTCTGCAGTGAATACTCCCTAGGAAACCTTGAAAAGTTAATTCATTCACTTCCGCTACACTGGTCAATAAAATCTCAGAGTTTACTTCTATCATATAAATTATTTCCTACAGTGCTTAGAAACTTGGAATAGTATCAACTTCACTTCTGTGGGGAAAAAAGGGAAGAGAGAAAAGTAGAAAATGCCTAATGTCTAGGATACAGACTGCTTCAGGTCTTCTGATGATAACATCTCCCTAGGAAATCAAATGGAATGTTCTCTCATGGGGAAGCAGCTAATCCAGCCATGGCCCATCGAAAATGAAATGAGCTCACAGAGAGACTTTGACAGGAAGCTATTAAACATCATATCTCCCAGGAGAAATTATTTCAGAATGCAACGAGTTAAAGGGGCCCCTAAAAGCCTGGATTTCAAGTCAAAGGCTAATTCCACCATAAAGACCATTTTGCATGTTACACGCATATAGGGTGTAACATGCAACATGGTGCCAAGTGCACCACCCCACAGCAGCTGTCAGATTTGAAATTACAGAGATCTATGCATGAATAAACTACAAAGTCTTGTCTGCCACCATGGCAGATGGACTTGTAGTTCTCAATAGAACACAAGTGTGGCGATTACTGCACTTGTAGTCCATAGATACTACCTCCAACTTTCTGAGTCTGTACACTGGTACAGAAAAAGAGCTGGAGGTAGAGTCTGCAGCAGCCTGTGCATTTCACCATCAATCTGGTTACTGTGGTTGCAATGCTTTGAAGGCTCATTTAAAAAAAAAAAAAAATAAAAAAAAAATAAAAAGCAAATTTTTTTTCTGAATATATATGTTCATTTGCTTGCTTTTTTTTGTTTTTTTGTTTTAACCACTAGCCTACTGGGCACTTCTACCCCCTTCCTGCCCAGGCCAATTTCCAGCTCTCAGTGCGGTCACACTTTGAATGACAATTGCGCGGTCATGCAACACTGTACCCATATGAAATTTTTTATCATTTTTTTGTGACAGATAGAGCTTTCTTTTGGTGGTATTTAATCACCTTGGAGTTTTTTTTATTTTTTCTTAAACCAAAAACCACTGAAAATTTAGAAAAAAAAATGTTTTTTCTTAGTTTTTGTTATAAAATTTTGTAAATAAGTGATTTTTCTCCTTCACTGATGTGCGCTAATGAGGCTGCAGTGATGGGCACTGATAGGCTGCACTGATGGCCACTGAAAGGTGGCACTGGTAGGGGGCACTGATGAGCATTGACAGGCATCACTGATGGGCACTGAAAGACAGCACTGATACAAGCACTGATATATGGCACTGTTAGGCGGCACTGACTGGCAGCTCAGATGGGCACTGATATGTGGCATTGATGTGCACTGGTATGCACCGATATGTGGCATTGATGTGGCACTGAAAGGCACATACATGTCCCCTCTGCAGAAAGCCGATTACCGTCTCTCCTCTCCTCTCGAGCTGTCAGCGTGACAGCTCGAGAGGAGAGAAATGCTGATAAACGGCATTTCCGTGTTTGCATGTGATCAGCTGTGATTGGACACAGCTGATCACATGACCGAGCCGACATCTTCGGTTCTTTCCGTGATCGGTGATCCGCTGTGCGTGCTGAGAATGGGAGGACGTCATATGACATCCTCTCAGAACGAGAGAACCACCTTGCGCCCGAAATTGGACTATATGGCGGGTGGTAGGTGGTTAAGGCAGTCTTAGCCTTCAAAATATGTGCATCAATAAAAGTGCTGGACTATAGAATAAAGCAAGTTCATTTCTTTGGTTTGCTGCAGATTTGTGCATACAAGCAGATGTAAAGTTACCTGGCTTATGTGTCAACCATGAAACAAAGATGGAAAAAAAAATATTATATGGCTTATGTTTAGTGTAGTCATTACAGATAAACAAGACTGCATAGGAAATGTTTGCGAGAACATGTTGTAGTAGTGAAGCATGACCTGTTATGAATCCTTGTTGGTTTAGGAATGTTTTTCAGCAAAGCATACCATGAAAAAAAAAAAAAAAAAAAAAAAAAAAAAAAAAAAAAAAGGGACTACATACTTTCCTCTCTTCTAGGCCGCACTGCCCCAGGTCTCTCTACTCATGAAAAATGGTCCCTGAAATACACTGGGAAATCAAAAAACTTCTAGAGTTGATCTTCCAGGTTCCCTTACAGCTTTCAAATGGTTCCTCCTGCTGACCTCCATGTCACTGCAGGAGACAGTAATGGCGTGGACATCAACAGGAGCTTTGCTGTGAAAGGTTACTATACCAACAAGGTCCCTTTAATTTAATTACCAGGCTTCATCATAGCGATCAATTTTTTTATCCACATTAACAATAACAGTTTTTTACAGTTTGGTAAGAAGCCACCTGCAGTGTACTTCAACAGAAGCAATCACCATAAAATCAAATGTGTTTAGCTATACATTGCACTCAGTAACAGTAGCTCAACTATAACTAAATATAGCTTAATAAATGCCTCACACATATACAACACATTTAGGAATTGTTTATATAAGTGTCAAAGTGGATTGCTCGTTGTGCGAAAACAGCTTTGAAGTGAACCTTTCAAAACAGACAGCCAACGGTTTTACACAGTCAAGAACCTTGGCATATAGAAGAATATGTATTTTCTCCTTATTCAAAAGGTCTGTTGCCATCTTCACGTTTTTCCTGACCCTCAGCCAAGATATTCTGGCCTCAAGTTAAAGTGTAAAAATAAACATTTAGAGAACTTCTGTTACCAATGATCGTTGGCTTAATTCACCAAGTTATGCTGCATACTGTATTTGCCACAACAAGTGTTAAAGCCTTGTGGTTTTCACTGGCTGTCCTTGTGGATAACAATGGTCATAATGGTTCAGTAATAATGAATGCGACTTTTTACTTTTAGTAAGGCACACCAAGGTACAAAATACATGGCAGTCAAAAGGTCAATTTGCTACTTTAGCACACAGCAGTCCCTGTGATGGTACCTAACCTGGGGCTTGATAGTCCAAAAAAAAGGCTAAGGGGCTCAAATGATGGTTTAGAGTAAACAAACGGCACATCAGTATGAATTAGCTCGGTTTGTCAGCAGCCCAGTCTGTTCTAGACGCAAACATAGATCCAGCCACTGTCATCACAATAATTTAAGGATATATAGGAAAAATATGACATCTGCACAACAATACACAACCAGCATTTGTGAAAAGAAGTGTAATGTTTTACAGCCTATTCAGTACAAAGACTACATATTAAATAAATAGTATAGGTCAGGGGTGGGTAAACGTTGACAATCTTACCTGAACAACATGAAAGACCACAGATCACCAGGGGTTCAGTGTATTTCCCCCCCCCCCCCATTTATTTTAAGGAATTAACTAGCAACGACTAACTAAATAGTAAGGAAAAATATAACCGAACAAATGCCACTGTAAAAATATAAACTTAGTCTACCTTGAAAGTAGACAGTGTCAGTCAGTAGGACAGTGGATGGTGGGTTGACCGTGTCAGCAGGGCAGCGGACATTGCCAAGTTGTGTTTTTTTTTTTTTTTTTTTAAATTATGATTTACTCAATTTTTTAAAAAATATTTTTAGAATTTATTTAACTGCCATGTTGGGGGGGGGGGGTGTTGGTGAAATATCAGGAGTCTCAACAGACCCACAAATTCTCACTTTTGAGACAGAGAAAGGAGACTGAGGACTCAGTCCTCAACCTCCATCTCTGCAGCTTCAGCTGCACAGAATGAACAAAAATGGCTCTGCACAGTCTCCCTGTTCATTCACAAACAGAAACATAGTAAGAAGTTTACTATGCTTCAGTTATGAACACAGTGAGTGATTGGTACAATTGTTCATTCATAGAAGGGGAAAGTAAATGACATTTCCCAGATCCTTACCCTGCTCTCCATCCTGAAAGGCTACACTGCAGCAGCCAACAGAAGAGGAGATGAGAAGTGAAGCCGTCAGCGCTGTAAGGGGGAAGGTGGGGACCAGGGGAGCACGCGGGGGTGCTGGGCAGCAGAAGAAAGGGGAACCAGGGCCGGAGGGCCAGCAGAGGTGACATTTACTGGAACCGATCCCCTGTATTGTCCTCCTGAAACAGCTGAATGCAGGCGGGAGGTAGTGGAGAAGCTACTTTTCAGCTGCTACAGAGGGAAAATAAAAAAGATCGGTTCCAGTAAATACTGCCCCTGCTTCTGTTTAGGTTGCGGGGATCAGCAAGGAACTGACACGATCTCCTGTCACCTGCCCACAATCAACGGGTTGTCAACTCCTAGTGTAGGTTATCTAAAATACAAGGTACAGCCGAATGTTTAAAAAGGCAGACATATACTGAAATAACAATACTTAGCAACTTCGGCAACTAAGAAGCAAGAAACAGCAATTTTGTGTTAGTTTAAAATAGGACTGCAGGCCACCTTTAGAGATGAATAAGTGATTATCTCCAGGTGATTTATCCTATTTTATCAGAAACCATGTAATCAATGCT